>NC_064823.1:61088423-62338423 GCF_024166365.1 Elephas maximus indicus | reverse complement strand
AGTCTCTGTTACTTTAGGGGTGCTCAAAAATATTTATTGAATGTGTGAGTGAATGAATGAATCAATAATAAACCCATATGAAGGGAAAGTTTTTTGAAATACATATTTTATCTGAATTTAATGTATTATGTGGTTCTGTAAGGAGTGTAGTATACATTAAAGAGTTGGATATTAATTCCTTCAGGATTTTGAAGAATTGAACAATAAGAACATTAGTACTGGTATCAGGGAATCAAACTCTGTTCGTTTCATTGCTTTGAATTGAAACTTGAAAACAATGGGACATGGAAAGATGAGCGATGGGCAAGCATTTGTCAGGGGAACACTAGCAATCAAAACTAGGATCTCTATTTCCTTATTAAGCTCCTTATAAGGGCCAACTGATAAGCCAGCTGATAAGCTCTGCTTTACTTGTGGTAGCCTGAATTTCACTTAGCCAGGATTATCTTATTGTTCCATACATTTTATTTATTCTAATTCTTTAATGTTTAATACTTGCGTATAATTTTAATTTGGCAAAACAATTTGTGATAATGTTGGATAATTAAAAGTTTATTGAATTATTAGCAGCTTGAATAGATAATGATTTAGTGCCTATTTTGCTGCTAATCAAAAGATTGACAGTTTAGGTCTATCCAGTGGTGCCTTGGAAGAAAGGTCAGGTGATCTGTTTCTGAAAAATCATCTATTGAAAACTCTACGGACCACAGTTATACTCTGACACACATGAGTTGCCATGAGTTGGAATCAACTAGATGGCAATTTTTTTTTTTTTTTTTTACTTTGCCAGGTATTAAGCTAGGTAATTTATGTATATTAACTAATTTGAAGATATTTTATATTTCATTTGGACTAAACAAAGTGAATTTGCTATTTTATGAAAACATAACTCTGATATATCCAATCTAGTCAAGTTTAACTAGATCTTATGTTACTACCATAGATAGCTGATTTAGCCTAACTGACCTCGTGTTTTCCCAGTGAAGAAAGGTCATATTAAAACCTTTGATCTTTCTGTGAAAAATGATACTTCTGTAGCAGTCACTAACCACATAGACTATATGACAAAAGGACAGAAGTGGCCAGTGGTCATTTCACGTTATACAGATGTTAAAACTGTACTTTGCTCTATCGCTGCTGCTGCTGTTTGTAAAACCCAGCTCTGCTTGAATCCTTGCCTCTTAGTCACAAAGCCTGCCAGACGCCTTTGATTGCAAAGTCACCCTGTGCTTGCAGCCATGCTCCAGGTTGGTCTGTGTGCTTCTTTTTATTTTAAGCAGAGATATTACACATTGTGGTCCAGCATGTGTGTGAAGTGTTTCTTCTGCCGACTCTTTGCAATTGCCTCATCTCAGGTCTCTGTTCAGCTGTGGCTGGATTACTGATTCTGATTTTCTACAAATGCATAAGTATCAGGTTCTTTTTGTCACAGTTACTGCATACAATATTATTCTATTTTATATATTTTGATATAATTCTTTATTATACTTTACAATTTATATTTTCAGTACCGATTCCATTGTGAGAAAGAGATTGCTAAGCTATAATAATGTCCTATAGTTCACCATTTTCATTTCTGTTTCTTTACAGAATTCGCCCTTTAAGTTCAATTAGCACCAATTATTAATAAATTGTGATCATTATAGTGCCAGTTTCCTTTTTTCTTAAAATAAAACTAATCTTCCAATTAAACTTAAATTATCAACTAAAATAGGTAACACAGAGACCATGGATTATTTTGCATAAGATGGAGAAAAGAGGTTATGTTGTATAACTAACTTTCACTTCTAGGATCCATTTTTTGTACTTATTAATTTATTACAGACAGGTTGGAGCTTAGCTTAGAAGAATCTCAAATTTTAGCAATTTTAAGGAAAGTGGACTCCAAAAAATCAATTAAAAAGTCCAAAGATTTTACTGATAACGGGCTGATTCCTATGTGACTAGTTTGGAGTCTTTTAGCTAATTGTTGAGACTGTCTCCCACTTTTTTGTATAAAATCTACTTTGAGTACACTAGAAATGTAATTGCACAAAACATAGCTGTTACAATCTAGTAATTTATGCATTCCATGTTTATTGAGTGCCTACTGAGTGTCAAGCATTGTTCTAGGTGCTTGGGTACATTTGTGATTAACAGACAAAAAAGTTGATGTTATCTATATTTTGTGACTCTGAGTGAAGGCAGATTATTCTGACAGTAATTATCAAGTTTCTCATTTCGTTTGTCACAATGATTAAATTTTTTACATGAAAAATAGATTTTAAAAAGAACACTCGACTTCCAGTCAGGCTTATATGAGAAAGTATTATAAACCCAGGATCACTATGTATTTTGCCTTCCTGACCGGTAATACCTTAGGTTTTTGCTAGAATGTTATCCTTGCAGATACATGTAGAAAGAAAAGTCACAGAAGGCCTGTAGTTGTCATCTTTCTGCCCTTTACAACTTAAATATTTTATTTGAAAATGACATAGATTAAATGCTAGAAGTATGCTACAAGAATCAACTTATCTGGTCCTCAAGGAAAGATTAAATAGTATACTTTTTTTTGAGAAACTTCATCTGATAATCAGATTCAGTTTTCCTTATGACTTTTGGCCTTTTTAGAACCTTTGTGGCACAGTGGTTAAGAGGTATGGCTGCTAACCAAAAGGTCAGTAGTTTGAATCCACTAACTGCTCCTTGGAAACCCTATGGGGAAGCTCTACTTTGTCCTGTAGGGTCGCTATGAGTTGGAATTGGCTCCAAGGCAATGAGTTTTTGACCTTTCGACTTAGGCTGTTATTCTGTGTTGTATTATATATTCTTTATTGTGCAATAGCCCTTAGAATTCTAGGAAAACTTAGTAAGTATGTCATCAAATGCTTAACATAACTGACACCTTTGTTACTATTGGGTCATTAAAACAAAATATTTTTAGTGTAGACAGTGCTTTTCAGCTTTGACCCAGAGTTGACCCATCTTTTCTAATAACAGCGTCCCTATCGTTTCAAATTACCGTCAGTTGAAAACATCATTTTAATGATATCAGATTGGAAAAGAGCCCTGTGTGATTTGACAGCTGTGCTCTATATTTAAGCTCAGTTAAAGCTTACTTTAAGGCAGCATGTCTTTGTAGTCATGTAGCTCCTTAATGCTGTGACACGTCTATGATTCCGTGCATCAATCATGGTGGCAGAAAGCCATATCCATCCCTAAGAGGAGGCAGGCAATGAGATGAGTACTGCCATGTGTCTGTTACTGAGAAGCCTTCCTATACTTAAATTTCTGGCACCTCTTCTCAGCTCCCGCTGGCTCCCTCCATCTCCCTTGCTTCTTTTTTACCCTTCTCAGGAATATAGTCTGCTCTTCTGCCTTTGTCAGTTGCCACTAATCACTCCCTTTCTTGCAGTTCTACAATTCATAAAGCAGGATCATAGTTCTTGTTTCATTTTAAGCACGTGACTAATAAGTACCGTGGCAGAGAAATAAGAAATTGTGCAGGGGAATAAAAAGATGGACTTAGATTATAAACATATCTGGGATAATTACATATTTTCAAGGGATTTTTCACATCTTTTATAGTCTTCTTCTTAGTTTTAGACCCATTCGGTAGGTACTAAATGCCTTCTTAGGCTTACCTACCTTTTTATCCTAAAGTCAGAATCCATTGTGTAGTGCCGTCCATTTTTAATTCCCACTCTTCATTAGAATCTCTCCACTGATGGCTCCCCTTTTTTTGCACATAGTGCTGAAGGTAAATATAAAGTGAAACAAAAGGAAGATAATGCCTCTCAATTTTGTGAGCATTTTGTTTGTTTGCTTTATTCATTCAGTCCCTCATTCATTTCTTTATGACTCAGGTCATTTGTTATTTTTTTTCATCATACTCATTAAGGGCTAGTAAACAAAAAAGACATTGTCCATACCTTTGAGGATATCACAATATAGATAGAAACTTCTTTAGGGCTTTATAATCCCCTATAAAAATCTTGGAAAGCTTTTTATACTTTAGATACTCTTCTGCTAATATATGTTGTATGTTACTAAAAATCATTAAAGAACTATCAACTATATTACCCTTGGTTCTTTTTTTTCTCCTTATAGCAAATTTGAAACAACAACAACAAAAATGGAAAAAAAAAAAAAACTAGTCTCAAAACAATTGAACTTGTTGATGCCATTGGTCAGTTACATGAGGTAGTTTTTTTACCTCAAGTTTTCCAGAGTTAGAATATTTGATTTTCCCGAATTGCCAAAAATGTATGAAAAATGCTTTTAGAGGAATGTTCCAAATAAATCTACCTTAGTGCCACTATGTGGAGACCCAAATTTAGTGTCTCTTTCTATAAATCACATTATCTGATTTTAAAGTCTGTCAAAAATGAACAGCATTTTCAGACAGGCAAAAAATCTGTCTGATAGTACAGCACCAATCTTTTAAAAGGGATTTCTAGGAAGCCATAGTGTTTTCTGACCAAACTAAGAGATAACTTTTAATACTCCTATCAGGTACCCAAATAATAAATATTTTCAAGTCCGTATTTTTATTTCTACAGTTTTTGTTGTAAAAATATATATAACACAAAATTTTCCGATTCAACATCTTTCACATTTACAGTTCAGTGACACCAGTTACATCAGTAATGTTATGGAACCATCACCAATATCCATTGCCAAATTTTTATCACCATAAACAGAAATTCAATACTTCCTAAACCATGCTTCCCACTTTCCCTCTCCCTTCTACTTCTGGTAACCATTAATAAACTTTGGTGTCTATACATTTGCCTATTCTTGTTATTTCATGTGAGAAAATATTTGTCCTTTTGTGATTGATTTACATTACATTACTGAGCTTAATGTTTTCAGGGTTCATCTATGCTATACCATGTATGTTAAATTAATTTCACTTTATTGGTAAGTAATTTTCTATTGTAGGTTTGTATGGTATTTTGTTTATCCATTCATATGTTGATAGACATTTAGGTGGTTTCCACATTTTGGCTGTTGTGTATAGCACTGAAGTGAATACTGGTGTACATATCTGTTTACCTCCCTGATTTCAAATCTTTGAGGCATATACCTAGGAGTGGAATTTTTGGGTCATATGGTATTTTTCTTAACTTTTTCAAGAAATGCCAAACTTTTCCACAGCTGCTGTACCATTTTGCATTCCCACCAGCTGTGAATGGACGAGGGCTCCAATTTTTCCACATCCTTACATATATACTTTTATTTATTTGATCTTAGCCACTGTAGTGGGGATGAAGTGGCATTTCATTGTGGTTTTGATTTGCATCTCCCTAATGGAAAAAAATTTTTTTTTAATGGAAAAGTTGAACATCTTTCCACGTGTTTGTTGACCATTTGTGTATCCTCTTTGGTGAAATGCTTATTCAAATCCTTTGGCCAGTTTTTGATTGGGTTGTTTATCATTTTCTTGTTAAGTTATAAGAGTTGTAAATCTTATAATTAATATGTGCCCATTTCTCTCTTTCTTACTTGTTTCAGAATGTATTGAGTTCTTCAAAAGATTCATGTCTGGTGATTCTTTAAGTTGGAAATTATGATACAGGTTGACTCAATAGGATTGGCTATACTGTAAATTCAAATCTCAGCCTTGTCAAGTTATAAAAGCTCAGATTGTCTCTACACCAAGGGCCAATTGGTGAGCACAGATTTAAACCTTATGAGGAAAAGGCAGTACAGTTGGTCGGGTACTGAAGCTGATATTGAAGAAAGCCTAAGGAAGTTTAAAAAAAAAAATTATTGGCCTATAAAAAAAAAAAAAAAAGGATAGTTTATTCCCCCAAAATGCAGTAGTTTATTAGAATGCTACTAGAAGTCTTTTCAGTTACCTTCATTTTTCTGAAGTTTAGCCAGTCTTCACCATTTCATGAAGCAAGGTATTTCAAGCTTTTATTCTGCAGTTAGAGATCAGGTTTGGAATGAAGAGACCATCGGGAGATAGTGTTTTCTTTAAGTCCATATGAAATGACTGACACTGGTTAATTTCCTGACACAGGTTTTTAACCAATGTAAGGACAAGAGAAGCTAGAAGCGAGAATTGAAGACAAACCTTGACTTCATAATGTAATGGAAGAAAAGAGGCTCAAAGTTTGGAGTAGAGTGGCGAGGGTGGAAATATGCATACAACAAATATATTATATTTAACTTTGTTTTAGTTGGGATTTTAATTAATTTTTTATGTTTGAATAATACTCTATGGCTCTGTGGGATTTAAATGTTTATTAAGGGATGGCATGAGTTTAAAAAAACAAACAAACCCAAACTTGAGAAACAGTTGCCTAAAGGTACCAAAGAAAAAATACCATCTATTTTGTAACTTTAAACCAAAGCCAAATCCACTGCCATCAAGTCTATTCCAACTCATAGCAATTCTGCCCAGGCGTTATCGTGAGGAACAAATGAGATAATGTGTGCCATTATAGCTTTAGATGTTTAACTGCTGTGGTGTCTAAAAATTATTGTACCTAGAAGTACTTCGATGTAGATAAAGACCTCTATTTCAATGTTCTAAACAAACAAAACAAAAATTACCAGAGTTAAACTTCTGCAACACAGAAAGGAATCAATCAATTAAAATATATATATATCATACACAGAGGCCATGTTATTAATTCCATGAACTAGAGCTCATTTAATTTGTTCAAGGGGAACTAATTATTCTTTCATTCTAATTTTTATGTAGATTATCAAGTTTAGAAATTTGCAAATCTAGCTCATGACTTAGTAGACATTCAGAATTCTCTAGGGCAACACTTGGTTCCATGCATTTTCCAGCTTCTAGAGACTGACCACATTCTTTGGCTAGTGTCCCCTTCTTTCTTTAAAGCCAGCAATGGCCAGTTGAGTCTTTTTAACATCACATCACTCTTTGATATTGGCATTTCTTCCTTCTTTCATATGTAAAGAATTCTTGTGATTACTCTGGGTCCATTTAGATAATGCAGGATACTTTTCTTATATTAAAGTCATCTGACTTTTGCCATCCTTATTCTCCTTTGCCATGTAAGCTAACATATTCACAGGTTCTGGGGATTAGAACATGGACATTTTGGGGAGACCATTATCTGCCTACTGCAATGGCTGATGGTGAGGGTGAAGATGAGTTTAAAGACTGGGACTTGGACAAGTGTACTTATCCAGCATATTGGAGGAATAGAAGAACTGGTTTTAGCATAGATCCAGGTGGTGGAAGAACAGAACAGAGTATTGAAATGGTGCTGAGAGAGTATATTGGATGATGAACCGTGGCATCTATGCTTGTTATCAACAATATTAGACAAGGAAAAGTTTGATAGACTGCAGCAGGTGGGCATGGAAAATGGAGGAATCGAGGAACTGCTAGATTCAAGAGATAGAAAAATAGCCATGGTGGGTTTAAGGAAGTAGAAGCCTCAGAAAGAGAATATTCAGAGAGGGAGATAATTGAATTTAAGACCTCAGAGTTAGATTAGTTCTGGGCAATGACATAATCCAGGACATAATTATAGGGATGAATGATAACAGAACAGTAGAAATGATGGTCTTTAAAGTTGAGGGGAGGTTTATAAATATTTATAAGGTTATGGTATAGGATGGAGCAACCCCATGAACTCTGAGGTTACCTAGAAGGGTGGCTGCACTGGTAATAAGTCCCCAACTATTAATGGCAAAATCGTCAGAGAACAGAAAAAAGGAGGTACAGATGGACAGCATATGAAATAAAGAAGCAGAGATTTGCACTTAAATATAGAAAATAAGTCACTTGGAAGCAGATTTAGGAAAATGGAAGAATGGTTCCTCTACCCCCTATCCCTGAAATAGCTCAGAGAAAGTATAATCCTGGAGAGAGTTGCAGAAGTTAAGAACTCAGTGATAACCCAGTTTTTTTTTTTAATGTAAAATTGAAAGGCTTTTAGTTTATTCACAGAGTTGTACATCCATCACCACAATCAATTTTAGAACATTTTCATTACCCCAAAAGAAACCTTTCTCATCCTAGCTGCTAGCCCCCAATACTCTCATATGCCCTCTTACCCCAACCCTAGGCAACCATGAATCTACTTTCTGTCTCTATAGATTTATCTATTCTGGTAATTTCCTATAAAGAAATGATATATGGTTCTTTTTGACTGACTACTAAGCCAGGTTTTAATTAAGAAACAGATGTGAAGAGAATGCTGTAAGGGGCTGAAGATGCAGGGGCATTGACTTAGAACAGCATTTGTAAAGGCACAATGGCAAGCTTTGCGAGCTAATAGAGTTTGGAGGTTCTATCAGTGCCATGGAGAAGAATTTGCAGGCAGTTTTGTGATGCTGATGAAAATGCAGCCCTACAGGTAAAAGGCTCAATAAGGATAGAAGAAATATGTTTTCAAAGAAAATATTCCGATAAACTTACAATAACATGAATGAATCCAGAAGCCATGTGGATAGCAGCAAGCTGATAAAGTTAAGAGTTGATGGTGTGGTTTGTAGATATTCCAACAAGTCCAGATGTACATCGCAAGTAGTCAGAAGTCTAGACAGAGTCTCATCTATAGGGAGTTTTCTTGTTATTACCTCATATTATTGAAGAAAGAAAAGGAGTTAAAAGAGAGAAGTAGGAAAAAAAAATCATTAGGTTATTTCCCAGTGCTCTAATGAGAGTGAATTTGTCCTAGAGTGCTTTCAACACAGCTCCTGGTGTTTCCCTTTATTTCTGCAGGAGGGCATTAAAAAGCAGAAACCATTGATTGGTTGTGATTTTAAATACTAAAATGCAAGGCTTAAGTTAGGTCAATCCGCTCATTAAACCAAATTAAGTACCTACCCAACTGGGCACATCAGCATATATATATGTATATATGCTTTCATCTTTAGGAATCTCCCTTTTAAAATTGGCATTCAGTCTGGTTTTTCTCGGTGAGTATTTGTTCACAGGAAAGGGGGAGGATGTGATTGAGTGAAAAAAGGCTGGTAATATCGGTAAGGGCCTGCTTTGAAGAATAGTAAGAGGCAGTGGGGTGTGCATCTCTCTTTGTAGTTATATTCTGCCACTCCTAATGGGTCTCTATGCATTTAGTACAAAGTGCCAGAGAAATAAGCCTTCACAGCCCCTTACCATGTGAATAAATGGGTTATAAATGCTTCTGATCAAATTAATCCTCCAGGAGAAGTGAACTGGGCAAGAAAAGAATTTTAAAATGATTTTCATCAGATTTGAAAAGTAAATTTGATGGTACTAGAGCTATTATTAAATAAATTGTTGCACCCACTGGGTGTTTTAAAATTATTAATGGATAAGGTGCTAATTCTGCGCCATTTAATATGTAAGTACGTAACTCAAGAGGGTTTGGACATATTCAAAATGATTTTTTGCTCTATGTGAGAAAAGGGAGCAGGAATAAGGAGATGCAGTATTACAAATTATAATGGGAGATGTAGTCATCCGAGATGCTAAAATAGCTGAAGCATTAAATGGATATTTCCAAATACATTTACAAGGGAGAACATTTATGACTACCTGTTCTATATCAGGATCACTGTGGCACAGGTAATAAGAAAGACAGGAAAAAATTTAAGTCTCTGAGTTTTCCGACTGAGTGTGCTAGTAGCATAGGACAGAAAAAAAGAATTCTCCAAAGGTACAAAAAATTCTATGAGGTTTAAGTGCATTTCTTTTAACATTGCAGGACAGAGTAAGAGTGCAACAGTTATGTTTGTATAGAGTCAACCTGAAGCTGCAGCCTTTGCTAAATAAGTAGCTTGTTCAGAAAACTTTTTTTTTTTTTTTTTATGTGAATCTGGCTTTACTGGTTCCAAAGAATAAAAGGAGAGTTATTGATCTGATTTTCTAATACAAAGGAATGGTTGCTGTGGTCTGTACTTATTCCATTATCTGTATCTTACTGTAAATAGTGACATTTATTATGTTAAAAATAAAGCAAAATAACTTTTATCTGTAATTTGAGTCATTGCTTTTTATTGCTTGCAAAGTATGTAGAGAAACTGTTTGAATTAACCTTCTCTGTTTAGTTGGCATGGGAGGCAAAAGAAGGCAAAATTGAGATGGCATCATTAAATTACTATTCTTAAAACACTGTTTGGGGTGGTTCCTTATCTCTTTTAGACAGTTAATGAGCTGTTTTTTCAGTAAACTGGAAAAAATAATAAATGAATTCACAGACTTAACTTGACTAACACTTTTTCCTTAGGTTATGAGTATATGCATATCAATTATGTATTTTAATTGTGTCATTTTAGAAATCATTGTTTGAAGACTGACCTTGGTATTCTTTGTTCAAGTATTTAAATATTTTCTTTTTAAAATAAGAACTATTATGTTAAAAATGGAAGGTGATATTGCAGATAACTTTCAAGATGATTAGAATTAATTAATATCCATTCGTCTGGATGACCAGTAAGTTTTCATTCATATAAGCTTTGTAAACATATACTGTCTCTAGCAGCATCTCACTATTACAGGAGAAATGTTTGTGTGTAGCCTGGAGAAGATTATAGTCTCTTAAAGCAGATAAAGCTTGTATACGTGGGGAAAAAAATAACTAATGAAAGTGTATAGTGAAATCATCAGAATCCAACTGTCAGAGAGTTTAAATGAAGGAAGGGGTCATTCATCCTGAATATGTCCTCTAAAAGTTCCTTTTTGGGCACAACCCAAAGAAAATCTTGCCAAAAACAAAAGTGCTGCAGAAAGCAGGAAGGGTATTTCATAACTTTTTTTCCATTTGAATCATTGATTTTATTGCTCACAAAGTATGTGGAGAAACTGGTTGAATTAGCCTCCTCTCGCGTGAGAGACAAAGAAGGAACAACTGAGACGGTGTCATTAAAATTATTCTTCTTAAAACACAGCTTGGGTTGGTTCTTGATCTCTTCATGAGCAAAGAAGTAGGAATAAGCAGAATGTATGCGCATTTGGTAAGGAGTGTTTTCATCTACGACACAGAGATCATATTAGTAGAATATTGAGTGAAGCTACACTGTAGGCCACAGAAGATAGGAAAAGTGGATAAAAGAAGAGAAATCCAGAGTAGATGAACTCCCGCTGATGGTAAAAAGAATGAAAACCAAGAAACCAAGAAACCAACACTGAGCCTAGGGGGAGCCTTTTTAATGGGCAGAAGCTTAGTATGCTTCACAGGACCAATCAGAATTCATTATTATCAGGTACCTATCATATACCAAAAGGATTGCCCTAGCAACTGGAGATTCAGCAATGATGAGAATGTTCTTGCTTTCGAAGGAAGCATCTAGCGACAGAGATAGACATGTACACAGATCACTCAGCCGCATAATAAGCATAATCACAGAGTCTGCCTAAAGGCTTTAGGAAGACAAACACAGAGATCAAAGTGCTTCCTTCTGTCTGGGAAAATGAGAGAAGACATCATTGAGCACTTGACTTTTGAATTCATTCTAAAAGGATGAGTATTGAACTAAAAAGCAGAAACGAGGGGGAATAAGATTCTACACCTAGGAGTTACCACGTACAGAGATATGTGAACACGAAATGCATGTTAAGACTAATGCACATAACTCAATGTAACTGGAGCCCAGGAAGCTCACTGGGGCTAGTAGGATGTAAAGTTGGTAAAATAGACAGAGATCTGCTCATGAAAGGCCTCGCTTGGATTTTACTTTTTAGATGATGAGGAACCTTTAAGGATTTGAGAATTTCTAACTCTTATGTGATGTATCAAATTTAACACTTTGAACATCACTTTGGCAGTAGTATTGGGTATAAGTTACAAGTCAAGGTTAGAGTTCTAGAGTCTAATTTGGTGGCCAGTGTTAAGAAATGATGAGAATCTTCTTAAGCCATTTGCAGTGGAGCAGAAAGCAGGGGAAAACTTACAGGTAAATAAAACTTCCTAAAATTACATGTGTTTGAGGGAGAGGACGACTTGCAGAGTGCCTTCTAAGATTTTGACTTGGGGCTTTATGGCCAAATATAGGAGCAAACGAGGAGGAGTAGAATAAGAGCTAACTTTTAACAGATGAAGAGAAAGGAGCAAGCATTTGTCCTACCTCTCCTACATAAAACGTTTTCATATAGGGGCATTTCCTCTTTAGGGATGATTTCCAGCAAATGTAGAAGGGATAATAGAATTAGAAAAAAACCCATCATTTTGCAGCTTATAATACAAATACTAAAGCCCTGGTGGTACAGTGCTTAAGAGGTTGACTGCCAACCAAAAGGTCTGCAGTTTGAATCCACCAGCTGCTCCTTGGAAACCATATGAGATGGCTATCGAAGGGCAACTTTATAGTGAAGGTCTCAAGTTGATATCGCTTGTTTCAGAAAATCAACCTGAACATTACTGACTAAAAGTGGGAACATTATATATTATATTCTTCATAATGTGATGCATGGAGAAGCACCACTTATGAAATATTCTTTGGAAATAATGATCCTCAAACTAATTAAGACTCAATGTAATTACCAGTTTATAGTATATACTGACACTAGTGGAACAGTCAAGTATCCCCACAAAGAAGCAATCAAAGTAAGGTCATGAAAAAAAAGAGAAATGGAGAGCAGGTGAGTAATATTAGAAATTCAGACACTTAGACATAATTATCAAATGCTATGTATGGAACTTCTGTGGGTTCTGATTTGAACGAAACTTTAAAATGATCTCTTTGACAACATTTGAAATTTGAATATATGCTCAGTATCGTATTCAGGGTTTATTGTTAATTTTGTTGAGTGTGATATATATAAAAAAATCTTATTAGTGATTGATACTGTAATATTTACAAATGGAAAGAGAATGCTTTGGGTTTTATTTAAAATCAAGTAAAATAAAAATAAAATCTTTGTGGATGAATAGCTATAAGGAGTTTGGTAACATTTGTTAACTGCTGGAGCTGAGTGTTGAGCATTGGATAGATGCATGTTCATTGTAGTAGTCTCTCTCTTTTTATGTTGGAAAATTTCCGTAATGAAAAGGGGAAGGTAGTTTAGTTTTAAGCAGGTTGATTTGCGATGTCCATGGGACATCTAGGTGTAGATTATTGGTAGAATTTGCTGTAAATAGATATTTTAGATTAGTTGTAAATGAAGAATATAGTAGAAATTTATGTGAAGAATATAGAGGAAGAATGTGACAGCAACAAGCGAACTCAAGAAACAGCAACATTTAGAGGGAGGGCAGATGAAGAGAAGCTAGTGGAATATATTAAAAAGGATCAGAGATATAGGAAGACAAAGCAGAATTATGTTACAAGATAAAAGGAAAGAGTCATCGTGATGCCACATGTGACACGTAGGATAAGTGATTGTTTCATGTGAAACAGAGCTGATCAGATTCCCTGTTTGAAGGGCACGAAACGTTAATATTATCAACAAGAAGTATGTTTATGCATCAAGCCATTTTAACAGAATTTTCCCCAAATTAGACAACTTTGTTGTTTTTAGTTTCTGTCAAGTCGGACCTCTATTCGTGATGACCCCATGCACGATGAAAGGAAATACTGCCCCCCATGCAGACTGGACCCTTGTGATCCATAGGGTTTCCATTGACTAATTTTTGGAAGTAGGTTGGCAGACCTCTCTTTCTAATCCATCTCAGCATCATAGGAACATAAAAACCATCACTGAGACAGAGATGGTGTCTGAGCATGAGGGGTATTGCCTGGGACTCATACCCAGGTCTCTTCCATGGAAGATGAGGATTCCACCGCTGAACCACCAATGTCTACAAATTTGGCAATCAAAAAAAAAAAAAGTTACCATCCAGTTGATTCCGATGCATAGTGACCCATGTGTTACAGAATAGAATCGATCCATAGGGTTTTCTTGGCCATAATCTTTAAGGAAAGTTCGCCAGGTCTTTCTTCTGTAGCAAGATCACCCACTTGTGCCACCCAGGGACTAATGTTGTCATACGAAGAAGTGATCATAGGGTATGCAGCCGAAAAGAATAGGGAAAAGATTATAAAGCTATGTCAGGTATTTAATTTATAAAAATATGTACTTCTCTACACTTTGTGATGATTGGCGTATTTTAGTAGTTTTAAAAATTGTAAATCTTTATGATCCTTCTTTTTTCACTCTACGTAAATATTCGTTATCATACCTAATATTGGCTTCATAATTTTTTATTTTTTTCAAAGAGACTTCCATAAAACCTGCATCTAAATCTGTATGTAAATCAAATAAATAGATGGCTTATGCAAGGAAGGATAATTGACATTTATAAAAAGGAAATATATAAAAGCTTTCTTCTCTCTTGGCTTTTGCCCAAGGAGAACAAAAAACAACTGGCTTTTAACAGCACAGAAGTAATTTTCTTCTTAAAAGACAGGTTTTGAAAAATCTGAAGGTTCAAATACCAGGCTTCACACACATACACGCACACACAAACCCCTTATACTTTAAAAATGAGCTACATTTAACTTAGACCTGATTGTTCCTTCGCCCCTTGTATTCTGTCACCCTCTCCCCCTCCCTCCTTCACAACAAGAGAAAACACACAAACTGCTCATTCCTTTTCCCTCACTTGCTTTTTTTGGTGTCAGTTTAGAGTTAGGAAAGTTCCATATGAAGATGAAAATCTTTTTTAAAAAGCCAAGAGAATAAAATGTAAACAAAATGAGGGTGTTGCCTCTTTGTAATATTTGAACAAAATATTTAATGTTTCATTTTAATGAATCTAAAAATTTAAATGCTTTCCTAATGTACTTTGTTCTTGATACACTGTTGGTAGGTCTCTAGGAATTTTGCTCTCTTTTGTCAAGCAGGAAAAGACATTGAATGTCCATAAATAGATGTAACATTAAATACAGGTGATTAAAGTGATAACAAGAAGATTTAGGCCAAATAAATATTTCATTAGGATAAAACATTTAGGTTACTTAAGATTGCAAAGGACTAACAATTTTGGAATACCAAAACTAATAAAATTTTGGAATACCAAAACTAATAATTTTGGAATAATTATGGAATAGGTACACTAAATTTTTTGAAAGTATAAATTTATCCTAAATTGACAAGGTGACATTATCTTTAGAAGAATATACATCTTTGTGCTTAATTATTCACATGTAAATACAATTCTTGATATTGTTTGGATGTGCCTTGCTAAGAAATAAAATGTATTTAAAACTTCTTTGAAATAACTCTAGATAGATTTTATTAGTTTGATTGTTATTTTTCAGGAGTGAGGCTATTAATGTTTAATCAAAGATCCAACATTTGATCCAGGGTCATCTTTGAACTAAAAATAAAGGTTGTATTTCAAAGAGAGTCTGTCCTCTTACCTTTTCATTTACATATTTAACAGCAATGTAGACATAGTTGCAAAAATGGCTGACTCTGGTTTTGTCTTTGTACTACACATCAAAGGTAAGAATTATGAATTACATTTCACCCATGTAGACAACCCAAATTTGACCCACAGTCTTTCCTTGAAAATCTAATTAAAGGCCTTCTTATCCTTCCTGATGATGATATCAAAGTAAATCAGGTGGCAGTACAATTGGGGATGGTCACAGGGGAAGGTTTGTGGCAGTACTTGGTTTCAATACTGCATCAGTCACCTAATTTGCATGTGACCATTGCTCAAATCATTCAGTTGTAGAGTATTACAGTTATTTAAACACATCAGTGTTCTCTAATAAATAGTATGTGCCAGCTTTTTTTTTTTAATCCATTATCAGAATGGCAATATAACAAAGTTCTCAATTTTTCCTATGAATCCTAAGTCTTCTATCACATTTTTTATTAGAAATGATATGGATAGAGACCTTATATTATTAGTGAGTAACAAAACAAAGTATTATTTATCATTAACTTTCAGTTTTCAGTATTAATATTTTCCCAGCTTTGTTATTAAAAAAAATGATATGAGTGGGCAGATTTCAATGAGAGAAAGTTACTTGAATTTTTGAAAGATTAAACTAGTTCAAAATAAAGCAACATAATAAAAGATCCTAGTTGATATCTTGATTGCAAAATGATGAAAATAATTAGTGACATACAGGTTACAGGTTTAGGCTTTAGTTATTAGTTTTAGGAGCAAAAATAGAGGAAGAAAATTCTCTCATTTCTTAAAGGCCACTAACTATTCTCATTTAAGCCTGAAAATTGTAGCGAATTCTCTGCCTTATATGACTAAGTGTCCAATTTTGACAGCAAGGAACAATGACAAACTAGAATCAAAAAAAAAAAAAAACTAGTTCTCTGAAATGTATTTGTAGTTGTCCTAATTGTTGCGGGTTGAATTGTAACCCCCAAAGATATGCTGAAGTCCCAACCCCTGATACCTGTGAATGTGACCTTATTTGGAAATAGCCACTTGGCAAATGTCATTGTTGTTGTTGTCGTTGTTGTTAGGTGCCGTTGAGTCAGTTCCAACTCATAGCGACCCTGTGCACAACAGAACAAAACACTGCCTGGTCCTGAGCCATCCTTAAAATCATTGCTTTGCTTGAGCTCATTGTTGCAGCCACTGTGTCAGTCCACCTCACTGAGGGTCTTCCTCTTTTTCACTGACCCTGTACTTTGCCAAACATGATGTCCTTCTCCAGGGACTCATCCCCCCTGACAGCATGTCCAAAGTAAGAAAGACACAGTCTCACCGCCCTTGCTTCTAAGGAGCATTCTGGTTGTACTTGTTCCAAGACAGATTTGTTCGTTCTTTTGGCAATCCACAGTATATTCAATATTCTTCGCCAACACCACAATTCAAAGGCGTTAATTCTTCTTTGGTCTTCATTATTCATTGTCCAGCTTTCACATGCATAGATGTGATTGAAAATACTATGGTTTGGGTCAGGCGCACCTTAGTCTTCAAGGTGACATCTTTACTTTCAACACCTTGAAGAGGTCCTTTGCAACAGATTAACCCAATGCAATACATTGTTTGATTTCTTGACTGCTGCTTTCATGGCTGTTAATTGTGGATGCAAGTAAAATGAAATCCTTAGTTAACATGAAGTCACACTGGAGTAGACTAGGCTCTAATCAAATATGAGTGGTGTAAGAGGAGGAAAGACAGACAGACACATAGTGAAGAACATCTTGTGATGAAGGAGGCAGAGGTTGGAGTGATGCATGCATAAGCCAATAAATGGCAGGATTTTTGGCCACCACCAGAAACTAGGCAGAGACAAGGAAGAATTTTACTCAGAGTCTCAGGAGTGTGGCCCTGCTGACACTTGATACCACACTTCTTTCCTCCAGATTTCTGAGAGAATAAATTTCTGTTGCTTTAAGCCACCCAATTTGCCATACTTCATTATAGCAGGCCTAGGAAATAAATACACTGATATACTAAGATGCTTATGCTGCACGTAGAGCTGCAGTGCATTCCAAGAAATGATTTTTTTTTTTACGTTAAAGTTGTTTAAAAAAAACATAATTTTTCAACAGATTAAGATCATGGTAAAGCAATCATCCCAAAATATTTCAAACTTCTTATGAACATTTCTTTTTGCACAAAAATTAAATGTTCTCCTTCCCCCGTGTGTTGCGATTGATAAAATGCTTAAAACAATAGAAATGGTAATCTCAATTTCTCATTTCATAACTGTAAAGATTCCAGGTAAATCCCCTAACTTTCAAATTTGGAACCATGTATCCTAAACGCCCTATACCTGAAGTTATGAAGTAGTGTACTAAGGTGGCACTCTCAACAGCTGATTGATTTAGATGGAACAAAGAGTCACCTAAGGCCAAAAGCACAGCAACTATGGTCATATGAAAATGGCCAAGAGACAAACCAAAAAAGAGCAGCAGGTCACAAGATTATGAATTTAAACTTCATTGTTATATAAGCAAATGGTAAGTGAGACTTCCCTAGAAATCTAACCATATGTTCCATAGTACTAGAGTTACATAATAGGATTAAAACTAATATTCTATAAAAGCTTGTAATAGCACTCTTATTTCTTACTCCCAACTTACAGAACTGCTGCAAGAAAATTGGTGAAATATAAAAATTGATTTTCATGAAATTCTCTAAGAAGAATTATTTCATTTTTTGCTTACTTTCCTATCTTATTTCTCCAAATGTCTATGCATGCCTGAATACATAATGTAAACATGGGAATATCTTTAAAATTTTGCTCTTTTATTTCTTTTTTTTAAAAGTCATTTTCTGCCTAGTTTTCTTCCTCTTATATGCCTCTTGTTCACTGTTCTTTCTTCCTCAAATTCAAATGGTCTGCGAGACATGGATGGCAAGCAAATGCTCTCAAGAATGAATAAGTACAATAAACAGCTCTTAGGATACCATTTTCAAAATTGGACCCGAAAAAAATGATTTATTCTCTGTATGTTTCCATATGAATACTCTAGATGAATAGTTACTATATCTTTATCAGCCAGTGCCTTGTATAACATAACACATTCAGGATACATTTGCCAAAAGAACAGTAGATTTTTGAGTACTCAGTGAAAAGAGACACTCAGTCTCCCTTCTATAAATAGCCTTACTTCAACTTCTTATCTAATAGGCTCAATCAAGCACGAACTAATATTCCTCCTCTTTATGCTCTACAGTGTATAATTTCACTAAATAATGGTAATGTTCTATTTTTAACTATTTTATAATTTTAATCTTGACAATTGAATTATCATTGTTCATTCATTTTACTTTGGAGGAGAGGGTTCACTCTGGGAGTGAACATGAAATTTTATCCTGAGTTATTGTAGGGTATTTAAGTAATTTACATCCACATTGGTATCTATTGTATAATTTTATTTTCCCTCTAAAATAAAATGTATTTGACTGCTTAAAGGGACTGATAGATTTTTCTGTCTGCCTCAGGACTAGTGAATCATATTGGTAGAGACAGTGTGTTGCAGGTGGACTGCTTTGAATATGTCCCTTTCATTACAGTGCTAAAGTGGATTTATGATGATCATTTCTTCATCAGAAGTTAACCTTATATTTAAAGCACAGTTAAAAAACAAAACACACTTTCTTTTTTTGTAGTGAATGAAAGGTTGGATTATATAGATTTCAAGGTTTTTTATGGAGATAGTTTTCCTCATATTTCTTCCTCCTGCAGTCTGCACGGAACAAATATGCTGTATTACATGAATAATTGCACGTTAAATGGCTTGTTCTGGAAGCAACTCTAAATAGGACTTGTCTTCATAGCAGTGATCATGGTTCATATTTGCAAACAGTGTATTAGCCTTTTCAAAGACCTTCCTGGGATAAACACAACTTGTCAAACAGACTACTTTCCAAAGAACTTATTTGTGTGTGTGTGTGTGCGTGTGTGTTTACATGTCTTAAACCTGAGCAAGATCATTCCCAATACTAGCAATAATGAAAAGATACAAAGTGTAATTTTATATCCTATCTTGACAATTTTTGGATGTTTGAAACTGCTTCTTCTCATTTTGAGTCGTGCCACACCAGCAATGAAGCTCCAAAGACCTGACTCCATCCACGTCATCTACTTTGAGGAGGCAGCACTTCCCAAGTCATCTTTTGAGTGCTTTCCAGCCTGAGGGGTTCATCTTCCAGCACCGTACCAGACAATGTTTCACTGCTATTGATTAGATTTTCACTGGTCAGTTTTTTCAGAAGGAGTCCGCCAGGTCCATTTTCCTAGTCTGTCTAAGTCTGGAAGCTCCACTGACACCTGTCCACCATTGGTGACCCTGCTGGCATTTGAAATAGTGGTGGCATAGCTTCAAGCATCACAGCAAAACTGAAGCCACCCCAGTATGACAAACTGACAGATGTGTGTAGACTAAGGTGCATCTAATCCAAACAATGGTATTGGACTAGTCCCTGGAGAAGGACATCATGCTTGGTAAAGTAGAAAGTCATCAAAACGATGAAGACTTTCAACGAGATGAATTTACTCAGTGGCTGCAACTATGGGCTCAAGCATAATAACCATTGTGAGAATGGTGCAGGCCCCAATAGTGTTTCATTCTGTTGTACATAGGGTCGGTATGAGTTAAAACCTACTCAGTGGCACGTAACAACAACAACAACATCTTGACAATTTATTAAATGGATTAGCAACCTTCCCTCTTAGAAAATTTTAATTTCTGGTTAACTTATATGCTTTAGATTATAGTTTAAGTCTATTTCCTCTGTTCTTTCCTTAGAGGTAGTCACTGTGACTATTGTATGTAGTCATAACTAAATCACTCTGTTGTTTTCTCTTTTATAGTGCAAAATGGTATGTTGTTTTGGGTATTGTGTGTTTCTGCTAGACTTGTAGTTAATGACTACTTATTGTCTTAAATGTATATGTAGTAAAATTATTTTGTCTGAACATTCCTTAAGATAGAACAGTGCTTTGTTCTATACATTAATAGTTGCTGAAAATTAGTCAAAAAATAAAACATAGTATTTTTAAATTTTAAAGTATAAATTTTCAAGATAGGTATAACCCTTTTTCTGACAATATTGATCTAATGTCACTTAGTTAATACATTTAAAACATATATTTAAATTTTGATTACTTTCACACTGGTGTTTTTATAATACAACCACAGAAAATTGATAATTTATTTCCCCTGTTTGGTTATTTGGAAACCTTGGTGGCATAGTGTGTAAGAGCTACAGCTGGTAACCAAAAGGTTGACAGTTTGAATTCAACAGGTGCTCCTTGGAAACTCTATGGGGGCAGTTCTACTGTGTCCTGTAGGGTTGCTATGAGTCAGAACCGACTCGATGGCAATGGTTTTTTTATTTTATTTATTTGGTTATTTATACTTCAGATAGAAAAAAAAAAACTTCTATTTGGTAATAATACTTTTCAAGTGCTGTGCATTTTTAACAATTACTACCATTTAATAATTGTCATTACTACCAATTTAATAATTACCAGGATATCTGATATGCTCCTTCAAAAATTCTGCCGAAAGGATAAATGAATATTTGTACAGTGATTACAGTCAGAACCTTCCCCACAACTTGTAGACTGAACAACAGAAAACTCTTCATTCCTTTGGAAAAAAAAATCTATATTGTAGTTTAGTGCAATGGAATAAAAAAACAAGAATATGACTGTTTTGTCATATTGTATTGAAGTTGCTTAAGAATCGTAATTAACCAGTTTTTCTGGTTATTTTAATATTAACTGGTTTTTATGCCGCCACATCTTTGTATACCTCACTGTTTTAGCTTCAGTTTAAAATATACATTTAATAAGATTCATGTTCATTCGCTTTCCTAGCTTTAACACTAACTTTCTGTGACTTTATTTTTTAAAACCATAGTCCAGATACCTTTCTATTTATTTTAAGATACTGATTTTGAACTCTGATGAATACTCTTTTTAACCAAGAATACCGCTGCATATAAGATAGTAGAAGGCTATTTGCATAAATATTCAGATTGCTGGAATTCCTCCATGATCAGCCTGCGTAACTATTTTTACTTCAATGTAAAAATCCTAAGTGCTAGCTTCTTCATAAACAATAATGATACATCTACAAAAAATACTCTGTAAGCCAAATTTCTGAATGTAACACACATAAAAGTAGTGAAAACCATACACTCCTCATTTATCGTCATGGTTAAGTTCCAAAGACAGGTCGTTACATGAAAATCCATATTATGGGAAAATGGAGGATGACCAACAAAACTGAGGCTAACTACATCATTATATAACCAAGAAATTACATCATCACATAACTGCCAAGTTACATCCTTAGGTACTGAGACTCATGGCCCAGTCAAGATGACACATCATTTTAGCTATCACAGCCAACGTTACTCTCACCTCACACCTCTGTGTTCGTTACTGCCAGACATATGTTGTTAATGCACAAAATAGTCAAACAGTAGATTTTTTACTATTGTGGTAAATGGGAAATGTTGGATAACAAGGTGGTTGAGTGAGGAGTAGGTGTAATGTCATCAACTGAACTATGAGAAGAAATATTGAGAGGAATTATTAAATCCCATATATGGACTGCTTTGGGATATAGCAAATTCTTCATCAAAGATTACTAGCTGACTAGATGAACACTGTCAGTGATACTATGGAACAGATTAAAAAAAGAATGGTTTAATTAGATATTTTGTAATATCCATCTCTAACCAATCACTGAATTATTCTGAGATGATATAAGATGCAAAGAAAATACTGATACAAAAATTATATATATTTAAATATATAAGTGAAAATACTAGCTACTTATACATAAAGGCATAGGAAATAGAGAAATTTTAGTGTTATGCTATAAAGTGATTCTTTTTTTTTTTGCCTTAGTATGATCACCTTGTTACTGGTGTTCAAAACAAGAAGTAGTTTTCTCTCCTTTTGATGACTATTTAGGAAAATAGTTATCTCATCTAGACTCCTTTCTCCAAACATTTTTACACACGTTTTAAATTACATTTTTTAGAAAGTTTGAAGTTTAGAGGAAAGAGGTATTGGGCAAAAACGGTTTGGTACGTTACATTATTATCGTAAATCTAGTTCATTCCCTTTAAACTGATGTTTTTCATGTATTTGATTACATTTTATATAACCCCCTTCCTTCTCTCCTAAGTAGCACTTCTGGCACAGTGGTTAAAGTGGTTGGCTGCTAATTAAAAGGTTGGCGGTTCAAACCCACCAGCCATTCTGTGGGAGAAAGATGTAGCAGTCTGCTCCCATGAAGATTTACAGCCTCGGAAACCTTCTAGGGTTGCTATGATTCAGAATCGACTCGACAGCAACAGGTTTGGTTTTTCTGGTTTTTCCCCTCTCCAGTAATTTTACTTTGAAGAGAACTCTGCTCTCATTTCAGACAGTTTTGGGTCCAAAATTAGACCCTAGAAGTGTGATTTTCAGCAAGGAAGTCTAAGAATCTGTTTTCTTGTCTGTAACATGGAAATAATGACCATTCTTACCTCATAAGGTAGTTCTAAGAATTAAAATAATGTCTCTGAAGCCCCAGTTTCTAATAAATATTAAACCCATGTAATTGTTTCCTATTACTTACTTTCTCCATATTTCTTTTTTCACTTCTTTCTATATAGGGCTTCATGAAAGCCTTTACTTGAGACAAATGTTGATTACTGAAAAAGAGATAAAAGCTTGGAATTTTAAAAATACAAAGTACAGTGTTGAAAATAACTTCCTAGGAAGACACAAAACTGTTTGATGTATCTTTTTTCCGTTTATCTTGCTTGTCTGAGTTGTCTAGAGATAAAGGCATCTCTTGGTCTCTGTTCTATTATTGACTATAGTCTTTTTAACTAACAGTTTGACTTTTGAATGGATGCATTAGAAAAGCAGTTTTTTGTCATGCCTGTAAGTTCTTAAAATTAGCTGTCATATTTTTTAAAGATATGTTTGATAGATCAAAGTATTGCCAAATAAAAGGAGGCAAAAAATCAAGTTCACTGGAATCCCCACTGCTTTTTCATAAATGGCTAGCTAAATATTTTTCAATGAGATTTCCTAGGGTCCAATTAAACTGAATCTTTTTATTTTTGTCTGGAGAGTAGAAAAATCACTGGTACTGTATAAAAATTGTAAACAAGAATTCAGCACTTTTCATGAACTCAGCACAGTACATTCTTTAGGAGAACTAATTTTGACAATTTTACTTAACTTTTTCCATGGATAGAAAGTCCTATATTGTCATATTAAAAAAGAAGAACAAAAGAATATATCACAATAATAATTTTATGTCTCACTCTCATTTACATGCAATTAAGCACAAAGTGATATTTAAAACAAAAAGTAAAAAAATAGGTTGAATCTTTAACAGCATGGTTATCCATGAACCAGACCTCAAGTTTCAGACAGGTTTCTTCATAGAAAGAGTGAAGGGCTAAAGGAAGAAGAGATTTTAACAAATGATTTGTGACATGCCATGGATTGTTGTAGAGAAATAAAAATTTTCACCTCTAAGAAATAATTTTGTGATCAAATAAATTAAAAAATATCTTAGTTATGATAGAAATAAAATCAAATGAAAATATAATGCTTGTGTTTGAAATATTAGGGCATGCATGGAAACGTTTATTACATTTACCTAGATTTTGCTTTGAGATAATTGATCACGTCCAGTCCCTCTGTTTTTTTTCCACAGGCAAATTGACAACAATCCATATTCATATTAAAGTCAATAGTTTTTATACAAAATATGAATAGTAATACATAGCTACGTATCATTTTAGATAATAAGAAATTTTATTTTAAAAGATCTACAATTAACATGGGAGGCAGAGATGGTACAAATGCTTAAGCACTCAGCTAATAATAGAAAGGTTGGCTATTCAAATTCACCCAGAGGCTCCTAAGAAGGAAAGCCTGGAGATCTACTTCTGAAAGATGGTAGTCACTGAAAACACTGTGGATGCAGTTTTACTCTGACACACATGGGGTCATAGACAATGAGTTTGTTTTGTTTTATTTTTGGTTATAATTAATATGAGTGGTCGGGATGAAAAACACTGCTTTTAATGAAAAGTAAAACAAAATTTGAAAGATAATTAAAAGATGAGGAAGCCATGTTTGCATGAATGCACAATGTGGGATTGGGCAATATTCTAGACAAGTATTTCTGAAAAAAAATAGATCATCATAAATCCCATAAATTTGGTGCCCATGTTCATCTGAACAACTACAACCATCACAGCAAAATCTTTGATTTGTAGAAAATAGGAGTAAAATAGAAAGGGAGATAAATTTAAAAATTATTTTTCTCCAAACAAAAAGATTCTTAGAATATTATTGTACTGAGTAAAACATGGTTTCTATTTTGTGTGTGTGTGTGTGTGTGTGTGTGTATGTTTTAATCTTAACCGTGCACTACATATTTTTGAATAAATTTGAAGGGACGTATCTATGGCAGCAATTCTAAGGTTAAGACTATGTGAAAGTGGTAGTCCTATATGGCATTGTATATCCTCATTACTATCTTACAAGTACCAGCATGGTCTGATTATTACAGCATAAATAAAAGTAAGGCAATTGTGAGTGTATTATTTGTTGTCTTATCACCTTGATTTGTAAATTTAAAGAATGTGCAGCCGTTGTGCCTGGGCCTTTCTTACACGTGCTCAAAAGAACATTATCTCTTTTCTTTAAAGAGGTGTGGAGAAAATAATTAAAGTTAAGGACACATTGCAAATGCTAAAATTATACAAATATGAAGTTATTAATAAAGCAACAATCAGAAGGAAATAGAGTTATGTGTAGATTTCAGGAGTCTTTTGTTCTAATCATTTTGCATATCTAGTGTTACTTTAACAGTGTCATGATTTTATGCATATGTGTTGTACCATTTTAGAATAAATAAATAGTGCCAGGATAGGCTCAACATTTTTGGAACTCATTCATTCTACAAATATATATACTGAGAGATGAAAATGTGTCAGACATTATAAAGGAAGGAGACATGAGTGTTCCTTAAACCCTTAAGAGTCCAGGTGGTAGAATGAGACATATTATATCGTATTGCTAATGCTGCTCTTGCATGCCAAACCTAATGCTGTGTAATTTTTATTCCTCTCAAAACCATGTACGAAACACATTATAATCTCCATTTTGCAGGTCAGGAATTGCCCAAGGTCACATTGTAATAAGGTAGCAGAGCTGAATGAACAGTCTAGCAAACAAGAAGTTCCCTAACCAGTTTCCTATAAAAAAAAAAAAATTGTCTAACAATTTTATAGCAGAAAAATGCCTGTGTTTAAAATTGTACTGGTAAATATCTTATTTGTTCTCAGCATATTCTTTTTAGCCCTAATAATGTTTAACTTTCCAATCATTAGGAATCTCTTCTATCCACTCCAACAAATACTTCAGTTTTTCTTTTTTTTTCAAGAAATATTTTTTATGTTTATATTACTTATGAGATTCTTGAGTATGATTAAGTTCCTTGTCCCAAAACAAAGACCAGGTCTGACATTCAATAAATGCTCAATGAATTAGTGAACAGATGGCATGGGGAATGGGGCATTTTTATTAATTGAATGACCACTTGAAAAAGTAAAAAAAATTCCAATATCCCTAGTGGAAGATATCAATGAATATTTGTATATAAAAGATATGGACAGAAAAAAAAAAAAAAAAACCCCACAACAAATAGTATCAAAATTAAAGGCAATAATAAAATTTCTTGAGTATGAGTTTTAGTGTAAAAAATGGCAATAGAAATCACCAGATCATTTTGTTCAGTGGTTCTCTAAGGAACGTTTTGGAAATTTGGAGCTTTTTTAGCTAACACAGGGACTAAGCGGTTTTACCAGTGGTGTAAAAACTATTATCACAAAAGCTGATTCCATCTCTGCTTGCAGTAATATCACGTGGGTAGCTTGAAATAGGCCATGTTGGGAAAATATATACCATGAAAACTGACAAACACTACAAATCAGGTTATCTGTCATCTATCTATACATATTGCAAAACCCTGGGTTCTATTCATGCTTAGTGGGCTGATTCAAGGGATGATAAATATCTTCAGTTCTCAGGAGAGCTTCTCACAACAAAGTATTACCCTATTTTTGTAAGTATCTGAGCTTACACTCATTTATGTTCTCCATAAGAGTAAATTATTAATTTTTGCTGATTTTAAAATATAATGAATTTTCCAAGATTGGTGCTACCATGTAAACTGATAAAAGTCTGACCTTTACTTATTCACCAATTTGGAAAATCTTTTTTCTAAGAGAAACGGTATTTATGGTATTTGAATTTCACAACACCCGCATCACTTTGCATTTGCTCCTCTGTCGTTCACCATGATTCTGTACGCATCTGGTGACCTCAGCTATATTTTCTGTGTAGGTCATCCTGGATCATTTATATATTCAAATACATATTATTTTATCATGAACAACTTTGCGTTTCTCCTTTAGTCAGTGCATTATATGGATTTTTTGAAATCAACTGTATAAGGGGCAACATTATTTGTAAATTTCATTTTAACATATTTAAGCATTAGTTTAACCTCATCAGTTACAGAGGAGAAAATATGACCTGAAGAGAGAAAAAAAGACCTAAGGTCACAGAACGTAAACATTCCAGGGTAGTGTTATTTTTGTCTACTCTCAATTTACTTTTAGTAGCCATTTTTTTATGATGGATTACTTTGTAATAATAAATGCCCACAATTTGTGAAAATACACATGTAGTGTCCCTAACCATATCTGAAGGAAACCTTGGAAAAATGTTACTGGATTTGAGCAACATGACTTCGTTTAAATCATATCACATTGCTTTGTTCAATGACATAGCGTCTCTTTATTGGGTGCAGAGCCCAGACATGATGCTCCTATGTTTAGACTTTTATTATATTTTTATGCCACTCTAGGAACGTATCTTGAGTTTCCTACTTTAAATTAGCATTAAGCTTAATGCTTTTGGGAAACTAGTTGCTTTGATTTGAAGTGGGTGACTCATGCTACCACCTACATTCAAGTCACTTACCTGAGTATTGTTAGCTGATGTGGCTTTTGTGTGTTAAGCTGACTTTTAGCTAAAACCTTTGCCAGTGTGGCCAACCTAGGGGGAAAAAAAAGGAAGAAATGAAAACTTTCTATTTTCAAGCTGCTGTGTCAGCTCAAGCAAGTGAAAGCAGTGTGTGGTAAATGCATAAAGCAGAGGAAATGAGGACTATAGCCAAAATGTAAGCCTCGTACAGTGAAGAAATAAATGGCATTGTACCCTAGGTCCCCAAGGAAAGCTGCCTATGAATATCATAGTAATGCCGTCCTAAACAAGGTAATTCTTATCCCAGTTTTCTCTTGTTCAGGGTCACATCTAAGAGTACAATGAAATTAGCATAATACTTTAAAATACGTTGTGTTATTGTTAAGTACCCTCAAGTCGGTTCCTGCTCCTAGTGACCCTATGTACAACAGAACAAAACACTGCCTAGTCCTACACCATCCTGTAGTCCTTCCTGTGTTTGAGCCCATTGTTGCAGCCACCTTGTCAGTCCTTCTCATTGAAGATCTTTCTCTTTTTCACTGACGGTCTAGTTTATCAAGCATGATGTCCTTCTCTAGGGGCTGGTCTCTCCTGATAGTATGTCCAAAGTATGTGAAACTAAGTCTTGCTATCCTCCCTTATAAAGAGCATTCTGGCTGTACTTCTTTCAAGACAGACTTGTTTATTCTTCTGGCTTTTTCATGGTATATTCAATATTCTTTGTCAACACAGTAATTCAAATGCGTTAGTTCTTCTTCAGTCTGCCTTGTTCATTGTCCATCTTTCCATGCTTAAGAGTTGATTGAAAAATACCATGGCTTGGGTCAGGTGCACCTTAGTCCTCAAAGTGACATCTTTGCTTTTTAATACTTTAAAGAGGTTTTTTTTTTTTTGCAGTAGATTTGCCCAGTGCATCATTTGATAATTCTTGACTGCTGTGTCCATGAGTGTTGATTGTGGATCCAAGTAAAATGAAATCCTTGGCAGCGTCAGTGTTTTCTCTGTTTATTGTTATTGTGATGCTGTTTATTGGTCCAGTTGTGAGGATTTTTGTTTTATGTTGTGGTACAATCCATACCGAAGGTTGTAGTCTTTGATTTTCATCAGTAAGTGCTTCAAGTCCTCTTCACTTACAAAAATTTAAAGAATTGAAGCCTCGAGTTGCAACACTGAAGGATTCTATGGACAAAATACTGAATGATGCAGGAAGCATCAAAAGAAGATGGAAGGAACACACAAAGCTTTAAAATATAGGTCCGTTGAATTTGGGTTGAATTCTAAACACTTAGGTTGATTTTTTTTTTTAAGCTTCGTTTTAGATTTGGAAAGCCTGGTGGCATAGTGGTTAAGTGCTACGGTTGTTAACCAAAGGGTAGGCAGTTGGAATCTGCCATGTGCTCCTTGGAAACTCTATGGGGCAGTTCTACTCTGTCCTATAGGGTTGCTATGAGTCAGAACCGACTCAACGGCACTGGGTTTGGTTTTGGTTTTGGGTTTTAGATTTTGGGATGTGCAATGGGAAAATGTCCAGTATTGCATGAATCCTTTCCTAGATTTGATTTGGCATACTTTAAAGTTGCTGATGGGAAGCAGATGAGTTGAATTTCCAGGACTTAAATAGTTTGACATTATAATCACATTTGTGAAGGGTGTTTATTGAAATACTGTTGATAGTTGAAATGGAATCTGTTGGATTACTTCTTATGTCTAAATTTTTAAGGGATCCATTGAGAAATTAACACATGATTTTTAAGTATAAATGATACTGTTGTTTGTGCAAATATGGTGTTTATGGAAATGTACATTGCACCATTGTTTCTCAAGTATTTTCTGATATTATGTTTATGCTGTAAACTACTCTGTTCTTAACTACATTTTAATCCTCGGATTTATTGTTTTTTTCCCTTTAGTATATAGCTAATACATTATTCTCATTATGATGCTTTTTATCTTTTATGTAACATACAATTTGAATCTTTTGATTAACTTGGCTTTGCCATTCTTTTCATCCATTTATGCAATTGCACTTATATGCCAAATCCAGCTCGAGTCATTTCTCCTTCAAAGCCTTCCTTCATAATAAATGGTGATTAAAGAAGTAGGTATCTTTGCTGCAGCACTTCTCATAGTTTGAGTATGTGCTAAGATGAGATATGAATCTCCTAATAGGAATTATTACTAACACTAACAATTTCCAGTAGTGTTTTTTAACATCCTTATTTCTAGGAACATTTCAAAAGATGTTTTTATATTGACCAAATTTAAAATGCTGCTCTTTTACAAGATTTACAGTTATATTTATTTAGTTTCATGTATGGAAGACCTGGCTCCCCAATTCTAATTTGCTTCTGCAGGAAAAGGATGATACTCTGGCAGTGTTACTAAGAAGATGTTTAACCTGGTTGATCTGACTCTATACTGCAAGATCACTCATGGTAGAAGGTGCCTTTCCCCTTGATTCATACCTTTATGTAAATTATCATTTACTATAGGTAATTTTTCTGACAGCAACCTGGGAAACTGCGATATGTAAAAAAGGGAAGCTTTGGTCTGCTTAATGAATGTGATCTTTAGATAGCCTTTCCTTTTTAGCTGTTGCCCTACCAAGTTGTTCGCTCAGGTAGATCATTGCATCATGGAGAATAAGGCAACCACTCATAAAAAGAGAGCTTTACTAACTGACAACATGAAATTGTCATACTTTTCCATTAAATTTTTTTTCTTTCGCCATTTGACCAGGTATTGAGTAATAAAAAGGAAAAACTTCTCATGTTGCAATTCATACTGATGAATGTGTGTTTATATTTGCTTTGTGTAATCACCATGTGTTTTTCATAATCAAACATAATAAAGAAACAAAAAAGCATGTGAGTAAACTGAGATGACTGTGTGTTTCCTAAATTAAAGGGAAATTTAAGCTACTGGTGGATACAAATTTGAATCTAAAAATATTGGCTTACTTCATAATATAATTGTCAAGCCTTTTGATTACTATTATGGAATACCTTGCCTACAGGGGAAAAATAATCAGTAGTGAATATCAATATTCAGTGGAGACTAGGTCTTGAGAATCGTTGGCCCAGAAATAAGAGGGTTTCTGTAAACTCTGAGCCAGCTTCTTTGGAGAATGTAAGTATAGCATTGTGATTAAGCAGGCACATTTCGATATATAATTTTTTATTACTGTCATGATGCTGTCTTATTTTGAGTAACAATAAGAATGTTCTTATATGCTATAAGCCCCAGTTTTCTAATGTATAAAATGGAGAAAATAATGCCCATAAGCAGATTATGTGTATATATATATATATAAAAAAAAATACATATATGTAAAACCTGTTGCTGTTGAGTGGATTCCAACTCGTAGTGACCCTATAGGACAGCGTAGAACTGCCCCATAGAGTTTCCAGGGAGCAGCTGGTGGATTTGAACTGCCAACCTTTTGGTTAGCAGCCTGAGCTCTTAACCACTATGCCCCCAGGGCCCCATAATATTCACTATAGCAAAAGATGGAAACATCCTAAGTGTCCACCAGTGGATGAATGGATAAGCAAATTGTGGTATGTACATACAATGGAATATTACGCAACACTAAAGAATGATGAGTCCGAGAAAAGTAACAAGGGTCAATCTAGAGGACATTATGCTGAGTGAAACATGTCAAACACAAAAGGACAAATACTGCATGATACCACTTTCATAAAAAGTCACGTATAGGAGTATACTCAGAAAGCAATGTTCTTTGATGGTTACCCAGAATGAGAAGGGAAGGGAGGGAAAATCACTTACGAGGTAGTGGACATGTGTTAATTCTGGTGATGGGAAAGGCAATACACAATATGGGGGAAGTTAGTACAGCTTGACCAAGGTGAGTAAAGACACTGAGAGATACACAGGAATAAAGGACAACTGTTGCAAATGCCATAACATATGAAATTTTACAGCAGTAATAACAAGCAAAAAATATGTGTGTGGGAAGGCATATGGGAGTATATATGCATGCATAGTGGGCAGATGTGTATACATGTTTGTCTGTCTTGGAAGAAGTACAGCCAGAATGCTCCTTAGAAGGAAGGATGGCGAGAATTCATCTTACTTACTTTGGACATGTTATCAGGAGGGACCAGGCCCTGGAGAAGGACATCGTGCTTGGTAATGTAAAAAAAAAGGGTCAGCAAAAAAGAAGAAGACCCTCAATGTGATGGACTGGCACAGTGACTGCAACACTCCAGTGTAGCAAGCAATCATGAGGATATCACAGGACCATGTTTCATTCTTTTGTACACCTAACAACAACAACAGCTAACCTGATGGCACCTAACAAGAACAACAACATGCCCTGCATATATATTCATATATATGATAAAGCACATAGGGGGCACAGTTGTGGATACTTCCTAGACATACCAAACACCTCGTGGGTTTGATTAACTGGGTTTGAATGCTCAGGACCGTAGTCTTTTGGAACAACTAAGTCAATGGGTGTAATTTGCTTTATAATGTTCTACATCCTGGTTTGGTGAGTAGCATCTTAAAAGCTTGTGAGTGGCCATCTAAGATACAATTACTGGTCTCTTTCCATTTGGAGGAAAGGAGAGTGAAGCAAATCAAAGACACAAGAAAGAAGTTAGTCCACAGGACTAATGGCCCACACGAAACACAGCCACTTCTGGCGTGAGACTAGAAAAACTAGATGGTGCCTCGCAACCACTACGTTCCTTTTTGACCAGGGACACAATAGAAGGACCCAGTTAGAATGGGAGAAAAATGTAGAACAAAACTCAAATTCATAAAAACATCCAGATTTACTGGACTGGTAGAGATTGGAGGAACCCCTGAGACTATCACTCCAAGATACCCTTTTAACCTGGAACTGAAGCCACTCCCAGAGGTCACCTTTCAGCCAAATAATAGATTGGCCTATAAAATAAATAACACCTGTGAAAAGTGTGCTTCTTTATACGAAACCAAATAGTCAACATTTATATAAAAGCAAACATGAGGAGGCAAGGAGGCCACGGAAACTGGACTGATGGAAATGGGGCAGGTGGGTGGAAAGGGTGAGAGTGCTGACACACTAACGGAGTTGTAACCAATGTCACAAGATAATTTCTGTATGAGTGTTGAATGGGAATCTCATTTATTGTATAAGCTGTCAACTAAAACACAGTGAAATACCTCCCCCACAAAAAAATGCAGAAGTGGATTCCAACAGACTTAGTTTTTATTATTGTGAATTAGAAGAAATAAAGAAAAAAAATCCGGAGACAACCTAAATAGATAAAAAAATTTATAAGAACTCCCCTAAATATACAATTTTGGATAATGGGATAGACTAAGAAAAATAACAAAATAGATAAATCCAGAACTGTACGGGGGTCAGAAGGACAATTGGGGGTAACATAACAATCTGAAATTTAACCTTATCCCTAAGAAAAATAGCAAGGGAGCAAAATCAGAACTTCCTAATTAAAGTGAAAATTTACTATGTTGTGTTTTGTGCACATCCGCTCGTCCAGGTGTTCTCCCCACTAGAGACAAGGTCCATGTCTTCCTACATGCACATCTCTCTGTGCCTCTTGTGCTCAGTATTGTGTTCCCTGTGTAATGATCAATGTCTTTGAGTTTAGTTAACTCTCATAATCCAGGAAGTTCATGTTTTGAGAAGGTAGGGAATAATTAATGATAGATGAAAGTAGGAGCTAAAGATTTTTAAACTCTTCCCCCAAAAAGGCAACCCTTATCAAGTAACTCAAAACACATTAGATCTAATGAAGAATGTCATCCTAACTTAACATTAAAAAAAAAAAACTAAAAATGACTTAGGACACGTTGTGTTCACAGTATCTTTTTTAGTCATGTAAGTAGTATACTGACATATTTGATTTCCTTGCCATTGTTATTTTAGAGATCACAAAAAATCATAAAGAAGTTTTAAGAATTAGAAAATTAAAAACGGCAAGAAAAAATTTTAAAGCATCAAATATAGTTTTGGTAACGTAGTCATTTGGGTTGACTTAAATAATTGGAAGAAATTAGCCATAGTAACAGTTATTCGATTACATACTTTATAGCCATCATATTGAATTTTACTCAGAATAAAAAAAAATTTTTAAAAGGCAAAGATTGTATTAATAAATATAAATACGTTTAAATAAAATCTGTTCTCTATTTGACAGGTCTAGTTTGAGCAGTTGGTATTAAGTTGTGTCGTGTGCGAGTGTGTGTGTGTGTGTGTGTGTGTGTTTTCTGATCAAGAAAGAGTTGGTACCTAAATAATTTTTAGGTTAATAATGATTCAGCAAGGGGACAGTCATGCTGGTAAAGATTCACTCCATTCAGTAATATTCAGTAATTATTAGTATCAGATGATGCGTATGAAGTCTGGGCGTAGAGAACTACAGTCTGAAGTCTTTTCTAGCTTTAGTGTATTACAAACTCCTGTGGTGGCTTATTGTGTCACATAACTACTCTCACTGTCAATACATTCTTCTCTCGTTACAATTTTGGACTATTAGAAGAAAAAAATGTTGGTTTTTTTTTTTTTTTTTTTTTTCCGTATAATAAAGGAATGAGAGAACTTTACTGAAATCTAACCTTACTTCTATATGGGGATAGGGAGTGGAGCTGACTCTTATCAAGTACTTGTTCCATATTATGTAACAATTAATCATTCCCAGTTACATAGGGTTTAACCCTTTCATCTCCCTTTCACAAAGAAAATTATGCAAAGAACTGTGTGCACTATGTTCTTGCCCTCTAGTCTCATTTCACTCCTGGATCCTCATTAATCTTTATTTAGCACCTCCCCTCTTGATTTTGACAGTCTTGACAGAAAACTTCTGGTTTCTACATCAGTTAAATGTTGTTTGGTACTTGCATAAGATATCTCCTGTAAAGAAATGGTGTATTTTTTACTTTCTGTTTTCTAGAAATACCTTTTTTTTTTTTTCCTATGATATCACATTCTTCTCCTTAATTCTTTCTTCCCTGATGCTGTTTATATCTCTTTTCAGTGTTACGGGTTTTTGTTGTTGTTGTTGTTGTTCTGATATAGCTCCTCTTTTCTTGTCATTCTACATGCTTCTTGAGGATAATATCTTATATGCACATGGATTTCATGACCATGTATTTGCTGAAGACTCCTTAAGTGACACCTCCAGTTCAGACTTGATCCCTTCTTTACAGATCCATGTATCCAATTCCAGACTAAAAACAAGACAAAACAAAACAAAACAAAAAACCCTTTGCTCTCAAGTCAATTCCATCTCATATCGACCCCATAGGGCAGAGTAGAACTGCTCTGTAGGGCTTCCAAGGAGTAGCCGGTGGATTCAAACTGCTGACCTGTAGGTTAGCAGTCTGAGCTCTTAACCACTGCACCACCAGGGTTCCAAACTAGACTTGTAAAAAACCCTCAAATTTATCATCTTTCCCACACCCTCCGTGTGGATATCATACCTAGAGATTGGGCAACCTCCTCAGGTCTTTTCTGCTTCTTATCCCCAACTTGACTAGTCATCTGGTACTATGGAATCTGTCTGTCTTAGTTATGTAATGCTGCTATAACAGAATTACCATAAGTGGGTAACTTTAACAAACAAATTTATTCTCTCACAGTCTAGGAGGCTTAGAAGTTTGATTTTAGCTCCAGGGGAAAGCTTTCTCTCTCTGTCGGTTCTGGGGGAAGGTCCTTGTCATCAGTCTTCCCCTGGTCTTGGAGCTTCCCTGAGCAGGGACCCCAGGTCCAAAAGATGCACTCTTCTCCCAGCATTTCTTATTTGGTAGTATGAGGTTACCTCCTCTCTGTTTGATTTTCTCTTTTATATCTCAAAAGAGACTGACTCAAGATATGACCTAATCCTGTAGATTGAGTCCTGCCTTATTTACATAACTGCCTAACTGCCTGTAATCCTGCCTCATTAACATCCTAGAGGTTAGGCTTTACAACACATAGTATAATCGCATCAGATCCCAAAATGGTAGACAGCCACACAATACTGGGCGCACAATTCAATCCATAACACTGCCTCTTAAATCAATTTATTTTTCTCACAACAACTGACCCTTCCCTAGTGCCATCTTTCAGTTCTCAATTCTGAAGATCTCCTTTCTCTTCAGGATCCTCACATGTGCTCCTATAGTATACTCTACTTTGCTCATTTTACTAATTACATTCTGCGTTGCAATGGCATCTGTACTTTACCATGTTACCCAGTAGAACTTTATGCCCCAGAAGTGAGAGACTGTGTTTGAGTCACTAATGTATCTTTTGCATCTGAAATATAACTTAGCATATAATACCCATTGCCATAGAGTCGATTTGGACTCATAGCGACTGTATAGATCAGAGTAGAACTGCCTCATAGTGTTTGCAAGGCTATAAATCTTTATGGAAGCAAACTGCCACATCTTTCTTCCATGGACTGGCTGCCTGGTTCTAATTGCCAACCTTTCAGTTAGCAGCTGAGTGCTTAGTCACTGGGTCACCAGGGCTCCTTTTTTTTTTTTTTCTCTTAGCTCATAACAGGTTTTTAAATATTTACTAAATGTAGCTTATATGTTACACATTTATATTTTTTAAAAAGCTAGAATATCCTCATTATTGTCTTTCTGAAAATGAGGAAATTGAATCTCAGTAGAGCCATTAAAGTGATCTGAACTATAGTCAAGCCCAGACATTTTCTGCTATAACTTGTCACTACATTCTGTTCATAGTTACCCTTCTCTCCAAGTGAATTAATCCAATTTTTGTCTTCACTCATTTAAATGACTCTATAAGCACACACATACATCATATTTGCTTCCAACAACCTGACATTCCCTAGTCATTGGACTTTGCACTCTGTGATTCTCAAGTGATGTAGAATCAAATTGATGTAGTTAAATGAGTTGCAGGCTATTCAAAATACAAGGAATTTATAAAGCATTTTATCCTGGAGGCATTAAAAAAAAAAAGTTGCCATTGAGTCAGTTCCAATTTGTAGTGACTCTGTAAGACAGAACTGCCCCATAGAGCTTCCAAGGAGTGCCTAGTGGATTTGAACTGCCAGCCTCTTGGTTAGCAGCCCTAGCTCTTTACTACACCACCAGGGTCTCCCTGAATGCATTAGGTAGCAAAAAATAAATCTAGAATTTAAGACATTTCTTCAGTGTTCTTTGCATTACTTGCATTTCAGAAGCAGAAAAATTCAGTTTGGTTTCCAGATAAGTTGTTTAAAAAAAAACAAAAACAAACTCTGTAGCTTAAAAAAGAATGTTCCTGATGCTACTTAAAAACCTAGTGGCCATGTCCATACTTCACATCGGGCTTGATAGCCTATATATCCTGTATGAACTATATGAACTGGAGAAGAAATGCTAATGGAATCTAATGATTGTTTATTCTTTTAACAAGATATATTATTCTGTTGCTATTTGGCTTGGTATGGAAAACCTCAAGAGATAACTTGAGTATTAAAAGGGACTCTTTAAATAAAATACAGTGTTTTGATAATGATAATCTCCTAACTGGACCACTGTGAAATTACAGTGAGAGGGTTAACATTTTAAATTTTATGGGAACTGCCAGAACTAGACATTGATATACAAATATATGCTATACAGGTAAACTGTGATTTTACCATGGAAAGGTAGATGGTATATGAAAATACTTAGTTCCAGTACTTTGTGGTAATCAACAGCTATACTCTTGAAATGTATTTTGTCATCTTTTACAAAGTTTAGCTGATTCCAAATATGAACACATAGATTGTATTTTGTGTCCCTATTTATGAAAAATGTAATAAACATCTGTGAAATGTAAAGTAATTCTCCTTTACAAAAGAAACAACTTTGTAACATATTTAGTTTATGACCTTATGTTAAGAACTGTCAGCTCATACTTTTAAGTCCATATTCCACAGATGTTTATTAGTAAATGTTAGCAAACTCTCTTCATGAGGTCGTTGAAGAGATTTAGAGGCACCTTTTTTTTTCTTAGGAGTATGAATTACCTTGTTTTTATTTATGATTGTTTATTCTAAAAATATTCAGGCCAATTTAGCAGGGCTTTCTTTTTTTTTTTTCTGTATGAGGCTATAAAGAACTTCTCCGGAGTCTTTTTCCCAGCCTGTCTTGTTGAGGGCACGTTTGCACTTTCATGGCATTTCACAGCACTGAGAAGAAACTAATGAAAAGACCTTTCATTTGTTATAACTGTGATGAAATAAAAAGAAGAATCAATTACACTGCAAAAGTGCTTAAATTAAGAATGATTAGAAGTATATAGACTCCAGCAGTCAAGTGTTCCTGGATTTTCTCACTTTAGATTCTTTTTCTCCATCCACACAAAACTCTAAATATTAGGACTAAATTTATTGGTAAGATAATCAACCTTCATCTGGAAAGGAATACACCAGATTGATAAGAAAGGATTAGAATGCTTGCATTTTAATGTTAGGAGGTTACATTCCAAAAATGCTTTTTTTAGTCTCAGAATATAAAAACTTAATTGGAAAATCAGTCAGTTTTCTGAAAACATTTTTTTAAAGTAATTTTCTGATTCTGATGGATTGTTTCTTTTCTGCTGAATTGATTAAATGAGGTTCACTGAAAACAAAGTTTTATGTGACACTGTGCATATTCTTAAACTTTCTTACATCTTATTTTTTATTCTAACAAGAACTCTATGAGCTGGGATGAAACTTGTTTAAAAAATCATAGGTAGTATGTGTAGTGAGAATTAAAACATTATCTATTATGGGATTTATTCCAGATTCTGCCTCTTAAAGAGTCTGTAGCATTGACAGTTAACTTCTCTAAACATAACTTTATCACCCGTAAAATGAAAGTAGTAATATCAACCCTATTTTACTTACAGATAAATTATGTATGTCAGTACCTGGGAGGATTTAATTAGTTTCATTCATTCATTCATTCATGCAACAGATATTTAGTAAGTAGTACATGCAGGCATTAGTATAGATGCTCAAGATAAAATAAGGAATGGATATTGTATGAAAAATAAATGTATAGATTATGAAACACTAGTACGAACAGAAATAATATCATCATTAATAATATCAGAAACTCATAAACCATTGCATTGGTAGGGTGGGAGGCTGAAGACTGCTGCAGTAGTCCAGGCATGAAATGAGAAGGGCTTGGGCTAGGAGGATGCTAATAGAAATGGAGAGGAAGTCACAAATTTTAAGTAAGAACAACATGTTTTAAGTAACAGAATTAAGCTTTGGGTACGTCTCGAATAGGAAGGAAAAATTGAAAAGAGTTGAGATAAGACAGTGATTTCAAACTTGAGATAATGGCAAAAAGGATAAAGGAACATCGAGAGGGCAGTTTTGGAGCAAACAGTGAGGAGTTCAATTTTAGTCAGGTTGATTTGGGTGATAGACAAATACGAGGCAAAAGAAGATTCAAAATTGGGGTTTAGGTGAAATAGTAATTAATCTCAAGGTTAGTAGCATTTAGGTATGAGGGAGAATAAAATATCTGATGATACGTTGAGAAGGGAGATGGAGAGAGAGAGAGAGAACAGGCTGAACCAGACCTACTCACTTCCTTCCTTGTAATTACCAGTTAGATAATTGATTCTTCCTTCTCTGGGAGGAGGGAGAGAGCAAGGATAGATGGACATACTTTCTTCAGAATTCTAGCTCTTTATGGAACTAAAAATAAGGGAATTACCACTTTTAGCTTACTTTCTAAGAAGGACCTAAGCTTGTTCCCAGACACATAGGCACCTGATACATCGTATGATTCCTTTGCATGCCAAATTTTAAAACACATTTTGAGTTTATTTTTCTGTTTCTATAAACAGCATTTTGACAACATAGAGAAGAACAATTTCTAGGTAGAAACTAAGGGTGATGGTTTAGAGTCCTCAACAAGATACACTGAGAATAAAGACTTTTTGATTTGGGTAGGACTGTACCTATGAGGGAAACCCTGGTGGCGTAGTGATAAAGTGCTACGGCTGCCAACCAAAGGGTCAGCAATTCAAATCCACCAGGCGCTCCTTGGAAACTCTATGGGGCAGTTCTACTCTGTCCTATAGGGTCGCTATAGGGTCGCTATGAGTCAGAATCGACTCGAAGGCACTGGGTTTGGTTTGTTTTTTTGTATGTATGAGGTCGCTATAACGTCACTGTCAGTCAGAATCAACTCAGACAACAACGGTTTGGTTGTTTGGTACCTCATTTGGGTGGTATCAATTCAAGGTGCAAACGATTAATGCACTTGGTTGCTAACTGAAAGGTTGGAAGTTCAAGTCCACCTAGAGGCATCTCAGAAGAGATAGCTGATATATTTCTGAAAAATCAGCCATTGAAAACTCTGTTGAACACAGCTCTATTTTGACACGTTTCTGACTCATAGTGACCCTATAGGACAAAGGAGAACTGTCCCATAGGGTTTCCAAGGAGTGGCTGGTATATTCAAACTGCCGACCTATTTGTTACTACCCTGAGCTCTTAACTACTGTACCACCAGGGCTCCATATCTTCATAATCCTCACCAATATAAAAATATAGGCATCTGTATATAATACCCATAAATTTTATGTAAAATATTGAATTCATTCACTTATTCATTAATTAAGTCATCTTGATCCTTACATCTGCTATTAATGACACATCTCCCCAACTTGCAAAATCTTTATCATTCTCTTTCAATTTTGGGATCAGAGTATCATGTTACCTTGAATTGAATGATTTAACAGAATTTATTTCAACCACATAATGTTAAACAAGAAATAGCATGAAATTTTCAAGGATACATACATATTTATTAATCAATTAAACATAAAAAAGCAAGAGACTAAGAATATAAGAGAATATAGATAAGGAAGCAGCTGATGGGATAGGAAAGGTGAACACATAGATTCCACGGAGCTGGTAATGTTATAGATCTCAATATAGACAGTATATTTATGTGAGGGAGATAGTTATAGTGACATCCTTTGTGAGAAAGATGAAACAGAGAAATGGAAGGGGTGACATGATTTAGAAAGAAAAAATCTATTATAAAATAATGATTATCATATGGAAATGTAATTTCCCATGCTTTGTCAAATACCTTGAAATGTATAAAGTTCAGTACATATATATATATGTATATATATATATATACATATATATATATAGTTACAAATTTATAGGCAAAATAAGCAAACGATTTGGGAAGTTCTCATTCAGGAAAGTTTATGTCAGTGACATGAAAAACAAGCCATAATTGCTGAGATTTAATAAGTAACAATTTAATCAAGTAATATGTCTGTCATCCTGACTTGGTATTGTCAAGGTATTTACAGCTAATATAAAACTTTACATAGAATATTTTTCACTTTAGCTCATGGAAAATATTTTTATTATACTTGCCTAGGTTTCAAAATAGAAACCCAAACTAAACCCACTGCTGTCAAGTCCGTTCTTACTCATAGGGACCCTGTAGGACAGAACAGAACTGCCCCATAGGGTTTCCAAGGCTGTAGATTTTAATGGAAGCAGACTGCCATATCTTTCTCCCACAAAGTGGCTGGTGGGTTTGAACTGCTGGCCTTTTGGTTAGTAGCCAAGTGCTTTAACCATGATGCCACCAAGGTCTTCCTTTCAACATAGATAGAGGGTGTTATAAAAGCACAGATACAGACAGTAACTACTCAGATAAACAACCATTGCAAATTTTCTTGTCAGTCTCCATATAGAATCCCATTCAGGAGGCTGATAATTCCGTATACTCCTGGCTCTTCCATTACATATTTGTGTTAAGGTGACACTATTTTTACAAGCATGATCCTCAATTTTCACACTTAAATAATAAGCACCTTTCTATCCTTTGCTTTGAACAAGCCAAAGTATGATAGGCTGAGTTTATTGTTTGATTGGAGTCAATAAATGCTCTATGAAATTAAAAAGATAGCAAAGGTTATATTTGAATGTGCAATAAAATTAAGGGATCAAAAGCAGGAGGTAATTACTAAAAACAGTCAGAGGAGAAGACTAATTTATGGGGTGTTATCCAGTAATGAAAGTTGCATGAGGAGAAATTGGGAGGCAGAATTAGCTTAGAACGCTAAATGGAAAAAAAAAAAAAAAATGGAGGAGGATGTCAAAAGCTAAATCGAGGAGTCTGAATGTCACCAATGTCTTCATGATTTGGAAGGCTTCCTTTTTCTGAGAGAGTGACTGTAGAGAGAAAAACCAAAACCATACCAAACCCAGTGCCATTGAGTCAATTCTGACTCAAAATGACCCTATAGGTCAGAGTAGAACTGCCCCATGGAGTTTCCAAGGAGTGCCTGGTGGATTCGAACAGCCGACCCTTTGGTTAGCAGCAATAGTACTTAACCACTGCACCACCAGCGTTTCCGTAGAGAGAAAGGCAAATAAAAATGCCATAATAAGCCACTAGAGATACTCAACACAGATAACTATAAAGTCTGGGGAAAGGTAAATAAGACATTGTATAACTAGAAATATAGGAAGATACCTTAGATCATGTAAACTGGAAAGCCAAGGAGGAAGAATAGCAAATAAGGAAGACCAAAGAAGAATTGACACCTTTGGTATCAGTTTTGGTGTTGGAGAAGAATTTCAAATATACCATGAACCGCTAGAAGAATGAACAAATCTATCTTGGAAGAAGTACAGCCAGAATGCCCCTTAGAAGACAGGATGTTGAAACTTTCTCTCATGTACTTTAGGTAAATTATCAGGAAGGATCAGTCCCTGGAGAAGGACATCAAGCTTGGTAAAGCAGAGGGTCAGTGAAAAAGAGGAAGACCCTCAACGAGATGGATTGACACAGTGGCTGAGACAATAGGCTCAAGCATAATAATGATTGCGAGGATGGTGCAGGACAGGGCAGTATTTCGTTCTGTTGTGCATAGGGTTGCTATGAGTCGGAACCGATTCGACAGCACCTAGCAACAACAACAAAGGAGGAAGAACATTCTAAGGAGAGATAATTTCAAAGTACAAAACTCGAGAGATTTCAAGTAACATATGAAAAGAGAAAGAAAGAAAATTAATTCCAATTTCATTGAGGATAATGAAAAGTAATTTCAATTGTACCCTTAGACGTTACCAGATCACAGAAGAAATGGAGGGAAAAGATGGTGAGAAAATGAAGGCAGCTAGCATAAATCATATCTTCTAGAAGCTTGGCAATGAAGAAAAATAGAGAAAAACTTCCTAAAATATGGAGATGAAATGTACTTAATTGTGTTTTGGCAAGTTTTTAAGGCTTCTTATGTTCTCATATGTGGTTTGTAAGAAGTTAAGACAGCTTTTTCACATTCCCTGTCTTCTCAGATTTGGTGTTCAAGCTATGTTGTGGATGGAACTATCTTCAGATTTCAGAGGTGTGATGTTCATATTGGACCACAGATGCTCCTCACTTTTCTCTAAAGACTTTTTAATTATTTTGCTTTCTTATTTTCTTGTGAACATTTGTATTTCACCATTCCCACTTTTCCTTTTGTTCTTAGAGGCTGCCACGTTCACTTCTAATTTCCCTGGCAGATGATCCTCAGAGTTGATGGCTAGAGAACCCCTAGGTTACAAGGTCCTGCTCCTCTTATGTTGTCTCACTTGAATAATTCTTTGGCCTCCACGTCCTATGGCTGTTAAATGAGAAAGAGACCCAAATCTAACCTGAGAATGCAGTTAATCTGGTGGGAAAGGCTCATTTATGGACAATTTATATGTTGTAAAGTGAGGGAAATGAGAACTAGCATATAGTCAACTTGAGCAGAATTTTCCTGAAAAAGTCACACAATTCTAAATAAAAAAAAGGCAAAAGAAAAAGGTTGCTGTGTGGTTCTAAATATTTTCCAAAGTCTAAAGCCCATTTTTATAACATCCTTTGCATAATCAGGAAACCCTGGTGGCATAGTGGTTAAGTGCTACAGCTGCTAACCTAAGGGTCCACAGTTCAAACCCACCAGGTGCTCCTTGGAAACTCTATGGGGCAGTTCTACCCTGTCCTATATGGTCGCTATGAGTCAGGATCAACTCGATGGCAATGGGTAATGGGCTTGCACAACCAAAGATTAATTTCTTCTCTTTTCTTAGATACGAAACCCTGGTGACGTAGTGGTTAAGTGCTACAGCTGCTAACCAAAGGGTCAGCAGTTCGAATCCACCAGGTGCTCCTTGGAAACTCTGTGGGGCAGTTCTACTCTGTCCTATAGGGTTGCTATGAGTCAGAATCGACTCAACGGCACCGGGTTTGGTTTTTTGGTTTTTTCTTAGATACAAGAAAAACTGAATTCAAAAATTAAAGACATATTTTAGAAGGTACAAAATATATGTAAATCCAGTTGCCCTTCAATATTTTAGCAAATCATAACAGTCAATTTTAAAAGAAAAATAATTATATTTTACTTGAAATGAAACACATTGAAAAGAAAAATAAAAGCTAATTTTTATTGGATTATTTCATTTCTTTTCTTTGTGTATTAATTATCTGCTGTTTAGCCCATCAATAAGTGATTTACAACAACAAATATTATCTCATGATTTCTGTGGGGCAGGAATCTGTGTACAATTAACTGGTACCTCTGGCTTAGGGTTTCTCCCAAGGCTTCAGTCCAGTTGTCAGTTAGAGTTGCTGTCCTCTCAAGGCTTGACTTGGGAAGGATCCATTTTCAAGCTTCTGCTAGCCAGAAGGAGTGTGCAAGACTCAGAGGTGATATCCCACTACGTTCATTGTTTTCTTTTTACTAGAAGCAAGTCACTCAGTGCAGACCATGCTCAAGGGGACAGGATTACACATGAGCATTTGGGTGGGGAGCTGGGGTCATGAACACCATTTTAGAGGCTGCCTAGCACATGTATTATCTTAGTAAAATAATCATTTCTTACTAACTAAAATGTTTTACCTTGGAGTTGTGATTCATACTACATGCAATGTTCGATACGGAAAATGATACAAGGGTACAAGCAGAAGCCATATGAGAAGAGTAGAATCTGCAGAAAAGAAGAGTTCTGTTGCATTTTTCCCTCTTGGTGTTTGTTTTCTTGACTGTAGTCTCCTAGCTGGTAGTAATCTCTCTATTCTGATTCCTTCCAATGCTGCCTGTTTAATTACTCAGGAGAAATTTAAAGGAATTTTACTAAAAAGTGTGTTTTTTTTTTTTTTTTTTAAAACATAGTCTATATTCCAGATGTTCATAACATTTCTTTTAAACGTTTTATTTTTTAAAGTGCTGTCATATGGCATGATCTTTCTTAACGATAGAAAAAAATATAAGATTTGTTTTAGTTTTATGTGCAGGGAAATGATACCCATTTAGCTGCTGTTGGGCACAATGCATGAGGCTGAACCTGAATCGGGACGGATTGGTAAGAGGTATGAAAGCTCTGCTAAATGGGTGGAGCTTCATTCCTGTGGTTAATCCAGGCTGAATCTGAGGTACATGCTATTCCAGGCACTGAGGAAGCCCTTTCCCTGTTAATTCATTTCTGATGACCCGCTACCATTACTGTCATTATTCTTTTGGCACTAAATCTCTTTGCTTTGTAGTAACTGGCATATATCTACACAAAAAATTTATGAGCACTTCTGACTAATAAAGAGTAGCATCAGAATGAAAAGGTTATCAATAGTATTTACAGCTTTTACTATTTTTTCAGAAAAATTTCACTTTTTTTTGCTACAAAAGCAGCCAGATTAAGAATAATTTCTAGTTTAGATACTTGTTAATCATAAGCACTTATGATATTAAAATGTATACAAGAAAATACTTTATATTTTCAAAATATTAATTTATAATGGTTTGATGTCATCATCTTAGGCAAGTTATGGCAACTACTTTTTCAAATGAGGAATCAGAAACTAAAAAAGATTAGCAAGGGTATGGGAAGTCGGGGTGGAGCTCAGATTGGAGTTTATAGATTTAGCTCCCTAATGTATATTGATATATATTTATTTTCTTATAAATGGAAGTAAATTTCAACCCAAGAAGAACTTACATTTTCATATGAAGTATTTTGAATATATTAGATATATCAGGAAAAAAAAAAAACATATACTTTATAAACCCTATGTTTGGCAGTTTCCTGTGTTTGTACTGAACAAAAACCATATATTTACACACTACATTATAAAACCTTAGAGAGACCCCAGGGATCCTCTAGTCCTAGTTCTACATTATGCATTTAAGTAAGCTGTAGCACAGAGACATCGATTGAAATTTTGAAAGCTGTATCTATGTAGCTGAAATAAAATCAAAGTGTGTCAAAAAATATAAGTATTTGCTGTAAGTGTATGTATACTTTCTATAGGCTAAACAACCTTTATATCTTGTCATCATTGAAAATATGCTGCAAATAATTTGCCTTGAATCACAAAACCGGTATAAATTTTAATTGCATTCATATAGTCAGGCTGTACCTTGTCACCACAAATCTGTGGATGGAGCTAAAATCTCAGCCTCGAAGGTCCTTTCAGTCTATTTTTGGATCAACAGAGTTTTCTATATTTGTTCTACCCTCTATCTAATGTTTACATGGCATGGCATTTTTCTGTGAGATGAACTGGAGCATCGTAGAGTCTATCTTATAAAACCTCATCGTTTTGTATAACGCCATGATATACATAAACATGAAGCGGTCAGGATTGGAAGAGTGGTGGTAAGACAGGTCAGTTAGAAATCTATGTACATGTCCATGTAAGAGATGATGGTGACACTCACTGTGGTTATAGCCATGGAAACTGTCGTTCTTCTATTTCAAACACTTTAGTGCCATCTTATTTCTTATCCAAAAAAAAAAAAAAAACCTAAACATCTTAGCTGAACCTGAAGTAAGGATTTTCACTATTTTCTTTCTTGTGTCTACTCCCTCCCTTTCATTCTTTAAAAACGTACAAGACATTTCTGATAGACCAGCTTGTTGTGGTCTCTCCCACCTCTTATCTCTTTAACATGTCTCTGTTTTTGCTTTGCTATGTCTTTCTCAAAGCTATCATCAGACACTACTTTCTGTGATAGCTGTATTATCTGTCTGTGTGCCACTAGATCATACGTTTCTTTAGGCATTTGTTTTCCTGGTGCATATCACTGAGCTTTGCACACAGCACACATTCAATGAATGTTTGTTCTAAGACAGATGGAATAATGAATCTGTTACTAGGTCTGATAGTGCCCCCAGGGCAGCTGATCTCAAATATATTTATGGTAGAGGTCAACAGGAGATGAGACAATGACTGGTTTTATATCTCTTAAGAGCTGAGCTAAACCTTCAGTAAATTTATTGTGACTAGAAACCTATTCCATATTCATTTCAGCATTAGCTCTTAGTTTCTCAGTTTTCAGTGTAAATTATATTCACCTTCCTTTTTAAAATCTTGTTAGGGATAGTGTTCCTGTTTCATTGTTTGTGCCAGTTTCCATAACCTAAAAGTGAAGTATTCCTATTATGCTTAATTTAGTCTTATATATCCACAGTTCAGTTGACTTTATACACATACTTTTACTTGTTTATGCTATATATAGTATTTATTGATATGTTTTTGAAGGGTATATATGTTCAGACTTGCTGTGCAAACATTATACTGTCAAGTACTGGCGGAAAATTCAGTGTCTAACTCCAAGAAAGGCATGATAATGATGATAAAGAAGAAAAATTTTGTCAAACACTTTATTGCCTTCCACAATCAAGGAAAGGTATGAATTAAAAACATTAAACTGAGGGGGAGGATAATCCCATTAAGTTGGCTGGCAATGCATAAACCAGAGGAAAGATCAAATCTCGCTACATAAATAATTGTGAATTCATATTGTAAATACAGAGACTGATCACTATTTCAAAATTAGGTTAAATATTCCTGCTCAACCCACAGGTTTGAGTCCAAATAAGAGGAGTTTTTGAACCCCTGAGGCCCAATCATAACTCACAAGGATTGCAAAGTGCTCATGTAGCTTTGGTTTAGAATATTGAATACTGTTTACTGTTGACTGCCAGAAGAATGAACAAATCAGTCTTAGAAGAAATACAACCAGAATGCTCTTAGAAGTGAGGATGGTGCGATTTCAGCTTGCTTAATTTGCTCATGTCATCGAAGACCAGTTGCTAGAAAAGGACATCATGTTTAGTCAAGGAGAGGGCCAAGGAAAATGAAGAAGCCCTTTGTAAGGAGGAGTGACATATTAGCCACAGCAATGGACTCAAACATACCAGTGATAATGAAGATGGCACAGACCCAGGCAATGAAACTGTGGTTAAACCTTATTATTCTCATAGTTCCTAATGTGTACCTAATAGATCACAATATTCTAGTGGTGCCATAATTTGGGCAGTTTGGTAATTCTAAATAACTATAAATTTGTTATCCTGAAAGGATTCTGTGTCCTCTAGAAGGCTCAGTGTCCAGGAGTGAGGTACAGTTTAACATGAATAGTGCATCCTATTAAATAGACATACTCCTGTCTACAAATGGATAACTTCATTGTATCCATATATATACTTTTTTCCTCTCTCTGACAAAGTTTGGATTGTAGTTTTCAAAGATTGCTTTGAATCCATTTCTCACAATTAGTCTAATGATCCATTCCTGCCTGTAGGGTCTCATTTGTGAATTCTCTCCTTCTGTAACAACATGAAATCTCCTCAGAAAGAACAAGTTGAGTTTATTTAGACTGAGGCCATGGCAATAAAGAACATGGGAAATTCAATTTTGTGCTTTACTCTGTAGGCTACAGATGAAATTACTCATAATTTCCTCCAGGTTAATGGGCACTGGGTGACATTTAAATGATATTGTGATATTCTAATAATTTTTAGTGCTAATTAGTACAATTCCAAACCACCAGTGAACATGATTAAATTTTTTTTTTCTCTGTTTGAGGATTAGTATCAAAACCAAACCCAGTGCAGTTGAGTAGATAGAGACCCTATAGGACTGAGCAGAATTGCCCCATAACGTTTCCAAGGCTGTAAATCTTTATGGAAGCAGACTGTTTCATCTTTCTCCCACAGAGCAGAGTGGCTGGTGAGTTCCAACTGCTGACCTTTTGGTTAGCAGTCCAGCGCTAACCAGCAGAACTCTCTTTGAAATGAGTTCCTTTATGTGGACTTTTGCTTTGGTTCTTTGGAAAAACAGTTTGAGAGATTTTTCCCCTAAACCCTGAGGAGTTACCTTTGCCCTAGTTTTCTACCCCAGAAGGTTTTTTTTTTGTCCAGGTTGATTGACATTCCCTGGGGGAGGATTTTTATTTTTAACCCTGGACCTTTATTTCTCTGTGAAACGGGGGGGGGGGGGGGGGCGGGGAGGGGAGGAAGGGGGCATAAAATAAAATGAAATAGTTGATACAAAAAAACCACTGAGGGGATGGAAGGGGGAGAGGGAGATAGAGAAGCTGATGGGGGAGGGGATCCTTGATACTGCAGCAGGAACTAGTGATTCAGGATGCTCTTGTCTCTCCCTGGCTGGGTGGGGCACCTACCATCAGGGTCCCAGCCTTATCCCACCTGCTCACCCATTCTCAAGGGAAGTGGACAGTGAGAAGTTGTCCCAGGCTGGCGAAAGGGTGGGCTGTGGTGGAGAAAGGGGTCTGGGATCAGACCATGCAGGGGGAGTGACAACCAAAGGCTGCAAACTGCCTCCCAGACTGATCTTGAGTTGTACCCGGTTCTTTAATAAACGATTTAACTGTGAGTATGGTCTGTGAGTTGTGTGGCCATTGCAATGGATTATCGAACTCAGAAGAGAAGTAGAGAGTGCCGTGGGAGAGATGGCTGGTGTCAGAATTGGTATAAAGATTGGAGAGTGGAGGTATATCTGACCTCTACCTTGTGGGAATCAGCTTTGGGCTCATCCTCCTGGTCATTATCCCTTCTGAAGTTAGACAGGAACTGATACTACTATTACTACACCTACTTGCCTTTTACAGTACCCTGACTTTGCACTAACCTAATGATAGGTGTTTCATTGAAGTTTATGCAAACATTGAGGTTTACCATACATGTTTTTCACCAGTTATGTCCCAAAGGATGCATATAGTGAATTCTCATTTTTTAGTTGCTTTCAGCCCACCCAGACAAATCAGAAGCTGCCAAGATCCATGTGCCTAGTAGGTCCAGACCTAGAGATCTGCAGGAAGGTAGACAAAAGATGAATATAATGGGGGTGGTGGGGGGGACTTGTTTTGGAGTCCAGACTAGCTTTGTAGCTTGGCTCCTCAAACCACATTTTTCTAATCTGTAATAAAGATGAATATGTATGCATATTCTATTTAACTGTTATACTTAACGTATTTTATATATATATATAAAAACTAAAAAAATCCCTGGGCTGGAAAATTGATTTTATGCTTACGATGGGCAAAAATTTCTACCAAGCCTAATAATAGTAGGAGTAATTTTTCTGTAAGAACTACTATTTTCCTTTGCAAATCATAGCAGGGGAGAATTATGTATAATTCTAATTTTCTAACCCACTTCCAGAATATGATTCTCCTAGGAACACTGATACTCAAACTTCAGAATAATCATATACAAATTCACATAAACGGGAATGTTTCTTTTTATTCTTTAGTGATTACCTAGGATATTCTCCCAATATTATAAATACCTTCCTTTACCAGATTTTCAACACAAAACTAATGTGTAAAGTGAGTCAACTTGAATTATTTTTCTTGAAGAGATCTATGTAAAATTAATTAGATCAAATTACTCAGCCAGATATTTTTCATTACCTTCCCTCTGGTCCAAATCTACTTAATTATCCTTACCTCTCTCTACTGCTCATGAACCGTAGTCTTCAGCTAAATGAAATAACTCCCTATCAATGCACATCCTAGTGTTTCTACTTCCATGCCTTTTCTTGATTTGTTCCTTTCCCAGCTTGTCCTTCCTTCACTCTTTAAATGTCTTAATTCTACCTGTTCTTCAAGGCCCAGATCATATGCCCCCTCTTCCACAATACATTCTCCTGTCACCCATGACTCTGAACCCCATTGAATCCCTATAGTGTTTAATTCAAACTTTTCTAATGGAATATAACACATTTTAATAAGTGAGAATTTGTGGGTATATCTTTTCCTCATTACGAGACCATAAGCTCAGTGAAGTCAGAAACTATGTCTATATCATCTAATATTTAGGTTTTATTCCACCTGGGGAAAAATAAAACTCTTCGGAAGTTTAAACAACATTCAGTTAATTTCAGGTAAAGTTACTTTTTTTTCTTTTTAAATTGTAGTAAAATGTATGTAGCAAAACATTTGCCATTTGAACCAGGTTTAATGTATACAATTCCGTGACTTTAATTACATTTGCTGCTGTCCACTTCTAAATTTTTTTATCACCCTTAAAAAAACTCAGTACCCCTTAAGCAATAACTCACCATTTCCTCCTCCCAACTGCCCCTTGTAACCCCTTTGGTCTATTCTAGATTTTTCATATATGTGGAATCATATACTATTTGTCCTTTTCTGTCTGGCTTTTTTCACTCAGCATAATGTTTCCAGGGTCCACCCATGCTGTAGCATATACCAGACTTTCATTTCTCCTTATGGCTGAGTACTATTCCGTTGTATGGATATACCACATTTTTTTTAAATCCATTCCTCTGTTGAAGGACATTTGAGTTGTTTCTACCTTTTGACTGTTGTGAACAGCCAGTATAGGAATGTGCTCCCTGTCTGAGAATTCAGAATCTTAATTTCCATACTTCGCCTGCACTAATGAACTCTCAATATAAAGCATTCCTTTCTGAGTGAAAACGAGGAAGGTGATACAGTTAGAGAGTAGAAATGATTCCATTCCTGTATGCATTTAAGATGCAAGGTCTCTCAAACATAAATAAGGCAATAGAAACCTTATATAAGGAGACAAGGCCAAACACTGGAATGCAGATAATTGATTGTGACACATGTTTTTAGCTAAAATAATGAAATCAAAAGATTTGAATCTATGTTTTCACAAAACATATATTTTCCTGCTATGAGGCCAGATAAATTAGTTCTTTCCAGTTCTAGAATATGCCCAATACGGTCAGTTTAGCTGGTGGGTCTATTCATCTGGAGCAGAGAAGGTATCCCATGGCAGAATACGTTTGTTCTTCTAACAGCAAGTGATAAAATTAAAATATTGACATTGGTAAGAATAGGTTCTGCAACTGGCTCTGACATTAACTTTGAGCTACAAATGTGGCAATGTTTTCCTCCGTGGTGTGGACAGGTTACTTAAGCTTTTTCACTTTTAGATATATATTTATGCTTTTTATTTCCATATGAGTATTTTGACGTTAAGCTATATTGGAAAAATAATAATTCTGTAATGATAAATTGGTGAGAGGATCTTTTTCAAATGAAACTTCCTTATGAATAAGAAAATCTTCTAGGCAGGAAAAAAAAGAAATATTGTAAATCATATGATTAAGAGCTGCCAATTAGTATTAGTTTTTTAATCCAAAAAATATTTTTCAGTAGGTTTTATATTTGCTGGATTGACATGCTGTGTTGGGGTCTAGAAACTTTAAATATTTGCCCTCTTTATTAAGATAGTTTTTGAAGACTATAGTATTTTATCTTACAGAATATTTTTTAATGCATTGTTCCTATCGTAGGAAGTTTATTAGCCAAGTACACTTCATTTCTATATTATAGCACTTATGCCGTTATAGTATTGCATTATATGTGTCTGTGCATATGCATATAGAAAACAGTGGTAGACCTGGGTATGATTTCTAGCCCACATACCTCGTGTGCAGCCACCACCTGCCTGTTGCTGGTGGCTTGCGTGTTGATATGATACTGAACAGATTTCAGCAAAGTTTTCACACTAAGACAGACTAGGAAGAATGGCCTGGCAATCTACTTCTGAAAATCAGTGAAAACCCTGTGGACCACATGGTATCCCATTATGCATGTGATTGCCTTGAGTCATGGGCCAACTCAACAGGAGCTAACAACAGCAACAAATATATATATATATCTCCTCGCCTGCAAACAAAACAAAACATTGCTGTTGATTCTGACCTATAGCCACCCTATAGGACAGAATAGAACTGCCCCATGGGATTTCCAAGGAGTGGCTGGTGAATTTGAACTGCTGACATTTTGGTTAGCAGCTGAATGCTTAACCACTGCATCTCTCTCTCTCTCTATTGCCATTGAATCGATTGCAACTCATAGCTACCCTATTGGACAGAATAGAATTGCTCAAAAAGGTTTCCAAGGAGTGGCTGGTGGATTAGAACTACCAACCTTTTTGGTTAGTAGCCGTAGCTCTTAACCACTGCTCCATATGTATGTATATGTATACACCATCAGTCATTTCTATAACAAGACCGTGATCTCTTTAAAATTGTGATCTAGGTTTAGTTTCTACTACTTGTGTCTAGTACAGTGCCTGGCATATATAGATGCTCGTATGGTATGTGTTAAAGAAAGGAAATAAATTCACAAATATTTTTCTCTCATATTATATAGGCGCAATATTAATTGTTCTCCACTATTAGTGAACTAGATATTATTGTTCACATTTTAAAGAGTAGAATAAATGGAGTTTATTAGTTTCCTATCATTGTTTAACAAATTACCAGAAATTTTACTGCTTAAAACAACACACATTTATTAGCTCACGCTTACGTAGATCAAGCACGGTGTAACTGGGGTCTCTGCTGGACTTATCACAAGACTGAAATCAAGGTATCAACTGGGCCGAGTTCTTGTCTGAAGGCTACAGGGGAAATTTCACTTCCAAAGTCATTCTTATTTTTGGAAGTATTCAGTTTCTTGTGGTTGTAGGACTGAGCTTCTCATTTGCTTGTTGGCTGTCAGCTGGAGGCAATTCTCAGTTCCTGGCAGCTCCTGCATTCTTGACATGTGGCCCCTCCATCATCAAGCTAGCAACAGCATGTCAAATTCTTCTCTTGTTAGAATCTCTGATTTCCCCTACTTTTGTGAGCTGGGGGAAGTTCTATATTATAAAAGGATCATGTGATTAAGTCAGGCCCACTGAAATAATCTCTCTAAAATTTAAGATAAAGTGATTCGGAACCTTAATTATATCTGTAAAATCCCTTCAAAGTAACACCTGGGTTAGTGGTTGTTTGAATAACTGGGAGAAAGTTAATAATACCAGGGTGTGGGAGTTAGGGGCGGGGGGAGGGGGTGGGAAATCTTAGAATTCTGACTGCCATACTGGGGCTCAGAGAAGTTATGTTATGTGTCCGAGGTGGGATTTAAAACCTAAATATTTTGTAACGTTTTATTTTGTAGATATATACTTGTTAATACCCTAGATTACATTCAAATGCACCTTTTATAAATTTGACAAAAATAATCATCAAGCTAAGTGTAATATTGCATTTTCCTATTGTAAAAAAATTTTTTTTTTATGCTGCTAGCTTTTATTTTAGCTAATACGTAGAGCCCTGGTGGTATAGAGGTTAAGGAGTTTGGCTGCTAACCAAAAGTTTGGCAGTTAAAATTCACCAGACGCTCCTTGGAAACCCTCTGGGCAGTTCTGCTGTGTCCTGTAGGGTCGCTATAAGTCAGAATCAACTCCAAGACAACAGGTTTGGTTTGCTTTTGGCTAGCTAACACACAAAATTTTCTAACTCAAGCATTATTCATTTAGATATTATCATTCATTTAACAGAATTTTTTGAGGAATAGAGAGATGAAAAAGTTGGGAACTGTTATTAGAAATTATGAAATTAATAAATATATAACATATTTTCCAACAATGTTTTAAGCAGTTCTGAGGTTAGCAGGTGATATACTTCTATAACGAAAAATGAAAATATTCTTTTCAAAAGGTAAATGTAAAATAATTGGTTTGACATCAGGTTTTTTCTTGAACAAGTACACAATGAATCTTTTATATTTCCTGGGAAAATTATTAAAATAAAATGGTATTTATGGGAATGTTTTTCTCAGTCACTATTCAAATACAAGCCACTGACATCTTAGTCTATTACTTACCTATCATCCACACAGTATTTGCTCCTAAGCCAGGCATCTGTGGAAACACTAGGTGTTAGTGTGTTTTTTGCTGACCATTTGTGATTCTTGAGGTGTTTGTGGATATGTCTAATATCTGGTGCAATTTTTGTGGTGAGGTATTTACATACTTTGGAGAAGTATGTTTAATGCGTGTTAAAAGTAAAAATTATTTGAGGGGCAGCATCTCAATGTGTCATGATTTTCATGTGTAGGAAAAAGCGAAAGTCCATTCTTACCACTCAGTTCAGTAAGAAAATATTCCTTTTTTTTTTTTTTTAAATGGAAAATGGTGCCAGAATCATTATTCTACATAGCACGTAACTCTTTAATTGCATTTAGAGGAATAAAACGAAGTTTGCCAATAACAAACAATGAAAAAGGGGGACCAGAAAATTTGTTGACTGCCTATCCAGTGAACACAGTTTTGGACAGTAGGATTCACGTTAGGCCTGAGTGGATCTATTCATTCTCCTGTCAACAGTTGGCATGCTTCCTTCACAGTGGCAGAAAAGCTGCAGGAAGTTTCTCGGTTTTGCAAACAACATGTTGAGCAATTTCCTTGACCCTCCCTACTTGTACACTGAAATATTTTTCTACAGAATAAGTGAAGAATTTATGCTATTATTACAGAGAGATAACTAATTTAGCCATGGAAAAGAACAGTGGGAATACTACTTTGGTTCACAGTAAAAAGAAGTAATTGGAAGAAATTGTATACAACTACAGGAACACAGTGCTACGTTGTACTAAAGATGCATTTTTTGGCATATATTACACAACTTCATCCAAAGTATGGTCATCCCTGTGTGGTGCAAGTGTTTAGTTGCAAACGATTTTTCACTGCAGCGGTTGTACAGCAAAATGCGTTGCTAATAGCTGTTTAGTCTTCTGGAGATTGATTTCACTATGACTAACATTGTACATCCCATTTCATTAGTTATCTGTCAAAGTGTTTTATTTAGCTGGTTTCATTTTTGTAAGTAGCTACCCATTCAAAAATTCAGTATGATCACATCTGTACACGATTGTCCACTAATCTGTTTGCTAAAAAAAATGTATTACCCAATGGTAGTATGTTGGCCTTAGTTTATGAAATGCCTTGAATACCACCATGATACTGTTCGATCAGATAGCTTCCAGATAGAATTAGCATGCATTTTAATGATGTTGTGTCTTCAATTAATTCCTTCATAATTCCATCTGACTCAGCTTCAAAAATTATATTTATATATTTTGTATCAAATTGTAGAATGTGTTCTGTTTCCTACTTTACATAAATGATTAAACTACACATTGGCTTTCCTTATTTCTGAATTAAATCTCTTTCAGAAGCTTTCCTCCTTTAATTTATAATCTAGTGGGTTTCCAGGTTTGACTGAAGTCATGTGAACACAAGATGCTGAACTTCTATATAAAAACCTGTCTGTGTAGTTCACAGTATATTTGAAAATTTATTTAGCATTGCTGAACTATGCTTATTTCTTGTGCATTATCTTTGTTTATTAATTCAGGAAGGACCTAAGGAATTTATTAAGTATTTACTCAAATAAATCTCTAATTGCATTTAGAAAAATAAAACAAAATTTTTTGGGGAAAATGAGACCCTAGAACATGAAACTTCTTGCAGTCATCTTTTCAGCATTTCAGTGCTTTATAAAAGCTGTCTACAGTAACAAGGCAAATGAAACTGAGGTGTGGATCTTTGAGCAACAGTTTTGATTTGGTACCTCTACAGTATTAATATTATGGTTGATGATAGCTTTTAAAATAATCAATCCTTTAATCACATTGTATTTATTTATTTAACAATTTCTTATTCATGGCCTAAGATGTAACAACTCTTTCTTCACACTAGTAATTCAAGGGTGATTATAACAATCAAAACTGTTTGCTCTGATGGTACCTACATTTTAGAGAGGAGGAGAGCACAAACACTAAAAGAAATAAGTAAGGTATTTACTCTCTCAGATGGCGATACGTGCGTGCTATGAAGAAAATTAAATCAGGAAAGGAGGAAAAGAAATGAAAGCAGAGGCTACAATTTTAAGTAAGATCAGTGAAGTCTTCCTAAGAAATATCATTTGAACAGAAACCTAAAGAATGTGAGAAACAAACCATGTCGGTGTCTAAGGAGAAGAGTATCGCAAGCAGAAGGAAGAGTAAGTGCAAGATCCCAGAGATGGCAACATGCTTTGTTTGTTGAAGAAGAAGAAGCCACAGGGTACTCATTGTCAATGAGCAAGAGGCTGAGTACTAGAGAGTAAGTCTGAAAGAGAATGAAGGATTAGATCACTGAAGGCCCTATGTACTGCTGAAAGGACCTTTTATCTCCAGGTGCCAAGAGATGCTATTGGATGGTTTTGGGCAAAGGAGTTCCATGGTCTGACTTTTTCTTTTAAACATAAAGGATCACTTTATCAGATAACAGGCTCTAGGAGTCAAAGGCAGATGCCTTGATCTGCTTTCACTCAGATATATTTTTTCATCCTCCCATTCTTCTGCTTTCCATGAGACTCCTCTCTCTTCTTGACTTGCCTTGAATTGAGGCTATAAATTGAAATTAAAACAGTATCAATAGGGAGGGATTTGCAAGTTAAGGTTCAATTCTAGGTAAAGGACATTTAAGAAACTTGAATATAACTCTTTCCCCCAGACCAACATTTTTATTAATGTTATTTTAACATTTATCTCTTTATATGCATTCTTAAACAATCTGATATTTCAATATTGATGTTCTCTTTGTTAGGGTGACCTGCTGACATAAACCAGATGCTTTGGGCATATGTTTGAAAAGTGTTATCATGGTATCTCAGTATTAGTTCCCTCAGTGAGAAAGAAAGAAAACATGAGAATTCTGCTTTATGTTTTTTAATTTTAATAAAATTTTCTGAAATTAAAAAGTTAAAAGACATTCAGTTTAGGCAAATATTTAGAGAGCATAAAAACTCTCCTTTCTCTGTTGTTCCAGGTGAATAGACACCAATTGTTTTACTTTGCATGGCTGCTTGCAAGCTTTTAAGACCCCAGGCACCACAAAATGAACTAGAAGGTAGAACAGAAGGCCAGTTAATTCAGATGTCCCATGAAACCATAATCCTAAACCTCCAAACCAAGGAATCAAATCCCATGAGGTGTTTGACTGTACATAATCAGCCTCAGCAGCTAATTTTTTTTTTTTTTTTTTTTGCTGTTGTTCATTGTTTTAAATATATCTTCCACACAGCTTTGAATAGGAGGAAGAAATGGAATATGTGGCTAATTGAGTCTATGAACAACTGCCCCATTATACCATGAGACCAGAACTGGATGATGCCCGGCTACCACTAGACTACAATTAGATAAAAGATTCTGTAGAATAATCCTGATCAAAAGGAGGAAAATGGATAACAAAATTTCAAATTCTCATTGAGTCTAGATTTTCTGGAGCCCTGGAAGCTGAATGAACTCCTTTAACTATTGCCCTGAGATCATCTTTAAACCTTAAGCCAAAAATATCCCCTGAAATCTTCTTAAAACCAGACAATAGTTTAGCTTAACTAATAAAAAATGTCTGCCTTCAGCATTGTCATCTTTTAAGATCTGTCTTTACATTATTGAATTTTCAACAGAAACTTGAAATACTAGATAAGTAACTTAGGGGGTAGTGAGTTCATGTTAATGTGGGAGAAACAAATGGGAAGAAGAGAGTGAGGATAGTTACAAACCTCAGAGAATGTAATCAGCATCATTTAATTTTATATGTAGAAATTGTTGAATTGGCATTTATGCATATTCTCAGCAACAACAAAAAATGAAATAAATTATAAAAATAAAAACTAAGAAAATATATAATCAAACAGAACTATCACTTGGTAATGTGGTAAAGTATAAAATAAATATTAGTTAATAAGCATAAGCTTTATGTATTTAAGATTCTTGCAATATAAAAACTGCTACCTCTAGGCAGAGGAAATGTGATGTGTCTATCTAATTTAAATTATGGATAAAATGAAAATTACTTGGAAAATTGTCCTCCAAACCTTGCCACCCAGTATATAGTTATTACTTTTACGGCCACGTGTCTGTCAGCTTGTCATACTGTGTTGGCTTGCGTGTTGCTGTGATACTGGTAGCTTTGCCACTGGTATTTCAAATACCGGCATGGTCACCCTAGGTGAACAGATTTCAGTGGAGATTCCAGACTAAGACAAAGGGGAGAAAGGGTCTGGTAGTCTACTGCTAAAAAAAATTGCCCAATGAAAACCTTATAAATAGCAGTAGAACGTTGTCTGATACAGTGCCAGAAAATGAGCCCTTCAGGTTGGAAGGCACTCAAAATATGACTGGGGAAGAGCTGCCACCTCTAAGTAGAGTTGACCTTAATGACATGGATGGAGTAAAGCTTTTGAGACCTTCATTTTCTGATGTGGCATGACTCAAAATGAGAAGAAACAGCTGTAAACAGCCATTAATAATTGTAATGTTGAATGTAAGATGCATGAATCTAGGAAAATTGAAAGTCATCAAAAATGAAATGGATCAATATCCTAGGTATAAGTGAGCTGAAATGGCCTAGTATTGGCGATTTTGAATCAGACAAGCATATGGTCTCCTATGCTGGGAATGACAAATTGAAGAGGAATGACATCAAATTCATCCTCAAAAAGAACATTTCAAGATCTATCCTGAGGTACAATGCTGTCAGTGATAGGATGATATCCATACACCTACAAGGAAGATTGGTTAAGACAACTATAGTACAAATTTATGCACCAACCGCTAAGGCCAAAGATAAAGAAACTGAAGATTTTTACCAACTTCTGCAGTCTGAAATTGATGAAACATGCAGTCAGGATGTACTGATAATTACTGATGATCGGAATGCGAAAGTTGGAAATGAAGAAGGATCAGTAGTTGGAAAATATGGCCTTGATGATAGAAATGACATTGGAAATTGCATGACAGAATATGCCAGGCCCATGACTTCTTCATTGCAAATACCCTTTTTAAACAACATAAACTGTGACTATACACGTGGACCTCACCAGATGGAATACACAGGAATTAAATGGACTACATGTGTGGAAAGAGCCGATGGGAAGCTTAATATCATCAGTCAGAACAAAGCCAGGGGCTGACTGCAGAACAGACCATCAATTACATGCAATTCAAGTTAAAACTGAAGAAGATTAGGGCAAGTCCACAAGAGCTAAAATACGACCTTGAGTATATCCCACCTGAATTTAGAAACAGTCTCAAAATAGATGTTGGTGCACTGACCACTAATAACTGAAGACCAGACAAGTTGTGGAATAACATCAAGGTTATCTCATATGGAGAAAGCAAGAGGTCACTAAAAAGACAGGAAAGAAACAAAAGACCAAAATAGATGTCAGAAGAGACTCTGAAACTTGCTCTTGAACATAGAGTAGCTAAAGCAAACAGAAGAAATGATGAAGTAGAAGAGCTGAACAGAATATTTCGGAGGGTGGCTTGAGCAGATAAAGTATTGTAATACAATGAGGAAAGACTTGGAATTAGAAACTCAAAAGGGTAGAACAAGCTCTGCATTTCTCAAGCTGAAAGAATTGAAGAAAAAATTCAAGCCTCGAGTTGCAATATTGAAGGATTCTATGGGCAAAATATCGAATGATGCAGAATGCATCAAAGAAGGTGGAAGGAATACATAGAGTCATTGTACCAAAAATAATTGGTTGACATTCAGTCATTTCAGGAAGTAGCATATGATCAAAAACTGATGATACTGAAAGAAAAAGTCCTAACTGCACTGAAGGCATTGCTGAAAAACAAGGCTCCAATAACTGACACAATACCAGTGGAGATGTTTCTACGAACTGACGCAGTGCTGGCGATGCAGTTCTCATCTATGCCAAGGATTTTGAGGACATCTGCCTGGCCAACCAACTGGAAGAGATCCATGTTTCTACCCATTCCAAAGAAAGGTAACCCAACAAAATGCTGAAATTATCGAACAGTATCATAACTATCACACAAGTAAAATTATGCTGAAAATCATTCAAAAGTGGTTGCAGCTGTACATTGACAGGGACCTGTCAAAAATTCAAGCTGGTTTTAGAAGAGGACATGGAACAAGGGGTATCATTGCTGTTGTCAGATGGATCCTGGCTGAAAGAGAATACCAGATAGTTGTTTCCCTGTGTTTTATTGAGTTTGCAAAGGCACTGAACTATGTGGATAATAACAAATTATGGATAACATTGTAAAAAATGGGAATCCCAGAACACCTAATTGTGCTCATGAGGAATCTGTACATGGATCAAGTGGCAGCCGTTCAGCAAAATAAGGGGATACTGCGTGGTTTAAAGTCGGGAGAGGTATGCGTCAGGGTTTGTAGCCTTTCACCATACCTATTCAGTCTGTATGCTGAGCAAATAATCCAAGAAGCTGGCTACCTGAGAAAAAAGAATACTGAGTCAGAATTCAAGGAATACTCATTAACAACCTACAATTTGCAGATGACACAACCTTGATTACTGGAAGTGAAGATGACTTGAGACAATTACTGATGAAGATCAAAGATTACAGCCTTCAGTGTGGATTGCACCTCGACATAAAGGAAACAAAAATCTTTTCAACTGGACCGATAAGCAACATCATGATAAATGGAGAAAATGTTCAGGTTGTCAAGGACTTCATTTTACTTGGATCCACAATTAACACCCATGGAAGCAGAGGTCAAGAAATCAAAGGACATATTGTATCAGGCAAATCTGCTGCAAAAGTGTTAAAAAACAAAGATGTCACTTTGTGACTAAGGTGCATCTAACCAAAGCCATGGTATTTTCTTTTTTATTGTGCTTTAGATGAAGATTTACAGAGCCAGTTAATTTCTCATTAAACAATTAATACGCATATTGTTTTGTGACAATGGTTGCCAATCCCAAGACATGTCAACACTCTTACGTTTCAACCTTGGGTTCTCCATTTCCATTTGTCTAGCTTTCCTATCCTCTCTTGCCTCTTGTCCTTGCCCCCGTCTGGTGTGCCTATTTCGTCTCGTAAACATGGTTGAGCTATGTATATTATTGTTTGTTTTATGGGCCTGTCTAATATTTGGCTGATGGGTGAACCTCAGGAGTGACTTCAGTTCTGAGTTAAAAGGGTGTCCGGGGGCAATAAGCTGGGGAGATTTCTCCAATCCTCGTCAGACCCATAAGCTTGATTTTTATTTTTTTTTGCTAAGTTTGAATTTTTTCTACATTTTTCTCCAGCTCTGTCCAGTATCCTCTGTTGTGATCCTTGCCAGAGAAATCGGTGTTGGTAGCTGGACACTATCTAGTTGTGCTGGACTCAGTCTGGTGCAGGCTGTGGTAGTTGTGGTCCATAAGTCCTTTGGGCTAATCTTTCCCTTGTGTCTTTGGTTTTCTTCATTCTCCCTTGCTCCAGACAGGATGAGTCCAATGAATTATCTTAGACAGCCACTCGCAGGCTTTTAAGAACCCAGATCCTACTCACCAAAGTAGGATGCAGAACATTTTCTTTATAAACTATGTTATGCTAGTTAAGCTAGATGTCCCCAGAGACCACCTAAGCCATGGTATTTTCATTTCCCTCATATGCATGTGAAAGCTGAACAGTGAATAAGGAAGACCAAAGAAGAATTGACATCTTTGAATTATGGTGTTGGTGAAGAATATTTAATATGCCATAAACTGTCAGAAGAATAAACAAACGTATCTTAGAAGAAGTATAGCAGGAATGCTCCTTGGAAGCAAGGATGAGAAGACTTCATCTCATGCACTTTGGACATGCTATCAGGAGGGACCAGTCCCTAGAGAAAAACATCATGCTTGGTAAAGTAGAGGGTCAATGAAAAATAGGAATACCTTCAACAAGATGGATTGACACAGTGTCTGCAACATTGGGCTCAAACATAGGATCTTAGTCCTCTAGTGCTGCTGTATCAGCAACACCACAATTGGATGGTTTTAATAACAGAAGTTTATATCCTCACAGTGAAGTATGCTAAGGGTCCGAATTCAGCGTGTCAGCTCCAGGAGAAGGTTTTCTCTCTCTGTTGGCCTTCTCATCAATCTTCCCCCATTCTAAGAGCTTCTCTGCACAGGCACCCCAGGTCCAAAGGACACACTGTGCTACTGGCACTGCTTTCTTGGTGGTATGAGGTCCCCAACTCTGATCACTTCCCTTTCACTTTATCTCTTATAAGATAAAAGGAGGTACAGGCCACGCTCTGGGGAAACTCCCTTTTCACTGGATCAGGAATGTGACCTTAGTAAGGGTGTTACAATCCTACCCTAATCCTCTTTAACATAAAATGACAATCACAGAATGGAGTACAACCACACATACTAGGAAACATGGCCTAACCAAGTTGACACATATTTTTGAGGGAACATAAAATGACAATCACAGAATGGAGTACAACCACACATACTAGGAAACATGGCCTAACCAAGTTGACACATATTTTTGAGGGACACAGTTCAATCCATGACACATAGCAACAATTGCGAGGATGACACAGTTCTAGGAGTGTTTCCTTCTGTTGTACATAAGGCCGCAGTGAGTTGGAGCCCAGTCAGTCGATGACACCTAACAACTTTTCCTCTTTGGATATAAGAAGCTTCTTTAACATAAGTAAATGTCTGTAAATGGGTACTAATTTTATTTTACAACACAATTCGAACACCTTGTTTGCTGTGTACCAGGCCTTGGAGGCTGCAACTACTCGTTGTCCCTATCAGATTATTTACAGGAATGCGTACAAGAAAGGAAATCCAAATTTAGGGTCAAGTTAGGTCATCTTCAGTCAAACAATACACACCTCTCTCATTACCTCTTCCTCTCTCTCTCTGTGTCACACTTTCCCTCTCCTTTTCTTCTCCCCATTTCAGGCTGCTTCTCATATCCCAGCTCACAACAGCCTTTTGTTTTCCTACATTTTCTCATAGTTTATATGTCAGTGTCTTAGATGAATGTTATATGCTACCCTTACTCCTCTTATACTTCTATATGATATATTTGATTTGTTGGAGGAAACTAGGACTGTTATCCTGGTTTGTCGTTATTAACTTGAAATCTAAAATTGCTTTGAAATATAATTTGAGAAATTGATATTTCAGATTGGATGGGTTATTCAAGTTACCATCCCTATATTTTTGTAATAAATGAATTCTGATATTTTTCAGCTTGTTTAAATGCTACCTTCCTACAAGAGGTAGCACATTTTTGGGACAAGTTCATTGAAAGAAATGTTTCCTTATATTAAGTTGTACCTTCTTATAAAATTATGTCCATTACATCCATAGACCTACACAGATTAAATCTACAGATTGCAATATTATGACCTGGAAGAGACATTAAAAACCATCATTTCTAATTCTTCCACCTATGATAAATAACTTGCTGATCACATAACTGCGTTTTTTTGTTGTTGTTTGTTTTTTGTTTGTTATTAGAGCTTATCGGTCACGTCGGACTGACAGTTAATGTTCTCTAACTCAAAAGGAACCTTGGATAAAGACACTTCTTCAAAATGATAGGCAGTAACCATGGAAGATATAGTTGAAAATGAGGCAGATTAAAAGTAAGTGGAGAGAATGAAAATTCAAGGTTCTTTAGCTATAAACAGAGGCCTGGGAGGAAATATCTCAGAGCACATCTTAATGAATGCTTTGTCCATCAGTAGATGAGGAGCACTCCCCAGAGGTATCGGACATTTAACTGCTACTTCAGTAGCTCTCTCTTTGAAGCCAGAGCATGCAGTAACTAAATAAAAGCCTTAGGAAATATCAATAATATTAAAGGAATTAAAAGTCAAAATTCAGAATGAGTGAAACAGTCTGTGGTTTGTTACATCCTTCTTCTGTAGAGAGCAGGGGGCAGTAACATAGGTGTGAATCCTTAACAAAGTGTCTTCTGTTAAATCAATGATTCTTAAACTATCTGCATTAAAATCCCCTGTAGGCTTGTTGAACCAGATTGCTGATCCCCACTCCAGTTCATAGGTGATGCTGATGCTTTTTGAGGGACTGTTCTTTGAGAACCACTATTTGAAACCTAAATATGTCTAGATTATAGGAATTGACTTGTGCCTTGTAAAATGACCTCTACCTTGGAAAGTATATTACTTAAGATAATATATGCCTGGATGGTTAGCAAAACTTCTATATGTAGGGATCAGCAATCCAGGATTCTTTCAGCTTTTGGGTTATCATCCCTTATGGGGTGAACCCAAAGTCCATTCAGGTAGAAGTAAGGAAAAAAAGACTATGGATAGGCTTATTTGATTCTTACCCCTTGGAATGGAAATAAGGCGTATTCCACTTCCACTAATATTACTTTGGTCATGCTTAACTGCAAAGTAAGCTAAAAAAGGTTGTCCCTAGAAATCGAGCTCCTAACCTCAGAAATTCTGACTCAGTATATACAATGAGACATGTTTAATTTTTAAAAGCACCATCACTGATGTAAGTTATCTGACTAAATTTCAGAATTCTGGTTCAAGTGTTACAGTTCAACAAACATAGTTAGTAACTATTATATGAAAGACAACATGCTGGATACTGGAAGGTATTAAATATGATCAAGAAATAAACATTACCCCTGTCTTTGTGCAGCTGGTAGCCTCGGGAGGGAGAGATAAACATAGGGCCTTTAGGCCCTGTGTTATGAATATGTTCAAACTCCATCTCCACTTCTGTAACTCCCATTTACTTTTTTTTTAAATAATATTTTATTGGGTTTTTGGTAAAAGTTTACATAGCCAAATGGGTTTCCACTTGATAATTCCTATACAGATTGTTCAATGACATTGGCTACATTTTTCACGGTAGGTCAACTTTCTCTGTAAATGTGTTCTGGCTGTTCCAATTCTAGTACTCTGGTTTCTCTGCCCCCTTATCTTCTCATCTTTGCTTTAATTGTTGATCTTTTGGTTTCAAATAGATGGGTTTTTAAGCCTCCATTTTACTCTTTAGCCCATTTCAAAATGGCTTGTACTCTTACCAGTTTTATTGAACCTGATATTATGAAAATAATTGACAATTTCCCTTAAATGCTAACAAGCGGCCATCTAAGATGCATCAATTGGTCTCAACCCACCTGGATCAAAGGAGAATGAAGAACACCAAGGTCACACGATAACTATGAGCCCAAGAGATAGAAAGGGCCACAAGAACTAGAGACTTACATCATCCTGAGACCAGAAGAACTAGATGGTGCCTGGCCACAACATATGACTGCCCTGACAGGGAACGCAACAGAGAACCCCTGAGGGAGCAGGAGAACAGTGGGATGCAGACCCCAAATTCTCATAAAAAGACCAGACTTAATGGTCTGACTGAGACTAGAAGAATCCCGGTGGTCATGGTCCCCAAACCTTCTGTTGGCCCAGGACAAGAACCATTCCCGAAGACAACTCATCAGACATGGATGGGACTGGACAACGGGTTGGAGAGAGATGCTGATGAAGAGTGAGCTACTTGTATCAGGTGGTCACTTGAGACTGTGTTGGTGTCTCCTGTCTGGAGGGGAGATGGGAGGGTAGAGAGGGTTAGAAACTGGCAAAACGGTCACGAAAGGAGAGACTGGAGTGAGGGAGCGGGCTGACTCATTAGGGGGAGAGTATATGGGAGTATGTAGTAAGGTGTATATAGGCTTATGTGTCACAGACTGACTTGATTTGTAAACTTTGACTTAGAGCACAATAAAAATTATTTTTTTAAAAAATTGACAATTTCCATGTGATCAAGTACAGGACAAGAATATTTAACTATCCTCATGTTACTTGTTTTCTGAATAGCATTTCATATGATTGACCGTTTCCAATATCTCGAAAATTTTTTTTGCTTTTTTGATATCATTTTCATCTGGCTTTCCTCGTGAATTAATGGTGGTGCTTTCTAGTATGCTGTCATGGATTGAATTGTGTCCCCTAAAAATACCTGTCAACTTGGCTAGGTCATGATTCCCTTGTATGACTGTATGATTGCCTACCATTTTATCTTCTGATGTGATTTCCCTATATGTTGTAAATCCTATCACTATGGTATAGTAAGATGGATTAGTGGCAGCTATATTTATATTGGTGAGGTCTGAAAGATTAAGTAGGGTCTTAAGCCAATATCTTTTGAGATATAAAAGAGAAAAGCAAGCAGAGAGATGGGGGACCTCATATCACAAAGAAAGCAACGCCAGGAGCAGAATGTGTTCTTTGCACTTGAGGTTCCTGTGCTGAGATGCTCCCAGACCAAGGGAAGACTGATGTACCACAAGGACCTTCCTCCAGAGCTGACAGAGAGAGAAAGCCTTCCCCTGGAGCTGATGCCCTGAATTTGGACTCGTAGCCTGCTAGACTATGAGGGAATATATTTCTCTTGTTAAAGCCATCCACTTGTAGTATTTCTGTTATATCAGAACTGGATAGCTAAGAAGCTAAGACATATGCCTTTGATGGGTCTTCTTCTGACTAGACTGGTTTGCCTCAGGAATCTGTCCTGGCCCCACATCTTATCTCCATTTACACTGTTTCCCTATGTGACCATATCCAGTCTTACCATTTTAATTCCCATGGGTATGCTAACGACCCTCAGATGTTTGCTGTGGACTCAGATCTCTCTCTCTTAAGCTTCATTCTGCGTATTCAATTATCTGCTTGACATCTCCACTTTCATTTTAGTAGAAATCTGAAACTCAACATATTAAAAAGAGAATTCTTGTCTCACCCACTATTATCTGCAATTATCTCCATTTCAGTAAAATGGAATCTCCATTGGCTCAGTGGTGAGGGAACTCAAACTCTCTATATGCTTGAAGAACAGATGTAATGAGATTTGAAAATTCTGGGAAGACTGTGTAGAGCATGAGGCATTAGATTTCAGTATTTCTCATGTAGACGGCATACAGGTGTTGTCAAATACCAGTTATTGACCTAGGTTTTCATGGAGATAATGAACATTGGGATTAAAAAAGCCAAGAACTGCATTATCCATAAGCTAAATAGGTCATCAGCAGGTTCAGTGTATTATCCCAGATGATGGAACCAGGTTCCAATTTCTTCAATAAATTTGATTGGCAGGCCAGGAGATGGTAGTGACAATGATGAAAAGGATTAGAGTGTAGTGTAGACAAATGGCAATAGTTTCAGAAGAGACATATTACTCCATGATGGAGGAAGAACAGTATTGAATTTTTTCAGATAGCTAGATAATTCTAACATTCCATTTCTGGGTACAAGGGAGTCTAGTGTATGAGAAAGTAAATGTTCACTTGAAAGGACTGCAAAAGGAGCAATGTCCCTTGGAAAAAACCAGGAGCCTTCCTTTTTAGGGGCTGAAGATATTAATATGGTTACGAAGGAATGTGATGGGCAAAGCAGAATAAAATATGCATTGTGGTAAGGTGGGGGAGGAACTAGTAAAAGAAAAAAGAGAGAAGGAAGACATGATAATTAGTTAAAGACACAGTTTGGGCAGTAACCAAAGATGCCGGAGGGGAGAATCATGGTGGGATTTGCAGGCCTCAGAATCTCATTGAGAATCTTACAGGCTTTCTTAGATGTATTTTCCCTAGCTCCAAGGAGAGTTCTGGGATTAATTATTGAAACTTTTTGCGAGTTATCTCTTAATTTTTATATGAAATGGGATTAGAAAAAGATGTTTTATAGTCTCTCTGTTCTGCTTGTCCAAAATTTGGGAAGCTGACTCCTTGATAAAGCAAGGGATATCAGGAAAACAGTATTTTAAAATATAGGCCAACAGTTTCTTCAAAAGAATTTGAATGTTCAATTTTTAGTCACGAGTTTAATATATATTCTATGTACAGGTACTCCCTGGTTTACGATGGGGTTTCATTCCAAAGACTCTGTCGTAAATTGGTTCTGATGTAAGTCGAATACCTTTTTTTTTTTTATGTTTTCATTATTATTGCCTTTTGTTATCAGTATCTTCATAGATTTGATTCTTATTTGTCTTTGGGTGTTGGCATAAGAATGGTTAACATCAGCAAATTATGTGCTGCAGCGTTGTATATAGTACATGTTACTAATGATTAGATTTAAAAAACATAATTTTAGTGCGGTTCGTGGTAACTTGAATAAGTTGGGGACTACCTGTATTTTATTCAAACTCTGGATCTGTAAAGTAGTTTTTAAATACCTCATTATTAAAAAATGAGCAATTTGAGAAACATTGGAAAAAAATACATAAAGCTAAATATAAAAAACATCCAACAATATACCCACAAACCAGATTAATGTTTTGTCACTTTTATTTTAGATCTTATGTTAAAGGAAGAAAAACATCTTTGTTGTTTATTATAAAAATAACTTTAAAAGTTTTGAGGTTTAACCTCAACACTTACTATGTGAAGTAATAGTAGAGAATCTCTAGGAATCTGCTATATTTTCTTCATACATTTCAGCAGAGTCTCCATACATCAGCAGTGCGTTAGAACTTTATCCAAACTTGACTTGCCCACCTCCACCCACCACTGGGCTCCAGAGTTAATTGCTTTATATCAATGGTCATAAATAAACATTCTTACTGGACATATTATGACTATTACATCATTTTTCAAGAGGTTAATGAAAGGCCACAGTGTATTTTCTGTCATCTCTTCTAATATAGCCTGCAACCCATTTAAGTTATCAGCTCTTTCCAACTGCTGTGTTTTTCTGTTTTCACTGAAAGAGAAATACTACCCACCATGTCATAGAGTCAAACTGGGTCTAGGAGATGAACTAAGGACACACTTTCAAAGAATTCACTGATGTTTCATTTTCATCACGTTATTCCAAAAAGCAGAATACTTTGTCTCAGGACTGGACTGTTTTTCACATAGAAGCGGTTTGTATGGTATAAAAATTACAGGTTTTTGAAGCCTAGGAGTTCTAGATTCATATCTTATCTCATTTATTTTCTAACTATGTGATCGGGTGATTTATCTAATTTTTCCGATTCTCATTTTCCTCATCTGAAAAATCAGGATGAAGAGAGCTACATTACAGGGTTTTTAAATTTTAAAAGTAGCATTCCTCTTTTTTGTAATACAAATAAGACTTATAGTAGAAAGTACACACAATTTTAGCCATTTTCTTCAACTTTATTGTCTAGCAAGTTATTACTAAAACTGGTATTTGAAAGTTAATTTTCCTGAACTTTTTTGTCTTACCCTCTTTATCTTGGTAGATGGGAAAAATCTGGCCCATTTTGAAAACATTTATAGCTATTAAAATACTTTAAAATTGCCACTTTCATAAGAAAACTTGTGTCTAGTTTACTGTTGTCAAATCTACAGGTATAATGGAATTGCTTTTTGTCTTACTGTCTATGAAACATTTTGCAGGGCAACTCCCTAGCAATACCCTGTATGCTGCTTCCTATCAGTTTTTTATTCAGTATGCAACAGTACAAAACAGGACATGTTAAGAAAAAAAAAGTCGGTAGATACATGTAAAATCTTCAGTTTTGCATATTAACTTCTCAGAGTTAATAAAACCATAAAATTTGAGATTTAATATCAGAAAGTTACCTTTTTCCTACTTGAAATACTCTACATTATGCATTTATCTTCTTTAGAAATTAAGACAGTATTTTATGAAAGTACTAAAATACCTAATTTCCATAACTTACCTAATTCAACTCAGAAAGAAAAAATGATTTTTTTTTTAAATCTATAATCAAGGTAAAGTTTTTGTCTTATGAACAAAATTAGATTTTTTTTTTTTTTACTACGTAGAAAACAGCCTAAACTAATTTGTGTGCAAGTGTGTTTGACTCTCCTAAGGGGAATATTCACACTGTGTTTTTTTTTTTCATACCCATATTTCTTTGACACATTATTTCACTTATAGTACCATATACCACTTCTCACACTTTTTTATGGAAATCGAAGTTGTATTAAAAGAATCCAGTGAATTGTTGCAGGGGGAGAAAAGCCGTCTGTTCTATTTCTAATTATATATCCAAGTCTGCTCTGCGAATGCACTTTTCAAGTAGCTGCCTTCTTCCCTAATTTTTAAGTGCACCGTATCAGTCTGTGAAGGGTTTGAATAGCTGTGCAGTGTTTAAAGGCTCCTTTCCCTTTTTGTCGTGGCAGTCAAGTTTGTAATAATAGGACACTGCTTCAATCAGGTGTTATGTTATGGAGGAAGGGACTGTAACATGCCAAACGTAACTTTGCTTTGCTTTATGGATTCAATCTGAAATAGATGAAAAAGAATTTAAAAAGCCAAAGAGTGCCAATTCAAATTTTAAAATCCAAATTACTGATCTTTTTTTATCTAGTATTCTTGAAAGAAATTGTAAATAATTCTTAATGGAAGAACTGTTCTTTGAAATGTTTATTCCTCAAACACCAAAATAATATTAAAATGCATGAACTATTCAGAGGATCTGTGCTCCAACATGGAATGATTATTTTGATTATTTTAAAGATTAGCCTCCTATGACACTCTACCTGGAGGCATCAGCTTATCTGTTCCTTAAGCAACCTGCATTTCATTTTCTCCCACAGGGCACTGGAGAATTTACAGCAAAATCAGGCAGTTCAGGTGGCAGTATTATCACTCAAAATGTGCTTTGGGCTTCTGTGTAATTATACAGGCATTTCAAATGAAAGGTGAATTCAAATGTTATTGGAGGGCTAGGCTGAGAAGAAGGCCTATGGTGAAATGAAAAATGCCTTTATGAATTTAGCTTAGTTCATATTGTGATGGAATGTCACACAAATGCCCTGGTCTGAAATCTCTGAAAATAGTCACTGAAAATTTGACTTCTTGGTTCATGATTTTCCCTTCTCATTTTAAGTAGCTTTTTTTTTATCGTAAGGTGTTCAGGAAAACAGACTTAACATTTGTTTATAAAAGTAAGAGCATGTAGATCGTTTCTTTCATGAAAAGAGCATTAATTATGCACCCTCTGTTTCCCTAGTTTTAGATGATGATACATGGGGAATCTTAATGGGAAAGCAGCAGATAACTGGACTTTCATCAGGAGGGCCTACAAAGAAAAGCAAGGGCAGTGACGGGTCAGTGGTAGAATTCTCCTCTTTCATACGGGAGACCCATGTTCAGTTTCTGGCCAGTGCACCTCAAGCTCAGCTAGCACTCCCTGTCGGTGGAGGCTTGTGTATTGCTATGATATGAAGAAGTTTCAGTGGAGTCTTCAGACAGACAGGCTTAGGAAGAAGGGGCTGGCAGTCTACTTCCAAAAATCAGCCAAACCGTATGGGTCACATTGGTCAGATCTTACTGTGCATGGGTTCACCATGAAAAATGGGACAACTCTACAGCAGATAATAACAACATAGAGAGGCAACTATGTACTTCCCCTGGAAAATCATTCAAGACCACATTTAATCAAATATGATGTTTGAGGGGTACAAGCTCTAAGTGCTTATGTGTGCGGGGAAAAAAAATCACTCTGGGATGGGTGCTATTCAATGGGAGTTTCAGGATGAACTTCATAAGAAACTAAGGAATAGAAAAATCTAGAATATGAAAAAATGCAAAAGTGTATTTTATATTATACAGTTACATCATCAAAATCTGGAAAATGTAGCTTTGAAAAATCTGGTAATTGTCAGAGATTAAGTCTTTTTCATATTGAGAGTTGTATTTTTCCACATTTAGATCTTAAAAGTATAAAAACTATAAATAGTGGATGTGCTTTGTAAAATTGAGAGTATTAGAAAATAATAGAACCCAAATGAGAAATATATGGGTAATATATAGGGTCACTATGCGTCGGAATTGACTCGACAGCAACAGGTTTCTTTTTTTTTTTTAATATGACTTTGTGGTTTACCTGATATGAGTATGATTTTCCTAATGTATTTGACTATGACTTATCTAATGTATTTGAATAACATTTCCTAATTTAAGGTTAGAAGGTTATCTTCCTGTACTGATCTATGCTAGAAGCAGTGGTTCTTGTGCCTTTCTTGTTATTTAATATTTTTTAGGAAACCTTTTCATTTTTGTTTACAATTAAATTACTGTATAGTTGTTCATAATACGTCATTTATTTCTATTCTGTCTTGAACTTTGGTCCTCTCCCATTTTTGTACTGCATTTATTATAATTTTTCATTGTTCCTTTTTTTTTCATTATGTCTTGCTAAGGTCTATCTCTTTATCTTTTCAAATAATCAGCTTTAGCTTTAGTAATATTGTTTTATTATTGATGCTAACTTCATTTCTATGCTGACCTTTATTTTCTTTGTTCTTATTTCTTTGAGTTTATGTATTTGTTTTTGCTCTTTATCCATCTTCTTGAGTTAGTTGAATGCTGAAGTCCATATTTAAACATTTTAGTTGTTTGTTTAATAAGTGTATTTAAAGCTATATATATTTTCTTCTAAGTCTGTTTTATAGCTGTCTCACACATTTTGATGCATAGTTTTTAAAATTATCATTCAGTTCTAAGTATTAGATTTTTTCTTACACCTTTCCTTCTTTTTCTCACCTTTCCTTCGTTTAAAAGAACAGTATAACCCAGGTACTGTTGGTAACTTTGCCTAGATGAGGGTTTCTCAACCTCAGCATTATTTGTGTTTGGGGCGAGATAATTCTTTGGTATGGGGGCTGGCCTGTGCATGGTGGAGGTTAACAGCATATCTGGCCTCTAACCATTGGAAGGCAGTAGCATACTCTGGTAGTGCTAACCAAAAATTTCTCCTGACACTGCCAGATGTCCTCCAAGGGCAAAAATATCTTCTGTTGAGAACCACTGGCCTAAGATCACAAGGTAATTTAGTGGCAGATTCTACATTAGAATCCAGATCTTTTAAAACCATGGAAGTCACTACTCTCTATTTAGTTTAGCTTATAGAGTTACAATACCAAATAGAATGTTCAGTAAATGTTATAATATGAACTTAAAAATGTCTGTCATATGCTTCCTTAGAAAGCTAGAAATATAAGTACCATATGATCCAGTAATCTTACCCCTAGGAATATGTCCTAGAGAAATAAGAGTCATCACATGAATAGACAGATGCACACCCATGCTCATTGCAGCATTGTTCACAATAGCAAAAAGATGGAAACCACCTAGATGCCCATCAACAGATAGATGGATAAACAAACTATGGTACATACCCACAGTGGAGTACTACGTCACAATAAAGAATAATGATGACTCTGCGAAGCATCTCACAACAGGGATGAATCTGGAGGGCATTATGCTGAGTAAAATAAGTCAATCACAAAAGGATAAATATTGTATGAGACCACTACCATAAAAGCTCATGAGAAGGTTTACACACAAAAAGAAACAGTCTTTGATGGTTATGAGGGAGAGGAGGGGTGGGATGGAAAAATACTAAATAGACAATAGATAAGTGGTAACTTCGGAGAAGGGTAAGAGAGTACACGATACTGGGGAAGCCAGCACAACTTGTACAAGGCAAGGTCATGGAAGCTCCATAGATACATCTAAACTCCCTGAGGGACTGAATTGCTGGGCTGAAGTCTGTGGGGACCATGGTCTCAGGGAATATCTAGCTTAGTTGGCATAACATAGTTTATAAAGAAAATGTTCTACGTTCTACTTTGGTGAGTAGCATCTGGGGTCTTAAAAGCCTGTGAGCGGCCATCTAAGATACATCACTGGTCTCACCTCTTTGGGAGCAAGGGAGAATAAAGAAAACTAAACATAGAAGGGAAAGATTAGTCCAAAGGGCTAATGGACCACAACTACCATGGCCTCCACCAGACCGAGTCCAGTACAACTGGATGGTGCCCTGCTACCACCACTGACTGCTTTGTCAGGGATCACAGTAGAGGGTCCTGGACAAAGCTGGAGAAAAATGTAGAACAAAATCCTAAATCACAAAAAGAGACCAGAATTACTAGCCTGACAGAGACTGGAAAAACCCCAAGGGTATGGCCCCCAGACATCCTTTTAGCTTAGTAATGAATTCACTCCTGAGGTTTACCCTTCATCCAAAGATTAGACAGGCCATCAAACAAAATGAGACTAAAGGGACACGCCAGCCCAAGGGCAAGGACTGGAAGTCAGGAGGGACAAGAAAGCTAGTGATAGGGAGCCCAAGGTTGAGAAGGGAGAGTGTTGACATGTCCTGGAGTTGTTAACCAATGTCATAAAACAATAAGTGTACTAACTGTTTAATGAGAAGCTAGTTTGTTCTGTAAACCTTCGTCTGAAGTACAATAAAAAAAAAAAGTCTGCCATAAAAGAAAAGCCTGTTTCTGATATGAACTAAATATGGATTACGATATGACTTTAAGTATTTCCACATAATCATTTTAGTGATCTGCATGGAATTTTTTCCCCTTCCAGTGATATCTTTTTACATGATGTCATTAATAATTCCCTGTGCGATCTTGGCATTATCTTCTTTAAACTTGATTATCTGTCTTGAAAATGAGAATGATGCTTGTCTACAAACTAGATAATTACGGTGGCAGAGGTGGGAGTTAATATTATAATGTACTGTGAACTCAGAGAACAAAGTGCTAAGTAAGCATTTAAACATCGAGAGATAATGAACCAGTTAGTTTCAATACCTGGTCGCAATTTGAATATTATAGACCTAAGTGAAATATTAAAGGCTTTTAATATATAAAGTCAATGACTATGACACTGCCACTCTATTAGGATCATTAGTCACTAAATTAGAAAAAAAAGAAAAGAAAAAACTCCTTAAAAATGAAAGGCTAGAGGCTTCTTTTGAATCCTGCATTTAAAAATACAGCATAGTGGGTATGTTATTGGAATTCACTTAAAGTTTTCTAAAGTAACTGTGGAAAATGTATTTTAACCTTTTGGAAATTTACATTAATTTAATGGTTTGAAAAAGTTAGATAATTAGTTGAGAAACAGATATAAAAATAAGTCAAGTTTGACAAAAAGTATGTATAAAAGTTTCAGCTAAACTACTAAAAACTACCAGCATCTTTTAAAACACTGTGATAGTTTAAATTACCGTGCTAAAACAGTGTATCTGCAAGAAGAGTATGCAAAATATTTATTTAGAAACTTTTGAAAGCTAGGCCTAAATAACAAAAATATACAAAAGAGTAAGATTAAAACCTGTTTGAGAAACTTAACCTACAAATAAAATTACATCACAAGAATTATAAAATAAAAAATATGCATATCATTTGGTTATGGAAATTTGTTACGATTCATAATATATTGCCAGATGTTAAGCTCATAAATTTTTAGGACATTTGCTTAGAGATTAAGAGCTGTGAATTCTGCCATAGTCATTACTTCTTTTAGGCCTTGGGAAAGTTACCTAAGCTGAGCCTCATTTTTCTCAAAGGATTTCCATCAACTTTAAATGAAATAATACCTGTGAAAGACTTAGTACAGTGATGGGTGCTAATAAATTTTAAATACTATCATTGTTATTATTTTAATTATTATAAACTGGAGAGAACACAACAGAGTACAGTTACCTTTAATTCAAGATAATATTTGCTAATTGTCATGAATTTGGTGTATACCTGGTATCTACTTTTCAACAATTAGAGTTATTGTTTTGGCTTATTTTCTAGTCACAGTGCTTGTGAAGGGTGAGATAAGGTGAGCTGGGGAAAATATAGCTCATAATGAAATAAAAAGCATTCTGAAAACCCTACTTTCTGCCTGTGAGAATATTAGCATAGAAAATATTAGAAAATTTTTTGGTGAATGAGAAAGGATTGCTGAAAACATTTGTAATACAGAATTAATTTGTGGAGGAAATCTCAATGTAAAAAATGTTACCTGGACAGAGAAATACAGGCATATATAGAAACACATATGTACATGTATGGAGATATATATATATATATACACACACACACACATATATATATAATCAACTCGAAGGCACTGGGTTCTTTGGGGTTTATATATAATCTCCACAATGTGCCAACTACAGTACAAGGGGCCAAAGTGGTCAAATGCCACCGTTACTACTAACTGCATGGCAAGGATCAGCATGAATCCAGTTCCCACCTGGACATACATGCAGACTTCACCTTCCCATGTCTCTGTGACCCTTGCTGCCAGCCACTTCCAAGGCACTTTATCTCTGACTCTCACCACCAAGAATTAGGTCAGACCTCATCCCCAGCCACTCTGAGCCATGTCAAGACACACAAGTTAGGACTCTGTCTTTCTTCATTGACTGTCCAAGCAGCATTCCTGTGTCACTCAGTCTTCACAACTTTGGATTCTGCCTTTACTACAGCCTGTACAGCCCTACCCTGAATTAGCCACCCAGAGTTAAGCCAGGGTCTCATTGCCCCTTGTGGGATCATTCATTCTCTAGAATAGCTCACAAAATTTACAGAGATGATTGTCTATACTTATAGTTACCCATTTATTAAAACCAGTAAGGATACAAGGAAAGAGACACAAGCAAGGTCTAGAAGACATCCTACTCGAGGCTTCTGCTGTCTCCAGGGGCATGGCATCCTCTCTCATGCATGGATCTTCTCAGCAATGAAGGAAGCCCCAAAAAGAAAGCTCCCAATTCCGGGGCCCCTTATAATAGTCATTGGGACCTCAATGCATAAACATGGCACAATGAATGTGCACGATTGACTGCATCATGCCCTCTTCCCTTTCTGAGGCCTGTGACTAGGGTGGGGCCTGTGTAGCCTCTACTCATTTGCACATGTTTAAATGTTAACTGGTTGTTTTAGAAAACCAAAGACACCTTGATTGCACAAGACATTCCAAGGGCTATTTTCAGGAACCATATACACATGTATCTGTTTATATGAAATGCCTTCATTGTAATGATACTCCATTGAAATAAGAGCTCCCCTGCATGCTTAAGTTAAAATGCTGAATGGTATAAACCAAACCATTTGCCATGAAGTCTCCTCCAACTCAGGCGACGCTGGGCGTGTCAGAGTAGAGTTGTGCTCCGTAGGGCTTTCACTGGCTGATTTTTTGGAAGTAGATTGCCAGGCTATTCTTCTGAAGTACCTCCGGGTGGACTCCAACAACCTCCAACCTTTTGGTTCACACTTGAGCATGTTAACCATTTGCACCACCCAGGAGCACACACACTCTCTTTTCTTTCTCTCTTTCTATATGTATATATGTGTGTGTATCCATGTGTGTGATATGTATATATACACACACACACTTGCCTCTTATATGAATAAGATAAAAATATTGTTTTGTAAATATTTAACCTAAAAATACAAGTGTACAATCAAAACCTTAATGAATAACTTAGGTTCTTGAATTATCAACAGTCATGGGTTTTTTTTTTTTTTTATATTTTATAATTATAAATTAACATGCATAGGTTTTTCAGCAAGTACATTGGCAATGCTGCCTTTGTTTTAAGTTTATTTGCAACTTATATTTCACTCCCATATTTAAATTTAGGTATCTTACTAAACATGATTATGCCTAACTTGATATAAGGAAAGATTAGTCAATGAATTTATTTTTTGAACATCTAATATATTCAGGCTCTCTTAAAAACATTCTAAAGAAAAAAATATATAAGGAATAGTTACTGCTGTTCAGGAAATTTTATTTTATTAAGGATCTAAGACTTACACCCATTGTAGCACGAATACCCTGAATAAAGCCATGAAGATGAAAAAGCTCAGAATGTCTTTGAGAGTTATTGAGTTGGTCAGGTTGGTAACTTCTTATAAATGCTTTATTTAGTGGACATATTTTCAAATGTGAATTTGTCAAATGAATTATAGTCTGAAATATTGACTTCTTTTAAATACCAAAAATGTGCACGCACACACACACACATACACACCCCAAACATATCTATCATGTTTTCAGAAGAAATTTGGATTAATTATCATTAATAAACACATAGCAAGTAATTATTTGTATTTTGGGAATCTTTACATATCTTTTCTCAAACATAATTCCATTTGTTTAAATAGAAGTGCATTGGTTGTAAATTAGCTTTGAACCCTAGTGGTGTGGTGGTTAAATGCTACGGCTGCTAACCAAGAGGTTGGCAGTTCAAATACGCCAGGGGCTCATTGGAAACTCTATGGGGCAGTTCTGCTCTGTCCTATAGGGTTGCTATGAGTCGGAATCGACTTGATGGCAGTGGGTTTTTTATCAGTTTCCAAGGGGCATAGCTGTATTAATACTTTTGCACGTTTTACAACAAATTAAAAATTTAAAAAATTATAATGGTTTATAACATTACTATAAACTATAATTATTTTCCCAAATATATTTTTGTAAACATTGTCGAAATTTGGTATTTTTTTATATGTTTGCCAGTGTTCCTATTAGTCGTGAAAAAATTATATTCAGCAACATTAGATATGGTACAAACTCATAAGATTAATGCTCTGTGATATAACACAAATAAGTATGGTATAGCTTGCCTTTAAATACATATATTTATACCCATCTGTATGTCACTGTGTTTGTATAAGGAAAAGATAAAGCCTTTTTGCCCCCTCACACGGAAGGGACAGAATATTGTCCCCATATAATGAAAATGAAAAGTTGGCATAATAAGAATATTTAGGAGATAATCCTCTTTTGCTTTGTTACCTGGTTTTTCTTCCCTCCATTTTGGCCAACAGGAGTAGAAATAGAGTATAATGTTTAGAGGAAACACTGTGTGTTTGTGTGTGTGGGGAGGGGTAAGAGGAGGAAGAATCATTTCATTCTGACAACAAGTTGAATCTGCTTTTCACCTCAAGATTGTAAAATAAAACTGACAGTAAAAACGTGCTAATATAAATAGCTGGAGAGCAGCTAGGTGCTGTGTCATCGTATTTACCTGTATAGTTATGAATGTTGCATTTGGGAAACTTTATATAGCTCAGAACAGTAAATCTAGGACCATATGACACTAGATGAGACTGGCAATGTGTGTGCGTTAGTACAGAGGATAAATAGATAACAATGCTGTGACTATCAGAAGAATATGAAACACAAAGGCCTTCTTTCCTGAGATTCTTCATGTGAAACTCGCTGGTTGTTTTCAGAATTCTTATGATTTAATACAAAATGCTGCATGTGCTCCTTTGGTACAAAACCAAATTTAAGATGAGATTTTATAGCTGAAGAAAAAAGTGAATAAATAACTGGGATTTGAAATGTCTAGGATTTCCACTTCTTTGCTTAATGCTGTTTGCAGTAAGATGAACTTTTTCTTCTGTGTACTTCCTTGCTGTTTGCAGAAAGATGAACTGCTTCTTTTGTGTGTTTCCTTTCAGTATATCTTAATTCACCACAGAACTGACTAATTTGCTATCATTTCTGCAGGTTTCTGCCATTTATTAAGCCAGGTTTAATGTTTAAGGCAAAGTTAAGAGTTCTGTCAGGTAATAGTAAAATGCCTCCATTATCAATATATTACCAATACTCAGCAGAAGTCAGTAATGTCACCTGCTATAAAACAAGGTTGAGTAGAAACTCTTCTTTTAAAAGACCAATTTAGAATTCATGATAAGCTGAACATCTCTGTATAAACATATATCACTTCTTTGTGTATAGACATTTAGATTATCTGGTCTAAAGTCAATTGGCTATTTCAGCTCCGGTATAGCAAATTTATATCAATCTTCCTAACAAACTGCTGGAGAAATTAATATAACAGAGTTAGATAATATTACATTTCCATGTAATGATTAATTTAGTTTTACATAAGAACTATCATATATTAAAATGAATGTTTATGAAATCGCCTTAAATTAGCAAAATTAATCTAACATTTAAATCCTAGATATATTCCAAAAAACTCAATTCAAAAGTAGAATTCTGTCTGGTTCAGAAATGACAGAACGTGTCGGATTTTAAGTCTGTTACATAGGGTCACTATGAGTCAGAATTGACTCGAAGGAATGGTTTTGGTTTTTTTTGGTGTATACATTTGATTATATCTATCAAATGTTAATATTCTGGCTGATAACTATAAGAAGAAATATAGAACAGTATAATTAGGAAGTACTCAATCTACATATATTCTTAGTCCTTTACTCATGCTCTCAGCCATAAGCAGATATTCAAGGTCACCTAGAAAATGGATGACAAGGGGGTTTGTGGAAGCTGGTCAAAATAGTCAGTACAATCCATGCAAATATAAAACAACTACATAAGAGGAAAGCCAGTTTTACTGTGGAAGCCTCTCAGTCACTCTGCTTGGTCTAGAAAAATTAATGATCATCTTCCCACGGCAAGGCTATCTCAGGGTGGACAGGTTGAGAGTGACTAGCCACACTTGTCAGAACCTGACATTGCTTCACCATTTCTTATCATGCACTGACTCTAATAAAATGTGTTTAGTATCCTGAACTACTTTTTGCTAGAAGATTTGTGGCTTCCGTCACAGATGTATACACTCAACAAGCTGATAGATATAAAATGCCTATATATATATACACACATGTGCATATATGTTTGTATACACATACTTATATAATAAATATAAATGATAATGTCTTTTAGTATAAGGCAAAGGGCCATTATCACTTTTATTTATCATATATTGTTTACATTCACATGGTACAATGAATAGAGTAGTCAATAAACGTTAAGTATAGTCGCTATGAGCCCAGATGAGCCTGAATCCACTAGACAGCACACAGCACAACAAGGACTTATGTGTCCATGTGTACATATAGTCATTCCTTTATCATGTCATTGAGCTTGAAGTATATGTTTCTTTTTGGCAGGAGGTATTTCATTCAGTTCATTCAAAAAGACAAGAAGTTCACTGACCCCAATATTTACATTTAGAAGGTAAACCATTTTAAAATATGACTCGACGGCACTTGGTTTTGGAGTATTAATTTTCACAGCAGTATATGTATGTAGTAGTATTTAGATATATATCATAATTATTTTCAATGGTAAATGAGATACTGTATTATGAAAAAATGGAAAATATTAGATACTCTTAAGTACTGTTTGGATTGCAGTAAATAAAACAATAGCTTTACTAAGAGCTACCTTTTAGTTTCCATAATTTAAGTATTTTTTATATAGATAATCTCATTTAAATATATAATAATCCTTACAGATAAGCATTATTATTATTAGATTTTACAGGTGATGAATATAAGGTTTAGAATTTTATTACCTTTCTCAATGTCATATAGTTAACAAGTGGCCAAGTAAGAAGTGGAAGTTAGTCTTTGCTTAATCAAAACACTGCTGACAACCAAACGCTCAGTAAGTCAGCCACAACTCTTATTATCGTCATCATCCCTATTATTATATATAGATGAAAAATGCCATAATTATCCACTAGGAGTTAACGCTAGTTCTTCAGGAAATACTCTCCATTACCTCTGCTCAGACATTTGTATGTCTGTTTCTTTTTTCTATTAGTATCATTAAGTTCACTATTAGAAAAGATGGTGAAACACCATTCAAAAAAAAGAAAAAAGGAAGGGAGGAAATACAAAGATACAAAGAACAAAGAAGATTTACAGTAACAACAGTGGTCTTATTCCTATATACTAAGTGAAAGAGCTGTCAGAAAATTTCTGCATTGTATCTCCTGTTTTTCAAAAAACATTTTTCAGGGTATGAATTTGTGAAGATCTCATGATACAAGATATCCCATGCATTAGCCACTTTGTCCTAAAAGAGCATTTTTTACTTATTATATTGTCTTCCTAGTGCTCTGCTCTCCCTCCAATAACACTTTGATGCACTATTCATCTTATCTGTTCAGAAGCAGTAACTACATTCCTGCTCAGCCATCACACTGCTTCCAGTACAGTGTGTTTCAGTAATAAATAAAGTGCATACTTTAAGTGAAAGTATACATTTTCCAAATACGTAAGTCTCTGGCATATTTCTAGAGGGCATGACAGAATATTGATGTTATTGTTTAATGGCAACACTCACTTCTTTCTAGGAGCAATTTTTGATGAATCTGCCAAGAAGGATGATGAGGTGTTTCGCACAGCAGTTGGTGACCTCAACCAGAACGAGGAGATCTTACAGACTGAGAAAATCACATTTTCAGTGACATTTGTTGATGGCAACAACCCATTTCAAGCAGTTCAAGAAGGTAAGGCCCATTAGAACTTCACTTTTTTTGTTTGGTTGCTTTTTGTTTTGTTTTGATTCAACTGAAATGGGAATAAGATTAGATTTGTCAAAACCCTTAAACATGGACATAATTTTTTTGCAGTTTTGATGTTGTCGCTTTTCTTCCAGAGTGCAGTTTTGTAGAGGTTTATCCTGTATTCCACTTCTTGAAGGGCAGAATGTGGGAAGTTATTGTTTTGATTGAAATGTAGTATAAAAATGGACATAAATATTTACAACTAAAAGCTTTGCAACATTTTATGACGTAAAATTCGTAAATGAGAAATGTCTTAAAAATGTGATTTTATATCAGATATTTTACTTTGAGCATCTTTGAGGTAACTGCCACCTTGAGTGTTGTTACACTTGCAATGACATTTCAGGTGTATTCATGACATATGTATTGATGCAAAGAGAACCTTTGGACACTACATACAAATCAAAGGTTTTGCAGTGGAATCCTAACATACCAACCTGAGATATAAATGTTTGACTTTATACTGTGTGCCAAATATTAAAGCACTTTCCTCTATTCTCTCTGTATACTTGAGTCAATTGACTTTTTTCATAGGTACCAAAAGATACAGGAAAAATTATTTTAATTTTACTTTTCTGGAATAATCATTCTTATGAATGAAGGTTTTGATTGAAAGAGCTTAGACTAATAGAATTTAATTTTTGGTGCTATATTTTTTTTTTTATTAATCTAGTTAAATATTTAACCCCATGATTAGGAAAACACTCATTGTTTATGAACGTATTTGCTGCTAGTCTGTTTTATGTTTTATTGAGATAATATATTTCGATGATATGTAACAAATATAAATGTATTTAGTCGAATGAAGTCATTGCTTCATTAAAAATCTGGCAGAAGAAAAGACAAATGCAATATTAAACATGGTTAAGTTTGGCAGGAACATTTTTTAAATGCAAATATTGAAGAGGTAAGGGAATTAGACATAAATGTCTAAAAATGTGTCATTTTCATTTACTGTTGTATCTTTGGATATTTAGGTTACCATTATTAGAATATATTTTTGACCAGTAGCACTGTACACTCTTGAAACTTACTTATGTTTACTTCTGTTAGAGAATTAATATAATAATTGGTAATGTGGATGATTGTCCTTGTTAATTTAGAAAAGGGAAAAAACTTTTTTAATGAGATGAAAAGAGCTATTTTAAGGGAAATTTGTTTTTCAAATAATGTTAATAATAATAAGATGGAATTTTCATTTTTAATTGGTAAATGTCAATGGAAATGATTAGAATAAGTATCCTAGTATTTACATTTTAAAATCAGGATTATTGTGGGAATTTGAGGCTTTGAAAAATGAATATGCTGCTAAATTTTCTATAGAACATTTAAAATTTTTCTAAACTAATGTTAGAATTGGAAAGAATCTGCCAAATAATAATAAAATAGCGTTTGAGGAAGTTATACAATATTTTTAAAAAAATGTAAACTAGGAAGCATATGATATTCATTTATAAGAAATAACTATGATTTTCCTTTCTCAATTCTTAGTTTTAGTGCATAACTTTATAGGGACCAGAATGGGATCAGAAAATAAAAATCGATTTGTTTTTGTGACTGTCTTCTGAGTGACTACATATCAATAAATGTGAATTGACTAAAAAGATGTGCTAAAATATCCTTGACTGAAAAAGTAGTGAGAGATAAATGAAAATAACACAATGGGTGGGAGGGAATTATGAAGTCAAATATGTCATTCACACTGTTTTAGAAACTACAATTTGAAAAGAGAAGACAATTTTTTAAAAATACTGCAATGAATTTGTTTACATATTGTTTCATTGTAACCATTCTGCTGATAGCTAAATTCTGGCAACAAAATATAACTCTCAAAAGAGCCATTGTAACCTAAAACAATTTGTGGCACTGAAAGCAAATTTAGAGAGGAAATGAAATTTCCCAGATGCAGACAACGAGATATTTGTCAAGAAAGAAGAAAGAGCTCGACAGCTTGCCTGAGTAGTTCCTAATACTAATAGGATGATCTGGACCAGTTATTGTGATGTTAGGCACTGGGTAATGAACCTGAAATAAGTTCCAGGAAACTCTGGAGAAAATTTTTTATTTCATCATTACCAAGAATGATTTTGGTTAATTTTAGAAGTAAAAAAAATGTATATATTTCTTGAGCTTGTTTTTGTAACTGAGTAGTTCAAAACATAAAAGGGTAGAATTAAATTGACAGAAAACGGAACAATTCAGAAGTACTATTTTCTTAAATATTTTGAGGAAGTAGTTTAAGACAAAACTCAATTGTGCCTTCAAAGATGGTCAGTTGTGCTATGACCAGATATTTATTCCACTATCATTAAACTCTATAATAGAGTCTTAAAATAGCGTATATATATATTTTTGACATCCTAAGAAGGGACAGAAGGTTCAATGATATAATTAACACTCAAGTTTAACTTCTAGAAAATTCACAGTTTTGGTTTCTTACTTTTTATTTATTTCAATTTGAAAATCTGGCGCCTGATCGAATAGCATTGTCACACGTATAGATATTTAGTGATACTAATGAATGATAATAAGGATCAGTCAAAGCATACATAGTGAAAATTAATCCCAAATCCTCACTTTAATTATTGTTGATAGCATCCTTCAACCAGCCAAGATTAAGAGCTGCTGAATTCTTTTTTTTTTTTTAGAAATTTAAATTTCTATTCATCTAATCTATCTACTCTCAATACCTACTAAGAGAGAGAGATGTAGAGAATAAGAACTTATTTAACACATAAATAGTAATAAAGAGTATTGGTACTATTAAAATCCTCCTTTGTAGTTTTGATTACAGTACATTTTCTGATACCCAGTACCAACAACAAAAGCAATTAATAATTCTTTTCAAGGCAGGTTTCTTGAAGGAGGATACCTCACTTAAATGACACAGGGACAGTATTCCATTCTCTGGAGATCAGTGGCAATACTTGATCATTGTTCTCATTACATTATAACATCACACTCATCTTTTAGACAAATGAACAGTAGAAAAAACATTTCTATCTTCACAAAAGTAATTAGGAAGTAAACCACCCATATTCTCACATTTCTTTTGAAGATATTTGCTCATAAGCCATTGCTTTTCATCTTTGGTCTGTTGAGTTCTAAGATGTGCACCAAGGCCAAAGAAATTGTCATATTTAGCTCAGGAGTTTTTTTTTTCAACGATTCATTTTTTCTTTGTGGTATTTTTTGATAGCTAGAATATAGCTTTTTCCCCTTAAAAAGAAATACAAAAGATAAGTATATTATACACACACACACACGCACTTGTATAGTATTTTAGAAAATATGCACACATAGGTAATTGTAAAGGTGGAAAGTTATATAAATCTACTTGCATGGTTTCACGTTACAGATGAAGTAATTGAGATCCAGAGAGGATAAGTAATTCTGCTAAGGTCTACTAATAGTCACCAGGCAAGTGTATAGCTGTGAAAAATTCTAAACCCCCTTCAAACCAGTGGTTTAATATTATTTTTGCTATATCTGCTACCCTTACTCTGAACTGTAAATTTCAGATTATGCCATTGACAGAGAGGGAGAGAGAGAGAGATAACTAGATCATATATATTATTTTTATTTATGTGTTTTAGATGGGATGGAATAGTAGAAAAATTCCAAACTAGGTAATGACGCCATTGTCTTGTTCAAAGCACTCTTGTTTTTCAGCCTTGGTTTTCCTCTTCTGTGAAAAATGAAGTAGTTAAAACATAAAAGATGTATTTTTAACGGCAATTTCATCTCTATGGTTCCATGACTCCTTAAAACAAATTTCTGGAGTTAGAATCTTAAAGGATTTTAGAAATTATTATTGTTAGTGTCTCTTAAGAGAAGGCTTCGCATTGCTGAAATCTCCTTCCAGTTTTTCTGCTGATGAGTTTAAAATAAATTTAAAGGGTATGTGGTACCTCTCCTTTGTTCTGCTACCCAATCCAAATATTCACCACAACCCAAGGAATTCATCTGTATCACCAGAATCCAGAAAGTGTCTTAGGCTGGATCCTCGGTTCCATTGACCTGGAAATCTAGCTGCCATTGATAGATTTCTGTCTTTACTGCTCTTTTATAGATTCTTTCTTCTGTGACATCTGCCTACTGGATATAACATAGATGCATAAATTTCTCAGGTGGAAGACAATGCTGTGTCTACTGAAAGCAGTAGTCATTGTTTATACCATTTAGCTCTTACCTAAAACAACATCACTATGGGGTATGAAAAGGTGGGAATTTACAGAAAAAATAAGGTGAGGAAAAGTAAGAGTAGTGCATTTGTAAAAATGTTAACATTGGAATGTGTATTCAGAAATATGAATCCATGCATAATTTCTGAATGCATTGACATGTATCGCCATGTATACAAAGCACTCATGCATTGGATTCGAATGTCAGAATTTAGCAAAAAACATTTAGAAATAATTGCTCTTACTATAAAAATACCTAAAAAATGAAATGTGTAATAACAAAGAATATAAGGGCAGAAGGGTTACAAATGATTCAATTTGAAAGAAAAAAGAATAACCGTCATAATTATTCTCCTTTCTGCTATATTGCAAACCATTATAAATAACATATATATTATATCTATAATTAACATTACCAGGTTATGAAAAATACCCTGTGTTTTTAAAATATGAAAATTTGAATCAGTATATCTACATTCGATTCAGAAGCAAACCCTCCTTATTGAAAAGGGCAGTAGAATTAAGCTATTGCAATTTTGGAAATAAAAACATGAAAGAAAAGTGGTTTTTAATGTAAAATGCTGACGTAGTTAAGATTGCTCACCTTCCAAGTTTCGGCTTGGTCTATCTTAAGCTTACTGCTTTGCGTATCTCAACAGTGTAGTGATTGTGCCCAAAGAGTCTTGTAAAAAGTAGACGTCTCACTTGACGGCAGTGACAATTTCAGTTGGTTTTGCCTCATAATCTTCCAAAATAAAATCATTATATGTGTATAAATTATACTTATAAAACAGTGAGAATGTTTCATTTATCACTTTCGAAATAAGTTTCACATCTTTATAGTTATATCTAAATTATACACATAAGCATTTCATATGTATAAATGGGACAGCAGGAGAGTAGCAGCCAGAACATGTAAGAAAATCTGACTAGGAAAAACACTTCTCCAAAACACCTCACCGCTCAGTGAGAATATTTCTGTTGCTATAGGCTAAATCCGAACAGTGTGGTTCTAAGAGGATGCAAATATAAAAGAATGCTTTATGTGGCCCTATTTGATACATTTCTCCAGGTCTTTGTCTCATAATTTATGTCCCTCCTTGCATTAGTAGGATATTTTTACTGTGTTAAAAATCTGCTGAATTCCAAAATGCTTAGATGGGATCCTGCAGCTTACTGAGCATAGGACCGCGGTGGATGTATTCATCAGTCTGTGCCGTGTTTCTCTGGCCCCTTCTTTTCAGAGTCTCCTTACAACAGACAAAATTTGTGAATTGTTGGTTCTAGAGGCCAAGACACATAATCTGAAGTAGGCTAATGTAGGTATAATTGTCTTCATTGACTCGTATGTTCATTTATTTATTTGTTTATTCCTTCTTTCCTCTCAATATCCATCTCCATATTCAGAGCTGTGCTTTGAATCCCAGTCCCATCCCCAATGTTCTTTGTAACTCATTTTCATCTACATGTGCGCGGTGGCGGAAGGAATAAGTAATGCAACCGATCTATATCCCCAAGTACCCACGCATCAGGAGTGATAGTGCTGGTCCATGCAGTGTCTTTCTGAACCATCTGCTTCCTTCCACGAGTCTGGGATATTTAGCTTTGTCAGTTGCTCAGCAATCTCTTGCCAAGTCCTGGCTCACTTTTGCTCCCCTTCTGCTCATAAGGTCTGGAATAAGAATTTGCCTAACGTGTGATCCTTAACCCAGCATCCACCTGGTCTTAAATTATAAAGAATGCAGTATCTATTAGGGACAGCACCAACATATATTCTTGTAACTTCTCACATTAATCCTTTCTATTGAAGGATTGAATGCTAAGAGGAATGAATATGTATTTGGATTCTGATTTTGGGAGTACTCAGTCAAATCAATCTCTTCAAGTAGTAATTAAATGCTTAAGTACAGTACTGTTCCAAGATTGTTCAGCAACAATAGGAAATAAAGAAATAAAGGACACTGACTTCAGGGAGCTTAAAAATGTACTTGAGGAGAGGCGTGGGTTTTTTAGAGCAGGGAGAGACATTTTGTCCTTACTGTTCCACCTATAACTGGATTATAATTGTGTTGGTAACAGAAAGGGACAAGACGTTCTAGCGCTTTAAATATTTACTTTAGAAATGAGAGGTAATTTCTTCCTCTCTCCTAACATAATGTTAATGAAGATACAAATTGAATCATTGCTTTTCTTTCCTGTGATTTATTTTTGTATTGTATTTGTAAGCTTTTCCCTTATCTCATTCAGTATTGCACTCTTCAAGTCACAGGTCCCTAATACAGTGAATAGATTGAAATTCATATGTATAGAGCTCTGTATCAAAAAATTATAGCTTCACTGCTTGGAGGCCTTTTACCTCACTATCTACAACTGTGTACTGTTGTGTAGGTTACCTCATAAAGCATATATTTTAACAATATGTGCTGCTCTGGATCTTGTTCTATTTAGAAGAATCTTTAGCAGCTTTCTATAAAGGCTGTGCTTTAAAGGAAGTAAAAATTTGCTCTTTTTTGTGTCACGGAAGTGTTCTTTCTTCCTTCCAATTTCTTTTCTCGTAATAGTGACATACCACTTTCTTCTCTCTCTGCCCCTATAGATAACAGTGTGTGATTATGGCAGCATAATTCAGCTTTTAATAGGTCTTTTATGATACCAACTTGGTAAAAGAATCACTTAAATGCCTTAAAGTAACTGAATATATGACTGATTAGATTAAAAGCCATACTTACATATGTTCTGCAGTTGTAATGAGAGTCCATTGTGTTAATCATAAATATGGTTTAAGTTCATGTTGACAAACTAAAGATGACTTCACTATATTCAGGACTTTTTCACTATTAGAAGTGCTGTATCCTTAAAACCTGACACCCAGGTTTTCAAATGATTCAACTTTCTTGCTTAATTTGGAACAAAGGATAACCTGATATTTTATTTTAACATTTAAAACCATTTTTGTGTATCCTTGGAAAAGTTAAGCTTATGGGGACCACAGGATGGGTGCTCTTTTAGTACTCATGCACCTTTTTGTTGAATTATCTTGTAATTTTCAGCAAAGTTACTACTGAAACTCCCACTTTTAAAAGGAACACACACAAGGCTAATGTGCAATAGGAAATTGAATATTCTGGGAAATGAAAATGAATTAGGAAGTACTTTTTGGGTGCCTAAGTGTTCTGCTTTGAGCTAATTACACAATGTCGTGCTCTCCTTTCACTGCCAAGAAGTCTTACGTGGGTAGTTTGGCCTTTATTCTACCATTTTATGTTAGATTTTGAACTGTATGACCTATGTCTTCCTTTTGCCCTCCCGCGATAGTCTCTTTTTAAACTCCTCATTCAGCTCCCTTTTACTCCTAGATTCTCTATATTGTACTGTACCTTTGGGTCAGTATATAACAGTCATAAATTTGATGCTACTCATCTTGCTAGGTATCACTGGGTGGCATAAATAGTGACGTGCTGGAGTACTAACCAGAAGGTTGGGTGTTCAAACCCACCCATAGGTGCCTCAGAAGTAAGGCCTGGTGATCTGCTTCCAAAAGGTCACAGTCTTGAAAACCCTATGGAGCACAGTTGTACTGTGCACACATGGGTTGCCATGAGTCAGAATGGACTCTACAGCAATTAGCGACAACAACACTGGGAAAAACATGAAAAATAAATGCATGGGCCATGGAATTAGATAAACCTACTTTTATGTGAATTATACTCTGTGTCTTATCATTTGGTTGCCCTTGAACAAATTACCTAAAGTCTCTGAGCCTCAGTTTTTTCATAGTAAAATGGGGATAAATACATATCTCATTGAGTTACCATGATTATGTGACCGTTGTGTGATGCTTACATGGTATTGCAATTACGGGGAGATGCCTTTCTCTACTAATCTAAATGATGTTAATGTAGTGGAGTATATGATGGTTTAGCACTGCTGCATATGTTCATTAGTAAATTCCCACTCCTCTCTGACCTTGCCTTCCCATACATCCCCTACTACATGTATCAGTGGTTATCAGTGATAACATATTATCTGCCTAATCACAGTCTTTTTTTTTTTAATTTAATAAGTCTTTCCTTACCAAGATGCTGAATGTTGTGGTTGTAGAAATGTTAGAGAAACTAAATGCTTTTGATTTCTTTTTTCTCCCTTCCTGGGCTAGTTCTGCTAGTCAGCACAGGAAGATGCGAATTATATTTGTAGTGTAATTTATTTGGCAAATGAAAGTGATATTGTTACGTGCGTACTTAGGGTTGGGAGGATTTAAAATACCTTGTTACCATTTCTGGGAAGAAGAGAAAGCCTGTGGAGACCAAATTAAAGCTTTCCCATGATTTGTGTAGGCTTAATACAGTCAGTGAAGTAAATAAGGCACTGAGTCATAACTAAATGGTATTCAGTTGTACACAGGCAGAATGTTATAGAAGAGTGATGTATGTGAAGGTTGAGGAGAGAAATGAATTCAAGGAAAGGTTTATGCTTTCAGAGATGCATCATCCCTGGTATTTTGAGTTTATTTCTGATATGATTGTTTAAAAGGTTATCTTTGTAAGCTTTGCACATTTTCATTCCAAATACATGCGAGCAAATATTAACTCTAAAAGCTTGGTCATTGGTTTCTTTGAATTTCCAGTACTGTTCTCCTTCAATAGCACATGATATCATGTTGTTTTCTCAGGAATTCATGCCTCATTTGAAAACATATTTGCTTTTTGGTCCTTGATAGGCTAATGTAATATGATGGTGAGGTGGGCAAAGTTCATCCCATAAGCTATATTTGCGAACGTAGTCTACTATACATGAGAAATACATTACAATATTTTCTCAGAATGTATTTCCTCGGTGGGGGGGGCGGGGATTAAAGCTGTTATAAAAATCAAAGTCAGAAACAATCCTAGTACAGAGAATCTTTTTTTAATAGATTGACTTTAAATATTCAAAAATATTTTCTGTCTTTCCATTATGAATATATGATGATATTAAAGTCCTATGGAATACTATGAAGTGGGCTTGTGTACTCATACATATTATTCAATTTGAACGGGGTCTGGAGGATTCAGATGAGAGAAGGTTACTAGGGGATAAGAAAGGGACATATTACTGGCCAAAATATGAGAAGCTGACATATCAAACTCATTCTATGCGCTCTCAACTCTTTATTATCTTACATTTTTGTTGTTGTTGTTCAACGAGGTTTATTGTTTGGAACTTGTAGTTTTGTCTGTTTATTCTGTTTTGAATTTCTAAGTTTGTGACCGAATTCAAAGATAAAAGAATTTCTACCTCTATATCAAATGGTGCAGATGGTTAAGTGCTGGACTGCTAGCCAAAAGGTTGGTGGTTTGAACCCACCCAGAGGTGCCTCGGAAGACAGGCCTGGTGATCTACTTCTGAAAGGCCACAGCCTTGAAAACCCTATGAAATTGTTCTCCTCTGCTGCATACGTGGAGTTGCCATGATTTGGAATCTATTTTATGGCAACTAACAACAACAACAGGCACGCACACACACACACACACACACACACAGAGGCACATACTATACTTATTAAACTCTCTGTGTATATACAGTATATATACCACATATGTATATATATAAGTATATGTACTTCTGTGTTTCTGTGTGTGTGTATATATATATATAAATATACACACATATTTTTCTTTTTTTGTCAAGCGCTTCTTTGGGTCACCTTACAATTTTGATTATTACTTTTCAAGGGGTAATTGAAAAACCCTGAGAACTATTTATTATGTTTGTCAAAATGGACAATGGCAGGTTTGTTGTCAAATTAGCATCATTAAATCCACTATACATTCATGCTGGGGCTCCGTGGGAGCGCAGAATGGAGTACCAGTTTACACTTCCTTTCTTTGGAAATTGCTTACATTTTAAATGTGGAAAAGGGAACCCAATTGACTGAAAACTAGAAATCACCAAGAACAGTTCTTATTGTTTGAGAACTAAAAATTACAGCAGTTCACGTATTTGTGAGATGGTTTTAATGTACTTATTATGATTGATTAGGAGGTTATATAGATGTATGAGACAGAATTAATCCAAGCATCCATGGGATTTACAGTCTAGTGGGAGAGATATACATAAGAGCTAAACAAATTAATATATGTATAAAATTTTATTTACTGTAGAATAATGGAAACTAAATGATACTTTGTAGAAAATAACAGGTGAGCTGTGTGTGTGAGGTTTAAATTTAGGAGGTTTTTTTTGGTAGGGTGATCGTGGAAGGTAAAAGAAAGTAACATTCAAGCCAAGATTTGAGATTGAGATGTAGCCAGCTAGGGAGATAGGGTAGCTTTCCAAGCAGAAGGCACTGCATATGGGAAAACCCTTTGGAGGTATGGGCTTGTTGTGTTTGAGACGCGAGATTATCTTTTGAATAGTTAGTTTTTATTTTGTTGCTTTTTGAATGTTTATTTTCATCATCAAAGCCATTACTTTTGGGCAGCACTATTACTCATGACTTTGTTATGCAGATCTGCTTCAGTCTTTCCCTTTGGAAATGGAATATGTTTCCAAAGGGAAGTTTAGTGGTCCTTTGGGTCTTACTGACATCTAGGCCATGGGGACTACATTTGTGAATTTGGATCTGAATATTATCTCTTCGTAATTCTGATTTTGAATATAGTTGTGTAAGCACGTGGGCTTTTCACATGAGCATCTTCCCCAGAAAACAAAATTAAACAAAAAAGTTTAGTCAATTTGTGATGTGCAAAGATACATTAATTTCTAATCCTAGGGAAAAAACAGTTCTGTGGTTTTTATATTTGCAATTTGTTATTACCTCTGACAAAGAAGTCTCATATGAAAAGCCCAATAATAATTAAAGACATTTATTTATAACTCACTATATTCCATGAACTGTTAAAAGGTATTTTTTTCCCACTTAATCTTTATATTGCCTTATAAGCTACAGATGAAGAAACTGAGTTAGTTTAGGCCAACTTGTCACATTTGTAACCTTTAGAACAGTGATTGGAAAACTCTAGCTTCTGTTTAAGTTAGCTGATTGGGAGGATATTAGTAGGAGGGAGGAGAATGAGATCAAGGTATTTATTTTCTGCCTCCTGTGCAAGGCTGCCTTGGGTTGGCCTTGTACCTCATGCTTTTCTGGAGGAAGCCTGCTCTACAGCGCTCTCTCCTGGGTTCCACTTAGTCCTCTCTTTTCTGTCCTTGAAACCCAGAGCTGGTTACAGCATCACTGCTATCAGCGCTGGATTCCTGCACTATGCCTTCAGGTTCTGCTACATCCCACCCACACCTTTGTAATTTGTCTCTTCGAAAAGAAACCCTTCTCAAATTATCCTATTTTGTGGGTGTCATTGTTTCCTATTGGGATCCTAAGTGATGCTGTTATTAACCACTACACTCTACTGCCTATGGGGAAAAGTTCAACTTAGCTCTCTCAGTGATTTGATGAACTGTCCATTCCAATCAGGAAGTGTCATCTATTGGAATGCATTATTCAGGTTTAATGCAAGCACCATTTTACAAAGCTTAGAGAGAATGCACCACACAGCTTTTAGCTTTTCTCTTTTACTAGCTAAAATCCTTATGTCCGGTGCAGCAAAGGCTGGCTTGATGTTAGTTAGAGTTGTTGAGTGGCAGCATCCTTTCAGAAGAGCACTAGGTCTGACCAGAAATAGTACTGATCTCCAAATAACCACCCACAGCATATTTGAATGGTTGATCCTCTTGGAAACATACGATTATTTTTACTTAGAATACTATGACAAATGAAACAAACGTTATGAAGGCTAATTTTCTTATATTTAAAATGTCTTTTAGAAAATCCTCTACTTAGGTTATGAAAGCTCATGAATCAATTGTTTACAACTTTTAATAATTGACTCCATTTTTTATGGGGAAGTATCCCCTATATCTTTCCTTTATTCCATTCTTTCTAGGACTGCTTTATTATGAAAATTAAATTCCTTGCTAAGGCATGAGGAAAAGAAGCCACAGATTATTGCTGAACAAATATCACAGCCAAGATTTTCTGTAATCTTTTAACTTGTAACTATAGGATTGCTATGAATCAAAATTGAGGGCAGCGGGTTTTGGCTTTATTAACTTGTACAGAGTAACAGTGAGAAACTAACAAATTACAAAAAAGAGGGACTGTTTTGCGTTTTATGTCTTTTTATTTCTCAGACTCATGGTTTAATAGGTGTAAAGAAAGAATAAAAGGAGCCCTGGTGGTGCAGTGATTAAGCACTTACTGAAAGGTCAGCAGTTCCAACCCATCAGTAGCCTGTGGGAGAAAGATATGGTAGTACGCTTCCATAAAGTTTACAGCTTTGGAAACCCTACAGGACAGTTCTGTGTCCTGTAGGGTCGGTATGAGTTGGAATCCACTGAATGGCAATGTTTTTGTTGTTTTTGGAGGGGGTGGTAGGTAGGTGTGTTAAAGAATAGTAAATAGCCAAACAGCAGGCAGCAGAGCAGGAAGAAAGAATAAGAAAGGTCTTGAAAAAAAAAAAAAGCATGACCAGCCTCATAAGATCCTTTACTCCTTCATTCACCAAACATTATTCAGTCTCCCAGGGCAAGACACTGGCATAGAAGTAGAGAAGAATATAGAGGAAACTTAGGAACACGCTGCATCTTCAAAAAACTCTAAACGTCTAGCCAAGTTTAAATATATGCGCATAGGTACCATGATTACAAGACAGTATATTTAAGTTTCATGAGAAAGGAAAAAAATGCAGTGTGAGTTCAGTAGAAAAAGACATGACTTAGAGCTGAGAATGATGAGTGGTAAGAGAAGGGAAAAAAGAAGTAAAAGTGCAAAACAAAACAAAACAAAAAATAGTTAAGTCTTGCTTTCTGACCTGAAAGGAGAAAAGATGTAACCAAAAGAGCAGGCCTGTTCAAAAGTGCATCTTTGTGAATGATGGGAAAATGCAGGCTGAGAAGGTTGTGGACAACAGAGCATGCTGCAAGGACACAAATAGTAACTTTGCTGTCCAGGTCTGTATCCTGTTCCCAGCTTCATGGTCACCTCTTTCCAAGACCAGTGGTAGGATATTGGATTTGGCATGGAGAAAATCATGATTGAGCAAGTAAAATTAAACACTAATAAAGATACCAGCCTTCGTATACCCAAGTCTTGGAATATCTTTTAAAATGTAGCAAAAGTAATGAAAATTATTTGAGCTCAAAAATGCTGCTTCAAAGGCACAATGTTTCTACTGTGTTTTAAGAGCAAGTGATATTTTAAAAATAATTATCCCATATCTATAACAGAATAATTGCTTTTCACATCAAATAAAGACGTATGTACCCAAGTTTTATAATATTAAAGTGTTATGCATATTCATTGACTAATGCTTTCAAAGGATTTTTACTACATGCTTGGCATTGGGTTCCCTAACTCAGAGTGTTATGGCACTGGGCTTTTCCCTGAAGTCATGGATTGTTTCCTAACTGAGCTGGACACAAGTAGGTAAAGAAAAATGATATCATGTATTGTGGTTCTTTGATGTGCATAGTCTGTGATCGCTATATATATATGTATTTTTTTTTCCCTTAAGTGAGATGGCAAGTGGTATAACTTAAAGGTATTTTTTATTGGTGTAGTTATCACAGGTGGCCACTGAGGCTTGATCACTGTGGATAAAAAAACGAAATCTATGAAAATTGACATCTGCCCTTTGTTAATCATTGAGTCATTTATGCTTTCATCTAAGTAGATATTATTGCAAGCTTATCATTTACAAAATACTGTGAGTGCTGAAAGGGACAATTTGCTGAGCTCCACATTCTGCCATTTCTGAAGTGCCGTATCCTTTCCTTCTTTTCATGAGAGGGAGAGAGTAGAAGATAAGATTAAGATTTTATGGAAGAAATATCATTTCAGATAGAATATGAATGAAGTTAATTTATTATACAATTATAAGAAGAGTATTACAAAAGTAGACTATGGCTAGGGAACAGCCAATAGTTGAGATTTTCTGGAAAATTATCTGTTTTAAGAATCAGATACAATTGGTATGGTAGATTGAAATGAACTAGTAATAGGTATTGACTATTAAACCAAGGTTTTGAGTTTAATTTCTTAGGAAGTAACAAAAAATAGCAGGGTTTGAGTGGTGAAATGACACATATGTGCTTTAGGAAAAGAATTGCTTCCCACAATTTAAGTGATGAATTAGAGGTCAAGAAACTAAAAGCAAGGAAACCAGTTAGGAGGGTGTAGAAATAGTCCAGTTGGCACATAATGAGATCTTGGACTAGAACGGTTGTAGCAGGAAGGGGGAAAATTGAGCTGCTATGAAGCTGTACTTCAGGAAGATGTGTCATGTCTTGGCAACTTAGAATTCTGGAGTCGTTAAAAGGGAGGATCAAGAAGACTCCTAGTTTTTCACCTTTAGTAACTAAACAAATATACAAATAACATAAATAAGGAGCATAAGATGGAAAATTAGTGGAACTAATTGTAAATGGTGGCTAACGTTTATTGAATTCTTACTATGATCAGTAATAGTTATATGAGCTTTATGTAAATTATTTAGTTAACCATCACACCAAGCTTCCGTATGTTTTAGGAAACTAAGGTGGTGAGGTTAGTCAACTTAACAAAAATAAAGCAGCTAATAAGCGGTGGAGATGGAATTTTAATCTAGGCAATCTGACTTTAGAGCTGTCATTTTAACCCCTGTCTGAAAATAGATGTCAGAATATTTCTGGAAAAGTGGAACTGGGGCTTTAGAGAGGAAGCATGGAATGAAAAGTCAATTGTCTAAATGTGAAATTTAAAGCCATGAAATTGGGTGAGATTGTCAAAGAAGAATTTAGAAGAGGGGAGAAACCCATGGATATATCATTAACACATAATTATATTTTGTGGGAAAAAAAAGAGCACCAAGAAATTTGACATTGTAAGTTGAACCAGTAGAGAGAGCATGGTCACCTAGGAGAACATTTGTTTTCAGAGATTATTATTTGAACTGTTATTGAATCTTGTTTGTATGTGAAGTATAAAAAGTCCATGGATTATATAGGTAGAGAACTCACTGGTTAAATTATAGACAGACGCTTCAATGTGATGGTAATGGTGTTAACTGAAGACCCAGTGTAAACTGTTAAGGAATGTGTGAATGGAAAGAACTGAGAACCATGAGTAGAGTACTGCCTTCAAAATTTGATAATGAAGAAGTTTGACGTAAAAGAATACCTCGAGTTTAGTGAAACATGGAACATGGGAGTATTTTTTTACTGAGTAGAAAAAATCCTGAGCGGGAGTCGGGGGAGACAGAGGTAATAATAATCTCAATATTATTTGAGGCAATGGGACATTGAGGAACTATAGTGGAGAGTGGAAAAGGTTTAGTAACATGGTTCTAGAGAGTGAATTAGAGAAGATTGAAAATACATCTGAATAGGAGTAAGAACTGACCTTAAATTTCATAGCAAGAATCTGTATTTCATAAGGCCAGTTTCATGATATTCTTGAGCAATGTTAGGAATCCATCAGCATAACGAAGGTCACAATTTTAGGTATGAATATTGTTTTATGTATATTCATGGTTAGGTACTATTTTCAGAACTTATTTACAATTTATGATCATAAGAACTGTCCTGAACAGATGAGTCATCATAAAGAGAAAATAATTTCTCTTAGAATGGATGCCATTTCCACATTTTCCTTCTATCTGTTAAGTCCATGTGTGAGTATCTGAAGACATGTGATTAAGTTTCTCTAAAAGGGAGAGTAGTAATAATGTGAAGAAAAGTAAAGGGTTTAATATTTTTGCAGAAGTGCTCTTTTTTTACCTTGGGATTTTTCCAGAGTGTGTTTGTTCACAGTGAATACTTGCAATCTCTTTTTGAAAAGAGAAGATTTGCTGAGGATATCTAAGAGGTTTCATCTATTCTATGGCAATTTATAGAGTATATTGTTTAGCTCTTGGTTTGGAACAATGGTCCTCAGCATCTAAGTGGTGAAGGGAAAGTGCATCATATTGGGAGACTAAAGCTTTATTCCTGGCTCTGACTCTTAAGCATTTTCTCTCAGTAGATATTCCTCAGCTGTAAAATGGGGACTAAAAATAGCCTAAATAACTTCACAAGTTTATTATGAGATTCCAGTAGGTGATGTATGGGAAAGTCTTTGTGATCCATTAAGTTATGGCTTTTGTTTTTAAATCCCCTATTCATCAACATGCAGACCCATCCTAGCCTGCAACTGAACCTTCTGTGTTTTCTAAAAAGATTTTATTAGTTTCAATAAAGTTCAGCACCATTGGGAAGCTTTTTAAAGATTAAAATAATTTGTTGTCTGATGTAATATTTAGCTAAACTTTAAAGTGATCTATAAAATCTAATAAAATTTTGAATCTTTCAGGCAGATTATCTTTCAAAAGAAAAAAATAGTAGTTTCATTAAAAAAAACTTCAATTTTGAGCATGCATTAATTGGTATAAATCTAAGCGATATGTTTAACTAATATTTTATCAAATAAAATTCTTATTTTCTTCATCCGATTATATATAATAGCCTCTGGACTGTAAATACATTTTAAGTATATATACAGCTTGCTTATCCTCAATAAGAGGTATGTAACACAAGGATAAGTAAGTACTCAAATACATTTTTATCCTCCAAAAATCATTCTCTGATCTTGGTAATAGAAGAGATCCCTCCAACTTACATGAATTATGGCCATACTGTTTACTTAGTTATTAACTTAAGCAAAATATATGCATTAAGTCCTAGAAATATAAAGATACCCATTTATCCTTTTCCTAAGGAAATTTTATTCCAGTGGAGTAAGGTGCATGTACTCTGGTACTCAGAGACGGTCACTTACAGATGCTGGAAAAAGTAGTAGGCTATACTGTATAAGTTTACTAAATTAGACTACTTCAACTATAATTCTGGAACCTGTGTGGTGCAAGTGGTTTCCTATTGGCTGCTAACCAAAACGTTGTAGGTTTGACCCTACCCATTGGCTCTGTGGAAAAAAAGCCTGGCAATATGATTCCTTAAAGATTATAGCCAAGAAAATCCTATGGAGCAGTTCTACTCTGCAACACCTGTACTTGTCATCTTGGGAACTGGCAGCTAATAACAACAACAAACTGTAATCCAATTGGAGACAGCGTTCTTGTAGGAAAGTAAGGTACTCTGCGTTTTTTTAATTGTGAGTTGAAGTTTGTAGCCAATTTCATGTCTAGAGGATTTCATATTCCAGGAAGGAAATTCTTCCCCCTTTTGTCTAGTGAATAATAGTGAGAAATAGCAAAAGATTTCTCTCTCTCTCCCCTTTGTTTTTCCCTGTCCCTTCCTCTGTCTATCTGTAGTAATGATTTCTGTAATGTTCTCTGACATTTCAAAGGTTTGACATAACCAGGTAAAGGCTCAAGAAGTCGTAGTACCCAGAATTGTGTTTTAGATCTCAAAATAGTATTCCAGACAAGTGTGGGACTTTGAAAGCTGTCAATATACTTCTAAAAGGAAGAGTAGAAAGTAAACTCAAGTTTCAGATGATTGGTGATTAATCCTTAGTGTAGACTGTGGTGTAATGCGAAGTCCCAAGGCTTAGTGTTGGTTCACTGAGTCTAGATAATTATCCTATCACCAATCAGTCCTTGGGTAAGACACTATATTAGGCACTTTTAAGTTACTTCACACATAAATAAAGGGTTGGGCTTCACTAGATGGTTTTTATTATTTTTCTCATTAGAATTGTTTGATTGTGAGACCAAAATACCTTTTGAACTTAAGTGTTTTAAAATTTTGTTCCAAATAGAGTTTTTTATTTGATTTGAGCTGTAGCTGGGGAGGGGGGGTAGTTAACATTAGTAGTTTTACTTTGATGTCTTTCTACTTATCTTCAATTTTGCATGATAAGATAAGTAGTGAATTAGACTTTTAGGATATTGTCAGATCTGATGTCCAGTCCACAAATCTGGTATCTAAATTGGTGTATGTGGCTTTCATTTAGTTGCAAGAGAGAATGTTGAAAAAGAAAACACTTTCCTAAGTGAATGCTTTAGAAGCTTTCCAAAGATATTGGATATGCTTGATTTTGTGTTTAATTTTTTTCTGCCTCCAAAAAACACTTTGTGTTGCTCTGGTCATCCACAAATAATGCGTTTGACATTTAAAAGGCTGAAGAGTTCTCAGTTTTTAATAATTATTTGAAATAATGAATGCTTTGTTCTGTCTAAAATTTGCTTCCTTGATGTTCAGAATATCAAACACTTCCCATGTGTTCACTATTGCAAAGGTCATTCAAGTTTAGAGGTTTCACACCTTAAATCTAAACATTGCCTTAAATTTTTCTCCTTTTTTAACATACTTGCTAGATCAGTTAGCCATTATTGGGATTAGATTATTATCACATACTGTGAGATAATACTTTCCTTAGATTTAATCTTTCAAGGAAGTTATTCTTAAAGAAGGAATCAATTTATCTATTTTTCCATTTTTCAAGTTCCTAGTTTTGCATTTTTGTTCCTGCTCTAACCCTTTCTTCCCTTAGAAATTCAAAGACCATGACTGCAATGTACACAGTGAAAACAATTGATATACCTACTAAGTAGATTTGATTAATTAATAGTTTATACAATATTTGTCCTTCCTGGCATTGGAAGATTGTTTCATACTTCAGCTTAATTCATTCCATAGTCTTTACAACAAGCTAACATTGTATACTGCAGAAACACAACGGGGAGAATAAACCATTTGGAGAAGGGTACCTGATTGGTGAAAGAGATGAAACACCAAACTCTGAATGTAAACCAGACCACTTAAAACGTTGCTTTTCATGAGCTTTATGAAAACACAACTGAAATGTGGACAATTGGATTGCCACTAAAAGGGAAAGCGATGCATTTTGTAACTCCTGGGAGATACAACAGAACAAAGCCAAACACGATGGAAAAGGAGACTTTATTTGATTTTAGATATCAGCAAATTTTATGTTAAAGTACTTGTGATGGATTCCTAAATCCTAACTGTCTGGTTTATTATATGTTTGTACTTCCTGTCTCCTGTTTTCCACTACTCTTGAGTCAAGCATTATTTATGATGTAGACAGGAAGTAAGAGATTAGATTTTGTGACCCAGAATAGCATTCAATTATCTTTTGTAGAGCATGTATTAACTGCAAGTTCTGGTGTTTTTGAGAGATCCAGTAATGATTTTGGATATAGGATCTGTCTGGATGTATTTAAATTTTAAGAGGATCAGAAATCTCATACCACAAATTTTAGTGCATAATAACTTCATTTATTATAAAGCTAAAAAGCAATATACCAATTTTTCCTAAACCTAGCTCAGTGTTCTCTGACTATACAAAGATTGTCAAAATATTTTGCAAAGTCAACTGCATTATTCTTATTTCTTTTCCTGATGCTGGGAAATGCTGGCATGATCATTACATGAGTTCAACATAAAGATGATCACTTTCACAGATAATGAAATCTGGTGAAATGAAACAGATAAGCACAAGTTTACTTCTTGCCTCTCTGCTTTTGCCACCATTTACAGTATTACAAAAGGACAAAGGAGCCTTATGTTTTATTCATTCACTACAAATTTTTTAATTTGCATTTTAAATGTTTTCCAAGGTGAGGGACAACAGAATGGTGGCAGAGCTGAACATTGGAACTTTATTGTTCCTAGGGCACTCCCAAAACTCTCAAAGATATATCTGCCACAAAGTGCTGCATTTGCTTAACACTCCAGGTTATTGGCAAATATCCCCTTTCACACTTGAAAGAAGTTTGTTTTACCCAACTACAACCTAGACATCTCCTTATGATGCTGCAGAACTACGGAGGAAGGTGTAGAAATGCACTCTTTGGGAAAAAGTGCCTACATTTTTAACATGAATTAATATTCTAACTCATTACTTTGCTAAACATCAACTTGTGGAGTTTTGAACCCAGAAAATCGAGGTAGTCAAAGCAGTATTTGAGGCAAATATATTCAATTGTTATAATAAGATGAATAACGTGCATGACAGGGAAAATGTCTCAGTGAAAAGTTAAAACAAAAAAGGTGAACTAAACAAGATTTCTCATTTGGTCATTTTCAAAACCTTCTAGACCATCCTGAAACTTCACTGATTTTGGATTTCAGCCCTGACTGCACAGTGGTTAAGAGCTACAGTGCTATGGCTGCTAACCAAAAAGTCCACGGTTTGAATCCACCAGCCACTCCTTGGAAACCCTATGGAGCAGTTCCACTCTGTCCTATAGGGTCACTATGAGTTGGAATCGACTAGATGGAAGCTAGCTTGGGTTATTTATTTTTTTTTTTTTTAGCAAATAAAATTCAGTTTTAATTCATGCGTATTCTTTGCATTATGTGTGTCTGTGTTGTGTGTGTGTGTGCGTGTGAGAGAGAGATATTTAAATTGATTCGCTGGGTCAGACAGAAGTGTTGGCAGCTGCAGTAAAGAAGCTTTCCGTACACTGTGTTGCCAGAACTTCTCAGGTCTGACCCACAGTCACAGTGCCAAGGGCTGCCAGGAATGCCAAGTGTGTGGTGATTTTGTGATGTGCAGAAGTAGAGACCTGGATGAGAATACCTAAAGGTTTTGAACTACTATGTTTAGTTTATGTCTGAACCAAAGTTTCTAGACATGGAAAAGAAACAGTGGTAAAAATCCTAGGCACAAAAATACTTTGCGTTTATTGCCTGAAAATAAGTAGGGCATTGGGGTAAGCAGCACTTTGAGGCTGACATCAGCCCTTTGTTTTCTGATTAGGACGGCTAAAGGAAGGTGGTACAGTTTGTTTATATGCACTCTTGAGTCTAAAGTTATGTTCTCAGTTGCCCTGGGACACTGGATATTTGTAACTCAGACATACTTGTATCTTCAAAACCGAGGGTTTTTTTTTTTCTTTATTATTTTTTTATTAAATTTAAATATGGCAACATTTTTTTGTTATTTCCCATTAGTTTCTTAGGGAGGATTTTAGATGTTCTTTGAAGAGGCTTTTTGCTTAGTTTGCATAAGGGTTTTGGGTTTGTAGGTTTTGTTTATTTCATTTTGTTTTGTTTTTAATTGACTTAAGGGATCTTGTAGAATTGCTAGTATTATTTTCTTACTTCTTGTACAAGTTTGCTATATATCTCCAAGAAAGAAAATGCCTGGAAAAATTTTAAAATATTCTCACTTTTAATAATTCTTACAAAAATAGTGTACAATGTTGTAATTAATTTTTACAACAGAACATCTCAAAACCTTCAACACAACTAACATTTTTAATCATTGAAAACCATCTTCAATATCTCAGTGATATCAAATACATCATGTTGTGCCAATTAATCCATAGAAAATCAATTTCTTTGGTAAACGATAATTTTAATGTATTGCATGTGGTTCTGTCATGCAAACAAAATTTGTTACCCGTACTACGGTTGCGTGAGAACTTTATGAGCCACTGTGTTAAAGAACTTGATGAGCACCTTCTGTTTTCTGAAAAAAACCTATTGATAAGAATGAATTAATGATTGGAACATGATGAAAATTGAAAATTGGTATCTGATTACTCATGAATCAGACATGCTGTGTGCCTTGCGTAGCACTTTCATCATACAGTATATAAATGAGTGCAAGACACTTGAATATTTTAAAGACTGTTTAAAATTAGTTTACTCCAATTTTGAGTGGTAGGACCATAGAGTTTGCTAGTATGCCTAAGCCTGCTTGAATTCCTATTTCGTTGAAGATTATTAATCACCAGCTGCCATCAGCCAGTGGCAGGGATCCAAGGCAGCACTCTGAGGACTCCTCTGTTCATCCCTTTGTCCCAGGGTGACTTAGTGTAGAAGCCTTTTTGGCTTCTCTGCAAGAGAAAGCAACTGCCTCCAAAATGTATATGTTATCACCAAATTTAAAAGCAAAGGATGCTCTGAAAAAAGGAGAAAATCCTCAGATTTTTCATCCAGACCAAATAAATGATTACCCAATTATGCACTTTGTTAAGGGTTATATGGATTCATAAAGAAAAAAAAAAAAAGTTCCAGGTTCATTGTACTTCAGACCCGTTTGTGCTACCGCACCATTGCATCACTCAGTGATATATTTCAGTCACATGGTGGGGGAGGACACTGTGGGAAAGAAAAGGACTTTGGCCATTGAATCTTGTAAATTATTCAATCGTACGTTCTAGAGGTTTTCTAGTTCGTCAGCCTTCAGCGTACTGTGAAATGGTGACATGTTAAAGGTTGCATTATTGGTTGATAATGCAGCTCTGTGACGTGTGTAGTAAGCTTGGCTTCCAGGTCCACTGCCAACTCTGACAGATCCCAGGACTGGTGCGAATTTGACTTCACACATCACAGTTGAACAAGCAGAGCTGACTATTACCTGAGACGGCAACGGGTGCTTAAGTTTTCACTTCTTTTGCTATCTGCTTTCTTATCACTTCCTTGGATTTTTTTTTTTTTTTAGAGTAAGAGAAATTTGGAAAAGTTTATAAACTTGAGTTCTAAAACTTCATAATTTCTCAGTTGTCAAACATATTTTCTCAAAAATATTCTCATATATCAGCTTGCTGTTTTCCACTTTCAGAAAAATTAGATCGTATTTATTTGGGTTTCAATTCTGCTTTACATTTGGAGGCAATTTTTTTTGAATTCATATTCTTCCATTTTACAAAAATGCAAAAATATCACCTTTTCTTATGTAATGTTTTTAAAGAGCTGACTTTCAGAATGTTTGAATTTATTAACAGAGAAACAAAAAATACATATATATATCAATTGTTGTCGAGTCTATTCTGACTCATGGAGTTCTCTTGTGTGTCAGAGTAGAACTGTGTTCCATAAGGTTTTCCATGGTAAGTAGATCACTAGGACTTCTTCCGAGACGCCTCTGGGTATACTTAAACCTTCAACCTTTAGATTAGCAGCCAAGTGCTTAACTGTTCGCATCACCCAGGAACCCCTGACAGAGAAGATGTAGATAACTAAAATAAAGCCTCAGTGAAGTATTAGTTTTTACTTTGTATCTGCTGTATTTAAGTAGCTTTTTAAATTGCATTTCCATACACTCATGCTGTGATTGTGTTAACAGGCTCAGTCAGATTGAAAAAAAAAAAAAAAAGATGGGAAGAAGTCGTAAGCATTATACAGAGTAAGTTAATTAAGGTTATGACTTGTTAGAGTAAATGTCTATTTTTGTTTTAATCAAATGCAATACTTGGTCCTTTCCTCACTTATATATAATGTTTCTACTAGATTGTCGAAATTGTGTTGTGGATATATTCACGTGGTTATGAGGGACTGTATGACTTATGATTTCACTGAGAACTTTAATATTTAAATTCATATTTCTATGAAGATCTACATATGGGTTGAAGAGAGTATAAATTTCTAATCTGTAGGAAATAAATTCAGGTAGATTTATTGAATTTGTGGATTGGTGCATTTTTACCGTTTCCAGAAATGTCTTCCTAACCTACCTGTGCCCTGTTCTTTTCTACTTCTTCTAGCTCTCCATAATCTTCTGTTAAACCTACCCATTGACTTTAAATTTCAAATAGTATAATTTCATTTCAGACAGTTGAGTTTGATTCTTTTTTTATCTATTTTGTCTTTTATCAAGTCTCTTTTACTTCTTAAAATATTTAATATTATTAAATAAATGTTTTCTATCGTATTTCTCGAAATTTTAATTACTAAATCATGTAGCCCATTCTCCTGTTTTTTGTTTCATCTGTCTTGCAGTCATGATTGCTTATTTCCAAATGTGCATAGTGATTCTTTTTTTTATCACGCGCTTATTTTTCTTCAAATTCTTAACTGTGAAAATTTTTGATGCCTGTAATTAATATATTTTCCAGAAAAGTTTTGTTTTGCTGTTTCAGAGATCTGGAAGATTTACTGTTCTAGAATCTGTTTAAACTAAATTCTTACCTTGATTTTTTCCCCCTATAACCTAGATATTAGACACTTTAGACCCTATGCTTATGTGAGTTCTGGCTTGTGGCTTTGAATTTTTCAAGAAAGATATTTTTTCCTCTGTTACGTCAGTGTTCGAGAAGGAGAAATAGTAAGTGTATTTCTAGTTTACCTAAAACACTGAGAATATAAACTTTTTGGGTCTCAGGACTAAGAGTCCACAAGAACCAATATTCAAGTTAACTGATTCAGGAAATGTCCTCAAGAAAAAAAGCCAGCTTCATGGCTTCACACGTCACTATGGATTTCCACCTCCGGTCCCTAGCCTTTGTGTAGCTCACTTTCTTGCCAGCTCATGTGTATGCTTAAATTTAAATTATAAATGTTTTATCTGGTATTCATCCATTTATTTTTGTCAAATCAGTCTGAATACCTTCTCTGCCACATTTTAATAAACAAAAATTCAAGCAAATTATTTAGTGACTGAGGGAAAATGGAATAAAGGTATCAAGGGCATTGAATTACCATAGACCTTTTAAACTCTGACCATTTAATTTTTTACTTCTTCTTTGGAAGGAAATCAGCCCTGGAGCTGCCTATGATCAGAAACTTCTAGCTGATACACCAGCTTTTATTCCAATATTGATAGAATTATTCAATGATGCTAGTTCAGATTTTTTTTCTTTCTTCCCAACATATCCTACGATCGTTTCCAAGTTTACCAGGAACCCATGTTTTTAAGACAGACCAATATCTGGTAATAAAGTTAGACTAGTTCCAGATAGAATGATGTGAGGAATAGAAGCTTTTAGAAATGTGTAAATGCAAACTTGCAGTTTAGGAAACTCACAGTGGACATTACTGTTCTACACATGAAAGTGACTTTCAGAGCCCTGAGATAGAAATTCGCTAGAGTTTTATTTTTTATTATGGTGCCTTGACATGTATAGCTCACATAGTATTTTACTGTAAATGACTAACATCACATTATTTTTAGATTTGTTGTGGTTTCACTGGTTTAAGATTTCTTTCACTTTACTGAAAGTTTATAGAATAGAAGACTTATTTTAAATAAATCTTTAAAATCTAACTCTTGAGACACGGCTGTTGTTGCTCAGTTTGGTGTTTGCCATACTAGTGCAGTGTAGAGAAGTCAGAGAACAGGACGCCCAGGTTTGATTCACCTATTTACTGCATACCTGCCATGTGACCTTGACTTACTGTAGCATCAACATCACGTAAGTGAAATGAGACTAGTACTAGTACCTGCAAGGCATAAAATAACATAAATAAATAAATAAATAAATAAATAGAGCAAAGTAATTGCACAGTGCTCATAATTACGAAATAAGAATAAAAAAGAATGAGAAATTGCTTGAAATCTGCAATACAGTGATATACAGATGAGAAATCCTCTAAAATATATGAAAGATTCATAACAAAATTTAAAAAGTATCTGAAAGGGATATGTGTTATGCTAATCCATATTTTTTAATTTCAAAAACTTTAATATTTGCCCTTGAAGCATCGAAAATCCTGATGACATAGTAAATTCTCATATTTTAAATTTTAATGTTATCTGTTCAGTTTTCCTACAAAGTATTTATTGCAAAATAATTCCTGATTTCAAAGTATACCTTTATCACTAGTCTTGCTTAAGATCCTACTAGGCATATTCTGCAGCCGTATTTGATAACTGGACATAATTTATTACACTTTGCAGTCCAGCTAACTTTTTATGGCTCCAGTAATAGTGTTTTATATTTTCTATTCGTAAACCAGACAGTAGTGAAGCTCTTCCTTCTTAGTTTTCTAAGAATCATTTACATTTAGAATATGTCGATAACTTGTGCTCTCTGGAGAGGTTTTATGTTCCGTACTTTAAAAGTAGAATCTATTTGCTTTGTATTGCCTAACCAAAATGGCATATATGAAATATAGATTAGGGCTGTTATTCTTGTTCAAATAATATATTTAACATTTTCTCTCATTAGAATAAAAACAAACATGCATTAATATAATTTATCTAATATTTTGTGTTCTTGCTTTAGGCACTCTGATTGCTTTTACATAGCATATTGAAATAGTCCAATGAAAAATATAAAAACTGTGGACTCAGAGAGATCTAACTTCAAGTCTGGATCTGACACTTGTAAGCTGAGAGGTCTTGAATGCTCAATATAACATCAGTGAACCTCTGTTTTCTCCTTCGCAAAATAGAAACACATAGATTTGGGGTAACAACTATCATGTAAAGATATTATGAAATGAGATTTTATTTACATAAAACACCTGCCAAGAGTGTCGTCTGATAATTGTTTTTATAATAATTATATAAATATCTGGCAATTAATATTGTTAAAATACATGTTATATATGTGTAAAATTGAGACCTTCCTAAAACCTATGATTTCTAACCCAAACCCTTGTGCTAATGTAACATACAAAACACACTTAGACAAAGACGGTTGTACAAATATCTGCCAGTGCTTATGAAATATAAAATACATAAGTATTAAAGATTAAATGTGTCTAGTCCTCAAATAATGAGGAGTCCTAGTGACACAATTGTTAAGCACTCAGCTGCTAACCGAAAGGTTGAAGGTTCGAACCAACAGTGGCTATGTGGGAGAAAGGACCTGGAAATCCGCTCCTGTAAAAATTACAGCCTCGAAAACCCTAGGGGGCAGTTCGACTCTGCCATGTAGGGTAGCTCTGAGTCGGAATCGACTCGATGGAACACAACAACAACAACATTGCTAGAATGTTTTCACTTTAATAAAGTGTTCCCCAAAGTGTGATGGCAGAACTCTAGGCCACATACTCTGTATAAAAGAAAAAAGAGGTACCATACCAAAAAAAAAAAAAAAAGCAAGAAATGTTGAATATGTTAGGCTACTTTTAGAGATTCAAAAGTCTCATAAGAAACCCCTAGGGTTTCTGTTTTAAAGAAAACTTTTAAGATTTACTTGAATCACAGGGGTACCAAGATTCGTTTTTTTTAATTGAACCATTTTTTTCAGATATGTTTGTTAACGTTCTGATGAATGAATGTTCTAAAAAACAAACTGTGTGAAATGGTGGTAGCCTATTGCATGAAAAGTTCATGTTAAGTCATAAGTCAAATGAAATGTGACACTAGAGATGAGTTTGGGAGAAATTACATAGAGGCCAAAGCCCCAGATATGACCAGAGAGAAGGGGTTACTATTTAGATTACAGAATATAATAAAATAAGGCTTGATATTTAGTTAATTAAATTTGGAAGGGGGAAATATCACGTGATAGGTGTGAACAAAATATAAACCAAAAACCAAACCTACTGCTGTCTAGTCGATTCCGACTCTTAGCGACCCTGTAGTCCAGAGTAGAACTGCTGCATAGGGTTTCCAAGGGTGTAATCTTTATAGAGGGAGATTGACACATCTTGCTCCCACTGAGTGGCTGGTGAGTTCCAGCTACCAACCTTTCTGTTAGCAGGTGAGCCTTTAACCCCTGAACCAACAGGGGGCCTTTTACATAGAAGGTGAAAACTTAAGCAGAGTAAGAATTGTTTTGAGAGTAAAAATAGGATTTTAATGGTAAATCTCTTAGCAGTTTTGAACTTCAATCTCTTTATATGTAAAATGAGGGAATTAGATAATATATTCTTTATTAGATTCTTTCAAGCACTTAAATTTATGATTCTAATATAAAAGAAAATATAACAGTATTTCCCCCAATTGTAAAAACTAATATTTACGTAATAGTTTTCTCTTCAAGAAACATTTTAAAAAATGCTATTAAATTTGAGTATAGTATCATTACCTCAGTTTTTTAAATGGAGACTATAAGTGCCAGCACTGGGTGGGTTTTTATAAGCACCTAGAGAGAGAAAGAGAAACTTGTCCAAAAATTTCATAGCTCAGAAGTTATCATCAACTGAGTCCTAATTTTGTGCTCTTTCCTTTATTCCCCATTTACTCCCATCAGCTTGTTTTAGTTGATCAGAGACATGAGGGAAGTGATGGAGAGGAACAAACCTGAATGAATCCCTGTTGTTAGTCATAATTCACTCATAAGGAGCCCCGGTGGTACAGTGGTTAAAAGCGATTGGCTCCTAATTGAAAGGTCGAAAGTTCGGGTTCAAACCCACTAGCCACTCCATGGAAGAAAGATGTGGTAGCCAGCTTCTGTAAAAATTTACAGCCTTGAAAACCCTATGAAGCAGTAGTACTCATCCTATAGGGTCAGTATGAGTCGGAATTGACTCAGCTGCAGTGGGTTTTTTGCATGTGCCCAGCATACCACACATCCACGTCCACGCCCACATGTATTTAATTCACTGGCTTACACATGTCTTAAGAAATTTATATTTACTTTTGCAAGGATAAAGCCCATTGCCATTGAGTAGATTCTGGCTCATGATGACCCTATCAGACAGAGTAGAACTGCCCCATAGGGTTTCCAAAGAGAGGCTGGTGGATTTGAACTGCCAGTTGTTTGCTTAGCAGCTGAAAGCTTAACCACCACACCAAGGATAGATGAGAGTTATTTTGCGAGTCAGTATTCTAGACATAGATCTTGAATGATATTTTTTGTGGTTAAAAAAATAGAATACGTGGCTTACATGAAAGAGCCTGATACTGGCATGGAGGGTGCCCTGCAGAGATGCTTGCTTTTATACAACATTGATTTAATTGAAAAGAGGAGATAGGATCTTCTGTAAGTTTTGTAGCCACAATGCAAACTGATACACATATTAAAAAAAAATGAATAGCATGATTCTTCTGAAGAATCCAGAAATGTGTTTTTAATTATGTCTGCGTCTATATCTACATATTCACATTAATTTTCCTAGTGGACATCGGTATGCTCTCTCAAAGCAATAAATGAATTGTACCCCACTAAAATAAACAATATGAAATAGGTGGAACAAAATCTTAAAGCTCCTCAAGAAGTTGTTTCTGGATTATAAAGCAAATAGAAGTTGTGAGGCAGAAGCTTTCATTTTTATTCTACTGTTAGACTTTCCGGCTTTTGGTGTTACGGCTATTAACTTTTATAGATGTCATACATTTTTATGGTAATCCTTCAGCTTTGTGTTTGCTAAGGAGCTAGACTTGTACTCCTTGAACAAGTGCATGAGCAGATTACCACATTCTTTCAAGATCTTTAAGAGACTTTTTCCTGTTTAGCAATTTATGATTGATGTTTTGGAAGAGGTCAGGGAGATTTCAAAAACTTATTGATACAGGGGGAAAAAATGCCATATTCATATTTTTTGTAAGGCCGTCATTAAAATAATAAGATATCATTTCTGTAGTTCAAGTAACCTGAATCAAATTCATCAGAAGGAGAATGAATAGTTCTGTAATCATATAAGTAAAATATTCAATCAGATTTTACCTAGTAAGATGGTTAAGATTCATAGTGCAATGCATATGTCAAATAATTGGTTTTCTTTATCCTCCTTTTCCCTCATTATAGATTAACTTTTTGATAGGTGTTTAAATTCACTTTTTATTATGGAAACTTCAAAGAGTGTATTTCTATATATATCTCAAAGATTCAGTTTATTTATAAAAAGACAATTACAATAAACACAACTTAAAAAAATTTTATTAATATATTCAAAAATCTATTTAGTATTTAAATTTCAAATATTTCTAAAATGCTATAGTATTTTATATGTAATATTTAATGTTAGAAGCCCTGATGGCACCGTGGTTAAGAGCTCTGCCGCTAACCAAAAGGTCAGCAGTTCAAACCCACCAGCTGCTCCTATGGGGCAGTTCTATTCTGTCCTGTAGGGTTGCTGTGAGTTGGAATTGACTTGATGGCAGCAGGCTTTTTTTTTACTAGTAAATATTGTATTTTATACATAAATGCTATATATGTGATATTTTAAGATGTGTGTAAATAAGGATCCAAATTAAACCCCGATATTATTGTGATCAGATGATATGTCTCTTTTACTCTGTAGATACCCTACTTATCTTTTGTTTTTCTTTGAATTGTATTTGTCAGTGAAACTGAGTAGTTCTTCTTGTAGAGTTTTCTATAGTACATATCAGTCTGATTCTATCACAGTAATGTTTACCATGTTCTCTTTTCTTTTGTTTTGCCTATATATTGGCAGTTGGATCAAAGAAGGGGCCCTGGTGGTGCTGCGGTTAACAGCTCAGGTACTAACCAAAAGGTCGACAGTTCGAATCCACTGATCCTTCTTTCACAGTCTATGGGATGGGTCTACTCTGTCCTTTAGGGTTGCTATGAGCTGGAATTAACTTGATGGCAACAGGTTTGGTTTGGTTGTGGTTTTGGATCAAAGAAAAGTATGTGGACAGGTATACATTTTTTTTTTTTTTTGACAAGATTATGTCTTAAGAAGAAGTGGATCCCATGTCTCTTTCTATTTTTCTTAAAAGTGTTTTATTGATAAGTATTTTACCTATAAACCCACTGCCACCAAGTGAATTCTAATAGTGACCGTATAGGACAGAGTAGAGCTGCCCCATAAGGTTGCCAAGGTACAGGTGATGGATTCAAATGGGTGGCCTTTTGGTTAGCAGCCGAATGCTTAACCACTGCACCACCAAGCATAGTAAATGCAGGGCTAGATGAATCATGATAAATCTATTTGTTTATGTTGATGGGGAGTCCCTGTATATGGGAATGAAACCTTGCTGATACCTGTTCAGCATCATAGCATGCTGAGGCTGTCATGCAAGCCTCCACTGACAGAGAGGTGGTTGCTGCACTTAAGGTGTATTGGCTGGGAATCGAACCTGGATCTCTTGCATGATAAGCAAGCATTCTACACAGGACCGCTGATGCCCCAGATAAATAATTTCCAGATCAGGACACAGAACTTTTCTATGACACCAGAAAGTTTCCTTGTGCCCTTTTCCAGTCAGTTCCCTTCCCCACATTCCCACGTACAGGCAACCACTACTCTGATTTTTATCACCAAATGCTAGTTTTATCGGTTGTTGAGCTTGATATAAATGGCACTATACCATATGTAAGTTTTTGAACTTGTCTTCTTCCTTTCATCCTGTTTTTCAGATTTATCCATGTTGTTAAGTTTATCAGTAGTATTTTTTTTTCATGGTTCAGTTGTATTTTGTTGTCTGAATTGATCACAGATTGTTTATCCAGTCTCCTGCTGATGGACATTTATGTTATCTCCAGTTTTGTGCTATTATGAGTAAAGCCACCATGTACATCTTTGGAACAGTCTTTTTGTGAACAAATGCATTAATTTATCTTGGGGTGGAATATTCTAGGAGTGGAATTGTTGGACCATAAGGTAGAAACTGCCAAAAGAATGGTTGTACCATTTTAAACTTCCAGGAGCTATACATGAGAATTTCACATGCCTTTAACCACTTATCGACGTCAGTCATTTTAGTGCCCATTGAATGAGTGTGTTATCTCACTGAAGTTTTAATTCTCTGGTAGCTAATCATGTTGAACCCTTTTTCATATTCATATTGCCCACTAGATATCTTTTATGAAATACCTGTTCAAGCATTGTACCAAATTTTTAGAAATTGAGTTTTTTTCTCTTTTTCTTTTTGATAACGTGTGTTTCCCAGTATTTATTTCTGGATATAAATCTTGTCAGTATATATGTTTTGGAATACTTCACATCAGTAATGTGTTTGCTGAGGAATAGTTTCTAATTTTGATAAAGTTCAACTTATTAATCTTTTTTCTTTCTTGGTTAGTACCATTTGTGTTCTAAGAAATATTTTCCCATGCTGACATCATGAATATATTTACTTGTTTTTTTTTTAGAAAGTTCATAGTTTTAGGTTTTATAGCTTTAGCTTTTAAATTTAGACGTAGAACCCGTATTGAATTAATTTTTGTGTATAGCAACAGGTAGTAATCATAGTTCCATCCTTTTGATTATATTTTATGATTAACCATCTATGAATAAAAATGTCAAACATGCTGGTAAAGCAAAACTGTCAGTTTCCGATATGTACCTAAAACCTTCATAGGCATAGTCACCTTTGAGGCAGTTATAAAATACAATGCATTTTCCTGAAATTGATTTTGGCATTGTATTTTACATTTTGATTACTATTATTTTCATAGTCCTTAAATTAGAAATGCTGCTTATCGTTATCAATAAACTTGGACAAAATTATAAACTATCTTAGAATTCTTACTTCCTGCCCAAGCTTTTATCAAATATCAACTGTTTTGCTTAGATTTATATTGAATTTGAAAAGTATCCAACTTTTCTTAGAATTTTGCTATTACCAGCATAACTTCATTTTTTAAAAAGTAAAATAACCTTATGAAATGTGTTAGAACTTGCCAGAGTGGCTCTGAAATTTAGTATTGTCCAGTAATTAAGAGGAGGGCCCCAGGAGCATTGACTAATGGCTTGGTTTTGAGTAAGTTGCTTTAGCTTCTTGTGTACAAGTTTGTAAGATGGGGACTATGATACTATCTTCTCATATTTTTTTTTGAGATTTAAATCACGGCTAAAGTGCTTGGAATGGTGCTTGTCATGTGATAGACATTATATAAGTGTTTACTATTACCGTTACAAGATTTTTTTTGTATTAGACCCCAAGATGGTATTATTTACTGAATAAAAAGAACATTAAAAAAAATTAAAAAAAAAAAGAATACACTACCAGCAACAAAGTAATTAGATTTGAAAAAACAAAGTCTTATTCAAATATCAAAAAAAAAAAACCCATTGCCATCAAGTCGATTCAGACTCATAGCGACCCAATAGGACAGAGTAGAACTGCCCCGTAGAGTTTCCAAGGAGCGCCTGGTGGATTTGAACTGCTGACCCTTTGGTTAGCAGCCATAGCACTTAACCACTCTGCCACCAGGGTTTCCTATTCAAATATAGGACAGTGAATTGCTGCCAAAACATTATGGTTTTGAGTCGAGTTTTGTTTTATTATGTGAAACTAAGGAAAAGTACAAAACCATCACTACAAGAAAAGCATGTGTAAAGCTGTAGCTCCATACTGGCTTATCATTATTTAGGTAAAATGACATGAACGATAGAATGCATAATTTCTTTGGGGAGGTTTCCTAAGCATTTCCAGAGCATGCCAACTCTTTGAGAGCACACTCTTTGAATATATTATGAAATCCCTTCAGAGACTGAACTTTAAAAGAAAAATGGAATTTAGAGGAAAATAAAAAGAAAACATACTTTCTTAGTTTAAGGTTAAAATAGTTTACATTCATGACCGTGCATAAATATGGTGATTTGTTTTAGGTTACAAATTTCACATATGTATCTGTACCCAGTAGCACTCTGGAACTGATAATTTGTAATTTTTCTCATCTATAAATAGGAATTAGATTTGTCAAATTAGAATGGCTTAGTTTCATTTATGTGAGAATTCTTTTGTCTTGTGTATCTGGTTTGAAATGTAATATTCTGTTCATTTTCTTGTACAAATTTAAAGGGTGGGCTGAAAATAAAATGATTCTCTCTTGTAACATAAACAAGATATCCCCATTGATTTTGTATCCTGTTAAAATTTATTTCATAAAATACATTTTCCCTTGTGAGGATTTGTTTTTCTTAAAATTTCTGCTGAAATATTCATTTTTTTACCTTGTACAACGTGACAATTAATAATTAGCTCTTCAAGATGGTTGTACATACAATCCTTTGATGTAATGAAAGGCAATGAAAATGGAAACAATGTCTAACTTTGTGACATGAACATGGGTGAATAGGATACTAGTGTTTATTTGATTTGATGTGGATGTGCTAAAGGAAAGGAGGTGCCTAATTATTGACACCTCCTGCAAATGGATGCAAGCCTGTAAACTGCACATGTTTAAAAATCTTTAGCCAATATGCTCCTCATTGCTTTAATTATACTAGTGATCTCAACATCTTCCTAAGTAAACATTTGTGTATGTACACATTTTTTGAAATATTTTGTTACCCCTCAATTTTACTTCACAAGTGGGACCTATAAGCTATTTCAGAATAATTCATGTCAGTTTAATTTATATATATATATAAAATTTAATTATTTTATTAATTTAATTATACATATATATATATATATTTATCAAGCACTTGCTATGTGGCAGGCACCGGTATAAATGCTGCCGGTTAAAAAAAAAAAAAAAAGAATACAGTACAGTTTGTCCTATCACAAAGATCACATTCTTTCAGGACAGAAAGCAAAGAAATAGTAAAAATTCAATGTTAATAGTAAGACTGTGTATAAAGTGCTATGGGCAAACAAAGCAATTGATAAAGAGCATGTTATCACCCATGGAAGCAGCAGTCAAGTAATCAAAACACGCATTGCATTGGGCAGATCTGCTGCAAAGGATCTCTTGAAGGTGTTGAAAAGCAAAGATGTCAGCGTGAAGACAAAGGCGCGCCTGACCCCAGCCACAGTATTTTCAGTCACATTGTATGCATGTGAAAGCTGGACAGTGATATAAGGAAGACCGAAGAGGAATTGGCGCTTTTGAATTGTGGTGTTGGCAAAGAGTATTGAATATACCGTGGACTGCCAAAAGAATGAACAAATCTGTCTTGGAAGAAGTACAACCAGAATGCTCCTTTGAAGCAAGGATGGTGAGACTGCATCTTACATACTTTGGATATGTCAGGAGGGATAAGTCCCTGGAGAAGGACATCATGCTTGCTGAAGCACAGGATCAGCAGAAAAGAGGAAGACCCTCAACGAGGTGGATTGACACAGTGGCTAGAACAATGGGCTCAGACATGGCAATGATTGTGAGGATGGTGGAAGGCTGGGCAGTGTTTTGTTCTGTTGTGCATAGGGTCGCTATGAGTCAGAACTGACTCAATGGCACCTAACAACAACAATAACAACAACAAATATGCTATCAAGTAGGGCAGGGACGTTTCCATGGTAGATAAGTTATAAATACATTTGGCATAATCTTAGTAGGGCTATTTAGAGTTAAAACCTATTAACTTTCCATTTGATTTTTCACTTGGTTTTGACTAGATCAGCTTGTACAGTATTTTTTCTTAATAAGGAATGATTACACATGAATACAAAGACAAAAATCATATGGCTAAATAGATTTTTTAAATTAAAATAGATCTTACCAGACATAAATATGAGAAAAGAATATTTTATGTTGTATTTAGAGAAAAATATTATTTATATTAAAACTGGGTACTATAGAAAACATGCAAATGATTGTAATGTTCAAAGGTCTACAGTTGAACAGATTCAATTTACTTTTATTGATTTGCTCCATAAACCTCAATGATATTATTGGTACCATCATACCCACCCACTGCCGTCATGTCAATTCTGACCCATAGTGACCCTATAGGACAGAGGAGAACTGCCTCATATGGTTTCCAAGGCTGTAAATCCTTATGGTATCAGACTGCCATATCTTATAGTAAAGGTAATATATAAAAATAGGAAACAAATGAAATAAGTACTCAGAAAGGAACTATATACATGCTTTTCTTAAAACTCAACCAAGTCTTAAGAATTCATATATATTTTTTTTTTCTGGATTGTATTGGTGATATGTGAGCTATAGTAAATATATCTTCTTGTTTTTATTCTATTTTACATAATTTTGTCATTGAAGTAGATGAGATTTGAGTGCAATATTCTTAGTGCTTTGCCCTGGAGAAGTCCATGAAAAGAGCAGATTATACAGAGAGGCTTTGCTCTTACATTTTCTGTGCAGTCCAAGTTCTTACTGTGTGCCTCATTTTCATGAATGTGACTTTGCAAAGCTGTTTATTGGAATCACTAACCAAATACCTGATGAGAAAAAACAAAAGGCCAACCAGGTATGAGAACAGTTTATTTAATTTTCAGCAGCAGTTGTTTTACTACACACTATGATTCTACGTGCCTTATTAAATGCACAAGAGTGGCATTTTAGTACATGTGAATAAGACCGTATTTACAAAAGTATGATCCCTGTTTACCCCACAGTTTCTGTGGTGCAGCCTGGTGATTTTCTCCCTTTACAAACTGTCCACTGATCTGGCAAAGAAAATTGCCTCAACACAAATGAATAAGTATTAGTTCATTAGTTGTCCTTAATTAACACAAATAAAACTGATGAACCCCCTTTTGAGTGTGTTATTGAACCTATTTCATAAGCATCCCTTGGCATTTATGATTTATTAAATAATTTACTCAAGAGGCATTAATTCAGCATCAGGTATTGGCCAGAGACTTTGCAAAGGGTTTTCAATTCAAAAGGAGCCTGGTGGTGCAGTGGTTAAAGTGCTTGGCTGCTAACTGAAAGGTTGATGGTTTGAACTCACCAGCCACTCCCCAGGAAAAAAGATGTGGCAGTCTGCTTATGTAAAGATTTACAACTTTGGGAGCCTTATGGGGCAGTTCCACTTTGTCCTGTAGAATTGCTATGAATTGGAATCAACTCAACGGCAGTGGGTTTGGTTTTTTTTGGTTAGATCCAAAAATGTCTTCAAGAAGCTCACTGTCTATCAGGGAAATAGATGGCTAAACAAATAATTATAATGTAGTGTGATGTCCAAAAATAGATATATTGGTAAAGGGTTATGGGAAATTGCAGGTCATGGCCTAGATAGATTGACTTGGCTGAAGTAGAGAAGAGCCATGGAATATAAAAAGTGATGTGTTAGAAGATTATATGAATAGCTGAAGTTAGAAGAGTTTAGATTTGATGTCATGATTTAACATTGCACATTACTGGATATGGATTGAAGGAACAGGGAGGGAAATATTTATCATATTTTATGTCTGTAGTTTGAGTTGGCAGGTTGGTATGGTACAGATCTTGTTTTCAGCCAGGTTCTAAAATGTAATAGCTATGTGATCTCAGACGATAACTATATTTAATGAGAACACAGATCTGTCAGGTACTGTTGCTTTTTGTTTTAAGTGGGTTGCAAAAATATTAAATATTTTATTCTAAGAATTTCAAATAGTAGGTTTCATGAAGAAATTGTCCCATGTGCCAAAGTCCTTAATGGATATAAATTACACTATATGATAATAACAAATAGAGAAAAATGCAATTGTTGTTGCATTAAAAATTATGTTTTCATACTGGAGGGGGACAGTATTGATTTGAAAGTAGCCATGGTTTGTTGTGTGTGGAGGGGAATGATGTTAGCTTCCTTTAGGGCCCTGTAAAAATTTGGCAGCTTCTACTATAGAGTTAAAGTCACCAAAGAGATAATATTCTGGTGTATCTGGTGTAGAGCTCTCCTATTCTGGTATTAACTAAAGCAAAAATGAGCAGTTATTGCAGTCATTTAGTAGGTGGAATTATGGGTGTAACACCTGGCTGTAATGGGATAGAGATTTCAGGGGACCTGGAGGAAGAGAGGAGCCCTGGTGGTGCAGTGATTAAGAGCTTTCCTGCCAACCAAAAGTTCAACAGTTCTAATCCACAGCCACGCCCTGGAAAACATATGTGGCCAGTTCTACTCTGTCCTATATAGTCGACAGCAACGGGTTTGGGGGAAAGAGATAGCAGTAAAAGCACAAGTTGGAGTAGAAATACTGGGAAAATTAAATGTTTAGATGGGAGATGAGGAAAAGAAGTATCACTGAAGTGAGAGGAGACTTCACACAGGGAAGAGGACTCATATGACAGGAAATGGCAACCTAGCGTTCTGACCTCAGGATTGTGAAATAGCCATCTAATTATTGATTTAAGACTCCAATGTAGATAATCCAGAGACACAAAACACCCTTTTAAGACAATCACAGATATTGCTGGAATTCACATACCATTATAATTGCCCAAACACAAGGTCTCTATACCCAAGAATCAAATATGTAACGGCTCATGTAAGCATACATATATAAATACACATACATACATACATACATACATATATATATATATATATATATATACATATATACACACACACACACACGTATTATATTTGGAGCTCAGGAAATTTTGGACACCTACATATACAAAGGTCCCCAAAGCTTTACTCCATCCAGGTCATTAAGGTCAACTCTACTTTGAGGAGGCAGCTCTTCCCCAGTCATCTTTTGAGTGCCTTCCACCCTGGGGGGCTCATCTTCCAGCACTATATCAGACAATATTCTGCTGCTATTCATAAGGTTTTCACTGGCTAATGCTTTTCAGAAGTAGACTGCCGGGTCCTTCTTCCTAGTCTGTCTTAGTCTGAAAGCTCAACTGAAACCTGTCCTCCATGGGTGACCCTGCTGGTATCTGAATACCGGTGGCATAGCTTCCAGCATCACAGCAACACACAAGCCCCTACAGTACGACAAACTTAAAGACACCTTCATTTGCTGATGTGGCATGACTCAAAATGAGAAGAAACAGCTGCAAACATCCAGTAATAATTGGAACCTGAAATGTATGAAGTATGAATGTAGGAAAATTGGAAATCATCAAAAATGAAATGGAATGCATAAAGATCGATATCCTAGGCATTAATGAGCTGAAAGGGACTGGTATTGGCCATTTTGAATCAGACAATCATATAGTCTACTATGCTGGGAATGACGAAGAGGAATGGTGTTGCATTCATCGTCAAAAAGAACGTTTCAAGATCTATCCTGAAGTACAACGCTGTCAGTGATAGGATAATATTCATATGCCTACAAGGAAGAACAGTTAATACGACTATTATTCATATTTACGCACCAACCACTAGGCCAAAGATGAAGAAATAGAAGATTTTTATCAGCTGCTGCAGTCTGAAATTGATTGAACATGCCACCAAGATGCATTGATAATTACTGGTGATAGGAATGTGAAAGTTGGAAAGGGAGAAGGATCAGTAGTTGGAAAATATGGCCTTGGTGATAGAAACAATGCTGGAGATCGAATGATAGAATTTTGCAAGACCAACGACTTCTTCATTGCAAATACCTTCTTTCACCAGCATAAACAGTGACTATACACATGGACCTCGCCAGATGGAACACACAGGAATCAAACTGACTACATCTGTGGAAAGAGACGATGGAAAAGCTTAATATCATCAGTCAGAACAAGGCCAGGGACTAACTGTGGAACAGACCATCAATTGCACATATGCAAGTTCAAGCTGAAAATGAAGAAAATCAGAGCAAGTCCACGAGAACCAAAATATGACCTTGAGTATATCCCACCTGAATTTAGACACCATCTGAAGAGTAGATTTGACGCATTGAACACTAGTCACCGAAGACCAGACAAGTTGTGGAAAGACATCAAGGACATCATGAAAAAAGCAAGAGGTCACTAAAAAGACAGGAAAGAAAGAAAAGACCAAGATGGATGTCACAGGAGACTCTGAAACTTGCTCTTGAGTGTCGAGGAGCTAAAGCAAAAGGAAGAATTGATGAAGTGAAAGAGCTTAACAGAAGATTTCAAAGGGCCTCTCAAGAAGACAAAGTAAAGTATTATAATGACATGTGCAAAGAGCTGGAGATGGAAAACCAAAAGGGAAGAACATGCTTGGCATTTCTCAAGCTGAAAAAATTGAAAAAATTCAAGCCTCGAGTTGCAATAGTGAAGGATTCCACGGGGAAAATATTAAACGACACAGGAAGCATGAAAAAAAGATGGAAGGAATACACAGAGTGATTATACCAAAAATAATTCGTTGATATTCAACCATTTCAAGAGGTGGCATGTGATCAGTAAACGACGGTACTGAAGGAAGAAGCCCAAGCTTCTCTGAAGGCATTGGCAAAAAACAAGGCTCCAGGAATTGATGGAATATCAATTGAGATGTTTCAACAAACAAATGTAGCGCTGGACGTGCTCACTCATCTATGCCAAGAAATATGGAAGACAGCTCCCTGGCCAACTGACTGGAAGAGATCCATATTTATGCCTATTTCTAAGAAAGGTGATCCAACCGAATGTGGAAATTACAGAACAATATCGTTAAGATCATATGCAAGCAAAATTTTGCTGAAGATCATTCAAAAATGGCTGCAGCAGTATATCAACAGGGAAATGCCAGAAGTTCAGGCTGGTTTCAGAAGAGGATGTGGAACCAAGGATATCATTGCTGATGTTAGATAGATCCTGGCTGAAGGCAGAGAATACCAGAAGGATGTTTACCTTTGTTTTACTGACTGTGCAAAGGTATTTGACTGCGTGAATCATAATAAACTATGGATAACACTGCGAAGAATGGGAATTCCGGAACACTTAATTGTGCTCTGAGGAACCTTTACATAGATCAAGAGGCAGTTGTTTGGACAGAACGAGGGGATACTGATTGGTTTAAAGTCAGGAGAGGTGTGCATCAGGGTTGTATTTTTTTGCCATACCTATTTAATCTGTATGCTGAACAAATATCACGAGAAGCTGGACTATATGAAGAAGAACGGGGCATCAGGTTTGGAGGACTCATTAACAACCTGCGTTATGCAGATAACACAACTTTGCTTGCCGAAAGTGAAGAGGACTTGAAGCACTTACAAAGACCACAGCCTTCAGTATGGATTGCACCTCAACATAAAGAAAACAAAAATCCTCACAACTGGACCAATGAGCAAAATCATGATAAATGGAGAAAAGATTGAAGTTGTCAAGGATTTCATTTTACTTGGATCCATATTCAACAGCCATGGAAGCAACAGTCAAGAAATCAAAAGACGCATTGCATTGGGCAAATCTGCTGCAAAGGACCTCTTCAAAGGGTTGAAGAGCAAAGATGTCACCCTGAAGACTAAGGTGCGCCAGACCCAAGCTATGGTATTTTCAATCCCATCATATGCGTGTGAAAGCTGGACAATGAATAAGGAAGACCGAAGAAGAGTCGATGCTTTTGAATTGTGGTGTTGGCGAAGAATATTAAATATACCATGGACTGCCAAAAGAACGAACAAATCTGTCTTGGAAGAAGTGCAGCCAGAATGCTCCTCAGAGGCAAGGATGGCGAGACTGCATCTTACATACTTTGGACATGTTGTTAGGAGGGCTCAGTCCCTGGAGAAGGACATCATGCTTGGCAGAGTACAGGGTCAGCGGAAAAGAGGAAGATCCTCAACAAGGTGGATTGACACAGTGGTTGCAACAATGAGCTCAAGCATAACAATGATTATAAGGTTGGCGCAGGATCGGGCAGTGTTTTGTTCTGTTGTGCATAGGGTCGCTATGAGTTGGAACCGACTTGATGGCGCCGAACAACAACAATGACACATATACATAGAGTCACACATTTTTATTCTGAGTCTTTACAAGCGAGTATCTCTTGAAGTATGTTAGACTTCTGAACCTCTAGCTTTCACTTTTGTTCTTTAGTTAGTGTACCGCATCTACTTAGCCCCATTTACCTTCAGCCTCATGAACGTATATCTTTATTATTGTGTTAAAATACATTCCAAATGTCCATCGAATAAATGTGTGTTGAATTGAAAATTGAGTTTAAACTCCCATTCATTTTAATGAGGACCTATTATGTGCCACACCTTCTGCATGTCCAGTAGCCCTAAAAAGTATTAAGTGAGCAGATTTGGGTGGGAGTAACATTTTCACTTTTTCTGACAGGTCCCTATGGGCAGACCTCTATTCCCAGGTTTTCTATAATCTTTGCTATGGGCTTATGCCTAAGCGTACTCTCATAGATGCCCTTTGTAATATATTTGTAGTATTTTATGTGATATTTTTGTGTCTAGTTCTTATAGTTTCTTTTTCTTAGTTGATCTCTGTTAAAGGTTCAAGAGGACTCAGCAAATTTGATTTAAGAAATAGTAAAAACACATTCCACATATTGAAATATCTGTCCCTAATATTAGGAACAGAACATCCAAGATAGATGTTATCATTTGTTTTAGTGCTGGACTGTGATTTTACAAAGGTAAATGTTGCCTTACACTATAGGGTTCTAAGCAAATGAAAGGCATTATTGAAATTTGAAGAAGATTGTAAATAGTTATATAGAGGATCGATTTGAGTCACTTTAAATGTAGGTTGCATTATCATAGTTTAGGTATGAGAAAGTGAAATTGTTCATTATGCTGAAGAACTAGAGAAACAATGCGGAGAAAGAATGGTCGTGGTTTAGCGTGATTTTGGATGCATCATACTCTGCCTATACATGACATGATAATAACGTCCTACTTCATGCACCCCTACCTGAAAGACCTCAGTAAGTGACTGGTCAATAAAAGCCTGAACATATATATCCTTAAACTTTATAAAAAGTGTTTTTTTCTGGTGACCTGGAAGGGCATACTGGAGACCTCCACTTGAATTCTAAGCACATTCTACACAGTTTATATATTCGTATTGCAGGATGACAATTCATATTTAGGGGGGAGATGAGAAGGGAGATACTTGGTACTATCCATTTATCTGTGTATATTTGTATGTGTATATGATTTAGAGAAAACTCAGATACACTAAAAATAAGCAGACATAACAAACAAAAGAGGCACAGGAAAAAAAAATAACAGCAATAAACTTGTGTTTTTAATGTTGTTACCAGATAATGTTTCAAATTGCTGAGATCCTGCTATCCTTTGTTCTCTGTATATTTCTTGCAAGTGGAAAGAAGGTATGGCTAAGTCACAGAATTACTAACAATGCCTGAATATGCATAAAAACTTTATTCCCCAGCCACTGTGATAAAACCTCGGCTAATTTTTTTTAATCATTCTAGCACGTTGACAGGACAAGGGAACTTAGGAAGATTGGTCTGTGTAACGACGTATGGTTAACAATTACAGAAATGTTTCAAAGTGTACTAAAACTTTTTAAATTATCACAATCAAATCATACAAATTAATTCTAATACCACATATCACTCAAAACATACAATTACTCTGTCACCCTCTAGGGAAGACAATTTCCTGTGAGTTCTCTTGTGCGATAAAAATCAATAAATCACACACTAACGCACTGAGAGATGTGCTGCCTCTTGAAGGAGTATTAACATGCAGACTTAACCTGGGTTTTAAAGAACACTTGATTTTAGCGATTAATTATATTTGCAAGATGACAAGATAGAGACACAGACCAAAGTTGGTATGGAAGAGTTCTAGAAAGGTGAAGAATTTGTCAAAATACATATTTTAAAGTAAGGGAATATAGAGAAGATAAAAGCTACAATGCCCATAGTTCATTTACCATCAATTTGTCAGCAGTTTACAGTACTGAATTTCTAATCATTGAATCAAACAGGTCACGAAATGATCTACCGTGTCCTAAAAATAAATTGTTGTACTCTTTCTTTTAAACAGTACAACAGGAAACATTTCCAGATTTTTAATTAAGACCCATATTTTAGAGAAAAAGAAGAGATTGAAACGGATGGTAGTGGAGGAAAGCTCCAGGGTATTTCCAGATAACTTAACTTTCATCTATAGGCTATGACACAATCTGTGAGAATATTTATTGCAGTTGTTACTGTATTGATTTTGGTGTGTGCCTGCATTAGGTCTGGATTTTCTCCTTGCATTTTTTAATATCTGTATACTGCTTGTGTACTTGAGTGGCACACAGGATTTGTGCTTGGCTGGTAATTGAAAGGATGGTGGTTTGAACTCATCCAAAGTGCCTCCACAAAAATGCCTGGTGATATGCCTCTATAAAGATTACAACCAAGAAAACCTGATGGAACAGTTCTACTCTATAACACATTGCTGTGGATTAAATTGTGTCCCGCCTCAAAATACGTTTCAACCTGGCTAGGCTATGATTCCTAGTAGTGTGTGGTTGTCCTCCATTTTGTGACCTAATGTACTTATCCTTTATTTTGTGATATGTTATAAATCCTAGTCACTATGCCTGTGGTTATGGTACCATTTGGGAGTGAGTTGTCTGTTATGTTAATGAGCAGGATTAGGGTGGGATGTATCTTGAGTCACTGCCTTTCTAGAAGGTGTGACTGAAGTCATCACCCATACCCCAGCCACCATCCTTATGACCCCTGTTCAAGTCGTGCCCTTCCTTGAGTTACAGCTTTTATCTTTTAAGAGATAAAAGGAGAGAGAACAAGCAGAGATAGGGACCTCAGTACCACAACGAAAGAAGAGTCATGTGCCGAGCATGTCCTTTGGATCCTGGGTCCCTGCACTGAGAACATCCTAGACGCAGTGAAAGAATGATGCCAAGACACATGGAGATCTCCAAGGGATGCCAGGCACAAAGATGTTGAAATGAGACAAAGACCTTGCCCCAGAGCCAACAGAGAGGCAAAGCTTTCCCCTGGAGCTGGTGCCCTGAATTCAGACTTCTAGCCTCTTAAACTGTGAGAGAGTAAGTTTCTGTTTGTTGAAGCCATCCATTTGTGATATTTCTGTTATAGCAGCACTAGGTAACTAAGACAGCATATGGAGCACCATGAGTCAGAATCAACACGACAACAACAGGAATACTGCTTTTTTTTTTTTGCTTCTGAAAAACTAAATTTTATGATCTTTTTTTTCTAATTAGCATATTGTATTATGTTTCTATTCCACTAAAATAAAAATATAGTCATTCCATAAAATTGTGGAAAAAATGATCTTCAAGTTCATTTAAAGTCTTAGAGCTCTGTGTTTCTAGTTCGCATGGCACTAGCTTGAATTATCACCCATTGCCATCGAGTTGATTCTAACTCATAGTGACCCTATAGGACAGAGTAAAACTGCCCAGTAGGGTTTCTAAAGCTGTAATTTTGTGCAGTCTGCTACATCTTTCTCCAGTGGAGACGCTGGTGGGTTCGAACCAGCAACCTTTCTGTCAACAGTCAAACACTTAACCACTGCACCACCAGGGCTCCTGCCAGCTTAAATTATAGCTCTGTACATTTAACTTTGGTACTATATTCTTCAGAAAGAAATGTTCTGGAAGAAGAAAAAAAAAAATCAGCATGTCTGCTGAGCAAACAGTGAAGCCAGAAAAAGGATTGCACAGGGAATTAGATTAGCCATGCTAGTAAAGGCATAGCTGAAGCCCCATTAGGTTTTGCCCAGACAGGATTTGTGTTTGGAGAAGCTGAGGAAATCACATTAATTAATGGTCACAACTTCCTTTGGTGAAAGGGCCTGGTGTCAGAGAGAAGACAGGCGTTTTCTCTTTTATTTGTGCATTGTACAAGCCTACCCAGGTCCCCGGGCCACTGAAAAAGGAAGCAAAAGCAACTGAAGCAAAAATAATCACTCTTTTAATTTCAAAGCAGAAAGAAGTGCTTGCTCATGTAGACCATTCCTTTCAGAATATTTGATTTTGCTACAATGTATCTGTGTATGTAGGTGTATGTACGGATACAGTTTTGTCCTTTCTATCAAGTTCACCAGGAAGAATTCTTTGTCTTGAAAAGTGTATCAAAAGAATACTGTTGCATTATTTTGTACACTCCAGTAATGTCAATACTACTTTCTCTTTGATTTTTAGTAACACCTGTTCCCTACACTAATAGACAACAATATCCTCTGGATGAAGAAATATTGATATAAAGAATATAGGAGGTAAATCGAAAACTGAAGTTATGTATGAAACAAAATTGTGTGTTATGAAGATAAAATAATATGGCATTTCAAAGCTTTTACACCAAAATGAGTGTTATTACCTTCTAAGTCACCACCTTGGAGGCAGTTTTGATTTAGTTGTTGTCATTTACGTGCTTTAAAAAGCTACATTTGATAGCTTGTATTTAAAGGAGAAGACAAGGAGGAAAGGGAACACTGGGTAAGTATGTTATCTAGGAAGACCCTTTGGTTGCTTAGACAGCCTTGGAAGGCAGCAATTGCATCACGTTGATAGGGAATCAAAACAAAGGGTCTTCAGCTTTGCAAACCTAGAATATATTTCAAAAAGAGTACTCAAAAATATTTCATTTAGGTAGACTGATTCACATTAGTGATATCATGTAAGACTGAAAAAAACCAAAAACCCATTGCAGTCGAGTTAATTCCAACTCATAGCGAACCTATAGGACAGAGTAGAACTGCCCTATAGGGTTTCCAGAGAGTAGCTGGTGAATTAGAACTGCCAACCTTTTGGTTAGCAGCCAAGCTCTTAACCCGTGCACCACCAGGGCCCCATAAGAGTGATATATATGCAAAACCATAATATATTATTCCTGTGAAGTTACCAGAACACTTTTATCTGCCATATTGGACTTTTTGTTTTTCATGGGTAGTTTCAGCAGTTAGAAAGCATTTTGGGTCAGGAAAAAAAAGATGGTAGATTATCAGAATGGATAGAGCATTAGGGCTGAGATGTGAAAGGATAATTCTATTTCTGTCCCACAGCCAGTGTTCTCCGGTGCTGGGAATATTCATGTCCTCCTGATTCATGGATGCTCCTGGAAAATGATGGCTCTGTTAGAAATTTAAAAAAAAAAAAAAAAATTTTTTTTTGTTAGAAATTATAACCATTATTGGGGCCATTTTGGTTAACCTTTCCAGAGGTTACTAATTATTTTCATGTGTAACTTCTGAGATAATAATATTTCTATTTTAACTGTTGTAGGAGTTTGTCAAGTAGGCGAATCTTTAAAATAGCTGTGGGGAGAGCATATATCATTATCAGCTAACATGGCAGTGTGGAGGCGTTATTCACATTACCAGCAACATAAGCGGAAAGGGAGAATGGAATGCTGTTTTTTTGTTTTTTTTTTTTAACTGTTCTTTCTGCTTCTTTTGTGATGATGTTAAAGCATTAAACTGTGACAGCAGACATGTTCTAAAGAAATTTTGAAATGGAACAGAAGCTGTATAAATTATAACATTTTAAAAAATCATCCTGTTTGAAAGTCCCAGAGAACTTAAAGAAAATCTTATAGCTAATGTATTCCTTTTTCCTTATTTTAAACTCCCTACATTCTTTAATACTACCTTGAGGTAATATATGAAAGTGTTTTCTTTAAGCACAACAGCCTTTCTTTAAGTTTCAAGGCAGAGTGGTTCCTGTTAATGCCATTCTTGGTGTAGATTTGGAGATGAGAATGAGCTAAGTGCCTCATGTCTACATGAGTGGTTATTGATGGCAATACTAAATACGAAAGTATTCTGAAATGGGAGATGGGAATTTTTTTTTCAAATTAAATACCCTTAAGTATTTGTCCCTTCAACTCCCAAATCAAACCTGATTGATTAATAATGGAATGCTTTTAAATCAATGTCAGCCATAAACTCTTCTTGTTATTGTTAGCTGGATTATAATTCTGTTGTCTTAAGTCAAAACGTGGAGAGTATATTTTCATTTTATCAGCTGAAGTAATGTGGAAATTATATAAGTAAGTCATTATGAAAAATAAAAGGGAGAATATCATTTGTCTAAGCATTTTAAATGGGTTTGTTTTTAGCTCAGCACCAAGACAAAATTCATGTGTCTTATTCTTTATTTTAGGTTTAATATGGGGTAACTAAAAACAGTGCTTACTGTAGCAACATATTTCTTTATTACCTATTTTCATTAAAAAAAAAAACGAAGGAAACGTGTTTGAGGTCTACCAGATCACTTTAATTTGGGTATATCCAGTGTTGGGATATTGGTCTTTTTCTTGGTTGATAATAAATATGCTTTTTCATATTTTGTTTTCCCATGTAAATCCTAATGAAGTCCTAAGCCTGTGTCTTCCTCATACACATTTCCTTTCTCTGAAAAAAAAAAGGAGTAATGATTAAATAAGGCATGAGTTCACCAAATCAGGAAGAAGCTATTGCAAGCGATTTTCTTATTAAATGTTTTAAAAAGAAACTTCTCCAAGTGGTAAATATTGAATCATATGCATGGAAATTAATGGGTCTTTAAGTAAATGGGAAACCAAAAAACCAAACCAAACCCAGTGCCGTCGAGTTGATTCCGACTCATAGCGACCCTATAGGACAGAGTAGAACTGCCCATAGAGTTTCCAAGGAGCGCCTGGCGGATTTGAACTGCCGACCTTTTGGTTAACAGCTGTAGCACTTAACCACTACACCACCAGCGTTTCCAGTAAATGGGAAGGACATACTTATTACTTCATAGTAGAGAATAATCTTATTATATTAAAAAAATGGTTCTCCTAAAATGACTAAGAGGATTGTTAGAAAAGCAGTATCTGTAGCAATTACTTAGCTATGTTACTACAACCTGAGATTGAATACAATTAAAAAAATCCAACAAATGTATTTTTTATATATATACACATAAAATATCCCTATAAAACTGAGTATTAGTCATATGCAAACAAATAAGACTATTTTGAGCCACTGTTACCTCTGTATATTCCTAACTTCTCCAGGTACTGCTTTACAAAGGCAGGAAAAAAGAACAAGAAAAAATAGTGACAAGTTTTAAAATAAAAATATTAATCTTAGCAGTGTGTCAGTGGGTCACATTTGCAAGTTATTTTTCTGACAAGCAGTATAGCATAATGCACAAGAGTGTCAACCTGGAAAAAGTAGAGGAAAAATGAATTTATGGAATAACTTTAAGTTACATTCCATATCAGTGGTTTACTAAATGATTGCCCAGAATGGCTTTTATATACTCATCAATGAGCAGTAGTTGGAATTTCCTGGGGTGCTTATATTATCAGGCTTATTGCTATAGAAGGATTCCCTGAGTGGTGCAAATGGTTAAACACTTGGCTATTGAACGAAAGGTTGGAGGTTCAAGTTCACCCAGAGGTGACTGGGAAGAAAGTCTTATCTACTCCAAAAACATCAGCCGTGGAAAACTCTGTCGAGCACAGCTCTACCCTGACATGCACAGGGGTGACAGGAGTCTGAGTAGACTGAATGCCATTTTTAAAATTTCTGTAGAAAAATATATATTATTGTTTATTAATGAAGTAAAATTCAAAGTTGAGAAATTTAAAAATATCCCCTTTTTGGTGTAGTTCTTAATCTACTGAGTAACAAAAAATTATTTATTTTAAAGTTGTAAGAAAGCGATATTGTGCTTATGAACTCATGAAAAACAATGAATACGAAACAGTCAAACATGGCGGCATTAGTTAGCATTATGTAATTAATGTGCGAGAATCTGAAGTCTGGCTCTTCAGGCTACCACACATATCCAAAACCTGACATCTCAACCATAATATAAGTGATGTGACTTTTAAGACTTCAAAAAATACCAAATATCTCTTAACTGACAAAAATATGAAACAACAGGAGTAATTTCAAATAGCTCCTAGCAAATTAACGATAATATTTATTAATAGCATCATCTTTGCTAATAAGAAGTAGGACCTTAATAAATGCTGGGCAAACAAAATGAACTTCACACTTCAGATATCTATGCAAATGGAGGAAGGTCATATGAAATTATAAAAGGTTAAAAATGACTTTGTTTTAAAAGCGTAAATGTACTAGTCAGTAAGTAACTGGGAGCATCTTTTCTTGACTCTGAGAGTCATTTTTTCAGCTGAAATATGCATGGGCAGTGAGTTGATTATTAGTATAATTCCTCAGAATAGTTATCATTTGTACTGTATAGGAAAAGCTCTTGCCTCATATTTTGCCATGTTAGTTGGAAACAGCCACTTCACAAAGATGGCCTAGATTTTTAATGTTATTGGATTTTCAGAAGACTCTTCCTAATTATTAAGAAAAATAGAATATTTGTTAACAGTGGAGGTAGACCAACATAAATTATTTGCTTTGTATATGTAGATTTATATACATCCTTGGTTCTCATGATATAAAATTTTAAGAGTGTTGCCATGTAACAATGACAGTTTGATATTTATAAATTGAAAATTTCTATTTTAAAAATCTCCTTTTCTTTATGATCTCTTATGGAATCATAAATTCAGCTTGGTTAATCAGGAAGTATATATTATTGTACTTTAATGATAAACCAAAAAACCAAACCCCTTGCTGTCAGGTCAATTTCAATTCATAGCAACCCTATAGGACACAGTAGAACTGTCCCATAGAGTTTCCAAGGAGTGCCTGGTGGTTTTAAACTGCCAGCCTCTTGGTTAGCAGCCATAGCTTACTATACCACCAAAGTTTTGTGACTATATTTACTCTTTTGTGTTCACATACTGGCAAGAATAGAGCAACCGTACGCTCTAAAGACATGCTCTGTAAATGCTGTTTGAGTGTATATGTTTTGTCTAGAATGTGTGTACTTGTAAGATTTTATTAATGGGACAATTCTTCCAAAGTATGCAAATTTATTGTGCAAAAATCTAGACAATACATTTAGTTGAGATGAAAAAGAAATTACAAGGCAGGATTGGAATGGAAATTTTAAATTTCTTATTAAAATGATCCCATTCATTGTCATTGGAAAGACATCTGATCACTTGATACTCAGATAAGTTGGTTAGCTTTTGAAAGCAGACAGTAAGATATAGTTAAAATGTATTTAGTTCCAGTTTCTGAACTTCAAGAATTAATGTAGTCTCCTTCAGGACTTATGGCCTTTTCTACATGTACTCTCTATGACACTAGAAATTGAGAACTTTGAGCATATGGTACAGGTATCATCAAACTAAAAAAGCAGAAATGCACTCCTTCTCCTTTCCAAGTCATTAATTTATTACTGGTTGATCAGTAATAAAACTTAAGTGAAGCAGTTTGTGATGATGGTAGCTCGTGATACTCTGCTGTAGAATTCGTGAGGTCAGATTCCACAATGTCAAAGAAAATCAAGCTAATGGAGCAATTTAATTAAAATTAATTGACTATGATTTTGTCTCTTAAATATGAGATTGATGTAGGGTTATTTCCAACATTTTCTTTGTGTTAAGGAGACACTACACTTACATGTTTTTCCTTTTCTGTTTCTCAATCTTCTCCTGGAATGAATAGTTTTAATAGATAAGAATGGTTCATAGAATTTAGAGACGCAAAAGACCTGTGAGGTCATTTAATCTGCTCTTTGCTGAAATAGGATTATTCTTTTATTCTCTTTTTATGCCTTTCGTATCCCTGCTGAATGTGGTTCCTTGTACAGGCCCTAACTAAGCTGAAATGTAATCATACAGGGAAGCTTCTATGAGTGCTATCTTAAAATCGCATATACTTATTTAAGAACTTAACATTATCCTGTTGACAAGCTTATGTTAGCCTACTATGCAGATTTTAGTTCAGCAGTCTACACTCATGTTCCTGTCACAGAATAGCAATTTATACAAGTCAGCAGGATTGGCATTTGTCTGATTAAATGTGATGCAGACAGACATGGTAAGACTTTAGCGTGATTGACTTCTCTCTCGTTTGGAAATATTGTTTTCCTTATAAAATCAGTTTTATTCTTCCTGTAAGTGAAATAGCTTACATTTTGGCTCCCTCCACTAGGTTGCTCATACATAAATATTATAGTCCTCTTGCCAGGTAGTCAGTATTTGTAATTAAAATATTCACTAGGTTTGGCATTATTGAGTGTGAAGATGTAGACCCTGGGGTGACCAAATAGGAATATATTGGGTCTTGTTATTGGGAACAGATTTTAGAGTGATAGTATGCCTTTTTGGATATAACTAAAAGAAAAAAAAATTCTTTCTTGAGGATGCCTCTTTATTCCTCCAATGTCATTTATTTTATATTTTGTATTTCATATTTCTATAAAAAACTAACTTGTAGAAATTACAATTTACATCTCTGAAGTATTTTCTTTCCTTGTGACATTTTATATGCAATAATGAAAGTAACTCTTTTAGTTTATGTTTATGCCTTTTAAAGTTTTATTCATTTTTATATTATAGCGTGTAGAAGAGTGGTAAATGTAATTGATCAGGAAAACTTAAGAACATTGAATCCAATTTCTCTAGTGTTACTTACGCATTATTTTATATATTATTTAGGCAATATCACTGTCAGGTAGGGTGGGAATACAACTACCGAAGACCCTAGAATATAATCAGTGTATCAACTGGAAGACTTTGTATATTATAAAACTCTGTCAACCTAGACACTGTTAGCATGGCAGAGTACCTTCACAGGAATCGTATGGAGAGCTGAAGCAGGGTTACTGCAAGCAGAAGATATCTTTTTAAATGAACTTGCAGATAAAAAGCTTCAGCAGCATGACATATCTCTGACATGCTGGGAAAACAGCAGCTAACAGAGCAAAACAACATGTAACAATTGGATTCAGGGGTGAAGATACAGGACCATAAACCAAATGAGGCTTGTGAACAGCCGCCAGCATTGCAAATCAAAGCCATTATACACCTATTCCATGTGGGGCCAACTGTTGAAACTAATAGTGCCCTTTGCTTTAGACTTCGGTGACCGAAGGCAGCCATCAACTAGTGACCAGGCAAGAGAGAATATTATCTTACTTCTGAAGGAAAAATTATACAGCATTTGGAAAATTTTGATTTTACCCCTTGCCCGTTTCAAATTTGTATCCAAAATCTTATCCGGACTCACATATCAATATCAGTTATTCAATAACTGAGCTTTAATTTAATATCATGACTCTTTTCACTCTCATCAGCTAGAGAGAACTTCCAAATATTTTCAATAATGTGAATGATTGAGCTATTTCTCTCTGTGCTTTCCTTGAATGGCAAAAATGAGGAAGCACCTTCCCAGTTGATAAATAGACTGGTTGTAACAAAACTTGTGAAAGTGTTTCCTTCACTCTGTAAAACCATGCAGGTAGCGGCAAGATTGTTTTCTAGATTTTGTACTGAAAGAACAATAAATCATTAGCACCACAGGAGAGAGTTCTAATAGCCTTTGATTAATCTATAATCTACTGCTATTGCAATATTCTTTGTTAATGGAATTTTCAATTAGATTGTTACTTGAAACACAATTCATTTTACATTAGATGTTCTGCATACTGTTGTCACTAGGTAGCATTTAGCAAACTGATCGTTAAAGCCGCAAATGAGGGTCACAGATTTATTATCATTTTTAGGAGCAGGCAGTGCCTTTTGAAACTTTTTTTTTTTTTAACCACAGATTTATTGCTAAGATTCCATCATCTTCTATGTTCTAATAACTTTTCTTTTTCCTTACAGTTCTCATCTCATTTTACGTCCAAGTACGTGAATACTTGGCAAGATATTTTCTATTTTGAGCTCATTTGTATGCTTGTGACACTATATAAACACTGCTGACATGATACTACCTCATTCCTAAGGTTTTTTAATAAGGATTAAATGCAGAGCAAGAGTTAAATTAGTCTTAGCTATTTTAATAATAAATGCAGGATAAAGTTTCAACAAATGTTAAATTTTAATGTTAAAGTATCAGTTTCGTATGTAACATTTACATAATGCTTACTAGATGTCCGGCACTGTTCTAAGTGCTTTGCATGTTTTCATTAACTCTCATAATAATCCTTTAAGTTAGGCAGTATGGTTATTTTACAAATAAGAAAAATATAGCACAGATAGGTTAAGTGGTTGATCCAAGGTCACACAGATTGTAAGTAGAACTATGTTTTGGATCCAAGGCAGTTTAACTCCACAATCTGTACTGTTACTCATTACATTTTACTGCCTTTCTGTACTAAAGATGGATGTTTGGAACTTAGAATGAATGTATATATATATGTATACATATACATATATAACCCACTGCCGTCGAGTCGATTCCGACTCATAGCGACCCTATATATACACATATATATACATATGTGTGTGTGTGTGTATATATATACATATAGATCCTTGGTGGTGTGATGGTTAAGCCTTCGGCTGCTAAACAAAAGGTTGGCTGTTCAAATCCAGCAGCCACTCCTTGGAAACACTATGGGAGCAGTTCTACTCTGTCCTGTAGGATCACTGTGAGTTGGAACCGACTTGATGGCAATAGATTAGGTTTGAGTTATATACATACACATATATACCCATTGCCATTGAGTTGATTCTGACTTACAGCAAGCCTATCTGTTTATATTACCGCCTTTCATGACCAGTGGGACACATAGTACCCACCTATATTTTTCTGCCTTAGAGTGATCTGATGTGGTCATCCTCCATTTTCACCTAATGCTGATTTTCACATAATGATCTGGTCTTTGGAACCTAGCCATATCTATAGGTGAGAAGTGAGTGCACTGGGTCTGGGGTTTATATATGTAAGTTTATGTGTGTGTATATATATATATATATATATGTGTATAGGTATATGTATAACCCAAACCCTATAAATACACTAGCCAGTACCCAACCAAGCTTTGTTAGGCTTGTAATGTATCAAACATTATATTGTATGGAAAACTACATTTCACACTTCCATTTTCAGATCTAAAACTGTTATGATCCAGTAGTTGAAATAGTGGGCATCTCCAAATCCCTGTTTCCCATTTCCAAACATATGATGCTTCCTTCTATGACCTTTAACAGAGCCTTTAACAAGGAAGAGTAAGAGGGAAGAAAGAGGTGTTGGTAGATGGAAGTGTTGCATGAAAACAGACTAAGGATTGGAACAAGAAGGATGAGAGGAGAATGTACTATGGCCTGAATGGTGAGGACCTGGAGGGGAGTGGGAAGGAAAATGTTTGGATAGTAACAGTCATCATCCCTTTACCTTCAGTCCCTTGGACATAGATTTTCTCCCATGAGCAATATAATTTATCCAGTATTTGAAAAATCAGTTTCGATAATAGCCATATTACCTTTCCTGGATCTTCCCTTTTCTTTGATGTAGATTCTTAAATGTTCTTGTATGATATGGTTTCTAGACACCCCCACCATACTGATTGCTTGAAACTGGGTGGATTCCTTTTTGTCTTAAATTGCTATTTAGTATTAGATTTATTCCAAAATATCAACCAACAGTGTGAACTAGAGTGAGATTTTTATTGTCCATTATTTTAACACTGATGTTTCTGCCAGTAAAGCTTAAATTTTTGTTTAAAAAAACTTAAAAATTAAGTTCTGTTCTTTTGTTTTGAATGGTTTTGTTTTTAACTTTTAATATGGAAAACTTCACGCATACAAAGAAAGAAGAGTATAGTGAACTTCCATGTTTCTGTCATATAACTTCTGAAACCCAAAACCAAATGCACTGCCCTCAAGTTGATTCTGACTGATAGTGACCTATAGGACAGAGTAGAAATGCCCATAGGGTTTCCAAGGTAGTAAATCTTTACAGAATCAGACTGCTGCATCTTTCTCCCAAGGAGCTGCTAGTGGGTTTGAACCGCCAACTTTTCAATTAGTTGCTATCAATTTAAGCACTGCACCACCAATGCTTCTTCACCCTACTTCAACAATTACCTATTCAAGGTTAGTCTTGCTTCATCTATATCCACTCATCCTCTGCTTCTACCTCCTGCTCCAAATTATTTTGGAGTAAATCCTTTAAACATCTTTAATCCATAAATGTTTCAGTATGTATCTGACCACAATACCATTATCACATTCAAATTAATAATCATTCTTATTGTCATCAAATGGAGCCCTGGTTCCATGGTGGTTAAGAGCTTCGTAGCTAATCAAAAGATCATGAGTTCGAAACCACCAGCTGCTCCTTGGAAACCCTATAAGGAAGTTCTATTCTGTTGTATAGGGTTACTGTCAGTCAGAATTGACTCAATTTCAACAGGTTTTTTTTTTTTTTTAATTATCATCAAATACTCAGTCAACGTTAAAATTTACTCAATTTGCTAGTCATTTGTTATGCTTAATAGTTTCATGGCTTATCTTTTTCTACTCTTTTACATTCAATTTATGTGGACCTTCATATTTAAAGTGAATCTCTTTTGTACAGCGAATAATTGGGTCTTGTATTATTCAGTCTGACAATCTCTGATTTAATTGCAGTATTTGTTTTGTCCACTTATATTTAATGTAATTATTGATATGGATGTGTTTAGTCTAACATACTGCCATTTGTATGCCATTTATCTAATCTGTTCTTTATTTTTCTTCTTTGTTTTCACTTGAATTACTCAAGTGTGTTTTAGTATTCTACCACCCACCTGTAATGACTTTTTTCAAGTCTGCTTGCTTTATATACCTTTTGAATGTTACTCTAAAGATTACAAAATTCATCTTGAATAAATATTATACCATCTCACCTCGGTTGTAGGAAAACTACCACAGCATACTTTCATTTATTGTCTTTGTGTTCCTTTGTGTTATTTTATAAATACACTTTACTTCTACATATGTTACCCGTGATACCCGTTGCTGTCGAGTCGATTCTGACTCATAGCAACCCTGTAGGTCAGAGTACACCTGCCTCATAGGGATTCCAAGGAGTAGCTGGTGGATTCAAAAGCTGAGCCCTTAACCACTGTGTCACCAGGGCTCCACATATGTTACAAATTTCAAGTTATTGTTTTTGTTTTTACTTTAAGCATCAAATTGTTTTTAAGATAAATGAAGAAACAAAAAAATTCTTTTACATTTACTAACATATTTAGCATATCAGCCACTGATTTCTTTGTAGAGGTCCATGTTTCTGTTTGGTTACCACTTCAATTCAGCCTGAAGAACTTCCTTTAATATCTCTTGGCGTGCATTTTTGCTGAGAACACATTTTCTCGGTTTTAGTGTATATGGAACAGTCAATATTTCCTTTTATTTTTGGAAGAAATATTTTCCTTGCGTTTAAAACTCTACGATGGCTGTTTTGTTTTTCCCTTTTAGTATCTTCAAATGTTGATCTATTGACTTCTAACTTGTGTTGTTTCTGATTAGAAGTCAGCTAAAATTCTTAATGTCCTTTTATGTCAGGATACTTTAATTTTTTCCTTTGTATTTGGCTTTCAACAATTTTATTATGATGTGTCTGGGGTTGCCTTTCTTTAGGTTTATCCTGCTTAGTGTATATTGCATTTCTTAGGTCCAGGGCTGATATTTCCATCAAATGTAGTAAAATTTTTAACTATTAATTTGAAGAATTAATATTTTGGGGCCTTATTTTCTCTCCTGTAGGACTCCAATTATATAGTATAGCTTTATTTATTTCTTTTCTTGGCTCTAACAAAGAGAAGTTTATTTTCTCTCAGTAAAGTAGGCTAAAAGTCCAAATGCCAGGCGTCAGCTCCAGGGGAAGGCTTTCTGTCTCTGTCGGCTCTGGAAGAATATCCTTGTCTCCAGTCTTCCCCTGGTCGAGGAGCTTCTCAGGCGCAGGGACCCCAGGCCCAAAGGACGTGCTCTGCTCCTGGTGCTGCTTTCGTGGTGGTATGAAGTCCCCAACTCTCTGCTTGCTTCCATTTTCTTTTATCTCTTGAGAGCTAAAAGGTGGTGCAGGCCACACCCCAGGGAAACTCACTTTACCTTGGATGAGGGATATGACCTGGGTAAGGGTGATGTTACAATCCCACACTAATCCTTTTAACATAAAATTACAATCACAAAATGGAGGACAACCACAGAATACTGGGATTCATGGCCTAACTAAGTTGATACACACATTTTTGCGGGGACATAATTCAATCCATGACATTCCACCTTTTAACCCTCCAAAAAATCACATTCTTACAACATGCAAAACATATTCATCCCATCATATAATACCAAAAGCCTTAACTCCAAGTCCAAAATCTTAAAAAATTCTTCTTCATCTGAAATGTAGAATATAAGTTATCTGCTTCCAAAGGTACAATGGCAGAACAGGCACAATCTAGACATTTCCATTACAAATGGGAGAAACTGAAGGGAAAGAAGGCGTAACAGGCACCAAGCAAGTCAGCAGGATCCACTATATTAGCCCTCAAAGCTTTGAAAATAATCCTCTGTTCTCTGAGACAATGTACATAATGGCCCTGCCCTCTAGACTCTAGGTGTTGGCCACACTCTCCGGATTATGAGTGGAGGCCCTTTGGCTCTCAGCTTCAGCTCCGTCTCTCAGGCCCACTGGGACAGCAACTCTGTTCCCTTGGTTTAGGCACACCATTCTTCTAGTCCATCTGAGTGGCAACTCCACCCTTAGAAACACCAGAAGCCATGGCTCCACACCCTTTGAAACCCCTGAGGTCATGGCCATACCTTTCGAGACTGAGGCAGCTCAGCTTCTTGTGTTCCTTGTCTCTTCAGCTTTTGTTTCCTGGCTCCTTGGCCTCTCGGCTCCTCGGGCCTCATCACCCATGTCTGCCCTGCTGGGGCAAGTGTTCCAAAGCTCTGTAGCTCCACCAGTAAGTTCCTGGAGGCACCCCATTCCACAAGGGAGCCTCCTGCACACAGGTACTCAGCTCTGTGGCTCCGTGGGTCGGCAAGACTGGCTCCATGAGTGCCAGGAAGCACCCCACTCTGCCAGGAACCCTCCTGTGCACAGGCACTCAGGTCTTTCACTCCGTAGGTCAGCTCCAGTGCTGTCTGGCATTGGTCTCCTGGTTCTGCTGCTGTTGGTTCTCTGCTGTTGCTGCTTCTCTACTGCTACAGGTTCTCTGTTGCACGGGTCCTCTGCTTCTGTTGCAACTCTATTCACAGTTTCAAAACCGCTTCCACATTTTAGGTATCTGTAAGAGCAGCACCTCACTCTCTCTGTACCAAATTCTGTCTTAGTCATCTAGGGCTGCCATAACAGAAATACCACAAGTGGATGGCTTCAACAAAGAGAAGTTTATTCTCTCTCAGTAAAGTAGGCTTAAAGTCCAAATTCAAGGCGTCAACTCCGGGGGAAGGCTTTCTGTCTCTGTCGGCTCCAGAAGAACGTGCTTGTTTCCCATCTTCCCATGGTCGAGGAGCTTCTCAGGCTCAGGCACCCCAGGTTCAAAGGACACACTCTGCTGCTTTCTTGGTGGTTTGAGGTCCCCCTAGCTTTATTTATTTTCATAAGTTACGGTGTCTCTGTTCACTTGTGTTGACTTTTTTTCCACTCTCTGTTCTTCAGTTTGTTAGATTCAATTGACTTGTCTTCAAGTTCACTCATCTTTTATTCTACAATATTTAGACTGCTGTTAAACATATCCAGTAGTTTTTTTAAATTTCTGTTATTGTTTTCATTTCTTGAATTTATATTTTAATATAGTTTTTTCAATATAGTTTTCATTTTTCTGATAAGATTTTCTACCAGTTCAACCAGCATGTCTATCTTATACTTTAAATTGTCAAATACACTTATAATTGCTGTATTAATGTCCTTTTCTACTAATTGATACACATGTTGTCGTTCGTACATATATTTCTGTTGACATTTTTTCTCCCGTTTATTGTCACATTTTTCTACTTCAACATATATCCAGTAATTTATTTTTGTATACTGTATATTTTGGGTGTTATGTTGCTGAGTATCTGAATTTCGTCTGTCTCCTAAAAAGGATTGAGTATTGTTCTGACAGTAAGTTAATTTATTGGTTCATAAACTTGATCCTTCAAGGCTTGATTTTCAGTTTGTTATGGCAGTTCTAGAATAGTCCATACTATGAGGTAAAGTAGACCTTCTTCTAGAGCACGGTCTTTTCCTTGATCTCAACAAAGTCCCCCAAATATTCTCAGCACTTAGTGACCTCCAGCCTCAAATACTTATTCCCAACCAGGCATTATGAATTCTATGCTTCACACGTGTACATGTTAGTAATGGGTCAAATAATCAAAGGACCGCTACTCTGTGAATAAGTCTCTCCTCTCCATGCTCTCTCCTCTAAAGTCCAGCTGCCACAGAAACTCCCAGCTCCAATCTCTGGTTCCTCTGCTCAGTGGGACCACTACTCTCTGTTTAAGTTATGTTTAGTCATGTAGTTGTTTGGAGCTGGCCCCAGGCAGAAAGCCAATCTGAAGTGGAGGTCACCTCGTGTGTCTCCCTTCTTGGCAAGACTCACAGCCCTGTTCTGTATTTTGTCTAATGCTTGAGAACAGTTGCTTTTTGTATATTGTCCATTTTTGATAGTTATTGATAGTGTGAGGATAAGCCTAATACTTATTCCTTTGCCATGAGTATAATCTAGCAATTAAAAAAAAAATGTGTTTTATTTTATTTTTTTTGGTGGCAGTATGCACAGCCAAACATATATCTATCCACAATTTCTATATGAACAGTTCAATAACACTGTTTATGTATGCACATTGTGTCACCATTCTCACTATCTCTACCCATATTGTTTCATCACCATTAATTTAAGGTCTCTGCCCCTTAAAGTTGTCTTCCTTGCATTAGATTAACTGCTGTCAATTTACACTCATATATGTAATTACATATAAGAGACTTATGCTTGAGTCAAACACTCTTTATTAATTGGGCTGAACTGTTGTTTAATGATGGCTTCATGGGATAGTTTCAGTTCAGTGTTTAAAGATTGTTTCTGGGCATTTGGTTGGGGAATTCCCCCAGTCTCAATGGATCTGGCAAGTCTGGTTTCCATATGAGTTTCAAGTTCTCTTCTATGCTTTTCCTCCTTTGATCAGGACCCGTCTGTTGGGTTCTTGATCAAAAAGTTCGGTAATGGTAGCCAGGCATCATACATTTCTTCTGGTCTCATGGTAATGCAAGTAGTAGTTTATGGAGGCAGTTAGACCTGTAGTCCATTTCCTTCTCTGTTAATCTAGCAATTTTTGAAAGTGTGTGTTTGTTTGTTTGAATCAGGATCTAAATCATCTAAATAAGTTGATACATTGTGATGCATTGTTGTCTCTCTCAAGTCTCTTTTTTTTTCTTCTAAATTTTATTTATTTCGTTGTTGTTGAGGATATACACAGAAAAACATACACCAGTTCAGCAGTTTCTACATGTGCAATTTAGTGACATTTATTACATTCTTCAAATTTTGCAACCATTCTCACCCTCCTTTTCTAAGTTAGTACTCCCTCATTAATATTAACTCACTGCCCCCTAAGGTTCCTATCTAATCTTTTGAGTTGCTGTTGTCAATTTGATCCCATATAGATAGTTCTTAACACAGCATAAAGCTCAAGACAAACCTTTTTAGCTGTTGATCAGTTTTCAGATGACATCAGAGGATTTTTTAGTTTAAGGTTTAAGGATTATCTCACGCAATAGTTTCAGGGGATCATCCACTTCCACGGCTTCGGAGAGTTTAGAGTCCATGAGAATGTGGAATTCTGTTCTAAACTTTCCCCTTTTGATCAAGATTCTTCTATGGAATCTTTGATCAAAATGTCCAGTTATTTTAGCCGGGTGCCACCCAGTTCTTTTGGCTTCAGGGCAAAGGAGGCAAGTTATTCATGGAGGCAATTAGCCACACATTCCATATCCTCCTCCTATTTCTTACTCTCCTTCTTCCTCTGTTAGTTTGGATGGATACAGACCAATTGTAGTAGGTGGCTGCTAGCTAGTTTTTAAGGCCTCAGGCACCGTGCAACAAACTAGGAGGTACAACAGAAGCACTAAATACGTTATTAGGCCAATTAACTAGGATGTCCCATGAAACCATGACTCTAAACCTCCAAACTGAAGAACCAAGTCTCATGAGGTATTTGGTTGTACGTAAGCAACCTCAGAAGCTGTTCTTTTTTATGGTCATTGTTATAAATATATCTATCACACTTTTGCCAATTGAGCTTTTTTACAGGAGTACAACTTACTGATAGTAATTACAGTAATCAGCTATGCAAACCTACCCCTAGTCAATGCAATTTTTCCATCACCAGTAACCCCTCTTTCTCCCTCCCTTACTGGGTAACCACTAATAAACTTAGTATATGCACATTTGCCTTTTCTTGCCTTTTCGTATAAGTAAGGTCCTCCAATATTTATCCTTTTGTGACTGGCTTGTTTCACTCAGCATAATGTCTTCATGCTTCAACCATACTGTAGCATGTTTCAAAACTTCGTTTCTCTTACTGAGTAGTAGTCCATTATATGTATGTATCACATTTTGTTGATCTATTCATCTCTTGATGGCCATTTAGGTTGTTTCCACCTTTTGGCTATTGTGAATAGTGCTGTGATAAACATCGGTGTACTCTTTTTGAGTCTCTGTTTTCAAGTCTTTTGGGTATATACCCAGGAGTGAAATTGTCGGTCATGTGGTAGTTCTATTTTTAGCTTTTTTGCAGAATTGCCACACTGTTTTCCACAATGACTTACCATTTTGCTTTCCCACCAGCAATGAATAAGGGTTCCAGTTGTCCCACATCCTTGACAACATTCGTTATTTTCTTTTTTTTTTAATCTTAGGTATCTTCTCTTTTAATCTGTAATTTGTGTAGGTTTGTTGGCTGTTTTTTTTTTGTTGTTGTTGTTAGCTTTTATTTGTTTGTTTGCCCTTTTGCTGTTCTAAGGCATTGTTGATCCATATTGAGCCGAGTCAATTTAAACAAAAAGACATTTTCATGTCTTACATGAGAAGTCTTCTATATCTCTAGCTTTCTTTTGGCAAAAAAAAAAAAATCTCATTATATATTTATGGATAAGAGAGATGCTAGATGTTTTGAAAACAGTAGTATGTCTGGGTAGGTTCTCAGCTGATAAGTTAGGACAAAAACCAAAAGGATATGAAGAAGAGACAACCTGGCAGAAAAGTTATAAAAAGGATTCTGCTACTAAAAAGGTCAGTTAAATTTCATGAGCTTTTAGATGGTAAGAAAATGACCCTTTATCTATATATGCATTAATTCTTATTTTGAGTATGTCCAGTTGCTTTTTTCCTATCTCTACTTGGTTATTTTAAAAAAAGTGTCTCTAACTCATGGCTCAAACTGAACATTTGATCTCCTCTAAAATACCATCCAAGCTGCTCTTGCTGTATTTTCCATTACAGTTAGTGACAACTCTTTCCTTCCTGTTGATCATGCCAGAATCAGTGAGGCATCTTTGGCTCCCCTCTAACTTTCACTCAACATATTCAATCATATGAGAAAAATCTGTAAATTCTACCTTCAAAAATTTATCCAGAATCTGATCACTCCCGTATTGTTCTAAAACACCTTCCTTTCTAGTTTGTTTTTCATTTTTGCAATTGCTTTCCGACTGGTTTCACTGTTTTCTTCCTTAGTAAGAAGTTATTCTCAACGCAGTCATTCGGAGGGATCCTTTTAGAGTGTAAATCCAATCATGCCACTCCATTTCTCAAAATACTGTTTCTTCTTATCTTATTCTTTTTTTTTTTTAACAAAAGTTAAAACCGTTCTAATATCCCACAAGTCCCTATATTATATGACTTCCTGCATTTCTGCAATCTTCCCCAATTCCTTTGCCTAAATTGCATGGACCTCGTCATTCCTCAAATTATCTGTGTGTACTGCCACCACCGGGACGTTGTTCTCACTCCTTCCCAGGACCCTTTTTTTTTTTCTCAGATACAAGCCTCTTTGTTTACTGTCTTTAGATCTTTGCTCAGATTTCACCTTCTTAGTCAAGTTTTCCATGACCACTTCCATTCCAATCACAAATTCCTCACCCTGCATGTGCATTCACCTTCTCTGCTGTACTTTTCTTGGTCATATTTATTGATTTACTATTTACTGATAGAATTTACATAGTATACATTTATTTATAATTTATGTGTATGTGAATTATTTATTTCTGTGTTATTCTCCCAAAATATTAAATGAGTTAATAAACTACTGACCAATATCTGTTAAATAGTTAAGAAAGAAAGAGTAGTAGTAGTGGGTAAGTGCTACAGCTGCTTACCAAAGGGTCAGCAGTTCGAATCCACCAGGCGCTCCTTGGAAACTCTATGGGGCAGTTCTACTCTGTCCTATAGGGTCGCTATAGGTCGGAATCAACTCAACGGTGCTGGGTTTTAGTAGTGAAATCTTTTCCACGGGGCTATAGCTCAATGAGGATAACCATGCAGTTGGAGTTACATAAAAAATAAGTTTATGTTTTAATATATTTATGTATTGTAATAAATGATAATGATATCAATTTTAATAAATTCAAGGGTATCTTTTGAAGGGAACTTAGACTGAAGTACATGTGTAGACAGTATATGTTTTGAAAGCCTCAGTAAAAATCTTTGAGCCCTCAGGCAGTACAGATATTTCTTGAGAATTTACTGTGTATCAAGTATATTCTGACCCCTTTACACATATCATTTGCACATATTATTTTATTCAGTTCTAAAAGGAGCATCACAAAATAAATATTTTTATTAGAGTATATTCAAATGTGAAAATTGAGGATCATAAGACAAAAATCACTTTTCCAAGATCATAAAAGGAGTAACAGATAGAGCTGGTGTGCCTATTATGATTTCTGTGACCCCATGTTCATGGTTGTTTTTTTTTTCCCATATGCATTCTAGTAGAGTGTATGAAGAGGGTATGTGTTTCCTAGAAATCAGTTAATAAAGCATGCACAGGGAAATAATGAGTGCCAATTATAAAGGTACCCTTGATTTCTAGACATCTACTTTCTGAGCTCCTTTCTGTCCAACCATCGAGAGATCTAGTCCCTTCCTTCAACAAAGAAGGGCAGCCTTTCATCAGTCTTTCTTCAAGCCTTAAAATTTATAATTAATGTACTGATTCAACCAACTCTTTCATTTTAAGCTTTATTTTTAGTTCTAATCTCTAATTATATAGAGCCCATCTTTTTAGCATGTAACAAAATATCAGACATGGGAGTGAGTGGGGAAAGAAAATATTTTGAAGGGCATGAAGGGGCCACTCATAGCACACCAAATGTAAGGTTTTCTAGAGTAAAAACTGAAAACTGCCATTTTGGAGGTACTGAGATGAGAGCTGTCAGTAAGGAAGTCTTTCTTAGCTAGGATCTGTACTCTTCTAGGCGTTCTTGGGTAGTGCAAATGGTTAAGGTGCTTGACTGATAAGGAAAAAGTACAAGTCTATCCAAAAAGACCTAGGAAGAAAGGCCAGGTAATCTACTTCAAAACATTCAGCCATTGAAAACCCTACGGACACAGTTCTACTCTGAAGCACATGGGATCTCCATGAGTCGGAATGTACTCCATGGCAACTGATTTTTTACTGGTACTCTTCTGGCTCTGCTCTATTGTTTCTCAGAGGTCTATTCTTTGTTGTTGCTGAGAGCAGAACAGCATTTTTCTTGTAGTCACCAGTTTCTTTCAATATGGAGAAACTTTCCCTCTGAATTCTTCTGTCACCCTTCAGTTCTCCATTTGTCTTAACCATGTATTTTCTTCCTTGCTTCAAAGTATACTCTTTTTTTTAACCAGTATTCCACATATGTTTAATAACTTATTATATGTCATCTGATTTCCTGAAACACGACCCTATTTATATGTGTGTTTACATGTGTATGTATTTGTCATTAAGAAAGAATGCTATCTTCATTGATATAAAAACTTTCACTACAAAATAGGTTAATTTTTATAAGCTGGCACTTGTTTTTTTTTTTTATTTTACGGTACACTCAGTTTATTTAGATCTTTTAATTGCCTCTGTACAGTATGTGAAAACTATCATCATTCAGCTTAGGAAAAATAACCTCATAATGAAGTTACTTAGAGCAATGTCAGTGATTAGTGCACTAATAGGAGATAAGTAAAATGAAATGGCAGAGGTTAGAAATATAATTGATTTCTTTCTTATGATCTTTAATTACAAGTATTAAAAAACTTTTGAGTTGTTAAATTGACTGCAAAAGAATGAATTTCCTGTTTAAAGGCCAAAGGACCATATTTTAAAAACAGATATTTGTTGCCCTGGAGGCAGGTCTGTGACTGACACAATTACATAGCTCTGTGACTGACACAATTCACCTTCCCTAGCTTGGGGAAGAGAGGACAGGACTTGCCTGATTTGTAGGGTCCTCAAGATCAGAGGACAGGGTGAGCACATTACTGAAAATTTAGAAGATGCTAGAATCAGGAGACGATACTGCCATGGGAGTTCAGTAGGTTGAGAGGTAACAGAGAGCAATTTAGAGAAATTATTTAGCATGAGCTTCTTCTATCTGTGACTGGTACAATTTGGAGGAATAGGCAGGATAGATTCTTGTCAAATATTAACCTTAAAATAAATATATTAATATAATTTGTGCTATGTAATTTAACTGCTTAATTTTAGCATTCACACATTTAACAAGTATGTATTTAGAAATTTACAGTTTTATGAAATGTGGAAACATAAAGATGAATCAAATCAATTGAGAATTCAGCCCAAAAAATTGAATAGAGGTGAGATGTAAGTGTGTATGAATAATTAAACACATGGTTGAAAAAAAATAAATTTCAAAAAGGTAGTCTGAAAAATACATAATAACTGTTAAGAGAAGGGAAGGATTTTTTTTAGTTGTCATGGTTAGGGGAGGCTTTAGTGAAAGTAATAATTAAACCGAATCTAAAAAAAAAAAAAAATGAAATTTAGATTATTACATTTCCCTTAGTAAAGGTATCTGTAATGGTTAAGATTGTGTGCCAACTTGGCTGGGCCATGATTCTCAGTGATTTGGCAGTGGTATGATGGTATGATCCCTTCCATGATGAGATTTGATATTATGTGATCATCTCCATGATGCAATCTGCTGTAAGTAGCCAGTCAGTTGAAAGGGAGTTTCCTTGGGCGTGTGCCCTGCATTGAATATAAGTGGATATTCTGGTAAGACCTGTGGGTTTTTGCTCATTCTGGATCCTGCAACTGGTTCCTGTTCATCTGTTCTCTACTTCATGGGCCTTGAGCACTTACTTACCTGTGGTCTTGCCTGCCCGTCTTTGGGATTTTTCGATATTCACAGCCGGTGAACAAGAGCCCTGCTCTTCGACCTACCGATCTAGGGTTCGCCAGCCCCTGTGGCAACTTGCATGAGGGGAAGCCTCTATCCTGACCCACAGACTTGGGATGTTCTAGCCTCTACAACCGTGTGAGCCATTTCTTTGGTATAAATCTCCCTCTACTTTACTGGTTTTGCTTCTCCAGACACCACAGTCTAAAACAATATCTAAGTAGATGACCGACAAAAGGAAAATAATGAGATTTTATTTTGTTTTGAGCAAAGTAATCATAGGGTCAGTGCTATATTCAGGGAAAACTATTATGTCAAGGGCAGATCTAGACATAAAGTCAGTGTGGTGCAGTGAATTGCTTTTACATGGACTTTCTAGCCCTGCCCTTGTAATGCTCACAAAATGATTGGCCGGGACTATGCAAATAAGGTGCATAAAACTCTTGCAGGGATCGGATAGTTTATTATGACTATGCAAATGAGATGAGTGTGGTCTACCAAGGGGATTGGTCAGCTTTACAATCCTACTAGGCTTATAAGGGCTAATCCCACAGAGACTGAGGGGGAGACATGCTACCATCAAGAAGAGTCTGGAGCAGGATGCATTCTTTGGACCGAGGACCTGTGGTCCCTGCACTGAGACCTCCTAAACCCAGAAGAAAGAACTAATGCTGAAGACAGCTCGAGACAGCAGCAGGGAGCCTGCCCAACCCACGGAGCGAGAGCTGAGCACATTTGGTCAGAAGGCTTGGCAGTGGAGATAAAAAACCTGTAACACTTGCCTGTGCAGGGCAGAGGACTGTGCGTGTGCCCCATGCAGAGATTACCCACCTCCCCCTAGGCAATGGGGGCCTGGGTAGCATGGCAGTAGGAGAACCCTGCAGACCCAGGTAGTGTGGTGGGAGCCAGCAGCAGAGGCTTAGAAAGGCCTAATGGCAGAGTTTTGGGGTATTCAAGCAGGCAGTGAGGCTCAGTGAGGCCCAGCAGCAGACTAGAAGCCTCAGGAGCGGTGCAGGCCCCGGAGTAGCATGGTGGTAGCTGGAGGCAGTGGTGATGTGAACACAGCATCTGACCTGAACCACGGCATGCCTTCTGAGCAATGTAAGAAATGACATGGGTAGTTTGGGTAAGAGTAAGCTGTTCTCCTGGGAGAAAGATGCGCCAGTCTGCTTCAGTAAAGATTACAACCTAGAAAACCTATTGGGCAGTTCTACTCTGTCTTATAGGGTTCCTATGAGGTGAAATCGACTTGTGGGCAACAGGTTTGGTTTTCGTGGTTTGGAAGCAGTTCTCTTTTGGGAATCTGTTGTTATTGTTTAATATTTGCTCTCTATAAATAACAATAAAGGCTTTCCCTTTGCCAACACTGTGTAAATGTTTCCTATATCTGGCTCGACCACAGATGAATGTAGTACCCATAGAATGGTTGATGCTAGTGGGGGATATGTGCCTCATTCATAGCAGACTAATGGCTGCCTGGAAGTTGAAGGCACATCCTGTCTGCGTGTGCAATGCAGATAGATGGATGTGCACATGCAGTCAGTAATGAAAGATTCACAGTACCCAATCCTGACAAACTGCACATGCAAACTAATGGTGTGGTGTATGCATTTGCAATATAAAGAACAGGTTTCAGAAAGAAACACTAAGATTTCTGTGCCAAAGGTTCGTAAGTGGAGAGAACCAGAGGTGAATGGAAATGTGAGGCTTGAGCCCAGATCTGAAAGTGGATTTCTAAGAGTCAACACTTGCTGATTTTGATGAGCAGTGAAGAAGAAAAGATTAAAATAGCTTCCTTAAAAGATAAGACCAAGAGGATGAAGGGTAGATTGAGAAAACTCAGTGCAAGAATGGGCAGACAGGTTGGAAATGAACCAGGACACAGCAGTGTCATGAAAACCTTGAAAATGAAAATTTTGAAACTGTACATTAAAAAGATGAGGTTGTGGATCCCAAAGGCTACCTATTGTATGATTCCATTTACATGATAATCTCAAAAAACAAAAACTGCAGAGACAACAAATAGATCAATGGTTGCCAGGGGCTAGGGATAGGGGAAGTAGAAAATTGATTGGCTACAATGGTCCAGATTAAGGGAATCTTTTGGATTGATGGAACTCTTCTTTGTTGTGGTGGAAGGATTGTACTGGCAGATTCATGATTCAATGAATTTGTCAATACACACAGAACTGTATACAACAAAGAGTGGATTTTACTGATTGAAAATGGAATAATAATTAAAAACAACAACAATGAAGAAGTTGTCAGTTTGCACATTAAAAAGATTAGATTCACAATGTGTAGAAGGTTAAGAGCAGATGGTAAAGAAATAGAGCCAATAAGACAGACTACTTTGTCAAGAAGACTCACGGATAGCCTGAGGAGCTATCTGGGTTGTTTAAAGAAAGGTTTTTTGAAAAGAGGAAGCTTGAAGGTGTCTGTACTGTAAATTAAAAAATATGAATATTAAAAAAAAAGTAAATAATTAAGGCAGTCTCTGAAGTCAGATGAGGTAATGGGAAGAGAAGTCTCTCTTTTTATTTATGAGAGGTAAAAGGAATATAGAATGAGTGTAGGTGGATTAACTTTAAAATGAACACTACTCCATGTTGAATTGAAGGAGCCCTGGTGGCGCAGAGGTTAAGTTCTCGGTTGCTAACAGAAAGGTCGGTGGTTTGAACCCACCGGTCAGTTCTTGGGAGAAAAGTGGGTCAGTCTGCTTCCATCATGATTTACAGCCTTGGTAACCCTATGGGGCAGTTCTACTCTGTCTTGTAGGGTCCCTATGTGTTGGAATTGACTCGATGGCAGTGGATTTTTGCTTCATGTTGAATTGCTGGAATTTATGGTGGAGGCGTTGCAGAATCTTCTTTAGCTACACCCAGTTCACTTATTTCTAGTAAACAGAGCCTGATTCATTCAGGTTTTTACCTTCCCAAATACTTTTCCCTCTTACAGCCCAAAAGTGGGAATGCCGATTGGTCTAAATCAGTGGTTTCCAAAGTATGCTCCTTAAATCAGCACCATCACCATTATCTGAGGATTTGTTAGAAAAACAAATTTGGGGCCCTTGCTCAGTGCTGGTGGCATAGTGGTTAAGTGCTGCAGCTGCTAACTAGCCGGCAGTTCAATTCACCAGACGCTCCTTCCAAACTCTGTGGGGCAGTTCTACTCTGTCTTATAGGGTCGTTATGAGTCAGAATGGACTCGATGGCAGCCAGCTTGGCCTGGGCTTGGCAGACTCACTGAACCAGAAACTTTGGAGGGTGGGACTCAGCAATCACTGTTTTAACAAGCCTTCGTGTAATTCTGATGTACATTGAAGTTCCAGAACTGTTGGTTGGAACCTGTCAGGGTACTTTCACTCCCTAGGTTAGTGATTCCTTTGGACATTAGCATATTACTCAAGAACAGACAAAGAAACATAAGAAGAAATTTATTAGTTGCTTTTGGTAAAGAAAAAAAATGTTTTTCTGATCAAAAAAAAAAAAAGCAGGGAGAAACAGCTTTTTTTGGCCTTTGATTTCTTTGTATGTGGCCGGGACCCATAGCATAAACTTGCCTTGGGGAACACACACAAAGATAAAAGACAATATGCTTCAAATGGTAGAACAGAAACTTGGAAGGCACCTGAGTTCTTGATGATTTTTGAACCATGAAACTAAACTTGGGAGCATTTACCTCTGGGAACTTACTACCTCCGGCAACTTACTAAGTAAGTAAAAAAATAACCTGGCTGTTGAACCTGACATCTCTGACTTTCTTCTGCAGGCTTTGTAACTGATAAGAAAACCAATAAATTGGTTCTGTTACGTCCTCCAAAATCTTCTTTGCTATAAGAATATTGTAGTTCTCAGTAAAAACTTTGTACACATTTATCAACAAATATGTTGATCAACAAATAAAAATATTTCTATTGAGAGTATCGGCAGCACCTTTGCATAGGCATTAGCACACATAATCTGAAACTGGGTATGAAGATACTTATCATAGGCATTATTATGAAGTGAAATGGCAGCGTCTTTGAAAACATGAGCAGTTTAGTTATACAACGTATTTTAACATAAAGATTGAAGAAGGAGGTAAATAATAATTACCACAGGATAGCTCAGAGGATTCTTTCTGTGAAGCATATATGAACACTGACAAAACAGATAAAAACATAGACCAAAGTACTATTTAGGAAGACATTGAATGAGGACTTAAATGAGAACATACAGAGTGTGTCAATATGCATTATGGCTGTTATTCTTATGTTAATTTATACCCAAAGGAAAAAGATAAGAGCAAAGGAAAAAAGAAAGACATGTAAAGATGGTAAACACAAACCACAAAATGAAAATAAAAAGTACTCAAAACATACATATTATCAAAATTAATATAAATGGACATAATTTACCTATTCAAGCGTAGTGATTATAATCTTGAGCTTAAAAAGTAATAATAACCTGGCATAACTACCCAGAGAAAAGAATTATTTCAAGTAACTTTACAACATGGTATTTTGCAGTAATTTGTCAGTTATAGAATGTTTCCAAAGGACAAAATGAGAGCTGCAAAGGAGTTTTAAATTTTATTCAGTGGTCAGGCCATTAGTAGTAATGTCGGTTTTAGTTTTTTGCAGACAGTAGCTGCTGGTGGGTTCGAAATGTTGACTTTTAATTAGCAGCCAGGTTCTTAACCACTGCACCACCAGGGCTCCATTGTATATATATTAAAAAAAAAAAAAGTAGACTAGTGTAAATAAGAAATTATAAAAAATGTTAAAAAACAAGATTTTGATTGAAAGAGAAAAAAGGTACAAAAGTAAAGTCAAAGAAGTTAAATAAAAATCTTTTAATATGAAAATGTAATTGGACAAATCAATATGAATTAATTAAAAAAATTTATTTCCTTGCTCTGCCTACTGAAAAGGCCTACAAGCAGTGATATATGTCAATATGATTAAGCAAAATGAGTTCTCAGATCGCAATCTCTAAATGCCATTTCCTAATTTAAAAAAAGGAAAAAACAAAGCCCTTTATTGAAATGGCTGACTCCAAGACTGAAAAGTCTGGGACATTCTCTGCCAGAAAGCAGGGGAGATTACAAACTTAACAGAGCTATGCCAAAAGGACTTTGATATGATGGAATCAACTGTAAATGCCACGATTGAGACTACGGGGGAAAATGTGAACATGGATTATGTATATTATCTGAAACAAAGGTATTATCTTAGTTTTTAAGTGAAACAGTGTCATTGTTTTATGTAAGAAACATCTTACATAAAATATTTTTTCTTACATAAACACAGACTGAATTATATAAGAGTCAAGTAACTTTTTTCTGTATATGCCTTAAAATACTAAGGCAAGAAAAATGAGGGGAAAAGGGGAATGATGAAGCAAATGTGCTGGATTTTTTATAATCCTTTAATCTCAGTGCTGGTTATATAAATTACGTTATACAATTGTTTTTGTTTTAATGCGTATTTGAAATATTTTATATTAAATATTTAAAAAATTCATCCTAATACAAAATGAAACAAAAAAGATTAAAAGAATGGAAAATATATTAGAGAAATACAAACACAAGAAAACAGATTTAGCCACTATTATGAGACAAATATGAGCACACAATATTGATAGGGGAACAGAGAAATTCCATTAAGTGATAAAAGGAATAGTCTATCAGGAAGATAAAATACTTATGTATGTATATGCATGTAGCAACTTCAGCCGAAATATATAGAGCAGATGCTGATATGATAGCAAGGAGAATCAAGAAACCTACCTTATGGGAAAATTTTAACATATATCTACAAAATGATCACCCAGACAAAAATTAGTTAGAATATGGATAATTCAGCCAAGATTAACCGCTTGATAAAATAGATAATGGAGAGTACACTGAAATCAGTGAATATAATATACTCTTCTCAAGTAAATATGGAAAATTTAGAAAATTTGATGATCTAGCAAGAGAAATACAGCGTATCATTTATGTAAACTTTAAAGACATGAAAAGAAATCCGTATATTTATGCGTACATACGTAAAAGTAAAAAAATATATACATGAGAATGACAGACTTTAATTTCAGAAAGCTAGTGTTTTTTTTTTTTAGTGGTTATCTTTGATTATATTGGGAGGTGTGGGTAGAGTAGAAGTGAATATTGCATTTGGTTTTTGGAAAATTTTTTAATTATTACTGAAATATAATATCAGTATAATTGTTAAACTGCACGATACAATTTTAATAACAGTGTGGTGTGAAATTTGAAGAAATGAGAATGTGACGTTTTTTCTCTTCTATCTCTCTGTCTTTCCCTGCCTTTCATAGCAAGGACATTGTGTTAGGATTCTCTAGAATTTAATGGAACCGTATTTGTGAATTACAATTATCAAATTGTATTACAACGAACAGATGGCAGTTCCAATTATATGTGTTTAGAGAAAATTTTTAATGAACAGAAGTTAGTTAAAATTGTGAGCCAGGATCTAACTACTAATGTCCGTGAACATGACATTTTATACTGCTGTGTGTCCTTGAAGGTATTTCTAAAGCAGTTTTATCTACTCTAAAGCAGGTGACACAATAAAACCAAATAAATAATGATAACGTAATGTTTGTGGTTATCGGAAGATTTTTAAATATATGCACTATCCAAAATCAAACGTATTTTAAATGTTAGTACATATCAGAGGATAAATACTGGACTGTGTTAATTTATATTGAGTTCTGCAATATTTTCTCTACAATGGTAGAGTCTGACACAGATGTCATATGCTTTATAATTGCCACTAATATTCTCAGAAACGATAAAGTTAAACACAGTTATGCATCTACTTGATGAAACATCAATGGTGTATTTAACACATGTAAGGCTTAGTTATTTCACTTATAAAGAGGTGGATTTATTTTACTAAAGCGTATTTTAGGCAGCTATTAAATGAATTAATGAATAATAACTGTTAGAATTTAACCTTCCAAGTTTAGATGTTATATCGTTATATAAATATTTCGCTTGTATTTATCAAGTGTCTCCCCTGTCTGGACATTGTGCTGAACTTAATAGTGTCTGAAGAGGAGAGGGCATGAGAATTTGATTTCAAAGCTGAATAAGATCGTGCTGTTCTTTAAGAGCTTATTTTGACCAAATAAGGGAGAAGGCAAATACAAATGAAAGGTGCTAGAGGGAAAAACAAACAAGCAAAACACACAAACAGAGAGTATAGAAGCAGTATTCCTGGAAGATTCAGAGAAAGGCGAAGTGAAATTTGGGCTAGACCTGGATAAATGAGTGTAAGTTCAACAGGGAAAAGGGGAAGTGGCTTTTTACACACAAGAACCTGTACATGGATCAAAAGGCTATCTTTAAAAAAGAATAAGATGATATTGCAAAGTTCACAGTTGTAAAAAAGTGTGTTTCAGGGCTCTATCGTTTTACCCTACTTCTTCAATCTGCATCTGAACAAATAATCCATGAAGCTGGACTATATGAGGAAGAACTCAACATCACAACTGGAGAAAGACACATTAACAACTTGCTATATATGCCCAGCTATGAAGCAAAACCTTGGTGGTATAGTGGGTAAGTGCTATGGTTGCTAAGCAAAATCCACCAGGCACTCCTTGGAAACTCTATAGGGCAGTTCTACTCTGTTTTATAAGGTCGCTATTTTTTTATGAGTCAGAATTGACTCAACGGCCACAGATTTACTTGTTTTTTTACTAACCAAAAGGTCAGCAGTTTGAATCCTCCAGCCGCTCCTTGTAAACCCTATGGGACAGTTCTACTCTGTCTTATGGGGTTGCTATGAGTCAGAATCAACTCGACGGCAACGGGTATTTGTGGATGACACAACCTTGCTTGCCGAAAATGAAAATGACCTAAAGCATTTACTGATGAAAGTGAAAAACTACAGCCTTCAGCATGGATTACACCTTAATGTGAAGAAAATGAAAACCCTTATACTGGCCCCGTAAACAACGTTATGATAAATGAAAAAGAAATTGAAATTGTCAATTATTTCATTTTACTTGGATTAACAGTCAATGTCCATAAAAACAGCAGTCAGGAAATCAATGTATTGCATTAGACAGATCTGTTAAAAAAAACTGCTATAAAGTTGAAAAAACGAAGATGTCACTTTGATGAATAAGGTACCTATGACCCAGGCTATGGTTTTTTCAATTCCCCCTTATGCATGCAAAAGTTGGATAGTGAAATAGGAAGACAGAATAATAATTGATGTGTCCCAACTATGGTGTTGGCTAGTAATGTTGAAATATCATAGACTGCCAAAAGAATGAACAAATCAGTCTTAGAAGAAATGCAACCAGAATGGTCCTTAGAAGTGAGAATAGCCCAAGTCTTAGGCTTGCTTACTTTGGGCACGTCATCAGGAAAGAGCAGTCACTAGTAAAGGACATCCTAATTGGTAACATAAAGGGTCAGCAGAACAAGGAAACCTGTCTTAGTTATCTAGTGCTGCTATAACAGAAATACCAGAAGTGGATGGCTTTAACAAAGAAATTTATTCTCTCACAGTCTGGTATGCTACAAGCCCAAATTCAGGGTGTCAGCTCCAGGGGAAGGGTTTCTCTCTCTGTGGCTCTGGAGGAAGGTTGTTGTCATCAGTCTTCCTCTGGTCTGGGAGCTTCTCTGTACAGGAACCCCAGGTCCAAAGGATGCGCTCTGCTCCTGGTCCTTCTTTCTTGGTGATATGATGTCCCCCGCTCTCTGCTCACTTCTCATTCCTTTTATCTCTTGTAAGATAAAAGGTGATGCAGGTCAAACCCCAGAGAAACTCCCTTTAGATTGGATCAGGAATGTGACCTGAGCAAGGGTGTTATATCCCACCCTAATCCACTTTAACATAACCCAAGCTTGCCTCATTAACCACAGGCAGAGATTAGGGTTTACAACACAGGAAAATTACATCAATCATGAAATGGAGGACAGCCACAGAATACCGGGAATTGTGGCCTAACCAAGTTGAAGCACATATTTGGGGGACACGTTTCAATCCATGACAGAATTCCTTAATGGGATTGATTGACACAGTAGCCACAACAGTGAATTTAAACATACCAAATATCATTAAGATGGCTAAGGACTAGGCAACATTTCATTCTTTTATACGTATGGTCACCATGAGTCAGAGCCTACTCAAGGGCAACTAATAGCAACAACAACAAACAATATAAATTATATATATATGCACATACGTATATATACACACATATGCATACACACTCATATATGAGATTTTAAACAAAATCTTTTTATAGTAATGAGTTAATTTGGTTTTAGTCATGCAGATATTTTCTTAGTTTACCAATTTTTTTTTAATGACTGTAGACTTTCAAGTCTTCCTTTCATCTTGATGAAATCCCTTTTTTTCATTGCTTAAAGATTAAGTTTGACTGTGAGATTATCATTCTAACCCATTTAGTTAGCTGGAGGGAATTTCATTCCTTCTTAAACTGAAGCATTTATAAGCTTCTAACTACTTAGAATTAAATTGACCCTGTAGAGGAACCACATCACCATGAGTATTAATTATGACATTATCAACATTCAGGAATATATATGGATTTATATGACCAAAATATGAAAATATTTTGATAATAATAATAAATTTGTTTAAATTATATTCCTATCTTTCTACGTGACAATTGGTTTTCCTCTTTGGAAGGTAAAATTAAAGATGTTTGCACCAGAAGGCATTATTATGTATCTCTAATATCATCCAATGACAGTTTTAGCACATATTTGAAGTAATCTCTTGGGATATGTTGCCTTGACAAAAATTCTTGGTCTTGATCGCCATTGCAAAGTTGAATTCTTAGATTCTAAGAATGTAGTAAAAATTGCTGGATTCAAATCAGCCACTTTGCCTAAAATGTAAAACCATCTATTATTCAGTCAGTCACTCAAAGTTACACTTTAAGAGATGGTCACCTGTTGATATTTGTGATCTTACCCAATTTGAGTACAAGTAACTATCATTTTAGGATATCATTTCTTGAAATTATATCATAAGAATCTGTTATTTGTACAAAAAACATTGCCGATGTATTATTTCTAAGGAATACTCATTTGTGATATAAATACTTTTCATGTCTTTCAAAGAATTTTTATATTTGGTAGTAAGTGATAAGCCTGCTTAAAGTGAAAAGTAGATCAGAGTTTTAAAATTTTGGTTCTTTAAATGAAGAAGCTATGCTTCAACATCTTCATGTAGTTTAGGCCAGTTAGCCTAGGTTTCGAATTACTTGAAATTATTTTGGATTTCCCCTTTCTTCCTCGTCATCATTGTAAGTTAGGTTTCAATCTTTTTTTTTTTTTTCCCCCAACACGGCTGAGATCCAATAAACTTTAAGTCATCTAAAAGCTACGTGACCACCTCCAAATTCTCCAATTCCCTGGGTCACTGTGTCTTTTAAAATTTAAACAAAATTGACATATCCATTCATTGCATGTTTTCCCAGATCTGTAGAAACTCATTAGGGATCGTGGGGAGGGGGGCTAGTGATTCCTCTTCTCCTTTTCACTTGGAGTTCCAACCTGTTCTTTTGGCAGTACATGAACTCACTGGGTACAGCCTTGCTTACTATTTTTACAAGAGATACCAACAAATCAAGGTTGTGTATGTTTAGATAACTTTCCTAAACTGAGGGTAAGAGATGGTGGTAACATCAGAAGACTGAATAAACAATTTAAGGTTAAATACTAAACATTTGCTCTTTTACTTTTCCACCTGTGGGAAATTTTAACTGGTTGTTTCTTCCCCTTAGATACAAAAACTTAATCTGTTTTGTACACTGTCTTCATCCATTCATCCATTCATTCAAAACATTTTTTAAGCATTTACTATATATCAGGCGGAAACCCTGGTGGTATAGTGGTTAAGTGCTGTGGCTACTAACCAAAGGGTCGGCAGTTCGAATCCACCAGGCGCTCCTTAGAAACTCTATGGGGCAGTTCTACTCTGTCCCGTAGGGTTGCTATGAGTTGGAATCGACTCGACGGCACTGGGTTTTCTGGTTTTATGTATCAGGCATAAAGGTTTACATTCTACCTTCATGGAGCTTACATTTTGTGGAGGGAAACAGACCATGAGCAAGTAAGTAAAGCAGACAATGATTTAGATATTGAAAAGCCTTATGAGGAAAAAGTAAAATATGGCAACTTCCCTGGGTGGCACGAACTGTCAAGGTTGGTGTTTCAAACCCAGCCAGAGGCACTTCAGACGACAAGTCTGGCAATCTGTTTCTAAAATGTCATGGCTTGAAAACCCTAAGGATCGGTTCTACTCAGCACACGTGGTGTTGTCAGGAGTTAAGAAGTGATTCAGTAGCAATGAACAACAACAAACGGGTTGTCCTTGAGAAAGGGGCAATTTTAAGTAAAAAAATTGAAATTTTCACTGAGAAGGAGACATTTGAGTAAATACCTGTTCTGTGGCAGAACAGTTTTAGAGAGGAAACAATATAGTACAAGGCCCAAATTAGGGACATGATGGGCATTATTAGGAAAGAGCAAGGCCAGTGTCATTAAAACAAAGAGAAGAAGAGGGAGAAGGTGTTTCCTAGCAACCTCTCTTACCTTGTTCTGGTTTGTCTGCTTCTGTACAAAGAAAAGCAAAAACAAAACAAAACAACAAAAAAAAACTTCCAAACTCCAGAAACGTAATTTATACAGATTGAAAGAAGAAATGATTTTAAATAAATAATTGTGTGTATAGGTAAAAATTAAAATAATTAAATGCCGCTTAATGTTTTATCTCACTATCACTATGTTTGTGGGATTAATGCATTTTTTTTTCATTATCACTAGGTTTTTGTATGAGTATTATTTATGTTTGTATAGTATCCTACTGTATGAATACAGCACAATTTTTTTCTTTTTTCTTTACTCTATCTATTGGTGATGGATATTTGGGTTGGTACAGGTATTTTGGTTATTGCTAATAAAACTACTGTGAATATTCTAATACAAGATTTTTCTCTCCAGAGATAAGAATTCATTTCTTTTATGTATATATCCGGGAGTGGAATTGCTGGGTCTTAGGTTAATGTTTAGCTTTAGAAGCTACTGTAAAATTTTTTCCAAACAAGATTGTACGAATTTATACCTCCAACCAAGTAAACATTTTCAAATGAGATTGTAACAATTTACATTCCTGTTAGTTTTAGTTTTTCGACATGCTTACCAGTGCATGTTGTTGTCTGCCATTTAGAATTTTAGCCATTCTGATGGGTATATAGCACTGTCTCATTTTGGTTTTAAGTTTCATTCTATGATGACTAATCATGTTGTTCCCTTTTGATGGACATTTTTATCGTCTGTTTTGGAAAGGATTGTTCAGGTTCTTTGACCATTTTTAAATTATGCTGTCTTTTTTGTCCCTTTGTAGAAGATAGATACTATGTTCTTCATATCAGCTCTTTTTTAGGTACATGTATTGCAGATATCTTTTCTTGGCTTTTGCTTATCCTTTCACTCTTGAAAGTATTTCTTAAGGAACTAAAAATCTTAATTTTAATGAAGTACAGTTTACCAATCTTTTTATTTTACAGTTAGTTTTTTTTTTTTGTCTCATTCAAGAAATTTTTACCTTTCGTAAGGTTATGAAGATACCCTCCTGTATTTTCTTTTTCTGGGGACTTTATTGTTGGAGCTTTCATATTTAATTCTATGATTCATTTAAAATTATGAAGATAGAAAGAGTATACAGTGTGTGATTCCATTTCTATGAAGTTCAAAACAAGAAAAACTATAATGATAAAATTCAGAAGAATGATTATTCTGTGCAGGGTGGTTTTGTTGGGAGGGAAGGTGAAGAAACCTTCTGGGATTCTAGAAATATTATGTATTTTAATTTGAGGGTAGGGTTTTATATATATATGATATATGCATACACTTTAATATATAATACATATTTTCACCATTGTTGCCCTTTACTATACATAAGTTATACATCAATACATGAAAAAGTCACTAAAATATGTACCTTTCATTTATTATGAACTTCATTTAAAAACATTTTTTTTACTTGATTTTTTTCCTGTGAAAAGTTTTTGTTTCCTGGCCTAGTCATAGTCTTCCAAATTACGTAGCTAATACGTAGCTCACTCAAAGCTTATGGGGTCTCAAACTTTTCTGGAAAAAAGAAATATAATTGTAGTGAAACCTAACTTATTCATATGATGAGAGAGAGAAGGAAGAACCAAAGAAGTTTCAAATAATTTCCAAATCATGGATTATGAAAAAAATTACCCGAATCTCACTTTTCTCTCTGAAGAAGCCTAACTCCATCTTTTTATTTTCATTTAAGGTGGAGTTAATTGGTGGCTCAGTGAAGTAAAATCTCAATCACTGTATATCCTTTTCTAAAACTTCATTAATTAGTATTGATTGGAAAAATATTTTACTGAAATAATCCTTATAGTATTAAAACGTGTACCTTAAATTTCATATTAATCAATAATTATATTATTTTCCTGAACCTTTTCCTATACTTGTTTGTATGCAACGTTGCAGACCTTTGCTACTTTATTAGACAGAGACTCAGGAACATGAAAACATCTCACACAAATAGGTAACCCATGAGAACTTAATGACGGGACTGTTTACAGATATATGGGAAAGGAGAATCCCAGGGCTAGCAAAGATAGGGACCTATGACTGTCTCTAGGCCTGATGGGGCAGGAGCAAGAGGAGGGAGTGGTTACTGAAACCTGGAAAGAGCCATGGCCTTGATCAGAGGTACACTGGCACTGCTAAAGGGCTATGCTCATTGTGCCTTATCCCACAAACAACTATATTGTTTACCCTAAACACTGTTCTTTAAAGATGATACAATGACTTTTTGATGTTATCTTTAATGTATCAAAATATCTGGGGTGGGGCCCAAAAGCCCATATTTTAGTAATCTGAGTAGATGTCTTTGGTACAAGAAACTTTGATTCTAAAATATTTTTGACTTCCTTCGTCACACGTGGAAACCCCGGTGATGTAGTGGTTAAGAGCTACTGCTGCTGACCAAAAGGTCAGCAGTTTGAATCTACCAGGTGCTCCTTGGAAACCATATGGAACAGTTCTACTCTGTCCTATAATGTCGCTCTAGGGCAGTGGGTTTTGTTTTTTGGTTTTCATCATACACATTAGTGCCATCAAGCCATTACTGATACAAAAGTATCACTTGACAAGATTTTGAAATTTAATGTCCTCTTAGAAAGTTTTATATGTTCTAAGATATAAATTGTGGCAAAGAGCATGTGTTTCTCAAATACATTTACTATCTAGAGTTTTAGAGACATGCAGAGATTCTAGTTCAATAGTTTCAAAATAAAATTATTTGTGAGATAGAACTGTTGTATTAATTTTTTAAAAAGAAAATAAAATAGCAACAAATAAAAACCTATCCCAAATTATATATATATACGTTGTGAGAAGACTTTAACTATTAAATATTGATCACTGTTCTCATTTTAATATTAGACTGCTAATAACATTCCTGAAACAGAATTAAGTTATTAATATCAAAACAATCTCTTTTCTTCCTTCTAAACAGAGAAATAAAAACAATAGCTCCATGGTCAGGAAAATTGAGACGAATGAAAGCTGTCAAAGGATTGGAGTATAAGAAAAGACTTCCATTTTCAGTTCTGTTTTGTTGAACTTTTGAATATTTCTATTACTAATGATATAATTCAGCGATCTGTCATTCAAATATATGTCTTGCTCTGTAATCAAAAGATTAAGCACCATAAAATACCTTTTAATTTATCTTTCATTTAGTCCGTTTCATAAAATAGCCATAATGTTCTTTCAAGTGAGGATTATGTGAAGTAAATGTTCTTATTTTTAAAATAAACTTTTTCATCCTCTGTATAATTTATCAGCCTATCAGCATCATTTTGTTCACTAAAACATTTTCTTAAGTAAAATATACAGCTTAATTAAAAGGAAATATAACTTTCTGAATGCTCCTTTAGCCTTCTTAGTCAAAACACATTAATTTTGATTTCGAAAAATGTTGTTATAATTTTAAAGAAATTGAGTATGCATTGATATTATGTTCACAATAGCAGTTGGGGGCAAGTGTCCAGAAGAACCTTTAGAAAGATGGAATTCTGATATTTCGTTACTAGACTGTGTGACATATTACATTCTCCTTCCAAAGCTAATTAATCTTTCCCCTTTCACTCTCAGATCATTTTTCTGTTGACTTCAAAATAGAATCACCTTTCAAATACTAGCTCTTCTAACTTTAAATGTAGAGAATTTCAGCCAGTTGCATCCAAGGACCTTTCCTGATCTTTAACTCTTCATTTTATAAATCAACTTAAATACAAAATTTATAAAATCTGTTTTCATATTCCATAGTTATGCTTCAGAGAATATTTGAGATTAACCAACCCTCCAATAATCTAAGAAGTGTACCAAAAACCAAATAAACATCGTTACCTTTGAGTTGGTTCTGACTCACAGCCACCTTATCAAACAGAATAGAATTTAGAACTGCCCCATAGGGTTTCCAAGGCTGTGAATCTTTCTGGAAGCATACTGCCACATCTTTCAGATGGTGGGTTTGAACCGACCTACCTTTTGGTTAGCAATGTAGGGCTTTAACCATTGCACCACCAGGCCTCATTCTAAAAAGTGTTGAGACGTCTAAAAATCCATTTAGATATTAACTTTCTTTAACTCTTGATTTTATAAAAATCTCTGTCTTCATTCATTCATCCATTCATTCAAAATATTTTTTAAATTCACCCGGGCACATATGTATGTGTATAACCAAACCAAAACCAAACTCGTTGCCATCGAGTTGACTCTGACTCATAGCGACCCTATAGGACAGAGTAGAATTGCCGCAGAGAGTTTCTAAGGAGCAGCTGGTGGATTCAAACTGACTACCTTTTGGTTAGCAGCCAAATGCTTTACCATGGGTCCACCAGGGCCCCCATACACCCAGTTCTAACTGGGCTCTAACCAGAGTCATGCTCAAAAGGACAGAATATGGTACTTAACATAGTTTCTTCTTTCAGTTTAATTCTACTTAAACTGGCTATGATAAAGTACTTTGGTAAGTAAAAGAGGTGTATAACATAGATTAAAATTTAAGGAACAAGAGGAAAGGTCATAAATTATAGGAATATTCCTAACCTGTAAGAAAGCAGTTTTAACAGAGGGCAGTGATGGAAGCCAGATTTTGTCGGGTAAGGAATACAGGAGATGTAAGGGCATTGAAGCAGAAGGTGAGGACTATTGTTTGGAGAGGTTGGGAATTTGGGTTGGAGGAAGTGGTGAAGGGATGAGGTAATACATTCACAATAAGAGAGCAGCACACAAATGAAGTGGTATTTGAGCACATTTTTAGCAAAACATGTAAGAACAACAAGGTAGAAGAAATTGAGAATAAAAAGAATTGAGAACCTAAGAAAACAAGTAGAGGGGCTATCCTGAGAAAGGAAAAAAACATTCCTCAAATATTCAAATAAAGTAACAGTGAAATAAAAAGAAAGTCGAAACTTTTCAGTAAGAACAAAAGTTGACAGTTTTAATTTTTGAAGACATTTATCTCTCAGCAAGTGATAGAACATTCCTTTTCCCTATAACTTGGTATATTTGAAATAGAGAAAAGGGATTTTTGTGATAAAGTCTGTAAAAGGTGAAATATAATCTTGGAAGAAAGCAATAAACATAATTTGTATTCAGGTTAGTCAATACAGTCTCCCCACATTTTCTAGCAGTAAATAGCAGCCTATGATCAGTACACATATACGTCAAGGGTTAATTTGGAGGGCTTGGTAAGACTTGAAAAGCAGAAAATAGGGAAAGAAAATTCTGCGACTTCTAAACAACTTGAAGCCCCAGTTCAGATAAGTAAATGAAATTGGTAAGGGAAATGTTTAAAATGTATAAATAAGGTTTGGTTTAATGAACTGAAGATGATGAAAAAATATACATGGAATCATATATTTATTGTGTATTTTTTTTTACCAAAGCATGACTTTGACCTATACAAAGTTAGATAACAGCCCACAGACTACCGTCAGGTTTGGTAATTCTATAGAAGGACTCACAGATCTAACTGAAAGTTATTATACTCATGGTTATAGTTTATTACAACAAAAGGATACAGATTAAAATCAACCAAGGGAAGAAAAACTTGGAGCAGTGTTGTGGAGGGTTCCAAATGTGTAGCTTCCAGTTGTCCTCTCTCAGTCGAGTCATACATTTTTTTTAGTTGCCTTTGAGTTGGTGCTAACTGATGGCAATCTTATGTATAAGCCCTCGGTTGCTAACCAAAAGGCAGATGGGTTCAAACCCACCATCTGAAAGATGTGGCAGTATGCTTCCGTAAAGATTTACAGCCTTGGAAACCCTATGGGGCAGTTCTAAATTCAACTCTGTTCTATAAGGTGGCTGTGAGTCAGAATCGACTCGAAGGTAACGACGTTTATTTGGTTTGGGTGCACTTCTAAGATTATTGGAGGGTTGGTTAATTCCTGCGCTGTCTTCATGATCCTTAGTATGTTTAGGTCCATTGTTGTGGCTATTGTGTCAGCCCATTTCATTAAGAGTTTTCCTCATTTTCTCTGACTCTCTACTTCACCAAACACGATGTCCTTTTCTACCAATTGATCTTTCCTGATGCTGTACCCAAAGTAAACAAGCCAAAGTCTCATCATCATGTCTAATGACTGTCAACACAGTCGTGGACAGTGTTAATTTCTCCTGGCAATGGTGTGTGACAATATACATGAAGTGTTTCTAACCAGGGAAGTTCACCTGAGCTTTGGTGTCCAGAGACTTTACTGGGGCTTTGTAGGGTCACTATCAGTCAGAATTGACTTAACAGCGATGGATTTGTTTTTGTTATACAGACATGGTCCACTGCTCACATGGCTGACCTAAGTCTCCAGACACTCCGAAGGTTGAACTGATACCTTGTGACCCAAAATCTCCCAGCAAAAATCACACTGTTAGACCATTTGGCGTGGCCCAAGAACCCCAGATAAACAAAGACACTTTTATCAGGGAAGATATCCTGAGGATTTAGAGATTATCTTTCCAGAGCTGAGGGCAGAGACTAAACATTTCTTTTTCAAGGTTACATCCTTTATTACTCATTCTGTATCTTTTTTTCTCTATATTTAACAAATTGAACTCTATTGTGGCATGTAGGTTCAAAGTTTCACTTAAATCATTTGTTGAATATAATTACAATCATCCTTATATTTTATAACATGCATTTCTCATCTGCCACCATTTCTGGGTAAAGAAAGAATAGTGACAGTTATTGTAAGTTTAGCAGGTAAGATTACATGAGGGAGCAGAGGAGATTCTGTTATAATGACCATATTTATAAAAAACATGATAATTGTTTATAAATATATGGAGTAGCTGGAATGGGGAAGTAACATTTCAGAATATGCATTGCACTAAACAAAACAAAACAAAACAAACCAACCCATTGCTGTCAAGTCTATTCTGACTCATAATGACCATATAGGACCAAATAGAATTGCTCCATAGGGTTTCCAAAGAATTCGATCTGCTGACCTTTTGTTTTGCAGCTATAGCTCTTAACCACTGTGCCACCAGGGCTCTGCACTAAAATAGGGGACCTACTTAATGCCAGTATGGGTCAGAATCGACTTGATGACAACCAGTTTGGTTTTTGTTTTTCTTATGCAGTTAAGAGCATGTTACAGTGATGTAATTAAGCTCTTGGTTAAAAGCACTTTTTACTCTCAGTTGCCTAATAATAGGGTGTTACAGGTGTCTCTGGAAATTTTTCTCCAATTCTACACTGGAAAGGATGTTCAAATTTAGTAGATGGTGATTTGAGGATCTTTTCCCATACTTGGAGTGTCTTGTCTCTAACGATAAAAACTTGCAGTATAGATCCTGCATTGCTTCTTTTCAGCAAGCAAGGCCCTGTCACCTGGATATCCTAGGTTGTCAGTGAGTCTACCAGCAAATCCTGATGCCACTTGCGTCTTTATATAATTCAGCTTCTCAGATTATTTGCTCAGCATACAGATTGAGTAGGTATGGTGAAAGGATACAGCTCTGATGCACACCGTTCCTGATTGTGAATGACGTAGTATCCTCTTATTCTGTTCAAACAGCTGCCCTTGATCTGTGTACAGGTTCCTCATGAGCACAATTACATGTTCTGAAATTCTTATTTTTCACAATGTTATCCATAATTTGTCAGAATCCACACAACCGAATGCCTTTGCATAGTCAATAAAGCACAGGTAAACATCTTTCTGGTGGTCTCTGCTTTCAGCCAAGATGCATCTGACATCGACAATGATATCCTTTGTTCCACATCCTCGGCTTGGATTTCTGGCAGTTCCCTGTGGATATACTGCTGTGCCCGATTTTGAATGATCTTCAGCAAAATTTTACTTGTGTATGATATTAATGATAATTGTTCAATAATTATTAATGATAATCGATAATTTCCACATTCAACAACAACAGCAACAACAACAGAAATCATTTTAAGTCTCCTTACAGTTGGGCCAGATTGAAGGGGTGGGGATGTGTGTGACATACTGCAACCTATAATTTCCTGGGAGACTCTTAAAAAGCTGTTTAAGTCTGTTTGTCTTATATCTACAAGATAACAGGAAAATGGATAATTATTTTTCTTTAATGTGTTTTTATTTTAATTTCACTGATCTTTATCCTATTTTGAAACAATTTTAGACTCAGACAAAAGTTATAAACATTGCAGAGAAAGTTCCTGTATACTCCTAACCCAGCCTTTCTGAAACCACCAACTTAACATGAATACAGTACTCTTAATTTATCTACAGACATTACCTTTTTTGAGTTTTTTTTTTTTTTTTTTTTTGTCCCACTAATGTCCTTTTTCTGGTCTAGGATCCAATGAAGGATCCCATATTGAATTTACATGTCATGTCACTTTAATATTTTCCAGTCCTTTGTGTCTTTCTTTATCTTGCTACTTTTTACCCATAGATAAAGTCCTCCCGTTGAGCCAATTGTTTGGGCAAAGCAGGGGTTAGGGATTTCTCTTATGTTGCTCACCCCCTAAATAGCCCAACTGAACTCTTGCTGCCTTTTCTAAGAAGAAAACACACGTGTATCAATTTGGCTGGGCCATGATTCCCAGTGTAGTGTGGTGTGTAGATTCAGAGAACATTTGCATGTATCCTTAGCCTCTTCGTTGTTGGTTTTGAACTTGCCTTTTTAAATTTTTTTTGCCTGCAATAAAAGAATAAGAAAACAAACAAAAAGCAATTTAAAAAGCCTCATAAAACACAAGAAAACTAGCTATTCTTTAGAAGCATACAAGTTCCTCTTTTAATTCCTAGAATAAAAATGAAATAAATTAATATTTTATCTCATTAATAATCCATGGACTACTAAATCCCATTGCCTTTGAGTCGGTTCCAACTCATAATAACCCTAGAGCACAGAGTAGAACTGCCCCATATGGTTTGAAGACTATAATCTTTGCAAAAGCAGGCTGCCATTATCTGTCTCCTGCAGAGTGGCTGGTGGTGGGCTCAAACCCACCAGCTGCACTGTGAGAGATACAATGCTTACAAACTTATAAAAACAATTTTGAATAGTTCCAATATTAAACTTAATAGTGTAGTGTGCTAATTATGGAAAATTTAGTGTATCATAATGTGGAAAAAATAAAGTGGAACCTGAATTGAAACTGCTATCTTAAATTTAGTTAGAATATAGGTTTTTTGTTGTTTCCCATACTGTATCTATGACCTTTTGGTCCATAATCTTTTCTTTTTTTTATAACTATTGAAAACAACTAATACTACTAGGTTACTTACAAAAGTTTGGATTGGATTAGAGAGAATTGGATTAGTGTTAATATCGTATTGCTTACTCATAAGAACACATACTTCCAACAATTAATCTTTTCATTAATACATTAATACATTTTCAAAACCATTGGTTATATTTCTTGTTCTTCAAAATGGTGGGACTTTTTATGTGTTAAACTGTTCCCTCTTATTTCTAATTTGGAACTGTTTATCAATTGTCTAAAATATCTTTGATATTTTGATATTATATATAAAAGTCTCCTTCATGTAAGCTAAATAAAAAAACCTGGGTTTTAGTTACTTTATGTATTAAAATCAATACATTGAATAAAATGAATATTAATCATCCAAATATATGAAATTAACCCACCTAGCCAAATTCAAATAAACCTGCTTCACTCAATAATACTATTGTTGTTACGAGTTATAAGGCTTGTGAATTAACTTTGTATGGTACGAGCTGGGGGAAAAAACTATAAAAAAAAAAATACAATTTTAACACATGTTAAGAGGAAAAGAAGAAATTCCACTTTCTTTCCCTTCTGTTGACACCCCACTACAATTCAAGACAGGAGTACCCACTGCCACCCTAGTTTTTACTTACATCAGAGTCTTAGCATGTTAGGGCAAATGACAGGACATAGAGCTTTATGGATGCTTTTCAGTCAGTTCACATTATCTAAAAGCATAAATCTGGTATTCCTATTTTAGTTTTTTGACAAATAAAACGTAAATATATATAATTGCTTAAATAGGTTTAAACTTGTATACAGAAATTTTCAACAAAATTTCTTGCTTCAAAGTGTTTATGTTTTAATTTTAACAGATACTAATACTCCATTGATTCATTAACTGCCTGATCATGCAAAATTTTAACTTAATTGTTTTAATTAGCTTTGTAAAGACACTGTTGCCTAACTTGTAGAAGACAGGCATTTTTTCGTTGTCCTAAATAAATCTTCATTCATGCTAAATTTCTCCAAATTTGAGCTAGAAGCACAAATCTATTTCGCTGTAACCACCTGAGAACACTCATTAAGATAAATCAAATTTGTCCGCTAGAATGACACATCAATAGACTAGAAAAGCAATATGGAACAGTATGATTTAAGAACAACAACAAAAATGCTGCCAATATTAAGCAACGTTTTAGATCTGTAGTGGAAAGGAGCATTAAAATATGTGCTTTCACTGTTAATAGATGACCTGATAGTCTACCGCTATGAAGCTGAGCCTCTTGATGCCAGTAGAAAAATGCAACAGTAAGACATAATTCCTGGATTTTATTTGACACTATTCTAATAGACTCCACACTCCTGAATATGAACACAGAATTTTAATATAGTTTATATTGCAGCACTTGGGAAATTTCTTGTCTCTGATGTTTGACTCTGTAACTCATGCCCCTTATGGGTTGAATTTTAGCATTTGTATAACATTTAAAATGGCATTAGCCTTGAATTAGCCTTAAAGAATACTTTCCGATATATATCCTCCTTTCCAATTTGTTTTTATCTTTGTCTTCCATTTGGCTACCTGAATTTCTGAACGTGTCTGCCTGAGAGTAAAATGCCTTCTTGTCTTAATAGCAAGGGAAGACTTCTTGGAGGAGGTAGAATTTGCAAAAGACCTTACAGAGTGAGAGAAGTGGAGTGAAAGGTACTCTGATGGTGCCTTGGTACAGGGAAAAGTCCATGGTGAAAGTGTAAGGATGCACACTGAAGGATTAACACTGTTGATCCAAGCTGAGTGTTTGGACAAGAAATTGAGTAGTGCTAAAATAGAAGTATGCCCTTGATTCAAAGTTTGAATTTGATCCCTTAGGTGCCAAAAACAATTATTAACAGGTAACTGGCATGATCAAATCAGTAATTTTGGAAGAAGAGTTTAAAGATAATGTGCGGAATAGAAGACATCAGGACCCATATGCTATCTAGGAGGCTTTCATAGTAATGTTGTTATGTGCCGTCGAGTCGATTCTGACTCAAAGCGACCCTATAGGATAGAGTAGAACTACCCATAGGGTTTCCAAGGAGCAGCTGGTGGATTCGAACTACTGACCTTTTTTTGGTTAGCAGCCAAGCTCTTAACCGTTGTGCCACTTTTGTAGTAAGAGCCTAAATTATAGTAGTCACAGTGAGATAGAAGGGACAGGTATAACAATTTTTTACCAAAAAATCAGTAGGACTATCCACAGGATTTGTTAAGGCAAGAAAAAACAACAAACAAACTAAACTTGATGGTTTTTAGTCTCAGGGAGCTCTGGTAGATCAAGTGGTTAAGAGCTTTGCTCCTAACCAAAGGTCAGCAGTTCAAATCCACCATCTGCTTCATGGAAACCCTATGGGGCAGTTCTAAAACAGCGCACTCTTAATTGAAATAGAGAAGTCAGAAACAGGTTGGGCTGGAGGATGATGAGACTGTTTTTGAATTTGAAACACTCAATGAAGTGTATCAGCAAGAAGTTAAAAATATGGACTGAGAAAACAGGAGAGAGGTATAAGCTGGAAAAAAAATTGAAAAATTAACACGGAACTCGTTGAGGTTCTTTTTCTACCATTTTAATTTGCTGTACAACACCAATTAAATTCATGAAGCCATTCTGAAAGAGCTACTGAGTAAAAGTAAGGACAGTAGAGATGTTAGCTGCCTGAAGCTGGAGTTACTTGCTGTGCCTAACAGTGACACAACTGAGTGACTTTGCTTGGTTTGGTTGTCTTTTCATCTGATCATATGCTTGGCTTGGCATAAGTGAACAGACAGAGTAAAAGGGGCCAAAATAAATCAAATCCACAAGTTAATTTTAGTTTAGTTTATTTTCATAACCACCTTTACGTAGTAAAGCCCACTAAAGCAGAACAGAGAAAGAATTGTAAAAGGGGCTTTAGCCTCTCTCTGTTTCTGTCTGCCCTCCCTAAAACAGGGAAAATGATACTACCTTTTGGAGTCACCAAGGCATCACAATAAATAGCCCCTGGACAATAATATGCCTGGAGTGCATTTTTCCAGATCTCAACGGCAGTGTTTTCACTCTATCTAGAATGTGCTCCATCTCTGTGTGCTTTTAATCTAACCCAATTGTCACAGTTTTTTTTTTAATTGTTTGTTTTTAAACAATGAACACACAGATCTTTTTGTGACATTGGTTGCCGACCTCATGACGTGTCAACACTCTCCCCTTCTCAACCTTGGTTTTCTCTTTTCCTTTTAGTCTAGCTTTTGTGTCCCCTCCTCCCTTCTCATCCTTGACCCTGGGCTTGTGTGCCCGTTTAGTCTCATGTCCGTGGTGGAACTACATGTGTTATTTTTTGCTTTATAGGGCTGTTTAATTTTTGGCAGAAGGGTGAACCTCAGGAATGACCTCAGTACTGAGTTAAAAAGGTGTCGGGCTTTCTCCAGTCTCCGTCAGACCACTAAGTCTGGTCTTTTCTGTGTGAGTTTGAATTTTGTTCTACATTTTCTTCAGCTCTGTCTGGGACCCTCTGTCGTTATCTCTGTCAGAGCAGTTGGTGGCGGTAGCTGGGCATCATCTAGTTGTGTGGGACTCAGTCTGGTGGAGGCTGTGGTAGTTGTGGTCTGTTAGTCCTTTGGACTAATATCTCCCTTGTCTTTGATTTTCTTCATTCTCCGTTGCTGCAGACGGGGTGGGACCAGTAGACGTATATTAGATGGCTGCTCACAGGCTTTTAAGACCCCAGATGCTACTCGCCAAAGTAGTATGTAGAACATTTTCTGTATAAACTATGTTATGCCAATTGAGCTAGATGTCCCCCAAGACCTGATTGTCACAATTTTTAAAAACTATCTTATTTCATTATTTCTGATTTAAAATCTGATCTTTGTTTCCTCAAGTAAATAAGGAATATGGAAAGAGTAGAAATCTAGAGAAGCTTTAATGTCAAAATTCATACGTACTTTATATTTTGTTAAAAATAACAAAACTTATAACTCAATAAAAGGCCTCTGAATAAGTGGCATGTGATAATTTAGAAATTACTAAAATATTATTAAAACTAGAAGTGTTCATCATTTTTATAATAACCCATATGTCTCTATTAAAAGATATAAAAGGAATATGAACCCATTTTGAAATTGCATTTAAAATTGCAGAAAGTATAGGAGAATTTATTATCACACAATTTTTCATGCAGTATTAGAAACACCTATATTTTGTAATTCATTTGGACCCTGGTATATTTTTCTTTGTCTCCAGTCAGTTGTTTTCTTATTTTGCCTTAGTGAAAATCATTACTTTTTTCCTATGACTGTCTTATGAGTATAGCCCCAAAACAGCTTATAAGAAAAAAAAAAAAAAAGTCAGTAATTTCATGGTTATTAAGCATTCCAAAATGTTACAGCTAAAAAATGGAGTATTCAGCTACATTAATATTGCCGAACGTTGAAACCAATTTCTGTGTATTCCGTGCTCTAAGACATTTAGTTCACATGTGGCTTGGTTATTGGCTGGATTTGACTGGCAAGTTGGGTTCATTCCTCAATGAGAAGTGAAATGAACTGATAACTCTGTAATGATATTAATTTTAAATATTCTACTATGCGCTCTTGGTGAGTGTAGCAAGGCTGGTTTAAAAGCTCAGTTTAGGGGACATTTAAATAGCCACGTGGTGTTTGGCATCCTTCTTAATCTCTAAGTCATATATAATTAAATTAGGTAAATTTCAGTAATAGTTGGGACAAAGTAAATGATCATTAAATGACAGATCTTTCTTAAAGGGGGACTTTATCACTGGTCACTACTTTTTTTACTATAGATCCTTTCATTAGCGCGCTGCTCTTGTTTTTTTTTTTTTTTAAAGAATAAAACAGGTTTTTGTTGCTGTCACAGCTGGGTAACACAAGCACAAAACCAGTCATATATTTTTTTAATCATCTCTTTAGTCTATGAGAACACAAATATTAAGGAGCCTCTACTCACCTTTATCCATTTGTCTAATAGATAATGACTTCTCACTTCAGTGTTCTCTTCCATTAGCCCTGGAAAGCCCTTACAATTATATTGCCATGTTTCTTTTCTAGATTCATAAAACTAGTTGTTTTAGATTAAAAAAAAGAAATTTTTACATCTAATTGAAGAATACCTGTGTTATATCAGTAAATATCGGATTTTATGTCTATTTCCTTTATTTAAGTATAAATAAACAATACATACAATAAACACACATATACATTCTATATATACATATATGTACACACATAGAAAAAAACAAAAACCCGTTGCTGTCAAGTTGATTCTGACTCATAGCGACCCTATAGGACAGAGTAGAACTGGCCCATAGGGTTTCCGAGGAGTGGCTGGTGGATTCGAACTACTGATCTTTTGGTTAGCAGCCATAGCACTTAACTAATGTACCACCAGGGCTCCCTACACACACATACATATTATTATATAGATTTCCTTAATGTGTACTTTAAAATAATCAAAGAAAAAAATTTTAACTTTTCAACAGGGTCTCTGTTGGCAATAAGTCATGACCCAATGTTTTTGGTGACTCTCAGATATTTCAGTGAGAAAAAAGAAAATACAGAAAGAATGAAAGTGCTTGAAGAACCCACAACTCCAACCTGGGTTGCCTGGGTTAGGAGTTTGCCTCTCAGTAAATGGCTCTTAAAAATATTCTCTTACAGTAAACGGCTCTTAAAAACATTCTCTTAGAGTAAACGGCTCTGGTTTGCCATGTTCTCACTATTTTTATACCCTTTCTATTGATAATAACATACGGAAACAACCAAATGTATACTTTCATAGAGGTGCTCTGGTGGTGCAGTGGTTAAAGTACTCGGCTGCTAACTGAAACGTCCGTGGTTTGAACCCACTAGCCACTGTGAGGGAGAAAGATGTGGCAGTCTGCTGCCATAAAGATTTATAGCATTGAAAACCGTATGGGGCAGTTGTACTCTGTCCTATAAGGTTGCTCAGTTGGAATCGGCTCCATGGCAGTGGAGTTTTTTTGGGGGGGGTTTGTGTTTCCATAGGCCTCTCCTTATCCTTTGGATAGTTAGTAGGCTCAGAACCTTTGACACCACAATAAAAAATAAAATATATATATATATATTTTTTTATCAGGTTTCTTATCTTTAACCACATTGAACCTTCTAGTACTGGAGACCTATAGCATGTCATGTACACTAAGACTGCCCTTAGGTACAGTGGTGAGTCACAGGAAATTTATTTCTAAACCGTTGATTACAGCATAGGAAAAAATGCACACAGCATACGTTTTGAAATGTAGCCAAATACTTAGGTTTCAGCTATTTCTCCTGTTAACCAAATAATTTGTCAATCAGTTTCTTCCCATTTTTCACTATTAATTCATTAAAAACAATTAAGCAAGGACTGTCTTATCTATCAAGGAAGTCACAGTTTAGTAAAAAGAGTGCTATAGAAACAAATATTTGTTACATAATATGGTGAACATAATGCCAAAGGGCTGCATACTGTGGAAGTCTAGACCAGGAGTCACTTGCCAAGCCTAGAGAGAATATACAGTTCAAAAAAATATTTTCTGGTCGGTGGTTGAGACCTGATTTGAATCTTAGGATCTAATTAGTTAGTAAGAAGAAAGTACATTCTGGATAGAAGGAAGAGTTTGAACAAATACACAGAAGTAAGAAACCTCAATGCTGGTAAATCCTCTTGCACTCAGTAGATAAAATCTTGGTGGAGTTAATTAACCTCTCTCTTGCCTTATGTTTTGTCCTCTGTGAAATGAAGGGGTAACCTCATAGGGTTGTTTTGAGAACTGAGATAAAGCATATAAACTATTTTACCTGTTGTCTAGTGCATAATTAATGTATAACATTTATTGAGCCCTTATATCCTAGCCTAGGACGCTCCCAAATACTTTATATGATTATCCAGGCAGTCTCACTCCAAAGTCTTGAAGCTTAACCATTGTGCCGTATCATTGGATAAATTTTAACTGGTATTGTGAATAGATCTTATATATTTAAAGTGGATGCTAATATTAATATGAATTTTACAGTAAGACAAAATGCACATAAGCAGCTTTAAGATACTTAATGACTATACACTTACTAGACAATGAGTATAACTGAATTACACACCAGAGGCCAAGTTTTGGTAATTCAGTCAAGTTGAATAGCTCACATATTTAGCCATGTTTGTAAGGTAGACTTCTTATTTACCTTAAACGTATTCCATCTACAATGCATGATATTAACATTCCCATTGATAAAATAAAACTAGCTTGTCAGTGAATATTTTAGGAAATACCATATGAAAAACCAAACAAAGCAGCATTGGTTATAAAGCCAAGGAATATCATATTGCCTCAATTACATAGCATTAGCAAATAAAATTTAGACTTGTGGCATATCATTTCTGACATCTTGGTGTTTTCTCCTATTTAACACTTTATTATTTTTATTTTACATAGGGTGTACTGTGAATGTTCTTTTAAAATAGATCAGGAAAATTTTCTAGCCTTGTAGCTAGGTCATCTAGCCTGTAATCCCCGAGTGCTCCTATACATGCCTTTTAAAAAGTTGGTAAGAAGCAGTATTTTCTAGTCATCTAAAATTCAACTATTCTCTCAGAAGTGCGTATCTATAAAATACTAATTGCCGTGAGAGTTCATCTTCCAGTTCTTTAGCACTCTCAGGTGAATGGTTTTTCAGCTGACCTACAACCATTAAGCTTGATTAAGTAGTCCCCAACTGGTTGGTCCCTGTTTTAATTGCCATTTCGGTGCATTCACCAGTTTAAAAGAATTACCATAAATGAAGAGAATGGAGTTTAGCAAGAATGACTGCTTTGTAGTGCAATCAAGGTGAAAATAACTGTTGTGTATGTAAAGGTTCAATAATAAGTGATACATAGAAATAGAGGAAAAACAGGCTTATCTTTAAATATAAGGTAAATGTGAGAAAGAGAATTATTTTGTGTTTAACAGTGCTAGACAGAGCCTGTCACTATGATTCAAAGCCCAGATTTAGGACTACTATTGAGAGCAAGGTACTAAAATTGGAAAGAGTTCAAAGACAAATGACATAAAATAGTTACGATTTGGAAAATACTAGCTTTAAAGAATCCTAACAGAATGTGGACTGTTAAAGTTGGAGAGAAGAAATCAGACTATGATGAGAAATTGTCTTTAAAAAAAAAATCTTCTAAAGCTCTTGGAGCCTCGTGAAGGAGAGTGGGCTTTGGAGTAGGTGGACCGGGGTTAAAATCGCAGCTCTGCCCTCACTAGCTGTATGCTCTCGTGTACATTTCTTACATAAGAAATGTTATAAACTGAGAAAAAGATTATGTCTGTCATGTCATTTTTTTGGTAAAGATTAAATGAGATAATGTTTCTTTTTACAAGGCCTAAAACAGGATCAGCTTTCATTAATTGAGAGCTAATGAAATTAAATGGCAATAATTATTTAAAAGCTATTTCTACAGAATATATTAATTGACTCCATTTTTTCTCAATAGAATCAAACAAATAATTTACTCAAATTAGGCATCTAGCAATCTTACTCTACTTTGATTTTGTTTCTCCATTAGTGGAGAAATGGAAATAAAAATAAGACGTTGATAGTGTAACATATTCACTGCTGTATGCCTAGAACCTGAGTGCCTGACTCTCATCAAATACTTCATAAATATTTGTGAAACTAATAAAAAAAGAATGATATGATATGAAAGATCTGAGGCTAGATGAGTTTAGGAGGAGATTGTTATGGGGAGTTTTAATTTGTTACTTACTTCCCTAGATTTCATGGGTTATTTTGTGTTATTCCGCTAAACTAGCTCATCATTTGGTGATTTTGTTCTGTTTTGTTAAAATAAGGGTATCTTTTCTATATGTGGCCTGAAAAATGGCAGGGGGACAATATAACTTCATTTGGTACATTCTGAGTGTGTCCCTTAATGATACAATAGATTAAGAGAAAGAAATTATTTTTTCTTTGAACCCATCCGAAACCAAACCCACTCCTGTCAAGTCGATTTCAGCTAATAGTGATCCCAAAGAGTTTCCAAGGTTGTAAATCACTACTGAAGCCAACTGCCACATCTTTCTTCTGCAGAGCTGCTGGTGGTTTCGAACCACCAATATTTCAGTTAGCAGTCAAGGGCTTTAACCACTGTACCACCAGGGCTCCTTAATTAGATGGATGAGAATGATTTTATGGAAGAAAGGAGTCTTTTCTTTATATAAGTAGAATTGTTTGGATCTAGCACAGTTTAGCACAGTCCATGTAGGAGGTGTTCCCCTCTCTCTCAATCCCTTCCCCTCTCTTCTGCCCTCCCTTCTTCCCCTTTTTCTTCCTCTGCTCATCTACCTCCTTCTTCCTTCTCTCTCTTCTGTATTTATCATGTGATGGAGTAGAAATGGCAAGTGAATGGTTTTCATATACACCTGGTTATAAATTCTAACTGCTACCTATCTCTGTATTTTAAATATCTCCTCTGTAAAAATGAATGCAAATACCTATCCAGTATTCATGAACATTCTAAGGTAATGCGTGAAGAGTGCCAGGATATAGTAGATGATCACTAAATATTACTTCTTTTTCCTTCAATTTGGATAAATGTTAACAAATAGTAATAATATTTTAGGTCCTCAAGCAAACAACAAGTTTATGCAGTATGTGAAAGATAAGAGAATGTACCATATAGTAAGAGCATTTTCTAATAAAATTAAATTTTTATGTTTAATATTAATCTGAAATTATTATTCTCAACAACAAAGTCATAATATATAGAGGAGTCTTGAGAAGAAACAGAACATCTAGTATAATACTTACAACAGTTATCATCCAATTCAAATTAACCAATATTATCAGAATTACAATAAAGGAAATTCATTCATATATTTCTACATTCAACAGATATTTATTGAGAGCCTACTGTGTGCCAGGCATTGTTGAACGTGCTTCAGAAATATGAGTTAACAAAGACAAATGTTCTTGCCCTCAAGAAACTTGCATTGAAGCAGAACCAGAACTTCTCTTTTGATAATATCATTTTTAGAAATGCTATTGTAGGCTTCACCTTTCAAGTTTGGAGTAAAAGAATTTTACCCAATAGTAGCCATAAAAGTGTTTACTCACCTCATTTACTGTAAGTAGAGTTTACAGTCTTGCTATGAGTTGAAACCAACTCCATGACACCTAACAACAATAATCTCAACATTTTCCGTTAATCGAGGCTGTTTTATTTTTACATCCTCCAATGATTTTGTATACATTGGAAAGGAGAATTTTTTTCTCCTACTATAACAGTATAAAGTTGGGCTGTTTTATTTTTTTTATAACAGTATAAAGTTGGGCTTTTTATCAACCCTGAAGTGTAAGGATTTGTCACCCTATTTCACTGCTCATTGCATGTTCCTTTATTACTTTAGAATTTTTGCTTGTTTGTTTTTACTTTAGAATTTCTGATTAGTTCCCTACCCCTACCCCACACTCTATCTATCACGTTTGTTTAATTCAACATTAAAAATAAAAATGAAAGTAAAATAGTCCAGGAAAGGTCAATGCCAGTTTTTTTTTTCCTGTCAGCAGGACCAGGGGCGTTTGATTCGTCTGTTCCATGGTGGCTCTTTCTTCCTACTGCCTTCAGCTATTACATTTTCAATCACCTTGTTTATATCCTTCTAGAACCAGTCTGGAAGAGCTTACCTCCAAGTTGGGTTTCTCTACTGCCTTTATTAGAAAGTTGTCAGTAACTTATTACTGCATCTTATTGGATGGCCTTTGTCCTGCAGTATTGCTTTTCTAGCAGAGGTACAGGTAATAAAAATCTCTGTGACTAGGACCTTGAATTTAGAGAGTTCAATTAGTTGTTCAGGAAGTCTATCAAAAATGTGACTTCAGGTCCCTGAACGCCAAGATTTTCGTTATTAGAGTGAAATGTTAGTGACAAATGAGGTATGATAGTCTAGACACCTCATCAGCCTGCTGGCTTATAGCCTAAAGTAAAGGAGCAGTTCTAAAAACTTCATGTTTTTGGTGAGATTCTAAACATGTGACTCAAGACCAAAACCCAGGAAAAACAGAGGACAATATGCATCCTGGGACAATTATGAACTTTCATACGCTTCTAAAATTCCACAACCAGAGTTAATGCTAACCATGCATTTCAGGATATGCTTAATGGTAAGGTTCAAGATGAGTTTTTTTAAATTAGCTTTGCTTGAAAATACCAAGGTTATTTTAAGAAGTATTGACAACAGTTGAAATACAATGATAGCATAAAAACTTACCTTGCTGTATTTTTTTTTAAGATTTTTTTTTAAAGCCATGATTAATAAATACGGATACGTTTGCCATGGGAGTAGCACTGTCCTCTAGGGACAGTTTTGTAACTTTTGGAGCAATTTTTGGTCATCAGAATGTGGAGGATGCTATTAGAATTTAGTGGGCAGAAACAGCAGTGTCACTAGGGTTGGTGTCATCCCAGTGTGGTAACTCATGGTGTCACCCCCCCCAAGGACCTCCTCCCCTACAGGCTATGCAGAACCCTTAGTAATGTTTTTTGCACTGTGTTGCTCACTAATCATAATTTCTGTATATCACTCCTTTGCCTTTCATTACAACATTTACATCCTCAAAACTACTTCATTCTCAAAAAAAGTTATTGATATAGGTTCACAAATACTAATTACTACAATATTGTAGGTAAAGCACCAGAAAATCTGTCAGAATCAGCTGCTATAAAAACACTGGCAGCAGAGAAAACAATAGCACATGTTCGTGGTGCATGTAGATGAAACCATATGATTTGAAGTATCCTTGTAATTGGGTGATAATGACAGCTCTTACCGGAGCACATTTAAAAAAAAAACAAACCGAACCCATTGCTGTGGAGTTGATTCTGACTCTAGTGACCCTCTAGGACAGAGTGGAAGTACCCATAGGGTTTCCAAGGAGCAGCCACACGCTTAACCACTGCACCAACAGAGTTTTAGCCTTGTAGGTATATTGATACGCGTAATCTTGGTTTATGAAAAATATTTTTGTTGTTATAACTTACTACAGGGATATTTTTATAAAAAAATTAATGTCTGCTAAAATGCTGCACAAAAGATTTATAGACAGTCATTTTGGTGTCATTCCCTCTGACAGTCACCTGGTACTGTCTGCATCCTCCACCCCTCTAGTGACACCATTGGGCAGATACTAGGTATTGGACAATCCTGCAAAATATTGTCCTGTCTCCAGACAGTAGTCTAATATTCCAGTGCGCACTCTTGCAGAAGGAAAGTCTGTTTACGATTATCCAAGCCTAGACTCTAATTCCATTTTGCATGTAAAGCCAAAGTGTATTTTGTATGGTATAAATGCACACTGAATTTTCCATAATTGCAACTATTGGCTAAAATAAAAGAAAACGGTGTTTCAATTTGTTTGAAAGTTATTTACAAAACAAAGCTATTTTTCATTTTCTAAAATCACATTACTAATGGCAGTGCCACTTATGTTATTTGAGTCAACAATTCAGCGTACACTGTATCATGCTTTTTTGGTAGCTACTGCATTCATGGCGATCGTATGTACAGACATTTTTGCCCTTCAGTATTTTTTTCCTGGTAAATGGAATGAAGAAGTAATATCTGGTGCTTCTTGGGCCATGAGCTAGAACTCATCTGCTGAGGGTGGTGGACCAGCAAAATAGAAGTGCCTGAGTCTTGGACGTCATGGCCACAAGCCTTCAGGCTTCTAAGATAGAAATAAAAATCTATTTTTTATGTTATTTTGGATTTTCTCTCACATAGAGCATACCCTAATCCCAACTTTATTACACAATGAATAAATACTAAAAGATATGTAAAGTTGTTCTAAACACACAGAAGGTACTCAACAAACATCGATAATTATTATTAAATAATAAGTATATTATAAAATTCATCGATGTGATTTATGAGTATTTTATAATACAAGTAAGTATTTTATGATAATAACTTGCTGTTTACCAAACACTGTGTGTTCTACAATCATACAAAGATGATTGATAAGTCACCTGAGTATAAGAAGATTGAAGAGGAAAACTAGGTAAGTTTAAGTGTCTGGCAAATAGCCTCATTATTAAAATTTGCCACCATGGGGTTTTACAAAATAACACGAAGAAACTATAATTTGGTCATTTTCCATATTTTGGCATCTAAATTGGAAGAGAGGAAATGGCCAAATTCATGAACTTAGTTCTGTAGAAAGTGTATTAAGTCTTTGCCTCAGGTTAGTAAGATGCCGTTTCTTCTAATTGCAGAGGGATAATGATGGAGTGAACCTGAGCTAATGTTAAGAAGGTCAAATGTATTTTTCTTTCAGAAGATTCAATGGGTTAGGTCAAGCCCACAGTTTATCTTTTGGATTTCTTGATGTCAACTCTCATACATCCAAGCCCAATGTAAGTTCTCTAGGGAATAGCGATTATTATGATAGAAATTTCAGTGTGAGTTGAAAGCTTTTTTTTTTCTTCAACCGAGTGTCTTGGAAAATATGAATTAGATTGAGAAAAGGTTGAAAGTAATTTGAATTTATGAGAGGAGTATGTATATATAAACACATATATTTATATTTTTAAGATAAGCCTTTATATATTTCTTTGTTCATAATTAAAGTGAGCACCATCATTATTATTAAAATCATTTTTTTTTAGGATTATTGAGGGCATTTTGAAATTTACCTTTGACTTCATGTTTTCTGACAAAACTTAGATAGGTTTTCTAAATCTCTGTTTCTTGGATTTTATTATATGAAAAAATATTGTAATAGGAATTAAAATATTTTAACTTTACTAAAATGAAGCAACCAGTGTTTTTCATAGACACAAATTACAAAGGCATAGCAAATATTTCATTTTTTATCAGAACTTTGTCTCTGGGTGTGCTGGAACCATGACTTACTAGATTGGATCTTGGATAACCTACTAAAAAAAAAAAAACATTGCTGTCGAGTCGATACCCACTCATAGCGACCCTATAGGACAGAGTAGAACTGCCCTATATGGTTTCCAAGGATTCAAACTGCTGACCTCTTGGTTAGCAGCCGTACCTACTAAAATATCAGCAAATCAATTATTTTCTATAATAAAATGTTTGCTTTTTCTCAGCTTATGTTAATCCAGGCTGTAGATATTGGGAATGAAATACATTTATGAGGAAATTGGTAAAAAATGAAATCTTTTAATGGTTTTCTACTTCAGATCCTTTCTGTCATTAGACATCTTAGCAGAATCAAATGAATCTTTTATAAATTTTCAACCACTTGTTCTCTATTAAAGCGGCAAACACATGTAAATGACATAGGCATTAGCATGGGTGAGTAGGTCATAACTGCATTTTCACATTAACAGGTTGAGTCACATTTGAAATCACTAAGTGAATGCAACACATTTTCTTTCACTAGTTACAAGTTCAATAATAGTTTTAAGATTGTTCTAGACAAATGGGAACCCTCAATTACTTTCTTCTACTTTGCCCTTTGACCTCCTATATAGACTTTTATTCTTTCAGCCAATTTCCTCACTGAAAAGGACAAGAGAGAAAGTTTTGAGCTCTGACATGACTGATATTATTAGCAGGAATACTGTACATTAATGCAAAGCTGCCTGGTCTATAATGGTCACGTGCCCTGCCTTCAAAGGCACTGAGATGTTGTAATTATGAAGTAAGGCATTGAATGATAAATTTGAATTGTACATTGTGGAGGAAAACTGTTGCTTTGGTGATAAAGGACCTTCACCATTCCCCACTCTTTCTTTTTATTCATTGAAGAATGATCGTTTTCATGGTCACTTATTTCCACAAGCAGTTATAAATGCAAGTTTGTTCAGTTCTCTCTGTGGTTTATTTGGGACTTCAAAGAGATTTGGGATCGTCCTGTGTTCTTTGAGGCTGCATGATCATATAGGGAGCTGCTTCACTGCTCTGCTCTCGTGAGAAAGGCCCCTGACACACACTAGGTCAGTTCTCCCATGGTTGCCTCAGAGAAATCAATTTGTGTTATTCAAATTTATTCACTTAAAAATTCAAAATAGTCTGGAAGTCTTAGTTATTCTTTAATAAAAGAAGCTGACAATTTTGCATTTCATTGTGTTGTACTATAATTTTCAATTCTGACCCAGTAATAACAATATCAGCATAACAATCGAAGGAAGCCCAGAGCAAAAGTGAAACTGAAGAGACATGACAAATCACAGCTTCTGTACTACTTGGTGATGTGTCCCTATGACATAATTTTAAAATCCAGGACTCAAGGGATGCTCTTCCATTGTGGCTTGGGTGCCTGACACAGTGTCTGGAGCACTTAATAAGTACCTGTTGAATGAGTGACAATCTATGAATGCGTAGAAGGTAAAGGGAAGGAGAGAAAAAACAGCTGTTTTTTTTTTAATTCGTTAAGGATGTTTGAAAGTACCTGGAGAAAGTCACACATACATTCCTGTGCTAAGAATATTTTAAGACAACACACCCTATATATATGCACAGCTGGGAGGAAGGCATTCATCCTTTTCCTGCTCCCTAAGGCCACTCAGATTTCCAAGGCAAAATGAAGACTTTATGGGTAGAAATCTTGACAGTAGAGCAAAGACATATCAAGGCATAATGGCAGGAAATAAATTACCTCACATTCTATAGATAGGTAGTAGAGTAGGCAGAGGCTGATGCATGCCAGTCAAAGTGAGAAAAGTGATGTGCGATAAGCTATAATGCATATTTAATCTACTAATCCATCTAAGTGAAGGTGCCATATGGATCTGGCTAATTTGTTTGACTTTGTTCCTTTACTGCTTTTGAAAATAATCACATCGTGTCTATATTTAAAATAAATTTTTTTTTTAAGAATTGTAATAAGTATGTTTTGAATCAGATATGATCATTTAAAGCTGTGGACATAGCTGTCATTGTGGATTGAATTGTGTCCTCCAAAAATATGCGTTGTAAATCCTAACCCCTATACCTGTGGTTGGAGCCCTGGTGATGCAGTGGTTAGGAGCTTGCCTACCAACCAAAATGTCGACAGTTCTAATCCACCAGCCGCTGCTTGGAATCAATTCCTTGGAAACCCTATGGGGAAGTTCTACACTGTCCTATAGGGTGGGAAGAGACTCGACTGCAATTAGTATGGTTTTGGTTTATACCTGTGGTTATAATCCTATTTGGGCATGGGTTTTCTTTCTAATATTAATGAGGCAGTAATAGTGTAATAGTCTTAAGCCAATTTCTTTGGAGCTATAAAGGCATATTGAGCTAGCAAGAAAGTGGACAAACGGGGTGGATGTTTGTGAAGAGAATGGGAATGAGGATAGATGCCACTCCACATGAAGATTCCAAAGAAACCAAGGAACAGAAGGTAATAAGAGACAAGGACCTTTCCTCAGAGCCAAAAGAGAGAGAGAGAAAGCCTTCCTCTAGAGCTAGCACCCCGAATTTGAACTTCCAGCCTCCTAAACTGTGAGAAAATTAATTTCTGTTTTTAAAGCCACCCACTTGTGGTAATTTTGTTATAGCAGCACTAGATAACTAAGACAGCTGTATTAAAATTAATATACAATTGTCAGAAGCAAAATATACTCAATCGTTTGATATCTTGAGCTACGATAAGATAGCACTTTATTAAATAAATAGCAGCTAATTAGAACAAATTAAGCTACGGCATCACGCAGTTCATCCACAAATTTCCATTGAGCTTCTACTACATACCAGACATAATTCTACACTTGTTTTCAGGAAAAGTGGGAGATCCCAATGTGACAAATGACATAAACAGACAATTTACAAAAGAAGACAATAGATGATCAAATTTTAACATTATTAGATAAATGAATGTAGATTAATATATTAGAATCCCATAGAGATAATGTTGAATTTTGTCTGAAAATATGTCTGAAAGTCTCCAACGGTTTAACAGTTTATACTCATGCCATTCATCTAAAACATTCTTAGCAGCTTCAAAAGAAGGAGAAATAAGGGACAAGGAAGGTATAAAGCTATCCATAGATAGCACATGCTGCCCTATTTAATCTACCTATTTAAAGTAAGAGTGAGATTGGGACCGTAGGAGTTCCCTGTGTCTGAGAAATATTTAAAACGGTAAAAGGCAAGAATCATTGGGCAACTTCCCAGTGTGTTGTGGTAGGAAAGAAGGTAGTGGGATTGACTATGTCCTATTTCATGATCAACTGTGTAGATAAAGGTTATATAATGGACTATTATCCGATATATTTTCCCTTGTAAGTAATGCTCTTTTATCCATCAGTCCTTCTACCATTAAAACTGGAAGAGATACTGAGGCTTATTGCTTTGATGAAGAGAGTTAACAAAAGAGTCCAGAGAAAAAAAACAAAATTTATACATTTGAGTTCCAAATAAACTCTTAAAAACTTTGAAACAGAACATCTTTGCAGAAGCTGAAAACTTAAGCCTTAAATACCAAGAGACAAAGCCTGGAGAACTGAGTGAATAACATTTATGCCCTGAGCTATAGTGAAAGGAAGAATGTTTCATACCTCTAGAGTCATTTTCCTTCCTAAAAAGAAATGAGGATATGATTAGCAGGGCAGGGCAGAGCAGAGCAGAGCATTGGAGGATTTAATGCAAACTTAGATGCTGGTAGGTAATTAATTCCCTGCATCTTTGCATCTTTTACCATCTGGAGGTCAAAACCTAAAAAATGATTTAAAGCTTGGAGAAGGAGTCCCAGAGAAAAAGGGTGGATGAGAGTTTGAAAGGATCACAGAGATGCTGAGCATGAGCGTGGCAGTAAACTATACATTAGCAATGGCATGAGCCAGAATCAACTCGATGGCAATGGGGAAATCAGATGAGCCTAAAGGCTGGCTCCCCGTCCAAAGCAATCAATTCAGCATGATGCAGTTCCTGAGAGACATTAGAAAGGTACTGAGATAGATCAGAGGGAACTGGTAGTCAGAAGGCATCACTGGATTAGGTGAGGATGTTGCGGACAGCATGGGCCTTGATGACGAATTGTCATAATGATGTATGGAAACACTTCAGAAGACTATACAGCAAGGAGAGAAGCTCATATCCAAACCTGAGGCAGTTCCAATCATCTCAGAAAACACCAGGAAAAAAACAATGGAACCCAGGCCCATACCTGAGAATTGTGTCTGTGTACATATTAAATACGTCATACCTGGCTGGGAACCACTCCTTTAGACGATGGCAAATAACTGTTCATTTAGAGTAATAGAAAGATAGGATTTAGTGACTGCTGAAATCAGAGAAGTAGGATGATTTCCTCAATGAATGGGAGTAAGATTACACAAAGGCAGTTCTCCTGCTTCTGAATCCAATACAGGTAGTCCCCGACTTTTGACGTATTGGAGTTACAGTGAACTGCACTTAGATCTTTTCGTTAGTAATATACACTACATGCAATGTTGTGGCATGTAATTTGCTGATGTCATCATATCTGTAAGTTTATATGTCATACTTCTAATCCCCAAAGACAAATAAAGATTGGATTAATAAAGATATTGATAATAAAAGGCAAAAATAATGAAAACTAAAAAAAAAAAAAAAAATGAGGTATTCAACTTATGTCAGAACTGACTTATATCAGAGTCGTTGGTACAGAACCCCATCATAAGTTGGGGACTACCTGTACTCCTTCCCTATTGTACCAGTGAGGACCTGGTGGTGATGATGGTGATGATGTTATGGGTTCTTAAACATTTATTATAATGAATAAATGAGGCCTGGTGGCACAATGATTAAAGGCTCAGCTATTAGCCAAAAGGTTGGATTTGAGCCCATCCAGTGACCCTGTGGGATAAAGACCTGGAGCTCTGCATCTGTAAATACTACAGCCAAGAAAACCCTGTGGAGCAGATCTACTCCATCTCATGAAATCCTTTTGACTTAGGACTGACTTGATGGCACCCAACAACAACACATTAATAAATATGAAGGAATGAAAAACAATTTGAAACTTAATGTATTTTCAGAAGGTAAATATTTTGATGAATTCTTAAAATGACTTTATTAAAAATAATTATTAAAGATAATATTTTACTGCACCAGTAATAAAGATTTTCAGAAATAAATTATAAGATTCTTAACTGTGTCCATGTACTTTTTTGAAGTTGGTTTAATAATATATTTAAAGTAAAAAAAAAAAAAAAAGTAATGTCATAGTTTAATAGTAATAAAGAAAATCCCAATGACTAACTCCAAGATACATTTTAGTTTTTTAAACTGAAAGGAAAAGAAAGGTTGGTGGGCACCCAAATTGTTGGAATCATTTTAGGAGTTTGGCTTTTGTTAAATCAGGTTAATACATGGGTATTGATTAAATTGGAATGTAAAATGTTCTGTTAGAAAGTGCTGATTTGGAATGCTTTTACTCGAAGGAAATTTTTAATAAATCATTTTGTATAGCTTGTACCAGCCACATTTTGAACTATTGGTGATAAACAACTACAAATCTGTGCATGTGTCAAACTGTGTTTGGTAATTGCTTATGTTGTTGTAAGAAAGACTCGTGATGCATCAGCACTGGGACAAGAATAATGAACAAAAGACATAAAAGGTAGTTTTCTTTGAACTGTTTACCTAAACATCTATCTTGTGTGTAAAGCTCAGAAACTTGACAGAAATGTCTCTTTTCATGAAACTTAAAGTCACCATTCTGTCTTTAATAACCAATCAGTCTGTACTTTGAGGCATTCGGTAGCTACTTCTCTCTCTTAAAAAGAAACAGCAGCCCTTCAAAATTGCTGTTTGTCACAGAATTACAGTCAATTATAATAAAGTTGTTTAAACAATGAATAATGGTGTTGCTAATGTAGGAAATATGGGAAATGGTCCAAAGTCTTCTACAGACGGTTTGATTGAGGACTAAAGTAACCAGATACCACCATCCAGTTGTCTCCAATTCATGGCAGCCCTATGTGTGTCAGAGTACAACTGTGCACCATAGGGTTTTCAATAACCAAGTTTTCAGAAGTAGATTGCCAGGCCTTTCTTTCAAGGAACCCCTGGGTGGACTCAAACCTCCAACCATTTGCCTAGTAGCCGAGCGTGTTAACAGTGTGCACCGCCCAGGGACTCCTTAAATACTCTGAGGGCCTCATGACCCTGATTTAAAGGCAAATTAGAACTCCTCTCCTCTTTTTACTTCACGTTTGTAAACTCAATTACAAAAGCAGATTCAAAACAGCTGTTAAAATCCCCAAATATGAATATTTAAGATAAATTGTTTTCTGGGTCAAATAACCGTGGGGAGTCTTTTTTTTTCTTTCTGCTATGAATTAAATGTACAGGTAGTCCTTGATACCAGGTGTTCGAGTTATGATGAACTGCACTTAGGACCGTCTCTTTTTTTGTACATCTTATTAGTAATACAGCTCATAATTTGCTGGTGTTATTATTCTCATGCCAACCCCTAGAGGAAAATAAAGATTGGATTTATAAAGATCTTGATAATAAAAGGCAATAATAATGAAAATCAAAGAAAATGAGGTTAACTTACATCAGAACTGACTGACGAAGGAGTCATTGGAGGGCAACTCTGCCGTAAGTCAGTTACTACCTGTATCCTTAATTCCAAACTTAGATATTAATTCCATTTCAGTGATACAGCAGAAATCTCTTAAAGTGTACCTGAAGGTTCATCAGTTAAAATTAATTTGACACCTTAATGGTGCGGAGCGCTATAAGACATTCTTTTTGAAGAAAGGTTAAAAAAGATGGCCTCTAACAAGGCAGTGTGTTCTGCTAAGAAAAGAAAAGTAAATGATTATGCATTGTATATGTGTTAGAGCAGTTTGATCTAAGCAAATATTCCCATGCTACAATCCTCTTTTACCACCTCCTCCCATCCATCACTCCATGCCTTCCACGCCCCGTCATGCCTTTAAATCCCATTTCTGCAACACTGGAGATCGACAGCTGGAGATCTTGGGCTGGGATATCACTGCCCTACCTTCCTCACCTCACTCCTATTCCAGGACTAAGTGACATTTTAAAACCTCCATCAAAAAAAAAAAAAAAAAAAATCTGCTGTTGGATTCTAAAGTCAGATTCTACACTCCGTAAACGCAAATGGCCTCTTGGGGAACAAGATCTCTGGTCTATACTACATGGACTTAACAAATATGTAGGCATTGCTTTGGTTATGTCAGCATATTGTAATCGTCAAGAACACATGTATGGGACCATGGACAAGTACTTAAACTGTGCCTCAATATGCTCATCTGTAAAATGGACATAATAATGACACTGACTTCGAGGAGTGTTATGAAGGTTACCTAAGTTAACAACAAGAACAGATAATTAGAAAGCACTTAGAATAGCTGAAATAGTAAAAAAAAAAAAAAAAGTACAGTATAAATGTTAACTGTCATTTTTCAGAAATTCCTGATCTTAGAATGAAAATTGTAAATAATTGATAGAATTTCATGAACAAGGCTTTAAATTCCAATTTGTTTTGCTATAATTTCATGTGATTCTGTATATCTTAGTCAGATGTGATAAAAAAAAAAAAAAGGAAAGCTAGGGTTTAGACTGCAACTATAACCAGTGCTTATTAGGAATAAGAACTTAAGGGTCAAAGTATGTTAGATAAGTTGGCTAGAAGAGTTTGTTTTCTATTATTTATTTCAAACATAATAATGGGATGGATGTGAATACTAATACCTAATTCTATTTTGGCAAAGAAGCAAGTTGGATGAAACTGTAAATATAAACTATGTATATATTTGAAGGTTTATTCCACTAAAAGCAAAACATCTGATAATTTTTGCCTTACTTAGAGCTTTTCTTTTCAAGTGGAATAAGGACTGCTATTTTGGGTCTTATTCTATCAAGGAGGCATCAGTTGTTAAAGTGGAAATGACAGGAATCTTGGGAGAAGAGGATAATATCATCTTAGATGCCAGAAACCAAGGAAATAAATGCTTTGTAGACTGGTACATACTCCCTAGGTTCTCAGAAAATCTTCTGAACAAAGCTCATGACAAAAAAGGTGTGCTCAAATAATCAAAGTAATGTAAAATGAAATCTTTATTACAGCTTCACAGATTTCCTAATGAGAAAGAAAGAGAACAGACATCTAATAAACAAATGAACCTGTACTGAGATGGAGCTTTCTGTTGGGTTTAGTATTTATAGTGAAACCTATAAAAAGTGGGATAAAGCACAAAATAAAGAATAAATTGTGAGAAAAGTGAGAAGAGCTTTAAAACAGGGAGGGAGGGGTAGTTGAAAAATATTGGGTATAATATTAATCATATTTCATGTTGTTGATGTGCTAGAAAAACAAGGCCACTGATGAGAAGAAAACAGATCTACTTATGTTTTATTTTCATATTGCCTGTAAACAAAGAGGTAACAAATGAGATAAATATGAATCAGAGCAAATTGAAATCTAATATATGAAAGAGGAGAATGAAAAGTAAATTAGACAATGTTTAGTCTCCTCTTGCAAAGAAATTCTCTTCCACAGTAAATAAACATATATGTAGGCATGATAAGTAGAGGGTCAGCAAAAAGAAGAAGACCCTCAACGAGATGGATTGACACAGTGGCTGCGACAGTGGGCTCAAAAAAAGCAACAATTGTGAGGATGGTGCAGGACTGGGCAGTTTTTTGTTCTGTCATATATAGGGTCTCTATGGGTCAGAACTGGCGAGACAGCACGTAACAACAACAGGGCAGGAAAATAAAAGCAGAATTTCATGATGCTCTGGAGTTACAGAAACAGAATTTCAGGATGGAAGGACATTAAAGGTAAATGTGACATCTGATGCTTGAGTGTCCTGTCCTCTTATTATTAACAAACAAATAAAAACAGACAGCTATATTGATTTTAAAAAGGGGAAAAGGTTTAGGTCTGCTATCTGTAGATGTTCGGGTTAATCTTAGAAAAAATGAAAAGTCAAGCAAGTTCGTTAATGAGTGGTTTGTGAATGATAAGAGCAGTGAGGAAAAATCTAGAAACATTACAGGTTCACAAAGAAAAAATGATTTCTAACATCACTCTACATTTGCAGTGTTCTAAATATGAATTTTTTAAATATGGAGAGATTATGAAAAGTACTATGTCGTGATTTAACTGAATTGTTTAAGTGACTGTCATAACTCTGAGAATAAGACAGAGAAATGTGTGTTGAACGATAGTAGAGACTGAAATTGTAGGTAGTTGAAAAACTATCAAAGGTTGCTTTTTTATGTTTTGCTCTCTTCTGACGGAGTGTGTTTAATGATGTTTTAGGCTTACCACTTACTACTATACTATATTTTTTCAAAAAGCTATAGAAATCATACTCACAGCACAGCCGTAAGTATATATTGGCATGTGTTGAAAATACTTTATTGTAAATCAGTGCAGAAAAAAAGGACCATACAAAGATTGAATTATATCTTAACCTTACCACACATCAAGATGAATTTACATATTAATTAAAATCATTCCATATTAGAGTTAAAAATCAAGTAGAAATACTATTTGCTGACAGACCTGAAATATGTTCCTCTAGTCCTGATCTTTTCACAGAGCTCCATACCCAGAAACTTGTCTCTCTCTTGGACATTCCCATCAAAATGTCTCATAGGCATCTCAAACTGAATAGACAGAAATTGAATCTATTAGCATATTTCCAAGTCTCCTTCTTCCTCCTGGAGTTCCAGTATGTATGAATGGAAACTTCATATACTCACATTTTCAAACCAGCATCTTAGGAGTCATTTCTGACTTCCTATAATGTAGTTCTTCAGTCATCAAGCCACAGTGCCAGGGCAGGGATGGGAGCAGAATTACATTCTAGAAATAGTACCATGTCAAAAAGTAAAAGGGGGATGACCTAATTTACTTGACTTTCTTATTGAAAGCCCAGTACAAATAACTAGGTTTCTAGTGCAGTAACTCATTCATTCCTTTATTAAATGAGTATTTGTTAGCACGTGCTCTAAGTCCCTGGGTGGTGCAAATGTTTAACACTGTTGGCTGCTAACGGAAAGGTTAGGGGCTCTAGTCCACCAAGAGACTCCTTGGAAGAAAGGCATAGTGATCTGTTTCCAAAAAATCAGGTGTTGAAAACCACAATTCTACTCTTACACACCTGAGATCGCCTTGAGTAGGAATCGACTCAACAGCAAATGATACTGTAAATAAAGGGACAACAGTTTAATCCTTTATAATATAAAATAAATGTGGTACCTGACATTTAAAAAGGCATAAGCCTGAGCGCTGTGGCAGTTCAGTTAGGCATCTTTGGTGGATAAAGAACTAACTTGATATTAGAGAGACTTGAATTTGAATCCCAGTTTCAATTCTAGCTGTATATTCTTAGACAAGTTATTTCTGATAAGTAAAATGCAGTTAATGATATGATGAAGATTAAAGGAAACCATTATGCAATTAATGCAGCAAAGATCCTGATACATAGTAGGCATTCAATAAATATAAGTTACTCCTCCGCTTTCACTTCCCCAGAAAAGTTTAAGTTCATTTCTGGCTGCAAAATCATAGAACACTTCAGAGAAAATGCAGTACTTTCTTTTGGCTTGTAAAAATGAATAGCATTAGAGAGAAAGGAAATGAGATTGAGAATGTTGTTACGGGTACAAGGTAAGACTTATTAAAGTTATGAAGGGGAGAGGACAGGGCCTATTTGGGCAATACTTTGATGTCACTAAGTAGAATATGAGGTACATATATCCCAATAGAATGTATAAACCATTAAAGAAAGAATCCTGTCTGTGTGTTTTTGATTGTATACTAACTGCCTGACACAATGCCTGGCAAAAAGTAGGTATGCTACAAAATATTTGTTGAAAGAATGGATAAAAGATTGTCAGGCAAATGGAAAACAAAACCTGTTGCCATCAAGTCGATTCTGACTTCTAGCCACCCTAGAGGACGAGTAGAGCTGCCCCATTGAGTTTCCAAGGTGTAAATCTTTTCGGAAGCAGACCGGCACATCTTTCTCCAGGAGAGTGGCTGATGGGTTCAAACCACCAACCTTTTGGTTAGCAGCAGAACTCTTAACCAGTCTGCCAACAGTGGGTATCCTGAAAAACCTTTGCTCACAGAACAGTTTAAAATTTAGTAATTAGACCAGTAAACCAATAGCCCCTCTTTCATTGGATATTGGGCTCTGATGTGATTAGTGGAAACCCTGGTGGCATAGTGGTTAAGAGCTGTGGCTGCTAACCAAAAGGTCAGCAGTTCGAATCCACCAGATGCTCCTTGGAAACTCTATGGGGCAGTTCTTTTCTGTCCTATAGGGTCTCTATAAGTTGGAATCCACTCTATGGCAATGACTCTGGTTTTGGTTTGGTAATATGATTGGTAAATGGGTAGGAAATCAGAAAGGAAGCTGATGAGTAAAGAATTTATCCCACTCATTGTTGCATGCCATAACTGAAGCTCTTGTTTATAGGTTAAAAAGAGTCAAATATCATCCATTTCAAATGGTTCCACCTATATAATCAATTCATGTCTGTCTTTCCAGTAAAGCCAAAAAAAAAAAAAAAAAAAACCAAACCCAGTTTGTGGAGCCCTTGTGGTGCAGTGGTTAGGAACTCAGCTGCTAACCAAAAGGTCGGTAGTTCGAATCCACCGGTCGCTCCTTGGAAACCCTTCTTGTCTTTCCAGTATACCAGGAAAATTAGCTGTGCTAATAGTTTCTCTCCTTGTCTGAGGTGGGATCTGGCCTGGCTCTAAGATTATCAGCAACGCTAAATGATTTACATGTTTATGATGTGCCCTAGGGTATATTTCAACACATAAGGACCCTATAGGACAGAGAGAAACTGCCCCATAGCGTTTCCAAGGAGCACCTGGTGGATTCCAACTGCTGACCTTTAGGTTAACAGCTGAGTTCTTAACTACTGTGCCACCAGGGTTTTTAGTAATTTATTGAAAGCCATTTCTCCGACCATACTCACAACCCACTGCTGTCAAGTCGATTCCGACTCATAGCGAACCTATAGGACAGAGTAGAACTACCCCATAGAGTTTCCAAGGAGTACCTGATGGATTTGAACTGCAGACCTCTTGGTTAGCAGCCGTCGCACTTAACCACTATACCACCAGGGTTGTTTAAAAAGGCTTTCTGATTTTATGGAATTATAAAGGGTAAACCTTCCAGTTCAACATTTTTTTCTCTTAATTATGCATGAAAATAGTTGTTTTCTTACTTAGTATAAAATTAATGCAAAGTCTTGATTTTCTTTTGTTATGATCTCTGTTAGATGCATCTGAATGTACAGAGTATGGTGAAAAAATATTTGGAACTTATGATACCTAAAAGTACATTTATTTATTTTGAAGCTAAGGTGGAAAGTACATATAAAAGATGCAGTGGAACAACATTAACTTCTGTAATCACAAAGCCATTTGTGAAAACAAGTAGATTGAGTCAGGTGGCTTGTCTTTTGATAGTTGCTAAAGCAATTAATCTATACTGGTTAAGCTATTAAAGACTGAGGTTGAAAATCAATTCTGCCTACCATAAAATGGGTTTGGATCCAGTGAAGTAATTTGGTTGCTATTGTCTAGGATCACTAAGTATTGACTCTCCAGGGTCAGACTATGAAGTTGCAACTTTGTTCGATTCCCCAGAGAATCTTCAGTGAAAATGTTGACCAGGACTCAGACTTCGAGAGTTGTTCTGACTCATTGAAGGAAAGTAAAATAAATGAGCACTGCCTTCAGTAAATAAGGATTCCTTCTCATTCTATAAAAAAATGCAGACTCCAGTTCTTTTAAATAATAACGATCTATGTTATCCTGTAACAAATCTTAGTTATCACATTTATAGCTGGCTTTTCTTCTTGTATCTTAAGTTTAATTCCTTTCTATTTACATATACAGCCATGGAGTCACCAATGTTAAGCATATACTTATTAAAATGAAGTCATAGGCCTTCCAAAAACAAAGAAACAAACAAAAAAGAGCCAGTTTTTATAGAAATAATAGAATTACTATTTGCAAAATGTGATTATAAATTGTTTCTGCATTTCTTTGCAAACAAAATAAATCTAAATACAAGTTTTTGTTGAATCACTTGCCAGTAAAAATCAAATGAAAAAACAAAGATTTCCTCCAGGAATAGAAAGAGTAACACTTTATGTGAGCTGTAACGTGACAATTTGTCAGCTGAATACTGAATGCTAGATAATAAGTATAATGCTGTTTTGGTCAAGTGTCTGCCAGGAGATTGTCCATCACAGTTTACTGATAATCCTTTGGTTTAGCTATCCACTAGAATTTTCCCTTCCAGTGTTCCTGCACCCTTGGCCAGATTAATCTGAATAAAATATTATTTCTCCAAGTCACTTTCCTGCATAAGATCCTAAAATGAGTCCCTATTCTCCATTTCCCCAGGTCCAAATTGTTCATCTTCTTATTCAGTGTCATACATAATCTAGTCTCGAATTATCTTAGTAAGTACCTCCTACTCTTCGATTTGATTCAACAAGCAATCATAATTATTTTTTGAGGGTGTGAAGCTCTGTAAAATGAATATAAAATGCTCAATGTAATACAGTCTATGTCCTCAAGAAACTCCATTCTCAGGAAGGGGATATGGATAATGACATGGACATGGATATGAATATGGGCATTGATATCGATATAGATCACACAGGTATACATATAGTATAGGTGTGTACTCGTATATATTTGTGTTTGTGTTATATGTTACACTAATTATACACTGGTAATATTGTGATATTTCCATGTAGCAATATCTACACATTGTTGCATAAACATAGATGGGAAAAACAGTATCGATTCCAACTGGGATTGAGGTAGGTGATTGATGTAGGAGAGAAGTAAAAGATGCTATCATTTATAAAAATGAACTCATTTGTACTAGTCAGTTCTAAGATTTTAACATTCATTCCCATATTTATTATACAAAGCAATTTAAGGTTATGTATTAATTATCCTGTCTTTCAGTTGAAGATACTGACACTCACTGATGTGGTACCAGATTTCTATGAGTCCAAGACCCTTTTAGTTACACCACTTTGCAAATTCAAAATTTAGAGATTAAATTTGATTTGCGGGAGAGGAAAAGGACAACACAGTGAGCAAAAGTGAAGAAACAGGAAGGTCTAGTACATGTCCAAAAAGTTTAAGTTGCCCTGGTTTTGCTGGTGGCTAGGACACATGGGAAGGAGCTAGAGTGATGTGACATGAGATGAGAAAAAAAACTCGAGAAAGATGACACCAATCTTTAGATGGAAAACTGAGGGGCAAGTTTATTTCGCTGTTAATGAGAGCTGTTGAACAATTTTGGTTCAGGATGTGATATGATTGAGCCTCTCATAAATTTCCACTCACCTGTCTAAATCATCTTAACTTGTATTATTTTTCTATTTCTAAGTACCAAATTGCCCCACAACTTAGCAGCTTGTAACAACAAATATTTATTGCCTCACGGTATCTTTGGGTCAGGAACCTGGGAACAACTTACCTGGATGCCTTCGATTCAAGCTCTCTCATGATATTACAGTGATGTGGTTTCATCTGAAGGATTGACTGGGAGTGGGTATAGGGCTAGGTGGAGATTCACTTCTAACTAAGCCTCAGTCCTTCACCATATAGGCTTCTCAATGGTGCCACCTCAGAACCAGGCCACTGACTTCTCCCAGGGCAAGGGATACTAGGGAGAACAAAAGCAAGTGAGAGATCATCCCTGGACAAAAGCTATAGTCTTTTTGTAACCTAATCTAGGAAGTGACATTACATCTCTACTGCTGTATTCTGTTTGTTAGAAGTAAATCACTAAGTTCAGCTCACACTCAAATGGAGGGATTACCCAAAACTGTTAACACCAGGGAAACCCTGGTGGTGTAGTGGTTAAGAGCTACAGCTGCTAACCAAAAGGTAGGCAGTTCGACTCCACCAGGCACTCCTTGGAAACTCTGTGGGGCAGTTGTACTCTGTTCTGTAGGGTCACTGTCAGAATTGTTTTGACTGAAATGGGTGTGGTTTTTTGGCTTGGTTAATACAGGAGACAGGGATCATTGGGGCCCTTTTGGAGTCTGCCTACCCTATCACTTCTGGCCTTCTCTATATTATTCACCTTCTAGACTTACCCAAATCTCAAAGTACCAAAAATATCTCAAGGACTATTTCTACATGATCCACTCTGAAATATTGAACCTTGTCTTTTCTGACTTCCAAAAGTTAAGAACATTGCCGCTACCATGCGTTTGAACACATAACTTTTGTTTCTTTGGTAAGAGCCAGGCCATATAATATGCTTGTGTCCTCAGAAAACCTAGAAAAGTGCTGAGTGTATGCCCAGGAAAATTATGGTGACCACAGGAAATCATTATATTATCCCATCATATTTTGTGTTGTATTATATTCTACTGACCAGAAGAAAATACTGTTATTTGGGGAACTATCTATTTAGGCTCACCTTTGCTTTTAGTTTTTATTTACTGATTTCAGTTGATATTTGGCTGAGTACTGATTGAATGACATTATATATCATTTGCTGAAGTCACTTCTGAAGGATAGCAGGTGGTTCTTTTCATGTTCTTTTGTTTTGGCTTTTACTAATACACTTTAGAACTGCTTAATATGCCAGAGTGTGTGTGTGCGTGCGCATGCGTGGTGTGGTAGCATTTTCAAGCTTATTTGACCACTAGCTGTTTTAGAAAATGCTACTAGAGTTTTTTTACCACAGGAATAAAAAAAGCTGGCTAGTTTACCTGCTAATCAATATCAGACAAAAACGATGATTCACCATTCACTCATTCTTCCATGTATTTGAGAACTTTGGATTTACCAGATACTTCATTGAGTATGGCAAAAAAAAGATTTAAGAAAGTAACATAAAAATTAATAAGACCCTTTGTAAAGGGAATTAATTCTATTAGACTCATTTTGTTTTGTGTTTTAGATGTACGAAACATTAAAACAACAATAAAACAAACCCAAAAGAGAGAAAATCTCTTATTCTTTAAAGTTTACCATAAATTGAAGTACAGACAAATAGTGAAGAATGGTAATAGGGCTGTCATTTCTGCTGCGTTAAGATGAACATCAAAGGCTGTTTGCTTACTTGTAGCTGCTGAACCATTAAGCTCTTTGGAAAAAAAAATGATATCACATAGAGCTCCATTTTTTAATTTCTTATTTAAAAACAAAAAAACCCAACCTGTTTCTGTACAGTCGCTTCTGACTCATAGTGACCCTATAGGAGTAGAATTGCCCCATAGGGTTTCTATAGTTGTAATGTTTACAGACGCAGACTGCCACATCTTTCTCCTGTGGAGCAGTGAGTGGATTCAAACCGCTGATGTTTCGGTTAGCAGCCTGGTATTTTAACTACTGTGCCACCAGGTCTCTTTATTTCCTCTTAAAGGATTTCTTTTTAATTTATTTTTCGGTTTTCCATGGCACGTGGGAAAACATTCCTTAAGAACGTTTGCATTCTGTAACACACCATTTTGTCTATTGATTAGAAGCAAACTACTATGTAGAAAAAGTAGGAAGCAAAATTGTTACTGCAATTGTGGTCTCAGCTACTTTTAAGGTACACATAGTATTTTTTTTCTCCACAGGAAAAGTTATATTGACGTTCGCCCACTGAACAGTAATACAAAGTTGCATTGATTCCTTTTTTTTCCCACCAGGAAAGACACTTTATTAAATTCATCTTCAACTTAGATTAAGTGCACAAAAATTAGTAGAATTTAATGGAGCTAAATTCATCTTAGTTTTGTTGCCATTTTCTTCATGTATTTACAATGTGTACTCAAAGTTTTCTTCTGTAAATCATTTATTTTTAAACAGATTTAAAGCCATTTTTACTCAGTTCATACTGAGTTAAGCTGTTTCTTTACAAGAGGTGCCAGGATATTTTAGTGATTGGCACAAAACAAGCCCAAGGTAATAATGACATGGGGTCTTTTAGCCGAAGAAAATAAAATGTTCCCCATTTCATTATTGATGTTTCTGTAATCTTGAGGTGCCAATAGAGATGAGCCTTGGTTTTGGCTGATGCAAGAGCATAAACAATCAGTTGAATCAAAGCACAAAGCTGTTATTTCAAATCCTTGCAACAAATAGTAAATTATTCAGAAGCCTAGCTCATCTATCAGAAATTGCACTGAGTAAAAGGTGGATTTGAATACTAATATATTATGCAAAACTAGAAAGAATTATGGCATTTAAATCAGTGGATATAGAGAAAATTGGAGGAGATGTAGCATGCAATAAAATACTAATTTCCAATTTTAGGGATTATAATTTATGTACTAGTTTCAGCTTTCAAATGATGTACACTTGGATGTCCTAGCTTTGCTCTAAGAATAAAATCCAATTAAAAAAAAAAAAAAACCTGCTGTTGCTTTGTTTACATTTAATACAACTTGGACTACTTAAAAACTCTTCAGTAATGTAGAATCCGGAGACTAAACAGTATACTTAGAATCTAGCTCATTTTAGAGAAGAGAAATTTTTTCTTTTTTTCCTTATTTTTTTTAAGAAGGTCAACGCACTTAGGAAAACCTACTCTTAGGCTTTGTTGTAAATAATCATTCTGATCCATAATAAGCGTGAGCTTTCCAACTATTCTGTACCTTTGCAACCTAGAAAAATTGAAGAATTTTCTAATATGCTGTACTTAAAAAAATATGTGTAATGAAAAATAATAATACATTTATTTTAATTTTTCTTTGCTATTTTTGTATCTATACATGCACTCCCTTTCAAATTGATTTTGTAATTTTTATAGTGTGATTTGGCCATCACTTTAAGTAGGAACCTACTTAATTTTCTATTAAACACAAACAGTTAAAGTGTAGGTGGTAACTTTAAGAAATCTGATTTTTCTCGTACTCATTTGTTCTCTTGAAAAAACGTGTGAATAAATAAGAGACTCTAGACAAGTGCTTTTTTTTTTTTTTTTTTACCCAATGCAGTAATTCTTTTCAGGGCAAGTTTTAAAAAGAAATTAGTAATCATATTTCAACTTGATTATTTGGTTGTCAGAATTTCATAATTTGGAAGGAGTGTTTGAAAGCAGAGAGAGTAGTAGTGGAAATATATTTTTATTAGTTAAAAATTTTTTAAATAAAAGTACTGTTCTAGAAATCTTAGAATATGTGCCAGTTCAGTAGGATCCAAACCCGTTGCTGTCCGGTCAGTTCCAATATATAGTGACCCTACAGGACAAAGTAGAACTGCTCTATATGATTTTCTAGGCTGTGATGTTGATTGGGAGCCCCACTGGCATAGTGGTTAAGAGCTTGGCTGCTAACCAAAAGGTTGGCAGTTCGAATCCACCAGCTATCCTTAGAAACCCCATGGGGCAGCTCTATCCTGTCATATAGGGTCACTATAAGTCAGAATTGACTCAACAGCAACAGGTTTGGCTTTTTGTAATTTTTATGTGACCAGATCCTCCCTAGGAGCGGCTGGTGAGTTCCAACCGCTGATCTTTTGATTAGCAATGGCTCTAACCATTGCACCACCAGGGCTCCATTCAGTAGGATAAATACTTGTTGCTGTGGAGTTGATTTAATTCTAACTCATAGCAACCCTGTAGGACAGAGCAGAACTGTCCCATAGGGTTTTCAAGAAGAGGCTGGTGAATTTGAACTGCCGACCTTTTGGTTAGCAGCCGAATGCTTAACCACTGTACCACCAAGGCTCTTTAAGTAGGATACAAAAACCAAAAACCAAACCCGTTTTGGTGAAGTCGATTCTGACTCGAAACGGAAATATAAATAAAAATGTAGAAATTGGGAGAGCTGGAGAATACCTCTGTGAAGGGAACAATTGATTCTAGTTTCCAATAAAATGCATGGAATCAACAATGGTTAGGTGCTTAGTGCAGCACCCCCCCCCCGTTCACATCAAATTTGCAAATAACTTGAAAAACAGGAGTATATGTTGAAAATAGAGCTAGATAATTGTGAATACAAAATTTTTGGAGCGCTCTGTCATTTTGTGTGTATGCGAGAGTGTGTGCGCGCACGCACGCTTGTGTGCGCATGCGTACCGTTACTAACAGTAAGATGCAGCCCAGGCGTCTCTAGGCTAAAACAATTGTGGTCTCTGCCTATGTTGTCACGCTTATCACCCTGTCGTGACACTATTAGTTGTAGTGACACTTGCTTATTTAGAGATTCTTTGAAAGCAGGGGCCTAGTCTTGTGTATCATTATAACCTCAAAAAAACAAAAACCAAACCCAGTGCTGTCGAGTAGATTCGGGCTCATAGCGACCCTATAGGACAGAGTAGAACTGCCCCACAGAGTTTCCAAGGAGCACCTGGTGGATTCAACTGCCGACTTTTTGGTCAGCAGCCATAGCACTTAACCACTATGCTAGCAGGGTTTCCATTATAACCGCAGTACCTGCTATATCCACACATAATAATACATTCAATAAAAGATTGGCATAGAAATTAATGAATAAAAAAAAAAACAAAAAAACAAACCCAGTGCCGTCGAGTCGATTCTGACTCATAGCGACCCTATAGGACGGAGTAGAAATGCCCCATAGAGTTTCCAAGGAGCGCCTGGCGGATTCGAACTGCAAACCTTTTGGTTAGCAGCCGTAGCACTTAACCACTAGGCCACCAGGGTGTCCAATGAATAAATATATACTACTTATTACTAAATCAGGAAGCCCTGATTAAAATGCTTGGCTTCTAACTGAAAAATCTGCAGTTCGAATCCACCAGCTGCTTAGCTGGAAAAAGATGTGGCAGTCTGCATTGGAAACTAGAGATTTACAGCCTTGGAAACCCTGTGGGGAAGTTCTACTCTGTCCTATAGGGGCGGTATGAGTCAGAATCGACTCCACAGCCCCGGGTTTGTTTGTTTTTTAATATTACTGAATCAGTAATCAATTTAAAGTCTGTTTTTTAATATGCATTTAAACTTCCGACTCTAAAATAAAGTATATATACGTATACACAAAATGACAGAGCACTCAGAAAAGTTTGGATTCACAATTACCTAACTCCATTTTCAATATTTACTCCCGTTCTTCAAGTTATTTGCTATTCAGTGATCCTGACACAGGAGTCAGAGATAGATGATATGGGGCGGGGGAGGGTGTGTCAAGAGCCAGGATAAAAGGAGAAGTGTTAATTTGAAAAAGCCGTATCCATTTTAAGAAGCCTCTGTCTTCTGTAGCTGGAGATGTTTGGAAAATACTATGAACTAGATAGCTCACAGGTAAGGCTGTACAGACTCATCCAGAATCTGTTTGGCATTTGGTCTCCTTGTTTCTTAAATGTTTTAGAATAACTCCTTGTTTCCTAAATGCTTCAATTAACATGTTGCAAATGATTTTGCTATCACTGAATCAAATCAAGTGTAAGATTCTGGAGATCTTGGTCCTGGCTCTGTCCTTTTAATAATAGTGGGATTTCAGGTGTAGCCCCTACCCTAGAGGCTAATATCACCAAAATCTGAACTCTGAAGGAATAACAGCCATAAACCTCAGGCCAAACACATTGTCTGCCTCCCTCTAAAACTCTTCAGAGAAACAAGGCAGAGAGAAGGTGAGAAAGTCCTCCATGACTTTATCACCTGCAGGTAGCTTGGAAAGTGACAATCCACAAGGCAAATTCCAAGGGGAAGTCCCAACGTGGACTCTCAGCTCTTACTTGTGACCCTGTTTTGTAGCAGTATTTTTCTTTCCAAAGGAACATTAAAAAAAAAAAAGTTTCATTGAAATTTGCCCTTAGAAGTTCCCAGCAGCCCTTAGAAGTTCAAAGTATTAGAAATTTTTAATTATGTCAATTTTACATTTAAAAATAGACTAAATGAACCTTAAACTACTTAACTTTCTTAATTCAACTAATAATGGAAGCATTAAATACATATCATTTTATTTTTCTTATTTAAAATAATTAACTGAAGAGGAATTTTGATATGAATATTGAATCAAGAATATGAGTAAAATATGTGTCATTTTCTATAGAACATTTTAGTTTTTCATTTTGTGCTTCATAGTGTATTTTAACCATGAATTATTGCACGCTGATAGTTACATTTCATTTCCTCATTTAGAATGATGATGTTGAACATATTAATATATAGTTAAATAATCCAATTTAATATTTATCTCATTTAATATTATATCCACATTCTCTAAACAACATATATATTGTTTCATAAAAGGAAATAAAAAGTCATAATTGCCTCAGCCACAGATTTGTAATTTAGTTAGGAACTTTGTTTAATTAAATTACTACACTTTTTGAATTTGAAATTATAATCTATGCATTTTACTTTTTCATTTTTGCCCTTCACTTACTGTTTACAGCAAGGAAATGAATGAAGAATTTAATGCTAGGTATAATAATATTTAAAAATAGAAAAAAGGAATCAGAAAAGAAATACCTGTAGCAGAGGAAAAAGGATTTTTTTTTCTGACTTCTTCCCCCCATATTACATTGTCACATTACTTAGTCTTCTTAATTGGTACTATATCAATATTCCAAAGTTAATAAGTATGCTGAAAATGATATTTCAGTACAAGAGTGAGCAGTCCAATTAAGCAGAAAAATTATCTTCCAGATTTTTTTTTTCCTGGTCTTCAAAGGAACCTATAATCATATTAAAGAAGAAAACAAAAAAAAACCCACTGCCATCGAGTCGATTCCGACTCATAGCGACCCTATGGGACAGAGTAGAACTGCTCCATAGAGTTTCCAAGAAGCGCTTGGCAGATTCGAAACTGCTGACCTCTTGGTTAGCAGCCGTAGCACTTAACCACTACGCCACCAGAGTTTCCTATTAAAGAAGACAGGAAATTTACTATCCCAATATTCTTTTAAAACTTGAAAACAAAATGGTACAACCACTATGGAAAATGTTATGGTGCCTTCTTAAAAGGCTAGAAATAGAAATACCATACGATCCAGCAATCCCACTACTAGGAATATATCCTAGAGAAATAAGAGCCGTCACACAAATAGACATGTGGACACCCATGTTTACTGCAGCACTATTCACAGTAGCAAAAAGATGGAAACAACCTAAGTGTTCAACAGAAGGGTGGATAAACATATTATGGTGCATACATAGAATGGAATACTACACAATGATAAAGAACAATGATGAGTCCACAAAACATCTCACAGCATGGATGAATCTGGAGGGCATTATGCTGAGTGAAATAAGTCAATCACAAAAAGACAAATATTGCGTAAGACCATTATTATGAAAAAAAAACAAGAAAAGGTTTATACACAGAAAAAACAATCTGTGATGGTTACAAGGGAGGGGAGGAGTGGAGAGGGAAAGCCACTAACTGGGTAGTAGACAGGTGGTAACTTTGGTGAAGGGAAAGACAGCACACATTCTGGGGGACGTCAGCACAACCTGACCAAGGCAAAGTCATAGAAACTTTCTAGACACAGCCAAACACCTTGAGGGACTAAGTTACTGGGACTGAGGGCTGGGGACTATTGTCTAAGGGGCCATCTAGGTTAATTGGCATAACGTAATTCATAAAGAAAATGATGTGCATACTACTTTGGTGAGTAGTGCCTGCAGTCTTAAAAGCTTGCTAGTAGCCATGTAAGATGTATCTGTTGTCCAATCCTGTCCAGAGCAAAGGAGAATGAAGAAAACAAAAGACACATGGAAAATATTAGTCCAAAGGACTAATGGACCACATGAACCACAGCTTCCACCAGCCTGAGCCTAGAAAATCTAGATGGTACTCGCCTACCACCACCGACCACTCTGTCAGGGATCACAATAGAGGGTCCCAGACAGAAAGGGAGAAAAATGTAGAATGAAATTCAAATTCACAAAAAAATAGCAGACTTATTGGTCTGATAGAGACTGGAGGAACCCCTGGGACTATGGCTCCCAGGCACCCTGCTAACGTAGAACTGAAGCCACCCCCAAGGTCCACCTTTCAGCCAAAGATTAGATAGGCCAATAATAGTAACATGTGAGGAGTGTGCTTTTTTTAGTTCAATCAAGTGTATGAGACCAAATGTGCAACACTTGCCCAAAAGCAAAGATGAGAGGGCAGGAAAACTCGACAAATGAACACAAGGAACCTGGGGTGGAAAGGGTACGGAGGAGATTGCTGACACAATGCAAGGATTGCAGCCATTGTCACAAAACAATTTATGTACACATTTTTTAATGAGAAGCTAATTTGTGCTGTAAACTTTCACCTAAAGCACAATAAAATTTTTTGAAAAGAAAAAAAAGTTGAAGACAACATTAATATAGAATAGAAATCAAATTAGTCCTCTTCCAAAGCAGTTTTTGTATCATTTTGACATAGGACGATTCCTTCCTTTTGAATTTTTTTTCCTCTGCCTTTAGTCATGTTTTAGTCAGTGTCCACTGAAAGGCAAAGAACACACCAACTAAGGCCAACTCAAGTAAAAAGAGGTTTCGTGATAGAACACTGGTCAAACATGCATGATTCAAGGAAAGGAAATTTAACTGTACTTCACGAGGACTGAGAATGAGCAATAGAAATTTGTCAGTAAGACAAATGGGCTTTTCTACATTTTTCTCTCCCTGTCAACATGGATGCTAATCTCTGCTTCAACTCATTCTCTCCTACTTCTTCAAGCACATTCCGCCTATTGTCACCCACCCATGACTTTGGCTTTCCCACGGTCTTAACATTTCAATTCCAAAACTCTCTAGTCGCTGACTGAAATTTCCAGATTTCTAGGTCAAAGCTCCAAGACAAAAAGAGAGATTTGTCTCTCACATAATTGACCATAACTCAACACACACAGAAACAAATTCATTTCCTTCCTCTCTAATGTAAACTAACCCTTCTCGTATTTCCAATTTCAAGTTGATTATGCCATAATTGATCTCAGATTCATCTTTGTTTACCACTGACCTTCACTTTTCAGAATGTTACCACATGAATTTGATTGTGCAATTCTTATTCTCTCATAAGTTGATCTTAGAATGTGCAATTTTGTATAGTACTTAAGAATGAGGATTCGGGCCAAAATGCCTGAGCTCAAATGACAACTCCATATCCTATATTGAGTGCAGGACCTTGGATAAGTCTCATAACCTCTCTGTGGCTTAATTCCTTCCACTGTAAAATGGTGAAATGAATACACCTATCCCATAGGTTGTTGTGAGGATAAAAGAATTTGATATTTGTACAGCACATAAAATACTGCCAGGTACATTTTAATTAGTTTATAAGAATTAAATAGTAATAGTAGTAGTCCTAGTTGTAGTTTCCATTCTGACTACAACTGCCATAAACCTATTCCTTTTTGACTATTGTAATAACCCCTTTATGGGTCCGTCTCTTAAACCCATCTTCCTAAATCATGGGGTGGGTAATGTATTAATCCATGCTAAAACGTTTATGTTTCCTCTATGCCATCCAAATAAAGTCCAAATTCAGTACATTATCCAAAGACCTCTCTTGTTGTCCCTAATTTATTTCCCTACCTACATGTTTTTATTACATCCTTTGGCAGTCACTTTGCTTTGGCCACATGAGGTTTCGGATACCTTCATGCCTGCAAACTTCTGGTCAGACTGTCCATCTCCTCTTGCTCCAGGCTTACATGCACTACAGTTCACATCTGTCTATTCAAATCTCTACAAATCAAATCTTCTGAACTCTTTCCCCCTTATTAGAAGTAATCGTGTATTAGTCTGCCAACAGCATTTCCTAAGGCTCTCAGTTATAGTGCTGATATCCTGTTAGTGGTTCTTGCTTCCATGTTACCATCTTTTACTGGACATCAAGAAAACTGATTTATTTTTATATCTCCATAATGCATAGTGCGGAGGTCTGTAAAAAGTAAAATTCATTGCCATCATGTCAGTTCTAACTTATAGCAACCCTATGAGACAGGGTAGAATGGCCAATAGGGCTTCCAAGGTAATAATCTTTACCAGGGCTTCAAACAGTAATTTTTTTCCCTGCTCATTAAAATTTTAAAAGTTTGCTTCTGTTCTGGTTTCACATCGTCTACAGTGATTGTTTTTTACTGTTCAAGTTCAAATTTATGTTCTACAAATGCATAATTTGTAGAAATAATTTCATCTGAAGAAATATGGCTAACAAATTCATTCATTATATTATAAATAATATTTCATTTTTATGTTAACTCGTATTTTGTTCATCCCAAGATTTTGTAATTAGTTTTGAAAGTAACAATATTAAACTATTTTCTTTCTACACATTCATTAATAATTAAATCTAGAGTGACAGTAATATTCAATATTATTCAAAGTCTCTCAAAACATTACAAATAAGAACATCATGTAAAAAATATATTTTAATTCTATTTTTTAAGTATACTAGAATTCATTGCAACTGAGTCACTTTAAAAATAGTATTGTGATAAAAACACTCCTAACATACCATATAAATATAAAATTGAAGATTCCAAATACTTTTCAGTAGGACATATTCAACTTCACTCTGAGAACAAACTTAATTTTGATATAGGCAAAATTTCACTACTAAAACTTAATGTTGTTGTTGTTGTTAGGTGCTGTTGATTAGGCTCTTACTTGTAGCGATCTTATTTATAATAGAATGAAACACTGCCTGGTCCTGCACCATCCTCACAATTGTTGTTATGCTTGAGGCCATTGTTGCAGCCCCTGTGTTAACCCATCTTGTTGAGGGTCTTCCTCTTTTTCACTGGTCCTCTGCTTTACTGAGCGTGGTGTCCTTCTTCAGGGACTGGTCCCTCTTGATAACATGTCCAAAGTATGTGAGACAAAGTCTTGCCATCCTTGTTTCTAAGGAGCATTCTGGCTGTACATCTTCCAAGACAGATTTGTTCCTTCTTCTGGTAGTTCATGGTATATTCAACATCCTTTGTCAACACCATGATTAAAAGGCATCAGTTCTTCTTCAGTGTTCCACATCCATTATCCAGATTTTGAAAGCATGTAAGGTGATTGAAAATACTATGCATTGGGACAGGTGCACCTTAGTCCTCAAAGTGACTGCTTTTAAACACTTTAAAGGGCTTTTTTTGCAGCAGATTTGCCCAGTGCAATATGTCCTTAGATTTCTTCACTGCTGCTTCCATTGGCGTTGATTGTGAATCCAAGAAAATGAAATCCTTGACCACTTCGGTATTTTCTCCGTTTATCATGATATTGCTTATTGGCCCAATGGTGCGGATTTTTGTTTTCTTTAGGTTGAGGTGTAATCCATACTGAAGGCCGTAGTCCTTTATCTTCATCAGTAAGTGATTCAAGTCCTCTTTACTTTCAGCAAGTAAGGTTGTGTCATCTGCCTATCCCAAGTTTTTAATGAATCTTCCTCCAGTCCTAATGGTGTGTTGTTATTCATATAGCACAGCTTCTTGGATTATTTGCTCAGCAGACAGATTGAATAAGTATGGCAAAGGAAACAGTTCTGAAGCCCACCTTTCCTGATTTTAAACCAAGCAGTATCCCCTTGTTCTGTTGGAACAACTACCTCCTGGTCTATGTACAGGTTCTGCATGAGCACAATTAAGTGTTCTGGAATTCCCATTTTCACAATGTTATCCATAATTTGCTGTGATCCACACAGGTGAAAGCACTCGTCTAATAAATAAAACACTGGTAAACATCTTTCTGGTATTCTCTCAGCCAAGATCCATCTGACATCAGCAATGATATCCCTGGTTCCATGTCCTCTCCTGAATCCAGCTTGAATTTCTGATGTTCCCTATTGATGTACTGCCACGCCCATGTTTTAATTGTCTTCAGCAAAACATTATTTGTGTGTGATATTAATGATATTGTGCAATAATTTCCATATTCTGTTGGATTACCTTTCTTTGGAATGGGCATAAATAAGGATCTCTTCCAGGCAGTTGGCCAGGTAGCTGTCTTCCAAATTTCTTGGCATAGACAAGTATGCACTTCCAGCATTGCATCAGTTTTTTGAAACATCTCAGCTGGTATTCTGTCAGTTCCTGGAACCTTGTTTTTCGCCAGTGCCTTCTGTACAGCTTGTACTCCTTCCTTCATTACCATTGGTTCATGATCATATGCTACGTCTTGAAATATTTGAATGTTGACCGTTTCCTTTTGGTAGAGTGACTCTGTGTATTCCTTCCATTTTCTTTTTTGTCCATGGAGTCATTCAATACTGCAACTCGAGGCTTGAATTTTTTTTCTTCAGTTCTTTCAGCTTGAGAAACCCTGAGAATGTTCTTCTCTTTTGGTTTTCTAACTCCAGGTCTTTGCATATTTTATTATAATACTTCACTTTGTCTACTTGTGCCACCAGTTGCAATCTGTTCAGTTCTTTTACTTCATCATTTCTCTCATTCATTTTAGCTACTCTGTGTAAGAGCAAGTTTCAGAGTTTTTTTCTGACGTCCATTTTAGTCTTTTTTTTTAATCTTTCAGTCCTCTTAATGACCATTTGATTTCTTCATGTATGATGTCCTTGATTTCATCCCACAACTTGCTTGGTCTTCAGTCATTAGTGTTCATGCATCAAATCTATTCTTGAAATGGTCTTTAAAATCAGGTGGGATATGCTCAAGTTCTTATTTTGGCTCTTGTGGACTTGTTTTAATTTTCTTTAGCTTTAATTTGAACTTCCATATGAGGAATTGATGTTCACCAGTTGGCCCCTGGCCTTGTTCTGACTGATAATATTGAGCTTATTTATGTTCTCTTTCCATAGATGTAGTTGATTTGATTTCTGTGTTCCATCTGGCAAAGTCCACATGAATAGCCCATATGTATAGTCACCATTTATGTTGTTGAGAAAAGGTATTTCCAATGAATATGTCATTTTTCTATCAAAATTCTCCAGTGTCGTTTCTGTTACCAAGGTCATATTTTCCAACTACCAATCCTTCTGCTTTGTTTCCAATTTCCCCGTTCCAAGTACCAGTAATTATCAAAGTATCTTGAATGCATGTTTGATCAATTTCAGGCTGTGGAACTTGGTAAAAATCTTCAGTTTCTTCATGTTTGGCACTAGTCACGTAAAATTGATAAGAATTTATTCATGAAATATTAGAAATATGCAGTGTGCTATTATACCTAAAACATTAATATATAAATGGAAAGTGCAATAAAATATTTAATACTTTAATATTCACTCCAGTTCTAAGCTGAGAATTGCCATAACATTACCTAAAATAAGCCTTTTATTACAAATATAGATTTAATTTATACACAATTATACAGTTCATTAAGAAAATGCATTGCAATAAACCATAATTACACCAAATTGATAGAATGTCCTCTAATATTTTTTCATTTAAGCTACCCCTATTATCTTCCAAGATGAATTTCAAACCTGAGAAATCTCTTAACACTGACCTGAGCAGCTGGTGCGTTCAGAACTACCATAGCAATTTCATATAACTGGGGGTATTGTGAATGGTTTTCTTTTCAAAGTTCATGAATACTTTTTTTTGTCTCTACTCTTTGTGCCCCATCAAAGCTTTTTAATATAAAATCAATATTAACAGTACAGTTGTTTGATCTCAGTTTCACTTTTTTCTTTCATTTCGAGAAATAATTCCATCTCATCAATGCCATCATTTGAAATAAAGAGTATTTCCTGAATTGCTTTCCTTTGTTATGCTTTCAATATTGTTCCTTTTCAGATTTTCTATCATTTCCCAATTGCTTTTTAAATGTAATATAGCCTTCACCTTAAGTTCAGAACTAATTAGAATTTGATAATGAGAATCTAGATAAACTATTCCTAATATGCTGTCATTTTCAATGATAACTTTTCCCTGACATTAAATTTTTCAATGTATTTCCAAATGTATTATTAAGAGTTTTTAATTTTAGCTTAGTTTCCACCTACGTATCAATGTTAATTGTTCACTTTGCAATATAAGTTTCCTTAAAGTTTTAAAGTTTCCAAAATTTATTTGACATATGTCCATTTTTCATTAGGAAAATAATATTTCATATTATTCTTAGCTAATATATCTCAGAGATTTTTGCATCCTAGTAAGCTTTCTAACATGTTGTATATGTTGTTCCATCTTTTGAGAAATCCAGTACAGGTTTCCTGAAATTATTTTTGAAAATTTGGTAGACAGTGTTGAAATATGAAGTACTCGAACAAGTTCATGACATCCTTCTAAAAATTCTACAAGTTCAGTATCCTTTATTGTATCTTTAATAAATAATTGAACTGTATGTGTAACACAATTTACACCAATCTTTTCTTATAAACTTTGTCACTTTAACCACTCAGAGTGCACTAAGTCCGAGTCTTCAAAATTGTCACTTTGCCCTGACATTTGCCATTTGCTTTCACTATCATTTCTGAGCAAATCAACAAACTTAATTATATTAGGGTAATTATCCTTAGTTACAGAATAAATCTGTTGTAAATCAATGTTGTACATCTATAAAATTTGATACACAGTGTTTTTTATGTACAGACCTATGTGTCTTTCTTTTAATTCTTTCTTCCCCAGTGTCAACAGATGTATCTTACAGTCTTGTCTGAACTGAGTGTTAATTCCTGTAATTGATCTACTCAATCTACTGGTCATATCCACTTTCATAGAGAATATTTGTTTTCCTAAATTACTACTAATTTTGGAGCTAAGTTTTAAGGACAAGTGAAGTATCATTTCCCTAATATTCTCTGACTTGATTGAAAAAAAATTTCACCAATTGAAGCAATAATTGGATTTAAAATTTTATAAAATTTTGAATATGCAATTATCTAAAAGGAAAACAACCATTAACAATAACTAATTCAACACATGCATTGACAATTGTTTATCTAATTTCACTTTAAGGCATTCCGGAATGGCAAACTAATTTTTTTTTTTTTTTGCTTATTCCAAATGCTTCTAACACTTTCTTTAGTCGTCTTTGTTTTCTTGCTTTGCACTGCACTGTATTGATCCGTATGGTGATGTGTCAGGTGCCTCTCTAAACTCGCTGCATGGTCTCCAACCATATCTGCATTGCAAATTTTCCACGTGCTTTTATTTTCAATCATTGCATACTTGAAAAATTATCGACATGGATTTTTCTCTGGTTATTCCATGTTAGAATTCCAGGGATGAGAAATAATTTTAACATTAGGACATATTTTATAGTCATTATGTTGCATTATAAGTAAAACAAGTCTTAGACTTCAATAACATAAAGAGAATAGATTGCATCAATACATTGGTAGAATGAATTACAGCCAGTACATATTAAAATGTCTCTAACCACGTATCATCAATACATTAAGAAAACTGGAATAAGTTTGATTTTACATTCACAGGGTTTGCCAGTTTCTTCCATTTGAAGTCCCACTTTACAATGTTCTCATACATTTATCCAGCACCTTTTGAAGAAAAATCTCACTTCATAGTGGTGGCACATCAAGTTGCTTTCAGGGAAGTAACAGAATATTGAAATTGAAATATTAATTTTCTTCCCACTAGTTGCCGGTGTTAACATTTTGATTTGAGATAAATATCAAATTTATACATGTAAGTACAAACAATGTGTGACAGTACATTTAAATCAAGATTGAATACAAGGATGGAATCATCAAAAAATTATACTGTATTTTTAATTTCTTAAATTTAAATATCACACTTAAAAAATATGAATAGTGTACATTTAAGATGTTTACACTCACTTGACAAATTTCAGTTCACATGAAACAATGTTCAGAATTTTGGTGCAGTTTAACCAGCTCTTTCAGATTTCTGACTGAGTGCTCTCAGTCGCTGAGCATTTCTCACATCTAGGTAGACGCAGCTGGCCTTCTGTGAGAGACGTCAAGCATGGAGCGAAACAGCGAGCTTTGACTGGCCTGTGAATTGTGTAACAGCAGTCATCACCTATAGCTGTGACTATGCAGTGTTACTTGCCGAACTGATGAACTGTGCCCTTACCAGCCATGTGCCAGAGAAGCATTCGGCATCCGTGGGCTCCAGGAGCAAATCAAACACAAATGGTCCAATGGTGTTATCGTTGAACCTGGAATAAAAAAAAAGCAGCGTGAAAAAAAAAAAATTACGGTTTTTATTTCAGTTTGGTTTCAGGGAAACATTTTTTTTTTTTTTCTCTCTCTCTCCATGTTTCAGTTTCACTCCGGTGAAAATTTTCAGTTTTATTCAGTTTCAATTTCCAGTTCGGTTCCATTTCGAAGCCCTGATCTTTATTGAAGCAGACTGACCCATCTTTCTCCTGTGGAGTGGTTGGTGGCTTCTAACCACCCTCCTTTTGGTTACCAGCCCAGCACTTAGCCATTGCAACACCAAGGCTCCTTCTTGTGAATAGTAAATACTCATTAAAAAAAATATTGATGAATGTGTAAAAGAATTAATATAAATGCTCTAGAATAGAGCTTCGTTCTTGAGTTACTTTGTCGATTATTATTTTTAAAGAACTTTTATTTACAAAACTAAAAGCATTTATTTAAGAATTGCTGCCTTCAGTAACTTATTCTTCTGCCATTTTATCTCCACCAGCCCTTATATTTTGATTAATTGCTTCATCCCACTGAACCAGAAAAATGTTATTTTAAAAACTAAAGCCAATAAACTCTGGTGTGAAAATAGAATCACATGCTTGTGAGTACAGATAATATTTCGTGAGTGCCACTATAAAGTGTTTCCCGGTTTGTAATGTATTTTGAAAGTAATTCCAAAAATGTCATTTTTTTAAAATAATGAATTGATCTCTGATGTAACGTAGAATTTGCTAAAACAAAATTCGTTTAACAATTACGTCTCTAAAACTTTAAGAAGCTAGACATTACAGGGATTTCTTCTTTATTTTCTGCAGAAAGTTGGTACAATTTCTCTAGGAAAGCATTTTAAAATTATTTGAACGTTTCTTCCTGCTCCTAAACTTAGACATCTGTATGTTTTTATTGTTATCACTCAATTTATGGAAAATAACTAAAAAGGTGTGTTCTAAATCATATTTTTCTGAACTATTTTTAACTTTTTATTTTTTTCTTCTTCATATCCACCCCGCCCCACCAAGGCCTACTCTATTTTTCCCTACATTTCTGTTTTATACTGTCAGGAATTGCATTTTCTCTGGTGATTCATCTCTTGGTCTTCATGTGTTGTTTTTCTTTCCTTCTTGCAGAGGTACCTGGGGAGGGCAGCAATGCTGTTCCTTCAATTCAGGGATCAGCATTTTGATCCTGGATAAATCTCTCTCCATGTACAGGAGAAAATCCATCTTCATTGATTTTTAGGCTTGAAAAACCTATTAATAATCTTTGAGTTCTCTACTAGGAAAACACCACACACACAAAGAGGATTCATATTTATTTCTGGAAGTAGCTTTATGTACTCAACCACTTGACCAACTCTAATATCACCAAAGCCATTTTTTTTTAAAAGAAATTTAATGCAGTACTTAGGCGAGGACCAGGAACTTCTTTCCTGGAGGGAAAAATATTAAATGTAAAAAAAAAGGAGCTCTGACACCCGAGGGGAAACCCTGATGGCATAGTGGTTAAGTGCTGTGGCTGCTAACCAAAAGGCCGGCAGTTCAGATCCACTAGGTGCTTCTTGGAAACCCTATGGGGCAGTTCTGCTCTGACCCAAGGTGTGCCACAGAGTAAAGAGCTTATGTGTAGACCAATAATAGGGATATCTTAGATTATGATCATTGTTCTTGATAAAAATTCTAAGAAGAGAAATTGCAGATTAAGGTGATACTTATTTCTGATTTCTGGTCTTTGAAATTTACATGCATTGAAAATATTTAAATAGCATTTACTCCTATTTATAGTATTCTCATTTACTAAATTGATCATAAGTTGTGAATACAGTAAAACCTGCAAAAACCAGAGCCCTGGTGGAAACAGGTGGAAACCTGTTAAAGAAGGAAAACTCAAATATTTTCCACTAGTAGAGAGCAATAGGAAAGTGGTAAGATTGTACCCTGTCAAAGGTGGAAGACCTGGAAAAACAAGGCGGCAGTCTAGTTGAGTTCGGCTCTCACAGGTTTCAGTGTACTACTCAGTGACTGTCATACTATTTATATATTATAGTTCAAAACATCCTATTTTTCCGTTTCTTCTTCCCTTGACCCAGCTAATTCTACAGACATGTACACACACATACACACATACAACCATATGTATTTACACTTTTATATGGGTTAATCATGACTATTGCTACCTTGAGGAACAGAGCATTTATTCTATTCCTGAAAGTGCTGGTAAAGCCTGAGTTTTTTTAAAGGGCTGTTTTAATACTAGATGATGATAACTTTTAAATTTTGACACATTGCATTGTTGATATGAAAGAATTCTGTGTTTATCTTTCTGCCTTTTTTTTTTTTTTCTTCCCCAAGAGCTTTGCTTGCTGTGGTTTCCCCAGTCACCTTAAGCATTTTTTATGCATAAATAGTTGGGTGATGGGGAGGGGGTGTAAGACCTTCACTTCTGTTCTTTGGTGTCTGTCTAGACATATTTATAAGCTTGGAACTTCTTAAGGTATTTTAATATTAAAAGACCCTGAAGCAGTATTTATGCTACAAAGTGAAAAAGAGATAAGGAAAAAGAAATAAGTATGTTCCGCACATGAATTTATGAAGTAATAGGATTTGGCTGAAAATCAGTTGAGGTTTTTTTTTTTTCTTTTCTCCCTTTCTTTCAGGATTTGACTCATGAACAAAGTGCCTAAAGCCTTAAATTTTTCTCAGTAGTCATTTGTTGCATAAGTACAGGAGAACAGAATGCAATAAATCTGCTTCCAGCTATTCTTTAACTATTGTAGATTTAGTGATTAGGTAGCAACTTGTAATAATTTTGCTTTCCTCCAAAATATTTGTGCTGTTCCTGTATATCTCCCTAAAACTGTCTTCAGTTTGGACATATTTCACTCCGCATTGCCTGATAAAGTAGCCTGTGGTATGCTGTGAATAAACTCACAGTTGAATAAACTCATGAGTAACTTCAAGTATCTGAATTAAAATCTAGAGAATTTATGTCACACTAGACATGGCATATAGTTTTAAAATATATTTATTGTGGCAGTTTTTATTGTAAAAATGTAGTGCTTTGGAAGAAAGTGTCATTTAGTTTCATTTTATGATTAATCAGAATACTTGGAAGTTCTTCCACAATGATATTTAGTAGCTACTGTGTAGATTTTACAGTTACTGTTTTTGTTATGTGCTGGCCAGTCAGCTTCTGCCCACAGCCACCCTATGTACAACAGAACGAAACACTGCCCAGTCCTGCATCGTTCTCATGATCGTTGTTATGCTTGAGCCCATTTTTGCAGCTGCTGTGTCAATCCATCTCATTGAGGGTCTTCCTCTTTTTCACTCACCCTCTACTTTTCCAAGCATGGTGTCCTTCTCCAAGGGCTGATCCCTCTTGATAACATGTCCAAAGTATCTGAGACGAAGTCTGGCAATCCTCGCTTCTAAGGAGCATTCTGGCTGTACTTCCTCCAGGACAGATTTGTTGGTTCTTTTGGCAGTCCATGGTATATTCAGTATTCTTTGTTTTACAGTAGGTACTCATTATTGTCAGTTTACCAGTTATTTGATAGTTTTACCTGAAAGCAACTTGACCATTTAATATTGCTCTTGGAATGTTAAATGATGGAAAAATTTAATGGAGAAGTTTATCTCTATTTGTTCAAAGAGCTCATAAATGTACTTCATATAGTATTTCTAAATATTTATGTGTGTCACTGATATGCATACATTAGAGTATGAAGAACTATTTTCTGCTCTGGCTCTGCCCCTAAGTTGTGGTGGAACCTTGAGTAAGTCACTTATTCTCTGGGCCCTAACATCGTCTTTATATTCCCTTGGAGTATAGTTTTCTTAGATACTACTAAAGGCTTGAGATTACATGCCACTCTCTCTATAGTAAGGCACCCTCTTTTTCTATACAATCCTTCCTATACAAGAATTTCCAGATGTCTTCACCAGTTAGACAGTTGTGTGTAGAGCAAATGTATTATCTCTACATCATAAATGTTGGAGATAGTACTTCCATGAAGTATTTACCGTATACAATAAAAAATGTATACAGTACAAATAAGTAAATTCTTGAGAATTTACCACAGTGGAGGATGGATAAGTATTAAGTCAGTTGATGTTAACAAGCTTATATGACCTCACAACAGAGAAATCCAAACATACAGTTAGATATAATATAATCTAAAATGATTTAAAATGTGTTTTAACAATTGCAAAGCAATAAAAAAGGTTACTTTTATTTTAATTAAGTATAAGAAAAATACTCAGAAGACTTGGTTCTGTTCTGGTCTTGAATCAAAGTCTGATAACTAATGTTAATTGGTTCTTTAATGCATTGGTCAGAATGATTTGTGATTCCTCTAAGAATGGCTTTTACTTAAGGAGGGATGGAAGGATGAATACGGAAGAAAAAAAAAGTTTCTCCGGAAGATATACAGCAATTGCCTTTGTTTCAGACTAAAAAGAAAAAAAAAATTGCATTATTCAGTAAGTGTTTCTTGAGACCTTCCTAAGCTAAAGACACAGTAATAAGCAAAAGTTTTGTTCTTAAGGAGGGTATAATTCAGTAAGTTGTCAGGAAAAAAAAAAAAAAGTATCCTGCTATACCTATTATCTACAGAGTTCTTTGCCATGTCTTCTTTCTTATCAAACTCTTCTCCCATTTTCCTTTGATTTTCTAAATGTAGCATCTTTCTATATCATGAGTCAGAATCAACTTGACGCCAATGAAATCCTTGGGTAGTGCAAATGGTTTCTGCTCCCTTAAAGATTACAGCAAGGAAAACCCTATGGAGCACTTATACTGTAATACATGAAGTCACCATGAGTCAGAACTGATTCCAGGGCAATGGGTTTAGTCCCACACCAATCCTGATAAGAAGCAAAAAACATTTTTTAACAAATATTTATTATCAAACCATCCTTCCAGGTAGTGTGTAGACTTCCACATGAGGTCTTAAGATGTTGATACTTCAATCCTACCTGCTATATAATTATACATACTCCCTTTTGATCAGCTATGGATTCCTAAGACATGGTTCTGCTCCTATCTTTAATGATGCAATTTTTTGTAAATGGAATTCCTACACTTGAGTTTCTGAGCCCAAGAACTGACAGGACAGGATGACTTCATTTTTTAGTAATAGGTGATTTTCTCATTCTTTTCCTAGGACTAGGACAATGATATATTTTTTGCCTGGCTCCATCCTTATGTTCTGTTTTCTTCCCCAATTACTGGGACCCTGATACCCTTAGTTAAATCTTCCTGATAACAACGACCAGCCTGCTATGATTTCTATATATCTTTCCTTGGGGTTTCCCATATCAATGCTTAAGACATATAGGGGGAAACTGTATCAGCTAAGGCACTTCATATAGGAAGTGATAGAAAACCAAACTCAAACAGCTTAAACAAACAAAGGAATGCACTGGATTTATAGCAGACAAAATGAACACTGAAAAATAAAGTGCAGTTTGATTTAGAGACTCAGTGATGTCACCATGCCCGGCTGTCTATTTTGGCTCTGACTTCCAGGGTGTTGGTTCCATCCTGGGAATCCACTTGGTGAGCCTGGTCATACCAGCAACTCCACACCTTTGTCTATGTGGTAATAAAATGACTGCAGCCAAGGAGCATTCCAGCCTTCATAGCAGCTTTAAGCATATTTGTTCAGAGCAGAAAAAGACCCTGTTTCTGTAGCTCCTGTACAAATGCTGGAATTTGCTTTCTCTCTGGTCTCAAATGGGTGGGTGTCCATCCTAAACCAGTTGTTATCAAGGCAGTAGATATACTGACATTTTAAGCCATTTAGAGATCACTTTTGGAGCTGAAGGTGGCATCAATTCTATACAAATGATAACGTTTTCTTCAAAGGTACACCAGAGAAGAGAAGAAGAAATGGATGCTGTGAGGCAGCTGACAAATACCCCTTCTAGACATTCTCAGGCACCTCAGATCCAAACATCTTTTGATAAATGTTTGCAGAAATATGGTGTCTTGTTCATCTAGTGCCACTATAACAGAAATACTACAGTTCGATGGCTTTAACAAAGAGAAGTTTATTTCTTCATGGTTAAGTAGGCAAAAAGTCCAAATTCAGGGCATCAGCTCCAGAGGAAGGCTTTCTCTCTCTCTGTCGGCTTTCTCATCAATCATCCCCCAAACTAGGAGCTTCTCTGTGCAGGGACCCCGGGTTCAAAGGACACGCTGTACTCCAGGCACTGCTTTCTTCATGGTATGTGGTGCCCTACTCTCTGTTTGTTTCCCTTTCCTTTTATCTCCTGTAAGATAAAAGGTGGTGCAGACTGTACCCCAGGGATACTCCCTTTACATTGAATCAGGGATGTGACCTAAGCAAAGGTGTTACATCCCACCCTAGTCCTCTTTAACATAAAATTACAATCACAAAATGGAGGACAACCACACAATACTGGCAATCATGGCCCAGCCAAATTGATACACACATTTTTGCGGGGAACATAATTAAATCCATGATGTAATGGTTAAGTTACCACTCTGCCCTAGGCACCCTGGCGTGTCCACTGAGCTCAATGTCTGCCGTTATGTCATTCAGCTGGGAACACTCCACCAAAAGACATTCTGCCATAGAGTGCAGGTCTTTACCAGCTTCTTACCCTCTTTTGCCACCTGCCTCAACCTACTTTAATGGGTATGAAAATTTGACACTGATTAAAGAGTATGATTCGATTCCAAATAATAAGACCTCAAGTGAAAGAATATCTCTAGGCATCCACATGGATCAAGAAAGAATCTGGGCGATGTAGTGCTAGAAAAGATAAAATTGCCGCCAACTGATATTAGTGAATCCAGGCCCTTGCTGTTGAGATGATCCTGTGGGGAGTAGCAGCTGAAAAATTTCTAATGACAGGTGCCTACAGCCCTTAAGATATATTTTGAAATGTTCATTGCTTTTTGTTCAGCCTTCATCTATCTTACATTATAAAACGTGTTTGGGAGAACTTCTGTCTTATTTCCCATTCCAGCTATTTGTTGATTTGGGAGTCTCAGTACTTCAATTTAAAAAGTTGCAGAAAAACATGCTTCCTATCCTGATAGAAGCAGTGACTTGAATGGATATTTAAATACGTAATTGAAAAAATAAAATATGTGCTTGTCAGTAGAAGTATTTTTGGAGTCAAGTGATTTATTATTTGTAAAACTCGGAGCTTCAGGTTGTTTCTAATCAAATATAAATTATTCAGTGGATATCTAGTATCTATCGCATGTTGACAGAATATTAATTGTTAAGAAAACTATTTTTCTAATGTGTTTCATTAGAAACATTTTTTTTTTCTTGGCAAAACTAGACACCTTTGCATAAGGAACAGGCAAAACAAATAGACATGTTTACATTGAATTTGTACATATACTTTAAGAAAAAGCATAGTCAAATACAATAGAAAATGTATTGAGAGAAAAAAGTAATGGCCATCATCCTCACAAGGAATTAGCAGAAGTTAGATAGTAACAACTATTCAAGTATCTCAACTCGCTGAGGAAAAACAAGAGTCATATAGATTTGAGGTAATATGTTGATTTAAGAGTTTAACATAGAACAAAGTAGATAAATGAAAACTAATAAAGAAATTAATTAAATAAAAATAGCCATTCCTCATCAATATGCAATTAAGGTACAATAATCAGAAGAAAATTTACCAGAAAAAAAAATATTTATATTCCTTTTCTAAATATACACTAAGAGAGATTCTGAACTCTTAAAATACCTAAGGAAATTAGTCCAAAACAATGGGCAGTTTAAATTGCAAGGGGTAAAACATCCAAATACTTGAGTAACTATAAAGATGTCGTGTTTAGAAATAATAATAATAAAAAAAAGACAAGTTTAAATCAATGTTCCTTTTTCCTTAGAGCTTTTGTTTTAATGTTGCTAAATAAAATACACGTGCTATGACTCAATTTTGTGGCTATCTTTCGATACTTGTTCTGACCTTTCTTTGCTGTCAGCGTCAGCCACTATGCACAGACATTAATAGCTTCTAAATTTCTACTACAAGATTGTATATACTGTAATGACTTTTGACATTCACAGCCATTTCAACGTTCTAGTACCTGAATAGTTTAAAGATAGTAGGCAGAAAGAATGAACAACCCTTTGATTAACTTTGTCTTGATGTTTTGAACCTTGAGGAGTCTAATCTAAAATATCTTTCATAATAACGTATGTAGACAAGGGGAAAGTGAGACTTCAACAGCCACTAGACAGTTTGGGTGACGGCCAGATGAGCCAACGTTCTAAGGGCTGTCAGTGACCTTGGAGTGAATTTTGCAAAGGTGCAAATTTCTCTGTCTCAGACAGGCAGTTCCGTGATTAAGTAAGCTCACTCACAGAGCCACAGTGCTTGGTAAACACATGTCACCTGTAAACAAGATCTTTTCTGTAAAGAATCTTTGCGTGGAGTATTGACTATGGAGCCAGATTTACAGTATATTTTGGGTTTTTAGTATATAACTAAAATGTAAGAAGTGGTCAAACGACTAGAGTGGATTTATGCAATTTAGATTAAATAGTGAAGAAGCCAAACCTTATAACTTTCCAGTCCCTTGGGAGAAGATATAATTCTTTCCCATTCCTTAGTATTTCTTGTTTTAGCAACATTCTCTCTTAACCACATGTGGAGGAGGAAGGGATCAAGAGACTAACACAATAAACCCAACCCAATAAAAAGGTAACACAGTAAGCAAGTATATTTGTTTATGCACTTGCTAAAGAACAGCCTGTCGTGCACAGGTCTGTGGTGCATAGGGTCTCTATGAGTTAGAACCGACCAGACGGCACCTAACAACAACAATAACAAAGAACAGCCCTCTCTTTCCTTGGGTTTTTGAATTCTGTAGCAAGCGTAGTATTTCCTGGCTAGGATACTAAACAAATTTATGAATGGATTCTTAGCAAAAGAACTGTTTGAGAGGACCAAAGTCAAATTATCTGACAGCTGTGTGATCAGGGATATGGGGTTTAAAATGCCCATGGGAGTAGAGTGATATGAGAAAGGACATTTTAGGGTATCTTAAACCCTTGTGGCGTAGTGGTTAAGTGCTAGGCTACTAACCAAGAGGTCAGCTGTTCAGATCCACCAGGCGCTCCTTGGAAACTCTATGGGGCAGTTCTACTGTGTCCTATAGGGTCGCTATGAGTCGGAATCGACTCAACGGCAGTGGGTTTATGAGGACAGGTTAAAAAAAATTTTCTTTTTTTTATTTGAGTTTTCTTCACTTGGTTCTTTTTGACATATATGCTAAACTATAGCACGATACCAGGTAGACTTTTTAGACTGCTTTTTAGTATCTGATAGAGGAGCCCTAGTGGCACAGTGGTTAAGAGCTCAGCTGCTAACCAAAAGGTTGGCAGTTCAAATCCACCAGTCGCACCTTGGAAACCCTATGGGGCACTTCTACTCTGCCCTCTAGGGCTGCTGTGAGTTGGAATTGACTGGATGGCAACGAGTTTTTAAAGAGTATCTAATAGAGTGCTTGTTATTTGGTAAAATTGTGCTGAAACTTCCACCAAATTTACAAATCTGGCAAGTGAATACATAAAATATTTCATTAAGACAGGAATAGTGTGTCTGTGTGTAATTTTGTGTGTGTGTGCGCTTGTTGCAGAAATTAGAAGAGATATGCTTGGAAAAGAGAGATTGTAAATTTATAACTGTTTCAAAGGCAGCATTATTAGTTTCATTTATTTGAGTTTTTTTTGAACTAATGCACTCTAAAACTACATTTCAAACTTAAGTCTGGTAAAGAACATAGAAGCAGGTTCATATTAATTATTAATTAAGTAACAAAAGAGAGGATGAATGAATGAAAAACCACAGCATGTCTGACTCCTATGGAGTTTTCTGTTACTGATTGCTATCTGAAACTGGTTTATTACAAATGCAAGTGGTAAACCTATTTTATGACACAAATAAATTAGGTAATTGCTCAAAGAATTGAAGAATTAAATCCAAGGAATTTCACAATCTGTAGACATACCAGGTATTGCCCTTCAGAGATATGCCCTTGGCCCAATTTTTTTTTGATTATGTTATGAGAATATTTTCAGTGTGCTATAGAGTGATACCACTTTGGATGTGATTGCCAAGATTTACAAAGAGAGAGCTAGTATTTAATGTGACTTTGAATCATTGGAGGAATGGTTCGTAATTAATGACATTGTATTCAAAAAGGACAAGTGTAATAGAAAATAGGTAGCTAGTCACAAATCAGTCTGGTCTGCAACGAGTTAAATGTGATGCTACTGAAAGCCCATATCCTATGCATCCAGATTTTAACTTGGTAATATCTGTTTCGTTAACAACAAGATAAAGAAACAAAAAACCTGGATACATGATAGTTGAATGTCCTCTCAACAGGAGAACTGCAAGTGTTGGAAGCAAGTCTCAGTGTTAATAAGAATGTATGTGCAATTTAATTTCTACATTTCAAGAATAATGGGATAGACATCTAAGACTCAGGGATGGCAATTAAAATTATGTTATCAGAGTGATAATGGGTGTAAAGCAGGACCTTTGGAGAAGAGTTCAAAATTGTCATTGCCTTTTAGTTTGTGAAAGGAAATCAGTCTTGAAAACCCAAAAAAACAAACCCATTGCCGTCGAGTCAATTCTGACTCATAGCAACCCTATAGGACAGAGTAGAACTGCCCCATAGAGTTTCCAAGGAGCACCTGGCAGATTTGAACTGCCGACCTTTAGGTTAACAGCCATAGCACCTAACCACTACGCCACCAGGGTTTCCCATAGTCTTGAAAGACCATGGTAAAAAAAAAATTCCCGAAATACACAAATGTGTGAAAACCAAAAGACATAGGATCAAGTAAAAGTAAGAGAGTTTAGGTTAACTATAATTTCTTAACAACAAGGAGATTTTTAAAAAATATGCAATTCCCATTGTTAAATAGCTATAGAATTAGAAAGTCCCTTATCTGTATTGGATGCAACTCATTGCTGTTGAGTCAATTCCAACTCAATAGCAACCCTATAGGACAGAGTAGAACTGCCCCCATAAGGTTTCCAAGGAGCGGCTGGTGGATTTGAACTGCCAACCTTTTGGGTAGCAGCAGAGCTCTTAACCACTGCACCACCAGGGCTCCAGTACTACTGGTATTGGAAGCCAGTAATACCTAAATAAATTACAATTTAAAAAAAGATCAGTGCACGTTCTCTGTGGTTTAAGAAAATATCTGTTTGTATGTTTTCTAATGCATAAACCGTCTCCTCTAATTCTATAAATTTAGAATGCAAACCACATAATGCATTTGAGTAATTAACATTTTTATTTTGATACACATATCCCTCAATTATAACAAATTATGGATAACATTGCGAAGAATGGGAATTCCAGAACACTTAATTGTGCTCATGAGGAACCTTCAGATAGATCAAGAAGCAGTTGTTCGGAGATAACAAGGGGATACTGAGTGGTTTAAGGTCAGAAAAGGTGTGTGTCAGAGCTGTATCCTTTCACCATACCTATTCAGTCTGTATGCTGAGCAAATAATCCAAGACACTGGACTGTATGAAGAAGAACGGGGCATTAGGGTTGGAGAAGACTCATTAACAACCTGCATTATGTAGATGACACAACCTTGCTTGCTGAAAGTGAAGAGGACTTGAAGCACTTAAATGAAGATCAAAGATCACAGCCTCCGGTTTGGATTGCACCTCAACGTAAAGAAAAAAAAAAATCCTCATAACTGGACCAATGAGCAACATCATGGTTAATGGAGAAAAGATTGAAGTTGTCAAGGATTTTGTTTTACTTGGATCCACAATCAACAGCTATGGAAGCAGCAGTCAAGGAATCAAAAGACTCATTGCTTTGGGCAAATCTGCTGCAAAGTACCTCTTTAAAGTGTTGAAAAGCAAAAATGTCACCTTGAAGACTAAGGTGGGCCTGACCCAAGCCATGATATTTTCAATTGCATCATATGTGAAAGCTGGACAATGAATGAGGAAGACCAAGAAAGAATTGACACCATTGAATTATGGTGTTGGGGAAGAATATTGAATATACCGTGGACTGCCGAAAGAACAAACAAATCTGTCTCGGAAGAAGTACAACCAGAATGCTCCTTAGAGGCAAGGATGGTGAGACTGCATCTTACAAACTTTGGGCATGTTGTCAGAGGGATCAGTCCATGGAGAAGGACATCATGCTTGGCAGAGTACAGGGTCGGTGGAAAAGAGGAAGACCCTCAACAAGGTGGATTGATACAGTGGCTGCAACAATAAGCTCAAGCATAACAATGATTGTAAGGGTGGCATAGGACCGGGCGGTGTTTCATTCTGTGTGCATAGGGTCGCTATGAGTTGGAATTGACTGGAGAGCACCTAACAACAACAAAGTCCCTCAGTTATTTGCCCTGGTAAAGGAATGTAATGTATGCTTTGTAAGGCTAAGGTAACCTGCTGTGCCACGGACATTTCAGTCCTGAGAGTACAAAGGGCTTTGGTGGTTATTGTCCTATCTTTAAAGAAGCCCTGGTGGCACAGTGTTTAGGCACTCGATTGGTAACTGAAAGGTCAGCAGTTTGAACCCACCAACTGCTCCTCAGGAGAAAGATGTGGTGGTCTGCTTCCATAAAGATTTACAGCCTTAGAAATCCAATGGGGCAGTTCTGCTCTGTCCTTTAGGGTTGCTATGAGTTAGAATTGACTCTACGGCAATAGGTTTGGTGCTGCTTTTGAAAGCCAGTTCAAGAGTCAGCCTGATTATGAGGTGGGCAAAGACTCAGAAGTTCCAATTCCACGGTTTTCCATAGCTCATGAAATCTGTCTTGTGAGAAGCAGTACATCAAGAAATTCAAAGACGATGGAAGGAGGAAGACAACCGCAGAGACTAGGGGGTATCCAGTAGATCAAGCAGTTGTGAGAAATGGGCTGTAGGGTCATGCTACCTGGTTTCAAACCCAGGTCCTTTATGCCTTAATTTCTTAAGCTGTAGAATGGCGATGATAATGATCATGCATACCTGTGGAGACTAAATGAATTATTGTAAATAAATTGCTTAAAACAGTGGCTGGCATAGTATAAAAACTATATGAAGCTGAGTGATTACCACTAAGATGGGTTTGATGTATTCGAGTGCCCTTTTGAACCAGTGCCTTTAGAAATGGAATTTTAATACAGACTTAAAATTACCCTTAGGGAAAAGGTAGTTACTTCTTGGACTTATTTAGATGGTGTTTTTTTTTTTTTTTTTTTGCAGTTTCAGAAATGAAAAATGTATTTTCTCTGATACTATTGCTTTTTTCTAAAAGTGATCTTTCTCAACAGTAGCGGTTTTTACGTGTCTATATATTTTCTCCTTCATTTTCATTTACATTTATTGGTGAGCCGAAATAAGGATTGTATTACCCTGTTGTCATCACTCCTGCTACTACTGTCTCTGTGTTTGTATGTGTGTGTATGTAAGTCTGTGCAAGTGTTTGTCTATGTGTTTGTGAGACTCTTTACTTGACCTGGCTTATACTCCATACTACAGCTAATGGGTTTACCCCCATGGAGAGGGGTACATTATGCAGCCAAAGGCTGTGTCTAAGGCCAGGCCATGAACTGTAGGCAAAGCTGATGATAGTGAGCAGCTGTTTGTGCAAATCTTTCCCCAGGGGTGTAGACCTCAAATATGGACGTCAGACTTCCCTTCTAGCTATTTGCACAGCTCCAGTAGATAGAATATGCAGATACATTATAAAACTTTCTTTCTGCCATTATTGGGATATTTTATCTACACCTATTGTCAGCCTCTCCAAAAAAATTTAAAAAGTTAATTTTTGTGCCAGGTACTGGTCTAAGCATTGGCGATAGTGCGAGCAACCAGACACAGATCTCTGTAACAAGTTACCTTTATATAGACTTCTAAATAAGTAACTAGGAGGATAATTTTGTTTTCTAAATACTGTTAGAAAAATAAAATAGATGAAGCAACATAGAGTAACTGAGGTAGAGGTGATATTTTAGATGTAGTGGTAAGGGAATGCCTTTTTGAGGGAGTAATGTATGAAAAAGAAGCTGAATGAAGTGAGCGACCCTGCTTTGTGAAAATATGGGTGACAGTTGTCCCAGGCATTGTTAAGAACATGTGCACAGAGCTTGTGTCAGGAAAGAGCTTGATATGTTCAAGGAACAAAGAAGGCTACTGTGGCAAAATAAGGCAACTACAGAGAAAAGCCTTTCAAGATATTATCGTAGAAGCACTCAAGAGCCGTTCATGCAGGAACTTTGCATTTAATTTAATTTTAAATGTAAGTCATTGTAGGAATCTAAGCAGTGGAATGATCATGGGGAATACTGCAGAGATTTACAGAGTTGAGTTTCCAGTGTTCTAGTTTTTGGTGACTACTAGATATTGTCAATGTCCTCCAGCCAGAGACCACCAGGAACACACCTGTAGTTGAACAAGTTGGATTTATAGCTCAGACCAGTTTCTAACAACATCAGACCGTGTACCAGATGTTGAGGACTGCTTTTCTCTTTCTTCTTATCACAGGAGAGGCGACAAGAGATCAAGATGTATGTATGAATTTGGAGCTCAGGGGAGAAGATCTTTCACAATGTATAAAATTGAAAGTCTCAAAGTATGTGAGGCAAGATCATTAGTTCCGAGTAGGGCAGAGTGTTGAAGGATTAAAGACCAACATGTGATACAATCATCGCAGGGAATAGAAATGAACAGCAGTAGGTTGGTGAGTTGCAGAATGGATCAGTGCCCATTTCTTGCGTTCGCTTAGGATTTTGTTCCATAGCTGTTTGGAAACAGAACTTTTTTTTTTTTTTTTTTTTTGCTACCACATCTATATTTTACATTTTGTTTACTAAATTGTGATGTGAGATATCAGAGCCAAATAGTTAATACGCATGAAATTTTTTTTTTTTTTGAGCCAAATAAGCCTGACTTTAACAGGATAAATTACTTAATGCTATAAATAAGTCTCAGCTTCTTTATGTACTGAATGGAGATGATATCCTGGAGATAAGCAAATTAAGTTTAATTCTGGCCTCCACAACTTACTAGCTGTGGGACCTCAGACAATTCAGTTATCTCAAAAAATGAGAATAAAAATAGCTCCTAACTAATAATGTTATTGTGAAGATTGAACGATCTAATCTTTTGCAAATGTTCAATCCCTTAAACATAGGGAATGCTCAGTGAAAATTATCAAAAACAATAGCGGCAATGATATTAGCATCTTCATTGCCATGGAGGTTTATTTATTTATTTCTAATACATTTTCATTAGTATTAGAAATAAATAAATAAACCTCCATGGCAATGAAGATGGCGATTTTTTTTTTTTTTTTTTTATGGTTAATACATTTTAACTTAAGAATTCCTCTTGCTCCAATATCAGTTCAGTATATAATGGATGGAGTTATATAGGTGCGAAGAGTGGCCCTATACTTAGATCAAGTGTGAAGTTTAGCATATTATTTTAAAACTGTGTGTTGAAGAGCAGCAAAAGTGTGAGAAAATCTGGTAGAAAAACTCCATAGTGTTTAGGGTAAATTACTCTCATAATAAAATCAATAAAAATTAGTTTTGTTTTAACTTTTAAAATTTAGCTCCTTTGGATAAGAACTAGTTAGGAGGCCTGCCAGCAAAAGTAAATATCTTGATTGTCTACACTAGGGACAAGACTCCAGGAAAAAATCATGGAATTATTGGGAAAGGTCAGTTGGTTATAGTAGTTAGAGAGAAGGTCATATTTAAAATGTCATTCCTTCCATCTACTTACAAACAAACAGGTAGTGATCTTTCAGTGGGTCCTTGGTAATCTCCAATAAAATCTGGGCTTTCAAATGTGCACCAACTTTCCTTTATGAGTTTATCTCCCAAACTTTGTTTTATATAAGCTACATTCCTGCCAAACAGGCCTTGTTTCTCATTCTCTGACAGGTCCCATTTCATATTTACAGGCATACTCCTGTAAAAAAAAATTTATGCCTTGATTTTTTTTTTCTTATTTCTATGTTTAAATCCTATTTATTTTTCAAGACCTTATTCAAAAAGAAAAGTACTGTCCTCAATACAAATGTCTACTTGTTTGGTTGAGATTAATTGCTCTTAATTTTTACCTCTTATGTGTCTTCTGTTTCCAAATATTTTTTAACTTACAGAGTAATTTTAAATATATTCTATATATGTATATTAGGAGCCGTGGTGGCACAGTGGTTAAGCACTGGGCTGGTAACCGAAAGAATGGTGGTTTGTACCCACTGGCTGCTCTGCTGTAAAAAAGACATGGTGATCTGCTCCCGTAAAGATTATAGCCTTAGAAATGCTATGGGGGCAGTTATACTCTGTCATACAGAGTTACTGTGATTTGGAATCTACTCGAAGGCACACAACAACAACATATATATAGATATGCATTGTCTATGCTAGCAAGCTCCTTGGAAGTGGAACTTGCTATGTAAGACTTTAATTCTTCTAGCAATAGTAATTTATACATAAAAAAAAGTTGACATTGAGTGAATTCAGACTTATGGGCGACCCCATATATGTCAGAGTGGAAAAGTGCTGTATAGGATTTTCAATGGCTAGTGGTGCAAATTTAGTTGCCAGGCCTTTCTTCTGAGGCTCCTCTGGGTGGACTTAAACTTCCAGCCTTTTGGTTAGAAGCAGAGCATATTAACCATTTGTACCAGCTAGGGACTCTTCCAATTTATACATCGAAGGTGTTTAGTCAGGGTGCACATTTAGGTTTCCCTGTAGGACTGAAGTGTCTTCCTTTTGCTGCTGGAAGGATTGCCATCTGAAAACTCCCAGCCATTTTGGGGAATTTCATTGGGTCATCTTCCTTTCAGTGGGCAGTCCATATCCAGTGACAGGTCAGCATGGAGGAAGAAAGGTACAGTCCCTTCACCCCAGTCAGAACAACTCTGTAAAACCACCCCAGCTTCAGAGCTCACTTGGGTTTTGCTGAGGCCTTGTTGTGACTACACCACAGCCTAACTTTTCCGCCTGCCCATTCCTGTACCTTCTCCTTACCCAGCCCTGAGTGGTGTTGATCCTGAGAGAGAATGCCCTAACAAATATCCTGCATTCAAATCTTCATTTTGGAGTCTGTTTCCTAGGAGAACCCAACCTTAGACAGCCAGGATAAACAGTTACACGCTAAAATCACATTTTTATGTTTTTCTGTTCTTCAAGCTCTTTGAATCACATCTGTAATTAGGCACTGATATTTTTAACTTATTTTTTCTTAAAAAAAATACAGATACCTATGAGTACACTTGATCATGAGGTTGTAAATATCAAGTTTCGTCATGACTAGCATTAATTAAAAAGACAGGTTATTGCACTAATGTGATGCAGTAAACCAAGTATTCGCAATACAAGGCAAGTGGTTATATGGAGAAATGGCTAAATTATCTCTATTAATTAAATTCTCTCAATGGCGTCTCTGTATGAACCTTTTTTTAGGTATTGAATCACTGTTCATTTTAACTAGATTCTATCCTCCATCAATTATTTTTTTACCCGTACTTTGATCATTACAAACCTTAATGAGAAAAAGGTTTTCTTGAATTGGTGTCTGCCTGCCCTGCACTAGAATGTATTCATGCTAAAGAAAGACTATATTGTTCAAATCTCAACTTTCTTCTAGGTCTTATATTATAGATTGTGATTGAGTCTTCTTTTTGGGTTGCTGAAATAGGGGACTACTGATTAAATTAGGGTAGGAAATTAACAACCAGCAGTGTGTACTGTTTTCCCTGTATTACCAAATTATAACTCTGTGCTCTGGTTTCCTCACAGCTCTGTTTAGTGAGGTTTAAGAGATAGTAATTGTGGTTTTCAGGAGACAGTATTCATGATGATATTAGACAGTTCACATGTGGTCCAGCCCATTGCCTCAAGAGTTGTTGAGGCCAAGAATGACCAAATGGTTTGTGTCTAGGTGTCACGAAAATGCAGACTTGAAAGAATCTGTCATGCTGTATGTCTGGATCCTGATTCTGTGTCAGTGTCCTTGGGGCGTGAGGGACACTGTGTGTGGGTGTGTACTCTGATGGCAACCACAGGGCTCACACGGAAGGCCTTATAAAATATGAATAGAGTGACTCCACTCCACCCTCCTTCCCCTCCTTTCGTTCTCTCTGTCAAGAATGCACAGCCGGTGAGGAGAGATCAAATACAACTCAGGACTTAAGTCAACTAAGCCCTCAGTTCTAATCAAAGGTATCATGTCACAGAAATCAAGAAAAAGTCAAGTTCCTGACTTTTATTTGAAGAAATAAAATTAAATGTAAGTTTGCTATATAATAAATGGTAGTTTTTACGGCACTCACCGGGCTGAAATTAAAACCACTCTTTTACCTGATTACATATGTTACAATTATGTAATAATGGAAGTATCTGAATATAATACATTTCTTCCAAATAGAGTCAATTTTAATATAGATGCAAGTGAATAGTCCTTTAAATGAAATGCAACCTTTAATCTCTCACTTTACGAATTCAATTTCCATGTTAAAATAGGGAAAACCTTTTACCCTTTTAGCTTAGAAATTCAGCTTATCAAAATTGACCTCAATATTTTTGCATCAGAGAGTGTATAGATTTTCCTAACTCAGACAATGTATAGATTTTCGTAACTCAACATCACAACCAATGAAATATGAAATCATAGGTAAGGAACCCCCACCTGTGTGATTTTCTCTCATAAAGTTACCCACAAGGCCTGTGTTTATTTTTGCACACCATTGTATTCCCACTCCCTGGAGCTCACTTCGTATTTACTTAATGAATACTTTTCAAAGGAGTAGACAGGGCAGAGGATATTTAAATTATAATACATTGAGATGGGATTAGCACTTACTCCCTGATGTCCTAGGATCTTTCACGAGCAAGACTAACAGTAAGGAATTCTGTCTCGTCTCCAAGACCCTGTGGTTCACTTCTATTTTCTCTCACTTCTGACCAATCTCTTACCCTGTTGTTCCATGTCTTTTCCTGACAATATTCCCCCCTCTCCTGACCGGTGTCCCTAAATTCTCTACAGTGTTATTGGGGTGTTATGTAGTTACGGGGAAGGGAGTGGTAAAGAAACTGAAAAATAATAACAGTAGACTTCAAAAGAACATCGAACTACCACAACTTTCCTTTTACCTAGGTTACAGGAAAATATGAGACTTTATATTGCTGTTGGAACAGTCTATATACTGAACTAGAGTTAATTTTAGAAATATTGTTATTCATACACTAAAAAAATACATATATATACATATATAAGTATTAACTTCTAGGTCTAGTTACTGTTTGTTATGGATTGAATTGTGTCCCCCCCAAAATGTCAACTTGGCTGGGCCATGATTCCCAGTATTGTGTGGTTGTCCTCCATTTTGTGATCTGGTGTAATTTTCCTATGTGTTGTAAATCTTAATTACTGCATATGGTTAATGAGGCAAGATTAGGTTATGGTAAAGGGGATTAGGGTGGAATGCAACTCCCTTACTCAGGTCACAGCCTTGATCCACTGTAAGGGGAGTTTCCCTGGGGTGTGGCCTGCATCACCTTTTATTTTACAAGAGATAAAAAGAGCGAGAACCAAGCAGAGAGAGAGGAACCTCATACCACCAAGAAAGTGGCAGGAGCAGTGCATATCCTTTGGACCCGGGGTCCCTGTACTAAGAAGCTCCTAGACCAGGAGAAGACTGATGACAAGGGCCTTACCACAGACCTGACAGAGAGAGAAAGCCTTTCCCTAGAGCTGGCACCCTGAATTTGAACTTCTAGCCTCGTAGACTGTAAGAGAATAAATTTCTGTTTGTTAAAGCCATCTGCTTGTGGTTATTTCTGTTATAGCACCTTTTAAATATCTAAGACTTTGTTGTAAGCACTGGGAATACAGTGAAAGACTATACACTGAGCGTTGCTCTCATGTAGCTTACATTTTAATGGTTGTTGTTGGGTGCCATCGAGTTGGTTCCAACTCATAGTGATCCTGTAGGACAGAGCAGAACTTCCCCATAGGGTTTCTAAGGAGCAGCTAGTGGATTTGAACTGCCAACCTTTTGGTTAGCAGCTGAGCTCTTAACCACTGCACCACCAGGGTTCCATTTTAATGGTAGGAGAAAGAAAATAAACAAATAAATGTGTGTTACTGGATGAAAGGTAGTATGAAAAATAAGGCAGAAGAAAAAATTTAGTAGGATGGAGGAATATGTGTGGTGTGGTCTGTTTTAGGGCGGCCATGGAATGCACTTACAATTTTTTTTTTTAATTGATCAGTAATGTGAATTAAGCAAGGGAAGTATCCACAGGCTTAGTTGAAGGGATTATATTTCAAAAGAGGAAACTGGAAATTCAGAGCCTGAGCTAGGAAAATGCTAGCTCAGGCTAGAAGAGGGGAGAGGTGGCAGTGGGTTGTAAGACAGTGAAAAAGGGAGAGAATTAGTAGATGAAGATGAAGGCAAATGACAAAGGACCTTGAAAGACATGAAGACTTTCAGTTTTACTGAGCAAGGTTAGAACACATTTTGGGTTTTAACCAGAGAAGAAACATAATATCATTTAAATTTTAAAAATGTTACTCTTGTTGCTGTGCCAGTAATTGACTGTTAGAGCTAGAGAAAGATTTACTTCTTTTAAATGTGACAAAAAGGCTAGAGACAGGAAGTCCAGTTTGATAGGTTGAACTCATCCATGAGCTGCTAGATCTTACTTTCCCCATATTCTCTCACAGGGTTCCACCTCACAGTCCAAGATCAGCGTTTGTGGTCTAACCATCATGCCCACATGCTAGCCTTTTCTTTAAAGACTTTTCCTGGAAGTTACACATGACACGTCAACACCATTGGCCAAAAGTGAATCCTATGGCCATGCCTAGGTTGAAGAGGATGGAAAATATATTCTTTAACCCAAGAATTCAATTGCCTGGTCAAAAATTAAAGGTTTTTAAGTTATCTTTATTGGAATATTTTGGGAAGCACGCAAAAGCAGTAGAAAGAGGAGGACTGTAAAATAAGACCCTAAATAACTGGAAAGTCAAGATCTCAGAATTTGGTCTTTGAGGGTGAGCTTGTGGCCCCAGTGCTTTCTCATACTCCTTCATCAGCTCATGTTTTGTGGCCATCCCTGCCCCTCACATACATCATCTTGTAAAGTTGGGTCTCACGTACTTCTTCTGGGCAGTCTTCGACAGTGACAGATTGAATCATGCCATGCTGTAACTCTCATTAATTAACATCTGTATTTTTCCTTTATAGTAACTAACACACTTTATAATGTTATACATGTATAATGATTAACATGTTTCCCTTATTAAGTCCTAACAGACATGAGTGAAATCCATCTCTCATTTGCACATCATTTTACACTTGGTCTAGCACAGTGCCTGGCAGAGGCACATAGGTATTGATTAGACATACATGTTGAGTAAATGAACATCTAGGTGAATGATTAAGTGAATTATTATAGTATTGAATAGTAAGAATCAAACCAAGGGAACTGAATTTATAGGTTCACGCTAATGTTGGGGAGACTAGAGCTGTCCTGGATTCCAAAGACTAAGTATATCAAATCTATAAGAATAATGTGTATATAATCCATGCTGCTTGAGTGTGTATTATGACTATCGTAATAAGTCATTACCTCTTTATAATACTTTTAAAAATTAGGACTCTGGAAGCTACAATCCAGTTAGCAAAACATGATGGTATTTTACAATCTTAAATGATTTTTCTACTATCGGGAAATATATGAAACAGCCTTATGAAGGAAAGCACCTGCTCACATTAACAGTCATGTACTAATTTCCTTATGATGTTAGGTTTATGTAATAAACAGAAAAAATAAAGATAGCATAAGTCATCTATGTGACATCTGCCTTTGTTTAGAGATGCAAGAATCTGTACTATGAATGTTACAAAACACAGGGAACAAATTTAAGGAAAGGTCAGGAACATAAAAAAAAATTACTTGGACACACTTGAGCATTATTTTTCATTAAAAATCAGTGTTCGAACACATCATACATGCATTGTTATAACACATGTTATGGGTAAGGATAAACAAAATGCATTTGGTGGTTGTTATTGATCTCTAAGAAGGGCTGTGGCTACTATTTAATGGAGCAGAGAGTTTGTCTGGCATGTGAGACAGAAAGCATTTTTTTGGAGTCCTGTCAACCCTGCAGATAGTTGATAGCTTCTCACAGTCAGACTGACGCTTTTAAGTAGAAGTTTACTATAGCATACAAGAAATAGTGACCTGTGATACAGCAAAATGTCTGCTAAAATGGTATGAAAAGAGATTTCAACTCCCTATGGCACCGCTAATGTACCTGAAATTTTTAAAGTGCATTTTAGTAGTTATGAAAGGATCCAGATAGAGAGCACTGAAGACTGATGTCCTCACTTTATCCACCTCAGCTCCCGGCACAGAGAGACGTCCCCTGATTGCTAGCCTCACTTGTAGTGGAAGCTCAAGGGATATATGCAAGGTGATTTTATTCTCAATTTGATCTTGGCCCTCTCTGTTTGATCCCTGCCTCTCTGCTGGGACTTAAATTAAGTGGAAGTCAAGAGGGAGCTTTTATTTTGATATGCACTTCTGTAGATACAGACCTAGAAAGAGACTGACTTATTCTACATAGGTTCCTGATTTGCATACTGGCTTTCATTTAAAGCTTGAGTGACCTTTGACCAGTGAGCTGCAGTAGATAAGTTTCATAGCCTCGTATCAGTACAGGTAATCCTCTGATTTATAGAGGCACATTTTCATGGAAAAGCTACTGTAAGTTAAAATAACATTAGTCAAATTAAATTTTCTTTCAGGAAAAAAATCACAGAAGAGGATTCTTTCTGAGGGCCTGATATTAGAACCTCTTAGAGATAAGAAGACAGTTTCGTTGAGGATAGGGACTAAATCAAATAAATGAATTGAATGGAATGATATATAAGTAGAGCATACCATTTCTAGCAGTCATATAAATAACTTAAAAGAGTAATGCCATGCTAATGATGGAAAAATGTATTCAATTCAATGAGGTTAAAAAGGTGATTGTGTACCAAAGACATGGTTTCGTACCTTGCAATGTTTCTGAGTATTTGCTGGCCTCTGGGAAATAACCTCTCTAGTCATAAGTGAGCATCTGCCAGTGGGGTTAACAATATCTATTGCACATCTTGGATTTGAGATATAGAATATTGGTTAATATTTAAGAAAAAACTGTGTTCGTATCTCAGTTTTGTTAATTACTAGTTTTGACCCTGCGGTAGGTTACTAGGACTCTGATTGTCCTCAGTATACATTTTCCCTTACTTTCTTCTTCTTCTTCCTTTTTTAAAAAAATAATCCAGCATCCCTTGGACTCAGTCTAACCTTGAACTACATTATGGCCAATGCAGTGGGAGAGGAAGTGGTGTAGGCAGCTTCTGGAACTCACTTTTATAGAGTATTTCCTTGCCATGCACTGCTCTCATTCCCTGCCTGTGGGCTGGAAAATGAGGACATGGTGGTAAAGAGCCAGCTTCATTCATATCAATGAAGACAATACCTTCAGGATGATAGAACCACAAATAGCATCTGAGTCCCTGATGATCTTGTGAAACAAAGATACCTTCCTAACCTGAACCCTTACCTAACTCTGGGCTGCCATGTGAAAGAAAAACTATTTTAGTCAATCCATTATATTTTCATGTCACTTTGTTACAGCAACTTGGCCTATACCATACTGAAAAGTGACTTAAGAGACTAGAAGCTTCGTTTCCTGATCCATAAAATTGAGATAGATTTAGTCCCTATTCATAGAGTTATTTTGAAGACTAAATATTTACTATATATAAGCAATACAAGTAAGCATTTAATAAGTGTTGGCTATGTTTATTTTTATTCATCTAATTATTACCATAATTTTTCTTTGTGTACTTTAAAAAACTATAATATTACATTTTCTTTCCTTAAAAGACATGACAAATAATACTGAAAAATTAATAGTTGGACACCTTTATAAATACCATGAAGTTAAATAATTTTTCCACCTGAAAAACATTTTTAAAAAAGTTCTGGGGATGAGTTTTTGGCTTTCTTCAGAAATTGATACAGGAGACATCTGTTTTGCTAGTGTGTGTGTCTGCGTGTGTGTTTCAATGCAAATTTTTTCTTGCATATGTGTGTTTTGTATTTCAAATTTTCCTAGAGAAAATCGAATTTATGAAAATTTTTCTGCCTTTGAAAAAAATTACCTTTTGTTTTCAGAGTTGCAATCCCAGCAGCTGTGACATCTGTTACCTTGATGGCAATAAGCATGCAAAACTGTGGTTCTCATATCATTCGCTTTTCCAAAAAAAGAAAAGAAAAGAAAAAAACTCCCATGGCTCCCCACTTGACTGCAGACTGTTTTCCAAATTCCTTAGTATAACATTTGAAAATACATTTCAGTTTAGCAACAAATTATTATAACAGTAAGCATTTATCATTGAGTTTTGTCAGTGTATTACATACACATGACCATTTTCCCATATCCATAACAATCTCTGTTTTTTACTTTTATGCCACTATCTTATTTTCAAAGGGTGTTTCTTAAGACAGTATTTTTGATAGATAGTCTATCAAAAGTGGATTCTACTGACAGAAAAAATTATGAAATACTGTAGATTACATTCCTTTCTTGGAGATACTCAAGGTACATAGAATATTAAAGTCTTTGAAAAGTTTCGGAGAAACAAAATGTGCTTTGGTTTAATCCAGCTTTCCCAAAGTTTTTTTTTCTTTTTTTAATGAAGTGCCTATCAGTTTCAGAGAGTTAGTGCTGTGGATCCCATTTTGAAGAACCATTTCTCAAAATATTTCAATCACTAGAATAACAAGAATTACTGTTATCTTTATCTAATTTTGAGTACTACTCTCTTTACCACAAAGGTAATTAATCTCCCTTTCTTCTCTGCTGCTAGAGTGCTCTGTGGCTTTATTGCCCTCGCCACACTCTGCCTGGTATTTAAAATTGTTATGTACATTTGACTTCCTATATAGATTGTCAGATCATTTAAAGTAGTACTTTGATTTCTTTCTCCATCACTCTACGTAGCCTAAATAGAATATATGGTAGGTAAAAAACAAATATTTTGTGCATGTCATCGCTTCTCATTTTAGTAGAAACATGGTTTTACGAAATAAAATATATTACGACTCACCCAAACCACAGTTATGTTTTAAGTGGTCTGAGATATTGATTGTTGACATCATTCCACCATCGATTATAAGTTTTATGGAACTTTATTGGAATCGCCATCTACTTGGCTCAATTTTAGAGAACAGAATCCACTTTCAGTTGCTTTAGACAGAAAATTACTTATTTTAGGGTATTAAATATCTTGTGAAAGTTAAAGAATCAGATTCTAGATTGAACTGTCAAGAATGAATCACAAAGCCACCCCGCCCTCGTACTGGGTCACCCAAGGGAGCTAGTGACTCTAATATGATGAGAATCCATTGGCTTGAGAGACACTCCACAGTACCATGATCAGGACACATTCACATCAGGAACTACTAAACAACTAAACTCAAGAAACCACAATGATCAGGAAGCCACCACTGCTCCTGGTAGATTCAGCACCTGCCCCAGAAAAACAGATGGTCCTGTCTAGTCCCTCCTCACCTATAAAAATAATGTCATCTTGGCTAATGTTGCTAAAGAAATGAAATAGATGCCTCCATGTCCATGCTTATGAGTAGACAAAAATCACAGCTTCTATCTCACTTTCCCATTCCAAACTATCTCTGAAATTAATTTTATCTGATTTTCAGAAATGCAAGTGTCTTCTGAAAACCTAATAGCAAGGGACTCTAGGAAATGTATTCTTTCCTTTTCCAACTTCTACCGTAGAAAAATAAACAGACGGTGGTGACATAGCTGTTGAATCCAACCCAAAATATCTACCACAAATTGCATTGTTTTACTCATAGGTAACATTTTCCCTTGCTCTTATAACCTCCTCACCTTTTTATTTTCCCCGTTGTACTTGATTTTCTGCACCCCCTTTTTCATTTCCTTCTTGCAGTCTATGGAATTTGAGTTGGTAGTGAGATTTCCTCTCTCACCTGAAAGAATTTTATGCAACAAAGGATAAAAGCAATGGAATACTTTATCTAATAGCTGCATGCACAGTGGCCTAACATTTCATGAAAACATGCCACACTTTGCTACAATATTAGATGAATTACTTGATGACACTGTAATTTATTTCTGTCAACAATTCTATATTCTAAATATTATTCACATTTTAATAAGAACAAAACCAAAGCACTTTGACTAATTATTCATCAAAGGTAATGCATCCTGTAACTTCTGGATCCCTTGTTCTTTTCATAATACTGTGTAATCACAGATTGCCTGCAAATTGAAGCAAACTACACTCCATTTTCCTAAGTTTTGCCTGGAAAATAAAAGTAGAGAATTTAAATTATTGCACAGTGTACAAAAGTCCATATTGCTGTTTCTATCATGGGACTTGTTTTTTTGGTGAACAGCACAGTTTCATTGATGCATACGTATCAATTCTTAACGTTGTTGAAAGGTGAAGCTACCTTCTCTGAACCTCAGCATCTACTGTGGCTTGTGATTGCTTTGATCTCTGAGGCATCATATTGTTTGTTAATTTAAGTGCTCTGTAAAGTCATACTAGAAAAATCACCTACTCATTAGTTCAGCACGAAGGAAATTTATATGATCTGCAAACAGAATCTTCCTTTACTTTTATTCGCTTGTGTTGCCCTTGCTAGTTAAATACCCATTCTATACGATAAAAATGTAATTAAATGAAATGTTTGCCAGTACAATCTATAATATCATGAATCTGTAATGTCGTGGGAATAAAAGAACAAACTCAGTCCAATCCTGTATGTTCCTGAATTGTACTAAACACCGGTGAATATGGATATTTAACTGTGTTTTAATTCCCTATAAAATGCCATGTTGTGGTCAGTAGAAAGAAAAACATAGAAGAAATGCCCTTTGAAACATCAAATCCAATTTATCAGATTAGATCATAGCTCCCTAGGACAAGATTTGGAATTCATTTAACAAACCCAGTTATATACCTTTTCAATTACTTTACTTCTAAACCCTCTACTCATAATACAGTAACTGTATCAGAAATACTGTGATGCATATATAACAAAAAATCAAGTTTTCTAAAATAGCTTAACCTTTTGATGAGATTTGAATATTTTAATCCAATTTTTTCCTAATTAAATTTGTAGCTAAGATACTAAGACATTATAAAAACCTTTCTGCTTCTTTTTAAGGAGTCCCTGGATAGTGCAAACAGTTAAGCACTTGACTACTAGCCAAAAGGTTGGCAGCTGAAACACGCCCAAGGGCACCTTGGAAGATGGGCCTGGCAATCTGCGTCCGAAAGTTCACAGCCTTGAAAACCCTATTGAGCAGTTCTATTCTGTACTTGTAAGGTCATAATTAGGAACAACCACCTTTATTTAATGTCCAAATGTCATACCTGAAATATAATCTTACTATTTAAATTAGAGGTATAGTTAATATTATGATTAGGAAAAAAATGATTTCCATGCAAGTCAAATGAAAATTTTGAAGACCTCAATTATCTTAATTTTTATTTGATCTACTATAAAGGAGCCACAATGACATAATTGTACATTTAACAACTATTGGGGAATAAAAGAACAAGCTCATTTATAAAGGGTAAAACTTGTAATTCAAAGCTCCTGAATTCGTTTAAGATATGTATATACTGTAAATGTTGCTTAACAAGTCATTCTATTTTATTTACACATGTAGTTGGACATGCATTCATTAAAAAAAAAAAAAGGATTTAAGCCCTGCTACATTACATGTGGAAACCCCAGTGGTGTAGTGGTTAAGTGCTATGGCTGCTAACCAAAAGGTTGGCAGTTCGAATCCACCAGGCACTCCTTGGAAACTCTATGGGGCAGCTCTATTCTGTCCTATAGGGTCGCTATGAGTCAGGAATGAATTGATGGGCATGGGTTTTACATTACATATGGAAACCCTGTTGGTGTAGTGGTTATATTTTAAATGCCGAAGATACTAGAGGGGAAAAAGAAAACCACGCTCCCTATCCTCTTTGAATTTATTCTCAGGCAATGAGGAGATATATTAAAAATAAGAAATATAATTAATTAAATGCAATTGTGTTATGTGCAATGAAGTTATAAGGGCTATGAGAAACATAAGTGGCCTGGACTGAGCCCAGCCAAGGCAGAAGGTCAGTGTAATCACAGAAGGCTTCTCTTTAAGGTGAGACTGAAGGATAATCAGTTTAGCCTCGGAAAGTGGTAGGAGGGTGAGGAGTGGGATACGGAGTGGAGGGAGGGCCTTCCAAGAGAAACAGTCACCAAGGCTGCACATGTCAGCAACCCATGGCCCTGAGAGAGGAGCATGGAGAGACAGGCAACTCTAAATCATATAAGCCTTGCAAGATATATTAAGAATTTTGAAGAAACTCATCAGTGTACCTTTTCTTAGCCCTTTATTGAGCATACATTATTTGTAGGGAATGTGATATTATTGGTATATAGATACTATTTATTTGTATGCTCATTGAGAATGGAATTATCCTACACATTAAATAGGAATGAAAGAATGATTGGTTTCATAGAGTATTCTCATTCTCCTAGAATTTTTTCGAAATTCTCTAGTCTTATTTGGTCTTGTCAGCGCTTCCCATTTGAAAGTTCTGGGTAACACAGTGGGTGTCCTAATCTGTCCATGCTTAAGATGTAAGCAGTGGTTATCTTACGCTCATTGTAGTTTCTGTGGCGACTAGGGTTGAGAAAATCCATCTTGCCTATGAAGCTACTTAAGATTTTTTTTTCCATATTCTTCCAAAGTCAGTACTGTCCCTATTTCACAATATTTTGACAAACTCTGAGTTGTCATTAGAGTAAGAATTACTTCTGCTTTCTTTTTTTAATTACCCAGAATGCCTAAGAATTCCTAGAGTAGCCATCCTCAGATTTCAGTGTGCGTTTTGATTCATTCGCCTGTGGGAGAGTACAGGAATTTGCATTTTTAACAAGTACCTTGGATGATTTTTTGCAAGAGATAATAGATTTGCACTTTGACAAACTTTTCCTTCTAAGAAAAAAGGCTGGAAAAAAATCATTAGGATTCTTTTTGTTCTACTAGAAGTCAGTGAAGCTAAAAAATCATTCTCGAAGTATGGACCGGGAATATGGCGGTGAGAAATGTCGGTATTTGGAGGGTTAGGCTGCTTTGCATCTACCCAGCATCTATGACCAATTCCAGCTGCGTAGCTCAGCTGTGAAACAGCTCTCTTAGGCATTTGGAGGCCATGTAGCCAGCAGTTGAAGACTGGGAAACCCTGAAATGGGTAAAAGTACAGACGGTTATCTGGAGGTGTAAGTATGTTCTGGAGGGAGAACGGGTCTCCTTCTGGACACTGGAGGGCACATCTAGGAAATCTCAAATCAGAATAGTGTCATCATGGGAGCTGATCACGATTTGAAACTCATCAACCTGTAGCTGAAACACAGGTCCAGAATGTTTCACCAATGTGTGCAATCTCAACATGCTTGCCAGGGCTCCGGGGTCAAGAGCAGCTCGCAAGTCTCAAACTTTAATTTTCCCTTCATAGGCTCCACTGACAAACCTCTTGCGGATCGATGTGGATCAATTCTGACTCTCTGGGATTATGTTAGTAACTCCCAGAAGTACTCTGGACTGTATTTTGCTAACCAGCATTGAGCAACTGTAAATTACTGCCATGTTAATGTTTTAAGGCACTGGGAGAGTCTTATCCTAACTTGTGATTAATTATGTTTGCAATTATTTGTTGAAAATATATTTGTGTCTGAACAGCTATTGCAGCTGTTAAATTGTACTGATATTATTCGTGACAGCTTTGGTGGAATGTGCTTAATACAAACCAAAAAAAATTGAAAAAAATCATTAGGACTCAAAAAAAAAAACTGATCTAGACCACTAAATTTAAGCAGGTAACTTCAGCCTCCAATCATTCATCTCTAAATTAGATAGTAAATTATATGTATCCACCTCCTAGAGAAGGTCTGTGACCACAATGGACATTCTGATGTAGAAAAGAAAATTTCCAGAGTTAATCTTAATTGTGACTAAAACCCTCTATCCTTTTCTATTCAAAGTTCCAATCCAGAGAAACTCAAGCCTTTTTAGTATTCCTGAACTCAGAATATGGCCATATGACTCTTGTTTATGAAGTTTGCAGAGCTATACCTAGGATATCCAGCAAGGTCCCCATTCTTATTCTTTGTTATAACTTGTATCTTTTCAAATATTAAAATCTAGGACCAGCAAAGGGGTTTAGTTTAATTGTCAGATTAATCACTGGTCTCAACACATGGCCTCTTCTGTCAGTACTGTCACCCTCCACACTGTTCATTGATTGTGTCCAGGCCCAGAAAATGATTAATGTTCACAGCAAAAATGAAATTCATTTTTTAAAGCCGCTAGTGCCATTGCACGTGCAGAATATTTGCTAATGCGTGCACTATGCTTAAGAAAGAGTAGTTCTGCATGTAAATTGTCATACCGAAGAGCATTTAAGAAAATTAATCTGTGACATGTTTTTAAAACTGGGAGATATGTTTTGATAATCTCAGATTAAAGCTTTTTATTCCCTTTAGATTGGCTGAGGGAAAAGTAACAGATTTTATATATAAAATCTTTCATCACAATAAATATTAGCTTTCAAAATGTATTCAGCACTATGTATGATAGAAGTTAATTCTTTATAAAATAAATAACTTTTATAAAATTCTGAGTGTTCCTCCTCTTACAAGATAATTGGAATGCTGTTAAAGGAAATGAATCACCACTCTATGTTTAAGTCAAATCATGAACCTTGTGGATATGATGCTATATAGTGGTTTTGTCAGTATTGGTGAAAGAAGCTTTAGTATTTATTGCCCTTGAACATCAGAATTAGAATGGGGTTCATATCTCTGTGTGTGTGTGTGTGTTTTAGATGAGTGTCACGTTATTGCATTGCATATTAAAATTGTTATAGTCAACCAGGATTTTTTTTTCATTGTTAGTTTTGTAACTTTTATATTTAAACATCAGCTAAAAACTACATAGAGAGTAAATGTATTGTCAGGATGTGTTAACACTTTGGAGTGTTGCCTCATCACTCTGTAAGACTTGTTCTACCTTTGTAGAAAATTAAAAAAAAAAAAAGATGGAAGAGCTGTCCTGCATCCATGTGGGCGGGGGGGCGGGGACTAGAATGTTAAAAGTGAATTATCAGCTGAACTCACCTGAACCCCCAAAGAAAACAAAAAAACAGTTGCTGCAGAGTTGATTCATTTTGCTTTTGGAAGCAGATCTCAATGCCTTTCTTCCGAGGTGCCTCTGGGTGAGTTTGGACAGCTAACATTTGGTTAGTAGTGGAGCTCTTTACCATTTGCACCATCCAGCCACCTGAACCCACTCTGTTGCTGCAGTTAGGTGCCATCAAGTTGATTTCTGACTCATAGCCACCCCATGGACAGAGTAGAACTATCACATAGGGTTTTCTAGACTGTAATTTTTATGGGAGCAGATCACCAGGTCTTTCTCCCGCAGACCTGCTGCATGAACCAGAGTGTAAATGAAGGGAGGGTACCAGTTTGTGCCTAATAAGTACTAAAGGAATTTTTGTCTGCACTCAGTGGAGTGTAATTATGGAAGAGAGCAAGGAAAAATATTATGTGAAGTGATCTCAAATACTGAGTGGGAAATTATATATGAAAAAAATTAATCATAAAATTAGGAAAATGATAGCAATAAGTGAATGTTTGGCTCAGTTAATAACTCTTCAGTAGCTGAATAGATTGCTCAGTGTGGTAGTGAGTTCTCCACTCATGGAAGTGTCTAAGTAAAGAATACAGTCACGTGCCACATGAAGCAGATTCAGGCAATGTCCAGTCACATATATATCCGCAGTCCTATAAGGTTACACAGGCAGTCCTCAGATTACGAATGAGCTCTGTTCCTAACTCTGTCTTTAAATTGAATTTGCATGTAAATTGGAACAGTTAGGTACAGTTTGTATCTAATATCAGTTGGTCAAATATTTGTCTTATTACATAGTATATAGTGTACCTTTCTATGTATAAAAACTACATTAAAGAAACACTTCCCTAAAACATTTTTAACATAATAATATAGTAATAATAATAATAATTTTTGATGTGAGTTGCAAAGTAGTGCCTGTTTCTTATTATGAACCATTGTATGTACCTCAAATTTTTAATATATAATAGCCTTTATGAGGGTTGGTTCGTAACTACCGGTTGTAGGTCAGTCAGTCGTCCATAACCCGGGGCCTACCTGTGTATAACATGGTGTTTGCATAACGTTCAAATCACATAATGCCCTAATTCACAGAGTGAATCGTGGGCATTAAGTGATGCATGACTGTAGGTAAGTCTCCATCAAAGATATTGGAGAAGACATTTCTGCATTGCATTGAGAGATTGATAGATCTTTTTTCAGTTCTAAGGTTGTAGTTGGTTTCCTAGGGCAGCCATAACAAAGTACCACAAACTGTGTGGCTTTTAAAACCATTTATTCTCTTATAGTTGTAGAGACTAGAAGGCTGTATTCAGAGTCTCTGTGGAGTTTCCTCTCTCTGAAGATTCTAGATGAAGGTCCTTTCTGATCTCTCCCAGCGTCTGGTAGCTCCAGGTGTTCTTTGGTTTTGAGTTGATGCAATCTCTGCCTCAATCCTCACTTGGTGTTCTTCCCTCTGAATGTCTATCTCTTATTCTTTTTTCATAAAGACAGCACTCACTGTGGATTAGGACTTACCCTGCTCGAGTTCAATACTCATGTTAACTGATAACATCCTCAAAGGCCCTATTTCTATACAAAAGCATGCTAACAGGTAAGGAGGTATAACATATCCTTTTGGCAAATCTACCAAGAATATAATTGGAACCTGGAATGTACGAAGTATGAATCTAGGAAAATTGGAAATCGTCAAAAATGAAATGGAATGCATAGACATTGATGTCCTAGGCATTAGTGAGCTGAAATGGACTGGTATTGGCAATTTTGAATTGGACAATCATATAGTCTACTATGCTGGGAATGACAACTCCAAGAGGAATGGTGTTGCATTCATCGTCAAAAAGAACGTTTCAAGATCTATCCTGAAGTACAACACTGTCAGTGATAGGATAATATCCATACGCCTACAAGGAAGACCAGTTAATACGACTATTACTGAAATTGATACACCAACCACTAGGGCCAAAGATGAAGAAATAGAAGATTTTTATCTGCTGCTGCAGTCTGAAATTGATTGAACATGCAATCAAGATGCATTGATAATTATTGGTGCTTGGAATGTGAAAGTTGGAAACAAAGAAGAAGGATCAGTAGTTGGAAAATATGGCTTTGGTGATAGAAACAATGCCAGAGATCGAATGATATAATTTTGCAAGATCTACGACTTCTTCATTGCAACTCCGTTCTTTCACCAACATAAATGGCGATTATACATGTGCACCTTGCCAGAGGGAACACACAGAAATCAAATTGACTGCATCTGTGGAAAGAGATGATGGAAAAGCTCAATATCATCAGTCAGAACAAGGCCAGGGGCCAACTGTGGAATGGACCATCAATTGCTCATATGAAAGTTCAAGCTGAAACTGAAGAAAATCAGAACAAGTCCATGAGAGCCAAAATATGACCTTGAGTATATCCCACCTGAATTTGGAGACTATCTCAAGAATAGATTTGATACATTGAACTCTAGTGACAGCAGACCAGACGAGTTGTGGAATGACGTCAAGGAATGACATCAAGCAAGGACATCATCCGTGAAGAAAGCAAGAGGTCACTGAAAAGACAGGTAAGAAAGAAAAGACCAGGGTGAATGTCAGAGGAGACTCTGAAACTTGCTCTTGAGCATCGAGCAGCTAAGGCAAAGGGAAGAAGTGACGAAGTAAAAGAACTGAACAGAAGATTTCAAAGGGCTTCTCGAGAAGACAAAATAAAATATTATAATGACATGGGCAAAGAGCTGGAGACGGAAAACCAAAAGGGAAGAACACGCTCGGCGTTTCTCAAGCTGAAAGAACTGAAGAAAAAATTCAAGCCTCGAATTGCAATAGTGAAGAAGTCCATAGGGAAAATATTAAATGATGCAGAAAGCTTCAAAAGAAGATGGAAGGAATATACAGAATCATTATACCAAAAAGAATTAGTCGATATTCAACCATTTCAAGAGGTGGCATATGATCAGGAACCGATGGTACTGAAGGAAGAAGTCCAAGCTGCTTTGAAGGCATTGGCGAAAAACAAGGCTCCAGGAATTGATGGAATGTCAGTTGAGATGTTCCAACAAACAGATGCAGCGCTGGAGGTGCTCACTCGTCTATGCCAAGAAATATGGAAGACAGCTTCCTGGCTAACTGATTGGAAGAGGTCCATATTTATGCCTATTCCCAAGAAAAGTGATCCAACCGAATGTGGAAATTAAAGAACAATATCATTAATATCACACGCAAGCAAAATTCTGCTGAAGATCATTCAAAAACGGCTGCAGCAATATATCAACAGGGAACTGCCAGAAATTCAGGCCAGTTTCAGAAGAGGACGTAGAACCAGGGATATCATTGCTGTCAGATGGATCTTGGCTGAAAGCAGAGAATACCAGAAGGATGTTTACCTGTGTTTTACTGATTATGCAAAGGCATTTGACTGTGTGGATCATAACAAACTATGGATAACGCTGCGAAGAATGGGAATTCCAGAACACTTAATTGTGCTCTGAGAAACCTTTACATAAATCAAGAGGCAGTTGTTCGGACAGAACAAGGGGATACTGATTGGTTTAAAGTCATGAAAGGTGTGCATCAGGGTTGTATTCTCTCACCATACCTATTTAATCTGTATGCTGAACAAATAATACGAGAAGCTGGACTATATGAAGCGGAACGGGGCATCAAGATTGAAGGAAGACTCATTAACAACCTGCATTATGCAGATGACACAACCTTGCTTGCTGAAAGTGAAGAGGACTTGAAGCACTTAACTAATGAAGATCAAAGACCACAGCCTTCGGTATGGATTACACCTCAACATAAACCAAAAAAACAAACAAAACATAAAGAAAACAAAAATCCTCACAACTGGACCAATGAGCAACATCATGATAAATGGAGAAAAGATTGAAGTTGTCAAGAATTTCGTTTTACTTGGATCTGCAGTCAACAGCCATGGAAACAGCAGTCAAGAAATCAAAAGATGCATTGCATTGGGCAAATCTGCTGCAAAGGACCTCTTCAAAGTGTTGAAGAGCAAAGATGTCACCCTGAAGACTAAGGTGCGCCTGACCAAACCATGGTATTTTCAATTGCATCATATGCATGTGAAAGCTGGACAATGAATAAGGAAGACTGAAGAAGACTTGATACCTTTGAATTGTGGTGTTGGCGAAGAATATTGAATATACCATGGATTGCCAAAAGAACGAACAAATCTGTCTTAAAAGAAGCACAACCAGAATGCTCCTTAGAGGCAAGGATGGTGAGACTGCGTCTTACATACTTTGGACATGTTATCAGGAAGGATCAATCCCTGGAGAAGGACATCATGCTTGGCAGAGTACAGGGTCAGTGGAAAAGAGGAAGACCGTCAACAAGGTGGATTGACACAGTGGCTGCAACAATGAGCTCCAGCATAACAACGATCATAAGGATGGTGCAGGACTGGGCAGTGTTTCGTTCTGTTGTGCATAGGGTCACTATGAGTCGGAACCAACTGGATGGCACCTAACAACAACAACCAAGAATATATTAGTAGATTTGCTAGTACTTTGTTGAATTTATTTCTTTAAGTTACCTGTTTGACTTAGAAAAAAAAAAACGAACAGCTAAATACTTATTTTTCTCCTTTTTCCATCCCTACCTCCATGGCCTTAGTTCAAATACTCATTATCTTCTGGGTTGTACTAGTGCGAGAGCCTCATAGTAGTCACCCTGCCTCCAGCTTATCCCCATGCGAGTCCAAATCTGCTTAAAATTTTTCAGTGTCTCCCCGTATGTTGTAGAGGGAAGTGTTAAATCCTTAGCATAATACTTGAAGACCTGGTACTGTTTATTTTCAAGCCCTATCTCCTAATGCAGTGCTTTTCAAAGGGCAACAATTTTATCTCTCATGTAAAAATCTAGAGACATTTTTGCTTGTCAAAACTAACATGGGGGGATGCTAAAAGATACATGGCAGCTCCACATGTTTTATTCCATCACAGATGTCTCTTTCTCGTCTCAATATACACATCCCAGTGGTAAATTAGTACACTTGGCTCATTTTCCCTTCTCAATGAAAATTTTCTTCATCTCCTCAAAGAGAAATAATTGGTCATCACCTCTATCTTCTCTGTTGTGTTAAAAAAAGACAAAAAGAAACAAACAAAAACCTCTGAAGCACTTTATACAATGAATTTTTAATGATTATGTGCCGTTCAGCTTTACCTACTGCTCCGTGAACTTTTGGTTGTATGTTTCCACGAATCGTTGAACCTATGTCCCCTATGTCTTTCAGTGGAATTTAATTCCATATTTACCTACCTTTTCAGGTCCTAATTATTACTTTTCTCCATTTGGCCCCTACCACAGGCATTCTGTTTGAGTACATTCAGGAAGTCTGAAAATGTACATTTTAATAAGTGTTTCAGGTGATTGTGATAAACTGGCAAGTTTAAGAAACAAGCATTTTAGCTAATCCTGAGTAAATTAAATGGTATGTATGATTGAGAAATCTAACAGATTACTTATGTAGGTAAATTTGCCATCTGGCAAGCTTTATAATCATAATTTTATAGAATTATGGGAAGTTGGAATTTTATTATCTCTATTGACAAATATAAAAATGGTAACACAGAAAGTTTAAGATTTTATTGTGGTCACAAAATGTTTAGAAGCCTGTCCCTTATCTAGTACTTATCAGTGATTTGTATGTGAAGGCATTATTAGAATATTATAGAAATTTAAAGCTGATGAGTACCTTAATGACAATCTATTCTAAACTCCTATTTTATACTGAAGTTTAATCTCAGGGAGGTTCAGTGAATTGACCAGTCTCCAGGCTCATAAGTGACAATAACCAGACTAGGAACTACTGATTCCTCTAAAAAGTCATTTCACTGAAGTATTTTATTCTGTAACATGTGAAATGCAAGTAAAAATCAAAAATTAATGTATTCATTTACTTGAAATAATGCATTTATTGGAGATGCTTGATAGAAATTATATAAACATCTCTATTGGACTCAAAAAGAACATTCTACTTTTTAATTTGAATTTTCAATATTAAATATATAAATAAGTGTGTGTGTGTGAGAGAGAGAGAAAGAGAGACTTTTCATTTGTCTCTTTCTGGAATGAAATAAATGTTGGTGATTAGGTTACATTTGAATGCCTCTGTCATTTTATTCTATACCAAATGATATAAGCCAAATTTCTTGCAGAAATATGTTGTCATTATTATTTTTCTTGTTCATAAAATCTTTATATTTGAGTAATATCTCAGTGAAAATTGATGAATCCCATTATCCTCATTATACTCAATTAAGAAATTAAGAAATATTCAGATGTTAGACAAGATTTTAATTCAACTATAACAGCTTTAACAATGGAGAGTTTATTCTGTTACATTAAAATAAAATCTACAGTTAAGCAGCCTAAAATGCACAAAATCGTTAGAAAACAAGACATGTTAGCATATGACACTCGTCCTTAAGATCACAGATGGCCTGGATCTCCAACTGTCCCATCCTCCTTTTACACAAGAAATAAAGAGATTGGGGAGAGGGCAAAAAGGGCTGTGGCAGGTATCTTCCCTCTCAAAGAGTTTGCCCAGAAGCACCCTGAATAACATCCGCTTACATCTCATTATCTCATTTGCTATTCGTAACATGAATGGATACTGAAAAAAGTAGTCTTTGAGATGGGGATATTGTCGTGTGGAATGAAACCAATGCTGTGTTAATTACAAAGAGGAAAATACATATTGAATAGTCAGCCAACAACCTCTACTAAGCAATTCTTTTCTGTTATTTTAATTTTTTTTTTTTTTTAAGCTGTCTGGCTTTGGTTAAGGGAACATGCTAATGAATTTTGATTTGGACCAATTTTGATCTTTTAACCTTTGGTCACATACCGTACTCCTTCCTAACTGCAGCATATAATGCCGAAAACATTTGATATTTGTCTCAAGAAAATACATGGAGAGATATGGAAAAAATACGATTTTATTACTCACAAAGATAATCTAAATACTGAGGGTAATTCATAGCTGTATCTTAGTATATAGACCACAATAACATGGATTTCTTGTTTTCGTATGTGTAAAATCTGAGACAGCTCAGAAATTGATTATCCTGTTTTTCAGAACTTAATTTGAATATTTTTAATAAGAATGTATTTTAGCAATTACTTCAATGTCCTTAAATAGTATTTTCAAATGAGCTATGTATAAGTTTATCACAGGTGACAACTTAAAGCCAGCTACGTTTCTTCTAGAATCTTCCTGTTTTCTCAGAGGTACCTTGTATGATGTTTAAGATGTTATAACAAAGTAGTCAAATTTAAAGCTTGATGTATGTTCATAGAAAGTACAATTTTTAGTCTCTTAAATCATGAAGCAAAAGGAAAAAGGGATGAATGAAGCACAGTTTTGAATGAATTGGAGATCCTTTCATGCTGAAGAGCTTTTTCACTAGGACTTAGCCCTTAGGGTTTCAAACCTTTATGAATTAACTGTGAATATATCCTTCTTTCAGATACGGAGCACTGGCAAAGTTCATGCCCATCTCGTTGCCTGTAAAGCCCTCTGTTCACAGCGGTGAACATTCTGTGTATTTTTCATTCTAGATTAGGCTGTTCATGCATGAAAATAGAAAGCTAAAAGGATTGAAACTCCTTTTTATTAGTTATGATCCTATATTATCTTGTGCCCACCCATCCAAATATTTCATTAAACATTATACTTATTGCATCAGTAAAAGACTGGTATAGTTGTAAGGATTTTTATCTTATTTTATTTTTTGCTTAAACAATGGTAAAAATCTTTACCACTGCTGTAAGCAAATCTGTTCATTTAGACATTATCAAATAAATGGCTACAAACCATTAATCGGAGTCATCAAGCATTACCTATGTGAATCAATATTAGAATAACTTTATATGTTTATTCCCCACACTATATGAGTTTAACTATTTTTGCATAAGGGAATAAAATGCATATTAAAATTTTCAACACAATATTGTTTATAAAATAATGGAGATATTTGAAAATTATCTTAGCATTATATTTTTTTAAATCTTCAATTGTCTTTCTACACTATTATTTTTAGACTGTGTAAGCCAGTTACTTTTGGACTTTTGTTCTTCAAACATAGTTTCTGCTTTTATCAGTGATAGAAAGGAGTCTTTTTGAGGTGTCGGATATGTTTTACATCTTGTTCTGAGTGATGTCTACAAGGGTATATGCATATATAAAATTAGTCGATGTGTGTACTTAATATTTGTGCATTATATAGTATATATGTTAAATTTCAATAAAAGTTTAAAAAATGTATTAGAAGTTATTTCTTGTATAGTGTGATTTCTTCTATTATAAGATGTGATACATTGTAAGTTGTCTTATTTTCTTTCTTAAAGATAGGGACTTTCTGTTTTTAATTTTGATGCGTTCAATTCCTGGTATCATATGTAGAATGTGATAAAGGTTCCTTAAATATTTGCTAATTCAGTGAATGACATGACCATTGAAACAGAAAAGTTGTGTTTTTCATTATCATCCAGATACAGATTTATATATGATAATCCATAATATTCAGATATGATCGTTAACCTCAAAGAGCTTACAGCAATACTCTTATTTGTAAAAAAAACTTTTCTTCATTTAGTAAATATTTTATACAGGAATTATAGGGCTTATTGATTCTTTAAGAAATCTAATTTTTGTTAGAAATATTATTTTCAAAATATGGAATATACTCTTTATCTTTAAAATAATAGAAAAAGTGTTTCTTTTCCAGAATTATTGTATGAAATGAATCATGTTTTTGTAATTTCTTTTTAGTATTTTGCAAACTGAAAGGTTATGTAAATGGTTCCTCTTATATTTATTTTAACTTTACTGGTGAAGTTTTGAATTGTATTAATATGATTTCTTTACTGTATAAACAGCTTTGACATATTGTGATTATAATTATATATTTATAGTAAATTCTGACCATTTTGACTGACTTTTTGAATAATTCTAAAGAAAAAGCTGTGAAGACACAATTCAAAATAAATATATGGTAGTTCAGACACCTTTTTTTATAAGATTAGGTCTGACATAAAAGTATTATTTTTGACCTACAGAGATGATAGTTGACATGTTCAGTATTACAGATGCAGTTTTGTAAGCATAGTTTTTGTCAAAGTATCTCAGTGCAAAACCGCAAGTGAGAATGGAGGATGTTGTAGTCTTTTTTGTAGATACTGTCATTTTAAAATCAGAACAAAGTGACCTATAGAGATAAGAGCCAATTAGTACTCTAAACATTGAAGTTTAATCAATTCAAAGATTAAGAATAACAAACATATTCTTTTTGTTTAGATGTTTTGTCCCCATTTTAAATATTTATTTATTGATTCCAGGTTGTTGTTAAGATTAAACACTTGACAATTGCAGTTTTGCTTCCTCCTATTTTGAGAGCTTTTGGCAATAGCAAAGAGGTTCATTTTTCCCCCCACTAAATTAATGTTTTTCTTTTCCCTTTCATAATCAAGCAACTCCCTGGACTTTACCCCTTGGAATGATGTGTTTGGTGCATTTTTTATGATCATATCAAATTTGTACAATTACTGTCACATTCAAATCTACTGAAATTAATTGTGTAGCTTTGAATAACAGTATTCGCAAATTAGAAATTGACTTTTTCAAAGATGATGCTCATTTTATCAACTTGAGCACCATAAATATGTTATGTGTAAGTATATAGTTGCCAGAAATTTTTTAAGAGCATAGTCCCAACCTGATATGGAAAACCAACATGGTTAAAAAAAAAAAAAAAATGCATGTCCCTGTTTGATTATTTCAACAGTCTGATCATGGTTGGGGAAACATCCTGTTACTAAAAATTTCATCGGGAATTACTTACATTGGTGACAATCTCTTCTGATTTTGTAGCTTACCATAATTTAAGTGGTATTTCATGCAGTCAGATGGGTGAAATTTATAACTTTGTTATTCTTAAATAATTTTATAAAATTAAATATTTGTATTATGCTTGTAATTCAGATATTAACAATTAAAATTTTTAATTCGTATGTCTATTTTCAGTTGTGATATATCAGGGCAGAAGTTATGCCTCACATTTTTTTTTTTTTTTTAAGTCACCATTGATTCAAATGCAGTGAAAAATAGCAAACCAAATGCCAACTATGATCCACGTGAAAGTATTTTCCCCTGGAGAAGTATTTTTCTCTCTTCAGGGGTGGCTGTACAGGTCTAGACCCAGTGGTCTGAGCTGTGTCATCTTTTTCAGAGGTAATTTAAAAGTCATTTACTTTGCTATGAGAGTGAATTATGTGATATCAAGTACTGCAGTAGCACCATTAAACATCACGTCATCAATCTTTTTAGGATGTGGAAAGGTCAGTGTCCAAAAGGCCATTTTTAAATTCCCATTTTCATTCAAAGCTGAAGGCACTTTTCACTGTTGTTTTTTTTTTTTTTTTTCCTACAACTGAAAAAAATCCACCAAAAAATAAAAGCTTCCCAGAACTACCCAGGTATATCCAGCCAAAATCCAAATATTACAGAGATTGTCTTTAAAATACAGACAGATAAAACTGTCTCCAAAAATGGAAGAATAGTATTAATTACTATTAAGCAGCTAAAATATAACCACAGTATTAAAATGTCCTGGAATTCCTCTGAGCTGTCACTAACAGAATTATCACATTGTGTAGTGGCTTATTCGTAATCATTCTTAATCACCCTAACATGGATTTTAGGAATAAATGTAATATTGGATTTTGTGTACACTTTTTTTTCCCAAGACACCTGTTTTGGGGAACTGAGGAGGAGAAAAAAGAGACCAAAGTAATTTCTTTTTAGTTCTAAGGCAGTATTTAAACCAGAAATAAAATTTTCTGCTTCAAGTATCTTTCAAAACAGACTTTATTTTAAGGCAATCCTGTAAGAAATAGTCTTGATTCTTCCTATATGTCTTTGATCAGTTAAAGAAACTATGTCGCAAAACAGATATTTCTGGTGTTTTGTTATTTTCAGTGTGTGTGTCTCAATTTTTTCAGTTCTTTTTTCATGTTTGATATAATCCTTTGGCTGAATTTTCTTTGAAAAATGCTGTCAAATCCACAACGTAAAAGAAAAGAAACAGTAGTTAACATAAGTTTCTGAATGCCTTTTGTGTATTTTAGCTTTTTAAAAAAGATTGTTTCTAAAAAATATCAATTCTAAATTGACATTTCAATCACAGAAGCATTTGTTTTGAAAATGATAGGATTGGAACATATGATTTAAATATAACATTAGAGATGTCAGAACTAGCAAGCATTGGCTCCAATTCTAAGATATTTAGCTAAACAAATGCAAAAAGGTTTAAAGAAAGAGTGTAGGTGTTTGCAGAATCTAGCAAGTTAAAAAGAAAACAACCCTATACAAGCCGGTTTATATAGGTTATCTGTTGTCTTCCTGTATCTTCCATATGCCTCTCTGCTTAAGCCAGCTATTAGGGAATGTTTGACCTGAACCTATTTCAAAACTTGTTGCCGTCGAGTTGATTCCGATGCATAGCCAGCCACCCTGTAGGACAAAACAGAACTGCCCGACAGAGTCCAAGGAACAGCTGGTGGATGCAAACTGATGACCCTTTGGTTAGCAGCGAACACTTAACCACTGCACCACCAGGGCTCTGGACCTATTACAGTCCCTGTTTTTTTAGGTTGGAGAACTTTAAAAACCCAAAAAAGAAACCTGTTGCCATAGAGACGATTTAACTCATGGTGGCCCTCCGTATGTTATAGAGAAGAACTGCTCTATAGAGTTTTCTTGGCAGTAATCTTTATGGAAGCAGATCTCCAGGGCTTTCTTCTTCAGTGCTGCTGGGTAGGTTTAAACCACCAAACTTAGTTTAGCACTCATCTAGCACAAACGCAGAAATTTTTAAGTCAACCAGGGAGCATTTAGACAATTTTATTGAGTAATTTACTGACCAATACATTTCTAATATCGACTTTGAAAATGAGAGGGTTCAAACAAAGACTAATGAGTTCAGATATTTATATTACCTACTTAACTCTCTCTCAAGGTTTTTATAGACTCCATATCTTATATTAACTTTATATTCTTTTGTCTGGGTTTTATTCTTTTAGGCCCTAGATTTGTGATGTAGCCATTGCAGGCGCTTAAAAACCCAGAACCGTTGATGTTGAGTCGCTTCCGACTCATAGCAACCCTATTGAACAGAGTAAAGGCAAGATGCAGTAAAGATAGGGCATCGATGTACAGTTGTAAAAATGATGGTAGATTTTAGACTACTGACACTGATAAGATACAGTAATTAGATGCTTAAATTGACAAAAAGCTGTCACTTGATTATGTTAGCAATCATTATTTCACACCTTTAAGAGACTGGAGATCTTTAAGTGTTTATGGGCCACAGCTGAACAATCTTGACGAGAGAATAGAGGAGTTTGTTGCCATTATTCATGCTGAATTTAACCAAAATCTTAACTAAATGTATTTTAATCAGACAACTCATTTAAAGACTATAAATGCAGATCTTTAAGATTAAAGACTAATGTCATTGAAATGAATAAAAATAAGTGGTATTTGAATCAAGACCTACAGAAGAGCTGAGGCTTCTAGGCAATAAACATCTCTGATTCGACTGCTTTCTGGTATTTTGCTCTTACATGCAAATTTGCTGCTAATATTGCCTCTGAGTAATATTTTTTCTAGGGTGTGTACCAAAGAGTCCAATCCATGTATGTATTCAAAATGTATTTGTTGACCGCGTACTGTGTCTCATGTAGTGTTCGGAAATACTTGGATAAACAGAAAGACCTGTTTCGCCTCTGTTCTCTGTTTATATTCACATTCTTGGTGGGCTGACCTAGCTTTGTGATTTGAAATTTCATCTATTTAATGACTCCCACATTAAGCCTACGTACCCTTTTGAATTACAGATACCGTTATACATCTAACTGAACTCCTGTGCTGCCTTCAAAATAATAAAATACGTATTGTAGCTGATGGAGTCAAGCTATCCAAAACAAACATTAAAAATGTATAAATGTATAAATTATATGGTAGAAGATTATGAGCATTATAGAATTAAAAACAAAACAAAGACTAAAGCAGGATAAGGGGTATTGGGTGTGCCATTGGAACGTGAGGGATTTTAAATAGGGTAGACTGCATAGGCCTCATGAAGAAGGTAGACATAGCAAAAACCTGAAAGAGATAGGGGTTATCCATGTGGATTTCAAAAGGAGGATAATTTCAGGAAGAGGAGACAGATAGTAAAACACCAGAAGGCAGGATCATGTTTGGCATGTGTGGGAAATGAAAAAGAGCCACAGCAATGTGAGCCAGATGATACAGAGGTAAATATGGACTAGATCGTGTAGAATGTTATAGCCTATTTTAAGGGTTTTAGATTTCACTTTGAATGATATAAACCAAAAAAAACCCAGTGCCACTGAGTCGATTCCAACTCATAGCGACCTTATAGGACAGAGTAGAACTGCCCCATAGAGTTTCCAAGGAGCGCCTGGCAGATTTGAACTGCTGACCCTTTGGTTAGCAGCTGTAGCATTTAACCACTACGCCACCACGGTTTCCCATGAATGATACAGGGAGACATTTTAGGATGTTGACTAGAGGATTTACTTAATCCTACTTTTTTTTTTTTTTTTTTACATATATTTTAGAAGAGTTGTTCTGGCTCAGGCCATACTGATAACAGAGGAGGCGGTGAAGAGTTGTTGGATTCCAGATACCTTTCTAAGAACAAGTCATCAGGATTCTCTAACAGCTTGATGTGGGGTGTGAAAGAAAGAGAAGTAAAGGATAAACCCCTGTACAAACGGAGTAGAAATTGGGAAAGTTGGAGGAAAAGATTTTGGAGGCAGCACAGGAGTTCAATTAAATATATGATGATATCCAGAAGTCAAGGTGGTGAGTAGATTTAATGAGGGAGTGATTATGTAGGTGGAATTTCAAATCACAAACCTAGATGAGACCACCAAGAATGTGAATGCAAATGGAAAAGAGTGGAGGAAATTTCCATGGGGCAGTCTAACATTAGGAAATCTGAAGGAAAAGGAGGAAGAAGCAAAGAAGGTTGAAAAGGATTGACTAATGAGTTAAGAAAATGAAACCTATTAACAAGTCAAATTAAAGGAGGATCAAGAGTCAACCATTAGATTCAACAAGAGGAAGTTATTATTGACCTTAACAAGAATATGCTTAACAGAGTAGTTAGGATAAATAGCAGATTAGAAAGATTTTAATAGGGAATGGGAAGAAATGGTGATAGGAGTTATAGCCAAAACTTCCCTTAAGAAGAGCTTTACTTTAAAGAGAGCAAAGAAATGAAATAGTCGAGTTGTAGGGTACATATGTGGTCATATTTAAAAGAAACATACCATTTTTTTTGCAAATGTTCTGTACAGTTTCATACTCCTTTTAGCATATATAGGTATTTTCACTGGTCTGCATCCATGTCAACAAGTGGTATTATCCATCCTCTAAATTTTTCTAATCTTAAATGTGTACGGTTATAGTCTGTTATTACCTTAATTTCCATTTTTCACAAAATATCATATTGAATATTTTTTCATATGTTTATTGGACATTTATGTTTCTGCTATAAAATGTGTTTTGAAATTTAACACATTTTTTTCTCAGATTGTCATTTTTTATTGGTTTCTATTGTTTGTTTTTTATATTTTAACACTAATGCTTTGTCATTGATATGTGTTGCAAATAGCTTCTACCACTTTTTGATTCTCTTTGAGGACCCAAATTTTTCTTTTCCAGAATATATTCTTTATCAATTCTCAATTAAATGCAATGAGCGTTCACAGTTTTTGTATGCGTGTTTGTTTTTAAGTTAAAATGTCTTTATTTTGCCCTCATTCTTAAAAGATAATTTTGCTGGATACACAATTCTGGATCTGCAGTTTTTATTCTCTGAGAACTTAGAAGATGGTGTTCCACTGTCTTCCAGCTTCCATTGTAGCTTCTGAGAAGTCTAATTTTAGACTAACTGTCTTTTTTTTTTTTTGTAAGTGACCTGTTTTTCCCAACTTTCCCCTCAGATTGCTTTTAAAGACCTACTCTTTATTTTTGGTGTTGTGCACTGCACTACAATATGTCTAAGTATTAGGTTCTTTTTATTTAGCTCATTTCAGATACATAGGGGTTTGTTATCTCTGTTTTCAGGTCTTTCATTAGTTGTAGAAATTTATTAATAATTATCTCTTCAAGTATTACCTGTCCTTTATTCTCAGTGTTCTCTCCCTTTGGTATTTTAATTAGATACATGTTAGATTATCTCATTATGTTTTCCAGATCTCTTGCCTCTCTTTCATATTTTGCATTGAAATCACAGTTCTGCCTTTGGTAATCTTTCAGTTCAGTATTTTTCTCTTCCCTATTTTTTTGTTTTTATATCTAATCTACAGTTGGCCTAGCCATTTAAATTTTCATGTTTTTAATTCTCGAAATTCTATTTGATTATTTCAAATGAAGTCATTTTTTATGATTCTTGTATATTTTTCTATGCTTTAAATCTTTAGCATGTTTATACATAGTAATTTTATTTTCTGCAATTGATAAGTTCCCTATTTGATATCCATATGGCTCTAAATATTTTCTTATTGGTATTGTTTCTGTTGGTTGTCACACGTGGCCATTTGTTTGTATGTTTTCTAGATTTTGTTTGCTCTTTTTTTGTTTGCTTTTTATGGTACCATCATATTTGCTAGAATTTAATATGAAGAAATACCAAGGCTTAACTGGGGATCATTTTGTTCTGAGAATATTTGTATTTGCTTCTACTGGAAGCCAAGAGTGCTGCCTGATCACGATGATTACAGATTTCCTGTACAATGCAGAAGATTAAGATCGGATTCCCCAACTTTTGGTGGAACCCAGGATTAATCTCCAGATTTCTTTGTTATTATTAACATTTGCCTCAGGGAAATCATATCTTTAATACTTGTCTAATGCTCACTGTTATGCTTATTTCACACTTCGTTTATATTTAATGTTATTACCCCTAGAGAGTTACTGTAGAGTTTTTAGTTGGTGCGTTGTTTTTTCAATGTTTTTTTATTGCTTTTATGTTAAGCTCCTCAATGCATTAAAATGTCTGTAGTAATTTATCTAGAAATTTCCTTTTTTTAGTGACTTGTTTCTTCAGATTTTCTTGTCTATGCTATCACTGGGAGGCCAGTTGTCTTGACCTTCAGCAATTATTAAATCAACAATAAATGCACATAGAATATACTCAAAATATTTGTGTTGAATGAATGTCCCAATTAATAGAGGATAAAACTATGATTAATCCATGAATGAATCCATTTAATATGTGAATATTTTTGAAGATACCCACATTAGTTTATCAAGTCAATAATTATTGTCAAAATTATTTTAAAATTAAGCTATTTGCATCTAATATACTAAATTTGTAATATTATTGACCAAAAACTTACTCTTAAAGTTTTTAAATTTACTTTACCCATGTAGAAGCCCTGGTGGTGCAGTGGTTAACCATCTGGCTTCTAACTGAAGGATGAGCATTGGAACCCACTAGCTGCTTTGTGAGAGAAAGATATGGCAGTCTGCTTCAGTAAAAATTTATAGCCTTGGAATGCCTATGGGGCACTTCTGCTCTGTCGTATAGGGTCTCTATGATTTGGACTTGACTCAACGGCAATAGTTTTTAGTTGCTGTTAAGGTTAATCACAACTAAGAAATGTAGTTGGCCAAACTTTTTAATTATTTGCTTTATGGAATTTATGAAGAGCAAGTAGAAGACATTTGACTATAGGAGATACATTTCTCCCCTTTAAAGAAGGCCTCAACATTTTGTATCTGTCTCTATCTATATATCATCTGTCTTTCTTTAAAACCTTATGATTGAAGTCAAAATATTTGGTGATCAAGCTACTAGTTATTTTCATTTGATTTTACTTAAGTAGACAGCACTCCCACATCATTTGCCTTAATTTCAGCAACATTTTTAAAAGTCTGTTTACATTTGACCAGATGGAGTCCCTGGGTGATGCAGTTAAACACTCCACTACTAGCCGAAAGATTGGAAGTTTGAACTCACAAGCATCTTGGACAACAGGCCTGGCTGAAAGGTCATAGCCTTGAAAACTTTATGGAACAGTTCTACTCTGCAACAGAGGGTCGCCGTGAGTTGGAATCAACTCGACGGTACCTAACAATAACAATCTTTCACCACTGTTAAAGACAGGGCACCTTTTCAAGAGCGAACCTTTGTTGTTCTTGTTAGGTGTCATCGAATTGATTTTGACTCGTAGTGACACCATAGGACAGAGTAGACCGGCCCCTTAGAGTTTTGTAGGAGGTAATCTTGGTTATGAATGACGTAGACTATTTGGTGATTCTTGCATGATTTGAGTAGCTAAGATCTGAAGTATACATGTCTCTACTCAGTAATTTTATTTATTATTGAGGAGATAAAAGATGGTTTCTAAAAAATAAATATGTATTTATTATCAATGTATTACAGTTTAACATGTAATATGATGAAATACTTGATAATCATGTATTTTGCTTTATACCTTGCAAAGAACATTTGCATATATTATCATATTTCATCCGTATACCAATGCTTTGAATTATGCTTGCAGCTATTTTTATCTGTCTTTTGGAGATGAGGAAGTTGAGACTTAGAGAGTTAAATGACTTTACCAAGATTACACAGCTATTAAGTGTTAAAGCTGGGAATTAAGCACATACTGTCTTATTCCACATCCAATATTGTAAAATACACACAATAAAAGGGTAAAAAGTAATATTAATATTATTATTATTTTTTAATTTTATCAACATAATTAAAATGCTGCTATCATCTAAGTGAGAAAATTTTGCAAGGAGTTTCTAGGTATAGTGTGTAGTACACTGAGATGGAGGTTACCCTTTGATGAGGCAAACATTTATAGGCAGATTAAATAAACAAACAGTTGCTGTCTGTTTACATTCGGCCTGTGTTTCCTCGTATAGTTTGTGTCTAGTCAGTTCAGACTCATTTGACTCTTTGTGTGTCAGAATAGAACTGCACTCCACAAAGTTTCCAGTGGCTGGTTTTTCAGAAATAAATTACCAGACCCTTCTTCTGAGTCACCCCTGGGTGGACTCAAACCTCCAACTTCTTGGTTAGCAACTGAACGCATTAACTGTTTGCACTACCCAGGGATTCCTAGACATCATAACACTGATTCAGATAGTCAGGTAGAATTCCCGTGGTCCATATATCTAAATTTAGCAGTATTGGGGGACGGCACTGGGTTTTTGGGGGTCGGGGAATAGAGAGGGATTCTTTAGCTTGGGACTTTATGCAGCATTTGTTGAGAATAATGCAGAATTGAGAAATTTACATCCACATTTATATGGTTAAATAAAGCTCCATTTCTCTTTACCATTAACACGAACAGCAGACTCCTTATTTCCACGGCATCAGTAGTTTTCTGCCAGCAGTTTTGTCCGCTGTTAACTGTGACCATGAGACGGGAGCTGCTCAAGTCATAAGAGCTTCTTTCTACTCGGAGTCTGAGCTGAGCTGAAGATAGGTTCCTGTATTTCCTCAGCATCATGCATTTATTGTGTAAGATTAAAGACTTCCTGGAATGCATTACTGTTTGATACTTACTCTCCAGTATATCATACCAGTTATATAAGAACTTGAGGGGATCTCAAGCATGTTATTTAAATAACTCATAAAGTTATCTGTAGTTCACAACTGTTGGCACTTGGCACTTCTCATCATTAGCACTCTAACATCTTTTGTGAAGCAACATTGTCTTTGTACAGTTCATAGCAATGACACAGCCATGCTTTTTCATTTCCTGGTCCCCAGGAACCAAAAAAGAATTTCTTTATCGGGGAAGGGGAAGGAAAAACACATATTCCCCCCTCCCCGCAAACGTTAACATAATTTTAGAAAAATAAAAGAAATTCTTGGCACCAAGCTGTAGACCCATATGGTCTAAAAATGTAATTGTTTGAAAACTTTCATGCGTATTTGTAATATTATAGACCTATAGAGCGTGAGGAAATACAATACATTTGCATACTTAGTGTTTCTTCTCTCCTGCCTCTGCGTAACGAAGAGTTATTGAAAAATAGAAATTGCTAGTTGCTATTATGGAGTCAATCCCAATTCCTGGCAACCCCATGTGTGCAGAGTAGAATTGTCCATAGAATTTTTAGGCTGTGACCTTTCAAAAACAGATCACTAGGTCTGTCTTCCGAGGTGCCTCTGGGTGGGTTCAAACTGCTAACCCTTAGGCTAGTAGTCCAGGACTGAACCATTTGCACCGCTCTGGCACTCCTTAGGATCCCTGGTGGTGTAGTGGTTAAGAGACTGGCATTTCAAATCCACCAGCCACTCCTTGAAAACTCTATGGGGCAGTTCTACTTTGCCCTGTAGGGTTGCTGTGAGTCGGAATCAACTTGAAAGGAATGGATTTGTTTTTTGGTCTGGGACTCATTAAAAAGAAGTTTGCGAATTGGATTTGCCTTCATTGGTGGTACTGAACCAAGTGGAGATATCTCTAGTTTGTAAAAATTGTCATGATATTTTTAATACAACCATCAGAAATTCACAAAACACATTTTTATTACCACTCGAGCTTTTTTAAAGCTCCAGGACATAAATAACTTGTTGGTAAACGTCTTTGCTGCATTTTTTTTTTTTTTTAACTTTCTCTTTATCTTCCTATGCCCTCCTTAGATACTCCAGAATCATAAAATTTTGGGTGGTTAAAGTAATAAAGCTTGCTTATTTTACAGAGATTATTGGTTGTGTGTTCATCCATGCAACGGTTTCATATACCTGGTCGGTGGCAGAGCTGAAAACAAAAGATGTTTTTCCTCATTTTAAATGCTGCATCCTTTCCCAATCAAACCCTATGCTACACTGCCCCTCAATTTTACACTCTACACTTAAATCTCTTGTTTAATTTTTTGCCTAGGACTGTTTTTGATTTTACTTAACTCTTTATTACAATTGAAAGCACACAAACTTAAGTATTCCATTGGATCTGCTTAATTGATATAAAAAAATCTACCTTTGAATGAAATGTGAATCCCTTTAGCCGCTCAGAACCACTTATTTTGAATTTGGGTTATTTATTTTCTATAGAATTAATGAAAATAAGTCTCTAATGAGTGGTATGTGTATTTTAGATGTATTTGAGCTGAAAGTTTGCTTTCTATTATTTCTTGATCACTCTGGGTCATAACGTGACCACTTTTTCCATCCTTTAGTGCTTTTCTATGACAAAAATCTTATGGGTTAAAGGAGAAAAACAAAACAAACAAACCAAAAAAAAAAAAAAAGGCCATTGGCTTAGGTCTTTATTAATATGTTGCTTCATGAGAATAGTTTTAATTGCTGTGAAGAACAAGGAACTTAAAGATACTATAATGCAGAATGCAGCAGATAAGTTGAAATTCAGTTTGTTCTGAGATTTGGGTGCTATTTAAATTCTCAGTAGATGGGGGGCACTTGTTTTGTGTTCGTCACAGATTAGGATGTAAAAAATAGGGACAGCAAAACTTGGGTCCCAGCTTAGCAGCCACTCTTTGGAAAACAAGAGTTCAGTGAAAGAGGTAAGGGAGAAAAATTGGGGCGTAGATCTTGTAAGCCTAAGTTCTTCAGGGTCTGAGGGTCTTTTCCACATGAGACCCAAATTGTAACATTATAACTGGATACCATCTACTCCTTTGGAGAGCAGAACACTAGAGAAGAATCCTTTCCTTATTTGAATAGTCTAACAATTTAGAGAGATACAGCAAGTTTTACTTATAATCATTTAATAAACTGAAGTGTCTAGCTTCACTTGTGAACAGTGAGTCTAGTTGACAAAAACTGCCACATGTAGTCAATGAAAATACTTTTTAACCTCAAGCTTAGTTAGATGTTGCCCTAATAACCTGATGAGTAGTGAGGGAAGAAAGGAAAAAAAAAAAAGGGTGTTGCATATTTGGACATATCCAAATGTATAAATTTGTGAACTAATCGCCTACCTTTAAGTTCCAGAGCACTTAAGGTGTAATGATGGAATCTCATATAGCAATTTAGATTTAAAGTGCAACACTTCAAGTGTTTCTTCCTACCTTCTTCTTTAAATAGTTATTTTGATGGAGGAGGCAGCCTGCTTACTAGAATTTAGTCTTTAAAAGCCCTGAATCAAAGAAGTTACATTACAACTAGGAAATCATTAAAGTATTTCTTTTTAAAAAAAAGACTATTATTATTTTGCTTCAGGAACACTTAAAACACTTCTTTCTATTTTTTAAGAAGTATGTATTTTAGCAGGGACATTTTAATTTCAGACATAATGTCCCATGTATGAGAAAAGAAGTCCTATTTTACAAGATTTTGGCTAATAGATAATTGCTTCTTTTATTTTTAGGCAGCATTCAGTGACAGTTGTGCCTGATGAGCAATTAAAAATGAGTAAATAAAATAAGCTTATATCAAGAATTCCTTAAAAATAGCAGTGCAAACATTTTAACATTGCTAAATATAGTTCTACGATTAAATGCTGTTGTTCAAGTCAGGATTTCCCCTAGTGAAGGCTTCCCAGTATTATCATCATGAATGTGCACGAATTAAAAGGACCATTGCCAAGAACATGGGATTAAGTGGCATAAGTATGTACCCTGAGAGACCATTGGAGGTGATTTTCAAGAATCACTGCCTCCAACTTTGAAAGGTTGGTTAGTTTTTTGCACTTTCTTTCCTCTTAAAATCAGAAGGGACTCTCTGAGGAATCTCCTCTTTAATAAACCCAGATCCATCAACTACTTTATGTAATGTTTCAGTACTCACTGTTCATTTGTTAATAAGTATGTGGCATTTAACATGTTCCCAAAGAATCATCTTTTCGTGAATCATGTACGTGTGGATAACTTCTGAGCTATGTAATGCATCTTGTAAGTTTAACATGTGTTCATATTGTTATGCTGTTCATTGCAGATAACCGTGTTATGAATTTTCATTATATCTTTATGCAGATAATTGATTGTGTGAGAGTCTTTCAGTAAAATCCCTTTTAATTTCTCTCTTCAATTCTTGTACTCCCACTTCACTGAGATAACCGTAGTTTGGAGTGTACCTTTTCTTGCTTTTGAAAATGTGTAAGATATTTAAAACATATTTCAGCATATACATTTCTTTGTTTCCTTTTACATCTACTAATCTCTTCTGCAGCTTGATTTCTTCACTTAATCTACACACCTTGGCTATTTTTACATGTCAATACATATTTTACAAACTTTTCGATGAAAAATGTAATATAAACGCATAATCAGTATAGTCTAACAATAATACTAGCTAATATTATCAGTGGTTTTTTTTTTATTATTTTTTAATATTATATAGTACTTTTTTAGTACTTAAGTAAATGCCAAGCACTTTTCTGGTGTTTTTCATATGCCAACTCATTTAATTCTCATAACTACCCCCCAAAGTAGATTTTTTTAATTATCCCTGTTTTATAAATTAGGAAACTGAGGACAAAGGAAATTAAATTAAATAACTATCCCTAAATCACACAGGAAGCAATTATCACAACCAAGATTCAAATGTCGACACTCTCTCTCCAGAGTTCATGCTCATGTGTACTTGTGTGTGTGTGTGTGTGTGTGTGTGTGTGTGTGTATACACACATAATGCAATATCTTGGCCTGCCTAATATTCCACAGCAGAAATATTACATATTTATATTTTACTTTTTTATGTTTTCTAGTGTACCAATTCTTTCATTATAGTTTGTTTTTCTTGTCTTATCCCCAGATAATAATTTTAACACATTTTCATCTAAACACTTTATAATCATACTTTTTATATTAAAACACAGACTCTATCTGGTATTTGTCATAATAACTGGTGATGCAGAAGAATTCAAAGATATTCCTTTAGATGAATAGTCAATTACATTGACATCATTTATTATGTAATTAATCCTGTCTCCACTGTTTTGAAGAGCTACCTTTTTTATATATAAAATTTTCAATAGCTTTTAAGACCCCAGACACCACTTGCCAAAGCGGGATGCAGAACATTTTCTTAATAAACTTTGTTATGCCATTTGACCTAGATGTCCCCCAAAACCATGGTCCCCAGACCCCTGCCCCTGCTACTCTCTCTCTCAAAGTGTTTGATTGTGTTCAGGAAACTTCTTAGCTTTTGATTTAGTCCAGTTATGCTGACTTCCCCTGTATTGTGTGTTGTCCTTCCCTTCACCTAAGATAATTCTTGTCTATTATGTAGTTAGTGAATACCCCTCTCCCTCCCTTCCCATCCTTGTAACCATCAAAGAATGTTTTATTCTGTGTTTTGTCCTTTTCTTGAGTTCTTATAATAGTGGTCTCATATAATATTTGTCCTTTTGCGACTGACTAATTTCACTCAGCATAACGCCTTCCAGCTTCCTCCATGTTGTGAGATGTTTTGCGGATTCATCCTTGCTCTTTATCCCTGTGTAGTATTCCATTGTGTGAATATACCATGATTTGTTTATCCATTCATCTGTTGATGGGTACCTTGGTTGTTTCCATCTTTTTTGCTATTGTGAACAGTGCTGCAATGAACATGGGTGTACGTATATCTATTTGTGTAACAGCTCTTATTTCTCTACAGTATATTCCAAGGAGTGGGATTGCTGGATCCTATGGTACTTCTATTTCTATCTTTTTAAGGAAGCACCAAATCGATTTCCAAAGTGGTTGTACCATTTTACAAGGAATGATTTTTTAATAATTTATTTAGAATTTTTCTTTTATACAGTGAAAACTGTGAGAGCCAGAACTAGACAGGACTGCCTGGTTTTTCCGGGTCTCTCAAGTTTTCCAACTTGGACAGGGTGCAGCCATCACTTTTCTGTCAGCCTCTATTTAGTGGAAAAATCTGCGTTTTCCTTTTTTGACAGGTTTCTGCCTTAAACAGGTTCTGGCTTTCACAGGTTTTACTGAATTTATATACGAAATTAGTCTAAACTTTTTTTTTTCTTTCTATTTTATTTCATGTTGTTATTAGGGCTGCTATCTTCATAAAATAATTTAGGTACCTATCAATCATATATTATATACTGGAAACTGTTGGCTATCATGGGGATCGCCTGTCTTTTGAAGGTTATTTAGGACCAGACAATGAAATTGCTTTGGTTTGTCATTGTTTCTAAAATAAAATTTTAAGTCAAATTTTCAATGTCCCTTTTGGTTATTTATCTGTTCATTAGTTCTACCTGTTAATGCAGTTTTGTCACATATAATTTGTCAGGTAATCATACACTTTCCTGGAACTTTTCAAATACATTGTGATATATTCTAACATAATATCACTTTATAACTTATTTAGCACTTATCTTGGTGAGTTATCAGGCAAGGGAAAATAGACTTGATGTGAGCCACAGTGAACTCCAAGCTAACATAAATATCTGTGTTGAAGCATGGGGTTTGGAGAAAGCCAAATGGTTTTCTGATTTTTCTAGGTTGATACGTGAAGGGGCAGTTTCAACCTGGTACTATAATTCTCTTCTGGTGTTGCAAAAGCAATAGAAAATCAGTTACCATGTACTGAGATCATTTGTTCCTTTATACATCTACTTTGTTGGCCTTGACTCGTGGCAACGAAGACATCAATGGTGTGTACCTTATGCTCTGTTGGAGTGGTAAAGCTTTCCACGGTGTTTCCCAAAGTGCTGCAAATAGTGAACCGTGTTCCTACATACTTTTCCTAAAGCCTTTTTGTCTCAGGTGTATTCAAAATTTTCTCCAGGTCTCAGCAGAGTACGGTGGTTAACTAAGAGAAAGGGTCAGAATTTGGCCATTTAACCACATAATAAGCAATTTTCATATGCATATTTGATGATAAAAAAATGAGAGTGCTTTTTTACCAACAGAGCAACAAAGGTAGCTTTGTGTAGACAAATGAAGAGAACAGACATTGTCAACTCATTATCTGCTTATGTATCATTGCCGTGCTACTGAGTCTGTTATTACCAGACCCCTTCATCCCAGTGGGAACAAATAACAGATATGGTTTCAGAATAGGTCTGGACCAGTAGCAATGGCATTATTGCTACACATATCTATTTCATTAATGTGTAAACCTTACATGAATTGTTAGAAAAAGACATCATGCTTGGTAACATAGTCAGTGAAAATGAAGGAAACTCTCAATGAGAAGAATTGACACAATAGTCTCACAGTGAGCTCATCATACAGTGATCATGAAGATGGTATAGGGCAGGATACCATTTTGTTCTGTTACACATAAGGTCCCCATGAGTTGGAATTGTCTCCATGACAACTAACAACAAAAATGTGAATCCCGAAGGTATCTTAGAAAGAACAGCACAAGGAGAAAATGTGAGCCTGCCCTCAAAGATCAAAGACATGGAAGTAACTATTTATTGCTGGCTACCACTTTCAAATTTGGTATTTGTTGTCACAGTAATATCAGAGTCTTTTTTAGAGACTTTATGTTTGTTTTTCTGCCTTGAGGAATGCTCTAAATCTTTGGTGTTGACTTTCCGTTAGCATAATAGCATTTTCTTCTATAAAAGCTGGGGGTGGGGGAAGAAAAACAAAGAATTGGTGGCTATTAAACAAAGCTGGCATTGTATTTCCATTTTTATAGTAGAATATCTGTTCTGGGGAACTCGATATCCTTTTGTGACCACAATAATATGGTGTAATTCAAGAGTTTTCCTGGAGTTCCTGACTAGATGTATGCATAGTTTGTTAATGATATCACTGAGTTTTAACACATCTGTAAATATAGGAAAGGCTTAATAATAAATATTGATATAATGGTAAATATAATAACAATGGGGAAGAAAAACACTCTTTTTATATCACTTTTATGTCTTCCTAGCAGCAGATATTATTCCTAATAGGAGATAACCTATAGGTTATGCTATAAAGAAGGTATCTTCAGAATCCCGATACCCCTCCCACTAGTTCCTGTCCTTTCGCTCATCATGACGTTTTCTCTATAAAAAAATTAAATTCAGTGAAAACATTCTCAGAAGATTATTTTTTACTTCCATTTGGAAACTGTCCAAATGTATTTGTCTTCTTGATTTTTTTAAGGGGGTGCCACATGTAAAGATAATTACTTTTATTCCGTATAATACTAAGAAGTGCCAGCAATACAGTCATAGCTTAATTAGTTTGTAGACAGATTGTTTCAGTAGGCTATTAAAAATGAATAAATAATGTGACAATATATCTATTTAATTGTTCTGTTTTACATAGCACACTTTTAAGAATAGCTTTGGTTTAATGTTAAATATTAATAATCATTTCATGCAAAAAATATTTCCAATATTAAGGATTAAAAATGTAATAGATACTAATTCTGGTAATTTATGAGCTTAGTGCAATATTATGTCATAAGTTAGAAGAAAAATGCTGTAGAGAATACTGTGCTCTAGTTTGATTATAAAATGAAAAAATAAAAAGGTTAAATTATTAGGTGGTTGTATATATGTACCCAGCCTAACATAATAGCAAAGTTTAGTATATGAATTTTAATAAGGTGTTTTTCTTGTGAGTAAGGAATTGTTTCCTTGATTGGTATTCTCTGATAACACTGTTTTAATTCTGAATTCTCTAGACACAACCATAATGAGAATTGGGAAAACTGAGAACTCAGAAGTTCCAAGTATCATGCAACCTAATTAATACATCAGAATTGCTTTGTGACTTTGCAAATGCAACTATAATTCAGGAAGTAAAGTACTTATACTTTATTCATAAGCGTCCTAGTTGAAGTCTGCTTTGTAAATAGGCTGGAGCTAAAATATAATAATTTAATAACAATTTTCACCTTATTGTTACTAGGGTAGCAGTTAGCATTTAAGATGAAAAACTGATGGGAATAATAATTTCCATTACTTAACTTTATTTGGTCATTTATTCTAGCCTACGCTCTGTTACTGATACCCTTCTTATTGTTGTGTGCTGTCAAGTAGATTCCAACTCATAGCGACCCTACAGGACAGAGCAGAACTGCCCCATAGGGTTTCCAAGGAGCTGCTTGTGGATTCGAACTACTGACCCTTTTGATTAGCAGTCTGAGCTCTTAACCACTTGGCCACCAGGGCTCAATTTTACTAATACTAATACTAGGTAATATTTTCTGTATTTTTATTATGTGCCAAAACTATTCTAAGCTTTGCATATATTAACTCACTTACCCTCAAAAAGAGTCTATAAGGTAAGGTAGGTGTTATTATTTCCATTTTACACCTGTGAAAACAGAGATGAAGAGATGTGAAGGAATTTGCTTATGCTTACCAGCTAATAAGTACTGAAGTACAATGTTTTAAAGCTATGTCGTCATACCTTTTTTACCAGACAGTTGTTGGCTTTTGTCAAGTCTTTCTATCTCTCTGGGCCTCTACTCCTTCATTTATACAAACATAAAAATAAAAGAATTGGATTAAATTGGCATTTATCTTTGTTCCCAGATCAAAGCTGCTCTTTTGGATGTTAATAGGAATTGCTGGAAAAAGAGAACTGTGGTCACATACTTTTGGGAAATAGGGACTAGGTCATTCTTCCCTCTGAGATTCTCAGTGTGCACTGGGTCTGAGAATTTCTGTAGTGAAGATACTTGTTTCATTTAAGGTAACTTTCACACATTTATTTGCCTAGTATTTTTTTTTTTTTTAAGAAATACCTACTGATAAAATGTATTTTGAGAACACAGTTTGAAAATTTTCAAATTTAAATCATCTAAAGTTCTGTCATTCTGTAAAATTCCAGTTATCTGATATATTAAAGAGGATTATTTCAACTTCTCGGAGTATATCCATATGTGATTTTTTGGAGCTCTTCTTCCAAGTGTTCAAATGCTCTCTTTTGTCTTCCTTTCAATTTTGCAAATCCTATTTGGGATTCTTTTCTCCTACTATTACCTTCTTGATACCATACAGTCATTCAAGAAGCCGTGTTTTGTACTGATCTTTTCTTTCATTAATATGCTCAAACATATACAAATTTCAAAAATCTCGGGAGCAGTTTTTCTCTCTCTAGCCTCCTTTATTCTTGGCTCTTCTACATCTACTTTGATTTGGATTTTTATTTTATCTTTATTATAATTTATTTCAAATCTTTTAAGAAGTACTCAGGCTATAAATCTCTGTGTCTGTTATGCACACACAGAAACATTCGAATAAATTATATTTTGATTATTTTAAGAGATTCTGTTCACTCTCTGTAAAGGTAAAGGATGATTTAATATTCAGCTTTATATGTAGTTTTCCTTGAGAGGGATAGGAACCTTCATCCTAACATAAATATATATTTTTTCAAAAATATTATGGCTATTGGAGACTTGCTAGTTATATTGTTCTTATTGTTCATATTAAAAGATTATACTACTGAATCAGTGCTGTAATAAGATTATTTTCAGCTGCTGCTCCAAATCTGAGATAGATGCTCTTCTTTCATGTTTTCATGATACCTTCTGTTGACTCCTTTCTTAGAGAAAATCTTGTGTAATAGTTGCCTTTCTTTGTCTCCGCTACTAGATTATATATATTCCTTGACAGAATAATATAGATAGGTAGACGATAGATAGATAGATATAGATATAGATATATTCAATTTATAATTTATTTGCAGCACTAAGCACAGTGACCAACACCGAAGACATATAAAAGCATCCTATATGTATCTGAAGTAAGCCAAAAATATTTGTAATGGTTATTATTTGGACAGCATTTTATAATTTGAAAAATGGTTTTACTTAGAGTACATATTTTGTGTGATCTTTCAAAAAAAATCCTTCAGTGAAGTATTAATATTACTTGAATTTTTTTATTGTACTTTAGATTAAAGTTTACAGAGCAAAGTAGCTTCTCATTAAACACTGAATACACATGTTATTTTGTGACATTGGTTGCCAATCCCATGACATGTCACCATTCTCCCCTTCTTGACCTTGGGTTCCCCATTACCAGCTTTACTGTTCCCTTCCTCCTCATCATGGTCCCTGGGCTGGTACGCCCTTTTAGTCTCATTTTGTTTTATGGGCCTGTCTAATCTTCAGCTGAAGGGTGAACCTCAGGAGAGCCTTCAGTACTGAGTTAAAAAGGTGTTTAGGGGTCACACTCTTGGGATTTCTCCAGTCTCTCTAAGTCCAGTAAGTCTTGTCTTTTTTTTGTGAGTTAGAGTTTTGTTCTACATTTTCCTCCAGCTCTGTCTGGGATCCTCTAGTTGTGATCCCTGTCAGAGCAGTCAGTGGTGGTAGCCAGGCAGCATCTAGTTGTGGTGGACTCAGTCTGGTGGAGGCTGTGGTAGTTGTGGTCCATAATTCTTGGGACTACTCTTTCCCTTGTGTCTTTGGTTTTCTTCATTCTCCCTTGCTCCGCATGGAATAAGACCAGTGGAGTATCTTAGACGGCCACTCACAACATGTAAGACCCCAGACACTACTCGCCAAAGTGGAACATAGACATCTTCTTTATTAACTGTGTTATGCCAATTGAGCTAAATGTCCCCAGAAGCCATGGTCCCCAGCCCTTAGCCCAGCAGTTTGGTCCCTCAGGAAGTTTGGATGTGTCTATGAAGCTTCCATGACATTGCCTTGGACAAGTTGTGCTGACTTCCCCAGTCCTGTGTACTGTCTTACCTTTCACCAGAGTTACCACTTATCTATTGTCTACTACTACTACCTTTGCCATCAAGTAGATTCCAACTCATAGCAACCATATAGGACAGGACGGAACTGCCGCATAGGGTTTCCAAGGAGCGGCTGGGGGATTTGGACTGCCGACTTTTGGATAGCAGAGTTTTTTCAGGAAAAATAAAAAGACTAAACAAAAGTATGGAGATGAAAATAACTAGGGCACATGTTGGGGGATATGAAGTAACACAAATGGAGTGGAGTAGAGAATTTCAAAGCAATGCATCATTTCTTTATTTATCTGGAAGACTAATCATCTTTTTTCTCTTACACTTACGAGAACTTTTTTTTGCATATTCACTCAATATAATCCCAAATTTCAGGTTATATGATCATGCCCCAATATATGTATTGTCTTAAACATTTAAGATCAGGCTGACGTCTATTATATTTGACCCTAAAGAAGACAAAACAATTATTATAAGTTAGAAAAAGGTTGAGCCTTGGAACGGGAATTTCTTATCTAATGTTCCCCTGGATTACCTGAACATTGTAAATATAGATAAGTGTACCGTTTGCTTATTTTCAGAGGACTCATAATGAAAAAACCATTCAGACAACGTATATGTTGACTTAGTTTGCTACCTGGTTTTATATTTTCAGCATGTTACAAATAAGTATCAGCATGTCAGCAAAAGAAGGAGAAAAATTAATCAGAAGAGATAAGTGCTGAAATCTTTCTCAGATTAAAAAAAAAATGTGAAAATTCCATAAAAGTAATAAAAGTTATAACATTATGAAAGAAAGACAAATCACATTAGCAAAACAGATGGCCATGAGACTCTGGACTATTAACTACTGTATGTGCAATAAAATTAAATTTATAAATGAAAGGAGACATTGATAAAACATTGCAAATGAGTATATAGGCAGAAGTAACACGGCAGGAAAAAGAATGCAGCATTGAAAAAAGTCATTATGAGGACTTCAAGTTCTCTTTTGGAGAAGGTTTTATGCCTTATACTTTTATCTAAATATTTATAAGTTGTGTTTGTGTGTACAAGTATGTAATTGCATGGACCAGAAGGTTAAAATGGAGTACATTAAATATTGTGGTAGGCAGAAAAATGGCTCCCAAAAAGTTCCACATCTGTGAAACCTATGAATGTGGTACCTTACATAACAAAGGAAACTTTGCAAATGTAATTAATTTAAGGATGTTGAAATGAGAAAATTATGCCAAATTATTCAGGTCCTCACAACGCAATCAGAACGGTCTTTATAAGAGCGAGTCAGGGAAATCAGAGTAGGAGAGAGATTTGAAGATGCTACACTACTGGCTTTGAAAATGGAAGAAAGGGATATGTACCAAGAAATGTAGGTAGTATCTAGAAGTTGGAATAAACAAGGAAATGGATTCCCCTTTAGAGCCTCTAAAACATTGCAGCCCTGGTGACACCTTGATTTTAGCCCCATTTCTGATTCAACAAATGTTGGTTCTGTTCTAATTTCTTTTCTTTCTTTTGAATATACACAGAAAATATTTCATGTAATAGAAATTCAGAATTCTATTGATAATTCTTCAACATTAAGCATAATTTTAATCAGTTTTAAGTGACTTCATGTTTCCTATCATTGTGAATGATTATTTTATATTAAGTTTAACCCAGTGCCGTCGATAAGTTATTTAAAATAATATTTTATAGAGTTTTTGGTGAATGTTTATACTACAAGTTAGGTTCCCATTGGACAATTTCTGTGCAAATTTTTCGGCAACATTAGTTACATTTATCACAGTGTGTCAGCATTTTCTTTATAGTGTTCTGTTTGTTCCATTTCTGGCACTCTAGTTTTCTTGCCTCCTTATTTTCATCTTTGCTTTTGAGTAATCATTGACCTTTTGGTCTCATACAGATGGTTTTTAAGTAGTGCACCGACCTTACGGGTAATATCCTTTATTTTGTGTGCCACTCTGCTGTTCTGCTATTTCACTGGAAGGTGATCTCAGGGGATAGACTCAATTCCAGGTTTAAAGAGTATCACAGGGCAATAGTCTCGGGGAGTCGTTTGTTCTCTACTTTCCAGTTTATATGTTTGTTTGTTAGTTTTGTCTTTTTAGAATTTGAGTTTTGCTACACATTTTTCTCTCATTCTATCTGGAACCATCTATCGTGACCCCAGTCAGAATGGTTAGTTGTCGTAGCAGGGCCCCATCTAGTTCCAGTCTCAAGATAGATGAGGTCATGGCTTGTGTAGTCTTGTTTCTTCTTTGAGCTCTTGGTTATCTTTGTATTGTTTTGCTCCTAGGAGCTTTTAAGACTCCAGGCACTACTCACTTCACTATGAGGCAGATCATGATTTTTGTGACCTATGTATGTGCCAATTGACTGAGTTATCCCATGAGACTATGGTCCTAAGCTTTCAAACTCAGAAAACCAATTTCGGAAGATGTTTGGTTACATCTGAGGAGTATCCATATTTGTGTGTTCAATGAATGCTTGTGCCTGCATCCACGTGTTTGTATTTATACATACCTCTATCTACTTGACGGCAGTGAGTTTGGTTTTGGTTTATATATACTTCAGAGCCCTGGTGGTGCAGCAGTTTCATTTCTTAATTTGATTTGCCTCTTCAGGTTGTTTTCTTTAATCTTTCTAGCCAATGCCTTATCTATGTTATTGATCCTTTCAAAGAATCACTTTTGGCTTTGTTGATTCTATTGTTTTTCTTTTTCATTTATTTTTGCTCTGATCTTTATTATTTCCTTTTTTCTAGTAGTTTTTTGCTTCTTTTGCCCTTCCTTTTCTGTCTGTTCAAGTTGTTGGTTTAAGTTAGTGATTTTGGGTCTATCTTCTTTTTCAATGTAGGCATTTATTGCTATAAATTACCCTTTGAATACTGCTTTTGCTGTGTCCCAAAGATTTTGATATGTTGTATTTTCATTTTTGATTCTAAGAATTTTTTTAAATTTCACTTTTGATTTCTTCTATGACACAATAGTTTTTTTTTTTTTTTTTTTTGTAGTGTATTGTATAGTTTCCATGTATTCATTTATTGGTTTTCCTTATTTTTCCTGTTGTTGATTTCTAGCTTCATACCATTATGGTCAGAGGAGATGCTTTGTGCAATTTCAAACTGTTAAAATTTGTTGAGACTTGTTTTGTTTCCTAGCATATAGCCTATTGTGGAAAATGATCCATTTGCGTTTGGGAAGAGTGTGTAATGTTCTGACGCTGGGTGGAGTGTCCATTAGGTCCAATTGGTTTATGGTTTTATTTAAGTTCTCAGTGTCCTTAGTGATCTTCTTTTTAGATGTTATGTATGTAATTGAAAGTGGTGTGTTGAAGTCCCCTACTTCCCCTACTGTTATTGTGGAGTTGTGTATTTCTCCTTTCCTATTAGTCAGTAGGTTTGTTTATTTGTTTGTTTGTTTTTTCCATGTATTTTGGAGCATGTCTGTTAGGTTCATATATGTTTATAATTGTTATGTCTTCTTGCTAGGTTGACCTTTTTATTATTAAGTACAGTCCTTCCTTATCACTTGTAATAGATTTTGATTTAAAGCCTATTTTATATGACATCAGTATGGTCACCCCTGCTCTTTTTTGTTTAATGTTTGCATGGAATGTTTTCTCTGTCTTTTTATTTTCAGTCTGTTTGTGGCCTTGTGTCCACGGTGTGTTTCTTATAGACAGCAAAAGGATGGATCATATTTTTTTAAATCCACTTTGCCACTCTCTGCTTTTTGCTTGTTGATCATTTACATTTAAGGTTATTACTGAAAATGAAATGTCTACCTCATTCATTTTGCTGCTTGTTTTTTGAGTGTTTTGTATTTTCTTTTTTTTTTTTTTGGACTTTGATTTTTCTGGTTTTGTTTGTATTTGGCTGCTTTTTTGTGATGAAAATTTACAATTTGTTCTGTTAGTCTGGTTTCCGTAGGAGAAATTTCCTCTTCTTCAAGTTTTGCTTTTGATTGGTACTTCCTGTCTTGTGATTTTGCGTGTTTTACTAATTTTTGGTGAACTTCGGCCATTTGGTTATACATTTATTTATTTGTATTTTAAATATTGTGTTCTGGTTTTTGTGGGACAATTTTCTCATTGGGTGCCCTGGTGGTGCAGTAGCCAAGCATATGGCTGCCAACTGAAAGGCTGGGGCCTATACCCACCAGCTGCTCTGTGGGAGAAAGATGTGGCCACCTGCCTCTGCAGAGACTCACAGCCCTGGAAACTCCATGGGCCAGTGTCACTCCACCTCACAGGGTCTCCATGAGTCAGAATCAACTCAGCAGCTGTGGCCTTGGTATCTTCTCCCAAGAACCACTAGAAGGCACTCTCATCCTAGGTTTTTTCCAGTGCTGACTCAAAGAGTTCTGGATACTTGATCTCTGGCATTCAAAATGCATGGTGTGTTTGGGAAGTTTAGCTGGTCACAGACACAGACGTAAGCAGTGAGGCTCAACTTTCATGTAGCAAAGGTGAGGGACTCTTTACGTCTTTCCCTCACAGGTACCTCTGCACAGGCATTCCCTCAGTGTCCTGCTGTGGGCAGGAAGTGAGCCATTTACCTGTGCTGCTCATCCATCTGAAGTATTCTCCTCACCCTGCTGCACTTGAAGTTCCTTCCTATCCTAGTACTAGTCTATCTCAGGCCTCAGTGAGATTCAACAACACCCTCTGGCAGTGTTATGGTCTCCCTTCACCCCCTCCCAGTTACATGGCTCACGAACTCTCATGGTCAGTGTGCACCGTCTTAAAAAATAGGTCTATAGTTTCCTCAGATTAGCTCCCTTTCTGTGTTCCCTGTTTGAGGTGTTGTCCAGCCCTGTCCCAAAATGGCTGCAATGAGCAAGTGATCCAGGCAATAGCAGGTAGATTCTCCCAGCTTCTGTGTTCTCCCTGGACCTCCTCACCCCTGCTTCTGGACTCACCCTGACTCTCCAACTCCTCAACTGCCATCCAGACTTATGATATCTCAGTTTGTGCTTGTTTGTATTCATTACTCAGCGGGTTAGTTGCTTGCTAAGTAAATGGGAGCATCCCTTCAATTTGTCTTCTTGCTCTGCTCTCCTCAAGCTTAGTATTTTCTTTAAAAATAAATACTGAAACATTTCTTATGTTTCTGAGAGAGATTATAATTTTGAGAAAATATGTTAATACATTTTATAATCTGATGAAATTAGAGCTTCTGAAGATGTAGTGGGAGCCTTGGTGGCACACTGGTTAAGAGCTGTGACTGCTAGCCAAAAGGTCAATAGTTTGAATTTACCACCCGCTCCTTGGAAACAATTTTTTTTTTTTTTCCTTGGAAATGCTGTGGGGGCGTTCTACTCTGTCCTATGGGGTTACTAGGAGTCAGAATCAACTCGATGGTAATAGGTTTTGTTTCGTTTTTTCAAATTAAAGGCAAGTTACCTTTTAAATTTGGGATTTTTTTTAAACTATAGCTAGATGTTTTCATTTTCATGAATTATAGCACACTTTAAGTATAATAAAAACATGTCAATCTACAGCTGACTTTTTATCATTTTCCACATTGTCAGTGTTACTGGTACTCTATAAATTATGAGAGTCATAAGGCAATTTTACATACACAAGGCTATCTATAAATCTGATTCATAGACATACTTATAAATTTTTACCAGAAATGGAAAATGGATGGTTGGAAGTACTGTAGTAACACATTTTATATTTATATCTGAAAGCTTATATTTAAAGAATTTCATATTATTAACCTTTTAGGAATAGAAACCAAGTCTGATACAATAGGAAGAATAAATTGAGATATATCCATTTACTTAATCGAATGTGTATATCTTTTCTGCAGTTTTCAGCTATCCTTGAAAACTTTGACACAATGTCTGAAAGTATTTTTTCTAATCAAAAACTAGAGCTTTTCTATAGATTTCCTTTTTAAATTATTAAGAGAACACATCTTATCTTTTTTTACATATTTTTTCCTGTCTTTTGACTCAGTGTACATTTACAGGGAATATTTGTGGTTCCATACTCAAATTTTCATTTTTTTCAAATTTTTGTTATTATCAGTTAAATGACTTATTTTACAACTATTCTTTTTTTGTATGAATTTAAGGATGATGTATTGGTAAACCTATTATTTATATAACTATCCATTCAATACCAATATTCTGAAATAAGCTGCAATTTATATGGAGTCATTAACCTGCACATTTGCTTAGATGATGCCAAATACCTGGGTTTTTGGAACAAACACATGGACTTAGTTTCTAATCTTTCTGTAGAGATTCAGAATCATATTGACATAGGATGAGTCAGGAAATTGGACTATATAATTTTTTCTCAGGACCTGATGCCATTTCAGCAAATAATAATTAAGTTCTAGAATATTTTTATAAGATATAAAATGTTGACAATAAAGAGCAATCACACTTAAATAGAAAATATCCCTAACACTAATAATACCATTGAAAATATATTCAATAAAATTTTAAAAACTGTGAAGAATTAAACACAAAATTTAAAAGTGTTAGTACTTCTTCATTGGAATGTGTATTTTTTAAAGATGTCTTTATAATTAGGAAACCTTGCTGGTGTAGTGGTTAGAGCTACAGTTGAAAACCAAAAGGTCGGCAGTTCAAATCTACCAGGCACTCCTTGGAAACTCCATGGGCCAGCTCTACTCTGTCCTCTAGGGTAGCTATGAGTTGGAATTGACTCAACGCAGTGATTTTTTTTTTAATAATTAGAAACTGTTAAACTTAGTCATTTTAGAGGAAACACCACTAATGATGATTTGCCAAATGCTCATGTCCTGACATTAAAATTAGGCTTCAGTATAAGTAAACTCCAAGTGTTTGCAACATAGAATATTCTGTATATTAAAAATGATGTATATTAACAAGGCTCCAACTGAGAAGATCTGTACAATCCCACATGCATTTAAATGAAACTTATTTTAAACACCACTTTACTATGTAGGCTGATTCTCGAATGTGTCTTTATCATAAGAATATCAGCATTTTCCAAAGAAAGGGAGGCGATTATTCATTATTAATGAGTGAAATACATGTCAGTTTAGACATTTTAAAGTAAATCAGTTTGATTTACCCTTGTAATATAGGTTATGAAAACATCCTTACACAGTGAAAATGATCTGCCAAATCAAATAAATCAAGAAGAATCAGATTTAATACATAAATAAATAAATAAAAATCTTTCCAAAGGAGGAGAGTGGTTTTGTTAATAGAAATTTTCTTCCTTGAGAAAATAGAAAGGTATTTGGATTGAAAAATAAGGAAAATAAAAAGAATATAAGCATGAATACAGAAATGCAAAATTAGGCCCCTTTTAATTATAGGATTGCTATTGTAATTTTATATGAAATATTTCAATAGTAATCACTTCTGTTTTAATGAGGCGACTTTGTATGGTGATCTTTTTCCATCTAAGTGGAATTATGTATAGTGACAATAAGATCACTAGCTCAGATAAATAGAAACTTGATATATGCTATGTAGGTACACATCTTTATAAATAATCTTGCAACCTGATACTCAAAGTGTCTATAACTCTGGCATGTTTGACATTTCCATTCAGCCCAACAACTCGTTGACATGTACTTAATTTGCTACTTCCTGAAGGTCTTGTTTGAAGTTCCCTTCTACTTGACAGGTCTCTGGCAGTTCAGCCGCAACCAGAGCTTAACAAAATGGGAAAAATAATGTGTTATCTAAACCCCTGTGGAATATCCATTTTATTACTTTGATAATGTCCAGGACTAAACTCTTTTCCACTAGAAATTGAATAAAGTGCACCTAATTTTGTGTGTGGCTTTTTTAGATAGGCATATGTACCTTCAGCACTCCATTGGGCTCTTACCTGAAATGGCAAACTCCGGTTCTTTGCAGTCCTTAAACTATTACTGATGATTAAAATAGAGGTCATGCAAAGGAAATTAAAAAGAAATACTTCTCCTCACCTCCCCTTCTCCCCAGCGCATATATATTTTAGGAAGATGCAAAGGTATCATAGTGAATTTAACTTGTATTTTTTAGTCTGTTAGTCCCATCAGACTGTGAGCTACCCATTGTCATCGAGTCAATGCTGACTCATAGCAACCCTATGGGACAGAGTAGAACTGTCCCATAGGGTTTCCAAGGAGCGCTGACGGATTCAAACTGCTGACCTTTTTGTTACTGGGCGAGCTCTTAACCACTGCTCCACTATGAGCTAGTAAGGGGCAAAAGTAGCATTTTTGTTTTTCTAACCTATTGCCCTAGGAGCCCTAGTGGCACAGTGGTTAAGCACTCAGCTGCTAACCAAAAGGTTGGTGGTTTGGACTCCCAGCTGATCCACAGCAGAAAGATGTGGGAGTCTGCTTCCGTAAAGATTACAGCCTTGGAAACCCAATGGGGCAGTTCTCCTCTGTCCTGTGGTGTCTCTATGAGTCACAATCGATCTGACATTAATGAGTTTTTTTTTTTTTTTTTTTGGTAACCTATGTACAGTTAGCAACAAATTTTATTTGGATTCATGAATGAATTAATGAATACAGATTTAACTTCCAATTTTTTATACTAGTTAGCTTGTGTAAGAGAGACTCAAAGTTGCATTGGTTCGATTCCCTTCTCATACAGAAAGCATCCTTGAAGGAAAATGGAGTTCAAGGTTGGTGCTGAGGATGAGGGTGAGATTTTTACAGGTCAGGGTGGAGTGAGAAAAGGCATTCCAAGCAGAAGATACAACTTAATAAAAGCTAGTTTGCCTGTTATGCCGGATAGCAATCTGGCTCGAAGTATGGCTCATACATTATCTTGCTTACAAAATTATATAGCTGTTTATTTAGCTATAAGAATATGGGCATGTGGTAAATATAAGCAACAGTCTGAAGAAGCCTTTTCACATTAGCCTGAGAAGATGCCATTCCCATTGGAGCCTCCACCTTACCCCAAACAAACGAATCACGCAGGTAGTGCCCCTTAGTCTTTATTTCTACTCTGAGTGTTTGAGGTGCACTTGAAGCATACATGAAACACATCTGAACACATTCATTTTTTTCTGCCTATGGACATACATATATATATATATATATACATATATATGGACATATATTTTCTTTTTGAAATATATACTTGAAGCATATTCTTTACATGAATGTCCTTGAAACACCAATATCTATTTTGTATCTGGGCTTAGCTGCTAACTAGCCGCTAACTAAAAGGTTGGTGGTTTGAACCCACCAGCTGCATGGGAAGACGATATAGCACTCAGCTTCCATAAAGATTACAGCCTTGGAAACCCTATAGGGCAGTCCCATTCTGTCCTGTAGGGTAGCTATGAGTTGGAATTGACTCATCAGCAGTGCATTTGGTTTGGGGTTTTGGATTATAACTTTGCAATAATTCTGCAAGATAGAATTTTTTTTCTCATTTTTAAATACTGAGAAAATTTAAATAGTCACTTTCTTAACTATTTATACCTAATCGCTGTGACAAGTTGGTGATGGGCACTAACTCAAACTCATTTCGGTCCTACACCAAATTCCTTGCCTTTTCAACTAGACAGCACTGCCTGTCAACAAGAGCCAAAGTTAGTAGGGTGGGAAGGCATCCTGTATGTTCATAAAACAGAAAGTGGAGAGTTTTGTCCAAATCAGAAATTCTCAGTGCTGTCTGTGCCTCAGAATCAGTGCAGATCTTTGAAAACTTATGCTCAGACTTGACCACAAACCTCCATCACAGACTGAATAAATCATAATCTTTGAGAGACTGAGCCCTGGGATTCAAATTTTTTAGGTTCCTACACGATTTTAATGGGCAGTCAGTATTGAGAATCACTATGCTAACCATTTGTACAGGGGCAACAGGAAAGTGAATAGTGATTTAAAAGTGAATATTAGAATCAGGACTGCAGGGTAGAATTCCAGCTGCCTCAATTAGTAACCCCGTGACCTTGGGGTAATTACTAAAAAAAAAAAAACCACTCCAAATCTCTGTACCTTTACTTGTAATAGGAATAAGCTAAAATATGTAAAATGCTTAGCATATGGAATAGGTTGAATTAACTGTCATTCTTACTATTAAAAAAGAAACAACAAAGTTGAAAAAGTATAATATAATTACATTGTGGAAATATCTGAATATTAAGGAGGGGAGAGGACATCTTTATAAAAGTGTAGATGATAAAATCAAATCAGAAAACAGATATATTTTTTACCCAGAAGATTTTTAAAAAATTTATTTTCTATTTGTGCCTTCTGTGGCAGTAATTCTTAGCATTAATTAAACACAGTTTTTAAGTGGTGTAAACTTTTAAATTGTCAGTATCCCATAATGAAGAGAAAGGATAAAAGAGTGTTTAGCTTTGATAATAAAAAAAAAAGAAAAGCCCAGTGCCATATGAGAATTGTGCCGTACTTTGTCTTACTAAGCATCAGATATCTTTCAGATGAGTAGAATTTTAGATGCTTAGTACTATTTGTATTCTCTTTGCATAGATTTTTCTGGATTTGAAATAATCTGGAAAGGGGAAGGAAACCCTGGTGGCGTAGTGGTTAAGTGCTACGGCTGCTAACCAAGATGTCAGCAGTTCGAATCCGCCAGGTGCTCCTTGGGAACTCTATGGGGCAGTTCTACTCTGTCCTATAGGGTCGCTATGAGTCAGAATTGACTCGACGGCAGCAGGTTTGGTTTGGTGTTTTGGAAAGGGCAAACAACAACAATTAAAGATGTACTGCTTTCCATATTAAAACAGTTTTTAAAGTAACTCATTTGGCTCTCACTACAGCCCTGAGACAGGGGAACGGAGAAACATGATTAAGACAAGAATCCTTCCCTTCTAACTCTCAGTCCATTTCTTCTCCTTTTATAACACACATGCTAACTGGGAGTATATTGGAACTCTAGAAACTGAAGATTAAAGCGGAGGCCCACGACCTTGGTTTGACTCTATCATAAAAAAAAAAGCATTAAAACCAAAAATCAACTTGATGGCCAAACCTGTAGCCATCAAGTTGATTCCGACTCTTAGGAATATATTGGAGCACTGTAATTCCTTGTGGAGTCCCGGTTGTACAAACGGTTAATGTTCTTGGCTGCTACCAAAAGGTTGGAGGTTCAAGTCTACCCAGAGGCACCTCAGAAGAAAGGCCTGGTGATTAACTTAAAAATATATATGTCAGCCACTGAAAAGCCTACAGAGTACAGTTTGCTCTGACACGCCTGGGGTCTTCATGAGTCGGAATCGATTCAATGACACCTAAAATCAGGACAGAAGAAACCTACAAATTCTCAAAAAACCCAAAACAAGCAAACAAGAGAACAAAAAATAAAGAGGCAGAAGTGACTCACCCTCCGAGTCCAGATATGGCAAGACACTGAACCCAGTGTAAATAGATACAGAGAAAGGATGCAGCGCTCTGTGACCTCTGGTCTTGTCTTGTCTTGGTTCTTCTGGACATGAGGAGTCCTGACTGTAAAAGATTTTGTAGAAAGTGCCTGACCTGAGGGCATGTGAGGATCCTTATGATGCTCTAGAACTGGTGGGTGGTTAACATCTCTGCAGTTTCCTTTCAGTAGATACATTTCCTCAGGTTTATTTAGAATACATCCTCTGCACTATAGTTGGAGTTTTGATATTTTAGGAAACACCGATGTACATATAAATATTTTCAATACCCCATTCACTTCAGACTCAAATTTTACTGAATGCAATATCCATTGAAACGATCACAGTATAATGAACTTTATTGTAAATTGTGCAAAGCTCCTATTGTCTCGCGCTAATCTATTATCAGTTTAGATTTCTAAAATTTTAATTTAACAAATTGCTAGATGCAGTGCTAAAGTCATATTCTCTAATGTATATACTGAAGATAAAATAACTAATTACAAGGAGCTACTCATATGTGGTTTTACTCATATGTGGAACCAGGCATAAAATACGCGTAGTCCCTGGCTTATGACTTATTGGAGTTTTGGTGAACTACACTTACGACCATCTTTTTTTTTTTTTTTTGGTATGTCTTATTGTTAGTAATATGTACTACATACAATGTTGAAATATATCTCTAAGTTTATATGTAATATTTCCAACCCCCAAAGACAAATGAAGATCAAATTTTTATAGATAGTGATAATAAAAGACAACAGTAATGAAAAAAGTAAAAAAAAATAATAATAATAAAAGTATTTAACTGACATCAGAACCAATTTATGATGGAGTTGCCAGAACGGAACTCCACCATAAGTCAGGGACTACCTGTATTGGTAATTTGATTTAACAGATTGATAAAGAAATAGACAGATTTAAATACATTAAATAAAATACATTAATTTAAAATGTATTTTAAATTAATATATTTAGTTTGCTTAATATCTAACACTATTTAAACCAATTCTTCTTATAAAATGTATTTTTTTAAGTTGCAAAAAATATATGCTCCTTGTAAATGATTTCAATACAGTGAGTGATATGTAAACTGTGAGAGTAATATTTACATTAAAATTATGATTGCTTAAAAAATTATGATTGCTGATGCCTCTAGCAATGAGGAGAATGGGTATAGAGTAGGAAACAAAAGGGTCAACAAACTTACTTGTAGTGCCTAATTTCTTTAATAAAAAAAGTAAAATGACAAAGTGTTTATACTATCAATTACTGTACAGAGACATTTGTTGTAGTGCTCTTTGCACTTTTCTGTTTTTTTAAGTTTCTCGAAAATGTTTAAAGATTAAATTAGACCTTATTACTGTATAATTGAGTTTGATTTAACTTCTTTACTATCCTAGAGACCTCCAAAGTGAACTTGAAAATAATGTTTTTAATTCTAGAAGCATTTGGTTCTGCATTCATTAATTAGATACAAGAAAACAAGATTATTCCACCGGGATCAACTTTCAAATTGTTGTCGGTCTCCTCCTTGCAAACAGACCCAAAGGCGTTGTTGCTGTGTTCGGTTGAGCCAATTCCAACTCACAGTGACACTATATGAGAGAGTAGAACTGCCCCATAGGGCTTCCTATGCTGTAATGTTTAAGTGAGCAGATCACGAGGTCTTTTCTCCTGCAGAACAGCTGGTGGATTCTAACAGCCAACTTTTCAGTTAGCAGCCGAGTGCTGTAACCATTGTGCCACCAGGACTCCTTACCCCAAAAGTAAGGAACCCTAAAAGCTATTTTAAGTAATGTTCCTCTCAAAACAAAACGAAAAGGTAGTACTTCTCTTTTCCATTATCATGTACCTAGTTCTCAAGTTGGAAAATGAAAAAAGAAGGTAAGAATTGATACTTGCAAATTGTGCTCCTGGCTAAGAATATTGAATATACTTTGGATTGCTAAAAGAACAAGCAAATCAGTCTTTGATGAAATACAACCAAAATACTCCTTAGAAGCAAGCATGGCAAGACTTTGACTCACACTCTTTGTACACATCATCAGGAAAGGCCAACGACTAGAAAAGGATATCAAATTTGGTGAAGTAGGTCTGCAAAAACTAGGAGAACCCTCAATGAAATGGATTGACACAGTAGCCACAACAGTGGCCTCAAACATACCTACAGTCAGGAAGATGGCACAGGTTCATGCAATGTTTCATTCTGTTATACATGAGGACCCATGATTCAGAGCCAACTCTGCAGCAACTACCAATAATCCCCAAGCTAAAGCGGCCCTGCAACTGAAACGAAGAACTGAAGTTCATAATGTGAACAGACATCAAAATACCTCCTTCCCTGCTCCATAGCTTCACTGTTGGGAAATTTAAGGGTGATGTAAGTTAGAAGGAAACCCTGGTGGAGTAGTGGTTAAGTGCTAGGGCCGCTAACCAAGAGGTTGGCAGTTCGAATCCGCCAGGCGCTCCTTGGAAACTCTGTGGGGCAGTTCTACATTGTCCTACAGGGTCGCTATGAGTCGGAATCGACTCAACAGCAGTGGGTTTGGTTTTTTGGTTTTGGTAAGTTAGAAGCGAAGAAAAACTGGACTAAGAGCCTTATTGCTCAATGACACTTCTGTAATTTATTGCCTTTTAGATCCAACATAAACCAGATGTAAAATATGAAAAGTTATTAAAATACTGCATTAATAAAATGAAGTGAAATATTAAAAACTGTAACAACCCCAGAATAAAAACTTATAACATTAAGGAAAATTAATAGACTTTTATGAATTTTATATAGGTGACGTGGGAGGAGATCAAAAATGAAATATTTTATTCTTTTTAACTCAGGGGCAGACATAGTATCAAGACCAGAGTATGAAGTTTAATGGAACATTTAGATGCTTTTGACAAATTATCAATAATAATGCCATAAAATTTATTTATTTGCACTTTAAATATAACTATACTTATTTTAAGTGAATAATTGTTCTGTTTAACCTTATGAAAGTAAAGAAATAGAAAACATGAATTATTTTACTGCATAGTCTAAAGTTATTATATAGGCAGAATGTGTCCAGTAACAAAAATTACATGTAGTTAAATGAATAATTCATGACACCAGCATAAAACTATGACCCTACTACAAACTAAGGTCAACATAGTTATTACAAATAAATAGGTATGGGTTAATCTTGTGGGTGTAGTCATAGACAGACCAGATAAAGGGAAATTAATATCCTTGATTCGTTCTACTAACAGAGGAGATACATTTTTCAAGAAGGGACATACGTTTTTGAAGAACACACTCTGAGGAGTTTGAAAGTGAAAATAGACAATATTAAACTCTTTTACTCTCTTAGGTTTATTCATTATTTTTCCATTCTAATTTATTAATATTTTAATATGATTATTTAATCAATAACATTAAAAAAGTTGCCATTAAGTTGGTTCCAACTCACAGCAACCCCATAGGACAGAGTAGAACTGCCCCGTAGGGTTTCCAAGGAGCAGCTGGTGAATTGGGACTGTTGACCTTTTGGGTAGCAGCCCTAGCTTTAACCACTGTGCTATCAGGGCTCCAAATTAAAAATAATGCTTAGTTAAAAACTATTTAATTCCACAAGTTGCATATATAAGGCAATACAACCCCCCCCCCCCAAAAAAAAAACCCAAACCCACTGCATTGATTGTGTCTCATAGAGACCCTGTAGGACAGGGTAGAACTGCTCCATAGGGTTTCCAAGGAGTGCCTGGTGGATTTGAACTGCCAAGCTTTTGGTTAGCTGCTGTAGCTCTTAACCACTATGCCACCAGTGTTTCCTAAAAGGCAATACTAGATAGTTATTTAACCTAATTGTTCCTCTCTGGACCTGTGGCACTAAGGGTATCCCAACTACTTTTTATGCCTCTGGCGTTCTTTGGGAAGGCTAGCCTGATTTTGATGCGTTTAGCCTCAAGGTGGGAGTCTTTTGAACTGCGTGAAACTCAAGAGCCCTGAGTTGGAGCCTCATTTTTGTGTAGATTGAGCATTATCGTAGGTGATGCCTTTTGGAAGTGTGAATTTTCTAAAATTTTGACAGTTTTGCCTTTATTTCAGCAACATAAGCCTCCTCCTGAGTCGGAATCGACTAGACGGCACTGGGTTCTGGGTTTTTAAGCCTCCTTTTTTTTTTCACTATCTTTCCCTGTTACTTTGTTCTCATGAGAATAGGTTATTCTTAGTCTTTATTCATCCATAGTGGCCGTTTTCTCTGGGACGCCATTCACTGTTTCCAGGTGTTACTGGCTCCCTGAGTTTCTAGCTTCTGAACAGTAAATCATGCTTTTGCAGTAAGGAATAATGTATCGCAGTGGTGGTTTTCAAGAGATTTCAAACTCCCATGAGTTATTCTTACCACGCATTCAATCTTGGGGCCCAATCATTGCTTCTACGTGTAGCAGGTGGAATGCACCAGTGTGAGCAGTTCTGCAGTATTCCAAGGCAGCTGTTTCTGATTCTTGGCTGTTAGTGCTGCTTTCCTTATAATGAAGAATATGTAGTAATAGCAAGTTTCCTGAGATTCAATTTCCTGTAGATTTTTTTTTTTTTTTTTTAATTTGGCCTGTAAGTAATGCTTTCAGGTAATGAAGAATGCATTGTAGTGGTAATTTTCCTGACATAAAAAATCCCTTGGCTTTATTTATTTTGACCGTACGTACTGCTACTTCAATAAGGAAGAATGTGTTGTACCATGTTTTGAAAAGTTTCATGAAAAATAATAAAAAGGCTAAGAAGACCAGACTAGACAGAATGTATGTGCAGACATTGCCAGGTGGCTTCATGTTTTACCTCATGTTCTGCAAATTAAAAAATAAATTAATTAAAAGATTTTATCATTGACTCCTATGAACAGGTTTTACCACATCTAGTGTTTACTGGTACATATGTGGTCCCAGATAATGGGTATCAAAATGCAAAACTCATAACAAAAATTATGAATTGGTCCTTTAATCAGCATACTTTCCATTTGTGAAAAACATAGTATCAACAAAAAAATTAAAGGAGAAAATAATTCAGACTTGAAAGGGTTCTACTAGACAGTTATTTGAACTAAGGCAGAAATTCTGAAATTTTGTGTTCTGTGTAATACTGTTTCCATAAGATTTTAATGTACATTATTCCAAATAAAAGTTAAAAATCAATTTTGATAGAGAAATTAAACAGGTTCCATATTGCAGGGCTTATCTGAGAATTTAATACTTTGCTGTGCAATGTTAATCTTTACGAGATGGAAGTCATGACCTACAGATTACTGAATTATATTTCTATGGATTCTTTTTTTTTTTATTATCTCTCAAGAATAGCATTCCTAAAGGAAAAAAAAAAAGAGAATAGCATTCCTCAGAACACATTTTGAGAAGTACCAAACTTAACTAACAGGAGTTCAGGGAAACACAGCCAGTGAAGAATACATTTCTGAGTGTTCAAGAAACCAGACACAGGTAGTCTCTGACTTAAGACTTGTTGGAGTTACAACCAACTGCAGTGAAGTCCATTGTCTTTTTTTTTTAAACATCTTATTGTTAGTAATATGTGCTACATGCATTGTTGCAGCACGTAATTTGCTGATGTTGTGATCCTCATGCCAATCCAACCTCCAGAGACAAATAAAGATGGGATTTATGAAGATATTGATAACAAAAGGCAATACTAATGAAAACTAAAAAAAAAAAAGATGTATTCAATTTACATCTGAACCTACTTACTATGTATTGTCAGAAGAAAACCCCATGGTAAATCAGGAACTATCTTTACATGTCCCCAGGAAGATTCAAGGCCAATGTATAGTCAAGAGGAAATATTTTAAAGGAAGAGGGAAAAGTTGTTTGTCTCAGTATCAGTTTAAGGCTTACTAATATAAAAAAAATATATAAGCCACACATTATTAAGAACTATAACATGTTTCATGTTTACTTTTCTCTAAATTTTCCAACAAAGCTATAATTATGCCATTTTACAGATAATGACTCTAAGGATCAGAACATGTCAGCATAGTTGAAGGTCATGCAGATATTAAGTGGCACAGCCATACTTCAACCCAGATGTGGGTAGGAAGCATGTGAAGTTTCCTGTTATATTTTTTCTGCCTGCCTAAAAACAGTTATCACAGAAAGTTAACACAGAAGGAGCCATATAAAATATCATCCTTTTACGGTAAGGGATTTAAGAGGATGCAGCCTAAAATAAATAAATAACTTAAGCATTGCTTCTAGGAACGGATTGTTAGAAAGATAAAACATGAATAATTAAATGTAAGACCAGATACAATCTATACCAAGAAAGTTGTAGAAGCCTTGATTGCTATGAAAGGTCTGAAGAGTTAGTGAAACATTAACAGATAACCTGTAGAGCTTGAAATACATTCTCGAAGAAGGGGTCGAACAAAAAAAACAAAAACAAAAAACTCTTGCAATTGAGTCAGTTTTGACTCGTGGCTACCCTTTAAAGGTGTTACAGAGTAGAACTGAGCTCCATAGGGTTTTCTTGGCTTTAATTTTTATGGAAGCAGGTCACGAGGACTTTCTTCTGTGTTGCAGCTGGGCAAGTTCGAATTGCCAACCTAGACATTAATAGTGGTAAAGGTAGGAAGAATTTAATGTGAAGAGAAATATTAAGAAAGGTAAGGAAATATAAAAGCAATACTAAGAATGGTAGAAAAGTATCTCAGAGCAGGTTGAACAATTTCCCTTTACTCTTTATAGATCATGTAAGTTTGATTTCTGAGATAAAACCTGCAAATTGAAAAAGAAAATATAAGGGCAATAAAGGAAATTGCCTATTGCTCTATAGTGTAAATGACTGAAATTAGAAACTATTTATGAACATTTTATTGAAGAAAAGATAAACATCATATGAGAATTAATAATAATATTAAAAACAATCAGGCTCTCATATGGTTAAAGAATATAAAGTCTTGGAGAGCACAGACCTTTCTCTGTCATTCACTGCCAGATCCCTAGCACCCAGAACAGTGATTAGATGATAGTGCATGATTGACCTCTTACTATTTGCCAAATTTGTTAAAAGGCATTAAGAATTTCTTGAATCCATAATATATGACAAGTATTTTCGAAGTAATTGCTATTGACCATTTTGGTTTTTTCCCCAAATTTCAGTCCATTTCTATTACCCAAGATCAACATCCTCCAATATAGTAGGGGAGAGAGTGTTTACATCTGGGTCACTGTAGTGATAGTAATTTATGTATATACCTTAGCTATGTCTTTTTTTTTTTTTTTTTTTATGTCTTAGCTTCCACTGGCTTGGAAGACAACAGCCTGGTTCCCTCACTTCCCAAAATATGACTGTTCTGCAATGGATATAGCAGATTTATAATAAGTGATGGAATGATTTTTAATAAGTGATAGAATAATAAGTATTGGAAATGTGTAGTCTTAAAAATCTTTTGGTTAGGTTTGCCGCTGAAATTCTTATTGACCCCCTTTCTCCAGAAAACTGAGACATTGTCTTTCATTCTCTTCTTGCCTCATGTCTGCTTCCACTACCACATTTACTCAAAAATCCACTTCTTTCCTTTGAGTACTGCATCTAGAGGCTTTAAAATTTACTCTTGATTGTAGAGAGCACAGGGATATTTCTCAAATATTTCTGACCCCTAGAAGGAAAAGGTTCATCAATATAATTATAGAACAAAGCCAAAACCAAACTCATTGCTGTCAAGTTGATTCTGACGCATAGTGACCCTTTATGACAGAGTAGAACTGCCCCATAGGGTTTCCAAGGAGCAATTGGTGGATCTGAACTGCTGGCCTTTCAGTTAGAAGCTGAGCTCTTAATCATGATCCACCAGGGCTCCAAAGAACAAAAGACATACTATATATATATATTTTGTCTTTAGAAATAGAGATGGACTCTGCCAGTAGAGTTTTTAAATACTACTTCCCCCACCACAGTTGCTGCATCTATTTTATGACCTGCTCCCTAAGAACTCCTAGCCCTGCAACTTCTGGTCCACTGCTATTGAACAGCTCAGCTAATACCTTTGAGTTTTATGAATGGAGAAATAGGCTCACAGGAGCAAAATGGCCTGTCCATAGTCACTTAGAAATGTTGGAACCCAGATGTGAAGGATGTGAACGCAGATCTGTTTGACCAGAAAACTGAAATCTGTCCTCTTGACACCTAAACCCTGCTTTTACATTTATTAGGAGCAGTCACTGAAAAGTTAGTTTGATATATATAAAGATTATTTGTTGTAATAAATATCTATCATCTTGCTTAAATTATGATTAATTTTAATTTGACCATCATAAGAATCCGATAAATCTGTTGTGAGGTAACAGTGACATGAACCTGATAAACTCTGAAATTGCTTCTGAGCACTTTTATTTATTTACTTTTCCATGGATGAAAAAATTCCTAAATTGATCGAGTACTCTCTTATATCCCCTCTGTCTTCAAGAACTCATTTGTGGTGACTTACATTTAGTGCATAGGCGCAGTAAGACCAGATTAAATAAATAAACATAAATAATGAATAGGGAAGGGAAAGGAATGGGGAAGAAAAGTTATAAAAAGAAATCTTACTTAGTGACAGCTCCAAAAATTATTTATAAAAATTCACTCTGAGTATCTGGCAGCTAGGGAAAAGAGAATGCTATTCACATAGTTCTAACTATCTTATATAAGAAATTATAACAGTTCATAAAAAGAGCTGAATCAGCCCACAAAAATGTTATGGAAGCGTGTGTGACTGCTTCTCTAGGAGCAGGCATTGCCTGCCCCAGGGGCCCACAGGCCATAATTCATAGGCCACGCTTTCTGTGATAACTCCAGAAGCATATCAGGAATTATTTCCAACAATAAGAGTGGGCACTGGTGGTAGTTAGCACAGGTTCCTAGAACCTACAACCCTCTATTCTGCGTAAAAAGGTCTTCCATCTTGGGTGCTAGTTTTCTGACAAGAATATTATATGCCAGAGAGAGTAAGCTCATTATTAACATAACATTTCTGAAAAGGAATCTTTCATCTTTTTAATTTCAAAATTTAATAACATTTCAAAGCCATTAATTACTCTTTAAAAAAAATTATAATGATCAGACTTACCTCAGATATCCCTTTGTACCATATCAAGCATTTAGCTCTACATTTATTTATAACAAGGTTATTCTTTTATTTTATGTTAACTTCTTATATATCTACTTGTAGACTACTGTATAAATTAATGTTAAGTGTGTTGAGTAAGAAATTAATTCAAACTTCCCTTTGTAAACATTGTACTTTGCCTTCAGATTTTGTTGAAAATGTTTTCGACAAGTTCATGAAATGCTTGTTAAGCAGTAAAATATCAAATTAGGTTAACTTTCAGAAAAATATGTGCATGAAATAATCTGTTAAGCACATTGACAGGCAATAATGAAACAAAAATCAGACAAGTATATGAAAGTTTATAATCTAGAATTTATCTTTAGTATCTACAGTTTTCTTACTAAAAGAATTAACCCAGATCCATCCATTCAAAACATAGTCCTGTGACACATACTTTTAGATATTTTGCCAACAGTTTCTGCACGCTTCTTCCAGTTTGGTTTATGTATTCTAATATTCAGCAATGTAGCTAGAAAAAGGCATGTAAAATCAATAATCTGAGTTCTCACTGCACTGTCTACAGTGTACAAATTAGAATTTTTGTACAAATTAGTATAAATGTCATTTCTTCTGGGCTCATGAATGCTGAGCAGATAACACCTTTATAGGAAGAAAAAGTTCACCTTCCACTGGGGTATCAGTTTGTTTGCTAGGCCCATGGCTTGTAGAGGTGAGTGAGACTGAACTTCAGCTCCTACTTAGCCCCTCAGCTAACTACCAATTTACACAAACATCTGTAACAGCCATGTTCCAGCTAGAACTTCCTTTCAAGTGTACTGAGGCATTAAAGTGGGTTAAAGTATGCTGAGACATTGATCCATTCAGCCCTCCTAGAAGCTGGTAGTTCTTAGCATGGCCAAGTCCCGTGGCCTGTCACCTCTGGAATCATGGATTGTGTCTATGTGTTCTTGGGGTATATTCAGTATTGCTTTGCCAACACAATAATTCAAATGCATCAATTCTTTTTCTGTCTTCTTTTAATTGTCCATCTTTCACATGCATATGAAGCAAATGAATAGAGCAAGGCTTGGATCAGGAGCACCTCAATCATGAAAGTGACCTCTTTGCTTATTAGAACTTTAAAGGGGTCTTTTGCAGCAGATCTGCCCAGTGAAATATGTCATATGGTTTCTTGGCTACTGCTTCTGTGGGCATTGATCATTGATCCAAGTAGAATGAAATCCGTCACAACTTTAGTTTTTTTCTGCTTTTATTATTATATCCAGTTTTGAATATTTTCTTTTTCTTTACTTTCCTTAGTACTTCTGTCTAACATGTTATAATTTTTACTTACCTGTGTCTTAGTTGTTTAGTGCTGCTATAACAGAAACACCACAAATGGGCGGCTTTAACAAAGAGAAATTTATTTCCTCACAGTAAAGTAGGCTAAAAATCCAAATTCAGGACATCAGCTCCAGGGCATTCTCCCTCTGTCAGCCTTCTCATCAGTGTTCCGCGGACTAGGAGCTTCTCCACACACTGATCCCAGGTCCAAAGGACGCGCTCTGCTCCAGGCACAGCTTTCTTGGTGATATGAGGTCCCCTACTCTCTGCCTGCTTTTCTTTCCTTTTATCTCTTATAAGATAAAAGGTGGTGCAGGCCACACCCCAGGGAAACTCCATTTAGATTGGATCAGGGATATGACCCTGGTAAGGGTGTTATAATCCCACCCTAATCCTAACACAAAATTACAATCACAAAATGGAAGACAACCACACAATACTGGGAATCACGGCCCAGCTAAATCGATACACACATTTTTGGGGCCACATAATTCAGTCCATGGCATTCCACCTTTTGGCCCCCCAAAAATCACACATATTCACCCCATTATATCATAGCAAAAGTGTTAACTCCAAGTCCAAAATCCAAAAAATTCCTCTTCATCTGTGAAATCTAGAATACAAATTATCTGCTTCCAAAGGTACAATGGCAGAACAGGCACAAGCTAGACATTTCCATTACAACTGGGAGAAACTGAAGGAAAAGCAGGGATACCAGGTACCAAGCAAGTCGGCAGAACACGTTACATTAGCTCTCAAGGCTTTAAAAATAAATTTCTGTTCTCTGAGGCAATTTTCACAATGGCGCTACTCTCTGGACTCTAGGTATTGGCCACGCTTTCCAGATTCTGAATGGAGGCTCCTTAGCCCTAGGCTACAGCTCCGGCTTGCAGGCCCACTGGGACAGCAACTCTGCTCCCTCGGCTTTAGGCACACCATTCTCCTAGTCCATCTGAATGGTGACTGCACCCTTTGAAACACCAGAGGCCATGGCTGCACCCTTTGAAACCCCAGAGGTCCTGGCTGTACCTTTTGAGACTGAGGCAGCTTGGCCTCTTGTATTCCTTGTCTCCTCAGTTTCTGTTTCCTTGTTTGTTGGCTTCTCAGCTACTCAGGCCTCACACCTGCATCTAGCCTGGTGGGGCAAGTGTTCTGAAGCTCTGTAGCTCCACTGATAAGTGCCTAAAGGCATCCCACTCTGCCAGGAAGCCTCCTGTGCACAGGCACTCAGCTCTCTCGCTCCGTGGGTCAGCTCCAGCACTGTCTGGCGCTGATCTCCTGGTGCTGCTGCTGCTGGTTCTCTGTCGATGCTGCTTCTCTGCTGTTGCTGCTCCTCTGCCATTGCTGCTTCTCTGCCACTGTTGATTCTCTGTCCGTTCACAGTTTTAAAACTGCTTTCACATTTTAGGCATCTGTTAGAGCAGCACCCCACTCTCTCGGTACCAAATTCTGTCTTAGTCATCTAGTGCTGCCATAACAGAAATACCATAAGTGGATGGCTTTAACAAAGAGAAACTTATTTCCTCACAATAAAGTAGGCCAGAAGTCCAAATTCAGGGTGTCACCTCCAGGGGAAGGCTTTCTATCTCTGTCGACCTTCTCATCAATGTTCCCCCAGACTAGGAGCTTCTCCACACAGGGACCCTGAGTCCAAAGGACGCACTCCGCTCCAGACACTGCTTTCTTTGTGGTATGAGTTCCACCCCTCTGCTTACTTCCCTTTCGTTTTTATCTCTTTAGAGATAAAAGGTGGTACAGGCCACACCCCAGGGAAACTCCCTGTACGTTGGATCAAGGATATGACCTTGGTAAGGGTGTTGTAATCCCACCTTAATCCTCTTTAATATAAAATTACAATCACAAAATGAAGGACAACTTCACAATACTGGGAATCATGGCCCAGCCAAATTGATACACACAATTTTCGGGGGACATAACTCAATCTATGACACCTTGTTTATGGACTGTGAGACCTACTAGAATGTAAGTTCCATAATGGCAGTCATTTTTGGTCTGCTTTGTGTTACTGTTGTATCTCCAGTATCAATAATAGGGCTTAGGACATAGTAGGCTCTTAATAAGTATTCATTGAATGAATGCATAAATCAGTTACTATAGGAGCTCAATTTACCAGATTGAATTGTTATTTTAGCTAATATTTTTTAATGTGACAGTTTATATATCATCTGTATAAAATAACTACCATATTTAAGTTATTTTAGCACTTTTGTAGAAAACATGTTGACCTGGTGATTGGATGACTTAAAATATGAAGCATTGCAATATTATCTCTTGAGGCAAACTTAAAATTAGAAAAGATCAGGCACTCTAACTTTAAATATAGGTAATTGCATTAATGGGTTGGATGAGGTTTTCTCATAACCTAGGTGTTTTTACAATGTGGCCCAGAGACCTCTGGACTTGTTTAGGGGGTTCATGAAGTCAAAATTACTTTAGTAATAATAATAAACTGTTATTTGCCTTCTAAAGTTTCTTGTATGACGGTACAGAGTATGAAGATTTGATTGATACATTTCAGATTATGTATCACAGCTGTTAAGAAACTAACACTTGTAGGTTTGATGTAGTGTCAAAAAAGAATGTGCACAATAGTCTGAAAAGCTTTTAAAACATGACCCTATTTTCCAATTACACCCCTGTGTGATAGTGAATATTATTCATATACTTCGGTCAAAATATTTCTCAATAGTTTGTGTATACAAATATAAGAATCCAGTTGCCTTTTATTAAACCAAATATTGGAATCACAAAAATGTTAAATAATCTTACTGCTCTACTTTTTTAAAAACCCTAGTTATTTCCCATATAATATGTTTTACTTATCATACTAGCATGTAATAGGTTTATTTTAAATGAATTAATAAGTATATATTTTTCATTCTCAGATTTAATTTTGAACACAGTGAAGATCTATGTATATATAACCCACATAAGTAAAAGCTCTTTAGAGTCCATAATACTTTTTTAAGAGTGTAAGGGGTCCCGAAATAATAGAAAGAGAGAGAGAGAGAGAGAGAGGCAGTGTTCTTTACTCTATCCCCTCTGACTTTTTTATTACTCTCCCAACCACTTTAAATGTTACCGCCTCTGTGAAGCCCTCTTTTACCCCATCTCCCAGGCAGGTCAAGTTATGACTTTCTACCCCTTTTGTAGTGCCCTCAGCTACTTTGTTTTTGTCACATTTTCAGGGTAGCTCTTATAATATTGCCTTACATAATGGTTAATCACTAGTCAAGAAGCCCTTTAGTTACAGTGACCCTCACTTTATCCTTGAATCTAATCCCCTGAAGAGGGTGCAAAGCAGCTTAAGTGCTCATTGATTGGACATATGAATGAATGGATTGATAAAATGGATATAATCCATGGATGCATGAATGGATATAAGGTTTTTTTGTTTGTTTTAATTTTAAAAATCTTTTATTTAGTTTGTGTTTAAAAACAAAGCATAACTAGTTGCAATTGAGTCAATTTCAACTCCTGGCAGCCTGGTATATTACTGACAGTTTTTCTTCCTTACAGAACTTGTAGAAATATGCTGTCAAGTTACTTTTTCAGTATAGATCTATAGCCTTGTAGCCAATTTTGGCAGTAAACCTTGAATGGTGAAAACATATAGAAATATTTTCCCAGGTTATAGGTTAATAAATATTTAGGCATTCCTCTTAAGCATTCAGATTCCTGAACTCCATGCCAGGCCTAATTTCCAACTTAATAAGCCTGGGAAACTGCATACCCCCTTAGGTAATTGATGACGGTTGTCAATAACTGTTTTGTAAATGAAACCAAAGCTAACTACACTGGAGATGCTAAGTCCAAAATAGGACTGCTATGATGTTTTCAGGGTTGCTACATCCACTTTCACATTGCTTTCTCATTTACTGACATCCAGATTTTATCAATATTGAATTAAATTAATTCAGAATTCATAATGATTTTACTGTAGAATTTTGTAGGCTATATTTGTGTGATAGGTAGAAAAAAATTTTTTTAATAGATAGGGAGATAGATAAAAATTATCTTTAGTAGAATTCACAAAGCACATCGATAGCTTTAACAGGATTATTTTTGTTATTGTTAGGTGCCATGGAGTTGCTTCTGGCTCATAGCGACCCTATATGTACAACAGAACGAAACACTGCCCTGTCCTGCGCCATTCTCACAAACATTGCTATGTTTGAGCCCATTGTTGCAGCCACTGTGTCAATCTATCTCCTTGAGAGTCTTCCTCTTTTTTGCCGACTCTCCACTTTACCAAGTATATCCTTTTCCAGAGACTGGTCCCTCCTGATACCATGTCCAGATTTCATGAGATAAAGCCTCACCATCCTTCCTCCTGAGAAGCATTCTAGTTGTGATTCTTCCAGGACAGACTTGTTTGTTAATAGGCTTAGGTGGAGAATTGGGGGTGAGTGGGTATGTTTAATTTATTTAAGAAAGCGTACTTTGTTTATGCATTCAGCCAGAGTCTTTGCATAGAATAACGTGCTAATTATAAGTGTCCCTTACCAGTTCATTAAATTAGATCTGCCAGAACCAGTATTTAACAACATTTGTTTAAGAATTAATTTGTGTTACTTTATGGTCCTCAAGGAAATAAATTCACATTTGTTTATAATGCCCTATATTTCAGACTTTTAAGTAATTAAGAATGATAACCTGCTCATCCCAATTAACTCTTAATTAATGAAGTTTAACATTATTTGCTATTTTTTTCTCCTGTGTTTTTTTGATAAGTAGGTAAACAACATCAACAAACTGTTTGATTTTCCCAAATTAGCTAGTCTACTGTAATGCTCCGTTTCAGTACATCTTGAAACATGAAAGGACTAAAAGAGAAGGCAAAACTAACGCTGAGTGAGCAGCTACCTCAAGCCCGGGACTCTGATAAACACTTCTATATTTTTCAGTATAATTCCCATAACAGCACGCGGTTCCTCCTGAGAACAGAAAACTCAGGCTAAGAAAGATAAACTGCTTGTCCAAAATCATATAGTAAGTAGGAGAACTGGGATTTGCATTGTTTGCCTACTTCTAAATTACCCTTCCGTAAAATACTTTTCTGTTCCCAATAAACGTAACATAGCTAAACTTACCTTTTGCAGTGTGTACTATTTACCTGCATAATTAGACTTTTATCAGTCAGTGAGATAGTAACTCAATTCATGTTGCAGTGTTTTCTTTGTCTTCCAGGCATTTTACACATTATTATTAACAGTTTCCCTTATTTGAACACATATATCTGATTACATTAATATTAATAACCAATCTTTATTTACCAAAATGTAATTTTTATTCTTGTTTTTATAATGTCTAGTACCAACCATAAACCCAGTGCCATTGAGTCGATTCCAGCTTATAGTGACCCTATAGGACGGAGTAGAACTCCCCCACAGAGTTTCCAAGGAGCACCTGGCGGATTTGAACTGCCATCCCTTTGGTTAGCAGCCGTAGCACTTAACCACCATGCCATCCGGGTTTACACTCAACCATAAGTTAGGTAAATTTTATCAGCACGGACCAGGTATAAGCAACAACTAGGAAGTACCATCTATGAAATTTACTACAATATTCTTCATAGATTTTCTTTTTAGTTGCAATTTGTCTCTCATTTTATGGTTTTACTACACTATTATTTAAAACACAGTAAAAATCAGTTTTCTACCCAGGTTTACAATTTCCTTTACTTTAAAAAGAGAACAAGGTCATTCGATTTAAAGTAACTGTGGACTGCAATAGTTCATTGTGCAGTTACAGAACATATCATAAAGCAATCATCTGACCCTTCTCTCAAAGAGTCATTTGAAGCTGTCTCTGCCTTTCTTGGGAGGAGATGGAGTGATTAAGCTGTCATTATCTCCTAGTGCCACTGAAAGGGCATGGGTTCCAATACCATATTGCCTGACATTTAAATTTACACACCTTGGGATGTTGAAGGAGAGAAAGTTTTTAAAACTTCTGTTACTATATCAGAAGATGTTAGGATTTTTGATCACATTAAAATTTGACTTATATTTTATGAAACAAAAAGCAAGAGAACATACAAAATGAACACCATCATTTTATATCTACTCCTTTATATCACTGTGAAGGAAAGCAATAGAAAGGTACCCAAAGAAGTCAAACATTGTAAATGACGTTTGAGGAAATGTGTGAGTATGCTTTGCAGTAAGCAAAGGAAACATCCCCTGAATTAATAATGGCTGATCTGAGAGAAGCAAAATGATAATGAGATTCAAAAGGTAATGTACAACTCAAGAAAAATACTGAAATAAGTGCTTGGAGATCTAGCTCTGGTATAAATTTAAGCACTTTTACTATAAAGTGAGAAAGACTTTGGTTTAAATACTAGCTTCACTATTTCTTTCTTTCTTTTTTTAATTTTTATTGTGCTTTAAGTGAAAGTTTACAAATCAAGCCAGTCTCTTACACAAAAACTTATATACACCTTGCTACATGCTCCCAATTGCTCTCCCCCTAATGAGGCATCCAGCTTCCTACCTCCTTCACTATTTCTTAACTGTATGACATTGGGCAAGATTTTTTTTAAATTGTTCTGCCCTTTTTTCTCTACACATGCTAGCTGACAGAGCAATGAAGGAACTTGAGCAATTACAAGATTCATAGTGTCCATTAGAAAAAAATAAGCCAAATTACTTAGACCTTAGAGAAATTTCCCAATTGATTTTAATAAAAGACACATTGAAATATGTATTGGATGTTATCAAAAGTAAATATACTAAAGTAAGTTCAACCATTGTTTCTTAAAGACCATCTGTCATTTCTAGCCAATTGCATATAGGTAACTCAACACAGCAAGAACAAGCCTAAGAAGAACACAGTACTACAGGCCAACTATGCATGTCACTTTGATGATCTCATTAAGTCAAGAGCAAAATTTAGAATATCAAGATACTTCTATGGATATAAAAGTTTGTAATAAAATCATTTGAGAAAAACCTAGTTGTGTGTCTTTCTACTTTTTTTCATGAACGTTAACATATTTAAAGATCCAAGAAAAAAGAATTATAGTAAAATAGTCTAACTTTTTATTGTTGTTAACTTAGAATTACAAAAACATATTTAATTATAAAAATTTCCCCATAATACATAATAACACCTGTGTCACTAGTATTTTCAGAGCAATGGGAAACACACTTATCAAAAGGTATAGATGGGCTTCAGGTAGTTTTCCATAAACATTGTTCAATAAAAGTCTGATTTGATTAAGAAGGGACATCAGGGTCCAAGGTTGTACAAGACTCTGGGGTGTGTTGAAACACATGCTTCAACAACAAACCCCATCAAGGGGCTATCAAAATGAAAATCTGTTCTCTCATCCAATCATAATGCCAGTAAGATCATTAGAAGCCGAATTTACAAAATTACTTTGTGTTGCCCTGAAGCCCAGGGAGATTATTGTCTTTGACCACTTGATGATTTTTCCTAAATTGTATGGAAGGAGTTACTTAGCATTTTCTCATTCGGAAAAGGAGATATTCATGCACACCCTACTTAATATACGCAATTTGTAGATACCATGTAGAGTTGCATATGAGTAAGAAAAATGTTATCCGGTTGAAAGGATTGCCGTTATTTACCGTACTTAAAAATTAGACAAATTGAGTGTATGCAGATTATAGTCTGCTTTTAGTTAATGAAATGCTGACAGAGCTGGACTATTTTTAATACCATGGATTTCAAGAAGGAGTAGTTTTAGGCAACATATTATTGTCTTTAGCCTGTTCACAGCTTCTAGGACATGCTCTTGCAGGGCACTTTGCCTCCTGGAATCTTATTTCGTTTAGTTTCCTGTGAGTGATGATCGCCACTGAGCAAACCCGGCATACTTTAACTCTGCCACAGGAGCAACCATCATGAAATGGAAAATCAACAGCTTTTAAAAAGCTGTTTTTATAGGTATCTGTTGAACAGAGATAGATTCATGTCAAAGGAGTCAGGGTCAAAGATCTATCTTTTGCTGCATTGATTTCAAGATACCAGTCATGGTAGAAAAATATCTAGTTAAAGTTGGTTAAGAAAATATTTTTCCCTTGCTTGCGTCAACCTAAAGATTTTTCGCCAAATATTTATATTGATATTTAGGAACAAATGTTAGCATTGAGTAAAAAGCTACTGCCAGTTCAGTGAATATCATGAGTATTTCCTTCAGGAATATGGGAGGTTATATAAGTTTTATTTGTGGGAGGAATTTCACCTGATGTCTCAGACAAAGCCATAGCAAGCCAATTTTTTTCACCATAAAATTTTAAGTGTTTCTATTTTCATTTTTTTGTGTGTGTTCATTTAAGCCTTAAATATTGTCATCATTCAGCATTATAACAATGAAGCATTGTCAATAGGTAATCCCCACATTCTGGCATAAAGTTTGGTCCTTTTATAAAATTGAGGAATAAGGGATTTAATCCTGCAGCATACAGACATCTTTTGAGTCTACAGTGGGCTAACCACTGAATTAGAAACTGGGCATGTGGTTATGAATCAAACAGACACAGCTTATACCTTCAAAAAGTGTGTAGTGTATCAGAGAAGAGCGACATAAAGAAAACGATTTCAAATAACTACATTATTTCACAAGAGAGGCAGGTTAGAGAGTATAATACTCTGTGTGCTTTCTGGAATATGCTTTTTATTTGGAGTGCTCCTGCAGTAGTTACTTAGCACTGTGTATGACTTTAGTGATGTCGATGGAGTAAAAAAAGGTGTGACGGAGGTAGAAGGGTAGAAGAACATGTATAGAATGTCCTGGAAATTAGATGTAATAAAACACAGCTTGGAGAATGTATCAAATGAAACTTGACTCTCACTCTGCATTGGAAATGACAATTCAGTTAATGTGAATTGAGCATCTACTGAGTACCAGAAACTCTGTAATATCAAAATAACTGAAACACCCCTACCCTTCTTGGAGCTTAGTTTAATGGCGAGAGAAGTCAAGAGTCACATAATTATGATATGCTAATATGATAAGGCAGTGTTCTTTGACAGGTATGGTTTGCTGAAAGGAGAGACCAGTCATTGACAATAATAAAAGATATATAAAAAAAAGGTGGCTCAAAGAGTACAATTTAACAGGTGAATATGGGGTTGAAGGTACAGCAGGTAACTAAAGTCCAAAAGCAAAAGTAGGAAGGTAGGAGATCAGCTAAGCTTTCTATGAAATTACTAATAATTTTTGGAGGCTGTATAAGAGAATAAAAGGCTCCGGGAAAATAAAGATGTGCTAATACTATATAAAAATATATATATAAATATAAAAAAAAATACTATATAGCAAAGGGTAAAGAGACTTTTAGGAAGCATTACAAACAAGGATAGCTGAAGACACCTAGAGAAATTGGTTTGGAGTTAGATATGTATTTAGTACAAAGAAAAGGCTTGTTCGGGACATTTTGTAGGCAAGTCTTGGAGCTCTGTTTCTCTTACGTGACTGTAGGCTAGTTTTACCTGCCTGAAAACTGAATGAAATTTTGTTGACAAGGGAGATTTCCTGGGCTCTATCCTACTGTCGGACACAGAACCTTTAAAGTGGGACCATCTCGCCTCCCCCTAAACCTATCAGGGGATTCTGAAACATGCTAAAAAATTTGAGAATAATTGGATGAAAGCTTATGTCAATTTCAATTTAAATGATACGAAAGTTTCCATATAAAATAGAGCAGAATCTTTTTATTTTGTCGTATTTTTATTACACAAGTAATTTAGGAATTCATATTTATAGTCAAACACTACAGAAATATGAAGACTAAATGTCTGATTCCATATCTACACCTCTTGGCAAAGGTAATCATCCTTAAGTTTTGGTGTGTTTCCTTCAAGTACATTTCATGACTTACATCCACAGATGTATGCATAATATAGATCATAAAAAAGAAGAAAAGAAATTGTATTGGGTGTACATACTCTTACACGAGTTGATGGTCTTAGAGACCTATCCAAGTTAGCCTTTTGGTGAACTTCATTCTTTAAAATGACTACATAGTATTCTGTAGAATAGCTATTCCATTGCTTTGACAAACATTCACTTATCTTTGGCTGTTTTATATTATTACAAACAGTGTTGAAGTGAGCATTCTTAATCAGGATTCTATGTGCATGTATTACTGAAAGGTAGATTTTTAGAAGTTGAAATTTTGATCATTTGAAGGATACTAAATTGCAGTGGCCATGTTTCATTAGATAACCAAGATGCTCATTTTTAAACTAATGTCATTATAATCACATTGCTACTAAGATTGTATAACTCAGTTTCAATATACATGAGATATATGCTAAAATGTTTTTCAAAATAAAAAAGTGGAAAATAATATTTTATGTTTTAGTCTTGAGTATCAAGGAATAGACTGAAAAGTAATATTAAAATATAGAGGTAAACAACATTACTGTGTTAGTGATGATTCTGAATTCAAGGAGAGTGTGTATAGATTATGAAAAAATATGAAGAGTATTGTCTTAGTTATCTAGTGCTGCTGTAACAGAAATACCACAATTGGATGGCTTTAACAAAGAGAAATTTATTTCTTGACAGTAAAGTAGGCTAAAAGTCCAAATTCAGGGCATCAGCTCCAGGGAAAAGCTTTCTGTCTCTGTCAGCCTTCTCATCAGTTTTCTCCCATACACAGAGCTTCTCTGCACAGGGACGCCAGGTCCAAAGGATGCGTTCTTGGTGGTATGAGATCCTAACTCCCTACTTGCTTTCTTTTCCTTTTATCTCTTATAAGATAAAAGGTGCTACAGCCCAAACCCCAGGGAAATTCCATTTACATTGGATCAGGGATGTGACCTTCATAAGGATATTGTAATCCTACCTAATCCTCTTTAACATAAAATTACTATCACAAAATGGAGGACAACCACACAATACTGGGGATCATGGCCCAGCCAGATTGATACACACATGTTTTAGGGTTCGTAATTCAATCCATGACAAGTATGAAGGCAAAGGTGCATTCCAGAGTCTAGTATTTTGAAGGGCAATGTTATTTTTAAAGTCTAGTAAAAGAAAACTGTGGAAATATTGGGAATCTTTCCTGTTCAACAAGGATCTATGCCTAAAAAAATGCCCCATATGAGGACAGAATTCTGTAGAGATAATAAATGATCCTGACTCAGAGTGCCAATACTTATTGTAAGAAATTCTGCTGAAAGTCTGTAACTCTGCTAGTGAAGTTAGGGTTTGGGATTTGACATTGGGGATACTGGCTTTTGCTGTGCAGAGATTAATCAGGTCAAGTTAATGAGTCTTTAAAGTGGTTTAAAATTTTAGTAAATTATATTATACCTTTAAAATTTTTGACTGTGAGGTAGATAATAAATTTGGAGAAAAGAAAAGAATTTGCATTGGACTAACAAATTGCTTCCTTTAAAAAAAAACTCAGATAAATGGAAAAAAAAATTGAAGTAATTTTCCCAAGATCCCTGTATTAAAAAATATATGTATATCAACTAAGATAATAAACAAGTCAGGAAAAACAAATCAGGTTTGAAAAACAAGTTGTCTCATTTTACTTTATAACAGGCATACACAGAAAATTTTCCAAACATTACATTGTGCTTGATTTATACGTGGCGCAAGAGAAGAGAACTGTGTAGCCTAAAGTGACTTTTCCCACCTTGACTGTGTAGAGGAAACTATAGATATCATTCCTTCCTGATGTCTTCCTTGACAACACTCAGGCCTCACCTAAGGGTGGAGTGGGGTGTTTCTTTCCTCTTTACACCTTGTACCACCTTACACTTGTCTCCAGTGTAACCAAACAGCACTTTGAAAGTGATATCCAAAGGTATAATTCACTGTGGGGAGCCCCCCAAAGTGGTGTTCAAATTTCTTGATCTCAGAAAAGTTTTACTGTCCTAAAAAAAAAAAAAAAAATTTTTCTTTTTTTTTTTTTTTTTAAGAAGTGTGGAGGACAATAAGACCTTTTGTTTATATCAGTGGTCAGCAAATTATAACCCGTAGGCCAAATCCAGGCCATCTCCTGTTGTTCTCAAAAAGGTTTATTGGAACAGAGTTATGCTAATTCATTTTAGTATGTCTATGCCATTTTCTCACCATAACAGCAGAGTTGAGTGGTTGTGACAGAGACCCTATGGCCTGCCAAGCCTAAACTATTATCTTGCCCTTTACAGAAACTGTTTGCCGGCCCCTGGCTTATGTTGACTACAGTTATTGACTTTCACCAAATTAGAAATTAAAACAGAGAGGAATTTTAAAACTGAAAAATTAACAAGCATGCATTCCATTAGCGATCAGAGCTAGTACCAGGAAACTTCATGGTACTTCATAAAGAATGAGAGTGAGAGCGAGAAAGGCAATATCATTATAGGAATAGTTTTGAGCTTACATGGCACTCTGTATGCACATAAGGGACCCTAGGAGATCCTCAGACAATGCTTTAATTGCTGGAATAGGATACAGCAAATAGTAGCTGCTCAATATATATTTGAATGAAAAAATAACAACAAAACTAAATGAGCATTTCCATAGTGACTTACAGCATCCTCGTGTGTACTTCTATCTTGAAAAAGTTTAAGAAGGCAGAAGTATCAAGGAAAAGGATTTTGGTATAGGAAACATTTACTGTGTTTGTAGGCTGAGGAGAAAAATAGAGCTATAGTCCAGTGAATGTGATTAAGGACATCTATAAGAAACAGATAAAATATTAAATTACAATGGATAATATAAAAGCATTTCAATGACTTAGTTAAATCTTTGATATACCATAGAGAGTGGTACAATATTAAAAAAAAAAATTGTCAAGTCATAGATACTCTATAGGACAGAGTAGAACTGCCCAAAAGATTTCCAAGGAGTGGCTGGTAGATTTGAACAGCCCACCTTTTGGTTAGCAGCCAAACGCTTACCACTGAGCCCTGGTACAATATGAAAACCAAAAACCAAACCCACTTCTATCAAGTCAATTCTGACTCATAGCGACCCTACAGGACAGAGTAGAACTTCCCAAAAGGTTTCCAAGAAGCAGCTGGTGAATTCTAACAGTCCACCTCTTGGTTAGAAGCTGTAGCTCTTAACCACTGTGCCACCAGGGTTTCCTGGTACAGTATAGCACCCCCATAATGGAGATATAATAATGTAATGTATAGGAGAATAGGAGAGGAATCTTACGAATAGTGAAACACAAATCATCTTCAAAAGAAAAATCTTCAAACAGATTGCTTGGGGAAATTTTATAATTTCAAATTTTATACTGCTCTCAAAAATTTAGGGAATACTGTTCTAAGTGTTTGATTCTGTTCTTGACTTATCCTGTATGTATCCTTCAGTTAAAATATTTTAAATGAATAATCTAAGCTCCTGTGTAAGAAAAACTAAAAATAGAAAATTCAATAAAAAACTTAAATTTGACTTTTTTTTTACCATAATGGCCAAAAATATTTCAATACTTCTTTTGTAATCTAAGTTAATTTTAACAGAACTCTGGCGCACTGATATATTATGGTTGGGTTTTTATATTTTACCTTGCTAAAAGTAGCTGGATTGGGATGGGGATCTAGTTATTCTCATCACCTATGTAACTGCACTCAAGTGCGCTCTCTGCTATAAATTAACAATCCAGTTGTTGTGGTTCAACAATACGTGATTTATGTTTAAGTCACATGAATTAGAATCTTTATTCAAGGCGTTTGTGGGAAACGGCTTCTTTAACGTATACTGCTTAACTGCACACTTCATTCGTAGGAAATATATCCAAATGCTACACAATAGCCAACCATTCAGTTGAAAGAATGTTTAAAAGAAAAATTGAAATCAGCAATTATGAGCCAGAAACCATCTAGAAACAATTTGTTCTATTATGTTTTGGGAAAAACACAAACAAACTTCAGTAAACCATGGAGTTTAACCTCTTTCATTATTATATTTACATTATTTGCACAGCAGGATGAGAAAGTATTCCCTGTGGAGATATTAAGGAAATCGTTTATTTTTCTGTTAGGTACACAAATGTGTGACTGTGTATATATAATACATAATAGCTTTTAATTGGGTGACATGAAAATTGAATATCACTACCATGTGTGACATGTGAATTATGATGTGATATTTATAAATATTTTAGTAGTTACAGTTTACCAGATGGAAGTAAAGTGTGTTTTTGCAAGCCTGAAATATCTTTTTTTATGGTAGTAGTTTATATTGGAGGTAATTTATTTTGTGTTTGCAATATGGATGCAAGTTTTCTGCACTGTACATAGTGTTCTAAGTTTTTAGGAAATCAAACAATCTTAAACATGAATACACATCAAGATGAATTTTGACAATCCGTTTGACTAATTAATATTAAATTGAAACATTTTATCTCTTTGTGTGCTATAATTTGAAATGAAAAGGCAGAACAAACTTTCCATGTGCATTTTTTCTCATCAAATATAACCTTGGAAACTTTTTTTTAATATAATTTTATTTGTTTTGCTGTTGTTGACAATATAAACAGAAAAACACACCAACTCAACAATTTCTGCATGTACCATTTAGTGACATTGATAACATTTTTTGAGTTATGTAATCATTCTCTTTCTCATTTTCTAAGTTGTCCTCCCCCATCAACATAAACTCAATGCATCCTAACGTTCCTACCAAATCTTTTGAGTTGTTGTTGTCAATTTGATCACATATAGGTGGGTCTTAAAAGAACATAATGTTCAAGGCAGACATTTTTGACTAATTAATCTAAACTATTGTTTGATTTTAAGAAGACTTGAGCAGATATTTTTAGTTTAAGGTTTAAAGATATATCAGGGCAATAGTTTCAGGGGTTCATCCAACCTTCATGGCTTCAGAATCTGGGTTCCATTAGAATTTGAAACTCTGTTCTGCATTTCCCCCTTTTGATCAGCATTCTTCTATGGAATCTTTGATCAAAATGTTCAGTAATGGTAGCCAGGCACCAACCAGTTCTTCTGGTCTCATTGCCAAGGAGACAGTTGTTTGTGGAGGCAATTAGCCACACATTCCATATCCTACTCCTATTCCTTACTCTCCTTCTTCTTCTGTTGTTCCGTGGGAATAGAGACCACTTGTGCCTTGGATGACTGCCTGCAAGCTTTTAAGACCGGAGGTGCTATGCTTCGAACTAGAAGGTAGAACAGAAGCGCTAAACATGTTATTAGGCCAATTAACTAGGATTATCCAATGAAACCATGATCTTAAATCTCCAAACCAAGAAACCATATTCCATGAGGTTTTTGGTTGTACATAAACAGCTTCAGAACTACTCTTTTTTTGTCATTGTTGTAAATATATCTGTTACACAGCTTTTGCCGATTCAGCTTTTTACAGGTATACAACTTATTGACAGCAATTACAATAATCAGCTGTGCAACCCCACTCTTTGTCAACACGGTATTTTCATCACCATTAACCCCGCCCCCTTACCCCTTCCCTTCCGTTCCTGGTAACCACTAATAAGCTTTGCTCTTTATACATTTGCCTTTTCTTGTCTTTTTATTTAAGTTAGGTCATACAATATTTGTCCTTTTGTGATTGACTTGTTTCTCTCAGCATAATGTCTTCCAGCTCCATCTGTATTGTAGCACTTTATCAAGACTTGATTTCTCCTACTGGCTGAGTAGTGTTCCATCATTGTATGTGTGTACCACATTTTGTTTATCCATTCATCTGTTCGTGGTCATTTAGGTTGTTTCCACCGTTTGGCTTTTGTGAATAGTGCAACAATGAACTTTGGTGTACAAGTCTCTGAGTCTCTGTTTTCATTCAGGTCTTTTGGGAGTATACCTAGGAGTAGAATTACTGTGTCATAGGTAGTTCTATTTTTAGATTTTTGCGGCTCTGCCACACTCTTTGTCATAACAGCTATACCATTTTGCATTCCTGCCAGCAAACGGTAAAGATTCTAATTTTCCCACATCTATTGCCAATGTTTGTTATTTTCTGTGGTTTTTTTTTTTTCCTAATCAATGTTTGTTATTTTCTGTGTTTTTTTTTTTTTTTCCTAATCATAGCCATCCTAGTTGGAGTGAAACGGCATCTCATTGTGGTTTTAATTTGCATCTCTCTGATAGCTAATGATTCTGAGCATCTTTTTGTGTGTTTGGTGGCCATTTGAATGTCCTCTTTGGTGAAATGTCTATTTAAGTCCTTCACCCATTTTATGACTGGGTTATTTATTCTTTTGTTGTTAAGTCGACCAAGTTTTATATGTATTTTGGTTTATATTCTTGTTGGATATATTGTTCCTGAAGCTACTCTCCCAATCGATAGCTTGTTTTTCATGTTTTTGCACTGGGTGAATAGATGAACAAAAGCTTTTAATTTTTATGGGGTCCCATTTACTTATTTATTTTTTTGCTGCTTGTGCTTTTGTTATTATATTTGATAATCCACTGTTGACATCTAGGCCTGACAGCATTGCCACTGGTAAAAAAAAAAAAAAAAAAATTTAATTTTGTGGTTTTAGTTCACACATTTAGGTCCTTAATCCATTTTGAATTTGCTTTTTTGTACGGTGTGTGACATGGATCTTGTTTCGTTTTTCTCCATGTGGAAACAGTTTCCCAGAACCCTTTATTGAAGAGACTCTTCTTTACCCATCAGATGGACTTCTCATCCTTGCAAAAATCAATTGACCATAGATTTGTGAGTTTATTTCCAGAATCTCAATTCTATTCCATTATTCTGTGTGTCTATTGTTAAGCCAGTACCAGGCTGTTTTGATTACTGTAGCTTTATAGTATGTTTTAAAATCAGGAAGTGTGAGTGTTTGTGCTTTGTTTTTCTCTTTCAACATTGCTCTAGCTATTTGGGGCCTCTTGACATTCTATATAAAGTTGAGGATTAGTTTTTTTTATTTCTGTAAAGAAGATTATTGGAATTTTGATTTGGATTGTGTTGAACGTATAGATAGCGTTGGGTAGTGCTGACATCTTATCAGTACTAAGCCTTTCAATCCTTGAACATGGAACGTCTTTCCATTTATTTAAGTCTTCTTTAATCTCTTTCAACAGTGTTTTATAATTTTCATTGTATTAGTCCTTCACATCCCTGGTTAGATTTATTCCTAAATTTCTTTTTCTCTTACATGCTATTGTAAATTGATTGTTTCCCTAAGTTCCCTTTTAGATCTCTCATTCCCAGTGTATAGAAACCCAATCGATTTTTGTTGACCTTGTACTCTTCAACTTTGATAAAATCCTCTGTTAGCTCTAGAAGTTTTCTTGTTGACTCTTTGAGATATTCTATATATGAGATCATGTCATCCATGAGGAGAGCTAATTTTGCTTCTTTTTTTCCAATCTGGATACCTTTTACTTCTTTTTCTTGTCTGTTGCTCTGGCTGGGACTTCTGATACAATATTGAATAGAAGTGTTAAGAGTGATAACACTTGTCTTGTTCCCAATTTCAAGAGGAAAACTTTCAGCCTTTCTCCTTTAAGTATAATGTTCACTGTTGGCTTTTCTTATACACCCTGACTCATATTGAAAATTTCCCTACTATTTGAATCTTCTTTAGGGTTTTCATCAGGAAAGCATATTGGATTTTATCAAATGCTCTTTCTGCATCCCAGGAAATGATCATGTGGTTCTTTTCCTTTGTTGTGTTGATATGGTATATTATGTTGATTGATTTTCTAATGTTGAAGATTCCCAATCCTTGCATTCTCAGAAAAAATCTCACTTGGTCATGGTATATGACTCCTTTAATATGCTGTTGGATTCTGTTCACTAGTATTTTCTTGAGGATTTTTGCATCTATACTCATACGAGGTATTGACCTGTAGTTTTCTTTTCTTATGGTGTTTTTTCTGGTTTTAGTATCAAGGTTATGTTTGTTTCATAGAATGAACTAGAGAGTATTCCTTCCTTCTTTATCTTCTGGAGGAGTTTAAACAGTATTTTTGTCAACCCTGCTCTCAATGTTTGGTAGAATTTCCCAGTAAAGAGATCTGGTCAATGAGTTTTTTTGTTGTTGTTGTTGGGAGTGTTTTGATCATTCATTTGATCTCTTCACTTGTTATGGGTCTGTTGAGACTTTCTATTTCTTCTTGCATCAGTTTAGGTAGGCTCTGTGCTTTAAAAATTTGTCCAGTTCATCTAGGTTATCCAGATTTGCCATAGAGTTGTTCATAATATTCTGCAATAATTCTCTTTATTTGTGTCAGGTCAGTTGTAATATCCCCTCTTTCATTTCTTAATTTGGTTATACGCGTCTTTTCTTTGTCAGTCTAGCTAAAGATTTGTTAGTATTACTGATCTTTTCGAAGAATCAACTTCTAGTTTTATTGATTCTCGCTATTGTCTTTCTGGTTTTGGTTTTATTTATTTCTGCTCTGATATTTGTTATTTCCTTTCTTCTAGTAGGTTTAGGCTTAGTTTGCTCTTCTCTTTCTAGTTCTTGGAGTTGTCAAGTTAGTTTGTGGATTTGAGATCTTTCTTCTTTTCCCATATATGCATTTATTGCTGTAAGTTTCCCTTGAGTACTGCCTTCACTGCATCCCATAAGTTTTGGTGTGCTGTGTCACCTAGTGCTGCTATAACAGAAGTACCACAAATGGGTGGTTTTAACAAAGAGAAATTTATTGTCTAACAGTTTAGGAGGCTGGAAGCCCAAATTCAGGGCATCAGCTCCAGGGGAAGGCTTTCTTTCTCTGTTGGTTCTGGAGGAATGTCTTTGTCAGTCTTCCCCTGGACTAGAAGCTTCTCTGAGCAGGGACCCTGGGTCCAAAGGGAGTGCTATGCTCCTGGTCCTTCTTTCTTGGTGATATGATGTCCCCCGCTCTCTGCTCACTTCTCTTTCCTTTTATCTCTTGTAAGATAAAAGGTGATGCAGGCCACACCCCAGGGAAACTCCCTTTACATTGGATTAGGGGTGTGACCTGAGTAAGGTTATTACATCCTACCCTAATCCTCTTTAACATAACCCAATCTTGCCTCCTTAACCACAGGCAGAAATTAGGGTTTACAACACATAGGAAAATTAAGTCAATCATGAAATGGAGGACAACCACACAATACTGGGAATCACGGCCAAACCAGTTGACACATATTTTTGAGGGGCACAATTCAATCCATAACACTGTACTTTCACATTCCTTTGACTCTAAGGAATTTGTGATTTTTCTTTTGATTTCTTCTAAACCTATTGGTAGCTTAATAGTGTTGTTTAATTTCTGTATGCTTGTGTATTTTCCCGGTTTTTTTTTTTTTTTTTGTCTGTTACTGATTTCTAGCTTCGCCCCATTGTGGTCAGTGAAAATACTTTGTATAATTTCAGTCTTTTCAAATTTATCAAACTTGGTTTGTGACCTAACATGTGGTCTATCCTGGAGACTAATCCATGTGCACTGGAGTAGAATGTATATTGTGCTGTTTTGAGGTAGAGCGTTCTGTATATTTAGTTGGTTTATAGTGTCATTCAGATTTTCTGTTTCCTTGTTGACCTTCTTTCTTGATGTTTTGTCCAATACTGAGAGTGGTGTATTGAAGTCTCCAGCTATTATTGTAATATTATCTGTTTCTCCCTTTATCCTATCAATGTTTGCTTTATATATTTAGATGCCCCATGTTGAGTGCATATATAATTTATGATTGTTAAATCTTCTGATTAATTGACCTAGTGGTGCCATGGATCAATTTTGTGTGGCTTTCCTAGCCATGGTCTTGTAATTTCCACCCAAGTGATTGAGTAGGACTGTGCAGATATGGTAATTGTGGTCCACCAAAGGGATTGATTGGTTTTGCCATCCCACTGGGTTTGAAATAAGCCACCCCAGAGGTAAGAGGAGAGAAGATTCCCACTACTACCAAGGAAAAACAGACAGAAGCCAACATGTCCTTTGGACGGGGGATCGCTGTGCTAAGAATCTCCTGGACCCAGGAGACAGAGAGTGAGGTGTAACCCCGAAGACTCTGAGAAGAGGTGGCAGGAAAGACCTGGCAGCAGAGACCTGGAAGCAAGTGATGGCACTGTGGGCTTCCCAGTCCATTAAATGAGAAGGCTGAGTGTCTTTGGGCAGAGACCAAGGGCCAGTGAAAGGTGTGCCTGCAAGCATGGCTGGGAAGATGCTGTCCTGATGGAAGAACTGTATGCTTGAGTGTTCCTCAGCCTGAATTGTAACCTGTTACTCTGCTAATAAACTGCATAGTAGTGAGTATGGTCTGTGAGTTCTGTGTGTCAGTTGCAATGAATTACCGAACCCAGTAGAGAGTGCTTTGGGAGGGATGGTTGGTGTCAGAGTTGGTAAAGATAGCAGAGAGAGAAGGCATGCCTGACTTCTACCCCATTGGAATCAGCCTTGGGCTGTTACTCTTGATTCTTCTTTCCTTCTGTGAAGTGAGAGGAAATCAGACACCACTCCCAAGCCATTTTTATAGACCTTTTTATCACTGTGTAATGTCCATCTTTATCTCTTCAGACAGATTTTGCCTGAAAGTCTTCTTTGTCGTGTATTAAGATTGCCACCGCAGCTCTCTTTTGGTTGTTATTTCCATGGAATATTTTTTTTGCATCCTCTCACTTCCAGGCATTTGTGTCATTGGGTTTAAGATGTGTCTCTTGTAAATGGCATATAGTTGGATCATGTGTTTTTATCCATTCTGCCTCTTTCTGACCTTTGATTGGGCATTTGGTCCATTTACAGCCTCTGTAATTACTGATAAGAAGTAACTTACTTTTGCAATTTTGCTATTTGCTTTGTGTGACTTAAGTGTTCTTTGTTTTTGTGCTTTACTACTACTTCATTTTGTGTTTTGCTGGTTTATTGTAGTGAGCCTTTTGAGTTCCCTTCTTTCTTTTTGTGTATTTTATATATGTATGTATATGTGTGTGTGTATATATATGTATATGTATATGTGTGTATATATATACACATGTTTTTTCTTCATAGTTACTGTGAATATCATATTTAATAGCTTGTATTTACAAAATTCTAGGGTAAGTTGGTACCAGCTTAAGTAACATACTAGAAATTCTATATCTATACAGTTCCTCACTCCCCCTTTTGTTGCTGTTATCACTAATTACATCTTTATATTCCTTCTGCCCTGCAACATAATTTTATCCTTGCTATTTATATATTTGTTATTAGAAAACACAAAGGACAAAATATCTGGGATTATCAAGCATGAATACCTTATTGTTAGCCCTTATACTCGTCCATGCATTTCCCTTTATTAGGGATCTTTCTTTTTATGTATAGCTTTGAATTACTTTCTAGTGTCTTTTCCCTTCCATCTACAGAACTCCCATTAGTATTTTTTGTAGGGCTGGTCTGGTGGATATGAACTCTGTAAGCTTCTGTTTGTCTGGGAATATTTTAATTTCACTCTCATTTTTGAAGGATAGTTTCACTGGGTATAGTATTGTTGGTTGACAGTTTTTGTTGTTGTTTTACTTTGTTTTCTTTCAGCACTTTATAAATGTCATTCCATCCCCTTCTGGCTTCGAGTGTTTCTAAAGAGAAATCAGCATTTAATCGTATTGGGGATCATTTGTATGTGACTGCCTCTCTCTCATTGCTTCCAGGATTCTCTCTTATCATTACTTTTTGAGAGCTTAACTATGATATGCCTTGATGTAGATTTCTTTCAGTTTATCCTACTTTGGATTCTTTGAGCTTCTTGAATTTGTAGTTTCATATCCTTCATTAGATTGGGGAAATTTTCTGTCATTATTTCTTTAAATACTCTTTCTGCCTCTCATTTTCTTCTGGAATTCCCATGATGTGTATAGTAGATCTCTTGCTGTCCCATAATTTCATTAAAATGCACAGCCTTTTTGAGCCCCTGTTCTTGTTGCTCTTCAGCCTCTGTAATTCTATCTTATCCTCTAATTTGCTGATTCTACTGCCTAATTAAATCTTTTGTTAAGTCCTTCTATTGTATTTCTCATTTCAGTTATTGTCCTTTTCAGTTGCAATATCTCTTTTTTTAGATTCTCATTGTGTTTGTACATTGTTTTCATTATTTCTTTTAGCTCTTTGTGTTTTCCTTTATTTCTTTAATTACGTTTAATGTTGTTGTATTTTACTCTTCCATTTTTTTCATTATTTGGTCATCCCTAGATGAACTTTAACTCCCTTCATCATGTTCATTTGAATGGGCCACTATTTCTCTGTTCTTTGCCATGTGATTTTCTGTTGGGGCATTGGAATTTTTGAGGGTGTTAACTTTCTCATTTTTCCCCAGGATTTTGTGTTTTTTTTTTTTTTTTCTTTTGCCATCACTACTTTCTGCAATAACTCTTAGGGAGACAGAACCTTCGGCCTTTGTTTGCCATTTCCTCATCCTCTCTGTGATAACTCCTCTTCCCTCCTTGGTTTAACTAGGATTTGAAAGCTCCCGACCTCGGTTTTCAACTCTCAATCTCTCCCAAACACACCAGAGAACACACTGTGGTCAGTTTGTCCTCCAGCAGGCATTGTGACACAAGAGAGATATTGTGTACTAATCAACCTACACCAGGATTTGCATTCCTCTCTCTCTGGTTGTTACTACCTTTCCTTCTCTGTTTCTACAACCATGTTTTTAATCAGAAAGCCCAAGCCCAGCAAGCCCCCTATGGGGCTGGGTGCTGCCCTCTGGTTTCACTTGAGGCTTCCTTCCCTACTGTGGGGAGAGTGCTTATATTTGAGCAGGTGTTCAGGGGAAGTATAGGCAGCCATTTCTCCATTTCAGAAGAGTGGGATGGCACTCCCCGGAGGGACTTCCAAGTGATCTGTGTTGTTGGTTTCAGAGCCCCAGTGGCCCTGTGGTGGCTGTGGGAGCAGTCTCCACTTAGATGACCCACTTCCTGACTCCAGTGTAGGGAAACTTTTGTAGGAATTCGTATCAATCCAGCAGCGAATATTTACTGGTTGGGGGAGGGGTTGTCACATTTCAAATGGACCCCCCAGGAATATCTGTCTTGTTGCTATCAGCCCCCCTGTAAATGTTGGCTATAAGTGTAGTCTCCACTAATGATGCCTCCTTCCTAGCACACAGCAGCCTCAGTCAGCAGCCCTTAGCAGCAACCAAAACAGGGAGCAACAGACTTGAAATGACTCCCTGGGAGGTCTGATCTGTTGGTTTCAGAGGCCTGAACCTATAGGGTGCGTAAGGAGACCGGTAGAGTGTTTACTATGAGAGTAGACTCCACTGCATGGACCTTCTGTAGCAATTTGCAATAGGCTTGCAGCCGACAGTGTCTCATTAGTAGAGGTTCTGGCACACTCCAAACAGACCTTGGAGAGGTATGCCTTATTGCTATCAGAACCCCCCTCGTAGTATGTTGATGTGGGTGTAGTCTTCACTAAAGATGCCTGCTTCCTAGCACACAGTGGCCTCAGTCATTGGCCGTTAGCACCGACCAACCAAAAGAGGGAGCAGACAGATGTGACCTGACTCCCTGGGAGGTCTGTCCTGTTGGTTTCAGAGGTCTGAGGTATGGAGTACATAGGGAAGCAGGTAGAGTGTTTGCTTTGAGAGCAGACTCCACTGCACTGCCCTTCTATATTAATTCACAGGAGACTTGCAGCCAACAGTGTGTAGCTCAGGGAAGTGCTAGCACACTCCAGATGGACCCCTGAGAGGTCTGCCTTGTTGATTTTAGAGCTGTACCATGGGGTCATGTCTTGTTGTACAGGCAGGAGCTATGGTGGTTAGAGAAGCAGACTCCTTTTCAGTGGCCACTTCCCCAGTTCACAGCAGGTGGTGGCCTGCATGGCTTGGGGGTGTGGCAGGGATGGTGGGAGAAGCTGTTTTCCTACTGTGTGTGACTCGTTGTTTGTTCTGTTTGCAGTTCCCCACTGCTTTTCTCTGCTTCCCAATCCAAAGTCTCTCAAAGCTGAGTACTGTTTCCTTGTGTTTGTGGGGTAGGGTTGAAATGATGATCTGTTTATGTCATCATCTTCCCAGAATCCCTTGGAAAGCTTTAACTAAAGGCGATATTCCAACATGAGGAAAATGTTGTTAAAGCTTATGTTCTCTTAGCTATAAAACACTATCCCCAAATAATAGAATGTTATTTCTTATTTTCAGGTGACAAATTCACATCATTTTTATCTGTATTTTGTAATCCAAATGAAGTACTTGCTAGAGACTACAATCTCTGAGAGAAGGGGGAGAAAAAAAGCTCTTCTCCAAATTTTTTCTTCCTCTTTCTAGGCTTCTTTCTTCTACTCTCAAACCTCTGTCACCACTCTTCTGAAATACTATGGAAATTTTTATAAAGCCACTTAGATTAGGCATGATGTGAGTTGTGAAGTTATCAACAACAACAAAAATAAAACGTTATACTGTCACTCTTTCCATCTCTGCTGATTGACTCAATGTCTTTTCTTGGCTGGTACTGTGCACATCAATTTGTGTGTCTGGGAATGCTGTGGCAGTCAAATTGTGAGCATATGTAATTTTGGCATTTCCTGATGCATCTTTGAAGAGCTGCTTTTCTGTGCTTTCAATCATTTTAATGAGGTATCTTAGTTTGATTTACAAATATGATAAACACACGTTGGAGTTGTTATGTTTAGACTCTGGATCTTATTTCAGAATGTGTGTTTTGAGAGTCCTTGATGCTGTAGAAGAATAAAGAAACTTGATGGTTCTCCTCCTATGTTGGCAGATAAGAATGAAAAGGAGATAAAGCAGAATTAGAAATGACTTTATTGGCATCAAACAAGATTGAAGGTTTTAAGTCTTGGGATAGAACATTGGTCATAGCAAGGTACACACACACACACACACATACACACACAGAAAGACAGAGAGAGACCTCTGAAATAACTTTTTTAATCCATTGGTGATAGGATGATGGTTGAGCCTGGGACTCAAAAAAGTAACTGCCAAACATTTGAATCCATTTGAAGCTCTGCATAAAAATTTACAGTTTTAAAATATCCTAATGCAATGTGTTGGAGACAGATGCTGATGAGGAGTGAGCTACTTGAATCAGGTGGACACTTGAGACTGTTGGCATCTCCTGTCTGGAGGGGAGATGGGAGGGTAGAGGGGGTTAGAAACTGGCAAAACGGTCATGAAAAGAGAGACTGGAGGGAGGGAGTGGGCTGACTTATTGGGGGAGAGTAAGTGGAAGTATGTAGTAAGGTGTATGTAAGTTTACATGTGAGAGACTGACTTGATTTTTAAACTTACTTAAAGCACAATAAAAATTATTAAAAAAAAAAATGTCCGAAGGAAATCTATATCTTTGGGCAATGTGATGGAATTAAATTGCTATGAACACTTGCAAGAGAAGTTAAATTAAAGGCACAAAATTTTAAAAGATATATTTCATACATAAACTGCTGGCACCCACTTTATAAGTGGAAATTAGATTTGTAGTCTAAAGAAATCGTTAGGTAGCTGTGATTTACACTTTTCTATTAGTCTACAGTTTAGCATTTTTCTTAATGCTTTGAAATTTGTTTATGCCACTTTTGGAGAGACTAAAAGTGAAAATGTTATGAATAGGAATGCATTAATGAAAATGTTATGAACAGGAATAAGGCAATGACATAATCAGGTAGCTCAGCATATTTGCAGTGATGCAATAGTGGAGAGCTTAAGTGTCAGGATTTATATCTTCCCTACCTTTTCAAGAGGACTCTATGCTTAAAGCAGAAGAATTATGGAAATATGAATATTCAGTTCCTATTAGATCCTGTTATTCTCGGCATTAGACCCAGAGGAGCTTTATCTGGAGGAATGCTGGGGCCATGCTGCATAGGGTCAGAAGGGTAGAGTGAAAGATTGTTGGTTTAAAATCAGGTCACCAATTTCTCATTTCAGTTCAGTCCTTGATAAATTCAGTGATGTTTTACAAGTCACTGCTTATGTGGTATCAATCTGTTACTATCTGTAAAAATAATTCATTCCTGATCTTCTAAACTGATACAATTTTTTTTTCCAAGAATATGATACAGTTTTAAAATTTTACTCTGCAAATAATAATCTAGACGCTTGTAAAAAATTCAGATTCCCAACTGCCATTCCAGAGATCCTGACTCAATAAGTGTTAGGTGGGCTCCCGAAATTTGCCATTACGTGTGCTCCATGGAGTGATGCAGGTGGACCACGTTTTCATTGCTGCTGCCTCAATTATCCCCACACTCTAGTTGGGACAGTCTTTATGGAAGTCAGATATTTTAATTCTTCGTAATAGGTACCGGGAGCAAAAATATTGCTTGGAGAGATATTATTTGAAAATGTATAATCCATTTATGGGGAGAGGAAGGGTAGTGAAGTGCTAAAAGCCTTCATTGAGCCACTCCCTTCATTACATGTGTGTCTACCCTTATTCTACTCTAAAATGCAAAATAATAGTAAAGCCATACCAAGGCTCACAAGTATTATCTCTCCAACTGAAAATCAAGGGGTAGTTCAAAGAAATTTTGAAAAGTTCTTGTTCCTGATGAAACATTCTCATATTTTCAAAATTATAAAAATGATGTTTTGCCTCTCTTGGCACCCACATTCTCTAAATGGGTTATTTTTATTTGCTCTAGTACCTCAGATTCTGCTCTTCTTACCAACCAATCCAAATGGGAAATAAACACTGAAACCCCAAACAACTCTTTCCCAATACTCCTGGTTCAATAGATGGCTGTTATGTAATCAAATAGAGTATGGATGGCTTGTATAGGTTGACACATGGATGGCTTGCAGCTAGCAATTCCTCTCCTCATTAACCTAGGCTGTCCTTAATGATTGCTTTTCCCACATAATAAAACAAGTTAATTGCAAAGTTTCAGTCCAGTAGAACTGTCAGGTAAAGTTTGCTGAATTAGAAGCCAACTAAAATTTTCTTGTCAGATAGGAATGCACTCACCTGTTTCTTAAAATAAACTAGTGCATATTTTTTAATGTTCCCAAATATACAGTTTTTTTAAACAGGCACCATATATTTTTCAGAAAGAGCAAGATAGCTGATGACCTGTGTTATCTTTCCACAGCCATATTTCATGTATGCAGAAGTAGGGGTCAGGAGCACATGTATCTCATATTATTAGATTCTTTATTTCCAGCTCATAGGATACTTTACTATATATTCCACATTTAGATGAGAATTATAAGCATTTCAGTATAAATTAATATTAGTTTAGCTACAAAAATTATAATATTGCAGATGCAGTCTTTTTCCATATAAACGGATGCAGTATTACAAGTAAGCTGAATTTGGATACCTGATTTCCCAAAGATTTCTCCTTGGCAATGTAGGTTGAGTGAAGCCAGAAAGGTCACTGCCCAAAGGGGAACGTTCTCACTTAATTTTGTTACCTTATCACTTTTTTTTATCACTTAGTAATGTGGTATACAACTAAATATATACTTGTATTTGTATATATATATATTTGTGTATATACATACTTTTAACATTTTACTCTAGCAGTTCTGACAGCTCTGAGTTTCCCCCTTGAGTGACTGCTAGGAATGCCTTTTTTAATTTTATTTTCCTTTATCTTTTTTTCTTTATATCAACTGAGGACTCTGAAGAGAAAGTCAAAGTGCAAATAGGCAGAGCTGCAGTAAAAGGAATAAAGCTCTTTAGTTGGCACTAATGAGATGCTTCTGGAGAAGATACTACCAAATTGCAAAGTTTGCAAGTTTACAAAAACTCTTAGGAAAAACCTTGGGGTCATCTTGCTAAATTCCATGGTTGTTTTTTTAAGAAGGTGGCATGATGTTATGCTTGTAATCTCATTATAGTGGTGTAGCCCAGACTCCCTCTAGAAATCCTTAAGTAGCATGCTTAAGGCTTTGGTTCTACCGTACACAAGTTCTAGCCCTGATTGCCCACAGAGTATTTGTTTTACTTAGCAAATATTTGTGACAAGAAAATAGCTAGAGGGATTTGTGACATCAAAAGATATGAGATATAGGGATCACAAAGAAAAGGTGGCAAACCCGTATAGCTGACCAATTGAATACGGTACAAGAGTCCAAAGCCCACAGAAGTAGTTTTCATGCAATATTATAGTAGTTACATCTTTCGTATTAATAAACGACACTTACTGATGTTTATCTCAAGTATCTTATTTGTATATGAGAAAACCCCACATGCTTAGTGATAAGAGGAAGTATATATACTTGTGTTGATCTATAATTTAGAAAATATTACTTAAGTTAGACAATATAATATGGTTAAGTTTCAACCACCACTCAATAATCTAGTTTAAATTATACATTAATTTGTATGTAAACAGACATACATGCAGGTATTAAGCGGTGGTATCTTCTATGCTGGACTAGAGAAGCTATCTAGAAGCAGATGTAGTCAACAGGCATAGGGCAAGCTGTAGCCAAGGCTGGGGCTCCATCAGATGGAGGATATCATATATCAGGCGCGAAAGGAAGTTTGGAAGATGGAGAGGTTTAGGAGATGTGTGTTAGGAAAGGTGTGGCTATGGGTAAGAAATCAGAACCTGACAGGATTAAGAATAAGGCAAGAAACTGAGTATGAAATCAGGTAAGGGAAAGGTTCATAAAGCCAGCCAGCAGCAGCACAAGGATCCAGTGGCTGATTCTTGTTGGTTGCCATCTGTATGGATGAGAAAAATAGTTTTCAAACTTCTTGGATTCAAGAACCCTTTTCATTTATAAAATTAGTGAGGACCCCAAAGAGCCTTTTGTCTGTGTGGGTTATACCTTTTGATGTTTCCTGTATCAGAAATTTACACTCAGAAAAAGGTATTTATTTATTTAAAAATGACAACACTAAATAATAAGAAACCCATTGCATGTTAACATAAATAATTTTGAATAATAACTATTTTCAAATCAAAAGCAATTTCATGAAAAGGAATATATTGCTTTACATTTGTACAAATCTCTTTTAAGTCTTTCTTACTAGATTCTGCATTCAATTTGTTTCATTATTTTCTTTTTGTTCAAAGTATATGAAGAAAATCTAGTCGTACACAGATATGTTGTCAAAAAAGAGAGGAACATTTCAATAGTCTTTCCAGATAATTGCAGATATTTTTCTTTGCTACTACACCAAAACTTGACAAAGGGGAGTTTCTAAAACCATATCAATAAACTTTTTACCCAGTTAAATTAATATCTATTTGCCTATAGTGTACTTTGAATGCATATTTATTTATAAATAAATGCTTTTACAATAATGAATTGCTCATTTGGAAAATGTTGGTTCAATGAATTATGCAGATCTTTGAAATGTTGACATATTTTATTATATAATATTAAAATATCACATTTCTAAAAATCACCAATTAATAAAAAACCTTTAATTATCAGGAAACTGTCACATTCATAATGGTAGATAGAAGTTTTCCAAAGTTTTAATTTTGCTTGAAAATTGGAATTTTATGATAGGTAACAGTATCATTTGCTTTCATTGAAGTGAGAGTCTCAATTCAACCATTTTTTGAGAAAATGTCTTTCAGATACCCAAGTATTGGTTACCAGTTTTGCTGTCAACCATTTTTGCAAGTAAAAATGGTGTTTCATGAAAAAACATAGCTAGTTCAGATCACATCTCTATCACACGATATGCATACTTCTCTTTTAGTCACACTGAATATTTAAAAAAGTATTCTCAAGGCTTAAGATTGAATTTGCATTTTTACTACATCGTCAAGGATGTTTTCAAGTGGAACTGGAACTCTGTTTATGTATTTACTATTTATTTATTATCAGTGAGTTCATGGCTATGAAGAATACCACAGCCGCTAACTAGTACAGTCTGGAGCCACTGCCTTGATTAGGATTAAAGCTTGCACAATTTTGTCACTGTTGCTTTATCACCATCTGTGCAAATGTCAACACCATGAAAAAGAAAATAATATTTCCACCAGGGCTCCCTAAAATACTTTTGGCTTCATGGACCCCCTGAAAGGGTTCAGGGGACTCCTTAGGTACTCATACCATACTGTGTAAAACCACTGGTTTCGATGTAAATTGATAGGCTTATAAAAATGCCAGGCTTTGAACCCCTTCTTTCTTTTTTAACCTTCCCTCTCTCTCTCTGTTTCCTATTTATCACCTATTTATTTATTCTCCTCCCGCCATCATATTCATTTTGAAGCAGTGGCCCCTCAGCAGTTTCCTGTCTTCTCTTCCTGTCTTTGTAATAGCGTTAAAATCAAATTATAAACTACTCATTTATTAAACAAATATTTAGGGCCTAATATGCCCAGGCATTGTTTTGGAAACTAGGCAGTCCCCTTTTTAAATATGAAAGTAGGAATGATCTTTCTTCTTTCTACCTCTTCGGGGCATTTATATAGGCTATCTGGCAAAAGCTGGTGAACATATTTCCCTGCTTTCTGCCTTCTCTCTTCCTTTGCAGTCTTTACCAGTGGATTGGGTAGCAGGTTTACTCGTGACAATAACCACCGAAATGAGAGGAAATTTTGTTGTTGAAGGTGGTTATTTCTTTTTCTTTAAATAATCCCCTTGGATATTTCCCTAGCTCCCTTTTATTCTTTCGACAAACTTTTTACTTTGTCTCTTGGCTTTTAACATATATTTGGATCACATACATAAGCTTTAATCTAGTATGTAGCAATTTAAGTTACGACTTTTTACTCAATTTGTCACATATTTACAGCATTGGGCGATTACTTCCCTTTTGTGGTTACAACCACTCCTGAATGCTTGATCTGTTCTTCCAGCGACCGCTTAATTTTATCCTCTCTCAGCCCAAGAGGTGTTGGCGTTCTTTATCTCCTTTTAGTCTCTGGAGAAAGACATCTCTTCTTTGAGTATTGAATTCATCCCTTCTTGATATCTAGTTAAAATTACTGACTTCAAAGCCACGTCCTTCACCATTCTGACCTTCGTTCCTTAAGTGATGCCTGTAGTTTCTTCTTTTCTTCCTTCTTGATCTCTTTAAATTTTAGTTCCACCTCAGAATTCTCTCCCTCTGCTATAAATTGGTACGTCTGGGGCTTCTATGCCATTCTTTCTTTCCCTGTTTCATAGAACCTACTTGTGTCCCAGCATTCCTCCTACTTACTCATAATACTGCCACCTGGGCAGATGAGGTGATATGAATTCTATATTCATCCTTCTGGCTTAGATTGTTTTCCACTTCAAAATATTTCACTCAGTTATCCACAAAAAAATACTAGAAATAAATGTAACTACATGCATTTGATCATTACAACCCAAATGTAGTCCCATTTACAGAAGAGGAAGCTGAGTCATAGAAAGATTCCCACGTCTCCATTGATGAGGCCTGAATCCCAGTCTTCAGAGGGTTTCACAATACCTCCTCCCACCAATCAGCCGAAAGTCTTCACTTGGTCCTCTTTTAATGTTCAAGACGTCACCTTTCAGTATTTGTGTGTCATTTTCCTACTCTTTATTTTAGCTGTTGATTCATGGCCACTTTGAGGAATGAAATATTTTATTAAATGTATGCCAACTAGCTGCTTGGCTCAGAGCTGAGATTTTAGCAATTAGATAGTCCCTTCCTTTTCTAATGATTCTGCGGCTGTTTGCCTTGGAGTCTTGTGTAAATTTTTGTGAGCATCGGGTAGACATAATCAGATCAAACTCTACAGAATCTCAATCTCAACCTCCACTCCTGGCATTTCACCATAGCTTAGTTATTCACATATGCTCACAGAATGGCAGATCTCTGCCACAGTCTTCTCCTGGGTCAGGCCTCCATGCCACACTTCAATGGCTGCTGTGTGATTTAGGTCACGCCTTGCTGTCTTTCAGTCACTGTCCTTCTTTTCCTCTTCCCCGCCTTACTAATTCTCCCTCTCCTTGGTTTCATTTGTACCATTGAATAACACAATTACATTTCTTTAAAATATCAAAATGCCTACTTAATAACATAAAGAGATATCTTCTACTTCAGATATCTGTGATTTTAATATAATTATATGTTTTACTAAACACAGCTAGACTAATGAGTTTGTTCATGTGAATTTTATAATAAAATATATCTCATTCTTTATTTAGCCCAGTGTCATTAACAGTGATTTCATAGGAATGTTTGTTATATGGAATGGAATTTAATAAAATATTCTGTGTTTTATGATAGAGGGCAGTCAAATGGTAATTGAAAGAGCAGTGTTTCTTTTTTTTTTTCTTTGAAATTAAAATACTCAGATGTACATCTATAAAAAATATCTAGTGAACACACACCTACTGAATACTATTAGCCTCATATGCATTAGTGAATTCAGTGTGTGTATGACAAATATATGCCTTTCAGGAGGATCTTATAGTCTCCACATCATTGGTCAAAGGAAAAGTTAATACATGATCAAAACTCATCACTTTCTAATTGTCTTTCTACATTTTATTGTTATCTGCCCTCTTGAAGTAATTTATGTCCATATTATATCAGTATGGTGGGAATAAAGGTGTACTACTGTATATCTCTTTACAAGCCTGTGTTCACTGATTTAACATAAATAGCTTGACATTGGCATTGGTGGGAGTATTTATACCACAGAAATTAACACTTCGAATCAGGGCTTGTTTTATAGCGAGCCAGTTGTTAAACTTTTTTCATCACACGTCTGGTTTCAGGCATGATTTAATCTGGAGACACAAATTAGGCTGTCAGTTTTCTTCTTCTCCCTTTTCCTTATACACTCCCTGCCTTCTTCCTCCTCTTCTGCTGTGCTTTCTTATACTCTACCCCTTCCTGCCTCCATCCCTTCTTTCCTGTCTCAAGCTATTTATTGATTCCATCTCCATATGTGTGTGAACCTTATTTCTTCCTGCTTTAGACGAGTTTTCCCCATGTAGCAAGAGAAATGGAAGCAACGAATGATTTGCCATAGAGTTTCGTGACCCCTTTTCCATCAGCCCATTCTGCAAAATTCGAATCAGAGATCGTGGAATTGCATGTGATGGTTCGTATGTCCACACCTAGAACAATCCCTAAGGCCAAGTTAAGACATAACTAGGATGGTGGGACCGTCATCATTCCCACATAAAAATTTAGGGAAGATAGCTAAAGGAAGTTGGAGCATTGGACGGTTGGACAGATAGAAACAAAAGATGTTTTAACTCTGATTGAGTATCGATATAATAGAAATAGAATAAATATTGTTTGAAATTAATCATGAGCTCTAAATTAGGCATTTTATATTATTAATTTCTATATGCTGTACTTCCTCATTAAAAGAATAAATAGATAGGTAGGTATATAGATCAGTATCTACACCTACTTCCAAGACTGAGATAACACTGATGGTCTACTCACATTTTTGTGTAATACATATATACCTTTATATATGTATATATACACGCATGTATTTATATTTACGTATACATTCATATGTGTATACATGTGTAATTATAGAGAGTGTATGAATTTATACATTTTTATTTATTTGTATACATGTATACACATAATTACGTGTATATAGTTACATATATATATTTTTATGTTCATTGAAGAAATCTTTGAAGTAAAGAATGGCTTTACTTCAAACTTAGTGATGATTTGTAGGAATTTTAGATTTTGGTAGACTTTTACTTTTTAGGTTGCACTGATTTTCAGTGTTGTTTTAGTATTACATGAGTATGTTTTTCTTCTGAGTTAGAAATAGGTATTTAGTGTTTCTGGAGGGAAAATATGCTTAAATCAATGTATTTAAACTTTTTCCCATTGTTTAATTATTCTTCATTTTAATGTATTTTAAAATATGTAAAAGATGAATCAGTTGTACCATAAAATTAATCATAGACATATTCTGGTTCAAATGGAATTTACAGTTTAAAAATTTCTTCCAAAACAGATTTATATGATTTTAAACCTGAATCTGGTTTATTGTATATTGTAATTCCTTGTAAAAGTACCCTATTTATCTGTAATTGTTAGAAAATTGGGTGTTCTTTACCAAAGGATTTGCAGGGCTTTAATGAAATGACAGAGTCATGGGAACAGTGTACCAGCATGACCAAACCACTTGGGAACTGAAGAACTGATAGACAGGAATTTTCTCTATTATTCTCTGAAGCTTCATAATCTCTTCACTGATTTATTTGTTTAAACCTGACTTCTGTTCTCTTGTAACTTCCACTTTCAAATAAATTTAGTTTGCCATAGTGGTAAAGGAACATCAGCTTTCAGTTAAAATGTCTACCTCCATTTCAATATAGTATCCATATCTTTGATCAACTGACGGATTGACTTGTTTAGATGCAGACCCTTACGATAGGACGTATGTCTAAAACAGTGACTACTAGTATATTCTTTAAGAAGTGCATGTGAGCAGGCAGATGATGGGTCTAAAATTAAATGTAAGCATAGATCTAATGGTGCCTTATACAGAAACAGATAAGAGTGAAAATATAGGATCTGACAAGAATGGAATCAGAAGTATAAGGAAAGGCAAAAAGACATAGGTAAGCTTAATGGCATCGGGTATCTAGCTTTTCATAATAGGTATGGTTACAAGTCATCAGGAAAGACCAATTGCTAGAAAAATATGTCGTGGTTGGCAAATTAGAGAGCCATTGAAAAGGAGGGAAATCCTCAGTGAGAATGTCTGGTGCAATAGCTGAAACAATGACTCAAATATACAGGCCATCATGAAGATGATGCAGAACTGGGCTAAATTTCGTTTTGTTAAACGTAAGGACACCATGAGTCAGAGTCAACTTGATGGCAACTAACAACAGGGTCTTAAGGATACCACCATCATTACCACCACTGTGCCACCCAACCCAGGCATGGATTTAAAACTGGGTAATGTAAATTGAGGAAGAGGGAAGGAAAGTGTTTCTGAATTTGTATTTGAATGTGATATTATACTTGAAAATATCTTGAGTACTACAGTTAGCCTGTTAAATGACAGACCTCAACAGATATATCTTTTTTTTAATACCTGCTTTCACTGCAAGGACTGGTTCTCAGAATGGGAGATGAGGTGGAGTTTGTTCTTTGACTTGGGTTTGTAACAGTTGGGGCAGCATTCTGTCTGCACTGCATTCTATTCTAAGGAAGTTTGAGACCATGTGGTAAGGGAGTCAGGGGGAAGCAATTGTCAACAGCAGGCAAAGGATGTGGCTTGGCTAAAATATTTTGACAATATGACCTGTAACAAAAGAAGTTATTTCAATAATTAAATAGTTGTGGTTTTTCTTGTGTGTGATGATCTCCTGCCTACTCCTCCAATTTTCAGCTTCTAGCAATTCCCACCACTCTCATTTACTTAACCCTTCAACTCCACCCTGCAACACCTCCCCTTCCCCCGTAGTTTTTTTAATAATTTTTATTGAGCTTTAAGTGAACGTTTATAAATCAAGTCAGTGTGTCACATATAAGCTTATGTACACCTTACTCCATACTCCCACTTACTCTCCCCCTAATGAGTCAGCCCTTCCAGTCTCTCCTTTCGTGACAATTTTGCCAGTTTCTAACCCTCTCTACCCTCCCATCTCCCCTCCAGACAGGAGATGCCAACACAGTCTCAAGTGTCCACCTGATACAAGCAGCTCACTCTTCATCTCTTTCCTACTCATTGTCCAGTCCCTTCCATGTCTGATGAGTTGTCTTCGGGAATGGTTCCTATCCTGGGCCAACAGAAGGTTTGGGGACCATGACCACCGGGATTCTTCTAGTCTCAGTCAGACCATTAAGTCTGGTCTTTTTATGAGAATTTGGGGTCTGCATCCCACTGATCTCCTGCTCCCTCAGGGGTTCTCTGTTGTGTTCCCTGTCAGGGCAGTCATCGGTTGTGGCCAGGCACCATCTAGTTCTTCTGGTCTCAGGATGTTGTAAGTCTCTGGTTTCTGTGGCCCTTTCTGTCAGTTGGGCTCATAGTTATCGTGTGACCTTGGTGTTCTTCATTCTCCTTTGATCCAGGTGGGTTGAGACCAATTGATGCATCTTAGATGGCCACTTGTTAGCATTTAAGACCCCAGACGCCACATTTCAAAGTGGGATGCAGAATGTTTTCATAATAGTATTATTTTGCCAATTGACTTAGAAGTCCCCTTAAGCCATAGTCCCCGAACCCCCACCCTTGCCCCGCTGACCTTTGAAGCATTCAGTTTATCCCAGAAACTTCTTTGCTTTTGGTCCAGTTCAGTTGAGCTGACCTTCCATGTATTGAGTATTGTCCTTCCCTTCACCTAAAGTAGTTCTTATCTACTAACTAATCAGTAAATAACCCTCTCCCACCCTCCCTCCTTCCCCCCCTCATAACCACAAAAGTATGTGTTCTTCTCAGTTTATACTATTTCTCAAGATCTTATAATAGTGGTCTTATACAATATTTGTCCTTTTGCCTCTGACTAATTTCACTCAGCATAATGCCTTCCAGGTTCCTCCATGTTATGAAATGTTTCACAGATTCGTCACTGTTCTTTATTGATGTGTAGTAATCCATTGTGTGAATATACCACAATTTATTTAACCATTCATCCGTTGATGGACACCTTGGTTGTTTCCAGCTTTTTGCTATTGTAAACAGAGCTGCAATAAACATGGGTGTGCATATATCTGTTTGTGTGAAGGCTCTTATTTCTCTAGGGTATATTCCGAGGAGTGGGATTTCTGGGTTGTATGGTAGTTCTATTTCTAACTTTTTAAGAAAACACCAGATAGATTTCCAAAGTGGTTGTACCATTTTACATTCCCTCCAGCAGTGTATAAGAGTTCCAATCTCTCCGCAGCCTCTCCAACATTTATTATTTTGTGTTTTTTGGATTAATGCCAGCCTTGTTGGAGTGAGATGGAATCTCATCGTGGTTTTAATTTGCATTTCTCTAATGGCTAATAATCGAGAGCATTTTCTCATGTATCTGTTGGCTGCCTGAATATCTTCTTTAGTGAAGTATGTGTTCATATCCTTTGGCCACTTCTTGATTGGGTTGTCTGTCTTTTTGTGGTTGAGTTTTGACAGAATCATATAGATTTTAGAGATCAGGCACTGGTCGGAGATGTCATAGCTGAAAATTCTTTCCCAATCTGTAGGTGGTCTTTTTACTCTTGGTGAAGTCTTTAGGTGAGCATAGGTGTTTGATTTTTAGGAGCTCCCAGTTATCTGGTTTCTCTTTGTCATTTTTGGTAATGTTTCGTATTCTGTTTATACCTTGTATTAGAGCTCCTAACGTTGTCCCTATTTTTTCTTCCATGATCTTTATCATTTTAGTCTTTATGTTTAGGTCTTTGATCCACTTGGAGTTAGTTTTTGTGCATGGTGTGCGGTATGGGTCCTGTTTCATTTTTTTGCAAATGGATATCCAGTTATGCCAGCACTTTTCCCCAATTAACTGACACTGGACCTTTGTCAAACATCAGCTGCTCATATATGGATGGATTTATATCTGGGTTCTCAATTCTGTTCCGTTGGTCTATGTGCCTGTTGTACCAGTACCAGGCTGTTTTGACTACTGTGGCTGTATAATAGGTTCTAAAATCCCACATAGTTTTTAATAAGCAATGTCCATTTGAATCTAGAGAGGACTTATATATTGTTTTGTATTACCAAGTTGTTATAATTGCTACCCTCCACTATTTTCTATTATGTATAGTTAAATTCTGATATGAGGCCAGATGATCATTTCAATGGAGTAAAGAATCAAGGTTTTGAGAAAACCGTTTACTTCAATATTCAACTTTTACAATAATTTGCATATTTACTGGTTTCATGTTTATGGCTTTTTAATGACTCAAAGTTTCAGAAATCTATTTTGTAGTGAGTTTTTATGGTAAATTTAATTGCAAAAGCAATAAAACAAAGTAGATAAAAGAGATTATAGTATTTTTTTTATAGATTTCTACTTGAGAAAGCAGAATTAATCACATGATATGCCAAAATCTTAAAACTCATAGAAACAATTGTATTTATGCTTTCAGAATATTTTGTGCTTTTTAAAAATGCATCATTTATACTTCAAGCAAATATTAAAATTGTAAGCTCATTATAGGCTATTAAACTATCAAAATATCTATAAAGTTTACCAGCATAAACAGATCATTTTTATAGTGATCCATATTTAACTGACATGTTTTATAGATAGACATGGTAAATCCATATAATATGCATTGATGTTATTTATGTGTGTATTGAAAGAAAGTCTTAATAGCCTATATTGCATTCGAAAATGATTCTCTGTTATGTGACTGATTTCACCTGAAGAAATATGTAATTCTTATTGAAATGGGCCTCATTTCAGATATTTGGTTTTAAAAACTTTTATTTCTATCATATTTACTGCTTAGTGATAACTGAGTATTTTTTACAAATGCTACTAAGGAACTAATTTTGGTAGAGAGCACAGACAGGATTTATTGACATATATACGGTTTTATTTACAATGTTTACACATAAACTTGCAGGATTTCATACATTAATTATCAGTGAGTTTTAGACCCAGGTTTTTCTGCAGTATCTTGTTCATCTTCTGTCCATATATTTCATTATTTTTGCTAATAAGTAGCTCGCCGCTTTTGGAAAATTTCAAACAAAATAGGTCTAAATTCTCAAAAGATAACAAACGGTCAGTTATTTTATTACAACATAACATATACCGCTACAGATGTCAGTGACCAGTTAAAAAGGCTGAAATGTGTTTGTTGAATTGAGACCCACAACAATCCAAGAGCGAATCACTCTCTTCAAGTGATTGGGATGTGTTCACAATACCATTTGAGCTCTTAATTTCTGGAGTTCCAGAGACCTGAAAGACTGGGCTGTCAGGTGAAAATTCTTCATGCTATGGCTTTGTTTTAGGTACATGTTAGAAGTCATTAAAAATGTTTAATCAGTTACAACTTCTTTGTTAAACAAAAACCAAACCCATTGCCATCGAGTCGATTCTGACTCAAAGCGACCCTATAGGACAGAGTAGAACTGCCCCATAGGGTTTGCAAGGAGAGTCTGGTGAATTCAAACTGCCAACCCTTTGGTTAGCAGCTGAGCTGTTAACCACGGTGCCACCAGGGCTCTGCTTCCTTGTTACAGGTGTGTATATGCACACATGGAAGTCAAAAAGAGGAGAGGAGAGGCAGATGACCCGATAATTTAATAATAATGAAGCGAACTTTTAATTAATGTTGTTCACAGATTTTAAATTTGCAGATTATTTACCTGTTGTTGCTAGAACAAATATCCTTAATGATATCAGATCATATTTCCTGATCTTTTAATGCCTTGTAGTAGTAATCTCAGACTATACAGATGGATTACTGAAAGAACTAAAATCTTAGCATACTAGCCAAAACAGGTAACTTAAAAATTCTGCAATTCAAAACACTTGCTTTTGAGAATATATGACTTTTCTCTCATGGTTACAGGAGTAAATAAATATAATCTGGTAACTTAAACATTACTCTTCTATGAGAAAAAACATTTCCATTTAACAAATTGGAGGAATGGAATAAGGATAGATATAATTCATCAGAAATGCACAGCAAAATCAGTGAGAATGCGGTTTACACTTGATCATAATTTTTATCTAGTGTTACAGAATTATTTAGAATGTTATATCTAGTCTTCTATATAATCAGTTATGATTTAAGTGTCTCAAAATGTGACTAAGAAATAATTACTCAGGCAACGTTTAACATGCAAAGGCACTCATCAAACGTTAGTATATCTGAATTTTAGTTAAAGAACGGAAAGATTTGTTCCGAAGTACTTAAAGAAGATATTTGTCGAAACTCTCAAGTCAATTGCAGAGGTAGAACTAAGGCCAATTTCACACTTTCATGCTTTCCGTATTAGATCAGTGTCGTTGCTGTCAAGTCTGTTTTGACTCCTGGTGACCCTGAGTGACAGAGTAGAACTGTCCCATAGGGTTTCCAAGGCTGTGACCTTTGTGGGAGTAGATTGCCAGGTCTTTCTTCTGAAAAGCCACTAAGTAGGTTTGAACTGTCACCCTTTTGGTTAGCAGTTGAGTACTTAATCACTGTGCCACCAGGGCTCTTTAGTAGATCATCCAAACCAAAAAAATCCTGTTGCCATCTAGTCCGTTCCAACTCATAGAAAACCTGTAGGACAGAGTAGAATTGCCCCATAGGGTTTCCGAAGATGTAAATCTATGTCTAGGTGAGGCCGAGGTGAGGCCTGCTGTCTGTCTATATAGTGTGTGGAGATAAACGTTTCAACGTTGTAATTGCCATTAACAAAACAGGAACTGATCACTAACTTGAGTATTTTCCTTGCAACAGAATGTGCAAAAATGCTCCTAAGGCCACTGTCTTTGGGTGGGCTCTCTAGAGAAGCAAAACCAGTAAGGGTATAAATATATATAGAGGGAGAGATTTATATCAAGGAAATGGCTCACATGATTGTAGAGTCTGAAATATCCCAAGCCTGTGTATCAAGATGGAGGTTTCTTTCAATTCACGTAGCAGCAGGGGCTGATGAACCCAAGATTGGCAGGTTGGAGAGCGGAGCTCCCACTCTCAGGCTGTGAAGAGTGATGCATTCCAAGACCCGCAGATAAGTTGATAGCTCAAGTCCCAAGAGCTGGAGGGCTAAAGAACAGGAGGCAACGCAGGATCCAGAATGAGCAAAAAAGCGAGAACTTCTGCTTATATTTGCATGCAGGCCACACCCCCAAGGAAACTCCCTTTCAACTGATTGGCTACTCATAGCAGATTCAGTCATGGGAGTGATCACATATAAACACCGAGAATCATGGTCCAGCCAAGTTGACACACAATCTTAACTATCACAGCCACCTAAAACATTTTGCAGTTAACCAGTTCCTAAAGATAGGGAATGCTTTTGTGTAAGACAAAAAAGGGTGCAAATAATACAAGGTGACTAGACCTATGCAGATGGGGAAAAACAGGTCTTTTGGGCTCATCTTTAAGTTGCATACAAATATTTTAAAATATTCAGTGTAGTCACAATGAGGAACAAATTGAAGACAGAATCTTGAGTACGAGATGAAGAGTTAGTTTTGTGTTTGAGATGGGGAGCACTTCAGGCAGGATAAAGATGTGTAAGAGAGAGATTCATCTATTTAAAAATCTCATTAATCAAAAACACTTGTCAATATCAGCAAAAGCATGAATTTGGTCCATTACTCTGGGGAACAGGAAATATTCTATTTTATTTTTCATAAGCAGGTAAATGTGGTTCTGCTACTTGCCACAGGTTGCTGGAAAGTCCATCTCATATATATTTATAAGATCTCTTCCCACCCCAAGGCAGGATTCTGGCCAGGGGTTTTACATGGCATTTGGAAAAAGGAGAAGTTTTTCAGTCCATCATGGTCATTGCAGAATTGAGCCTTGTCCAAGCCTGATGGTCCTTTTGGGGCCTGACACACCATTCAGTGCTGAATAAATCTTAGGACTTTTGCCCAAAGCCATACTACTAGTGCCTCACTACACACGTCATTTACAACCACACACACACACTCACACACAAAGAAGTTCTATCCCTCTCCCAGTCCTCCTTCATTTGAAGGTGTAGGTTCTGGTCCCTTCCTGCAATGCCCACTACTCTTCATCTTCATGCATCTCCTCCTTGGTATTGGATAAGCCCCATTCTGTATGCTTGGCAGGTCTAGTTACACTTCCTCCACTTATGGCAACAGGCTTCCACAAATCAAACTGTACTTCCCACTGAGGCCTTCATGATAGTGTTTTACCAACCTTTCCATATCACGGCTTTCATAGAAAATGATCATTGTTGCCGTGCAGAGGGGGTTACCTGAGGTTCTACCTGCCTACCCCAAGGGATAAAGGGGCTCATGTCTTTGTGCTTCTGCACACCATTCAAGGCACACACTCAGCATCTTGTTTTTATGAGATTCTACCTCCTGTCTTTGGCACTGTGAAATAAAAGCCAGAAATAAGAGAGCCTAAAATTATAATGCAAGCTTTCTTGGGATGAGAACCAAAGAAAAATGCCTTTTACTCATTATAATAACATTGAGAACGAAGCCCACATTTTTATTTCAATTAGCATTCCACTTTAATAATATTTATGCAACACATTTTATACAGTATTTTTTTTTTTTAATTTACAACCTCATTTAAACCCTTAACCAAGGACTGCTGCTTGATAATCCTTTTACCTATTTCTTAAAATCATCTTTAAATTCCTCCTAGCAGGTGTAGTGAAATTTTTTGTAGTTTTTTTCAAGTCATTTGCCCTAATTTATACTAATCTCATCAGGCTTTCCCCGTCTTTGAAATTTTCTGTAAGGAATTCTTCCATCTTTACCTCCTTTTCTCAGCTGAATATGTGCTCTACTTTGTTCACATCTTTCCATCTATGTTGTTCACCTCTCTTCCCTTCCTCCATCCTCTAAAAGCCTTAACTATTAATGATTTTTCTCCATCTTCTTTCATTTTCCCCCAGATACCTGAAATACTTCCACCCTTAAAATAAAATAACTACATCCTGGGAGGAGAACCCTCTTCCTTCAAGTTAAAATCACATATCTAAATCCATTCATTTCAGGTGTCTAAATACTCAGCTTTTCTATTCCAACCATTTCTGCTTCAATCCTTCCTAAAACTCCTTGAAGGATTTCCTCATCATTAAATGCAATGACCTTTTCTCAGTCGTCATCCTAACAAACTATCCCCAGCTAGAGATCCATTAGCCACCCTTCCTTCTTGAAAGTTCTCCATCTCTGGGCTTCTGCACCATGAATCCCATAGTTCCTACAGCAAACTCTTTGCTACAGCCACACAGAAATATTCTGAAGTATCATGCTTTTTCACACCTCTTTACCTCTATATGAGCTCTTTCTTCTGCTTAGAACTTGCATTCTCTCATTTTATGCCTGGTGAATCCTTACTCTTTCTTAAACTTTCAGCTTCATTTTTAGTTGTTTTGTGAAACCTCTCTTACACTTTCCCACCATGACCCTATTAAGACAAAGCAGTCAGTCTCTTTGTTCTACTGTAAATACTTGGCAAGTTATTATGTCAGTATTTGCTTTCATCATTAGGTGTGTTCTTTGGTGTCCTCTACCAGGATGTGAACTCCTTAAAAATATGAAGAAATCCTTGACATATAGCACAACCTTTAGAATCACTCAAACCATGGCTCAAGCCTTGTCTTTCCACTTCTAGCTGAGTGACTTTGGACAAGTTGTTTAAGTACACTAACCTTCAGATTCCTTACTTATAAAATAAATCCTGTGAAGTTTTATAATGATTAAATGATGTAATGTGTAGCACAGTGAGTGACAAAGTGAACTATCAAAGGGATGTCAAATAAATGAATAAGGCAATGAAACTCTGCCTAATATTGCTACAGACACATTAAAAACAGTAGGTAAATTTGTATTAACAGATAAATAAATGAATAGATGGATAAGTGAATGAAAGAGTGATGATGTTTCTTTTGTTAAAAACTATTTATCCCTTTATCTTTTAAACTTACCATCTCCAATCTCATAACAACTTTTTAAAATATTGTGTTTAAGGTGAAAGTTTACATGGCAAATTAGGTTCCCGTTTAACAATTTTTATACAAATTGTTTCATGATATTGGTTACAGTTTTCACAATGTGTAAGTATTCTCATCATTTCCATTCTGTTTGTTCCATTTCCATTGCTATAGTTCCCTTTCCCCTCCCTGCTTTCTTATGTTTGCTTTTAGGTAAATGTTAACCATTTGGTCCTACATAGTTGATTGTTTAAGCAAGCACGTTACTCATGGCTGATATTGTTTATTTTATTAGCCGATCTATTATTTGGATGAAAGGTGACCTCCAGAAATAGCTTCAGTTCTATGTTCAAAGTGTATCTTATGGCAATAATCTAGGGAGTTCTCCTAGTCTCTATCCAGGGCCATTAGTTCTATGTACTAGTTTCTTCTTTGAGTCTTTGGTTTCTGTCATTCTTTTTTGCTCCAGGTAAGTGGAGACCAATAGCTGTATTGTAGATGGCTACTGGCAAGCTTTTAAGATTCTAGCTGCTATTCACCAAACTAGGATGTAGAACATTCTTTTTATGAACTATGTTATGCCAATTGACTAAGTTGTCCCACAAGACTCTGGTCCCAAGCCTTTTAGCCCAGAAAACCAATTCTGCAAGTTGTTTGGATATGTCTAGGGAGTCTCTGTAACTATACCCGTATGTGCTTTATTATGTGTGTGGATATATATGCAACATATGTGAATATATATATGCCTACAGATGCACCTATATGTGTAAGAACATTTACTCGCATGTGCCTCCCTATACACACTTATGCATATATACCTCCCTGTGTAACCTTTTTTTTGTGTGTGTGTAACCACACATGTATTTTTTGGTTGTTATTACTGTTGTCACAAAATGTCTCATAACAATTTTAAATCCCTCATTTTTACCTGTTAAAATAGTATTTATTCATGTTCTTATTGTTACATTCTAACATGCTTTTTTTGTTGATATGTTCGTTTCTCTCACTAAAATTTTAATTCTATGAAACAAAAGACCATGACTTACTTTTCTAAAAATTTTTAAATTTATTTTTAGTAATTGCCAAAGCTTAACCCCAGGCCTTATACATGGTTGCTATTTATTAAAATATATGTATTTCAAAAGTAGCATGTTATTGAATCCCTGAATATTAGGTATAGCTATATACAAGCCACTCTCCGCCCCCCGCCCCCCCCCCACACAATTAAGAGTGGCTTAAAAAAAAAAAAAATTTTTTTTTTTTAAACAACATAGAAAACTAGAAGTTGGTGGATCTCAGGTTGTGTGGTGCCTCTAGGGTATCAGATGTCCAGGCTTCTTTTATATAACTTTTCCTTTCTTAGCTTGTTGCATCACCTCATGGTTTAAGATCTCTGGAGCTACAAGCATCAGATCTTCATTCCAGCCAACAGAAAGGATGAAGGGAGAGAAAGGGTCAGCTCTTCCTTTAAAGTTAATTCCTGAAAGTTGCACACAACACTTAGGCTTATTTCTTATTGGGGGAAAAAAAAAGTATTATCGTGATCATACCTAACTACAAGGAAAGGTGGGGCAAGTGAATTTTACTTTGAGTTGGCCATATCCTAAGAAGTAAAGGGGAACAGTGTGAGGGATAGAAAACTAACAGATTTTGCTACCATTTACATAACAACAAAGAGATTTTATTAGTGTGCTGCATTTCCCAAGCGCCCTACAGGACATTTAGTCCAGTAGAAGACTTACCAGTACTTCCTTACTTTTAGGGGAAACCATGTAATTATCTGCCTCCCTGTACAGCCTGGAACCACATGCCACTCCAAGGGCAGAGACAACTACTGAAAAAGTCATCAAAATTTTTGCTTATCTAAGTCTGAGAATTATTTGGTAAAGTAGGGAGTCAGTAAAAACATGGAAAATCCTCAACGAGATTGATTGACACAGCAGCCTCAGCAATGGGCTCAAACTTAACAAAGATCATGCAGGACTGGACAACATTTCCTTCTGTTGTATAGAAGGTCATCATGGGGAGTCAACTCCGCAGCAGCTAGCAACATGTCTGAGAATCATGGAGTGATATTCTTGTACCCCAATGAGACCAGTAAATACATGTCTAGAGCACTTCAGTTTCTGGAAAAACGTTATATACGCAAAAATAATGTTAAAATTCAGAAAAAAGTTAAGTAGATATAAAATACTAATAGCACAATAAATATTCATAACCAAAAGCAGAGAATGAAAATATGCTTCTAATTTTTTTCCTGAGTACATGAGTTTTCAAAATCTAATTTAGTAACTTTTTTAAATGAGAAAAAAAAGGAAGGCTGAAAGTTTATACTTTATGGAATAATGACTTATTTATTGCCACTTTTTTTAGCATAAACATACTGAGTATTTTGCTTAACTCTTCCTTGGGAAATCCATTTGGAATGCAAATATTAGTATGAGTATAGTACATCTGGTTTAAAGGGTAAAAATTCAAATTTATATTATACTCACCAAACTAGTTGCATTCAGTAGAAGTTCTGGCATGTCCATTATTCCCACTTTTAAGCTATTCTTTATAAAAAGCCATTTTAAAACTATAACCATACAAAATTAAGCTATGAGCTTTTTGGATGTCTCAAATTCAACATTTTGAAAATACTTCTTACAAGTACTTAGTGACAGTATGACAAATGAATGTCCTATTCACTGTAGTGTAAAGATGACTGACTTAATGAGCTGTGTTTTACTTGTCAATTAAATATCTTTTCCTGTGTGTCTCTTTATAAAGGAATTCCTTGAAACCGCAGAATAGGGGACAAAAAGAAGTATATGATCTCTGTTTTGCCTTCAAGAAGAATAGCCCTGCACATTAGATATAAATGATTGATTCAATAATAGTACTGTTTTTGCTCATAAATTTATCATTATTTATGTATGTTGTTGTTAAAAAAAAACCACCGGTTAGGTGCCATCAAGTTGGTTCTGACTGATAGCGACCCTATGTAATACAGAACGAAAAACTGCCCAGTCCTGCATCATCCTCACAATCATTGCTATGTTTGAGCCTGTTGTTGCAGCCACCACGCCAATCCATCTCATCAAGGGTTTTCCTCTTTTTCGCTGACCCTATCCCTTACTGATATGATGTCCTTCTCCAGGGATTGGTCCTTCATGATAACATGTACAAAATATGTAAAAGAAGTCTTGCCATCCTCCTTTTCAAGGAGCGTTCTAGCTGTACTTCTTCCAGGATAGATTTGTTCATGCTTCTGGCAATCCATGGTATATTCAGCATTCTTCCTCAACACCATACTTCAAGGACATCAATTCTTCTTTGGTCTTTTATATTCATTGTCCTTCTTTGGCATGCATATGAAGTGATTGAAAATACCATGGCTTGAGTCAGGTACACCTTAGTCCTTAAAGTGACATCTTTGCTTTTGAACACTTTAAAGAGGTCTTTTGCAGGAGATTTGTCCAGTGAAATGTGTTTTTCGATTTCTTGACTTCTGCTTCCATGGGTGTTGATTGTGAATCCAAGTAAAATGAAAACCTTGACAAATTCAATCTTTTCTCCATTTATCATGATGTTGCTTATTAGTCCAGTTGGGAGGACTTTTGTTTTCTTTATGTTGAGGTGTAATCCATACTGAAGGCTGTAGTCTTTGATCTTCATCAGTAAGTGCTTCAAGTCCTCTTCACTTTCAGCAAGTAAGGCTGTGTCGTCTGCATATAGCATGTTGTTAGTGAGTCTCCCTCTAATACTGATCCCATATTGTTCTTCATATAGTCCAGCTTCTCAGATTATTTGCCCAGCATACAAATTCAATAAGTATGGTGAAAGGATACAATCCTCACGCCACCTTTCCTGATTTTAAATTACACAGTATCCTCTTGTTCTACTCAAAAAACTGCCTCTTGATCTATGTGCAAGTTCCATATGAGCCTAGTTGAGTGTTCTGGAATTTTTCATTGTTTGCAGTGTTATCCATAATTTGTTATGATCCAGACAGTCAAATGCGTTTCACAGTCAATAAAACACAGGTAAACATCTTTCTGGTACTCTGTGCTTTCATACAGGCAGGATCCATCTAACATCAGCAATGATATCCTTGGTCCCATGGCCTCTTAGCCAGCTTGAATTTCTGGCAGTTCCCTGTTGATATACTGCTGCAGCTGCTTTTGAATGATCTTCAGAAACATTTTACTTGCATGTGATTTTAATGATTTTGTTCAAAAATTTCTGCATTCTGTTGGATCACCTTTCTTTGTAATGGGCACAAATATGGATCTCTTCCAGTTGATTGGCCAGGTAACTGTCTTCCAAATTTCTTGGCACAGACGAGTGGGCACCTCCAGTGCTGCATCCCATGTGTTGAAACATTTCAGTTGATAATTCTGTCAACTCATGAAGCTTTGTTTTTCACCAATTCCTTCAGTGAAGTTTAGATTTCTTCCTTCAGTACTATCAGTGCTTGATTATATGCCATCTCCTGAAATGTTTGAACATCCACCAATTATTTTTGGCACAGTGACTCTGTGTATTCCTTCCATCTTCTTTTGATGCTTCCAGCTTCCTGGGTTATTCAATATTTTGCCTGTAGAATTCTTCAAAACTGCAACCCGAGGCTTGAATTTTTTTTTTTTTTCCTTCAGCTCTTTCAGTTTGAGAAATGCTGAGCTTGTTCTTCTCTTTTGGTTTTCTAACTCCAGGTCTTTGCACATTTTGTTATTATACTTTGTGTCCTTGAGCTGCCCTTTGAAATCTGCTCAGTTTTCCTACTTCATCTTTTCTCCCATTCAGTTTAGCTGCTCTGTGTTCGGGAGCAAGTTTCAGAGTCTCTTCTGACATCCGTTTTGGTCTCTTCTTTCTTTTTTATCTTTTAAATTACCTTCTGCTTTCTTCTTGTATGATGTCCTTGATGTCATTCCACAATTCATCTGGTCTTTGGTCATTAGTGTTTAATGTGTCAAATCTGTTTGTGAGATGCTGTCCAAATTGAGGTGGGATATACTCAAGGTTGTATTTTGGTTCTCGCGGACTTGTTTTAATTTTCTTCAGCTTCAACTTAAACTTGCAAATGAGCAACTAATGGTCTGTTCTGCAACTGGCCCCTAGTCTTGTTCCCACTGATGATCTTGAGCTTTTCCATTGTCTGTTTCCACAGATGTAGTCAATTTGAATCAAATTGGTGAGGTCGACTTGTATGGTCTCAGTTTATGTTGTTGACAAAAGATATTTTCAATGAATAAGTTGTTCTTGCAGAATTCTATCTTGCAATCTCTGGCGTCACTTCTATTGCCAAGGCCATATTTTCCAACTCCTAATCCTTCTTTATTTCCAACTTTTGCATTCCAATCACCAGTAATTATCAGTGCATCTTGATTGCATGTTTGATCAATTTCAGGCTGCAGAAAATGGTAAAAATCTTCAAATTCCTCACCTTTGACATTAGTGGTTGGTGTGTAAATTTGAATAATAGTTGTAATAACCAGTCTTCCTTGTAGGCATACGGATATTAATCTATCACTGCCAGCATTGTACTTCAGTGTAGACCTTGAAATGTTTCTTTTTGACAATGAAAGCAATGCCATTCGTCTTCAATTTGTCATTCCCTACACGTATACTATGTGATTGATTCAAAAGTGCCAGTATCAGCACGTTTCAGCTTACAAATGCCTAGGATATTCATCTTTATGGGTTCCATTTCTTTTTTGACAACTTCCAATTTTCTTACATTCATACTTTCTCATTCCACTTTCTGATTATTAATAGATATTTGCAGCTGTTTCTTCTCATTTTGAGTCATGCCACATTAGCAAACGAAGGTCCTGAAGGGTTGACTCCATCCACATCATTAAGGTTGACTCTATTTTGAGGAAGCAGCTCTTCCGCAGTCATATTTTAATTGCCTTCCAACCTGAGGGGCTCTTATTCTGGCACTATATCAGACAATGTTCTGCTACTATTCATAGGTTTTCACTGGCCAGTTTTTTTTTTCAGAAGTGGACAGCCAGGTCCATCTTCCTAGTCTTTCTTAGTCTGGAAGCTCCACTGAAACCTGTCCGCCATGGGTGACTCTGCTGGTATTTGAAATACTGGTGGCATAGCTTCCAGCATCACAGCAATAGGCAAGCCAGCACAGTATAACAAACTGACAGACGTGTGGTGGTGTATGTACTACATAAGTGAGTAAAAGTGTACTAGCGGACTTAATCAGTTCACATGACCACATTTTCTGTTTCCCTTGTTATTTTATGAATCTGTATGTGATATGTTTTATTTAATTCCAGCTATTCAGAATCTGGGAAACCCTGGTGGCGTAGTGGTTAAGTGCTACTGCTGCTAACCAAGAGGTCGGCTGTTCAAATCTGCCAGGTGCTCCTTGGAAACTCTCTGGGATAGTTCTACTCTGTCCTATAGGGTCGCTATGAGTCAGAATCAACTCGACGGCAGTGGGTTTGGTTTGGTTTATTCAGAATCTATCACTAGTATTGTAATTCTGTTTTCCACAATGAAAAGTTAATGTTATAAATATCTACATTTTAAATTAGTATATTAACCTCCAGATTATATCAAAGAAAAGTAGTTAGTTGCTGGAAATGGAAAAATAACAGTTTTTGTTATTGATAGAATTCTTAATAAATTTTACATATACTTTGGGGTGTTTTAGCTTAATATCTGATTGAGACCTTCAAAAGCATAATATGAATTATTTTTATCCTGCAGTGAATTTCTTGATTGCAAATATTTTTATCTGCATAGAAAACGGAGTGCAGATAGGTTCATAATATTAACTAATTTTTTTTTCCAATTCTGAACTCAAAAATTGTAAGATGTTATCTTTATTTTTACTCAGCATTCTGTTGTAGTCTACATTTTTTTAGGCTGAATTATGTCACATGGTGCTAAATGTGTTAAATTTGAATTAAATATAAATTTTAAAATAAATATATTAAAGCATCAAATAAAAAGGTTTTTTTTTAAGCTACTACTGGAAGAAGTTGAGGACTTTTCCTTCAAGTCAGGCTTTTTCTTCCACTGACACTTGGTTAGTAATCTATACCTCCGTTCCTGTGTTGCCAATTTCATTTGATGGCAACTGGATCTTCAGAGAGATTCAGGTTCAAGAACAGAGCTAAAAAATATATTATGTATAATATATATGTGTCTGTGTATACACACACATATGTATATTTTTCTTTCTCCATTTTTGTTGCTGTTGTTGTTTCTTTTCTTTTTTAATGTACATTATTTTTAGAGCAGTTTTAGCCTTATAGAAAAAATTGTGTGGAAAGTACAGAAAGTTCCCATATACGTTCTCTTCCCCCTGCACACTATCCTTTAGTTTTTTATACATATGTTTACATGCAATATTTTTCTATGATCATAATTTCATTTATATCCTTCTTCTTTGAATTCCTATCCCCTCTGTTCTGTAGCAAACCATTATTTGTCACAATCCCATCTCCCTTTCCACTCCCCTCCCATGTAAATTAAAATAGTTATCTAAGCACCTCTAGACTCTAGCTCTATAAATCACCCTGGGCTGGAGCAAAGGAGCCCTGGTGGTGCAGTGGTTCAGCACTTGGCTGCTAACCAAAAGGCTGGCAGTTTGAACCCACCAGATATGGCAGTCTGGGCTGCAACTTGAAGATAAAGAGATTAAGGCTGTATTAACAAGTACTTGTTGTGAATAAGGGTAAAGGCCTAAAATTTATGAATGATAAAAAATATTATGAGGAAAATTGCAGCCTAGACAAATTCCATTTTGCTTATTTAAAAACATGGGTTTTGGTCACTCAGACCACTTGGGTAGGTCATTTAACCTCTCTAAAACCTTGGGTATTTTTAGCAAAAAAATGATAATAATACTGGTATTAATTTCATAATATTAAAGGATAATGGAGAAAAAGTTTAGCACAGTGTGTGGCAAGTAGTAACTGCTCAGTAGATCATAGTTTTTAATTATTCTACTTGTTTTTCCTCCTCCTCGCTCTTCCCCTCCCGCTCCTTCCCCTCCTCTCCTTTGCTTTTTCCTGCTTGTCTTCCTTCTCCTATGCTTCCCCCTCCTTCTTCTTCTATCTCATTATTATATTTATGTTGTTATTATTACCGCTTTCACTGGCGTTTCCAGCCCTTCATAAAACTACGTCCAAAGTTAAATGCTGCATGTAGAGCCTGGAGCGTAAATATTCATCTGAATGAAGCGGCAGCCATAATGGTAAATGTACCTTATAAAAGATTTATAAGGTGAAGAAACAGTTAATTCACATGTGTTTGTCTTGCATTTTGGAATGCTGTTTTTTTTCCTAGAAGGATTAGTTCTAAAATCATTATTGATAATGACAGTCACTCACAATTAATTAAGCTACTAATTTACTTAAAAAAGCAGTAGCATTAGGTTGTAATGAAGGTTTTTCTATTAGATTTTGAAGGACATCATGTTTATGAAGCAGTTTCCCTCCCATTGACATCTTAACTAAATATATTAGAGTGTTATCCAAAAAATCAGCTTCTTCATCTTTCTTTGCAGGGTACAGATTTACATTTAAGTGCAGAGATATTAACTTCTCACCTATGTTCTGTTATTTTAAAGATTAATAAAATGTCTCCAGACATAGACATTGTCAAAAACTGCTCCCAGTTGACAACCACTGGCATGATGAAGGATGACATAATAATATTAAATACTTAATAAATATCATTTAATTTAATTTTTATAGAAAACCAAAGAGTTAGGATTTATTTGTTGAGCTGAGACTCAGAAAAGTTGTTTCTTTTGTAAGATTGCAGACTTAACAAGTGGTAATATTCAGCACTCAACTCTGGTGTGATGACCTCACAACCTACACTGAACAATCATATAGAGTTGAAGGAAATAAGATGAAAAAGTGACAATTAAACATTGTGCCCACCTAACAATTTTGCTGAGAGCCAACACTGGTCAGTTTTTTCTTTGTTAACATCAACTACAAAAGCTAGTTAACTTTATATCCTATTTTGAATTCAGAACTTGTATTATAGTTGTTAGATTATGATTTGTGAAAGTACTTGGGAGGCAGGAAAAGGGCAGAATATTACTATTAAAATGATAGCTTCAATGGGATTTCAATGTAAACTGCCTGTGAAGGGGTTTAAATTGTACAGAATCTGAAAGATTAGATATAAACTGCGAGCATTTTTCTACCTGAAACGTGACTATGAGATGTTAACTTCAAAAGCTGTAGTTAGAGACTAAGTAGGGCTTGAAAATGAGAGCGAAAATGATTAGTTGATTTATCCATTCATCTACTCATTTGTTCCATCAACAAGTTTGTATTCTCCATGAGGGTAAGGACCTCATTTTATTCACTGTTATTTTACCTCACCTTGTAAGGAAGCTGACTTTAAATATTTGTCAAATGAAAAACAATGCAAAAGAAAATAAGCATTTTTCTGACTATGTGTGTGGTGTGTTTGTGTGTGTGTGTGTGTGTAACGGACACATTCAGGACGTGAATTATGTAAAGTCTGTTCTTTAAAGAGCTAATAGCTTAGGAAGGTGTAATAGGCAGGGAGTAAACAAAGAATATAGACATCTAAAGAATAATGTGTTCAAAATAAAATAAAATTATAAATTTATGAGAGTATGAAGCATTTTAAAGCTGAGTTTTATATATATACACTTATCACACCTACCCATTACAAATCAAACAAAGCCTAGACCATTAAATTCTGACCCTACCCAATGTTAATTGAGTGGAGTTTATCATTACATTCCACAACTGAATTAGTTTTCTATTGCTGTGTAACAAATTATCATAGACTTGATGACTTAAAATAACACCCACTAATTAGCTCACAGTTCCATAGGTCAGAAGTGTGGCACAGTATGGCTGGGTTCTCTTCTCAGAGTATCACAAGGCTGAAATCAAAGCGTTGATCAGGCTAAGTTCTTGTCTGTAGGCTTTGGGTGAGATATCCACGACCAAACTCTTTCTTGTTATTGGCAGACTTCAGTTGTGTAACTGAGGTCCCTGTTTCTTTGATGGTTGTCAGTTGGAAGCTTTCAGCTCCTACAGGCCATCTACAAGCCTTAATGCATGGCTCCAGCATCTTCAAACAAGCATGACTAAGTCAAATCATGTTCTTCCTTCAAATCTCAGATTTCTGGAAACAGCTGGAGAAAACTTTCTGCTTGCAAAGGCTCATGTGATTGTGTTAGGCCCACCATATAATCTCTGTCTTAAAGTCAACTGTGCCATATAATATAACGTAATCAAGGGAGTGCAGTCCTTCACATTCACAGACCTGTGGATTATGCAGGAAATGATTACCAGGAAAAGGGAAATTTTGGGGATCATTTACAATCCTGCCTACCATACCAGCCTTCAGCCTTTTTTTTAACATTACTTTGTCATATGGTTCTCATTAACTATTAGACTAGATTAGTCATAGTTGTCATAGTACATAATGAGGCCTTGATCTAATGATCGCAATCTTTATTGTCATTACTTTTGTTAAATTTTCTGTCTTCCTTTTTAAGTTGTAAACATGTTAATGGCCAGGCCTGGTTTGGTTTCATCCCAAGTGCATTTCTGGCAACTACCACCTTGCCTGCATACACAAACTAAATCAATAAGTATTTGTGGAAGGAGGAAATGAAAGCGAACTCTAGCAAAATTATATTAAGAAGTTACTGATCAGCTTAATCTTAATAGCTGATCTGTATTTGCATTGTTCAAGTCTCAGCTTAAATTTTACCTTCCCAGCTCATTGCTACACTGCACTTGTTGTTGTTAGTTTCCATTGAGCTGGTGCTGACTGATGGCTATGTTATGTGTTGTCAGTTGTGTTGAGTCACTTTTGACTCATGGTGACCCCATGTGTGCAGAGTAAAACTGCTCCATAGGTTTTTTAAGGCTGTGACCTTCAGAAGCGGATTGCCAGTCCTGTCTTCTGAGACACATGTGGATGGGTTTGAATTGCCTAACTTTTAGCCAGTAGTTCAGTGCTTAACCGTTTGTGCCACACAGAGACCTGATGTTACATATAACAGAATGAAATGTTGCCCTGTCCTGTGCCATCTCCATAATCTTTAATATGTTTGAGTCTATGGTTGGGGCTATTGTGTCAGCCCATCTCACTGAGGATTTTCCTAGTTTTTATTTTTTGCTGACCCTGTACTTTAACAAACATGATGTTCTTTTGTAGTGATTGGTCTTTCCTGATGACACGTCTGAAGTAAGTAAGCCAAAGTCTCACCATCCTCACTTCTAAGGAACATTCCCGTTGGATTTCCTCTAACACTAAATTGTTCATTCTTCAGGTAGTCCATGGTATACAATAAAAAAACAAAACAAAACAATACTCAATGTTAAATAGCATGTATTCAGTATTCTTTGCCAACACCACAATTCAAATGCATCAAGACTTTTTATGTCTCCTTTTTTTTATTGTCCATCTTTCACATGCATATAAGGTGATTGAAAATACCATGACTTAGATCAGGAACATTTTAGTCATCAAAGTGACATCTTTGAGTTTTTAACACTTTAAGGAAGTTTTTTGCAGTAGATTTGCTCAGTGCAATAAGCTGTTTGATATTTTGACTGCTGCTTCTAGGGTGTTGATTGTTGAGCCTAGTAGGATGCAATTCTTGACAACTTCAAATTTTCTCTCCATTTATCACGATGTTATTTATTGGTGCATTGGTGAACTTGCTAGCATTTGATATACTAGTGGCATAGCTACTAGTATTAGAATCAGATGCGAGTCACCACAGTATGACAAACTGACAGCCCGGTGGTAGACAATGCACTTAGCCTTCCTCAGTTACTCCCTGTGACATCATCTTGTGCATTAACTTTCTATCTCTTATCACTTTCTGTAATGATATTTTTTACTCATATTTTACTTGTTTATTATCTCATTCCCCTACTAGAATATAAGATTGGTATTTAATCCATCTCATGCACTGATATATCTTCAGTGTCTGGCCTATCACCTGGTCCATTATGGGTGTTCAATAAACACTGAAAGAATGAATGATGGCCTCATGAAACAGTCCTATAGAACTTGGATGTAATTTTTTCATGTCCCAAAGAGTAACTTGGACGTTTAAAACATTTTTTTTTTTAATGTATTGCAGAAGTTTTCTAATCTTTTTGGACAATTATTTCAATGCTAGCTAAACTACAATCTGTAATTTTCACTTTAATTACATCATACATTTACCTCACACTTAGCTGTACCCTCCCCCCACCCTAAATCAGGAGTAAATTAATGAACAAATGTAAGGCAACTATGGGTGAAGCTAATTAAGGATTAATAAAAAGTTTAAATAGCTATCTTTAGAAAAGGAAGGGGGTAATAGTAACACCAATAATTTCATATAATCAAAATGCTAATTTCATGAAGTGAATTTATGACCCTAGCACTCCCTTGGACACAACTATTTTTCACAAAATAGGGTCCTCATATTTATACTATACTCTTTCCTATGGTATGCTGAAAATCTAAAGTAAAAACAATATGACATGCATCACTATTTGTAAAACATTTTGGGCTGCCCAGAGGTTTCTGTGCCATTACCAATTACAACTCCAAGAATGTTTTCCTAATCCTATTGTCAAATGGAAAGTGACAGTTTCTGGTACTTTGCAGCTTAAAAAATCATCTCCCAGAAAACACCTTGATCAGCATAAATTTAGGTTGTTAGGGATGCATTTTTCATAAGCTGAATGCCCTGATGTAATTTTAGGTATCTTAAAAATATAATTATCTAGATACAAACTGCCGGTAAATAGATCCTTGCCTCTTTTTCTTTTAAATCCTGAAAGCTCAGTTTTCTAAATACAGCTTGAGTAGGAAAACCATTGACTGCTGCAGACTACTGCCACTTGAGACAGATTGATAAATGCACAAAAACCTTTAAAAATCTCTGTTTCTTATTTACTAATAATTATCTTCTATTAGCTCTTCTGTCATCACCCATTTAGTCTATCAAATGTAACTGACTAATGCTAAATAACTTTGTAAGACTTTGAACTTAAAATAGTAAATCTTAGAAAGTATCTTAGATTTGTGTGTTGTACGAAATCTTAGACTTATCTTACAAAAACTGGGTGTATTTTCATTTATCTTTTGATTTAGGTCTTTTTTTTTTTCTTTTTACATTTCCCATTGTCTGCATGTGTATGTTTTACGTTTGTGCATTGAGATACTTGTCTTTTAAACTCAACCCCAAAAAGTATGGTCATAAGCTGTCATCTTTCTGTTTTCTCTCTACACTGTACTAACTGGTATTACTTTGACATTGTTGATCCCTTCATCACGTATCTGTTTCCCTGGCAGCCTGTGAAAATCCCTAACCTTTTTCTCTAGTTTATAAATTCAGGCATCTAGAAGGACCAAACTGGACCTCAAATGATAAAGGAAAATTTGCCAACAAAGATTAGATTAAACAGCTTCCTTTCCCACTCTCTAAATACACTGCAGTCCTCATTCTGAATTCCAGATAAGCTTTTAACCAATAGAGTAGGTGTGTTTATGAATAATTAGTGGATAACTTCACTTTCACTACTGTAATTGTACTAGGAAAAATATATCTTCATTTTATGGTCCTGGTGACATATTATGTGAAGTGTAGCTGAAAATGTGCTGTCAAAAGACTGTAGAGTGGATGTTTCTAGTGGTTCTGCTCTTGTTATGTCACCCTGGAAAGAAGACCTTGAAGTCAGTCAGTGTACCAAGATCACTGTACTCCAAATATTATACAGCAAAGATCTGTGACCTCAATTATAATAACAAGGACTTATTTTCTCTTAACTCTGTAGGCTTAGCAAATTATTAGCCTTTCAGTTCAAATGATCAAAAAACACATGTGCGATGGTGGGTATTAAGATTAGTAAGTACTCTTTTTTTTTTTCTAAATGGAGACAGTCAAAGTGAACCTCAAGGTTCTTTTCGTTAATGAGACTATTAATGTTGACCAGTTGCAAACAGTTTTATCTACAGATTATATAAATTATTCAGCTGAAGTATCTGGCTATCAGTATTTTAAAATAACAGGCATATCTGCCATTTGACATAAAACCAGGTTCCCATTGAACCGAGCAAAAGGCCACCACACTGAAGATCCTCCTTTTTAATAGCCTGGTGAAAGAAAATTGGATTGTTGACCAAATCTTCTTGGTCACTTCCCATGGGAGGAAAAAAAATTCCTTTGGAGGACAGTGATGAATAGCTTGGCATATGCTGACACTTCCTTACAGTCTTTTCAATAGCAGAATCATTTCCAGGCCACCAGACACAGTGAATAATTCTTGAATGTGCTACATGTGGTGTGGCCAAGATGACAGTACTGCCATCTGGAATAATAACAAAATTTCCTCACAACAGACATCCTTTATGGACAGATACCTCATGCAGATCATGTGTCAAGGGCTTGAGTTCTTCAGACATTCCCCCACTGGACCTTGTAGTCACAAATAGAAACACTTTTGTAGCAACAAAAAATTATCATAGATAAGAATTGCCTAAACCATACTCTGTTGCCTTTTTTGTCCTTATGGATAGAAGGAAGGATATAGAACCCACTCATATATAAAAAACATGTACTCACCTTTTTCATCCAATGAGAAAGATCACATTGTTATTTACAGTGGAAAAAGAGAAAGCTCACAAGTGACTGGGACACCGCAGACTACTGAGAAAATAATGATGAAATCTTTATCTCAGCTTATATCACCAAACATAAATGCAGCAGCTCTTAACAATATCCTGATTTCTTTCTGCTTTCAACACCATTGTTTTACTGTCTCTCCAAAATGGTCTTTTGCCCCTCCTGAATCTTACAACTTTATTTTGTATTTCCCAATTAGTTTTTTCTTTAATATTCTTCTTATTACTAAATTTTATCTATCCAGTGATTTTCAAGTTTTTTGAAATTGAGAACTTCCTTCATATTATGTCAGCTATAGACATGAAATAAATAAAAGATCTCCCTTATTAAATCAGAAGAAATGGGTGAGGCTCCGTTATAGGTTGAGGTGGTCCCTACTCCTTAACATCTCTGGAATTTTATTGACAGGGCCTCTAGAGCTCCAATGAGCCAGTTTGAGAAACATCTGACTTTGCTATGGTGAGATTTCTGGTCACTTTTCTTTCCCTAGAAACTCTGTCATAACCATTAATTCAGCTTATGAAGTTCAGAGATAGTGTCTAACAAATGGATGTTTTGAACTATGCTATTGAAATACTAGAATAAAAGGCTGGTTTACTATTATTATCAAAATGGAACAAAGAGTTGGATAAAGGAAAACATATATAAGGATTCACAAAGGAAAGATGTGAAATTTAATTATACTCTTCTTCCTGTTGTCAAAAAGTACCATTGACTATAACTTGTACAATCTATAAATGTATGCGTGCAAACTTGCCTTTATCTTTTAGACATGTATGTTTGAGCCTTGCTCCCTTTAGGCTAAGTGGTCTGTAAAATTGTGCCTGGATGAAATATGTTGTAATTGTGTTAGTTCATAGTTTCATTCTTTGGCTTACTTGATATAGAAAAAAATTTTTTTTTTTTATACAAGACAAAAATAGGATACTGTATGTTTTTGACTGTTGAAAACCTATTTTGGGAGCATTTTTGTGGTTTACTGAACTCAACCCCAAATCCCCTGTTTTCAGTGACAAAGAAATGGGAGATAAAATTATGAAAAGTTTTATACAAGCATTCCATTTGTATAAAAATATTGTATGTTAGCATAAAAAGAACATATAATGAAAATGACTATATTAAGATAAATTTTCACTCACAAGAAATTATATTAATGTAGACTCTGTTTCACTAACTAGTTATTTTACACACCATTTATATAGTTATACATAAAAACAAAATTTTACAATACATAAATATTTTTTTCATATATTTGGTAGCCAGGTTTTTAAGTAATACAAATTCACGGAAAACACCTGACTAGTAAGTTGTCACTGTATGTACAAAATTTGAGGGGATTATGTATGTATGTATGTATCTGCTTTAGTAGTAGTAGTATATACTTCATTGAATTTAGTATAAAATACAAACTCATTACCATGTAAGTCCTACATGATCTGGCTCCTTTTCAGTCTCTTATCTCACCTTATCAGTCTTCCGCTTATTCACCATGATCCGGCCATTCGGGCTATCTTTCCGTCTCGCAGACCAGTAAAGCTTGCTCTTTTCCTCTGCCTAGAATATGACCTCCCACCCCAGACCTTCATATAGTGGATCTCAAATTCAGCTTTACCTTCTCCAGTTGGCTATTATTTAAAAGTCACTAAAACTATCTCTCAGCATCACTTTTATCCCAGTAGCCGTTATGTTTTTATTGCTTTGGAAATTATTTTAGTTGTTTATATGTATTCTTGTTTATTGTCATTCTTTGCCTACTAGCTTGTAACCTGCTCAAAGGAAAGGACTTCATCTATTTTATTCAATACTCTAATCCTTATGGCAAGAATAGTATTTTTCAAAGAACAGAATTTCAATATATATCTGTTAAATAAAATGAATGAATGAATAAATAAACACATATTTGAGCTGTATAGCCTATGACTTTAAAAGTATGGTTATCAAAACATGACAGGCTGAGAATACTTTTGTTTGCAAATATGTAATACACACTCTAAGATTAGCCAGACAACCAGGAAAAAAAGAGATTATTATCCTTGGTTAATGTTAATTTATGTTATTCTATCCTTTAAAAGCTAGGAAAGGAAAAATAAAAATTTACAAGTTCTAGACAGCACTGATAGTGAATAGACAAAAATGGATAATAAATGTTAGCTGGATTAATTCGTGGCCTACTTGAAGGATCCTCCTGGCCCACCAGACTTCCAGGAATACTGATTGTACTCATGTTGCAGATTAAGGAAAGCAGTGGAATATTTGTGAATGATGGCTGTCAAAGTTTTAGTAGGATTTTATATTTCATAATTACTTTGGTTGTGTCCTTACTTGCCAATCTTACCAACTTTTGCTTGTTCTTTTAGTACCAGCTTAAATGAGCACCCTTTGCAGACATTCCTGACCCACCGCATAGTCCCCACATCACCTCATAAAGCCCTGTAGCTGTTTACATAGTTCATTTAGTGCATCTGTTTGTACATAATCCTTTCCCACTCCATTGGGATCTATTTAAAGTTAAGAATTTCATTTTGTGTCTTCATTGCTTTGTCCCATGTCTAGACAATAAGTGCCCAATAGATGTCCATGGATGGAATAAGTGCTGAATTTTTTTATTAAGGCAGTTTTAAGAACCAAACAGTGTTGGAAATCCTTGATGTTTTCCTCTCTTTGACAACTAATGCACATGCTGTCTGGCATCTTTTATGTTACCATAAGATGTCAACATGTAGAGATTTTGTTTTCAAAATAATTATCTGTGTAACTAATGGATCAATTAATCTTAGGTATTATGCATTATGTTATCATGTCTCCTATCAGTGTTCCTGTAGATATTTCTTGACATCTGAAAGAAGTAATATAAACTGCTTGCCATTACTTTTTAAGAAATGCAAGAATATTGTATTTTTTAAATGAAAAATGGATTATGTAAATTACTGCATTTACACTGCAAAGTTGGTAGTTAAATTTTTGATCAATAAGAGATTGAATATGAGTTTAAATGGTTTAGCTTATAGTCTTTTATGATTCTTAAGTGTAATAACTGTCTTAAGTGGTGGTAAAACAGTTTATTAGCATAAAACAACCAAAGAAAAATGCTACTGATTGTCATTATTTGTAATTAATGAAATGCTTTGTTCACTATAGCCAGTGAAGAAACCTGGAGTGAAATATGTCAAATGGAAGCAAAAGCAGTATTATCTGCTGCCATATCCAATAGCAATATCAATTCTAAGCAGAGAAGACAATGCAGCCCCATATAGAAAAAACTAATAGTGCTGGTGCTAATTTTGTTCTAGTACTCTGCCATTCAAAAATGAGAATCATGGGTACACATTTGAACAAGTGAGTGTGGAACTCTTGAGTGTGGAGAAACGTTTAATTGAATCATTGTTTAATGGCAAACCTTTAGAGAAGAACAGTAGTTAATATTATTGCTCGTGTAAAAAGACCAGACTCAATGGTCTGACAGAGACTGGAGGAACCTCCGAAACTATGGCCCCCAAATGCACAGTTAACCCAGGACTGAAACTGTTGTTTTATAGGTCTGTCTAATCTTTGTCTGAAGCTCACTCTCTAGACAAAGATTAGACAGGACTATAAAACAAAAAAACAATACACATGAGGAATGTGCTTCTTAGTTCAATCAGATATACCAGACCAAATGGGCAGCTCATGTCCAAAAGCAGGATGAGAAGGCTGGGAGGGACGGGAACTGACCGAATGGATCCTGGGAACCCGGGGTGGAAAGAGGGAGTGTGTTGTCACATTGTGAGAATGTCAATTAATGTCACAAAACAATATGTGTATAAATTTTTGAGTGAGAAATTAACTTGAGCTGTAAACTTTCTCCTAAAGCACAATTAAAAAAAAATGAAGTTCTTAATTCTTTATGGCTCAATGATATTATCAAAATCCCCATGATGTGGAATCTTGTGTTTCTCTCCTACTAGATTTGCTACTGTCTTGCTCATTGAAGCCCCATCTATACATAACCAATTAGAGATATGGCTTGGATTGGAGCTACTTTAACGTGTTCAGAATAGAGCATCATTCAAAAATATACATGCCATAAAATGTTACTACTGGAATGATTTAGTAGATAAGAAAACTGGAGCCCATAGAGTAAGTGACGCTCAAACTCCAGTGTACATCATTTTCTTCAGCTCCATCCTCACAGTTATTTGAGGAGGCTGGAGTTGGTCTATATGATTTTGATGCAGGCAACAGGTAAATTGCTGTGTAGAAACCTTGTCGGTTGTTTCCTAGTTCAATGTATTTGTATTACTCTGTGAATTTTGAATATATTGAGACAATCTACGATCTGTTAGCTACACTACATCTTTGAACAGAGCTATTGTATTGTAAAGTGTTAATACTGAATTTGGGGGCTTAGACAACATAGAATTATCACAGGGTATATTTATGAAAAAAACAAACAAAAAACACTTGTGCCCAACCTCATACAACACCACAACAACCCTAGAGCATATTAAGCATTATAGGACTTATTTCCCTGCCAGCTGTGAAATTTGATTATTTTGCTTATACAAATATAAATTTTATTTATCACAAAACACTCTCTAAAGATTTGATTCGTCTCTAAATTTAAAATCCTTGTAAAATAGAAGATTTAAAAAGAAACAACTAGGTTGTTCTTTCTCCTTTAAAATATCAAAGGCCATCAGATTAGTCATATAATTTGTGACTAGTTTCTAAAATGTGCCATTTTTACAGTGGTTTGTATTTTCTCTTTGGACAAATTGTTTTTGACATGCAGATGAAAGAGGAGAGGAAAGCAACATTTTACAGAATGTGATTTTTTTTTTTTAGAATAATATTTCACAATGAAGTCTGGTGAAACACCCTATTAATTTTATGAACTAACTTCTGAAGTATATGACAAAAATAGATTGTCAGGTACATCTTACCATTCATCAAGAGTAATATTGCTGGCACATCTTTATTTTTATATTACTTAAAAGATGTGTCAAAAATATCTATTTCAACTGTGAAAATGTAAACCATGAATTCCAAATTATTTTACTTTTTTCAAGGTTCATGTCTACGACATCTAAATTAAATGCTAGAATGATAAGTATATACACAATTTTTCTTGGCCTCTGAAGAAAAGAAATTTTATTTTATATAAATGTGATATAAATATGTGTGGGTTTCTCTCTCTCTTTGCACTTTTAGGGGTAAATTCTTAATCTTATGGATTAAATACATTAGATTACTTTCTAGATACAGTAATTACAGCTTATTGGTGACACTGTCATTAGCAAAGCAATCCTAATGTGTAATTTATAGCAATGCCATGAATGATTAATTCAAGATAAATTTGATCATAGCTTGTAATCATAATGAAACAAGTAGGTGCTGGAGGAAGAACTTTTCCTCAGTCATAAGTGAAGGTGTACCAAAAAAAATCTGAACAGTTTAGGTTAAAAAAAAAAAAAAAAACATCAAATTGTGGATTATATATATGCTCAACAAGCTGACTGAAGTTCTTTGCTGAAAATGACCAGAAAACAGGTGGCTTGTTTGGTTCATGTGTGACCTCCGTCTGAAAAGGACAGAGATTCGGTTCATCTTTGTGTCCTTAGTGTCTGAATCATTGTAGGCCTAAAATGTGTATTTTTTTTAATGAATGAATGAATGCAGGAATGAATACATGAGAGATGAGTTACCCTGATTTATAAGACCAGGTCTTATGTGTTACCCTGACAATTTGAGACAAAACTTCCTCTTTTATTCAACAACATTCCAACCAAGAACTGGTCAGCTTTCCTTCCCCTGGATACGCCAAGTCCTATCCCAATTTTTACACTCCCATTTCTCTCTGTACTCCTCTTCCCCTAGATAATCACATCATAATTCTAGTATCTCCTGTCCAGAGAGACCTTCCAGAATACTCTAATTTCACCTGTCATTATCTGAAGTGTTTGTGGATTATATACGTGTATATTAAATGTGTGTGTGTGTGCATGTATACATTGTATATATGTCTTATACATTACATGTATTTTTATGTTGTCTTTGTTGTTAGGTGTTATCAAGTTGATGCTGACTCATAGCGACCCTATGTACAACAGAACGAAATACTGCCCGGTCCGATCCTGCACCATCCTCACAGTTGTTATGCTTGAGCTGGTTGTTGCAGCCACTATGTCGCTACATCTTGAGAGTCTTCCTCTTTTTCACTGACTCTCTACTTTACCAAGCATGATGTCTCTCTTCAGGGACTGGTCCATCCTGATAACATGTCCAAAGTATGTGAGACTTACTTTCACTGTTTTTACTTCTAAGGAGCATTCTGGTTGTACTTCTTCCAAGACATATTTGTTCATTCTTTGGCAGTCCATGGTATACTCAATATTCTTCGGCAATATCACTATTCAAAGGCATCGATTTTTCTTCGGTCTTCATTATTCATCGTCTAGCTTTCACTTGCATATGAAGCAATTGAAAACACCATGGCTTGGGTCAGGGGTACCTTAGTCTTCAAGGTGATACTTTTTTTTTTTTTTAGCACTTTAAAGACGTCTTTTTTTTTTTTTTTTTTGTAGCAGACTTGCCCAATGCAATGTCCTTTGATTTCTTGACCACTGCTTCCATGGGCATTGACTGTGGTTCCAAGTAAAATGAAATCCTTGACAACTTCAATCTTTTCTGTCTTTATCATGATGTTGCTTATTTGCCTAGTTGTGAGGATTTTTGTTTTCTTTACGTTGAGGTATATAATCCATACTGAAGGTTGTACTCTTTGATCTTCATCAGTAATTTCTTCTAGTCTTCTTCACTTTCAGCAAGCAAGGCTGTGTCATCTGCATAATGCAGGTTGTTAATGAGTCTTCCTCCAATCCCGATGCCACATTCTTCTTCATAGAGTCCAGCTTCGTGAAGTATTCGCTCAGCATACAGATTGAATAAGTCTGGAGAAAGGATACAACCCTGATGCACACCTTTCCTGACTTTAAAGCATGCAGCGTTCCCTTGTTTTGTCTGAACGACTGCCTCTTGATCTATGTACAGGTCCCTCATGAGTACAACTAAGTGTCCTGGAATTCCCATCCCATATATTCTTAATACATAATGCTTATTATCTTCCTATTTCACTAGGCACTTTAGAAGAATGTGCTGAATGAATGGATGAATGTTATTGTTTTATAAACTTTCTCAAGTGCATTCAAGAGATTATTGCTATAGAGAAGAATTAAATATTATAATATGAATTAGATAAATATGTTTTAGTTTGTGATTTAAAATAAGGAAAAAATGTCATTAATAACAGGTGTGGTTTTAAAAAGCATTTATATAGGGCTTTCACTTTTTCAATTATATTTCATCTTTGATAGTGCAGAAATAAATGAAGACCTAATGCTCAGAAATCATTGTATATATTGCATGTGATAAAAATAAAATAATAGGACTGTTGTCGAGCAGGGGAACGTAATGTGATGTAAATTTCATAGCTTAAAATTAGATTACCTAAACATATGTGTGACAAAGGTGTATGTTATCAATTTAAGCAGTGGCAGGAAACAACGATATAAAATCATATGACCAATTTGTGGTAATATCAGCTCATAATAATATCTTCCTTACCTAGTGCTTTTTGTACTATTCAGCAATACTAATAAAACCCTTTTAAACTTTACTTTTCCTATAAGGTACATTTTCTCTTCCTTTCTCTCTCTCTCTCTCTCTGTTTTGTTTTAACTTTTATGCGGTATTAGATGAACAAACAATGCTTAGACAGAAATGTAATGTGAAGTAAGTGTTCTGTCCTGGAGTTTCGATGTCTCACTTCTCCTCCTGGCTTGGCCATTAACGTTTTACTTAACCTTCAGACCTCAATTTTTTTTTTAAAACATGTAAAATAAGCTTGACTCAGGTGATCTCTAACATTATAAGATTATATGGTTCTGTTAAAAATAGTTGATTGAGTCAAGTTCATTTTAAGTTGGTTTTCGAAGTTTCAAAACCATGTCCTAGTATTTAATTTCTGCCAACTGTACCCTTGGGCTTCTGTTTGGCTACTGTGCGAGAGTGGCATACTGACCCTGGATGAATCAGAGAAGAAAGCAGCATAGCCTGAGGAATCTGGTATGAAAAGCCAACAATTTTCAGACCTTTTTTTTTTTTTGATGATTTATGCTGTATTTTAGATACTGGCAAATAAGATTTTCTTTTTTAAATTTAGCTTTCCAAAGCAATAACTTTAAGGTTCCAGAGTCAGTGGCTTAGAGACACATTACAACAAAATCTATAGGAGTGTTCCTAGTTTTATACTGTAAAAGACTCAGGGGAAATAATGCTGTCTAATGTTTTCTGTGGATGAAATGGTTGCTTCATTTAAATGCAAAATGCATTTGACTACCTTAGGGTGCACCTTCTCTTTTGAGTTTCTTTGTTGTTTTGGGGAGAGTAGATAAGTCCTATTAAATTTGAAGTGGAATTTATATATAAAAAGAAGGAATCTCTTCAAACCAAAGAAATCTATGGTCAGGTTTTTCTTGTGTGTGCAAATGTTAAATTTTGCATTTGGGAAGAAAGCAAGATTCTGACAATTGATCTCAAAAGGCCTTTTACTTGTATTAACTTATTTTTCAATATACAAGTTACACATAGTCCCTTACCAAAATTATATTGAGTAACTTATAAGGAAATGAAAATATATGTGAAACATCAACATGACTTTGCTCTTTATTAGTGTTAACTCATGAATACATTTAAGAAGAATGAATAGGTATAGAATGCTGTTTGTTTAAGTGTAATATCCAGGGAGACATATAAATGATGTTTCAGTAAGTCAGTAAAACATTTTGTTCTCATTTAAAAAAATAAAAATAATTGCAATATGAAAGGAACAAAACGTAAATTTATTTATGACATTCGTCATATGCGATGAGGGATACAAAAGAGAGTTTATTACTTTTATTTTAGGGTGAAAAAACAGACAGAGAAATCAAGGTTTTAAGAAAGCTAGTAAGTTTCAATACCACGATCCAGCCCAAGTTTTGATTCTAAGTCCAATGTTCTTTCCTCATGGTCACACTTCTGTACATTTTTAAGAAAAATAATTTAAATGTTATATTACTAAATTTGAATTCTAACATTACCCTAGTCTATAATCTCTAATTCTTATTTTTTACCTCTAAATTCATATTGAATAAATAGAAGATAATTTAGATAGCTTTCAGTAGCCAAGTTACTTATTTATCTAGAACTAAAATCACTTCTGATATTCTACCACTAAAAGAGGGACAAATGGAAGGAAGGTTTGCTGAATTAGATTCCAACTTAAGCTCCTCTACTTCCTTTTATTAAAGAGCCCTGCCCTGATATATCTACTGCTGTGTAGATACAGGAAATGGCAGGAGCAGAACCTGAGGAAATGGAGGGACCCTTTTCAATTGTGAATCCTCAATCTTTGAATGCTGCTACATTACCAATCATTGATATACAACAAAATCTGGCACTTTTGTAACAGTCTATGATTGATTTTTTTGGAGCCCTGGTAGCACAGTGGTTAAGAGCTCAGCTGCTAACCAAAAAGTCAGCAGTATGAATTGGAAGCCCTATGTGACAGTTCTACTCTGTCCCAAAGGGCCGCTCTAGGAGTCAGAATCAACTTGACTGCAGTAGGTTTGTTTTGTGTGTGTGTGTGCGTGTGTGTTCGTTTTAATGACTGATTTAGTCTGGTTGCCTTATCTACTGTAGCTTCCAGTATGGCTCTGTCTCTTAATTAGACAGTTGTCTTTATGAGTAAGAGATTAAAAATGTTTTCTTAATGTTAATCATAAAATACTTGTGCAAGAATAATTGGGAAGATTGCATTAATTTGGCTAAAATGAGATGATTAAGATAGTATCCTGCTCACAAGCCTTTGGATTATTTTAAATCTAAGGTATTATCATCTGTGTTTTTAGTATGTATACCATACCTCTGTTCCATTTTTGCAGATAGTAAAAATTTGGTTAGATGTAACTTTTATGACACAATTTTAAACATTCTAAATATCTCAATTTCTTTCATTGTTTTTGAAAGCTGATTTGAAATATCAGAATTTTTTTTTTTTTTAATCATTACAACATCTATAGGTATGAATAAAGACTAGAATTTAAACATGGATTCTACGGAGAATGTGTGGGTGTGGGTGTGTCTTTTTTCCCATGTGAAAAGTTACCAGGCCCATCTAATGCACACCATGAGGGTTTAGGGACTCTGCCTGAGAAGCTGACTTGTAAATGCAGGAAGAATGCAATTACAGTTTCTGTCAGTTGAGCTACAGTAGTTCTTAGAGAATTTCACAACCCTTAATGATTTTCTTCTGAACACTGGCTTTATATATTTCAAGCCATTTCCTTTTTTGCGTAATCTTTGAGTTTTTAATTGGGATTTACAAGTATAAAAATGATTTTTAAAACATTTTATTTTAGGCAGAATTCAAATATGCACCCATAGAAAAAATTACATTTTGCTTTTTAATTGGAAGTTAAATGAACTTTATTAGATACAAAAAATTATCCTAGATTACAGTAAACTATTAGATGTGGCAAGAAACTAGACACACCATGGAACAGATAATTCATGAAACTAAGCATTTTCTCTAAAGTATTTTTTGTAAGCAAGATCGTAAAGCTGGGGTTGAACACAACATGATATTTGGTAGTACAAGAATGAACATTAGGAAAAGCTTAATAAATACATACTCATTTTACTGCATTTTAGAAAACATGTACCTAGCACTTTAAGATTGTTCTTTTGAAGAAAAATATTAATAACAACATAAGTAGTAAATAAAACAATATGACTGAATGTGGGGAAATGTTGATTTAATAAAACATTTTTTTATCTGTTTTATAGATGTAAGGTTTGTGTTACAGAAAGTTTAATTTCCTTGCCCCAAATCACATGAATTCAGGATAGACAAATTTAAAAATGTTAGAAGCAAAGACCATATCTAATTTAGAATAAATGAGAGTTGCTTTTTCTATCAGTAATTTCTAGGCATTACTGAAGACTTAAATACGTTGAGTGTATGATGGATACAAAAAAAAAATGTGCAAATGATTCCAACTTTCTTAGTCTTGGGGAAATTTCTTGTCTTAAAGGCATTTGAAATATCAGAAAGTACCTTCATTTGGAACAGGGACCATGTGGTAAACTAAAATTGCATCCACAGACATACAGTGTTCTTTCATCAATATGCTTTCTCACTCAGTACTTTAGTTCTTCCTTTATTTTTTCCTCACAAACATTTTCTTACCCAAATCCTCTGCCTAAATTAAGTGCCCTCTGCATTCTTTCTCTACAGCACAACCGTATATAATCTTCTACTACAACAGTATTATGATCCTTTTTCATACTTGCCTTATAATGTCAGACTCTACTTAAATGAGAACTTGCTGTGTATCTAATACTATAATACTAAAATTCTAATGTTTTTGGCTTGTTGCTACCAAGTCATTTAATTCTCAGTCAACTTCCAGAGGGATCTCTTTGGAATGTTTAGTGCTTATCATCCCCTATTTTAGCAGGATATGGCTTCTCTGCTTTGGATTCTTTGCAAATTATGAAGACGAAATTGTTCTTGATTATTATTACATACCAGGCATGTCAATGTGCATCAAATCTACTAGGAAAATTTGTTAAAATGCATATTCCAGGATTGTTATCACCAGGGGTCCTGGTTCATTAGATGTATGGTGGGGGACTGGGAAACTATAATTTTAATAAGCAGCCGAATGAATTCCAATGTTGGTGGATTTTGAACCATACTTTAGGAACCACTGATCATAAGTTATTAAAAGGTGAAAAAATGAGGTTGCTGAATTAAATTAGCCTCTTGAAAACATGTTGATGAACTTTATTTTTCAGTGCTATTTTAATTACATTTCTCCAAATAAAGGAAGCGTGTTATGTCAACATCCATCAAGATTGGATTATTTTTATATTTGAAATATTTTAGGAGTGAACATGTATATTTTAAAAACTACAAGTCTTTATTAAAACCCCTTCATGCTAAGCTCCAGCAACTGAATCTATATCTAGAATCTTAAGAGGAAACTTAACTGATAAGGAAATGAGAAACAATTTTGTCTTCTTATTCCTTGTTAAATGGAATTACACAGTCCCAGGTAGTACTTTGCATCTAAAGGAGGCAGTTGCACATGTAGTTTTCAAAGTTTCATTCTTTTCGCAGGTCATGCTTTTCTATTTAAAAGAAATATGTTTAGCCAAGAGCAAGGTATTTTATCATTATATTTTCTCTAAAAACAGAAAACTCTGTATTTTCCATCTTTTTTGTAGTATGTGCAGAACAATAGGTAGCTTCGAAATTAAATACCTTTGCAACTATGCTGAATAGGTAGAAGAGGTGCACCAGTTGACTAAATGAAGTGAGCAAGAGCACTATTTATCAGAAGAATATCAAAAATCTTGTCTTACTTCACCCTCATTCTCATGCACGACAAGATAAACAGGATTAAGTTATCCAGTTCAGAATCAGCCCAAACAAACACCATTCATTCTTTGATTATCAGTCAACCCGTTCACCTCCCATCCTTATCAGAATTTCTCCAAGTAGTCCATTACTCTGTCCTGTCACTCCAAAAACCATTTAGTTGTGCAAAGTGTCTTCTAAGTCCAGGTTGGTAAGTTGATGCCACACCTTCTGGATCAAGGGTCAAGCATCCTTGCTGCTTAATAATTTGAGGAATGGCTTAAGATTTCAAGATTGGGAAGGCTTTTTATATTTTGCTCCTTTTAAGCTTTTAATCCATTGCTCAGTATACTCACTTGTTTTCGTATGAATGTTACAGACTTAGAGACCAGAAAAAAATATGTATCTGCTGCTCTGTGCTGCCCCCAGATATTTCTGAAGAGCTCAGTAGTTTTGATGTTGGTCAGTTCATTTACTTTATTTGTAGTATTCTGGAAATTCGCAAGTTGGAGAAGAAGGAGAAAACATGACAGTCATGATTGACATAACTGGGTTAGAATCTTCTGAGCAAAAAGGAGTTTTTCAAGAAGGAGTTATATACCTAGTTACACAACTTTATCTTAACTGGATGTCACTAGAACAAAGAGAAAATTCTTCCCTACCATGTCTACATTAAAAAAAAAAAAAGTAGAATGCTATTATCTCAATATTAGAAAATTGTTTTACTTGGTCATCTTTCATATATCTGCATTGTTCATCTGTTCCAGTGGATGATGTTGGTAGGTTAAAACAATCCAAAAAATAGTTGGCAATAATTTTAATTTAGCCCAGAAGTATTTGTCATTTACTTCAGTAAATTAAGTTCCGTTATTTGTTTAGAGTAACATTAGAGTCTAATATTTGTTGACACTCTGGATAGGGGCTGAGAATAAAAGAGTACCTGGACACAGGTTTGATCTTTAAAATTGTTTACTATTAATAAGTTCAAGGATGTCTTTGTTTCTGTGTGACGTGCAGCTTCTTTAATATTTCCTGGCTCCTTTTTTAAACAAAACAGACACATTGGTTTTTTTCTTCCACACATTTACAGATGTCTTCTACTTAATTGCACTTGCTTTTCTACCTTAATATTCATGTATTCGTTCATTTAGCAAATATTTATTGAATTCTTAATTCATATGAGATATAGTGATACAAGGAACCCTCCCCGAGCTCAAAGTTTATAATCTAGAGAGATGACATGCATACAAATTACAACAAAAGAAGATAGAATATATTAAATGTCATAGAGGGGTAGGGAGAAAAATCCTGTGAGAATTCAAGTGAGCGTGAGCCCACTTCTGGCAATATCCCATTATTATAACCCTGTGGGGGCATCCAAATTCTGTTGGTGTACTAAATGTGATTCGGTATATTGCTGTTCACCAAGCTCTGGGGAAAAAAGCATCATATTAAATTAATTACCTTTAATTAGTATAATGATTCTCCAGCTTTCTAGGACTTTAACCTACTTTGACATCAAATTATTATAAAGAATACAGAATTGTCTGTGTGTACATTCAACTCCCAATTTTGTTTAATGTAATTACATATAGACAAAAGCTGGAAGAAAGGGTGTAAAATAAGTATTATGGTGGTATATTTTCAAAATTGTTAAGAATATTATTGTCTTTTTAAAATATATATATTTTTAAAAGTGGAAGGTGTAATGGAATTGGTATTTTGACCCTCTCAATCTGGGAACACAGAATGATTACAGGCATGAACAAATCTGTGGTTGCTAGCAACCAATAAAAATTACTTCCGTAACAGTACTTTTTCATAGGCATAGTACAGAGAATGAAAGGAGAAAATTCAGTAAAGTACCTAGTGCCACACCTGACACATGATAAGCCCACAATGAATGTTAGCCCTAATAATTATTACTTATTTGAGCCATAGCATCTTGTTCTCTATTTCCTACAGACTAAGTGAAAGGGCAAAGTTCAACTTGTTTTCCCTTTTATTTTCTACCATGGAAAATAGTGGGACAAATCTTGAATAGAATATAGTCGTTTGTATATTAAAATCAGTTACATCATTATAAACCCCTTGCTGTCAAGTCAATTCCAACTTATAGTGACCCTAGAGCACAGAGTAGAAATGCCTCATAGCGTTTCCAAGGCTGTACTCTTTACGGGAACAGACTGTCACAGTTTTCTCCCATGGAGCGGTTAGTGGATTCAAACGGCTAAACTTTCAGTTAGCAGCTGAGTGCTTAACCACTGTGCCACCAGGGCTCCTTACATCATTATAAGGAGGTCAAATGCAATTGTACTCAACAGAGAGCACCTGAGTCTTGATCAGAATGGAAACCTCAGCCTTTTCCTCTTTCTATTTTTAGTGCACACATGGATAAATGCAAATCTAAAATTCACTAGCCCACACAAGGAAACCTCTATGGAGATCCTGAAATATTTGTCCTATCCATAGGACTATGGAAACTGAGATAGGTCATTTTATTTAAACCGTGTATTCTTACACCTCCCTTAGAGCTTCATGTGATTTCTCTACCTGCATGCTCAGATCACAATTCCCATTTGGTCCTTAAAGTTCTAAGCAGCCTGTTCAATATACAGACAAGTAGACTACAGCAGAGCTCAGAGACTTTCCAGGCTTCTTTGTGCTAGAAGTGCTATCTTCTGCCACAAACATCTTGCACACAGTGACTGTAAGCACCATGAGAACAAGGAAATAATCTCAATCATAGTTATATCCCCAGGGTCTGACTCAGTACTTGGAACATAGTTCTTTAATAATTGTTAATTAACTAATTAATTAAAAACCTTAGTCACGAAGGGAAAAAGAAGCTTTAGGTATACCTGAATCTATGAGGCCAACATAAGAGAAGTCAAATAATATTTGTGCAATGTTTCTGTGTTAATCTGTCCTACCTGGTCAGCACTGAAATCCCTCATCACAGAGAACCAAGCATGCATCTAAACCCACCGGTAACTTTTGAATCCCACAATAAAGTGAACTAATTATTCCAATAGGAATCCATTGAATAATTTTGCATAAATGTGAAAATAATATAATGTAATATATTTATTATTTTTTAAAAGACAAATATTTTAACACAATGTTACATGTAGAAACATTCAAGTGTCCCCTCTCCCGAGTTTACTGGTCCAGAAATTCCACCCATAATTTCAGGCTTCAGTCAGCAATTAGGATCTCTAGTCAGGCCAAGTCACCAAGTTGTGATCATCTGCAATCTGTGATACTGCTATCTTCTCAAAGAACTCTAGGTTAAAAGGACAGAAAGGGATGAAAACAAAATGTTTTTGGTGGGAACCTCTTTGAGGGGCTAAAGTTTGCTGCCCTGTAAAGTTTTATCGCTTTTTCAATTTAGGTATGCTCTAGAGATGTAATGTAATCCATCAATATCTTCAAGAGATAAATCATAAATATTCCAGATTATAAGTATTTTTCTCAATCTTAATCTCTTAACTAGTTTACAGATCAAATACTATTGCTTAGTTTTCCATTTTTCTTCTCACAAAGGGCATAAAAAAGTTTATAATTATCTGATTGTTATCTGTTGCTACAGCTTGAGACACTTTATTTTGAAATGTTTTCATTTATTTGTATTTCATGAAAAGCTCTTTTTTCCATTTTAACATATTTCAGTTTAAATTCATTTTTCAGGGGGATGGTTAGTACATATATACTCTAGGCTGGTAATAAACACATCTGCTGGACCACTTTGGCCATAGAGATCTTTTTTCCTTCTTTCCTTTTTTTTTTTCCAACAGTAGGAACTAACTAACTCACCACTGAAACATTTTATTCTCAGAGCTCTCTACCTGCATACTACTCAAATATAACCAGTTATCTTTTTGGCTTCTTTGTTTTCATGATGCCATTATCTCCTCTTGGTAATCACTATGTAACTTTTACATTTCACTCTCGGATCTAGACACTATGTATATCATCATTCAAATTCTCAGTGAACTACTGAAGGGCTCTGAGGAGTCCACGCATGATAGGAAGAATTGATGCAATACATAAAAATTATGAACAAGAGTTGAATCTGTTTATTTTTTTCTGGTGCCTTGATTGATTTTCACAACATAGGTTGAAGCAGAAATTCTATATTTCTGATCCTAGTCTTATAAATATATGATTGGACAGGATCCTATTTATGTAAATGTAAGATTACAGTGCTTAATTGGCAATGCCTGCCAAAAATTTGATATAGTTATTATGTAAATAATATCATTTCTTTGATGTTGTTAATAGGAAAGAAGCACTAGGAACATACTTCTCTAATAATGAAGTAGAGTGATAGAATTAATGTGATGTTTTTGTGAGCTATAAGTTGTCAAGTGATGTGCTAATATTTGCGGGATCGTAAGCATAAACCTTCTTAAAAGTACTTTTTAAAAATATTGTTTTAAAGATAAGATTGGAGAGAAGATTTAGATAATGTGAGTAGACACTGTGTAAGGAATTTATACAAATTTCTTGAAAACAGGCATTAGACTTAACGTATGTATTGGTCTTTTTAAAAGTCCATGTACCTGTTAACATTTTCAGTTTTCAGTATGTGCTAGTAATGTTCTTAGGACCTACTTCATTTACTAGGGATTAGTGCTAGCTGGGGCAGATGATGGCTCAGGAATAATCTTAAAGAAGTGCTCAGATTCAATTATTCTTACTTAAATGATTTATTTTGGACATATTAGGTAGGGTAGAGTTTTATTTTAGAAGCAAGGTGAGATTTTTCATCTTTAGTTCTACTCTTGAAATAGTCTGCCAGATTGATGGAGCCTCATTTAGGGCTCATCAGAAACCAGGAACACTGTAATATGGTTTGATTATAGTGCTAAATATCAAGCAACAGACAAGAATACCATTTAGCCAGGTGTGGTTTATGCATATGTTAAAAAAAACATTTTCTTGGGAACATAGCATAATTTATATTGCACAGAAAGCATACTATCTGGATCTTAGAAGTCAATTTTTAAACAATATATAATCGTAAATATTCGAGTAAAATATTACTGATTAAAGAGACAGTAGTAACAACACCCTTAAAAATGAAGCAATATTGGATGGTCAGCCTCTCCCTCATTTTTCTTATTTCGGATGCCCAGAACTGTATTAGGATTATAAATTAGGAAAATGCTTTCTTAAAAAAAAAAAAAAACCTCTTTTACTGTGAGACTTCTGAGGGCCTTCACCTTGCTAAAAAAATGATGAATTTCCAAGAAGAAAAACTACAGTTGACTACCAAAAAAAAAACCAAAAACCCTTTGCCATAGAGTTTATTCCTACTCATAAAACTCTATAGGACAGAGTAGAACTGTCCCATAGGGTTTCCAAGGAGTGGCTGGTGGATTCTAACTGCTGACCTTTTGATTAGCAGCCGAGCTCTTAATCACTGTGCCATCAGGGCTCCACAGTTGACTAAGGAACCCTTAATTTTAAATATTTTACCTCACTGTTATTTTGGTGAAAAATATTTCAGGAATCACTAATCCGTTAACTACTGCTTCCGTTTTAAAATTACCTCATGTTCTTAACTCCTTTGCTGTATTTAAAATAAATAATTGCATATATGATTATTGTAAAGAACAATATAAACCTGTTATACTGTTATGTTGGCTTTTTTGTCCTTATTATCATAAGGCAGGCAGTTCAAATCCACCAGGCGCTCTTTGGAAATTCTATGGAGCAGTTCTACTCTGTCCTATTGGGTCACTATGAGTCGGAATCGACTCGAGAGCGGTGGGTTTATCATTATATTTATCATTATTGTTCATTCCTTATGTTATTTCCCATCCTGGAGGTGTAACCTCTCCTGGGTGATGGTGAAGAGAGAAAGCCAGATAGTACAAACTCTAGATGGCTCTGAATCCTTACATAGGACCCCTGGAGAGCAAGCTTCCTTCTTTTCTCAACCACGGGTACATGATTTCTAGCGTTTATTTTCAAAGATCTATGATGTCGGGTGACTGGGGCAGGGAAAACAACAGAGCTTTGTGTGTCTTTGTGTTTTCTGTTTTGTTTTTACTTACACTGGATTGATGAAAGACTGTACAAGCAACAGCAGGTCAGATAGGGTCCCTTGAGAGTTCAGATTGAAACACGTATTTACAGAAGCATGTTCTTTTCTTCATGATATTCATTGTCTACATAGCAAATCCCTCTTTGGAATATCTTCTCCCTGGTTGGAAACAATTAGATCTGGATGGACTTGGACCCTACTTGCATGATGGTTCTTATAATTAAAAATGGGGATTCAGGGGCCAGAGCCCTGAATGCAGGATAGGCAATGCCGTTTTGACTATGGTCTTTAGCTGTACTTATTAGAGGTTCTTCTGTGTTTGCAGCTACTCTTACGCTTACTCTTGAAGTAAAGAGAATATTGAATAAATCTTTCCAAAGTGCTGCCTCCTTTCCTTACTTTTCTCTCTCCTTTATTCCACCATAAAATCTGAATCTGTTGTCAAGGTCCTGATGACTTACATACACATTTTCAAATTTTCTAACTCATAGTATTCATTCATTTTTTTTTTTATAACTTTTATTAAGCTTCAAGAGAACGTTTACAAATCCAATCAGTCTGTCACATATAAGTTTACATACATCTCACTCCTTACTCCCACTTGCTCTCCCCCTCTTGAGTCAGCCCTTTCAGTCTCTCCTTTCTTGACAATTTTGCCAGCTTCCCTCTCTCTCTATCCTCCCATCCCCCCTCCAGACAAGAGTTGCCAACACAATCTCAAGTGTCCACCTGATATAATTAGCTCACTCTTCATCAGCGTCTCTCTCCCACCCGCTGACCAGTCCCTTTCATGTCTGATGAGTTGTCTTCGGGGTTGGTTCCTGTCCTGTGCCAACAGAAGTTCTGGGGACCATGGCCGCCGGGATTCCTCTAGTCTCAGTCAGACCATTAAGTCTGGTCTTTTTATGAGAATTTGGGGTCTGTATCCCACTGATCTCCTGCTCCCTCAGGGGTCCTCTGCTGTGCTCCCTGTCAGGGCAGTCATCGATTGTGGCCAGGCACCAACTAGTTCTTCTGGTCTCAGGATGATGTAGGTCTCTGGTTCATGTGGCCCTTTCTGTCTCTTGGGCTCTTAGTTTTCATGTGGCCTTGGTGTTCTTCATTTTCCTTTGCTCCAGGTGGGTTGAGACCAATTGATGCATCTTAGATGGCCGCTTGTTAGCATTTAAGACCCCAGACGCCACATTTCAAAGTGGGATGCAGAATGATTTCATAATAGAATTATTTTGCCAATTGACTTAGAAGTCCCGGCAAACCATGTTCCCCAGACCCCCGCGCTTGCTCCGCTGACCTTTGAAGCATTCATTTTATCCCAGAAACTTCTTTGCTTTTAGTCCAGTCCAATTGAGCTGACCTTCCATGTATTGAGTGTTGTCTTTCCCTTCACCTAAAGCAGTTCTTATCTACTGATTAATCAATAAAAAACCCTCTCCCACCCTCCCTCCCTCCCCTCCTCGTAACCACAAAAGTATGTGTTCTTCTCAGGTTTACTATTTCTCAAGATCTTATAATAGTGGTCTTATACAATATTTGTCCTTTTGCCTCTGACTCATTTCGCTCAGCATAATGCCTTCCAGGTTCCTCCATGTTATGAAATGTTTCAGAGATTCGTCACTGTTCTTTATCGATGCGTAGTATTCCATTGTGTGAATATACCACAATTTATTTACCCATTCATCCGTTGATGGACACCTTGGTTGCTTCCAACTTTTTGCTATTGTAAACAGAGCTGCAATAAACATGGGTGTGCATATATCTGTTTGTATGAAGGCTCTTATATCTCTAGGGTATATTCTGACGAGTGGGATTTCTGGGTTGTATGGTAGTTCTATTTCTAACTGTTTAAGATAACGCCAGATAGATTTCCAAAGTGTTTGTACCATTTTACATTCCCACCAGCAGTGTATGAGAGTTCCAATCTCTCCGCAGCCTCTCCAACATTTATTATTTTGTGTTTTTTGGATTAATGCCAGCCTTGCTGGTGTGAGATGGAATCTCATCGTAGTTTTAATTTGCATTTCTCTAATGGATAATGATCGAGAGCATTTTCTCATGTATCTGTTGGCTGCCTGAATATCTTCTTTAGTGAAATGTGTGTTCATATCCTTTGCCCACTTCTTGATTGGGTTGTTTGTCTTTTCGTGGTTGAGTTTTGACAGAATCATGTAGATTTTAGAGATCAGGCGCTGGTCTGAGATGTCATAGCTGAAAATTCTTTCCCAGTCTGTAGGTGGTCTTTTTACTCTTTTGGAGAAGTCTTAGATGAGCATAGGTGTTTGATTTTTAGGAGCTCCCAGTTATCTGGTTTCTCTTCATCATTTTTGGTAATGTTTTGTATTCTGTTTATACCTTGTGTTAGGGCTCCTAGGGTTGTCCCAATTTTTTCTTCCATGATCTTTATCGTTTTGGTCTTTATGTTTAGGTCTTTGATCCACTTGGAGTTAGTTTTTGTGCATGGTGTGAGGTATGGGTCCTGTTTCATTCTTTTGCAAATGGATATCCAGTTATGCCAGCACCATTTGTTAAAAAGGCTATCTTTTCCCCAATTAATTGACACTGGTCCTTTGTCAAATATCAGCTGCTCATACATGGATGGATCTATGTCTGGGTTCTCAATTCTGTTCCATTGGTCTATGTGTCTGTTGTTGTACCAGTACCAGGCTGTTTTGACTACTGTGGCTGTATAATAGGTTCTGAAGTCAGGTAAAGTGAGGCCTCCCACTTTCTTCTTCTTTTTCAGTAGTGCTTTGCTTATCCGGGGCTTCTTTCCCTTCCATATGAAATTCGTGATTTGTTTCTCTATCCCCTTAAAATATGACATTGGAATTTGGATCGGAAGTGCGTTAAATGTATAGATGGCTTTTGGTAGAATAGACATTTTTACTATGTTAAGTCTTCCTATCCATGAGCAAGGTATGTTTTTCCACTTAAGTATGTCCTTTTGAATTTCTTGTACTAGAGCTTTGTAGTTTTCTTTGTATAGGTCTTTTACATCCTTGGTAAGATTTATTCCTTAGTATCTTATCTTCTTGGGGGCTACTGTGAATGGTATTGATTTGGTTATTTCCTCTTCGGTGTTCTTTTTGTTGATGTAGAGGAATCCAAGTGATTTTTGTATGTTTATTTTATAACCTGAGACTCTGCCAAACTCTTCTATTAGTTTCAGTAGTTTTCTGGAGGATTCCTTAGGGTTTTTTGTGTATATAATCATGTCATCTGCAAATAGTGATAACTTTACTTCTTCCTTGCCAATCCGGATACCTTTTATTTCTTTGTCTAGCCTAATTGCCCTGGCTAGGACTTCCAGCACGATGTTGAAAAAGAGCGGTGATAAAGGGCATCCTTGTCTGGTTCCCGTTCTCAAGGGAAATGCTTTCAGGTTCTCTCCATTTAGAGTGATATTGGCTGTTGGCTTTGCATAGATGCCCTTTATTATGTTGAGGAATTTTCCTTCAATTCCTATTTTGGTAAGAGTTTTTATCATGAATGGGTGTTGGACTTTGTCAAATGCCTTTTCTGCATCAATTGATAAGATCATGTGGTTTTTGTCTTTTGTTTTATTTATGTGATGGATTACATTAATGGTTTTTCTGATATTAAACCAGCCTTGCATACCTGGTATAAATCCCACTTGATCAGGGTGAATTATTTTTTTGATGTGTTGTTGGATTCTATTGGCTAGAATTTTGTTGAGGATTTTTGCATCAATGTTCATGAGGGATATAGGTCTATAATTTTCTTTTTTTGTAATATCTTTACCTGGTTTTGGTATCAGGGAGATGGTGGCTTCATAGAATGAGTTGGGTAGTATTCCGTCATTTTCTATGCTTTGGAATACCTTCAGTAGTAGTGGTGTTAACTCTTCTCTGAAAGTTTGGTAGAACTCTGCAGTGAAGCCGTCCGGGCCAGGGCTTTTTTTTGTTGGGAGTTTTTTGATTACCGTTTCAATCTCTTTTTTTGTTATGGGTCTATTTAGTTGTTCTACTTCTGAATGTGTTAGTTTAGGTAGGTAGTGTTTTTCCAGGAATTCATCCATTTCTTCTAGGTTTTCAAATTTGTTAGAGTACAATTTTTCATAAAAATCTGAAATGATTCTTTTAATTTCATTTGGTTATGTTGTGATGTGGTCCTTCTCGTTTCTTATTCGGGTTATTTGTTTCCTTTCCTGTATTTCTTTAGTCAGTCTAGCCAATGGTTTATCAATTTTGTTAATTTTTTCAAAGAACCAGCTTTTGGCTTTGTTAATTCTTTCAATTGTTTTTCTGTTCTCTAATTCATTTAGTTCAGCTCTAATTTTTATTATTTGTTTTCTTCTGGTGCCTGATGGGTTCTTTTGTTGCTCAGTTTCTATTTGTTCAAGTTATAGGGACAGTTCTCTACTTTTGGCTCTTTCTTCTTTTTGTATGTGTGCATTTATCGATATAAATTGGCCTCTGAGCACTGCTTTTGCTGTGTCCCAGAGGTTTTGATAGGAAGTATTTTCATTCTCATTGCTTTCTAAGAATTTCCTTATTCCCTCCTTGATGTCTTCTATAACGCAGTCTTTTTTCAGGAGGGTATTGTTCATTTTCCAAGTATTTGATTTCTTTTCCCTAGTTTTTCTGTTATTGATCTCTAGTTTTATTGCCTTCTGGTCTGAGAAGATACTTTGTAATATTTCGATGTTTTGGACTCTGCAAAGGTTTGTTTTATGACCTAATATGTGGTCTATTCTAGAGAATGTTCCATGTGCGCTAGAAAAAAAAGTATATTTTGCAGCAGTTGGGTGGAGAGTTCTGTATAAGTCAATGAGGTCAAGTTGGTTGATTGTTGTAAGTAGGTCTTCCGTGTCTCTATTGAGCTTCTTACTGGATGTCCTGTCCTTCTCCGAAAGTGGTGTGTTGAAGTCTCCTACTATAAATGTGGAGGTATCTATCTCACTTTTCAATTCTGTTAAAATTTGATTTATGTATCTTGCAGCCCTGTCATTGGGTGCATAAATATTTAATATGGTTATGTCTTCCTGATCAATTGTCCCTTTTATCATTATGTAGTGTCCTTCTTTATCCTTTGTGGTGGATTTAAGTCTAAAGTCTATTTTGTCCGAAATTAATATTGCTACTCCTCTTCTTTTTTGCTTATTGTTTGCTTGATATACTTTTTCCATCCTTTGAGTTTTAGTTTGTTTGTGTCTCTAAGTCTAAGGTGTGTCTCTTGTAGGCAGCATATAGATGGATCGTGTTTCTTTATCCAGTCTGTGACTCTCTGTCTCTTTATTGGTGCATTTAGTCCATTTACATTCAGGGTAATTATAGATAAATAAGTTTTTAGTGCTGTCATTTTGATGCCTTTTTATGTGTGTTGTTGACAATTTCATTTTTCTGCATACTTTTTTGTGCTGAGGCGTTTTTCTTAGTGAATTGTGAGATCCTCATTTTCATAGTGTTTGACCTTATGTTAGTTGAGTCGTTACGTTTTTCTTGGCTTTTATCTTGAGTTATAGAGTTGTTATACCTTTTTGTGGTTACCTTATTATTTACCCTTATTTTTCTAAGTAAAAACCTAACTTGTATTGTTCTATATCGCCTTGTATCACTCTCCATATGGCAGTTCAATGCCTCCTGTATTTAGTCCCTCTTTTTGATTATTGTGATCTTTTACCTATTGACTTCCATGATTCCCTGTTATGTGTATTTTTTTTTTAATTAATCTTAATTTGTTTGTTTTTGTGATTTCCCTATTTGAGTTGATATCAGGACGTTCTGTTTTGTGACCTTGTGTTGTGCTGATATCTGATATTATTGGTTCTCTGACCAAACAATATCCTTTAGTATTTCTTGTAGCTTTGGTTTGGTTTTTGCAAATTCTCTGAACTTGTGTTTGTCTGTAAATATCTTAATTTCGCCTTCATATTTCAGAAAGAGTTTTGCTGGATATATGATCCTTGGCTGGCAGTTTTTCTCCTTCAGTGTTCTGTATATGTCGTCCCATTCCCTTCTGGCCTGCTTGGTTTCTGCTGAGTAGTCTGAACTTATTCTTATTGATTCTCCCTTGAAGGAAACCTTTCTTTTCTCCCTGGCTGCTTTTAAAATTTTCTGTTTATCTTTGGTTTTGGTGAGTTTGATGATAATATGTCTTGGTGTTTTTCTTTTTGGATCAATCTTAAATGGGGTTCGATGAGCATCTTGGATAGATATCCTTTCGTCTTTCATGATATCAGGGAAGTTTTCTGTCAGGAGTTCTTCAACTATTTTCTCTGTGTTTTCTGTCCCCCCTCCCTGTTCTGGGACTCCAATCATCCGCAGGTTATCCTTCTTGATAGAGTCCCACATAATTCTTAGGGTTTCTTCATTTTTTTAAATTCTTTTATCTGATTTTTTTTCAGCTATGTTGGTGTTGATTCCCTGGTCCTCCAGATGTCCCAGTCTGCATTCTAATTGCTCGAGTCTGCTCCTCTGACTTCCTATTGCGTTGTCTAATTCTGTAATTTTATTGTTAATCTTTTGGATTTCTACATGTTGTCTCTCTATGGATTCTTGCAACTTATTAATTTTTCCACTATGTTCTTGAATAATCTTTTCGATTTCTTCAACAGTTTTATCGGTGTGTTCCTTGGCTTTTTCTGCAGTTATCCTAATTTCATTTGTGATATCTTTAAGCATTCTGTAAATTAGTTTTTTATATTCTGTATCTGATAATTCCAGGATTGTATCTTCATTTGGGAAAGATTTGGATTCTTTTGTTTGGGGGGTTGTAGAAGCTGTCATGGTCTGCTTCTTTAAGTGGTTTGATATGGATTGTTGTCTCCGAGCCATCACTGGGAAACTAGTTTTTCCAGAAAATCCGCTAAAAAAAAAATGCAGTCAGACCCCTATCAGAGTTCTCCCTCTGGCTCAGGCTATTCGGATGTTAATGAAGCCGTCTGGGGAGGGTGGGGGAGGGAACAGAGAGATAGGAGAGTAGCACCTCAGAATATAGCCAGAGTTGCTTGTCTTGCTTGGAATGACTATTATTTCTGAGATTCCCGCGGGCGCGTCGCCTATGTGTGCTGGCTGTGTGGAGATTGCCCCTGGGGGGTCTGGCCCGCTGGAGTCACGGTCAGATCCTCCGCTTCCAGCCCCACGCCCAGCGTCAAGGCTCCCCTACTGGGACGGTGCACTCTCGACTCCAAAATCAGTCACTGCCTCCCAGGGACTTCTCGTCCCTCCAGCCGCGTGGCTGTGCCGCACCCGCGAACCAGGTGGGCCCCCTCCCAGGGTTAGTTCAGATGGGTGGAGCAGCTCCCCGTGCTTGTGCCGTGACCGAGTGTCCCGGCTGGGACGCTGTTCTCCCTGCTCCAATACCAGTCGCTGCCTCCTGGGGACTTCTCCTATCGGCTGCATCCTACGCCGCCCGCACGACCCGGCTGGGCCCCTTCCCGGGGTTAGTTCAGGGGGGTGGAGCAGCTCTCCATGTTTATGCCATACCTGCGTCCAGTCCAAATCCCAGCGAGACGGTTCCCCAGCTGGGACGCTGCTCTTCCTGCTCCAAGAGCAGTCACTGCCTCCTGGGGACTTCTGCTACCGGCTGCGTCCCACGCCCCCCGCAGAACCGGCTGGTCTCCCTCTCGGGGTTAGTTCAGGGGGGTGGAGCAGCTCTCTGTGCTTGTGCCGTACCTGACTGGTACGCTGGCTCCAGGCTCTGGAAACAATTGCTGCTTCCCCGTATTAGTTCGTTCTCCTTCTCTAAATCTGTGTTTGTTGTTCAGAGTTCGTAGATTGTTATGTATGTGATCGATTCACTTGTTTTTCCGTGTCGTTGTAAGAGGGATCCGCGGTAGCGTCTGCCTAGTCCGCCATCTTGGCTCCGCCCCCGTATTCATTCATTTTTTCCTCCAATAATTCATATTCCCTCCCTGATCAATACTTTGATTTGTATATACACACTATTTCTAATATCTATTCCCAGTGCTTAACACAAAGAATTTTAAGTAGTAGAATATTTATACATGTTGGTGAATGAGTGCTATGGCTGCTAACCAAAAGGTTGGCAGTTCGAATCCACCAGGTGCTCCTTGGAAACTCTGTGGGGCAGTTCTACTCTGTCCTGTAGGGTCATTATGAGTCACAGTTGACTTGATGGCAACAAGTGGGGTTTGGTTTTGGTGAGTGAATAATCAAATGAATGAATGAATGAGTACTATGCAACAAGTGGGGTTTGGTTTTGGTGAGTGAATAATCGAATGAATGAATGAATGAGTACTATGTTATCTATGGAATCTGGAAATTCAATCTGCTTGTATAATGCATAGGACCCCTGATGGCGAAGTGATTAAGCTCTCTGCTGCTAACCCACCAGCTGCTCTGAGGAAGAAAGATGTGGCAGCCTGCTTCCATAAAGATTACAGCCTTGTAAAAAACTGTGGGGGAGCTCTAGTTGTCAGAATCGACTTGGCAGTGATGGGTTTTTGGGGTATATAATGCATGATGGACCATCCAGGATAACTTGTTTAAAGATGGAATTTTATGAAGAGAATTAAATATTTCCTCTTGAATTTTGAGTATAAATTTGATGAAAGTCAATTATTTTTAACTGATACAGTGGTACATTTAAGTGCATTTTACTATACATCACATAAAAGGGAGCTTATACTCTACATTTTACTAAGAATAACCCCCTTTATTATTTGTGGTTTCATAAGCTTTCACTACTAAGTTTTTAGCTCTGATAATAATGCAATCATCTTTAAATTATGTAATGTGTCACATGTATTGCCTACTTGAATTCTGGAGATTGTTTTTAAGATATGAGTAGAATTCTGCAGTTGGACTCCTTGTAGCAAATTTGCATTAATTTGGTGGTTATTAGGCCATATATAGTGGCTTTAAAATTTTTCTATGTGAGCCAGTCCTTTCTCCATTGTGCAAAATGCTGCTGAATTAGCATACTTTAAGTACTGATTGGTGAATTTTGAGCGTTGTATGATTAGGCCATTTTGAGAAGAGCTCATGAGCCTTTAAAAACTTCAGTTTCTGATGCCCAGCTTTAAAGATCTGAAATGTAATTTAAAAATAAAGTAAAACATACTGGTCTTAAAAAAAATAAATATTGTAGAAGGAAATCATTCCTAGGTCTCATTTTTATGTTATCTACAGCATTCTGTATGTTCAGGGAATGTTAAATAGGAGGGTCTTTCACATTTCACTTTCGTTTTATTTTACTTCACTTTTACCTAAATGTCAGAGAGTGGGGCGCCCATGCTGGATGACTATAGAGTGCTCTGTGCATATTACCGTTGCAGTTCATGTCTCAATTAAAGACTCTGACTAGATCGTAGCATTTCTACTGTTCTTTGCTTAAAAAAAAAAAAAAAAAACTTTGTATAATAACCAAAAGAAGCAATGAACAAAGGAGCTCGAGGACAAGATTTATTAACTTGAGAACTACACTACGCTTCATACATCACTCCAAAGCTAATGAAGTGAGCTTGGTGTAATCGCACTGTCTACAAAGCACTTTATCTCATTTTAAAGGAAAATTTGAGGAATGTATCTGTATTTGTGGATTTGTGAAATTCTTAGAATCTGAGCTTACAACTAAGTACACGCTCTACTTTTTATTTGACATAAAATATTTACTTTTATTAACCCTCATTCTCATAGAAGACTCTTACTAGTTTTACTCACTGCTTTATATGTAAGGTAATAGGAAACATCCATAAAAATGGGTAGTTTAAAAAAACACATAATATATTGTTTCATTTATATCTGATTTCAGGTAAGATTTGAAATTAAAAACTTTTTTTTTCTAAAAAATACATGCTTCTGGCAAAATCTTGAAAAAGTGTTTTAATGTTATGCCTGACTCTACTTTCTGATACTCAAATGATCTAAAAAAAAAATAATTTTTTTTTTTAGCCAATGTTTATTGTATAAAACTGTCGTTTCTTCAAATTATTGACTCTAAAAATGCATATGGAGTGTTCTTATTAAAGATGTAACATTGTAGGGTAGAATGAGGAATTAGGAAGAGATTTTTACAGGAAGCTTTATTGATTTGAGACTCAGTAAGAAGTAATATTTTAACCAATGATTTGGCTATTCTTGAAGCCCATGGTCTTTTGGGATTTGCTAGCTAGCTAAACCTGGGGTACAAATAAACATGTTTTTGCTCACAGTTGTTTATTTAGAAATGTTATTAAGGATAAATGTGAGATACAGAAAGTGGTATGTGGTGATATTTCCAGAAAAAAAAGGAACTATTTTTCAATAATTTTATATACCATACAATTATTTGCATTATGCCAGGTTCATGGATGTTATTCAGAAAAATGGAATACATATGTTTTAAATATAAACTTTTTATTTGGTGATGCTCTGATTGGCTTTTTTCCATCATATGAATTTTTATGATCAAGCTTTTTAATTATGAATTTTTCATGCACCTTTTATCTAACAGCTTCCAGCCATACAGTAATCTTTATACAAGCCATTTTCAAGGCAAATAAAATAACATTTCTGACATATCACTTCAGTTGAAAAGAAAAGAATGAAAATTCATATTCCATGGAACATATTATTGGCATATAAACAGAGATATACACTTCATGGGTCAAAATTTTTATTGGATTTAAAAAATGTTCTTTTGTCTTTCCATTTCTTCCATAGTCTTTTCTGTGTTGCCACTGTAGAATCAAAGGAATTGCTTTACCACATATTAATGCAATGCAAGCAAACCAGTATATTCGTAGATGACCTGAACAGATTTTTCATCACTCCCTTGGGGGTAAAATGTTGTTTATCAGATCGAAATAAAGAGGGGTCAGTAGAAAGTCATTGTGACCATTGAAGTGACAAACTTTACCTAACACTTCTGTTTATGTGAATCTTAGCAAATATTTCCACTGTTATAAAGAAGCAGAGCAAATTAATATTGCTGAACGTTAATTTATCCTTTCTAAAAATGTGGGAGTAGCTATGATACACCAGGCACTTTAAAGGTACTGAATGAATGGGAAGTGAATTTAGATCCCTACAGAAGAAGAACAGACTAAACAAGTAGAGAGAGAAGTCCTGGGCGAAGCACAAAGCTGTGCATTTTCTGAATAAGAAATGTGAAGTGTTTTGGAAAAGAAAGGAAGCAGATCTCTTCCTTTCAGTGGGCATCTGGCTGGCATCTGGAGCTAAGCAGCAAAATTTTTTTTTGCATTAGAACATACACTAGGTGAAAGCAATCTATTTCTGTTTCTAGGTACATAATGAAAAAGGATGTAAAATTTTCCTGCAGTAGATTTTGTATAAACGGTAATATTTTGCAGCCTGAATCTGGGACAGACATCACTATCTGAGAAGAGATTGTTACATCAAAGTCCTAACTACTAGGGGTACAGAGTATAGAACCCACTTCCTGAGTAACATATAATGATTTTCAGTCTCTGATACATGTAATACAGAAATGGCCATTAAACTTGGATTTTCACAGACAAGCTGATTTCAAATATCTCAAATATTCTATCCTATTTTTTTTATTTTTGAATGTTACATTAGAATAACTGAGGAATCCTATTATTTTAACTCCTGAAGTATACCACATATATTGTTTTTATACACAAAAGTAGTGCTAAACACTCACACACATTTTGATCATATTTGATTAAGAAAACTTAATCTTGACAGTTATAATGTTGGCTACAACTTATACCGTTAAGAGACTTGGGGAGTTTAAAAAGGTTAATGATGACATGCTGAGATAATGTTATGTTTCAAAAATTTGTGCTTAGATGTGTTTTCCTTATTGGAATAGAAATTCATTATGCAAGCTACATGATTGTGTTGTGGTAGTAAGGAACACATTTTCTCTAAAAATGTGGCAACTCATTCTTTATTCATAGTGCTGTTTGGCGATGTTAAAGAAAAAAAAAAAAAAGCAGGTTGCTATGGAGTCGATTACAACTCATAGGGCTGCTATAGGACAGAGTAGAACATCCCCATAGGGTTTCCAAGGATGTAAATCTACAGAAGCAGACTGCCACATCTTTCTCCTTCGGAGAGGCTTTCAGTTAGCAGCTGAGCTCTTAACCGCCTCACCATGAACTATCACATCCATTAGTACACTCAAACTACCAGCTCCTGACCCTTAAACTGGAAAAATTAATGAGAAAGTCATACAAATAATTTTCAAAAGTAATTCATGAGAAAGCAATTTTCTGAACACCTGCCATGTTTAAGATATAATGTCACTAAACCATGACATTCACAAAATGAGGACTTCCCAGAGGATTTTTTTTTATAGGAAATATAGTGGATTATTATAGATTTTTCAAGTTATCAAATTGACACTTCAAAAGTAATTTCATTTGTTAAAGAGAACAGCAATCTACTAGTTGATATAAACCATTTAGTAGAAGGTAAAACAGAACAGCATTTTATTTGCAGCAAACTAGAAATATTAATTCTAAAGGAAGAAAAGAGGAGACAAATGCATTCCTTTCTTTTTTTAAGTGCATATTAATTAAAAGAACCAATTTACTTTGAAAATAATGAACGATAAAGGGAACCTCATACTTCAGTATGGATGCATATTTTGTTCTTGAGGATTCTGAATCAATTTCAATAAAATATAATAGAGCTACCGTGTGAATCCTACATCATAGTAAAATGTCTGATTGTAAATTCCTTCCTGAGTTGAGTCACCCTCTTACTCATCTTAATACCCCATGGCATTTAAAACAGCGATAAGCATGAGTGAATGCTTACTGATGGAAAATAAAATGAATACAAGTTTGGATAAATGACTAAAGTTATCCACCTCCTCCTTCTTGTTCACTTCCTCAGATCTCTTTATTCCGTATTGGTTGGAGTAGCACGTTTTAATATAGGGGTTAGTGGCAAAATAGAAAGAGACCCGAATCAATGGTTAGAAATTCTGAACTCTTGTCCTAGTTACGACTCTTTCTATCTATGCGACATGAGATAAGTCGCTGAACTTTCCTGAACTTATTTCCTCACCTGCAAAATGAAGCAGTTAGAATAGAATGATTCCCAGATTATGCTTCCAGAATTTTTTGATGTTAATATAGAGTATACTGTTTTGCAGCTGATTCGCCCACTGCCATGCATCTTTTGATTTCTTGACTGCTGCTTCCATGGGTGTTGATAGTGGAGCCAAGTAAAATGAAATCCTTGGCAACCTCAATCTTTTATCCATTTTTCATGATGTTGTTTATTGGTTCGGTTATGAGGACTTTTGTTTTCTTTACGTTGAGGTGCAATCCATACTGAAGACTGTGGTCTTTGATCTTCATCAGTAACTGCTTCAAGTCCTCCTCACTTTCAGTAAGGAAGGTTGTATCATCTGCATAACACAGGTTGTTAATGAGTCTTCCTCCAATCCTGATGCCCCGTTCTTCTTCATATAGTCCAGCTTCTCGGATTATTTGCTCAGGATACAGATTGAATAGGTATGGTGAAAGGATACAACCCTGACACACACCTTTCCTGAATTTAAACCATGCAGTATCCCCATGGTGTGTTCAAACGACTGCCTCTTGATCCATGTACAGGTTCTTCATGAACACAATTAAGTGTTCCGGGATTCTCATTCTCTGGAATGTTATCCATAATTTGTTATGATCTACACAAACACCTTAGCATAGTCAAAAAAAAAAAAAACACAGGTAAACATCTTTCTACTATTCTCTACGTTCAGCCAGGATCCATCTGACATCAGCGATGATATCCCTGGTTCTGTGTCTTCTAAACCTGGCCTGAATTTCTTGCAGTTCCCTATTGATATACTGCTGTAGCCACTTTTGAATGATCTTCAGCAAAATCTTGTTTGCAGTGTGATATTAATGATATTGTTTGATAATTTCCAACTTTAGCTGGAATCACCTTTCTTGGGAATAGGTATATATATGGATCTATTCCAGTTGGTTGGCCAGGTAGCTGACTTCCAAATTTCTTGGTGTAGGTGAGTGAGCATTTTCAGTACTGCATCCCTTTGTTGAAACATATTAATTGGTATTCCCTCAATTCCCAGAGCCTTATTTTTCGCCAGTGCCTTCAGTGCAGCTTGGACTTCTTCCTTCAACACCGTTCGTTCCTGATCATATGTAACTTCCTGAAGTGGTTGAACGTCAACCAGTTCTTCTTGATATAGTGACTCTGTGTATTCCTTCTATCTTCTTTTGATGCTTCCTGCATCGTTTAATATTTCTCCCGTAGAACCCTTCAGTATTGCCAAATGAGGCTTGAATCTTTTCTTCCATTCTTTCAGCTTGAGACATGCTGAGCATGTTCTTCCCTTTTTGGCTTTCTATCTCCAGGTCTTTGCACATGTCATCGTAATACTTTGTCTTCTTGAGCAGCCATTTGAAATCTTCTGGTTAACTCTTTTACTTCATCATTTTTTCCTTTTGCTTTAGCTACTTGACAATTCAAGACGAAGTTTCAGAGTCTCTTCTGACATCCACTTAGGTCTTTTCTTTCTCTCCTGTCTTTTTAATGACCCCTTGCTTTCTTCATGTATGATGTCCTTGATGTCATTCCACAACTCTTTTGGTCTTCAGTCATTTGTATTCAATGCATTAAACTATCCTTGAGATGGTCTCTAAATTCAGGTGGGATATACTCAAGGTCTTACTTTGGCTTTCCTGAACTTGTTCTAATTTTCCTCAATTTCACCTTGAACTTACATATGAGTAATTGATGGTCTGGTCCACAGTCAGCCCTTGGCCTTGTTCTGACCGATGATATTGAGTTTTTCCATTGCCTTTTATTGTGGTCAATTTAATTCCTGTGTATTCCATCTGGTGAGGTCCATGTGTATAGTTGCTGTTTATATTGGTGAAAAAAGGTATTTGCAATGAAGAAGTCATTGGTCTTGCAAAATTCAATAATGTGATCTCCAGCATTGTTTCTATCACCAAGGCCATATTTTCCAACTACTGATCCTTCTTCTTTGTTTCCAACTTTCTCATTCCAATCACCAGTAATTATCAGTGCATCCTGATTGCATATTCAATTTCAGATGGCAGAAGTTGGTAAAAGCCTTCAATTTATTCATCTTTGTCCTTAGTGGTTGGTGCTTAAATTTGAATAATAGTCATATTAACAGGTCTTCCATCTAGGTTTATGAATATTATCCTATCACTGACAGTGTTGTACTTCAGGATAGATCTTGAAGTGTCCTTTTTGATGATGAATGCAACGCCATTCCTCTTCAAGTTGTAGTTCCTAGCGTAGTAGACCATTTGATTGTCAGATTTAAAATGACCAATACCAGTCCATTTCAGCTCACCAATGTCTAGGATATATATCTTTATGTTTTCCATTTCATTTTGATGATTTCCAATTTTCCTACATTCATACTTCTTATATTCCAGGTTCCAATCATTAATGGATATTTACAGCTGTTTCTTCTCATTTCGAGTCATGCTACATCAGCAAATGAAGGTCCCGAAAGCTTGACTCTATCCACATCATAAAGGTCAACTCTACTTCGAGGAGGCAGCTTTTCCCCAGTATATTTTGAGCACCTTCCAACCTGGGGGGCTTATCTTCAGGCTCTATATCAGACAGTGTTCCACTGCTATTCATAAGGTTTTCACCGGCTAATTTTTTTCAGAAGTAGACCACAGGGTCCTTCTTCCTAGTCTCTCTTAGCCTGGAAGCTCAACTGAATCCTTTCCACCATGGGTGACCCTGCTGGTATTTGAATACGTGAATATTTGTAGCATAGCTTCCAGCAACACAAAAGCCCCCACAGTACAACAAACTGACAGATGCATGGGGGATATACCGTGGACTGCCAAAAGAATGAACAAATCTGTCTTGGAAGAAGAACTACCAGAATGCTCCTTAGAAGCAAGGATGGTGAGACTGCATCTCACATACTTTGGACATGTTATGAGGAGGGGTCAGTCCCTAGAAAAGAACATCATGCTTGGTAAAATAGAGGGTCAGCAAAAAGGAGGAAGGCCCTCAACAAGATGGATTGACCCAGTGGCTGCATCAGTAGGCTCAAGCATAGCAACAATTGTAAGGATGACGCAGGACTTGGCAGTGTTTTGTTCTGTTGTGCATAAGGTCACTATGACTCAGACTGACTCGACAGCATCTAACATCAACAGAGTATACTAGCCCGTGCCCAACTTTTCCTCCTTTTAATCTTTAAAGTTGGACAAATTGGTGTTTTATGCCTTTCTTGGGTTTAGGAGAAATAATCCATTTTTACTGTTTAAAAGGCTTCCTACTGTGCCACAGCTGGCACAGGTGAATGAAATTAAAAGAGCAGTAACACCATAAGACTTCATCACCTACTCTGCTTAATTATAGAAGAACTTGAAAATGAGATTTATGAAGATAAGTTGAAATGTGGATAATATGTTTCAGATAAATGTCGGGTTGATGATGTGTTATTTTGAAGTCTTAAATTTCCATGTTCTGCATAAGTAAGGAATCTTGGTGTCATAAATCTGAAAGGGAAAAATGAATCCTTCAATCCTTAGGCAAGTCAGTTTGGTGTTAATCAAGTCAAAATTCTAACTTTGATGATTAGTTGCCTAGAGTATGAGCCCTGATAAAATAAATAACTAGAAGCTGGCAAGATTATTTTGGCTACAACTAATATCAACTCAAAGGACTATGCAAAAATAATGGATTTTGATTTATATGAAAGATTTAAGACAAATACTCATTATATTCTTGACTAGTTGGTGGAGAAATACAAGCTAAAGTCCATTCATAACTGAGTAATCAAACATATTCAAGGTGTTAATTAATAGGTAAATATGAATCTAGAGGGAAAGTCTCCTTCATGTACAGTGATCTGTTTTTTAATTAGCGTGTCAATGATTATTTATTTATTATTTTTCACTGATGAGGTGTGATGTTTTCAAGTTTCTAGATGGTGAGTTAGTGCTGGAATTTATATAAATGTATAAAAAAAATTTTTTTTTATTATAACCTTATCAAGAATGGCTGGAAAGATGGAGTAAACCAAGTAGGGTTAAATTTTATAGGGCAAAGGGTCTTACATTAATTATTTAACTTTAAAAAATAAACTGCACGAGTATGGACTGCTGAGAAACCTGGTTCGACAATATTTCAAATGAAGAGTATCAAGGGGTAGCAGAAGTATTGTGCTTTATTCATAGAAGTATAGATTTTAGACAAAAACAAGTAATATACCTGTTCCTCACTGTATTGGTCAGACTTCATACCAAGTATTTAATTATTGAGAGCATGTTTTTATAAAATCATTATTTAACTGAAATCAATTCATAAAAGTGATTAGACTGTTGGAAATTCTCAAATTCATTTGTATTGGGTCATGGTTGTTTTACTACCCAACATCATATAAACATTCATCTTTCTCCTGGTAACAGTAATTCAGTTTATGTATGGAAATCTAGACTCCTTCATTTAGGATGATGTTGACACTACAATCAGCACCAGGGCTCAATCGAGGGGAGTACTTGAAATAGAATTAGCGTATATACAGATATGTACCCAATTTGCAACTGTGTAGCCATGATTTTTGTTAATGGCCGGCATCCGTTCTGACCGGTGGTAGTGTCCATTCTTATTGGTGGTAATGTGCATTGTGATTTATTTGTAACCATTAAAACACACGCACACACGCATGCACACGTGTGTGTTGGTATATGCATACTTTATGTATTACCCATACTTAAGTTACTCAGTACATTCTATTTTTCCCTGCCCATGATTATTAATGATTAATGATAATAAGTTTTAAAGACATTCTCTTTTTTCCATTAGACTTAGCGTTATGGGGAAACCCTCGTGGTGTAGTGGTTAAGTGCTACGGATGCTAATCAAAGAATTGGCAGTTCAAATCCGCCAGGCACTGCTTGGAAACTCTATGGGGCAGTTCTACTCTGTCCTATAGGGTCACTATGAGTCGGAATTGACTCGAGGGCACTGGGTTTGGTTTTTTTGGTTTTAGCGTTGTGAAGACATAAGTCAGTAGCTATCTTAACATTAAAATGGCAGAATGCATGAAGCCAGTATAGGGTAGAAGATGAGACAAGTTTTAGAAATGGCAAAACAAGGTTCTAATGACATAATTTGAGACTCTAGATCACACTGAAGTAATTCTACTTTGGTACATGGGTCGAAAAAATACTTTTTGCTTAGGCCAGTTTTGTAACAAAAGGATCCTAATTGATACATCATGTGGGGGGGGGGAACTAGAGGATGTTTAACTCGTAATAAAGGAAAATAAGTTACTTATGTATGTTTGAAATGCTGTTAGACATTTATTTAGAGAGTATCAAAGGGTATAGCTGGCATGAATCTGTAGAAGTTCCAGACTGACAGATTTGGGATCAATGAAGATCAGAACATCTTCATAATTTGAGTTATCCAGTAATGAAATAAGCTGTCTTGTGTGGTAATAAGTACTAAAATCGTATCTGAGTTTTAAAGAATATTGCATTGGGTTGAAGGATCCACTAGTTGTTACTGAAATCCTTAGAATTTTTGACTAAATAGTATGTTTCAGACATTGTACCTGGTGCTTTATAAACACTACCTGCTAAGTCAATACTATCACTAAATGAAGAAGCTAGGGTACAATGACATTGAATAACTTGCCCAAGGTAAGAAAGCTACTAAATAGCAATGATTTGGGAATCAAACCCAGTATGTCTGACAGACTTCAAAACTTTGTTATTATTTCCCTAACATTCTAACAGTTCCTGGATTTTTCGTAGATTCAAAGCAATTCAAAAACCCCTCTTTTGCCAGTATTTTAGCCATGATTTCTATAAAAAGAAAAATAGTCCAAAAGTGAATTATCTGTGATTCGCAGACAATAAGGTTTTATGGAAGTTCTAAAAGTGTACTAAAAAAGTACTTTATTATGTAAATTCCATGACTACTGAAAGGTGCCATGCCTATATGAGTATAATTGGGCTGTACAGCTTATTTAACTCCATAAATGCTAAGAAGAAAAACTAAAACACAGTCACAAAAAAATAAAGATAAATATGTTATAATTTCTGAGAAAGACTAACAGAACTCACAGGCAATATAAATCCAAGGGCTAAATATCCAGGTTTTCTCCCAAGAGTAGTATCCAACATTAATTTTTTAATAATTAAAATAGTAGGGAGGATACACAGAGGAGAAATTTTCTGCTGTAAATGAGGTCCTGATAGCAAGCATACAAAGGGATTTTGGTTGATAATTACATTGCCAATATATTGCCTTGCACTGTCTCTAAAAATAAAGAAAATATCATTGCAGGCTTATTTAAAGTTTTTCCACTAATGCAGGTTATATGGTAGCATGATAAAATAAACCCATCTACATTATAAGTCTTCAATTATTTGGAGTCATTATAATCTATAAGAAATATACTCTAGATTGAAGAACTCAAGAGAGTGCCTTGCCTAACATAGCTGCTGAGATGAATGCATTGCCGTCATGATAGTTTCTCAATTCTTTGAAAGCAGAGCTTTAAAAGAAAATTCATCACGTGGTTTATTAGCTGGAACTTTGTGGTCAAGCAAACCCAGGTCGCCTGGGTCACCTTGGGCGAACACTCTAGCCTCTGCAAGTCTCTATTGACTCATCTGGAAAGAAGATCCCAATACTCACCTAATTCAGAGAATTATTACTGGATTAAAATAATGTAATCTTAAACATCTCTGCCTGCCCAGAAAAGGTGCATAATAGGCAGTGGCTGCCTTCCCTGTCCTTTTCCCAACAAGCTCCTCCCTGCCTCTCTAACTTCCCTCAATCATATTCAACAGTCTCTTTATGGATAAAGGTCAGGGTTGGCATAATGTTTGTTTCCAAAATAAATCTAGAGTTAATGGGAGTCATTTTTCAGTCAACCTCTCTTTCCCCTTCCATCCATTTCTCTTTTTATTAATTGACTTCATTTTGATTCTTTCCATGCAGTGCAGCTGCTTCCTGCAGGAATCCTATTACCTGGGTGCCGTCACTTTTCTTAGTTGTATTGTAGAAGAATCATTTTGCACAGAAAGCCTTTAACTGTCTATTTTGAATGTGCAGTGCTAGACCTTCCCTAATTTGGAAACATCACATAACTACACAGGGAGCATATTATTTCTTAGATTTAAAGCTGCTGGAACACAGGAGAAAAAAGAAGGAAAGAAAGAAATTAAATCAAACCTCATTAGCTCTGGCCCTAAATGTTTTGTAAGCAGATAGCTGTTCTCTTGAAATGGGAAACTGGGAAAAAAGCCACATATAAATTAAAAGATTATTCTCCTAAGGTCTCATAGTGATGGAGTGTAACAGTCATGAGCATGAACTAAGAAGATTTAGGATGCTAAAATTTTTGGCTAAGCAAGCGTGTATATTTTCCCATCTTAGGTAGAGCTTCACAAGCCCAGAGCTGTATACTTTCTTAGTTATAACATCTGCTGCAACTTAGAACTTTGCAAATTAAAGGAATAAAATATGCATGTCATATATACCGAAGCACAAGAATAATTCAATCCCATGCATTTATTTCTCATATGTTCTAGTTATTACTCATGGCTTACCTCATATATTCTAGTTATTACTCAGAATGAATCAATGCCCTGACCACATAAAAACAATTTCATGTGAACATTCAGATTAGTAGTAAATAAAAAGCTGCATAGCTATCCTGCCTCCCCATAAACCCAAGAAAGAGAACATAAACAGTGAATTTTTGAACCTTTTAAATTAATAGTAAAATCAAAAGAATAAAGTTTACACGTTTAAAGCCTTTTAAAAGCCATGTATGGAATCTAGCTATGTGATAGACTTGAAAGAGAAAACACAATTTTATCCCAATGATTTCTAAAAGCAGCAAACCATGAAATACAGTTTCATTTTGTTCTAATGATAATAGACAATATTACATGTCACCACCAAACATATACTGTACATGCTTGTCTCTTCAAAGCCATTTTATATTAGCTTGAAATGACAAGATGTTAAATGTAGCATTAAACTTCTGTGAAATTCTGCTTTGCAGGGCAGGGAAAATTCTTTTAATTGGATGATTACAGAGAAGGTAGGAAAAAGGAAAGAGCTTTTAAAAGTTTGGGTAGCTCACGTAAGGAAAAATCCAGACGCTGCAGCAAACTTGCCAACCTTCTAAGATTCAGTTTTGCCTACTATGACTAATGTAATGCTGGCAGTGTGCAGTAAATCAGGTCTTGAGCACAACATGAGCCAAATACGGTGTTTTTTTACTCATGTGTAACCCTTAGCAAGTTTCAATGGGAGATGTGCGTGGTTACTTGAGAGCATATCCCATTTTTTTCTACCATAAAACTGATGCAATGGAGACCATGAGAAGACATTGGTTTAAAACATTCAATAGTAATAACCTCTTTAATTTGTTTAGCACTTTGCCAATTACAAAGAGTTTTAAATCATGTATGTTTTATATACACAACAAAATTAATTTTCATTATTATCTTGATAATAATGAAATAAATTTAGATGTGCATATAAAAATATATTAAGGAGTCTTTAAAATTAAAATTTAACATCTGAGTTTCAGAGAAAAGATGACTTCTGGGATTTTGTTTCATACAACAGCATGTTGAAAATTAACTTTATTAATTATAAAATTAAATTATGTCAAATAGCCAAACATGGTAATTATAATAAAAGTTTCTTTAAAATCTATAGTCACTATTGTAATTGAAAATTGCAGTAAATTCACATTTATTTATAAATCTCTTGGATTTTTTTCCTTTTCTTTTTTTCTGTTTTTTTTCCTAGTGTGTGAATTTCTTTTTACAGTTTTATTTAGTTTAGCTTTGTTTTCATTTTCTCATTCATCACCTTGGAAGGTATTTTGCAGGATGTAGCATTTCAATAGGGATATATTGAGGCACACTCTGTCATTTCCATGGATTGTTGAATTTCTGAGAACTAACATCAATATTGAGATACTTCCATCTTGCAAGCTGGGTTTAGACCTGTGTTTCTTAGCCACCGAGTAGAACTCCATGTTTTCTGTTGTTTTTGTGGTTGTTGTTAGCTGCTATCGACTCAGTTCTCAATCCTAGTGACCCTGTACACAACAGAATGAAACACTGCTCTGTCCTGCACCATTCTCACAGTCATTGTTATTTTTGAGCCCATTATTACAGCCACTGTGTCAAGCCATCTCCTTGAGGGTCTTCCTCTTTTTCCCTGACCTTGTACTTTACCAAGCATGACGTCCTTCTAGAGGGATTGTTCCCTCCTGATGACACGTCCAAAATATGTGAGACGTACCCTCACCATCCTTGCTTCTAAGAAGCATTCTGGCTGTACTTCTTCTAAGACAGATTTGTTTGTTATTATGGCAGTTCATGGTATATTCAATATTCTTCACCAACACCATAATTCAAAGGTGTCTATTATTCTCAGTCTTCCATATTCATTGCCCAGCTTTCACATGCATATGAGGTGATTGAAAACACCATGGCTTGGGTCAGGCCCACTTTAGTCCTTAAAATGGCACCTTTGCTTTTTTTTTTTAACATTTTAAAGAGGTCATTTGCTGCAGATTTCCCGAATACGATGAGTCATTTGATTTCCGTGGGTGTCGATTGCAGATCCAAGTAAAATGAGATTCTTGACAACTTCAATCTTTTCTCCCTTTGTCATGGTTGTTGTTTATTTGTCCAGTTGTGAAGATTATTGTTTTTTTTTTATTTTAAGGTGTAATCCATATTAAAGGCTGACTTTGATCTTCATCAGTAAGGGCTTCAAGTCCTTTTCACTTTCAGCAAGCAAGTTGTGTCATCTGCATATTGCAGGTTGTTAATGAGTCTTCCTCCAATTCTGATGTGGCATTCTTCCTCTTGCAGTCCAGCTTCTTGGATTATTTGCTCAGCATACAGATTGAATAAGTATGGTGAAAGGATACAACCCTGAAGCACACCTTGCCTAATTTTAAACCACTCAGTATTCCCTTGTTCTGTTCAAATGACTGCCTCTTGGTCTATGTACAGGTTCTGCATGAGCACCATTAAGTGTTCTGGGATTTCCATTCTTCACAATGTTATCCATAATTTGTTAGAATACACACAGTCAAATGCCTTAGTGTAGTCAATAAAACACAGGTAGTCTCTTCTTTCAGCCAGGATCCATCTGACATCAGCAGTGATAGCCCTCAATTCACAGCCTCCTCAGAATCTGGCTTATTTCTGGCAGTTCCCTGTCTATGTATTGCTGCAGCCTCTTTTGAATTTTCTTTAGCAAAATTTTACTTGTGTGTTGTCTTAGTTATCTAGTGCTGCTGTAATAGAAATACCACAAGTGGATAGCTTTAACAAAGATAAATTTATTTTCTCACAGTCTAGCAGGCTAGAAGTACAAATCTAGAATGTCAACTCCAGGGGAAGACATTCTCTCTCTGTTGGTTTGGGAGGAAGGTCCTTGTCATCAATCTTTCCCTGGACTAGGAACTTCTCTGCACAGGAACCCTGCGTCCAAAGGACGTGCTCTGCTCCTGGCACTGGTTTCTTGGTGGTATGAAGTCCCCATGTCTCTCTGCTTGCTTCTGTCTTTTGTATCTCAAAAGAAATTGGCTTAAGACACTATATAATCTTGTAGATCTCATCAATATAACTGCTGCTAATCTATCCCATTATCATCATAGTGATAGGATTTATAACACATAAGGAAATCACATCAGATAACATAATGGTAGTCAGTCATACAATGCTGTGAATTATGACCTAGCCAAGTTGACGGATATTTTTGGGGAACATAATTCAATCCATAACTTGTGTGTTATTGATGATATTGTTCATTAAGTTCTGTGTTCTTTCTTTGGAATGGACACAACTCTGGATTTTTTCCAGTCAGTTGACCAAGTACCTGTCTTCCAAATTTCTTGTCATAAACTAATAAGCACCTACAGCACTGCATCCATTTGTTGAAACATCTGAATTGGTATTCTGTCAATTCCTAGAGCCTGTTTTTTGTCAAGCCTTCAATACAGCTGGAATGTCTTCCTTCAGTACCATCTGTTCTTGATCATATGTTACCTTCTGAAATGGTTGAATGTTGATCAGTTCTCTTTGGTACAGTGACTGTGTATTCCTTCCATCTTCTTTTGATGTTTCCTGTGTCATTCAGTATTTTGCCGATAGAATCCTTCAAAATTGCACCTCAAGGCTTGAATTTTTTCTTCTGTTCTTTCAGTTTGAGAAATGCTGAGCATGTTCTTCCCTTTTGGTTTTGTAACTCCAGGTCATTGCACATTTCATTATAATACTTTATTTTGTCTTCCTGAGCCAGCCTTTGAAATTTTCTGTTCAGCTCTTTTACTTCATCGTCTCTTCCTTTTGCTTTAGCTGCACTATGTTCAAGAGAAAATTTCTGAGTCTCATCTGACATCCATTTTGGTCTTTTCTTTCTTGTCTTTTTAATGACCTTTGGCTTTCTTCATGTATGATGTCCTTGATGTCATCCTACAGCTTGTCTGGTCTTTAGTCATTAGTGTTCAACACATGGAATCTATTCTTGATATGATCTCTAAATTTAGGTGGGATATACTCAAGGTCTTACTTTGGATCTCGTGGGCTTGTTTTAATTTTCTTTGGTTTCAACTTGAACTTGCATATGAATAATTGATGGTCTGATCTGCAGTCGGCTCCTGGTCTTGTTCTGACTGATGATATTGACCTTTTCCATTGTTTCTTTCCACAGATGTAGTTGATTTGATTCCTGTGTATTCCATCTGGTAAGGTCCATATGTATAGTCGCTGTTTATGTTGGTGAAAAAAGGTATTTGCAATGAAGAAGTCATTGGTCTTGAAAAACTCAATCTTGTGATCTCTGGCATCGTTTCTGTCACTAAGGCCATATTTTCCAACTACCAGTCCTTCTTTGTTTCCTACTTTCACATTCCAATCACCAGTAATTATAAGTGCATCTTGACTGTGTGTTCAATCAAGTTCAGATTGCAGAAGTTGGTAAAAATCTTCAATTGCTTCAACTTTGTCCTTAGTGTTTGGTACGTAAATTTGAATAATGGGCATATTAACTGTTCTTCCTTGTAGGCTTATGGATATTATCTTACCACTGACAGGGTTGTACTTCAGGATAGACCTTGATATGTTCGTTTTGAGGATGAATGCAATGCCGTTCCTTTTCAAGTTGTCGTTCCGGGAATAATAGACAGTATGATAGTCTATAGTCCGATTTAAAATGACCAATACCAGTCCATTTCAGCTAACTAATGCCTAGGATATTCATCTTTATGTGTTCCATTTTATTTTTGATGATTTCCAATTTTTCTAGATTCATACTTAGTACATTCCAGGTTCCAATTATTAATGGATGTTTGCAGCTGTTTCTTCCCGTTTTGAGTTGTGCCACATCAACAAATGAAGGTCCTGAAAGCTTGGCTCCATCCACGTCATTAAAGCCGACTGTACTTTGAGCAGGCAACTCTTCCCCAGTCATATTTTGAGTGCCAGACAGTGTTCTGCTGTTATTTATAAGGTTTTCACTGGCTAATCCTTTTCAGAAGTAGACCACCAGGTCCTTCTTCCTAGTCTGTGTTAGTCTGGAAGCTCAGCTGAACCCTGTGCACCATGATTGACCCTGCTGGTATTTGAGTACTTGAATACCAGTGGCATAACGTCCAGCATAACAGTGACACACAAGCCCCCACAGTATGAGAAACTGACAGATGCATGGAGAATCAATCACATAGCAAAATAATAATAATAGCATCTTTCTATTTGCTATGAGTCAGAATTGACTCGACAGCAGTGGGGTTTGGGTTATTTGATATATCATTAGGTACGGACAGCTTTGTCTTACATTCACGATCATCCATGACCTGACCATGAGCTACTCTTTTAGGCACATCAGTTGTTATTCTCTCATATACCCTTTAAGCCATTCAAATCTGGGCTATTACCTACCATGTCTACATGTTGCATTCTCTGTACCTTCCTTACAATGTTCTGTCCGCTGAAATGAACTCATTCTCATCTTCAACTGTAAAAGCCCTACTCATCCTTCAAGGCTCTAAAATCACATTTTCATAAACCTTTCCTCAAAATACATATCTTTTTCCTTATAAACACCATGGTGGCAGAGACTATGGCTTCATCATTTCTTGGCTTCTGGGGTCATCTTTGTAGTTGAATATATATACATTTAATTTAATTAAGCATAGAATTAATGTACTGCTTTAGCTTTTTTTTCAATTTTTTATACATGTTATTTTGATTATTCTGCCACACTTTTGGAATTTTAAGTTTCAGTATATTACTTTGTCATTTTGGTCACATGTCCACCTCAAAATGAAAATAATTTTAAAGCCTTTTTCTTTAACTAAATATAAATATTGCTTTGGCATTTGCTTTGCAACACAATTATTACTGATTTAATAACTTGATTTGAAGTATCCTTTTTTTTGCAGTAACTGAGCTTGTTATTGCCACAAAGAAATACATACGAATTTAACAACCAGAGCATAAAGCCCTTGGGTTAACTCTGGTAATATTGTTTGTAACATAAAGGAGACAGGAAAGGATGCAGGAGAGAAAAGACATCAATATAGAAAAAAATTGTAATTAGTGAAGATCTCAAAAATAATATTTTGTACAAATTAGTTGTGACAAAGTAGCAGGTAATAAAACTTCAAGGGGCAAACAAATTAGGAAATGAAAATCGTAGGTTCCAAAGTGAATAAGCACAAAGGAGCAGTGACAGTGGATAGAGTGAAAGGATGAGGATATTTATGAATTACAGAAATAGAATTTTAGATTAATAAAGGGGAGTGGTTTCATCTTGTAAACATAGCAATTGAAAAGAGTGGTTCATAAAGCTTTATGATTTTATCATGAATTCTGGTGAAAGAAATATAGTAAATCTGTTAATCTAATTTTACCATGTATAAATTAAATAGATTTTAAAATTGTTGGCCAGACAATTCAATGTAGTGCTTTTCTCCATCAGCATAGGCACTGATGGTGCAGTGGTTAAGCCTTTGTCTGCCAACCAGAAGGTTGGTGGTTCAAACTCACCAGCTGCTCTGTGGGAGAAAGATGTGGCAGTTGGCTTCAGTAAAGATTTATGGCCTTGGAAACCCTATGGGGGCAGGTCTGCTCTGTGCTACAGGGTCTTTGTGAGTTTTTTTTTTTTTGAATTGTGATCTTTTTGGAATTCCATGCTACTGATCAGTCAAGTCAGGTGATAATTGAAACAAATGTGACATAGAGCTGTTTCTAATTTTCCAGTTTATTTAAGGAATTGTATTTATTTCATCTAAAATCACACACTTCCATGGTGCAGTAGATAATATATCAGGTGATGACATTGGCTAATGCTATTTAAAGTCATCCTTCCCCAAATGAAAATAGGAATAAGTTTTGAATTGGCTGAAGAAATTAATTTCACCCATTGCATACATTTTAAGCTCTCAGTAACATTAACCTCAGGCGTCACTCTAAGAAAACAAAAATCTTAGGTCTCATTTTTTTTAATATAATTAATATTATCTTCTGGGCGATTGTGAGAATAATGTTAAATAATGTAATAAATGGTTTAAAAATTAACAAATACTTAGAGATGTGTCAATATTAAAATAAGATTGAATTCTCCAATAGAATTTTCTGTGATGACGAAAATATTCTGCAAGTGTTCACAAGGAACAATATGCTGCCTAATACGTTAGCCACTAGCCACAGATGACTACTGAGCATTTGAAATGTGGCTAGAGTGAGTGAGGAACTGTTTTAACTTATTTAAACTTAAATAGCCAAATGTGTCTAGTGGCCACCCTACTTGTGGCAGATCTAGAACTAACCTTGAAATCTTATCCGATAATTTAAAAACTCAAGTTTGTAATTCAGGTAGTTGCTGCAATGTTTTATTAGACAATCAGAATTTTTCCCTAGGGTTTACAGTAGAGATTTAGGATAAACTGTCAACTAATCTCTTTTTAAGATAAATTATTAATGAATAGATTAATTTGACTGCCAACTTGGCTCAATAAGTAAGTTCTAGCTCTAGTAAGCAAGTCGTAAATCCTAATTTTAGTTTTCTCACTTTTAAAAGGGTTGTGGGAGTCGAATGGGTAGATGAAGATTAAAAAAAAAAATGTATAAGGGCTTACAGTGATAGGTCAATAGTAAATGTTCAGTAAATATTAGCTACCATGAATCCAAGCAAGAATTACAAAAAAATAAACATAGTTACATACTCTTATAAATAAAGAAGTATTTATCAATGATAATTTGATTATTTTTAGGGTTTAGTCAATAAAGACCTGGGGCTTCCCTCGAATCAGTATTAGTTAAAGACAGAGGCATTGCTGGTGCTCTTGCTGTGCTTTGGTATCTGTGCTCTTGGAAGAACTTTTGCTACCTTATGCACAGCTAATCTGGTTTTTAAAATTTTTCTGGTATCTCTTATCTTGATTTACCTACCGCTAACACAATGACTGTCATATTTTGATATTTTTCCATTTGGGTTCGTGTTCTATGCCTCCATAATATGATTTCTGCCTTGATTTGCAATTACTTTTCAGCAATATCTGTTGCTCTTTTTTATATTTCTGAAAGTTTTAATAATATATCAAAATGCAGCATGTAGCAAGATCCATATCTTGTTTAAATTTATTAGTCTTTAGAGTAAAAAACCAAAACCTAACCCATTGCTGTCGAGTCAATTCCAACTCATAGAGACCCTATAAGACAGAGTAGAAACTCTATGGGGCAGTATAATTATAATAGTCATTTTATTTACTACTCCTTTAATTGGTATTTCTGACAAATATGTTTTGTTTTAATTTTGTGTAGAAAAATGGCTTGCTGGAAAGATTTTGTAAGTTAAGTCTAGTATTGAGTTATTTTTTTTTGTTTTGTCCATAATTATATATTGAATGCCAAAGAAGAAGTACGGGAAATGAGAAAACAAAGAACAGGGAACAAACTTACTCTCATTTTCTTTTTCGTATTGTTATAGTCATCAAGAAAACATACCAAAAACTATTCAATTTTATAAACATAAATTTCTAATGCATTTAGGGCATATTATGTTCCAGTGGCACAAATGATTAAGTGCTTGACTAGCCAAAAAGGTTGGCAGTTTGAATCCACCCAGAGGTACCTCAAAAGATAGGCCTGGTGGTCTACTTCCAAAAGCCTTAAAAACCCAATGGAGCCGCTCTACTCTGTACATATGGGGTCACCATGAGTCAGAATCAACTCGATGACAATCAACAACAGATTGTCAATTGATCAAGTATTATTATTGATTGCTATTTTATAGTTCATGAAATATCAGACTCATGTCCTACCTGATGGACACAGGGAAAATTAAATATCAAGATAGCATATTTAACTTTGAGAAATAGCATAGCTAACAACTGTTATATGAAGGAAACTGCATATAGCACATTTCATTATCCCAGCTGAATCCCACGCAGAAGCTAGTTTGGCCCCTTTCATGTGACTTTGCCAAATTGGTTCTGACCCTGGTAACCCCGTAACAGTTTTCACCAGAAAAGGGCCCATCATGTGCAACAGAGGTAAAGTGTGAGACTAGAAAGATGATTATTATGTAGCAACTAAAGTCTTTCAGATGCAAACCCAGTCTGATGTTCTATGCTGATAAAAAAAAATGCTGATAGTTCCCTTTTTATTAAGCAATTCATTATAAATAAATACTAATATCTTTCAAATGTAAAATGTTCAGTATAATTATTGTGAATGAATTATGTCATCAAACATTTTAATAACAAATTACTGTATTCATGTTACAAACATCCATTGAGAACACACTATGAAAAATGAGTATATTTTTAATAGCACAAAAGGCACTCAAAGGTGAGATAGAGCTTTATTTGAAAAATATTAACATTAAAACACTGGTTATTGACAAGCAAAAACAATGAAAAGAGAACTAAATAATCGGTAGCATGCTTTGCCAGCTTTAAATTATCTTTTTTAGTATCTGATTATAAACAATATGATATAGATAAATTCTTCAAAAGAACAGTATAATTCAATGTGAGAAAATTTCTAGTTTCTCTTTGCACTTTAAAGATCAATAAATCTCTGGCAAAAACTTCAAAGTGTTTGTATACATATATATTTTTTTCTTCTTCTTCTATTGCTTTGACAGATTTCTTGGGTTGTCTTGATCCTGGAGTGTATACCTGCACTTCACCTTCAATTTGTCAGGTGTCCCTAGAGCCATCCTTGAGTCTTCAAGTTTTCCTAATATAATTGATGAGATTATGAATAGTAACTCTGTGATAAATTGATTTGCTGCAATAACCAAATGTGTTTTAGATAATTAAAACATTTTAAAATCACAAGAATTGATTCTTTAATATTTTTGGAAGCTAATAGTCATCCTAGTCTGTGCATATTTGGGAGACTCTTAATTATATACTCATTTTTCAAAATACAACTTGATAAGAATGGTTCAAACTTACCTTATCCTTTAAAAAGTTATTTTTAATTTTCAGTGAGGATTATCTTAAAGGCCCTTAGATTAAAAAGTTACTGGGTAAATTCAATCTAAATTATAGCGCCAGAGAACATTCATGTAATGGACATTAGTTACTTTTTCTCTTCTTTAGAGAGATGCTTCAACAACTCCAGTTTTATTTCAGCATTTTATTACAGAAGGAACTTCCTTTTCAGTAGTCACCTCTCCAGTATATACCTAATAACAAAGCATTTTTTTACAGTAGTTTAGATTATAGCTGTTCCATTATAAGAACCTTTCTATCACATGTGAAATCAATTAATAGTTTTTTTTTTTTTAATAAATAGAGAAAAGGTAACTCTAATATATATGTTATCCTTAGACAGTAAGAAAACCCTGATTATTCTGGTATTGATTTAAACTATGATGACTGACTGTCCCAGTTTGCCCAAGACTGTCCAGGTTTTCCCACATCCCAGGAAGCATCTGAGTCCCAGGGAAAACAGGATGAATGGTTGCCTTAATGTGCCATTTATATATTTTTTCATTTTTATTATTACCTTAATAATTTAATATTCAAAAAATTAAAATATGTCCTATATAGAGATTCTGAGTAGGTTGGTATTTATATAGTAACATCTATATAGTTACCATATAGTATCTACATTATTTAAAGCATCATTCTATACAGTTAAAAAGATGTTTAACTCTCTGACATCAAGGAATTTATAGCCTAAGTAAAAATATCAGGAATATGAGATAATAAATTATAAATATAATGGTTGAGAATTGTTAAAATAAAAGAAAAAATGAAGGCTTTGAAAACACAAACGCCTTCAATACTCACTGTGCCTGGGAGAAGAACAGTGGTACTTTTGGAGGAATAGGAGTTTACTATGGGGGCCCTGGTGGCAAAGTGGTTAAGAGCTCAGGCTGCTAACCAAAAGGTCAGCAGTTCGAATCTACCAGCCGCTCCTTGGAAAGCCTATGGGGTGGTTCTGCTCTGTCCTATGACCCCTCATAGGGTCACTATGAGTCAGAATCGACTCTAAGGCACACAACAACAACAACAGGGGGGAAAAGGGAGGAGGGGATCTCCAAGCACAAAAGTGTGGAAGGACAGGCCATGCTCAGGATGTGGTGACGATATTGTAATATAGAATGAATAACATGAGGAGGCTTATCTTGGCTTTATCAGGAAGATTTTTGATGTTCAGGTCGCTGTGAGCTGGAACCGACTCGACAGCACTGACAATAGGCTTAAGCAGATAGGATTTATCCCATGTCTAGTGTCTTCTGAAGAAGAGTGTATGCTCAAAATCACCTGGGAAAATTGTGAAATTTCAGATTCCTGAAAATTCCCCCACCCCCATAGAACCTTTTAAGCGGGTCTGAGATGCCAATAATTCAAATTAATATTTTTTTGTTAGTATATATCATGTTATTATGATACAGACGTTGGTTTGAGAATCACTGGGTTTGCTCATGAAGGACTAACAGTGTCCATTAACATTTGGTTGCCATGATTTTATCTGAATTAAAAAAACAATTCTGGATGTTTTGTGAGGAATCACCAAGCAACCAAGATTTCTTTGAAGGATGCATTTGAGAAGTAAGGATTGGTAGTAAGACTTCATCAAGGAATTAGAGGGTGGCATTAAAGACAAGAAGAAATTCCAAAAGTGGGGAACGGCCTACTCTGTCATATGCTGAGAGTGTATGTTTTATAAATACACATTTAAGCAATTCATTTTGTATTAATGTCTGATACAGTGAACATAGTACAAGTACATTGTAAATACTGCCTCTTGAATATTAATCTGTAATAACCCAAACAATAGGTTATCCTTTTCCTTAGGTTTTCCTTTACATGTCAGCTCATTTTTTTCTCTCATTCTTTTATTTATTCATCTGCTTAACAAATAATATTTGAACATCTACAGTATATCAAAAAGTGATAACTAGATGCAGTTTCCTTTTATAGCAAAAATGCTATATTTTTTAAAGAACCGTATATTTTAGACAGCTTTTTGTTTGTTTTGTTTTGTTTTTCATTGACATGCGCTCCTCACATCATAGCTAAGGGTTTCAAAAACCAAAAGAAAAACCATTGCCTCAAGTCAATTCCAACTTATAAGGTAACTGCGTGTATCAAAAATTTTTAAACTGTGCAACACATGATCATTACTTATTTCTGCAAGTAGTAATGTACTGTGATGGTTGCTAAAGTAGTATCTTTAACATGTTTTTTTTTTTTATTACTGGATAAATAATATAAAGCAAATACTTTGGCAACATTGAATTATCTTTTTTTTCCAACACAATAAATTTATAAGATATTCTTGGATTGCTAAACAACTGCTGGTATGTCATGAGGGACATATATTGTACAAATAATACGTTCCATTTAGCTTCCTTTTTCAAACTTACTACCTTAGTACACAACTGTATCTCTAAATCAGATAACCTTGGGCAATAAATAGAGACCTGCTTTTACAAGTATTGGCAAAAAAGACGCCTTTTTTTTTTTTTCTTCTTGTTTGTATGCATTTAGTATAAAGATGCAAGGACACAATAAATACCTTGTGGTACTGATTCTTAAGGATTATATCAAATACTACTAGGAATAACCAAATATACTCCACATATGTTTCTACTTATTCTATTTATCAGTGCATAATTATTAGGGTATAAAGATTGGTCATATCATCAATCTGTTATTGTCCTTATTTTATATTTGTAGGATGGTAATAATAAACTTTTTATCATAAACAATTCAAGATCTTTTTAGTCTTCATTTTTGTTTTGCACTTAACCATACTACCGCTAAAGTTAAAACACATCTTTGAAGAAGGTTCATTTAGTGTATGCAGGGTGTTCTGTTTAATCTCAGTTTTTTCACAGTAAAATTAGAAATCAATCTACATTTCTACAAGAATATGTACATCTTAAGTTTATAGAAGAGTATACTACACATGACATTCATGTGTTCAGCAACAAAAAGGTCAAGAGGCTAAATAAATATGCCCTCAATCCTGAAAATGACAAATAGATCTTGTGTGTAAGAGAGACACTATGGTATTAAATTCGAAATGGGTAGCATTTTGGAACCTTAGCTGCAATACACCGTTGGTAAATTGAATTTTCTATCTGGCCTTTTGGTGTTATGCATTTTAGATACAGAGGTAGTGGTTTGATATTTACAGAAAGAATGAATAGCACTTCAGATGGACTTCATTCTAGGAAATTTTCTAGGAAATAAAACATTGTTATTGTAGTCATCACCTGATATAACTAAGCAAAAAACATGAATGTGAATGGAGGAAATCAGGACATCTTTGAATATGAAATGGTTTAATATTATTTCTGATTTTTAAAAACTGGTGAATTTTATTGATTGATGTATAAATTTGACAATAATATTTCCTTAATTGTAGAGGCATTGAACACATACTTCTTTATCATTGAGAATACGGATAGAGGATTCTTTGAACTTAGAAACTCTGATAAAAGCCATAGATCCTCCCCTCCAGAAAACTGTGTATGCACACATTCATCAAAAATTTTACACGCAATTTGAGATAATCACATACTATCTATAACTTACCCTTGCCACTCGTAGCTATATTTGAAACCCAGACTAGGAACTCCCTTGGAAGTATGTCAAGTTGTTTATGTATAAATAGAATATTGATCCTAACTTTGATTCATTAAATTGGATGACTTTGTGTCTTAAGACTGTATTAATAGTGGATAATTATCAATAATAATAAAATAAATGAGCATGCATACCCTGATACTTTAAAATTTTGATTGATTTCTTCATTCATAACATGGGGGTATATTCTTCCTGAATGCATAAGGAATTGGGAGTCTTCAGAATAAAAGATACATAAAAGTTAAGTTTGAACTATATCATAGACATTTATAGCTTTATTCTCTCAGTTTTGTTCTCTGAACAGAATGATCTAGAAAGTAATTTAGGAAAGTCACCTATGATGTAAGGAGAGGAATGAGATTTAACAGCTAGGAGACTTTTATCCTAGTCCTACTCAGGTACTGAGTACTATTGCACCTACCCCTCACTTATGGACTATCTCCTTATCTGACATTTTGCATTCATGACAACAGTAAAAAACTACTGCCCTATTATTTTGCAGATTAACCACATGTATCTGGCAGTAACCTTTTCATGACCAGTTGGACATGTAGTGCCCACCTACATTTTCCAACTCTTGGGTCCAAACGGACATATGTGTCCCACTTAATATTTTGTAATCTGATGTGGTCATCCTACACTTTTATATAATGCAGACTTTTGAATAATGACCTGGTCTTTGGAACCTGAACATGTCAATAAATGAGGAGTAGGTGTCTTCCATTTTTTTTTCTAGCCTTGTAGCAACTCACATTTTCCAAGTCTCAATATATTCACCCACATGGCACACATGGGTAAGGAGTATATACTAAATGCAGCTTTTATTTGAGCTCCTTTCTCTTTTCTATTTTACCTTCATCTTTCCAGGGACTGATTTCTTCCATGAACTTTTCCTGGGTTACTCCTATTCTCGTCGATGTTCTTTTTCTTGTGGACATATAGTTTTCTACTATTTCATATGCGTTCCTAGCAAAGTTGCAACACTTGAAATCAAAGACGATGTTTTCTCCACAGCACTCAACACTGTTTGGACACATTTAAAAAAAAAAAAAAAAAATCGTTGCCATGGAGTCGACTCCAACTTGTAGCAACCCTATAGAACAGAGTAGAACTGCCCCATAGGGTTTCCAAGAAGCAGCTGGTGGATTCAAACTGCCAACCTTTTGGTTAGCAGCCTGAGATCATAACCATTGCACCACCAGGGTTCCATTGAGCACATAGTAGGTATTTAATTCATAATTGCTGAGCAAGATAATTCCCTGGATAAACAAAGAAGTCAGAAATAGAAAGACTGCCAAAAGAATGAACAGATTCGTCGGGGAAGAAGTACAACCAGTATATACCTTAGAAGCAAGAAAGGCGAGACTAACTCTCACACACTTTGGGCATGTTATCAGGAGGGAGTCCCTGGAGAAGGATATCATGCTGGGTAAAGCAGAGTGTTGGCAAAAAAGAGGAAGACCCTCTACAAGATGAATTGACACAATTGCTGCAACTACGGGCTCAAGCATAACAATGACTATGAGAAGGACGCAGGACCTGGCAGTGTTTCATTCAGTTGTACATAGGGTTGCTATGAGTTGGAACCAACTCAAGGGCACCTAACAACAACAACATTATTTCATTAAAAATTCATCAAGTATCATAGAGACTATAATTAAAGGAAATTAACTCAAATCTACAAAAGAAAATGTCATACCTCATAAAATACTTATCACTATTCTTCTCAAACTTTCATGAGAAAATGATAGTGTGTTCTGCTTATGTGTAGAATTATTTTACAAATTATTATTAGCAAATCTGCCAGTCTTCCACAGCATACTACACTTTGACATATTTTAGAAAAAGAAAAGTTTAGTCCAAAAAAAATCTTGTAGTTAATATTATAGATATGTGGATTAAATTAGCTTTTCTAAAATTATACTATGTAAATATTTATGAATGCATCTCTCGTTTGTGGGTTAAGATTCAAATATGCATTGGGTTTTCTTTCCACTTTGCATTAAAAAACAATATTCAAGATATTTAATAATAAATACAAATATAGTTTAAAATGTCAGCAATATTTTTTTTATGTTAAACAGTCCTGAGGTAGGGAAGATTATGTATGAAAATTTTTGCTAGTCTATTGGATAAAATACTTAGCATTTATTTTCCTAGCTGTGTGCAGACTTTGTAAAAGTATGAGTTTGCCTTCTTATACCATGTCTTCATCTTAACACTTTGAAAAGAAACATATCCCTATGTTCTTTAAATGTCACTTCTCTAGTGTTTAGAAATATAAGTAATCCTTTTATTCTCAATTGATAATTTTGCACCTAGTATAGTATTTTCGTCTCTGAATTTTTAGAGAATCAGTCTATAAATTTTTAGGCTTCTTTAATGCAAAATTGACTGCTCTGATCTGATTGCCCATTTAAAAATCTAACATTTTTCATGTAATCATTACAAGACTATTTTGGCACAGGGAGCCCTGGTGGCGCAATGGTTAAGAGCTTGGCTGCTAACCAAAAGGTCAACAGTTCAAATCCACCAGCACTCTTTGGAAACTCTATGGGGCAGTTCTACTCTGTCTTATAGGGACCTTATGAGCCAGAATCGACTCAATAGCAATGGGTTTAAGTAACAGTCAAAAATTAGAAACAACTCAAATGTACATTAACAGGAGAATAAACATAAATCCTAGCTTATTAATATGGTAGAATACCACAAATCAAGCAAAGTGAATGAATTACAAATACACACAACATGGATGAATCTCACAAACATAATGCTGAGTGAAGAAGCCAGATACATACATATGGATACATAATTCCATTTGACAATAATAAAAATGGCAAAACTACAGTTGTTGCTGCTATTAGGTGCTGTTGAGTCGGTTCTGACTCATAGCGACCCTATGAACAACAGGAAAAAGCACTGCCCAGTCCTGTGCCTTCCTCACAATTGTTGCTGTGCTTGAGCCCATCCTTCCAATCACTGTGTCGGTCCATTTCATTGGGAGTTTTCCTCTTTTTCCCTGATCCTCTGGTTTACCAAGCGTGATGTCCTTCTCCAGGGACTAATCCCTCCTGCTAATGTGTCCACAGTGTGTGAGACGAAGTCTTGCCATCCTCTCTTAGAATAGTGATACCCTTAGGATAGTATAGTGACTAGAAAGGAGAAGGAGAAGGATATGAGATGGCTGCAATGTTCTGTTATTTTTGCTGGTTCTGCAGGTATAGTTATCTTATGAAAATATCATTGAGCTTTATCTTAACAATTTTGTGCTTCATTGCATGTATATTATATTTCATTAAAAAGGTATATCTTCATTTTTGTACTGCATTTTTATGCATGCAACAGTGCTATATGATCACTGTGTACTAATTTTAATGTATACTGAATTAAATTTATATTTTTTAATCTATTTTTTCTTTTTACAATGAAACCTCTATATATCATGACTATCCTTGTCATTTTCAAAAGAATGGACAAAAATATTATCTGAAATTTTGCTATATTTAATACCCACAGAATTATGATATATTTTATCAGTAACATTCGTAAGTTTTTAAAATTTTTTGTTAATGTAGAATTATCAGGTTTATTCTGATAGTTGAGTAGACTATCTTACTTTACTATATAAAACCTATATTCAGAAAATTCTGTAAGAAGGAGATGTTCAATTTAAAAATTTGGCAGAATTTTACTAATATTGCTTTTCTTGTTGCAATTTTAAAAAGGTGTGAAATGATAAATATCAGATTTTTTAATGAAGGTGAAAATTTAAGTGAATACTAATACTGATTTTATTAGAAATCAGTAAAAAGATCATCACTTTGTTCCTTATAAGTTCATTAGAATACTGATTTATCTTTTGTCTTTATTGTATTTTTTTCTGTTTTAAAAGCAAATGAAAAATATTAAGAAAAATATTCCAATGCATAAGTGGACAGTTGAGTGCATTATACACATACTACTTTGGCAATATAAAAATAGTGGACAGTCTGTGATTACTAACAGCCACTGGGTTGTAAATATGCACTTACTGATGCACTAGTGAGCATTTCTATGGTAGCATTAAGGAGATCGGAACGTTAAAATGAAGTTATTCAATCCTCCAGAGCTACTACCTCCTGGTTTTGCCTTAGTTGTGGAAGAAGCTGTCACCATTTCTGAAATTCAAGGTGTCTGTGTTGAAGAAAAAATACCTCACTTCCTTAGACATTTAAAGAAATTCATCTTCCGGAATATCAGCAGGCCTTAGAGCTTTGGATCTTGAAGATAGATATGCCATATCCTGCTGTTGCATGAGGCTATACTTCCCTAGCTGGAGAAAGGAAACTCAAGTGCGAGAAAGCATGCCATCTCTCTAAATCAAGCAACTTTCCATTCTGAAGAATTTAAGTCATTCTTCACCCAGTCTCCTCTCTAGCCTTTTAGTGCTGATTAAACATTTTGCGTGGCTTATTGAGACACATTTTGCCTGAATGATCGTGGCTCTCAAATAAGATCCTTTGTTGTGGCATCATCATTATTAGTACAGGAGCTTCTAACAGCATTCCAGACTCTGCTTTTGCTTCTGAGCTGCTTTACTTACCTCCTTTCCCCTGTACATGAGATGTATCCTTTAGAACAGGCTTTTCCTCAAATGTGCTGCTAACACCACCACCACACACTGCCCTGGCATCGATTCTGATTCATAGTGACCCCTTAGGGTTTCCAAAGCTGTAAACCTTTACAGAAGCAAACTTCCACACCATCTTCCACCACCACCAATTATCATCAATTTTGATTCCAACTCATGATGATCCCTTAAAAGGGGTACTTTTTGTCAAGCAAGAGTGTTTCCACAGTTACACCTAAGAACCAGTTTACTGAGGGTGCAGAATAAATTTTTCTAACATAAGTGTCTCTGTTCAAACTTAGTTTCCTAAACCTTGCTGTACTGTTGCCAGTAGAACCCATCCACACACAAAGAAAATGACTTAAAAATTAAAAAGTGACTTTGGGTGAAGTTTGATTTATTGTTTAACCCATGCCCTCACCTCCCATCATTCTCACTGTCATGCTGGCTTTTGGGGCTCTTTCCTCTCACTCCCCAACATGGGACTATAAAAAAGTAAACTGTACTGCTGAGATTTCTGTGTTAAAGTTGAAGGTAAATCATTTCAGACGTTAGAGGTGTCACTCAAGCCATGAAAATTTATGAGAGATCTCTAGAGGCAGGTGCCAACATATTAGCTTAGTAAATGGAAAAATAAATTGAAAAAAGAAAAACCCTGAAATAATAGTCTCACTGTATCTTCAAAGCAACTGCCATTTTTAAAAGAACGTATTTTCCTTTATCAGTAAACAAATAAAAGACAAATGCTGGATGCTATCTTCCTTAGGATATTTATGTGTGTATTGTGCCATCCAGACTAGAACAAATGACTTTAAACATGGCATTTACATAGGTAAAATATTTGAAAATCAGATGTAGCACATTGTTTTGTGCGTATAACTGGCATCTAGGTAGAGAACTATCTAGATGTGAATTAAAAAACTAGCATACATTAACTTGAAACTAGTACCTGTGAAAACACTTGAAATATACTCAAACTTACATTTGATAATAATGGAGTAGAAGACTTCTTTTATTTTAGTTTGAAGAGCTTTTGCTTTCTGTTTTGACTGATTCGTTGCCGCAGAACTATGGATGCCAAATTTCTTCAACAGAATTCTGACATTGTTTTTACTTCATTAATTTTACTAGCACAGTTCAAAGGAGCAAGAGTTAGTTTTAGATATATTTAAGCCATAGAAAGCCCCATTTTTTCTGTGTCCTCGTAAAATCCCTGTAAGTAGTGTAGATATTTTTCTTATTACACAATTAGAGTTGCAATAGCAACTGTTGTCTGAGAGTGTACATCTAATTTTGAACAAGGAAAATTTAAAAAATAAAGTTTAATTGTTTCAGATTATCATGGTGATATTAAAAGGCTATGTTACCTTAAGTGATATTTCTAAAACATTCCTCAGTAAGGTAGATTGATTGTTCCCTTAGTGGATTTTGGTGCAAGTAAATTAGAAGTGACGGAGGTTTCCATGAAACAAAATAACTACCAGGAAAATGCAGCTATTTCTTTTCTTTTTGTTAACAATGTTTTGAAGATGGTTCATTTATGGCTAGAATTGTAGACATTCTGCAATTAGTTGAGATGTTAAGCAACAGGGCTACTGTTTTACAGTGGTGACAAAGTGCCATGCGAATCAGTATAAAGAATGAAGAATGGGCCATTAATTATAATAAACCAAAAACCAAACCCGTTGCCATTGAGTCGATTCCGACTTATAGCGACCCTACAGGGCGGAGTAGAACTGCCACATAGGGTTTCCAAGGAGCGCCTGGTGTATTTGAATTGCTGACCCCTTGGTTCGCAGCTGTAGCTCTTAACCACTACTCCACCAGGGTTTAGAGGGTGGTAATAGTTTTATTACAGCAATTACCTGTTGCTGTAAGAGATTTCACATATTTGATTTCTAAGCAAGGCCTGTCAATTTGCTGTGTAACATATCACATTACCAAAGACAGCATTTCAAGTGTAAGTGTTCTAAAATCGTCTATTGATTAAAATTGTGAATTAATGATTACCAACTTACAAGACTTTTTTTTTTTTTTTTTTCTATAATAAAGTTATTTACACAATGGATTTCAATGGTTTGGTATTGTGTCTATATTAAAATATATATATATATATATATATATATATATATATATGTATTTACCTGAAGTAGGGTATTCAAAATAATAAAATCAGATTAAAAACACAGTGCCGTCGAGTCGATTCCGACTCATAGCGACCCTATAGGACAGAGTAGAACAGCCCCATAGAGTTTCCAAGGAGCGTTTGGCGGATTCAAACTGCCGACCCTTTGGTTAGCAGCTGTAGCACTTAACCACTACACTACCAGGGTTTCCAAAATCAATCAGAGAGTATCTTCAAAATATCTTGCACATATCTATGGGATTAATTAACACAGTCCAAGTTGGATTATATCTCATTTTCAGGTGTTAACCTATGTCCCACACCAAAATAACCATATTCAATTGTTGAATAAAAGCTTTATTTCATGAAGAAAATCCAAAGAGCACTAGCCCTGCCTTAGCTGCTGAGGGAACCTGTCAAAAATTGTGAAGAGTTTAAGGTTTTACCCCATTTGCTATCTTATAAATTAGCCTGCCGCAGTTTCATGGATTTGGGCAGAAGATATGAAATTCCTGAGACAGAGACAAAGGACTTTATTACGTACAGAATTAGTAGCCACCGTTTCAGCCTTTTCTTGTCATAATTTCCAAGCTCTATTTCTCACAGGATGGCGTAAAGAGGGCCAGAAGATACCTGTTCTCAAGTGAGCTGAGCTATAGGAGAGGAACTCTGATCTTATGGAACACAAATCTTTATACTGGGCAGTAAGCATTCCTTCTCTTAGCTCTGGAGGGAGACAATATCTTTATTGTACTGGACAGTGACTTTCCTTTATCTTACAATGTTTTTTGTTATACAAACAGCTTTGAAAAGATAGCCCAGAACAAAAGGGCAATCAGTGCTTTGCCTTCACACTACATACAGAGATATCAGAGACAAAGACTGTCTCCCGACAGAACCCATGCAAATAAAGTTTGAAGCCCACCTACTTTACTATCCCCATCACCTGCCAACTACAAGTGTTCAGGCTAATCATTTCCGCAACAGGGGACTAAACGAGGAAGCTTATATGAGGAACAAAACAGGAAGAATTAAAACTATATGCATCCTTTGATAAAATGATTTTGTAGCTTTCCATTTAGAAAGATTTTAAGTCATTTGTGTGTGTGTGTTTTAGAGGTAACTGTTTCAGAATATTTAGTCTACTCAGAAATGATCTCATAGATATACTAATTGAGTTTCCCATCCAAATTTAAGTTCTTATACATGAATTTGGGGGGGGGGGGTTATACATGAATTAAGCACCCAAAAAACCCAGTGCCGTCGAGTCGATTCAGACTCATGGTGACCCTATAGGATAGAGTAGAGCTGCCCTGCAGAGTTTCCAAGGAGCGCCTGACGGATTTGAACTGCCAACCTTTTGGTTAGCAGCATAGCACTTAACTATTACGCCACCAGGGTTTCCTGAATTAAGCACAGAGGAATAAAAAAGTGACTACAAAGTATGCAGAATATATGTTGGGCCAGTGTACATCTGCAGTTTAATGTATCTCTAAAGTTTCTTGCCTTTATTGAATTTATGTAAATTCTCCTATCTAACATTTGCTTGAGATAGATTCCTGTGATTTAATTAAGGAAATTGTATTTGTGGCTGAGAATTGGAAAGCAATATCTTGTTTTAGTAGGTAATTAACCACCGAACTAAAGGTCTGATCATCTTCCCAATTTCACATTAAAGTGAAACACTGAACAAAACAACATAACAGGTAAGAGATGTTTTCTGTTCCAGGTTGATAATGTTTCCAATGATTTTGTAATTTTCAAAATTATCCTGAGGTTTGCATGATCATTCACAATGCAACGTATTTGAAGTAGTTAATTCTGAGAACACTTTGGCAACTTATAGCAATGTCTCAGTTTTCCCATCTAGTAAAAGCAATGAATCAAGTGAAGTTTGCCCCCAAAGTCCTAATTAAGTAGCACCATCTAGGTAGGCATAGGTTTAATTTTGAATATTGCATCAAAAATGGTTTTTTTTTTTTACCCATTAGAAACACTTACAATAATATGACTCTATAAAAGCTTAGTCTCTGGAAAAAAAAAAAAAAATAGTGCTATCGAGTCGTTTCCAACTCATAGCGACCCCATAGGGTTTCCTAGGAGCAAGAGTATGCATTTAAAGTAACACTTTTTCTGTGTATGTCTATGAGATCCAGTTGGTTGATTGCGGCATTTAGATCTTCCTTGTCTTTACTGAGCCTCTTTCTGGATGTTCTGTCCTTCACCAAAAGTGGTGTGTTGAAGTCTCCAACTCTTATTTTGGAGCTATTTCTCTCTTCAATGCTGTTAGAGTTTGTTTTATGTATTTTGAGCCCTGTCTTTGGGTGTGTAAATATTTATTATGGTTATGTCCTCATGGCGTATTGATCCTTTAATCGTTATATCGTGTCCTTCCTTATCCTTTGTGGTGGATTTTGCTTTAAAGTCTATTTTGTCAGATATTAATATTCCCACTCCTGCTCTTTTTTGATTGTTGTTTGCTTGATATATTTTTTTCCATCCCTTGAATTTGTTTGTATCTTTAAGTCTAAGGTGTGTCTCCTGTAGGCAGCATATAGATGGATCGTGTTTTTTTTTTTAATCCATTCTGCCACTCTCTGTCTCTTTACTGGTGCATTAAGTCCATTTACATTCAGCATAATTATTGATGGGTGTGAGTTTAGTGCTGTAATTTTGATGTATTTTTATGTGTGTGTGATTTTGACAGTTTCTGTTTTCCACTTTATTTTCTGTGCTGAGTCTTTTTTTTAATGTATTTTCTTTCATCTTTTTCATTGTTGCTGATTTTGTATTTGCTGAGTCTTTATGTTTTTCTTGTTTTTTATTTTGAGGTGTAGGATTGTTAGTTTCCTTTGCAGTTACCTTAATATTTACCCCTATTTTTCTAAGTTTAAACAAATTTTTTTATTTCTTTATATCACCTTGACTTCCTGTCCATATGAAAGATCTATGAAAACATTACTTAATCCTTCTTTTTTGTTTTAATGTTGTCATCTTTTACATACTGATGTCTCTGTTTCCCTATCTTCAGTGTTTTAGCTTTGATTTATTTTTGTGACTTTCCTATCTGGGTCAATATCTGGTTGTTCTGTCCTGTGTTCTAGTCTTGGGTTGCCATCTGATGCTACTGATTTTTCTAACCGGAGGATTCCCTTTGGTATTTCTTTTAATTTTGTTTGGTTTTTACAAATTTGCTAAACCTTGGTTTGTCTGGAAATGCCATAATTTTGCCATCATATTTGAGAGACAGTTTTACTGGATATATAATTCTTGGCTGGCAGTCTTTTTCAAGGCTTTTTATACATGTCATCCATTGCCTTCTTACCTGCATGGCTTCTGCTGAGTAGTCCCAGCTTAGTCTTATTGACACTCCTTTGCAGATGACTTTTGGTTTATCCCTAACTGCTCTTAAAATTCTCTCTTTACCTTTGGTTTTGGCAAGTTTGATTATAATATGTCTTGGTGACTTTCTTTTGGGATCTACCTTGTGTGGGCTTCAATGAGCTTCTTGGATAGATATCTTCTCATCTTTCACGATATCAGAGAAGTTTTCTGCCAAAAAAATCTTAAACAGTTCTCTCTGTATTTTCTCTTATCCCCCCGTTCCATAGGTTATTCCTCTTGGTAGAGTCCCACATAATTTCTAGGGTTTCTTCATCTTTTTAAATTCTTTTATCTGATTTTTCCTCAAATAAGTTGGTATCAAGTGCTTTATCTTCAATCTCACTAATTCTGACTTCCATTGCCTCAATTCTGCTCCTTTGACTTTCTATTAAGTTGTCTAATTCTGAAATTTTATTGTTAATCTTTTGGATTTCTGTTTGTTGTCTCTCTATGGATTCTTGTAGTCTGTTAAATTTGTCATCATGCTCTTGTATAACCTTCTTAAGTTCCTCTATTGCTTTGTCTGTGTGTTCCTTGGATTGTTCTGCACTTTGCCTGATCTCCTTCCTCATCTCTTGAAGAGTTCTATATATTAATCTTTTGAATTCTATCTCCAGTAATTCCAGGAAGTTCTCTTCCTCTAGAAAATTTCTTGATTCTTTGTTTTGGTGGCTATGGAAGCTATCATGGTCTGCCAGTTTATGTGATTTGATATTTACGATTGTCTCCTAGCCATCAATAATTTATTATTTTTATTTATTTTATGTTTGCTGACTGTGCCCTAGGTTCTTGTTTTGTTTTGTTTTAATATACCAAATAGGCTGGGTGTGTGAACTAGTTTCATTGTTGACATCTTTGAATCTCTCACATCCTGTCTCCAGGTGGCTAGAGCCCAGAAGTCTATTTACTTTTCTTATGTGGATTCAGCTCAGATGTACACGTTGTTGGTCACTGAGTGTGTGGTACAGGTTCTCACCTAAAGTCTTCAACGGGCAAGGGTGATTGGAGTAGGCACAGGTATCTGGCTGCAGTAGGAGGTTGTGCATTGATCAAGGCAGGGGGCTGACTGCTGCCCTTGAGTGTCTGGGTGGAAAGTGTGTCCTTGTTCCCTAGAGTACTTAGGTAGGTGGGTTTTGCAGCCATACTATGGGCACTTAATGCTGTTGGCTGTAAGGACTGGGAGTCACAACTTATCCTTGGACCCCTGTTGTGGGTGGCTTGGTGGAGTACGTGGAGCCACCAGACCTCAGGCCCCTGATGTGGGTATGTGAGGACCCTGCTTAATGGGCAGGGTGGTGTCAAATGTAACAAATTTGCCACCCCTGTTTTTTAACTGATACAGTTGAAAACGGGTTTCAGGTATACACCCTGTTGTATTGTACTAATGAGGGCATGTGCTGTTGAGATGGGCCCACACAGGTCTATGCAGGGGTGAAAGGCATTCAAAGTCCATAGACACCTTTTGCCTGTGCCTAGGCAAAGGGGCTGTGTCGGCTCTGAATTCCCAGCTGGCAGATTTTTTTTTCCTGTTTGTTAATTTGTTCTGTCTCCAAAGCCAGGAGAGTGGCTCAGGGCCCATGACGGGTCCTACTCTGAACCAGGACCAGATCAGAGTGGGGAGGGGCAGGTAAATGGGAGAAGGGTACTTCCCAAAAAGGTTTTTTTTTTTTTTTTTACGTGGTGGTGTAGGTTAGATACTTGTACTTACTGTTCGCCGATTGAGCACCATTTCTCACTTGTTCTAGAGGCTTGAGAAGACTCTCCACTGCTTGGTCTCTCCTGATATGGCAAAAACATCTGGAATGCTACTGCTTGCCTCACCTCTCGTGTGCTAGCTGATCCAGCCTGCAGGGTGATGGTACTGGCCAGGTCAGGTCTGGCAACTCCTCACTGCTTCTGAACCATCTCTCCCTCCCCTGCTCCTCAGTCTGATTCCTCAATTTTTTCTTTGATATTCAGGGCTTCTAGGTTGTCGTATATAATCACTTCACTTGTTTTTTCGGGTCTTTGTTGTAAGACAGACCACTGAAAGTATCTGACTGCTCTGCCATCTTGGCCTCACCTCCCCAAGTGATACCTTTTTGTAATGCATTAGTACATATTGTTATGATGGTATAGTGAATAAAACAGTCTTTCAGAGCTCCTTGTTTAAAACATCTACTATGATTCGAATGAAGGTTCATAAGTATGCCTTTTATATGTATTTCTTTCCTTCCTTTCTTCATATATTCATAATTTTTAGTTTTCTTTCCTAACACTGATCTTTTAATTTAAAAAATGATGTCATCTGCATTAATAAACAATTCATTCTGCTCAAAATATAAAACTGCTAAGCAATAACAAAAAGAATGAGGTATTTTTTTCTCATTCTTAATTTATAATATTTTACCTATCTTATTTATATAATCAGTATGGCAACATTTTTTTGATACCACAGAGTTGACAAAATAACTGAATGGTATGAGAATGGACTGTGTGGTGTAATGTAATTTATGAACTAAGTGGATAGGCAAAAGTCATTCTAACATTTATCATTTGATAAAGTGTTCTTGAAAACTTTTTTTTATGACAGTGACAGTATGTATAAATGCATAATATAAAATTTAGATGTCTTCTTATTTAATGAATTTATGTACATAGAGTCCAAAAACCTGTGTTAAAACCATGGCATTTACCATTTGCTATGTGAAATTGTTTAAGTCTCTGAACCTTAATTTTCCTACCTGGAAAATGATGTTAATAATACCTAATTCATAGATTCAATTTATTAAATAAAGTTATACATGGAAAAGTGCTTAGTACATATTGTTATTGGGTACCATCGAGTCAATTTTGACTCATAGTGAGCCCATGTGATAGAGTAGAACTGCCCCACAGGGTTTTTTCAGGCTGTAATCTAGACAGGAGCAGATTGCCAGGTCTATCTCCAGAGAAGCCACTGGGAAAGTTCAAACCACCAATCTTTTGGTTTGTAGCAGAGTGCTTAACCATTGCACGACCAGGAATCCTTTACTTAATACATAGTGGTGGTTTGGTACCAAACAGCAACAAAAATATGAATGGTTTATATGACTCTTGGGTTTATAGAGGTGAAGCCCTGGTGACACAGTGGTTAGGAGCCTGCTGCTAACCAAAAGGGTGAAAGTTTGAATCCACAAACCACTCCTTGGAAATCCTATAGGATGGTTCTACTCTGTCCTGTAGGCTTGCTGTGAGCAAGAATCAGCTTGATTGGGAAGGTTTATAGAGGACCCTTGGTGGCACTGATTAAGAGCTCAGCTGATAACTAAAAGCTTGGCAGTCGAAATCTACCAGCCACTTGTTGAAAACTCTATGGGGCAGTTCTGCTCTGTTCTGTAAGCTTGCCTTGAGTCAGAATCAACTTGATGGCAATGGGTTTTGATTTTTATTAGGGTTTATAGAATCATAGTATCTTAAATTTGAAAAGAACCTCAAGAAGACTAAGAAAATGGTCAAGATTCCTTTTACTCTTTTCTGCCTTCCCTCTCCCGTATTTAATATGAGGAAATACGCAACATCAAAATCACAAAATATAATTTTATTATTCTGAGTCATATCTTTCCATTGGCATGGTGTAAAAATTATGTGTGTGTTGAATGAAGAGCCTTTTCAAGCAGATCCTGTTGGGTTTGAATCAAAAAAAAATTATAATTCTTAACTTTTATTTGGAATAAAATTGAGCTTAGCAAAACTAGACCCTCCCCCCAAAAAATTGAACAACATGTTCTATTAAGGAAATTGAATTTTTAATCCAAAACTTCCCACAAAGAAAATCCCAGACACAGAGGTGTTGCTGGTAATTCCATTGAACATTTAAAGAAAAAACAGCAGCAATATTCAACAAGCTTTTTTATATATTAAAAAAGGAAACTGTTTCCAATGTGTTTCATGAGGCAGTATGATTCTGATACATGTAACTGACAAAGTCATGACAAGAAGGAAATTACAGACCCATATCATTGAAGACCATAGAAGTGAAAACCTTAAAAAATTATAAAGTATCCAGCAGTATATAAAAAATATATAAATCATGACAAAATAGTGTTTATCCCCAAAATGCAAGATTTGCTTAACTTTTGAAAAATAATAAAATAATTCAGCACTTTAATAGAATAAAGGAGAAAAAAACCTAATAGTTGCAGAAAAATATATTTTACACAATAGCTAAAAGCATACTTACAGGTGAAACATTGGACACTTTTTCCTAAGATTGGGAAAAGGCAAAGCCTGTTCTTATTACACCTATTCAACATTGCACAGGAATTTTAACCAGTGTCATTCATCAGGAAAATAAATAAAAGACATAAGTATTAGCAAAAGAGAAGTAAAATTATATTTTTAAAATCTCTGAGAAATCTACAAAATAACTATTGAAGGTCACAGGATATATGCTCAATATATTTATGTGAATACTAACAAACAAATACCATTACAGAATCTAGATTGGGTCTGGAATAGCCAAAACAATCGATACCCAAACCCAGTGCCGTCGAGTCGATTCCGACTCATAGCGACCCTATAGGACAGAGTAGAACTGCCCCATAGGGTTTCCAAGGAGTGCCTGGCGGGTTCAAACTGCCAACCCTTTGATTAGCAGCCAATGCTCAATATATTATACAAATACTAACAAACAAATACCATTACAGAATCTGGACTGGATCTGGAATAGCCAAAACAATCGATACAGAAGGATAAATTTGAAGTCTTACACTGACTGATTTCAAGATTTCCAATAAAGCTACAGTAATCAAGACTTGTAATACTGCCATAGGAATAGGTCAGAGATAATATATAATTGAGTCCAGAGATTTATCCCCAATGACATGAGATACCATTTCACCTTCACTAGAATGGTTTTCAAACACACACAAACCGGCAGTGCCAAAAGTTATTAAGGGTGTGGAACAGTTGTAACTCCCACGTGTGTGTGGTGGGAATGTAAAATGGTACAGGGACTTTGGAGAAATGTTGCATGGTATCTTATATAATTAAAAATGAATCTATGACCGAGCAATCTCACTTTTAAATATTTGTCCAAGGGAAACGTATGTCAATCAAATAACTGGTACCAAACCATCCATAGAAGCTTCTTTCATCGTAGCCAATAATTGAAAAAGCTCAAATGTCCATAGACAGAATGGATAAATAAATTTTGTGGTAGTCATATAATACTACACATAAAGAAAAAAAGCAACAAATTACTGATACAGGAAAATATGTGGATGAATCTCAAAAAAATGTACATTGAGCTAAAAAGCCTAGGCATGAATGTGTGCACGCATGGTATGATTAATATAAATGAAGTTCAAGAATAGGTAAACCAGTTTTGCAGTGATTGAAATCAATTAGTTGTTGACTCTGGAAAGAAGCCAGACAATTGACTAAAAATGAGTATGTGGGAAGTTTCTGGAATGATGAAAATGTTGTATATCTTTATTTGGGTGATGGTTACATGGACTTCTAATACAACTAATAAAAAACCTAAAATCTCTGCATTTTATTGTCTATATGTGTATATATATATCCATACACACATATATACAAAACCAAAGCGAATGCCATCTAGTTGATTCTGACTCATAGTGACCCTATAGGACAGAGTAGAACTGCCCCATAGAGTTTCCAAGGAGCTCCTGGTGGATTTGAACTGCTGACCCTTCGGTTCGCAGCCGTAGCACTTAACCACTATGCCACCAGGGTTTCCTATACATATATAGAATATAAATATATACTTATTTTTTACCTCATAATGAGATTATGGTGAAAAGATACCTTTAACATATTGTCTGTGTATTTCAGTTGCAAACCTGACTTACATAATTTTTAGATGGTATAGGATAAGATTTTATGAGAAACTTGATGAAGAATGCCCATTGACCACTCATTTATATTGCAAAAATCAGTAAGCTTTGATCAATACTTATTATTTGTTAAATTATTTCAACTGAGAAAATTATTTAGAATTCTATTCTTTACAAACTTAAAAAAAACAGGGAGGACTGTGTTTGAATATTGGCTGTGACATTGAAGTTATTTCCAAGAGGTTGATAGAATAAACGACTTCAAAGATGCAGTCTTATGGTCTAGAATAATTGATTTGGATGCTTGGGAAATGATAAGCCATTCCATGAGACTGAAACATAAAGTTGAGGCTGAATAGCTGCAATTTTTCCAGTATATTTTGTATTTATCAGAAAGTTTCACAGTAGTTACATATCATTTTCCTCCGCTTGGCCTCTTTTAAAAATACTGCTGAACTTCTGGCTAAAATTTAGAATAATTTGGTCCATTGGGTGCTATGGCAACACTCAGACCAAACTAAAATAAAATGAGAACTTTTCTGTCCCTTTCGTTTCTAGCTATTTTCTAAGTATTTGATATCTGGTTATGCTTTAAAAGGCCATCATTTCCTCAGAAGTAAATTTTTATCTTTTTAGTGTGCCTTTGTAAGTGAAAGAGAAGAATGTCTGAAATTAGGAAGCCAGTGATTATATCATTATAGAGGCAATATTTGTCTACTCTTTACAGGACCTCATGGCAATTATGTTTACACACTTCTTAAAAGATTTTATATTGACACATCAAGTTTGAAAATTTTTATTTAAATATATGTAAAGAATGAGTAGATAGAAGTTTTCTAACAAAAAGCCTTAAAGATTGAAATGTCTTTTCCTACTTTTGGGATTTAAATGAGATCTACTGGAAGAAAATGTTTGTGTGGAAATATGTTACACAAAAAGATTGCACTTTTTAAATTATAAAATGCAGTTTACTGTCTCTCGCATTTTCTTCCTATTGTGACTTTTATTTTGTGATCTTCCCAGATGAATCATTATGAAACACCTTTGACATCAATATGTTCTGTTTGCATAATAGGTCAAGCAATTAATAACCAAGTGAGGCTTCATTGCTTTACAAATTGATTAAATGTACAGCTTAAAAACAAATATTTTAACTAAGGCATCATCTGAAATTTGTTTATAAATATGAGTCAGGCCATTAATTATGTTGCCTTTTTCATGATAATAGAGTTAAGGGTCATTTTCAGTTTAAATTATTTTCAGAGGTTTGTAACATGAAGAAAACAACCCAGAAGGCAGATCAGCAACAAAATTTTCCATTGTACAAAATTTTAATGAAAGTGTCTAATGCTTGATAAGATAAAATTAGTAAGCTATGATTTTCAATCTTATGAGGTAACTGTTTCCTCTATTCTAGATAAACATCAATACTGACTTTTTAGGCCTTTTGCTTGTCCTTTGAAAGATGAATTCACTCGAGATCATAATTCTGGCTTAATTTTTATACTATTATACCTTGAAATATAACATTTTCCAGAAGATTGCCTCATTCGAGTCTTCAATCTTCATTGAAACTTAGCCAAACATGTTCTATTTTATTGGAAAGTTTTCTTACTGATAGCATAAAACTCTTTTTGACCCATTTCCCTGATTCTGTTTTCTAGAAATTTCAAAAGAGCTCTCATAAATAATCTTATTTTTATGAAGTCAATTTCAAATTCCTTTAGATTATTTTTCTTAAAAAGAAATAACTCTTCCCTGTACTCCTTGCTACTTTTCCTATTCTATTTTCCACATCTCTTTTAAAATTTAGATGACTAAAGCACAGTAAAATAATCATCCTAGCTGTGTGGTGTCAAGACTAGTGGGAGGATTATTGTCAATCTTTCTGATATATTATAATTCATTTGATTTTTTTTATCTGTATCAACTCATGAGCTTTGACAGTTGCTTTGTTTGTAAAGCAGTGTCTTCCTTCCACAATTCATTTAACTTAACAGAGTGTAGAACATAAAAGACCCTTTGGAATTCACTGTCACTTTGTAATTTCTGAATCACTAGTTACAAAACACTAAATGCAACTCAGCTGTATTTAAAACATTTTTAAATGATCTTATATTTCCCTCTCTATTTATAGATTTGTAACACCTGTAAATGAATAATTGCTTTTGTATAGATTGATTTTTTTAGTTACACTAATCAATTGTGACTTGGTGAAAACATTTCAGAAAACTAAACTTGAAATTTGTGTTGTTTAACTTTTCCTGTTGAGTCTTTCTAATATTATTCTATTGTTGAGATACATCCTTAAGTAATTTCTTAATCCTGCATGTGAGGTGTGATTTAGAGTTCTTGCTCATATGAACATGGCTTTCTCCTGCCTTCATCCTTGATTGATAGTTTAGTATGGTATAAAATATATGTGTTGAAAGTCATTTTCTCACAGATTTTTGAAGGCACTATTCTATTATAAAATCCAATATTAGTTGTGACAAGAATGCCAGCTATGCTATCCTGCCTTCATAAATGACATGAATATTTTTCAAAGAAAAGGTCTTAGGATCAACTCAATATTTTAGCTGCTGTAAAAATCTGCAGAAATATAGTAGGTATTTGTATTTATTATTATTACTACTATTACCATTATACCATTATTCATTAAGCTAAGTAGTCAATTGTTACTGTGCTTCTTCAACTCTGGAAAATTATAAATCTATTTTATTTTCCCTATTTGTTTATCCTTCGTATTCTCTGTTCATTTTCTGGAAAACCGTTTAGTGGATGTTGGGGCTTCTTTTTTTTTATTCTGTACTTTAAAAATATTGCTTGACAATATTTTCCATTCAGTTAAGTTTTTCGTTGAGTAATCTTTTTTTTTTTCCTGCCAAGAGTTCTTTTTGTGCCTTAATTTTTATTTATAACATGTTTTTTAAAGTTATGCAATAATTTTTTTTCATTAATTTGCCTGCGAGTACTAATTCAAATTTGTGGTGATTTATTAGTTATCATTAGTGACCTTGATCATCTTTATTCCCTATAACCATCTATTTTTCTGCTGGTATTTTTAAATATATGATGATCTTTAGTTTTTTGTTCATATTGAAGAAGGATATAAGCAAACACTGAGAGTGAGCTCTGTGCATAGGTGGACCTTGTTAGGTAGGATTTCCTATAGGATGAGCCTGGTTGGGGGATAAGGCAGTAGAAAACCAGCCAGTAAGCCAGAGAGCCCCTGTGGCCATTGTGAAGTGGATTTTATTCAGAAGCACTAAGACCCATGTTAGCTGCTCCAATTTCTCCCAGGTCATTCCTAAAGAATCTTTTATTTTGTTTTTACAAATGAGGATTCTAAACTGGGTGCCAATAATTCTATTAGGAATGTGGTGGTATACAGTTGATGGGAATATTTTCATTTGATCATCTTGGCTTGTAAAATAATAAAATTTCAATATATTCCATAGGTATTCAACAGCAGAAAAGGTTATTTGGGGAAGAAATACCAGAAAATTGTGTGTAATGGTTGAACAAATATCACACATGTTTGGGTAAAATGGCACATGGGACACACAAGCACTAACGTCCAGCTCATTGTTGCAAATACTCTGGTTCTTTACAGGAAAACACTGAAATGAAAATAAAACTCAACTTCTTAGTCAGAATGTGCAGTCTCTATATGTAAGCTCTATATTCATGTGCTAATATAAAAGAAATATGTATCAAAGATGGTATTTAAAAAAATAAATCATTCCCTCAGCAATCATGAAGTATAATATCAATGGCTGAATAAAATCAGATTTGCTAGTTTCCCATTCTGGAGAGAAAATTATATAATTTGCATGAATGTCCCCTATGAAATAGTTAAGTTACATTATGAAATAATGTCTATTAATAAAGAATGAACTTCCAAAGTCTCAGAGATATATGTATGTATTTAAAATTGAATATATCTCATGATTTAAATTTTAAGATAAAAAGTGTGAACAAATGTTTACTATATCAGAATATATTTGAATTATTGAAAAACTGCTTTTTGAGCACATATGCCTTTCAAATATTCTCCGTGTGTGTGTGCGTGGTGTAGCGGTGAATGCAGAATATGCTTTTTCAAAGTTACTAACACCAAAAAAAAGAATGATTACAAAGGCTGCTTTCCACATCCCATTTATCAACAACCTTTTGCAGTTTTACCTGATGAGCTATATTTTTGGTTGATTACCTACGGTGTAATGATAAAATGAGGCTCATGCTCTGTTCGGTTTAATTGCCTTTTTGTAAAAAATTATTTAACATTATATTATCAGTGGTTTTCCAAGCCGTCAATTATGCTTCTGAGACATGATTTTCAATGTCCAAACGATATTGTAGCATATGAATGGGGCAACAATTAAGCATATCCCTCTATTGGTGGAAATTTTCTTCAAATTGTTTCCTGAGAGTAGAATTGCTAAGTTGAAGTGCATGGATATATTGATGACTCAATAATATTTTGCAAAAATATTACAGCAATTTATACACCTACTTACAGTGAGAAAGTGTGTATTGTAGCACCCTTGAAAATACTGTTACTATTTTATTTCTATTTTAACCAATTTGTTAGCTACAATCATAACAACTGCTTTCTTAACAAACACATAACTAATATGTCAATGTAGGATTAATTTACATTTTTGTAATTTTTGTGTAGTAGAACATTTTTAACATGCTTTTTGGCTAATTTGTTTTTCTTCAGTTTAATATGCAACTGTAGATTTAGTGAGTATATTCTATCCTGTAGAAACAGGAAAAGAATTACTAAGAATCTGAAAAGATTATTTTTATTCTACTGCCTTCTTAAAATCTGGGAACACATTCATTCCCATCAACTCATTACTAAATATTGTGTGTGTGCGAATGTGTGCATGTTAGCATGTGTGTGTGTGCTTGTGTATGTGTGACAGAGAGAGAGAGAAAGGGGGCGAATAATGTATTTGAGGAATAACTTTTAAATCTTTTGTGTGGGATAAATTAAATGGAGCTATTGAAATTATAATTATTTAATATTTGTCTAAATATTGAGAACAAATTTATTTTTGTGTGTGTAATTTCTAGTTGAAGGTAAATTTTTATGTTTTTTTTATTTTACTTTACATGACAGTTTACAGAACAAACTGGCTTCTCATTAAACAGATACTACACATATTGTTTTATTACATTGGTTAGCCACCCCAAGACATGTCAACACTCTCCCTTCTCAATCTTAGGTTCCCTATTACCAGCTTTCCTGTCCCCTCCTGCCTTCTAGTCCCTGCCCCTGGGCTGGTGTGTCCCTTCAGTTGTTTTAGGGGCCTGTCTAATTTTTGGCTGAAGGGTGAACCTCAGGAATGACTTCATTACTGAGCTAAAAGGGTGTCTGGGGCCATACTCTCAGGGTTTCTCCAGTGTGTCAGGCCAGCAAGTGTGGTCTTTTTGTGTGAGTTGAAATTTTGTTCTACATTTTTTTAAGAACAAATTTAAAAGGAAAAATAGGTCATAAAATTTTAGGGAAAAATTACTGCATTGGAAGGTAAAATACCCTTTCCGACTTCAGAGGTGACTGAATTTTAGTTCATGATTGGCTGTCTTCCAGCAGTAGAATTTGCAGAGTTCAGACAGAGAGCTAAATGCAACTTTGCTGAGATAAAAAAATAGAAAAAATAGAAAATGTAATTGCTTTAACAATGATCTAGTTTGGAAGTGATGGATTCTTTGAAGTAGAATTTGGTAACCTTTCTGTCCAGGGCACATTCTTCTGTGTACTTTACAAGGTCAAATGTCTCTGTTGAGTGAGCTGGAAGCTGTTTGGAAACTGTTACCATCCAAAAATTGCAACTGTACTAATTTTAGTACTGTAGTGTACCATGGCTTGTTTTTCTCTGTGCCTGTATGAGGTGAACAGGAACTTTCTCCTAAAGATTTTTCTATCAGATACTCGTAAGGATCTAATGAGATTAGTCAACTTCAGGTAAACACCCTGATGCTGAACTTGCACTTGACCATCTCCCTGGGCTAACCCATTTATCTTTAGTTGTTCTCCAGATGGAATGGTAATGTATGATTAGGGCAAAATGAATGTCTATTTTTATATGACTATTTGAAAAAGGAAACAAGTCAATAAAGATGCAGCGAAGTTTGGCTTTTGGATTTCTCCTTTTATTCCTCTAACCAGCCATACAAATGTTTAAGAAACTAGTCATTTCATTTGACAGACTTATTCTGCATCACACCTTCAACTGAGTTTTGAGAAAAAGAGAGAACTATTTTATCCTCTGGCATTCACACAACAGGTGGTCTGATTTTTGCCTGTTGGCTCACAATAGGTGTTTAGAGGTTTTCTTTCTGACCTGAATTGATTTTCCAAACTGACAGAGCAAAGAAAATCTTGGACAAAATAAACAAAAAATGTGTTTCCACTAGCAAGGTCAGTGTAAATTATAGAAGATTTATATACCAAGGTGATGGACTAGGATCTGATCCGAAGAGTGTTGTTGTTGTTACATGCCATCCAGTTGGTTCCGAATCATAGCGACCCTATGGCCAACAGAACAAAACACTGCCCAGTGCTGCATCATCCACGCAACTGTTACTCTGTTTGAGCCTATTGTTGCAGCCACTGTGTCAATTCATCTAATTGAGGGTCTTCCTCTTTTTTGCTGACCGTCTACATTACTAAGCATGATGCCCTTCTCCAGGGACTGGTCCCTCCTGATAACATGCCCAAAATACATGAGACAAAGTCTTGTCATCTTCCCTTCTAAGGAGCATTCTGGCATACTTCTTCCAAGACAGAATTGTTCGTTCTTCTGGCAGTCCATGGTATATTCAGTATTCTTCACCAACACCATAATTCAACTGCATCAGTACTTCTTCAGTCTTCCTAATACATTGTCCCACTTTCACATGCATATGAAGTGATTCAAAATACCATGGCTTGGGTCAGGCCCTCAAAGTGACGGCCTGTATTTTTGAACACTTTAAAGAGGTCTTTTGCTGCAGATTTGCTGAATGCTTGGTTTCTTGACTACTGCTCCCATGGATGTTGATTGTGGATTCAAGTAAAATGAAATTCTTGACAACTTCAATCTTTTCTCCATTCATCATGATGTTGCTTACAGGATCAGTTGTGAGGATATTTGTTTTCTTTATGTTGAGGTGTAATCCATACTGAAGGTTATAGTGTTTGATCATCAGTAAGTGCTTCAAGTCCTTTTCACTTTCAGTAAGCAAAGTTGTGTCACGTGCATATCACAGGTTGTTAACAGAGTCTAGCTTCTCAGATTATTTACTCAGCATACAGATTGAATAAGTATGGTGAAAGGATACAACCTGCTGCACACCTTTGTGGTTTTTAAATCATTCAATATCCTCTTGTTCTGTTAGAACAACTGCCTCTTGGTCTTTGTAAAGGCTCTGCATGAGCACTTAATTGTGTTTTGGAATTCCTGTTCTTCACAATGTTATTTATTATTTCATGTGATCCACACAGTCGAATGCCTTTGCTTAGTCAATAAAGCACAGGTAAACATCTTTCTAGTATTCTCTTCTTTCAGTCAAGGTCTATCTGAGATTACCAGTGATATTTCTTGTTCCACATCCTCTTCTGATTCCAGCTTGAATTTCTGGCATTTACCTGTGGATGTACTGCTGCAACCAGTTTTGAATTATCTTCAGCATAATTTTACTTATGTGCGATATTAATAATATTGTTTTATAATTTCCACATTCATTTGAATTACCTTTCTTTGGGACGGGCACATATATGCATCTCTTGCAGACGATTGTCCAGGTAGCTGTCTTCCATTTTTCGTGGTATAGACAAGTGAGTGCTTGCAGGTTTGCATCCATTTGTTGAAACACCACAGTTGGAATTCTGTCAATTCCTGGGAGTCTTTTGGTGCTGATTGGACTTATTCCTTCAGTACTATTAGTTCTTGATCATATGCTACCTCCTGAAATGGTTGAACATGGACCAATTCTTTTTGGTAGAGTGACTCTCTGTATTCCTTCCCTTTTCTTTTGATAATTCCTGCTTCGTTCAATTTTTTTGCCCATAAAGTCTTGCGATGTTCCAAGTCGAGGCTTGAAGGTTGTCTTCAGTTCTCTCAGCTTGAGAAATGCTGAGCATGTTCTTTGCTTTTGGTTTTCAAAAAATCCAGGTCTTTGCACATTTCATTATCATAGTTTACTTTGTCTTTTCAAGCTGCCCTTTGAAATCTTCTGTTCAGCTCTTTTACTTTACCATTTCTTTCTTTTGCTTTAGCTACTCCATGTTCAAGAGCAGATTCAGAGCCTCATCTGGCAGCCATTTTGGTCTTTTCTTTATGCCCTTTAATGACCTTTTACTTTCTTCATGTATGATGTCATCCCACAGCTTGTCTGGTCTTCAGTCATTCGTTTTCAATGTGTCAGATCTATTCTTGAGGCCATCCTTAAATTCAGGTGGGATATACTCAAGATTGGAAACCCTGGTGGCATAGTGGTTAAGTGCTATGGCTGCTAACCAAAGGGTCAGCAGTTCAAATCCACCAGGTGCTCCTTGGAAACTCTATGGGGCAGTTCTACTCTGTCCTACAGGGTGTCTATGAGTTAGAATCGACTCAGTGGCACTGGGTTTGTTTGTTTTTTTTTTTTTTTGGTTTTTATACTCAAGGTTATACTTTGGATCTCTTGGTCTTGTTTTATTTTTCTTCAGTTTCAATTTGAACTTGCATATGAGCAGTTGATGGTCTGTTCCATGGTCGACCCCTGGCCTAGTTCTGACTGATGGTACTGAATTTTTTTTTCATCTCTTTCCACAGATGTGGATTTCTGGTGGGTCAGTGGTTAAGCATTTGGCTACTAACCAAAAGGTTGACAGTTCTAATCCACCAGCTGCTCCTTGGAAACCCTATGGACCAGTTCTACTCTGTCCTATAGGGTTGCTATGAGTTGGACTCTACTGAACGCAACAAGTTTTTGGTTTCCACAAATGTAGTTGATTTGATTCCTCTGTATTCCATTGGGCAAGGCCCACATGTATAGTCATCATTTTTGTTGTTGAAAAAACATATTTCCAATGAATAAGTTCTTGGTCTTGCCAAATGCTATCATGTGGTCTCCCTGGTCTTTTCTATCACCAAGGCCATCTTTTCCAACTACTAATCCTTCTTCTTTATTTCAACTTCTGCATTTCAATCACTAGTACTTATCAATGTATCTTGAGTGCATGTTTGATCAGTTTCACCCTGCAGAAGTTGGTAAAAATCTTCAGTTTCTTCATCTTTGGCGTTAGTGATCGATGCATGAATTTGCATAATAATCATATTAATGGTACTTCCTTGTAAGCATATGGATATTATCCTATCACTGACAGGGTTGTATTTAAGGATGAATCTTGAAATGTTCTTTTTGACCGTGCATACAAGGCTGTTCCTATTCAATTCGTCGTTCCTGTCGTAATAGAACATATGATTTTCTGATTCAAAAGGGCCAATGCTAGTCCATTTCAGCTTGCTAATGCCTAGGATATTAATCTTCAAGTCTTCCATTTCATTTTCAACAACTTCTAATTTGTCTTGATTCATACTTTGTACCTACCCACGTTCAAAGTATTAGTGGATGTTCGTAGCTGTTTCCTTTCATTTTGATTCTTGCCACATCAGCAAATGAAAGCCTCAAAAGTTTTACTCCATCCATGTGATTAAGCTGACTTAACTTTAAGTATGCAGCTCTTCTCCAGTCATGTTTTGAGTGCCTTCCAGCTTGAGAGGCTCATCTTCCACCATTATATCAGACAATGCTTTTGTTCAAATAGAAATATCAAAATACCAAGACATGTTGACCTAGACAGATACATGATATTTTTCAGTCCATTTGTGATTATCTGCTTATATTACCTCACTCCACTGATGTCTCATATATGTCACAAGTAGGACTTCAGCTTCCTGTTCAGGTCGCAGATGAAACTGCGTTAGTTACAGATAACTCTTTCTAGAATGCTTCCTCTGACAATAACACCAAAATATACACAGCAGTAGGATATGTTTGCCCTGCTAAGTGTCAGCCTCAAAAGTTGTCATTTGATTTTGGTTCTGGCTTCAAAATTTTTAAAATGTACCTAAATTTTATAACTTTAGCATCATTTCAAGTAATGTGCACTAAAAACTATGTCTTCCAGATAAATTAATAATAGTTATTTTCTACTTTTTTTTTTTTTGTAATGGTGCCTAATTATATTTCGGTTAGGAGAAAACCAGTTGCCATCCAGTCATTTCTGACCAATGACACCCCCATGTATGTCAGAATAGAACTGTGCTCCGTAGTGTTTTCAATGGGAGATTTTTTTTGAAGTAGATCACCATGTCTGTGTTCTAAGGCGCATCTGGGTGGACTCAGACTACCAACCTTTCAGTTAGCAGCCAGTCAAATTAACTGTTTGCACCAGGTGGGGACTCCTCAATTAGGAAATTACCTCATATTTTTTTGTTTTTAGAATTATTTTACAAGTCCATGTTCAACTCATTTATATTGGTAATAATTGTAAAGATTTTGTTCTTATTCATTTTCAGTATTTTTCTTTTTCAGTTAGAACAAAATCTAAGTATTTTTCTCTGCTCTTTTAAAATAAACTCTTCCATCGTTTTCCTCTGGTGGCTTTCTAGTTTTCTGAAGTTATTTTGAAGAAAGGTCCTAGGTGCATAAGTGTCAAAGATTTTTGTCTACTTGGAAACAGGATAATGTTTTCTGATGTTTTTCAGTATTCTTTTTGATTATTCCCATGTTTTTGCCGGTATAACATTCATTTTAAATGAGCATTAAGCTTTCTATTTGTTAGATGTCTTAGGCTTACTGAATGAAATCACCTTTACAAGTATAGATTTTATGTGGTGACATATAAAATACTTATCTACAAATCAGCAACAGAAATTTCTTATTTTATCTTTTCAGGACGTAATTAATTCCCATGTTCAAATTTTAAGTAGTATAAATGGGTGCCCAGTGACTCATTTTCCTCTTACCTTACTGCCCAATCAGCAAATTGCTTTTCTAGAGATATGCTGTAGATACGTATATACATTCAGGTACAGTCTTCATCAGTTTAGGGTATCAATCTTGGGCTCAGTTAATAAAAATAACTTCAGTGAATAATTAGAAATAAAAATACCAAAATAAAAAATTTCTCAAATACCTTCGATTGCATTGGAACTATTCTATGAAATTTTCTGGACCTGATCTGTTGTTATTTGTTTTTGGAGTTGGAGGGTGTGGATGTAAAGGGGAATAATCTTTGACAACTTTTGCCTTCTTTTTTTTTTCTTCTTTCAGTTATACCGTTTGGAATTTTCTATACTTAGTAGTGTTCTATTTTTCTAGGAAAAAGAAAAATCTGTGGTTTCAAATGTATTTGAATAGAGTTGAGGAATGTGTCTTTTATCATTCTTAACATTTCTTCTCTCTGTGCTTACGTCCTCATTACTATTTCTTATTTTGTGCATCTGTGCTTCTTTCATTAGATTAGGTATCAGTTATCTAGAATGGGTTGATTTTTATTCTTAAAAACTAGCTTTTGTTACTAAATCTACCAATTTTCTTGTTTTCTATTTTTCTTAGTATATGCTTTTATCTTTGTTAATTCACTTATTTTGCTTACTTTTTGTATATTTTCTCGTTTTTTCTTACTTTTTTGAGTATACTGCTTATTTCCTTATTTTCATTTTATCTTTCATGTATTAAGAATGATGACTTAAAATAGCATAATAAATTACTATTGTGTATTTTTCTTTTTGTATCTCCTGAAATTTATGTTTTTAGGGTTTCATTGTGCCTTGCACATTGTAACACTAAAACTGCCCTTTTGTTTTATTTAGTGCTGTTTGGTGTAAATTGAAAATTGTTTGCTATTGATATTATAATCTTGCTTTTTAAATTTTATCACATTCTTTTATTCTTAAACTTTTAATAGTACTGTTTTAACTATGTGCTTTTTATATCTCATAGACTTAAATTTTACTTTATGAAGTCGTCTTCTTTTAATAGGGAAGTTTACTCATTTACATTTATTTATGAGACATTTTTCTAAACATATTATTACTGAATCAATAATTTTGCACTAGATTTTGTGATCTTACGATGGGCAGGACAGTGAATGTATTTTCTCAATTACTTTGTTTTCTTATAATTTTGGAATTATAATCTAAACATGAATAATTTTAGATTACTATGCCAGCTCAGATTGTTTACATATATGTATCTCCTATTGTGTTTTTGTTTCTCGACTCTGTAATCATTTCTTTCTCTACTTCTTTAAGAAAGTTCCATAGTCTAATAAAAATTTATTAAGAGGTTGTATTTGGTAGCTATATGGAGAAAGTTGTAGCTATATGAACCAAGTAGTGAGTAATAATGATATCAGTGATAGCAAAGTGACTAGGTAAACAAAGCTGAATTATATAGCTCAAGATATAATTCAGTCATACAACAAGTCAATCTGGAGTCTTTCTTCCTGCCAATTTTGGATTCCTGTGTATCAGGCTACTTTACCCATTGCATTTGTTCTATTTTCCAATTTTGTAAAGCCTTTACTTAAGTAATGGATGGTAAGCTCAATGCTTCACAGATCTTAAAAAAACGATGTCCCAAAGGAAGCTCTTTATTATTTGTTTTATTGTAAACATTAAAACCTTTAACTGAAACTTGATGTGATATATGAATATATATTTAGATGCTAGTTTATTATAAATTTTTTATTAAGATCCTAGTTTATTTTAAGTATTTTTCTTTTCAACCTTAGAGAAATTAAATAATGGACTTTTAAAAAAATAAATTTCATTGCATTTCCATGTTGATTTGAACCGATATGTGATCTCACTATTTTTGTATGTTCCAATCAATTCAGATTAAAAAAACTGTATTTTCTTTTTATTTGTGATGGGCATAGTCAAAAAGTGATTAACTGATGTGATTCATTTTATTGCTTTTAATAGAAATTTCTAACCAGAATTATAGCTCAAGTCTGTCATCAGGGAACGAATCACAGCAAATGAATCCAACAGGGATCAATATGATGACTCATTAGCAATGAGCTCTCACCAAGCATACTAGCTAGCTGAACACTTCACACCATATTGTTTTATATGAAACAAATGTCAGTAGTAAAATTAACTTCAGAAAATTGACACAGGAGTGTACTCTGTTTTAAATCAGGGCTTTGCTGGGGTTTTTTTGATTGAAACTGATTTTCAAAGTGTTAATTTTTATACTATTACCTTTTTCTCCTATTAGTTTTAAAGGGCTTTCCCCCACCTCCACTTCTGAAAGAGTATGGCTAACTGATTTTTTTATGATTTTTAAACCCTGTTCCTAAAAATATTTACTAAATTTTATTTCATCGTACTTTCAGTTGAGTATAAAGTCCTATTAGACATTATTTTAACAGTTTATCCGTGCATGCAAGCATCCTATGTACACAGACATGTATGTGTATGCCACACACACATACACACACACATATGCATCACAGATTCCAAAGCTTGTTGCAAGAAAATTCTAAGAAATACATATGGATATATATGAATCAGCTTATTGTATATGATATGTAGTCCGACTTCCTATCTCTCCCATTTTACTGTCATGACTCATGAGTACCTGCCTTTACCTAGTACACAAAAACATGGCATGAGATTTACTAGTAAATTTTTAGATATGAAGTATGTAGGCAGTGAGATGTTTGTAGTGGGTGTATAGCATCTTCAAATGGTGGCAAAGCATGTTTTTTCCAGAAGTATGCTGTTGTTGTTGTGTGCCATTGACTCAGTTGTGACTCATACAGACCCTATATGACAGATTAAAACTGCCCGATAGGCTGTAATCTTCATGAGAGCATATCGCCAGCTCCTTCCTCCCACAGAGCTGCTGATGGGCTCAAAACACAACCTTTTGGTTTGCAGATCAGCAGGGCTCCTTCCAGAATTGTATCAAAAAATCAAACCTATTTCCATCAAATTGATTCCTATTCATAGACAATTCTACTCTGTCCTAAAGGGTCTCGCTATGAGTCAGAATCAACTTGATGGCAAGGGGTCCAGAAGTATATTGCTATTGGTCAAAAAAGTTAAATATTTAAATTCAATTCTTAGATGACTAAATTTGATATATTTTCTCTAATTCTGATTCATTTTTTCACAACATATATTCAGATAACCAAGTCCTTCTCCAAGTATAACAGCAACAACCAAAAAAAAAAAAAATCTTCTGACTTGCAGTGACCCTGTAGGACAGAGCAGAACTTCCCCATAGGTTTTACAAGGAGTGGCTTGTGGATTTGAACTGCCGACCTTTTGATTAGGAGCCGAGCTCTTAAGCACTATGCCACCAGGGCTGCCCTCCAAGTATAGCCAAGAGGATTTGGCTGCTTGATCAAATTATTGTTCACTGAATTTTGTAGGATGTTTATCTTATGCCAAAAAACTAGGCTAAGCCTTGGAAATAGAAGTGGCATAGGTCCTGCACTCAATGTCTCAATATAATAACTAAGCTTGTCAATAATTCAGGAGAAAGCTCTCCTTATAATTTCATTACATAAATCTTCATATAAAGAAGTACTCATAAAGTCCTACTCTATGTTAGGTGCTCTGCTAGGTGCTGTGAAATATAGAAGGACATACAGAACAAGGCTCTGTCCTCAAGAATTCACAGTTCACTTGGGGAGACAAGGACAGAAAGCGAAAAGGCAAGTTATTGCATAAGAAAATTGCATTGTATTAATAATAAATTGCCTTATACGCCATACAAGTATGACAATACTTGCTATGAGTTCACTGAAGGGGCCATTACTTTGGCCAAAGAAATATAGTGAATCATACAGAGAAAAAACTCTTGACCGAGGCCTCAGAATAAATAGAATAAAATTCAAAGCTCATGATTTATACTATAACATCCTCATTCAGGTTTCACTAGACTCAGTGTCATTTCCTTTTTTTTTTTTAATAATTTTTATTGTGCTTTAAGTGAGAGTTTACACATCAACTTAGTCAGTCACATATAAAATATACACCTTACTACATACTCCCATTTACTCTCCCCCTAATGAGTCATCCCGCTCCCTCCTTCCAGTCTCTCCTTTCATGACAGTTTTGCAAGTTTCTAACCCTCTCTACCCTTCCATCTCCCCTCCAGACAGGAGATGCCAACACAGTCTTAAGTGTCCACCTGATACAAGTGGCTCACTCTTCATCGGCATCTCTCTCCAACACATTGTCCAGTCCCTTCCATGTCTGATGAGTTGTCTTCGGGAATGGTTCCTGTCCTGGGCCAACAGAAGGTTTGGGGACCATGACCGCCGGGATTCTTCTAGTCTCAGTAAACCATTAAGTCTGGTCTTTTTATGAGAATTTGGGGTCTGCATTCCACTGTTCTCCTACTCCTTCAGGGGTTCTCTATTGTGCTCCCTGTCAGGGCAGTCATCGGTTGTGGCCAGACACCATCTAGTTCTTCTGGTCTCAGGATGATGTAAGTCTCTGGTTCATGTGGCCCTTTCTGTCTCTTGGGCTCATAGTTATCCTGTGATCTTGGTGTTCTCCATTCTCCTTTGATCCAGGTGGGTTGAGACCAACTGATGCATCTTAGATGGATGCTTGTTAGCATTTAAGACCCCAGACGCCACACTTCAAAGTGGAATGCAGAATATTTTCATAATAGAATTTATTTTGCCAATTGACTTAGAAGTCCCCTTAAGCCATAGTTCCCAAACCCCCATCCTTGATCCGCTGACCTTCGAAGCATTCAGTTTATCCTGGAAAATTCTTTCCTTTTGGTCAAGTCCAATTGAGCTGACCTTCCCTGTATTGAGTATTGTACTTCCCTTCACCTAAAGTAGTTCTTATCTACTAACTAGTCAGTAAATAACCCTCTCCCACCCTCCCCCCTCTCCTAACCACAAAAGAATGTGTTCTTCTCAGTTTATACTATTTCTCAAGATCTTATAATAGTGGTCTTATACAATATTTATCCTTTTGCATCTGAATAATTTCATTCGGCATAATGCCTTCCAGGTTCCTCCATGTCATGAAATGTTTCACAGATTCGTCACTGTTCTTTATCGATGCGTAGTATTCCATTGTGTGAATATACCATAATTTATTTAACCATTCATCCGTTGATGGACACCTTGGTTGCTTCCAGCTTTTTGGTATTGTAAACAGAGCTGCAATAAACATGGGTGTGCATATATCTGTTCATGTAAAGGCTCATATTTCTCTAGGGTATATTCCAAGGAGTGGGATTTCTGGGTTGTATGGTAATTCTATTTCTAGCTTTTTAAGAAAATGCCAGATAGATTTCCAAAGTGGTTGTACCATTTTACAATCCCACCAGCAGTGTATAAGAGTTCCAATCTCTCCGCAGCGTCTCCAACATTTATTATTTTGTGTTTTTTGCATTAATGCCAGCCTTGTTGGAGTGAGATGGAATCTCATCGTAGTTTTTACTTGCATTTCTCTAATGGCTAATGATCCAGAGCATTTTCTCAAGTATCTGTTAGCTGCCTGAATATCTTCTTCAGTGAATTGCGTGTTCATATCCTTTGCCCACTTCTTGATTGGGTTGTTTGTCTTTTTGTGGTTGAGTTTTAACAGGATCATATAGATTTTAGAGATCAGGCACTGGTCGGAGATGTCATAGCTGAAAATTTTTTCCCAATCTGTAGGTGGTCTTTTTACTCTTTTGGTGAAGTCTTTAGATGAGCATAGGTGTTTGATTTTTAGGAGCTCCCAGTTATCTGGTTTCTCTTCGTCATTTTTGGTAATGTTTTGTATTCTGTTTATGCCTTGTATTAGGGCTCCTAACGTTGTCCCTATTTTTTCTTCCAAGATCTTTATCGTTTTAGTCTTTATGTTTAGGTCTTTGGTCCACTTGGAGTTAGTTTTTGTGCATGGTGTGGGGTATGGGTCCTGTTTCATTTTTTGCAAATGGATATCCAGTTATGCCAGCACCATTTGTTAAAAAGACTATCTTTTCCCCAAGTAACTGACACTGAGCCTTTGTCAAATATCAGCTGTTCAAATGTGGATGGATTTATATCTGGGTTCTCAATTCTGTTCCATTGGTCTATGTGCCTGTTGTTGTACCAGTACCAGGCTATTTTGACTACTGTGGCTGTATAATAGGTTCTAAAATCAGGTAGAGTGAGGCCTCCCACTTTCTTCTTCTTTATCAGTAATGCTTTACTTATCCGAGGCTTCCTTCCCTTCCATATGAAGTTGGTGATTTGTTTCTCCATTACATTAAAAAATGTCATTGGAATTTGGATTGGAAGTGCATTGTATGTATAGATGGCTTTTGGTAGAATAGACATTTTTACTATGTTAAGTCTTCCTATCCATGAGCAAGGTATGTTTTTCCACTTATATAGGTCCCTTTTAGTTTTTTGCATTAGTATTTCACAGTTTTCTTTGTATAGGTCTTTAACATCTTTGGTAAGATTTTTTCCTAAGTATTTTATCTTCTTGGGGGCTACTGTGAATGGTATTGATTCGGTGATTTCCTCTTCGATGTTTTTTTTTGTTGATGTAGAGGAATCCAAGTGATTTTTGTATGTTTATCTTGTAACCTGAGATTCTGCCAAACTCTTCTATTAGTTTCAGTAGTTTTCTGGAGGATTCCTTATGGTTTTCTGTGTATAAGATCATGTCATCTGCAAATAGAGATAATTTTACTTCTTCCTTGCCAATCTGGATGCCCTTTATTTCTTTGTCTAGCCTAATTGCTCTAGCTAGGACCTCTAGCACAATGTTGAATAAGAGCGGTGATAAAGGGCATCCTTGTCTGGTTCCTGTTGTCAAGGGAAATGATTTCCGGCTCTCTGCATTTAGAATGATGTTGGCTTTTGGCTTTGTATAAAAGAATCTAAGAACATTATAGATGCCCTTTATTATGTTGAGGAATTTTCCTTCAATTCGTGTTTTGCTGAGACTTTTTATCATGAATGGGTGTTGGACTTTGCCAAATGCCTTTTCTGCATCAATTGATAAGATCATGTGGTTTTTGTCTTTTGTTTTATTTATATGGTGGATTACATTAATGGTTTTTCTAATATTAAATCAGCCTTGCATACCTGGTATAAATCCCACTTGGTTGTGGTGGATTATTTTTTTGATATGTTGTTGAATTCTATTGGCTAGAATTTTGTTGAGGATTTTTGCATCTATGTTCATGAGGGATATAGGTCTGTAATTTTCTTTTTTTGTGGTGTTTTTACCCGGTTTTCGTATCAGGGAGATGGTGACGTCATAGAATGAGTTAGGTAGTATTCCATCATTTTCTATGCTTTGAAATACCTTTAGTAGTAGTGGTGTTAACTCTTCTCTGAAAGTATGGTAGAACTCTGCAGTAAGCCGTCTGGGCCAGGGCTTTTTTTTGCTGGGAGTTTTTTGATTACCTTTTCAATCTCTTTTTTTGTTATGGGTCTATTTAGTTGTTCTACTTCTGATTGGGTTAGTTTAGGTAGGTAGTGTTTTTCTAGGAATTCATCCATTTCTTCTAGGTTTGCAAATTCGTTAGAGCACAATTTTTCGTAATAATCTGATATGATTCTTTTAATTTCAGTTGGGTCTGTTGTGATACGTCCCATCTCATTTCTTATTTGGGTTATTTGTTTCCTTTCCTGTATGTCTTTAGTCAGTCTGGCCAATGGTTTATCAATTTTGTTAATTTTTTCAGAGAACCAGCTTTTGGCTTTGTTGATTCTTTCAATTGTTTTTCTGTCCTCTAATTCATTTAGTTCAGCTCTAATTTTTATTATTTGTTTTCTTCTGGTGCCTGATGGATTCTTTTGTTGCTCGCTTTCTATTTGTTCAAGTTGTAGGGATAGTTCTCTGATTTTGGCTCTTTCTTCTTTATGTATGTGTGCATTTATTCATATAAGTTGACCTCTGAGCACTGCTTTTGCTGTGTCCCAGAGGTTTTGCATTCTATGAATTTCTTTATTCCCTCCTTAATGTCTTCTATAACCCAGTCTTTTTTGAGCAGGGTATTGTTCATTTTCCAAGTATTTGATTTCTTTTCCCTCATTTTTCTGTTATTGATTTCTACTTTTATGGCCTTGTGGTCTGAGAAGATGCTTGTAATATTTTGGTGTTTTGGAATCTGCAAAGGTTTGTTTTATGACCTAATATGTGATCTATTCTAGAGAATGTTCCATGTGCACTAGAAAAAAAAGTATACTTTGCAGCTTTTGGGTGGAGTGTTCTGTATAAATCTATGAGGTCAAGTTGGTTGATTTTAGCAATTAGGTCTTCCGTGTCTCTATTGAGCTTCTTACTGGAAGTCCTATCCTTCTCTGAAAGTGGTGTGTTGAAGTCTCCTACTATAATTGTGGAAGTGTCTACTTCACTTTACAGTTCTGTTAAAATTTGTTTTATGTATCTTGCAGCCCTGTCATTAGTGCATAAATATTTAATGTAGTTATATCTTACTGGTCAATTGTCCCTTTAATCATTATATAGTGTCCTTCTTTATCCTTTGTGGAAGATTTAATTTTAAAGTCTATTTTGTCAGAAATTAATATTGCTACTCCTGCTCTTTTTTACTTATTGTTTGCTTGATATATTTTTTTCCATCGTTTGAGTTTTAGTTGGTTTGTGTCTCCAAGTCTAAGGTGTGTCTCTTGTAGGCAGCTTATAGATGGATTATGTTTCTTTATCCAGTCTGAGACTCTCTGTCTCTTTAGTGGTGCATTTAGTCCATTTACATTCAGCGTAATTATAGATAAGTGTTTAGTGCTGTCATTTTGATGCCTTTTTGTGTGTGTTCGTGACAATTTCATTTTCCACTTAGTTTTTTGTGGTGAGAGGTTTTTCTTTGTAAATTGTGTGTTCCTCATTTTCATAGTAGTGGAATTTATGTTTGCTGAGTTGTTACGTTTTTCTTGGTTTTCATTTTGAGTTATGGAATTGTTAGACCTCTTTGTGGTTACCTTAATATGTACCCCTATTTTTCTAAGTAAAAACCTAACTTGTATCATCCTATATCACCTTGCCTTCCTCTCCATATGGCAGTTCTGTGCCTCCTGTATTTAGTCCCTCTTCTTGATTATTGTGATCTTTTACATAATGATTTCAATGATTCCCTGTTTTGAGCATTTTTTTCTTTTTAAAATTAATCTTAATTTGTTTTTGTGATTTCCCTATCTGAGTTGATATCAGGATGTTCTGTTCTGTGACCTTGTGTTGTGTTGGTATCTGATATTATTGATTTTCTGACCAATTTCCTTTAGTATTTCTTGTAGCTTTGGTTTGGTTTTTGCAAATTCTCTAAGCTTGTGTTTATCTGTAAATGTTTCAATTTCACCCTCATAATTGTGAGAGAGTTTTTCTGGATATATGATCCTTGGCTGGCAGTTTTTCTCCTTCAGTGCTCTATATATGTCATCCCATTGCCTTCTTGACTGCATGGTTTCTGCTGAGTAGTTTGAACTTATTCTTATTGATTCTCCTTTGTAGGAGACCTTTTTTTTTAATCCCTTGCTGCTTTTAAAATTTTCTCTTTATCTTTGGCTTTGGCAAGTTTGATGATAATATGTCTTGGTGATTTTCTTTTTGGATCAATCTTATATGGGGTTCGATGAGCATCTTGGATAGCTATCCTTTCGTCTTTCATGATGTCAGGGAAGTTTTCTGCCAACAGATCTTCAACTATTCTCTCTGTATTTTCTGTTATCCCTCCACGTTCTGGAACTCCAATCACATGCAAGTTATTCTTCTTGATAGAGTCCCACATGATTCTTAGAGTTTCTTCATTTTTAAAAATTCTTTTATCTGATTTTTCTTCAACTGTGTGGGTGTCAATTGCCTTATCCTCCATCTCCCCCACCCTGCATTCCAGTTGCTTGATTCTGCTCCTCTGACTTCCTATTGAGTTGTCTAATTCTGTAATTTTACTGTTAATCTTTTGTATTTCTGAATACTGTCTCTCTATGGATTATTGCAGCTTATTAATTTTTCTACTATGTTTTTGAATAATCTTTTTGATTTCTTCAACTGCTTTATCAGTGTGTTCCTTGGCTTTTTCTGTAGATTGCCTTATTTCATATCCGAGGTCATCCCTGATGTTTTGAAGCATTCTGTAAATTAGTTTTTTATATTCTACATCTGGCAGTTCCAGGATTGTATCTTCATTTGGGAAAGATTTTGATTCTTTAATTTGGGGAGTTGTAGAAGCAATCATGGTCTGCTTCTTTATGTGGTTTGATATCGACTGCTGACTCCAAGCCATCTATAAGATGTGGTAATGATTTATTTTATATTTGCTCACTGAGTCTTACCTTGTTTTGTTTTCTTTCAATTTATGTAGATGGGCTACTAGATTGCTCTGTCTTGATTGTTGTAGCCTTCGAATCACTTATGTCCTAGTACCAGGTGGTTTGGGCTGTTGCCAGATATATAAGCCTAAGAGTCCATTCACTATTCTTGAGTAGAATCTGATTTTGGGTCACCAAGTGTGTGGTGTAGACTGTCACCTATTCACTTAGAGGAGTAGTGGTGATAGTTGTGTGCACCAGATTCTAGTAGCAGCAGGGGTCACACTCCAGGGGGAGGCAGGATGCTGACAGGCTTCCCCCAAGTGCCAGTGAGGTAGGTGTGTCTCTATTCCTAAAGCACTTTGGTGGGTGGGCTCTGCAGCTGTACCTTAGGCACCCAATGCATGTACCTCTACAGATTGGTAGGTGTCACTATCCTCAGATTCCTATGGCAGGAGGCTAGGTGGTTTGGGTGGAGCTTTAGCCCTCAGTTCCCCATTGTGGGTCAGTGAGGGCTCTGTTTATTAGGTAGAGATATCAGACCTAGAAAACTTGTCTTTCCAGTAATCTGCTAAAACAATTACAGTCAGATCACTATCAGAATTGCCTTTGCATTATAGTAGCCACCTTGGTCCCTGTAGGGGTGAAAGCCCAAGACTGTGGATCTCATATGCTTGGCTGGATCTGGTTCTGTATTTTTATTCCAATTTTGAGAAGTCAGGGAAGGATTTTTGGCCCCTGGGTTTTTTATAGCTGCTTCTCTCAGGCCAGGAGAATGGGTTAGGAAAAGAGAAACAAAAACAAAAACCCAGTAAATTCTAGTGTTAATGAAGCCGCTTGGGAAGGGAGGGGAGGGATCAGATAGACAGGAGAGAATAACCCAGAGCACCCAGGAATATAGACAAAGTTACTCATCTTGCTTGGTGATGACTGTTTTATCTGAGATTCCCGAGGGGCATGTAGCCCATGTGCACTGACTGGGTGGAGATTGCCCCCGAGGGTCAGGCCCGCATCCTGTGCATATGCTGTCTCAGAAGCCGTGGTCAGCTCCTCCGCTCCCAGTCCAAAGCCCAGCGCCAAGGTTCCCCGGCTGGGATGCCACACTCCAGGCTCCAAAACCAGTTGCTGCCTCCCGGTGACTTCTCCTCCTGTCAGCCACGTCGCTGTGCTGCCTGCGTGCACTGGCTGGGCTTTCTCTGAGGTCACTTAAGGGGGTAGGGATGCGTCCCATGTTTGCGCCATCTCAGGATGCCGTGCTCAACTCCCCTGCACCCAATCCAAAGCCCGGCACCAAGGTTTTCTGACTGGGGGATGCTGGCTCCAGGCTCCGAAAACAGTCACTGGTTCCCCTTGGTTGCTCATTCTCTCATTAGCTCCGTCCGTGTGCAACCTGCTTGCTCTGGCTGAGTCTCTACTCAGGTTACCCCAGGGGCTAGGGGTTAGGGCTGTGTCCCGTGCCTGCCCTGCCTGAGCAAGCCTCAATCAGCCCCACCATTCGGCACCAGGGAACCGCAAGGGCTCAAGGCTGTGGTGCCAGTCGCTGGCTTCAGAGACAGTTGCTGCTTCAGGACGCAGATTTTCGCTCACCTGTCACTCAGGTCAACTCTTTAGATCTGTGTTTGAGGGTTAGAGTTCGTAGATTGTCATGTATGTGATCGATTAACTTGTTTTTCTGAGTCTTTGTTGCAGGAGGGATCCGAGGTAGCTTCTACCTAGTCAGCCATCTTGGCCCCCTCATTTCCTTTTGAAAGCATAAAAAACAAATAATTGTGTTATTGTAGTTAGGTGCCATCTAGTCCATTCCGATTCACAGCGACTCTGTGTACAACAGAATAAAACAGCGCCTGGTCCTATTCCATCCCCACAATCTTCGCTAGGTTTGAGCCCATTTTTACAGCCACTGTTTCAATCCATCTTGTCGAGGATCTTCCCCTTTTTCACTGACTCTCTATTTTGCCAAGCATGATGTCCTTCTCCAGGGACTGGTCCCTCCTGATAATATGTCGAAAGTATGTGAGACGAAGTCTTGCCACCCTTACTTCCAAGGAGCACTCTGGCTGTATATCTTTTAAGACAGACTTAGTTCATTCTTCTGGCAGTCTGTGGTATGTTCAATATTCTTTGCCAACACTGTAACTAAAAGGCACCAAATCTTCAGTCTTCCTTATTCCTTGTCTGGCTTTCGCATGCATATGAAGCAAATGAAAACACCATGGCTTGGCTGAAGCGCACCTTAGTCCTCAAACTGAGGTATTTGCTTTTCAACACTTTAAAGAGGTCTTTTGCAGCAGATTCACCCAATGCAATACGTCCTTTGCTTTCTTGACTGTTGCTTCCGTGGGCATTGTGAATCCAAATTAAATGTCCTTGACAGCTTCAGCCTTTTCTCCATTTATCTTGATGTTGCTTATTGGTCCAGTTGTGAGGATTTTTGTTATACCTTAAGGTGCAATCCATACTGAAGGCTTTGATCTTCAAAAGTAAGTGCTTAAAGTCCTCTTCACTTTCAGCAAGCAAGGTTGTGTAACCTGCATATAACAGGCTGCTAATGAGTCTTCCACCAATCCTGATGCTGTGTTCTTCCTCACATAGTACAGCTTCTTGGATTATTTACTCAGCATACAGAATGAGCAAGTATGGTGAAAGGCTACAACCCTGACACAAACTTTCCTTATTTTAAACCACACAGTATCTCCTTGTTCTGTTCGAATGACTGCCTCTTGGTCTATATACAGGTTCTAGAAATAATTTAGCTTACTCTCATCAATAACTTAGTACATGTCAGATTTTGTTCTAAGCACTTTCATAGTAAAAGTCAAGTATTCTTGCTTTTTGAAATTAAATAAATTAATTGGTTTTTAACAAAATATTTTATCTATAGGATAATTTATATGGTTTATTTATTCTAATGATTTATACTTTATTCATTTTTATGTATTATTGTTTACAAATATTGTTTATGAATAATAGATATAAAGTTAATGGTTAGAAATTATAAGAAATTAGGCTCTTCAGTGTGTTATACACTACTGTATGTTATGACTTCAGCTCTCCTCTGAAGTATTTTGTGGGTTTTAACATAATTTACATTGAATTGGGATGCATTTTAATTACATATTGCAACCAGAACTTGGAAATTTTTCAGTTTATGGGATTGATTCTGCTGCATTCAGAATTATGAAAATATTTAGGTGTGGATAGAAGAATGTGCAGGAGCAAGACTGTTCACAAGCAAGGGGAAATTGATTTATATGGCTACAACAAAAACCTCTTACTGGGCAGCAAAATTTTATCCTTGGGGTCTTGTTTGGAAGTTCCATTTAGAAGTAATATTTCTGTTTGTTTTTTAACTTTTGAAAGAGCTATAGGCTGCATCCCTGTTAGGACTTATCTGTGACATATCTTAGAGTATTTGTTTACTGTCTATCCGTAACAAGTATAAGGGCACCAACCTGAAGTGTGTATATGCCTAACAGCATCTACAAAAATGGTTTGTTGATTAATTTCTCAATACATATTTTACATCAAATGATTTGATGTAGAAACACAAGGAAGCAGAGCTGAGTAACAAAACTTTAGTGGACTTTCACTGGGCACTTAATGTGTGATAGACTCTGGTGTTAGTCATAATCTTTCTAATCTTCACAACCACCATTAAAGTAGGTACAAACTCCGTTTTACAGGTTAACAAATGTAGATTGGCTAGACTGTTAGTAGTTAAAGTTTAGGTTTTGTTTTAAAGGTAGACTTGTCTGGTTTACAAGTCCTTGTCTTTACTGTTCTAGGTTGCAGGTCTTGCTTCTGAATTAGTTCAGTAACAATTAGTGTTGAGTATCAAAGCTAGATAGAGACTATCTCTGGTTTTGATGTAAATGAGAACAAAAAAAAAATGAGAACAGATCAGATTTATTCTCCCTTGAAAGGCTCAGAAAATCTAGTTTTCTTTGAGATACCCCACTTTATTCAGTATTTTGAGTTATTTATTTTTATAAAGCTTGGTGTTCCTAACATCATCTAATCTAGCAACAAATACTCATTTATCAATTGATATCTTGATATTTATTGTACATGGGGAAGTATTGGTATGTAAACAGAATGAACCAGAAATTATAGTTGAGATACACTACCCAGGGGTGGTGTTCATTGGGCACTTTCATTGTAGGAGGACCTGTAGATTGCATGGGGTAGAAGCAATATAATTAGCATTCCTCAAAAGTGATCTCAGGATCAATAAGGGTACCTGGGATTTTTCAGAGCATCAGGGATGTAAAAACTATTTTTATAGTAACACTAAGATGTTATGTGCATGTTTTACTCTGACTTCCTTAGGGGCATACAGCAGAGTTCACCAGAAGCCACAATGATGTGTGATGACCTACGACTTTGAGAGCTAATGAAATTTATATTTGCATATCCCTGTGTTTCAATTTCTGTTATGTTAAATATTGATAAATATAACCTACATAAAAATAAAAATTTGGAGGCCTTCAATAATTTTTAGGAGTATAATGGGGCCCAGATTCTTAAAAAAATTGCAACTGCTAATCTATATCAGTACATCAAGAAACTTAAATGCAATAGAACAATTGCTGAAAACTTTATTTTCTAGCTTCAAGATTTTGGGAACTGTGTCTCAGAGTATTTGGGTGTAATTAAGAAGCTAAGTATAATTTTAGAGAAATTACAAATTCTTGGTAATACTATACAAATAAAAATCATAGTTAATTTGTCTTATAAGGGTTATTCATGGGACAGAAATTCTGTTTAAATGAGTAAATCACTTTCAAGTCACACAACTAAGCACTTGCATAAATTAGTTTATAGTTTGGTGATTTATTTGTAATGTAAAGTTAAATATTTACTGTTGTACTGAATTTTCTCCCAGAGAACTATTTTAAGAACAATTTACTAAACTCAAGAGTAGATGGAGATGAACAGAAACTGATCTTTTTTCCTCTTGAGAATTAAAGAGGGTTGTAAAAATACCAGGCCTTCTCTTAAAAAAAAAAAAAAAATTACACGCTTAAAATTACATAAAATTACCAAAAAAAGGAACCTATGATATAGAATTATCAAGTTATGTATAATATATATTATACAGAAATACATATGTAATTCGTACTTAAATAGTATATATTTAAATATAATAGTCTTAATTTCAATGTGACAATCTTGGTTGGACGCATAAATGACAAAAATCTTGAAACAGTTTTTATGAGAGTGAAAAGATAATGATAGTTAAAATTTGTATGTTGTTTCCGTTGCCTGCTATCCAGTTGGCTCTGCCTTAAGGTGACCGTATTTATAACAGAACAGGAGGTTATCTGGTCATTCGCCATCCTCATGATTGTTGGTACGTTTGAGTCCGTCATTATGGTTATTGAATTAATCCATCTCATTGTGAGTTTCCCTTGTTTCTTTCACCCTCTGCTTTATCAAACATGTCCTTTGCTAGCAGTTGGCCTTCCTGATGACATGCACAAAATACCTCAGGCACAGTCTCACAATTCTCATTTCTAGGGAGCATTCTGGATGCATTTAAGACTGATTTTTTTTATTCTTCTGGTAGTCCACTGTATATTAAAAATTCATTACCAGCACCACAACTCAAATGTATCGATTTTTCTTCAGTCTTCCTTTTTTATTGTCCAGCTTTCAAATGCATATGAGGCAAATAAAAATACCAAGGTTTGGGTCAGGGGCAAGTGAGTCATCAAAGTAACATTCTTGCTTTTTAAAACTTTAAAGAGGTCTTTTGCAACAGACTTTCCCAATGCAATATGCCTTTTGTTTTCTTGGCTTCTGCTTCCATGAGCATTGAATATTTATCCAAGTAGAACGAAATTGTTGACAACTTCAACTTTTTCTCCATTTGTTATATCATTTATTCATCCAGTAATGAGAATTTTTGTTTTCTTTACATTTAGAAGTAACCTGCACTGAAGGCTGTAGTGTTTGACTTCAACAGTAAGTGCTTGTAGTCTTCCTTTTAGGCCAGTAAGGTTGTGCCATCTGAGTGTCACAGGTTGTTAATGAGTCTTCCTCCTATCCTAATGCTGTGTTCTTCTTATATAGTCCAGATTCTTGGATTATTTGTTCAGCATACAGACTGAATTAGTGTTAAAGGATACAACCCTGCTGCAAACCTTTTCCAATTTTAAATTATAAATTTGCATAGGTAAGACTATTTTTATTATATTTGGAAATTCACTGACAACCAAAAATGTATTTGATAATGATTTTAAGCTGTCATAATAATATAATCAATCAATAAAAAAATGACAGTTACCTTAGGATTGTGGTTTGCTTTTTTTTTTCAGAGATCTTTCTATGCAAATACTGGTGTCAACATTATTTCCCATGTGAACATTGTTAATTATGTATGGTTTAGATAACTGAAAGAGATCTATGAAGGTATAGAAAAAAGGGTTTTGTGTTGTTTTGTGGTATTCTACAAGAAGAATTTTCTTTGTTAATCTGTAGTGGATCAATAACTGCTGTGATCAAGTCATTTGCTATCTCTAAAGAAGTTGTCTTTCCACTATACCTTCCTGGGATAGAAACATATTCCTACCTGATCATGATCTGAAAGCTTTATTTAAGGTTAGGCCTAATCTCCATTCTAATAATTATTTCTCTACAACCCTGCCAGATGTTCTTCCAGTCTCTTATTGAACATTTCCAAAGAGAGTTCAGTGGTTAAATTGCTATAATTTTAAGTTCTGTTCCTTCTTTCAGTGTTTATTCCTTTGTACCCTTTCTATCTATTGGTCTAATTCTGCCTCTGGTATCAAACAAATGATATGATTTTTTTCTTCAGCTTTTCTTCAAATACTGGAGTACAGTCAACATGATTCTCCTTCCATAAGGACAAATAGCCTAATTGATACAGTCCTAACTTTGTTTGTAGGACATTACCATATTGTTTATTCTTACTTGGAGTCCTTTTACTTTGTTAATATCCACCCTAAAAAAAGTCACAAAACTGCTCAAAATTCTTCAAGTATGTCATGGATTTTCTTGATGTAGTTGTTATATTTACATACTGTTGCAGCTGAGTCGATTCCAACTCATAGAACAGAGTAGAACTGCCCCCATAGGGTTTCCAAGGAGCTGCTGGTGGATTCAAACTGCTGACCTTTTGGTTAGCAGCTGAGCTCCTAACCACCATGCCACCAGGGCTCCATGTTTACATAATAAGTTTTAAATTTTCCCTGGTATTTTTTTTTAATAGTTATATCACTTTGGAAGCTCGTATACACTTCCTTATGATATCTATGATTCATTTTATACATGTGAGCAATTGCATAGCCATAGAAATACTCCCTCCCTGCAAAATAAATAAAGACTCCAAGGGCTCAGCAAGTAAGGTGAGAGTCTGCGTGTATACTGTCCATGCCCAGATGGTAAGTGTCTTTTCACTATTTCATCCCCCAAATGGCTACCATTTCCTCATTCCCTGCAACTAGGTGCATATTTTGTACACATAGTTGGAATAATACACTTCAGTCATAGAGATCTTAGTGACAGCTAAAATTATGCAAGGAATGACAAGAGTGAGTCACAGGAGCAGCAAGGGAAAACAAAATATCAGGAGAAGAGCAATAGAATTTATAAAATCTGGGATATAGTTTTAAACACATCTGTCATTATATTCTTAGATCACTACTTCCTCACTGTATAAATGTGCTAAAGTCACTTAACCTGTTGATCGTATTTCCTGCTCAATAAAATGAACATTTTATTATCTGCACAAAAGTATTTTTGAGATTATAAAAAGAATATTCTTAAGAGATACTCCACAAATCTTAGTTTTTTTTCATATTCTTATCCTAGAAGTAAATGGAGACAGAGATTTAACATTAGTTTTTTGAGTATGGAAGTACATTAATAATACTCTCAAGAAATCAATAGTTGTACAATATCCAATCTTGTACAATATCTGATGTATGAAAAATAAAATTAATCATTGCTGTAACTATTTTAGAAGAAATCAGTTTTATACATTGAATTCATAGTTTCAGAAAATGAATTAATCTATTTTAACTTGGAAAGAAAAAAGCTAAAACTTGTAAAATAGGGAAAATGTTACATATCTTTTTCTATCACATAACTGATATTTTTAAATTCACAGTTATTTCTCATCTTTCTTTACAACATATCCTACATGTTTTATTACACTTTGCTTTCCATCTTTTTATAAATGAAATCATTCCTGTTAACTGTCGTTGAGTTGTCTATAACTCAGAGCGATTTTATGTATAATGGAATGAAGCGTTGCCAGCCCTGCGCCATCCCCACAAGCGTCGCTATGCTGGAGCTTGTTGTTGCAGCTACTGTGTTAATCCATGCCATTGAAGCTCTCCCTCTTTTCTGCTGACCCTCTGCTTTACCAAGTATAATGTCCTTCTCTAGCAATTGCCCACCCCCTCCCATGACATGCCTAAAGTAAGTGAGATGAAGCCTCACCATCCTTACTTCCAAGGAGCATTCTGGCTGTACTTCCTCTAAAACTGATTTGTTCATTCTGTGTCAGTCCTTATTAATTAATCTACACATTAGCTTTTCTGTATTGAGTGATAGAATCATTACTGAGTGGGTTCAATGAAGAATATCACAGGTACAAAAATTACTTGCCTATGAGACTCAGACTTTTATAGGACTTCCTTTTCAAAGCTTTTAAACTATTAATAGATGACTGTGACATTGCACATGAGGCATACATCAAAATCTGCTTTCAACATTTCCTCTTTGCATTTTCTCCTTACAGAATAATAGATGTATTTTTTCTGCTGGTGTTTACAATGAAAATACCTATTTCTTGCTTAAAAATGGCTTTCATTTCATGCTAATTAAAAGGGAGACAAAGAGAGGGAGAGAGAGAGAATTGTACTACCTCATGATTTCAATAATTGGGAAAAAGTGTATTATGGACAAACACTAAAGTGGACAATCAAAAATGGTAATAGTATGTTAAGGTTTTTAGAAGTTTTTCTTTTTTTACATTGGTGAATATATTTGTAACAAAAAACTGGTCATTTCAACATTTTTTGCATGTAAAATTCATTGACATCAATTATTTCATCATGTTGTACAACCATCACCATTAACAAAGGCTTGGTTTCCAGTTTTCATTTCTTATGAAAGACATATTTATTGCCTACCCTCTATGTGCCAATTAATATATTCTTGGCACGTCTAGTATACCAGAAAACAAAATAGTTAAAAAATAACTATTCATATGACATTTACAATCTAGTGATTTAGTGAAATGTTTTGAAAGTTTTTGTCAACTAAAAAAGTTATGTTTGTAGTGTTATATTTGTAAATGTAAAATAATTCTTCTAAAATATATTATTTAGCTGCATATTATCACACTTAAACAAAAGAGAGTTCGAACTATAGCTTCGGCACTGCTAATAGAGCTCCCTTATGTGAAGTCCTAATACATGATTTTCTTTTCTTATATATAAAATATAAAGAAAATGTTAACTTTCAGCACTGATGGGATGATTCAGTGCCTTGGCAAATAATTGTCATAAAATGGGAATGTCCTTGGAAATAATTTACCCTAGTCCTCCGCTTAGTTCAGTGTAATATTCTAAAAAGACACAATTTTCACTAACACCCATAGAGAATGTCTTGTACAGGATCAAAGTTGTGAAATTTTCTTGTTCCTTGTAATGTACTAATAATTATTTAGGAAACACAGTTCCCTGACGCTAGTTGACTTTCAACAACAACAACCATCTTAACTCTCACTGTGATAAAAATGTTGATCCTCTGTGGTGTTTATAAGTGTGTAAAAAACAGAAGTATTTTATTCCTCAAAGATGTTATTTGTTTGGTAACATAGGTTGTCAGAAAGGCAGTAGAACACCATTGGAGAAACAATGCAGTGTTTGTGAGCAAAGACTGTACCACCAGGATACTTGGGTTTAAATCTTGGCTCCTCCACTTGCCTTTTGGCAAGTTATTTCAACACTCAAATCCTGAGTTTTTTTGTATGTAAAATGTGATTAATAATAAAATCTACTTAATAAAGTAAAATTCATAATTTATTATATAAAGCAGTGCCTAGTTTCTAATATCACTATGTGCATGCTTGCCATAATTATCCTGTGTGTGGGGACAGAACTGAACATAATAGTTTGATGGTTGAAAATAATTTATGGTTCTTTAGCTTGCTTTGAGAATAATGTCAATGTCAAAGCATGACACTTGTTAATGGCATGGCACAAAATGAATTAAGGGTTAAAAAGGATCAACATATCATAGATATGTTTTAATTATATGTGTTTTTTTTATGTACATTATATCATATCACGACATATTATAACATTTTGTATTATAACATTACGGACCTCTGGTGCCACAATGGTTAAGGGCGATGGCGAGCTATGGCTGCAAACCAAAAAGTCAGCAGCTTGAATCCACCAGCCGCTTCTTCGAATATTATATTTATTATAGTCTAATTTCTCTTTTGAGTAAAATGGAAAAAGGCCTCTATTCTCTGCAATTTCCATTTGATTTCTCAATTTTTATACCTCTCATCACTTCTACTTCATGTCAACCACCTCAATCTGGCTGTAGAAATGACAGTCTCAAAGAGAAAAGCTGAAAAGTAGCACTGTTGTCGTTAGGTACTGTCGAGTCAGTTCCAACTCAAAGTGACCTATGCACAACAGAATGAAACACTGCCCGGTCCTGAGCCATCCTAGCAGTCATTGTTATGCTTGAGCTCATTGTTGCAGCCACTGTGTCAATCCACCTCATTGAGGGTCTTCCTCTTTTCTGCTGACCCTGTACTCTGCCAAGCATGATGTCCTCCTCCATGGACTGATCCCTCCTGACAACATGTCCAAAAAGATGCAGTCTCGCCATCCTTGCTTCTAAGGAACATTCTGGTTGTACTTCTTCAAAGACAGATTTGTTCGTTCTTTTGCCAGTCCATGGTATATTCAATACTCATTGCCAAAACCACAATTCAGAGGCATCAATTCTTCTTCAGTCTTCCTTATTCATTGTCCAGCTTTGACATGCATATGATTGAAAATACCATGGCTCAGGTCAGGCACACCTTAGTCTTCAAGGTGACATCTTTGCTCTTCAACACTTTAAAGAGGTCCTTAGCAGCAGATTTACCCAATACAATGAATCTTTTGATTTCTTGACTGCTGCTTCCATGGCTGTCAATTGTGGATCCAAGTAAAATGAACTCATTGACAACTTCAGTCTTTTCTTTGTTTATCATGAAGTTGCTCATTGGTCCAGTGGTGAGGATTTTTGTTTTCTTTATGTTGAGGTGCAATCCATACTGAAGGCTGTGGTCTTAGATCTTCATTAGTAAGTGCTTCAAGTCCTCTTTACTTTCAGCAAGCAAGATTGTGCCATCTGCATAACACAGGTTGTTAATGAGTCTTCCTCCAATCCTGATGCCCCGTTCTTCTTCATATAGTCCAGCTTCTCTGATTATTTGCTCAGCATACAGATTGAATAGGTATGGTGAAAGTATACAACCCTGATGCACATCTTCCGTGAATTTAAACCAGTCAGTATCCCCTTGTTCTGTCCAAAGAACTACTTCTTGATCTATGTAAAGGTTTCTCATGAGCACAATTAAGTAGCATTACAGAATCATTAATAAGTGTTCCTACTGTGATTCCCCCACATGTCTGTCAGTTTGTCATATTGTGGGGGCTTGCGTGTTGCTGTGATGCTGGAAGCTACGCCACTGGTAGATACCACCAGAGTCACCCATGGAGAACAGATTTCAGCTGAGCTTCCAGACTAAGACAAACTATGAAGAAGGACCTGGCAGTCTATTTCTGAAAAGAATTAGCCAGTGAAAACCTTATGAATGGCAGCAGAACATTGTCTGATACAGTGCCGGAAGATGAGCCCCCAGGTGGAAGGCACTCAAAAGACAACTGGGGAAGAGCTGCCTCCTCAAAGTAGAGTTGAACTTGATGATGTTGATGGAGTAAAGCTTTTAGAACCTTCATTTGCTGATGTGGCATGACTTAAAATGAGAAGACACAGCTGCAAACATCCATTAATAATTGGAACCTGGAATGTACAAAGTATGAATTTAGGAAAACTGGAAATCTTCAAAAATGAAATGGAACACATAAACATCAATATCCTAAGCATTAGTGAGCTGAAATGGACTGGTATTAGCCATTTTGAAAGGGACAATCATATAGTCTACTGTTCTGGGAATACAACTTGAAGAGGAATGGTGTTGCATGTTAAAAAGAACATTTCAGATCTATCCTGAAGTACAATGCTGTCAGTGATAGGATAATATCCTTACGCCTACAAGGAAAACCAGTCAATTTGACTATTATTCAAATTTATGCACTAACCACTAAGACCAAAGATGAAGAAATTGAAGATTTTTATCAGCTTCTGCAGTCTGAAATTGATCAAACATGCAATTAGGATGCATTGATAATTACTGGTGATTGCAATTTAAAAGTTGGAAACAAAGAAAAAGGATCTGTAGTTGGAAAATATGGCTAGGTGATAAAAACAAGGCTGGAGATAGAATTTTGCAAGACCAATGATTTCTTCATTGCAAATACCTTTTTCACTAACATAAATGGCAACTAGACACATGGACCTCACCAGATGGAACACAAAGGAATCAAATCGACTGCATCTATGGAAAGAGATAAGGTAAAGCTCAAAAATGGAACACATAAACATTGATATCCTAGGCAGTAGTGAGCTGAAATGGACTGGTATTGGCCATTTTGAATTGGACAGTAGTCTACTTTGCTGAGAACGACAATTTGAAGAGAATGGTGTTGCATTCATCGTCGAAAAGAATGTTTCAAGATCTATCCTGAAGTACAACGCTGTCAGTGATAGGATAATATCCATACGCCTACAAGGAAGACCAGTTAATATGACTATTACTCAAATTGACGCACCAACCACTAGAGCCAAAGATGAAGAAATAGAAGATTTTTATCAGCTGCTGCAGTCTGAACTTGATTGAACACACAATCAAGATGCATTGATAATTACTGGTGACTGGAATGCGAAAGTTGGAAACAAAGAAGGATCAGTAGTTAGAAAATATGGCCTTGGTGATAGAAACAATGCCGGAGATCAAATGATAGAATTTTGCAAGACCAACGACTTCTTTATTGAAAATACCTTCTTTAACCAACATAAACGGGTACTATACACATGGACCTCGCCAGATGGAACACACAGAAATCAAACTGACTACATCTGTGGTAAGAAATGGAAAAGCTCAATATCGTCAGTCAGAACAAGGCCAGGGGCTGACTGTGGAACAGAACATCAATTGCTCATGTGCAAGATCAAGCTGAAACTGAAGAAAATCAGAGCAAGTCCACGAGAGGCAAAGTGTGACCTTGAGTATATCCCACCTGAATTTAGAGACCATCTCAAGAATAGATTTGACCCATTGAACACTAGTGACCGAAGGCCAGACAAGTTATGGAATGACATCAAGGACATCATACGTGAAGAAAGCAAGAGGTCATTGAAAAGACAGGAAAGAAAGAAAAGACCAAAGTGGATGTCAGAGGAGACTCTAAAACTTGCTCACGAACGTCAAGCAGCTAAAGCAAAAAGACGAATTGATGAAGCAAAAGAACTGTCCAGAAGATTTCAAAGGGGGGCTCGAGAAGACAATGTGAGGTATCATAATGATATGTGCAAAGAGCTGGAGATAGAAAACCAAAAGGGAAGAACATGCTTGGCATTTCTCAAGCTGAAAGAACTGAAAAAAGTTTCAAGCCTTGAGTTGCAATAATGAAGGATTCTATGGGGGAAAATATTAAATGACGCAGGAAGCATCAAAAGAAATTGGAAAGAATACACAGAGTTGTTATACCAAATAGAATTAGTCAATGTTCAGCCACTTCAAGAGGTGGCATATGATCAGGAACCAATGGTACTCAAGGAAGAAGTCCAAACTGTACTGAAGGCTCCAGGAATTGATGGAATATCAATTGAGATGTTTCACCAAACGGATGCAGCACTGGAAGTACTGACTAGTCTATGCCAAGAAAGATGGAAGACGGTCTCCTGGCCAACTGACTGGCAAAGATCCATACTTATGCTTATTCCCAAGAAAGGTGATCCAATCAAATGTGGAAATTATAGAACTATATCATTAATATTACATGCAAGCAAAATTTTGCTGAAGATCTTTCAAAAGCGGCTGTAGCAGTATTATCAGCAGAGAACTGCCGGAAATTCAAGCCAGATTTAGAAGAGGACGTGGAACCAGGGATATCACTGGTGATGTCAGATGGATCCTGGCTGAAAGCAGAGAATACCAGGAGGATGTTTACCTGTGTTTTATTGACTATGCATATGCATTTGACTCTGTGGATCATAGCAAATTATGGACAAGATTGCAAAGGATGGGGATTCCAGAACACCCAATTGTGCTCATGAGGAACCTGTGCATGGATCAAGGGACAGTTGTTCAGACAGAACAAGGAATACTGATTGGTCTAAAGTCAGGAAAGGTGTGCATCAGGGTTGTACTCTTTCACCATATCTATACAATCTGTATGCTGAGCAAATAATACGAGAAGCTGGAATATATGAAGAAGAACGGAGCATCAGGATTGGAGGAAGACTCATTAACAACCATGCATTATGCAGATGACACAGCCTTGCTTGCTGAAAGTGAAGAGGAAATAAAGCACTTACTAATGAAGATTGGAGACCACAGCCTTCAGTATGGATTACACCTCAACATAAAGAAACCAAAAATCCTCACAACTGAATCAATTAGAACCATCATGATGAACAGACAAGACTGAAGCTGTCAAGGATGTCATTTTACTTGGGTCCACAATCAACAGCCATGGAAGCAGCAGGCAAGAAATCAAAAGATGCGTTGCATTGGGCAAATGTGCTGCAAAGGACCTCTTTAAAGTTTTGAAAAGCAAAGATGTCACCTTGAAGACAAAGGTGCGCTGACCCAAGCATGGTATTTTCAGTTGCATCTTATGCATGTGAAAACCGGACAATGAATAAGGAAGACCGAAGAAGAATTGATGCCTTTGAATTGTGGTGTTGGCGAAGAATATTGACTATACCACGGACTGTCAAAAAATCAACAAATCTGTCTTGGAAGAAGTACAACCAGAATGCTCTTTAGAAGCAAGGATGGCGAGTCTGGATCTTACATACTTTGGACATGTTGTCAGGAGGGATCAGTCCCTGGAGAAGGACATTGTGTAAAGTACAGGGTCAGCAGAAAAGAGAAAGACCTTCAACAAAGTGGATTGACACAGTAACTGCAACAATGAGCTCAAGTGTAACAATGATCGTAAGGATGGTGTAGGACCGGGCAGTGTTTTGTGCTGTTGTGCATAGGGTCACTATGAGTAGGTACTGACTCTAGGGCACCTAACAACAATTATACTTGGACATGCACATGACACATAAAATATGTGCTTTCTTGCATTCACAGGCAAGGATAGAACTGTGGTTAGAAAATTTTAGTTGAAACACTACCATTCTTAAAACAGAAAATATTGTTGAAAATTTTTGTGATGAGTTTTATTGGAAGCATTGCAATACCAGTTTTTAAATCATTGAAGCCATATATTGTCATAATGTAGGCAAGCATATAGGGTGATGAAAATGAATTTATTTTTTCACAATAAAGGCATGACAAGGTCTTTCTTAAAGATATCTGTTAGAGTTTCTTTATAATTATAATTTATTTTCTGTTAACATTAAAAATAAGTTTCTCTTAAGACGCTTGTGTTTTTTAACCTCTTTGTTGCGATATGATTTGAATACAACAGACTTCACCCATATAAAGTGTATAATTCAGTGACTTTTGAGTATATTCACAGAGTTATGTAACATCACTATATTCTAGTTTTAGAACATTTTTATCACCTCAAAAGGAAACTCTGTGCCCATTAGCAGTCACTCCCTATATCACTCCTCCTTACCTCCACCAGGCCTACAGCCTCAGGCAGCTACTAATCTACTTTCTGTCTCTATAGACTTGTCTGTTCTGGACATTTCATACAAATAGAATCATACAGTATGTGGTCTTTTTGACTGGCATTTTCTTTCAACATAAGAAACTTGCTTATGTGTATATATATGCACTGTATTTTTACACAAATAATGCACACCTTGTACATTTGATTGTCAACCACTTCCTCCTCCCAGGAGGTATTTTCATAAGCACCGTTATGACAACTATTTTTTACATGTTGCTATAAAAAGAAATTAGCATAATGCATTTACGAAAATACCTTTGGTGGGGAGGGAGCAGTTGGCAAACAAATGTCTAAGGTGTGTGTTATTTGCGTGAAGATACAGTGTGTGTTTGTATTTATGTATATATACACACACGAGAGAGACATACCCATAATGGAATTACCAAGAAAACAATTGCTAGACATTGTTTGGGTGTATCATATATTGTTCCTTTTTCATATATTAAAAAATAATAAAGCTATATGGGAAAAAACAGTTTTATATTACACTGAAATCTTGATTATCCAAGATAATACACCATCTCCTCACTTACTGATATTGTTAGGTCCAAAGACCAGGGAGTTATGCAGAATTGGTGTTAGGCAAAAATGGAAGATGACCACATCAGATCACAAAATGGAAGGTGACTACATCATTACATAACTGCCAAATCACATCATTATATACTTGCCAAACCACTGAGAATCATGGCCCAGCCAAGCTGACATATAACCTTATCCATCACAGCCTGTGTTACTCTCACCTTGCACCTCAGCATTTGTTACTACCAGACATATGTTGTTAATGCACAACATGGTCACATAGTAGGTTCTTTTCTCTTGTTGTAAATGTGAAATTTTGGATAATGAGATATTTGATAAGTGAGGGGAAGATTTAGAGGGCAATGGTAGTAGTTAATGATCAAGTCATGTACATTTATCTTGGGATACTCTGTATAGTTTTTGATAGCAGTGTTTGCATGAATAAGTAGAGTAGTATGAAAATTACTTTGAATTTCCCAAGGTTATGTCAACCGGAAGCAAATAGAGATGGATTTGAAATATCATATCAACCAGAAGTGAGCTTGAGATTAAAGCATTATTTTAAGTACTCCACAGTGCAAACAATTCAATTACAGATAAATTTTACTTTATACTGTATTAAAAAAAAAAAAAGATTTTTTTTTTATTGTTACTACGGCTTTATTAGAGATTAACACAGACATTAACAACAACTTCAAAGGGAATTTAAATTATGAATTAATGATAATGAATTTGTGGTGATTTATCATTAAGAGTATGTTTTACTTGGAATCCATGTTATACATGTATAATGAGGTCTTTGTGGAACTTTGGAAAAATATATTCTCCTATATGGAAATAGGAAACCCTGGTGGCATAGTGATTAAGAGCTACAGCTGCTAACCGAAAGGCTGGCAGTTCAAATCCACCAAGTGCTCCTTGGAAACCCAGTGGGGCAGTTCTACTCTGTCCTATACAGTTGCTATGAGTTGGAATCAACTCAACGGCAATGAGTTTTATATAGAAATAATAGTTTACATTTACTGAGGACTTACAGGCACTACTCTTAGGTATTTACATGCCTTCATTAATTTAACTCACCACAACACTCTCTGAGACACAGAAAGGGGAAAATAAATTGTCTCTGGGGCTCCAGCAAGAATTGGCAAACATACTACTTTTCTTATTTTTAAACTATACTTTGACATTCAGTGTGTTCTGTATAAAGGGAAATTGAATTATTGAGAATTGTTTCCTTTTTTTAAAAAAAAGTGCTATTATCACCATCATGAACAGAATCCTTCATTTCACTTTGAAAGAAACATTAGGTGCCTGAGGACCAATGTTGCATGAGAAATGAAATTTTTAGAAGACAGTTCTGCCTTAAGAAAAAGTATTTCTTGAAACATAATATTGCTTTAAAAAATCGATTAATGAAAAAAAATGTATTTTCAATAAAATATTTTGAATCCTGATTTAAAGGAATCTAGGATGTCAAAGCTGGAAAAAAAATCACTAAAATTTTATTCAAAAGCTTTCATTTTTTTAAGAGTAGGGGTTAGTCTGGTTTTTTTTTTATTATTATTATCCTGTAATGCTCAATAAAATAAAAATTTAAGACTAAGAAATATTGTTAACCTTGAGTAAGAATGCCATAAAGTGCAGAGATATAGTGCAGCTGAGATTCCACTAACCCCAAAGTTCTGGGTCACCTAACACAAATTGTTTTCAGAAAATTCCTACACTTAGCAGCAGTAAGTGCTCCCGTTAAGTTCATCCTTATTCCTTATCTTGTGTCACCAAAGCAAAATAGGAGGATAAATACATCTTTTAAAAAACAGCTAACTTATTTGATATATATTAAGTGGAATATAAAAGATTCTTTTATAAACAGTAGTTCAAATATATTATGAAATCTATGAAAAGGGAAGAGATAACAGCAAATTGTTGCTATTTGGCCTGTGTAATCAAATTGAGCCTATATCTTTCTTGTCCAGCACATAAATTCTCAGAGCATATTTTACAATAATATAAGTTAATTAAATTTTAAAAAATTCATTAGATATTAGTCTAAAATAGTAATTAGTGAGAGACAATATTTTAGAAATAATTTTGTTAAATTATTTAGCGCAGGAGTATAAAACCACCTGAATTCATCATCTCCAGATAGTTCTGTTTATCCAGGATCTGAGTTCAAAGTCACTGATGGACAAAGGATCATTGGTAATGAGAAAATATTTACCAGTGGATGTTTACAGTGCATGTGATATTGAAGAAGTACCCCCTTTCTATGCTGAGTCTTGCTGATGACAGATAAAAGATGGCTAATGTAAAATATTAATTAGTAACTCCTTGTGTAAGAGGTGTTGTTAAAAAACAAGCTACCTAAGTAAAGTAGACACAGAAATGATGATTTGGGGAAAGAAATCTTGATAGTTATCATTCTCATATGTAATAATCAATTGATTAACCATTGAAGAATTTTTAATGCATATGATTGGTTGGAAGATGCTGGCAGTAGGTACTTTATGAAAAATTGTGATTTATCTTAGTTCACTCATTCGTATTGGAGTCATATCCTTTGTAGTTGCACAGATGCAATCAGGAGAAGATAAGCAACTTAAAATTACTAGTATTTAAATTGATTAGGAAGTAAAGATTTTAATAACATATTGTCTTAGTCATCTAGTGCTGCTGTGACAGAAATATCAGAACTGGATGGCTTTAACGAAAAGAAGTTTATTTTCTCACAGTCCAGGAGTCTAGAAGTCTGAATTCAGGGCACTGGCTCCAAGGCAAGGCTTTCTGTGTCTATCGGCTCTAGAGGAAGGTCCTTGTCATTAGTCTTCCCTTGGTCTGGGAGCATCTCAGCACAGGAACCTCAAGTCCAAAGGATGCCTTTTTCTCCCAGCGCTGCTTTCTTGGTGGCATGAGGTCCCCAACTCTCTGGTTGCTTCCCTTTCCTTTTATCTCTTAAGAGATAAAAGGTGGTGCAGGCCACATCCCAGGGAAACTCCCTTTACATTGGATCAGTGATGTAACCTGCTAAGGGTGTTACAATCCCACCCTAATCCTTTTAACATAAAGTTGCAATCACAAAATGGAGGACCACCACAGAATACTGGGAGTCATGGCCTAACCAAGTTGATACACACATTTGGCGGGGGGGGGGGGGCATAATTCAACCCATGACACATATTTAGAGAAATTCCCAGAGAAATATAGAAACAAGGAGTAAAATATTTTACTGATTTAAAAAATGAAGTAAATTGAACATGTTTTAAAAATGGTTTGGGAATAACAGGGAAATACATTATTGTGACACACATTAGGTCTTTTGTGGATGAAAAGTGTGTATCCAGGAGTAACTTAAGCATGAGTATGTCTGTTTTCCTAGTAAAAATATTGCAGGATCTTATTGGTCTCATTTTTCTAACTCACCCAGGAAAGAGAGACACACTCGTTCCTTCTTCTGCCTAGGTTTTCCTACACTCCATGACTATGTTAACATAGAAGAGAAAGAATGAGAATACATCAGTAAGCAGTTGAATTAGGATCCCATAACTCTCATAACAAAGTAGGAGATAGACAACTATGTACAAAGCATTATGCTTATTGCTTTAAATGACTTTACCCTAATTCACCATCACTTAAAAAAAATTCAATCGTATTGTGGCTTTGTGGATGAATGTATGTTATTCTACCCCCATTATATATTACTTCATAACGAGGAAGGAATTAGTTTATATGCTCATGAATTAAGTTTTGGCTGGAGCACGTGTTGGATGACTAAGAGCATTAGAACCTAAAAATTAAAACAAAAGTAGCCATGGCCATGTGAGATATAAAGGTAGAAATAATTCATTTTATAAGTTAAACTGTTATATTTTTCATAAACTTTGTATGTTGCAAATATTAAACAATGCTTTCCAATAATTGTTTAAAATACTAAATTTTATTTAAAAATCACTGGAAACTATAACATACACTTTGCTTTTAACATGTGTTGATTAGTAACTGGCTCATAGTATGTGTAGAATCTAATCTATTGAGTCAGTGGGATAAAATATTTCTAAGAATTTGTCCATCTCATTTAGGTTATACAGTTTTTTGCCATACATTTGTTCATAATATTCTGTCATAATTTTTAAATTTCTATTGGGTCAGATATAATACACCCTCTTTCATTTCTTATTGGTAAAAGTTGTGTGATAAACATATTTACCACAATAACAAAAAAATTTACAAAAAGTAGCTGCTGAGGCTGCTTATGTACATACAGCCAAACACTTCATGAGGTTTGGTTACAGTGTTTGGAGGTTTAATGTTAGTTTCCTGGAACATCCCAGTTAGTTGGCCTAAAAGCTTGCTTAGTGCTTCTGTTCTACCTTCTAATTCATTAAATAGTTCCTGGAGTCTTGAAAGCTTGCAAGTGGCCATCCAAGGCACAACAATTGGTCTCTCTTCACTTGGAGCAACAGAGGAAGAAGTCAAGAATAAGAGGAGGAAAGGAAATGTGTGGCTAATTGCCTCCATGAACAACTGCCATGAAATTGCCACGAAGCTAAAAGAACTGGATGGTACCGGACTACCATTACTGAAAATTTTGATCCAAGGTTCTATAGAAGAATCCTGGTCAAAAGGAGGAAATGTAGAATAGAATTTCAAATTCTCATAGATGCCAGACTTACTAGAGCCACGGAGGCAGGATGAACCTCTGAAACTATTGCCCTGAGATCATCTTTAAACATTAAGCCAAAAATATATTCCAATGTCTTCTTAAAACCAAACAATAAATAGTTTAGCTTAACTAGTAAAAAATGTCTACCTTGAACATTATTCTGTTTTAAGAACTCTCTATATGGGATGAAATTGGCAACAGCAACTCGAAAGATTAGATAGGAGCTTTAGAAGGCAGTAAGTTTATGTTAATGGAGGAGTAACAACTCAGAAAATGAGGACGAGAATGTTTGCCCAACATGAAGAATGTAATCAATGTCACTGAATTGTACGTGTAGAAACTGTTGAATGAGTGCATATTTTGCTATGTGTATTCTCAACAACAAAAATAAGAATAAAAAATAAAATATTTCTGTAACATGAAATTGATTCTACTTTAATACAATTTTCTTTCAAGCTTTTTTGGAAAATTTAATCCTAACGGGATATTTCTGTCAGGCTTCATTCAATTTCTTAACACACTCAGAGAGATCATGATAAACTTGTTGAAAATTGGCTTGCTGAAGAAGTTATAATGCACTATAATAGTGTAGAAGGGCTGCAGCATTAGCAGCATAAGTTAAAGTTTACAAACTAGTAGTGATTCTACTCTGTCGCTCATCCCAGCTCTCGTACTTTGATATTTGAAGACATTTCTATGAACTTATATTACAAAGTAAACAATTTTCCGAAACAGTAATTAGACTATTATTAGTAACAACTTGCTTGCAGTTTCACAGCTGATCACAACTCAGCAGCATATCAAGAGGTTTGAACACTGCTACTCTGATGTACGCATCTAGTTTACAAATTATTGTTAGCAAAATTGAACAATGTCAAGTTCACAGGAAGTTAATATCTAACAATAGATTATGGAGTGTTCTGATGGCAGGGACTCTAACTTCATCTCCTGCTCTCTGAGGTGTAGTTGGTCTAGTTAGAAACATAGGAGGAGTAAATTTGCATAACAAATGCAGGAGATGTCAATATCTTTGCTCTGCTCATTGAACTGCATACAAATGCTCTGTGTAATATCAAGCTTTAGTTAATTAATGTACTTCTTGATTATTGAACATTACCCTTATATAGACAGAGTACCTGTTTTCAGTTACTTTGTTTTGATTCTTCCTTTCATTCAGTGTTGATCATTTAGCAAGTGATGGGACTATTTCAATATTTATTGATCGCAATAAATAATGATTTGATAAAGTAAAAGTAAAAATTAAATGATAGTTAATTGCTTCATAACCACAAAGAATAGACGTGGACAAAAATACAGATTTGCAAACCATGATCAAAAAACAATAGATAGCATGTTTTAATAAAGGGGTATAAGGTACATGTGTCATAGATTTCTGTTTTTATTTACTTTTGTCTACTTGCACTTGTCAATTCATGTTACCCAGTTACAGAAATAGTTGTGCATTAATGCAACTGAATCTTCCATTGTGAGTGTTCTGGGATAATATTGTATCATATGTGTATAGTCAATTCTTGATTATATACATATGCATTTTCATGATCAATTTTAATTTTAGTCCTAGGATATTTGGCCCTGACTCTGGAATATATTTCTGGCATACTTATGACCATTTTCCAACTTGCCTACACTCAGAGACTACAAGGCAATTTAGTATTACCAAAGCAAAACACATTTACGAAAGTGCAAAATCTGCCATTTGGTATTATCTCTACCCTTCTCCCGATATTAGCAGAGAAAATTGAATTGATGTCTACTGCTGACTCTTCCAGAATTGTGACTTCAGCAGAGCTGTGCGATTTCATGGCTCTATTAGCCAGGTGGCAGGAATATTTTATAATAAATAAATAGTCTCACTATTCATTACATTTTTCATTATTCATTCTCTTTGTAAACTCTTAGATTAAGGTGAAAACTCACATTATGACACTTATTTTACTCATGAAGAAACTGAGATTCACAGGTTAGTATCTCTAACTGACTAAAGTACAGTTTTAAATAGTAGATCTGGGAATAGAACTCAGTTCTTCCCGTTCCTTATGCAATTCATTCAGCAGTCACTCAATATATATATAACCAAACCCGTTGCCATCAAGTTGATTCAACTTCCAGTGACCCTTTAAGACAGAGTAGAACTGCCCCATAGGGTTTCCAAGGAGCAGCTGATGAATTTGAACTGCCAACCTTTGGTTAGCAGCTATCTTAGCCTGGGTTCTCTAGAGAAGCAAAACCAGTAAAGCATACAAATATATATATAGAGAGAGAGAGAGATTTATATCAAGGAAACAGCTCACGTGATTGTAGAGGCTGAAACATCTAAAGTCTGTGTATCGGGATAGAGGCTTCTCTCAATTCAGGTAGCTGCAGGAGCTGGTGAACCCAAGATTGGCAGGTCAGAGAGCTGGGCTCCCGCTGCCAGGCTGTGAAGATACACGAATTCCAAAATCTGCAGATAAGTTGATAGCTCATGTCCCAAGAGCCAGAGGTCAGACAAACAGGAGGCAGCACAGGATCCAGAATAAGCAAAGGAGCCAGAACGTCTGCTTATATTTAGATGCAGGCCACACCCCCAAGGAAAGTCCCTTTCAGCTGATTGGCTACAGCAGATTCAATCATGGGAGTCATCACATATAAACACTGAGAATCATGGCCCAATCAAGTTGACACACAATCTTAACCATCACAGTAGCTGAGCTCTTAACCACTTAGCTACCAGGGCTCCAATATGTATATACTATAAAGATCGGTCATTGAAAAACCTGTTGAGCACAGTTTTCCTCTGATAAAAATGGGGTTGCCAGGAGTCGGAATCAACTCCACAGTAACTAGTTTATGGGATGAGTGGGCAGAAGAGGAAACTAAGAAGGAATAGCAGAGATGTGGAATGAAACCAAGGAGCAGGGCATTGTATGACATGAAATAGAGGAACAGTTACAAAAGGAGCAGTGGTCAGTGGTGTATGGCTATTACTAGTTAGAAAATCTCTATTAGAATTAAGAGAAGGCTGGTTTGAAAGACATAATACATGGTCTAAAATATTCAAACTCAGTGTTTGTCAATGGCCTTAACAGTGTTATGGACATGGGGTACTTGCATTTTAAAAAATAAAATTTCTTATAACTAAGTTCATCCTCAATACCTCTACATATAGTCATATCTATTATTTCCTAATCCTATAGTTATCAAAGTTTTCGATTTGCTCAATTTGGAGGACATTAGCATGAAACTATTATGTAACTGAGTTCTTTCATTTATTTCATATTGCCAGATACTCTGAATGTTTTTCTTCATGGCATTTTCCCTCATTCCCCCAGAAAAGGTATTTATGCATAAAATTTTACCATGATTTGATTCCTAAACCCATCGTTTTATACCTACTCACTCTCTTTAAGAGCCCTGATAACAGAGATCTCATTGGTCTTGTTCATTGCTCTAATTCTACCACCAGAGCACAGTAGATGCTCAAAAAATATTTGGTGAAGGTTAAGGATTTCATGCCTATTGTTCTCTTTAATTCCAAATTTGGTTCTTTACTCTGACTATCCTGTTCAGAACCCCCAGTGGTCTGATACAGACTTCAAAGGACTCCTCTGGCTTATTTTATTCTTCCAACAGGGATAAAACAAACTATGGATTTTAGTGTAGGGGACACATAAACAGGAAGCACTAGAGCCCAAGGATTAAAGAGAAGTGAGGGATTTATCAAAGACATGACCCTGTATTTCCAGTAAAGTCTTAATTATCAGGATTCCTTGTAAATTGCATTTATTCCTAAAAAACGTAAATCACTTTTTGTATCCAGTAAAATAGTCACTATCCCTACATAGCTGTTGAGCACCTGAAATATGGCGAGTCCCAGTTGTGATGTGCTGTGAGTGTAATACACAACAGATTTTGATGACAGTAGTAGCGAAAGAATGTGGAAATATCGCATTATTAATTTTATATTGATTATATGCTTAAATTATGATGTTTGGATATATTGGGTTAAATAAAATAAAATAATAAAATTAATAGCATTTTTAATTTTACTTTTTTTAATGTGCTACTAGAAGATTTAAAATTACATATACAATTCCATTCCATCTCCCTTGGACAATGCCATTCTATGCTTTTGGTACACAAAGCTAGGACCTCAGGCCACACAGCATAGCTATCACCTAGGATATTGTTAGATTTGCAGAATCTCAGGTTCTTCCCCTGATCTATAAATCAGTCAGCTTTTTAACAAGACCCACGGGTACTTTGCATTCATGCTAAAGTTTGAAAAATACTGCTCTATTTTAGTGGGTATACATCGTTTCTGTCTGACAAAGAGCAGGGTGTGATTGTACCACTGAATAATGACATATCCAACCTCATTTCCTATGTAATTCAGATTGAAATCTAAAAACGGCAAGTCCTACAGTGATTTGCGGAAAGGTTAATATCAAGTATGAACCCGGCTTGCAAATGGTAGTTCTGCATTTTCCAATACAAGGGTTCATGTACCATACTTTGGAATTAGTGCAAGCAGAAGCCAGCTCACATTGCTTCTGCATTTTGTTACCTAGAGAGATTTTCATTTAGCAAATTTAACTCAACTGGCACCTATAAAAAGCCATTGCCGTTCACCTGAGAAATGTAGTCTTTTATACAATACTTAACAGTGGTGAGCAGGAAGTAGGCAACATCTTGTTTTTGGAGTTAATCTGCTTTATCCCAACAGTATAATTAAGAATTTTGCCTAGCAGGAATCTGTTTTTGTTTGCTTGGGTTTTGATTTTTCCAGGTTACATGTTACTCCTATACCAATTTTTACCTAAACTATATTGTGTTGACTTTGATATAAAATATGATTTTCTGAACATGTTAATTACAAAAAAACTGTTCTACTAGCTACTAGGACTTAATTTTCTACTTGATCTTTAAATTTTATTGTTTTTTTGTAGACTTTGGATTTGTTTATAGGATTGGGGAGAGTAGTGTAACTTTTTAAAAATAATACATTGTTAATGCATATACTTATGTCATCTTAGTATTTGCACTTAGTAGAGGTTCAGAAATCTTTATTTAAAAAATAGTTTTTAAATACTTAGTTAATTAGTAATTGGTATAAAATTGTCAGTCTAGAAAATATTAAAAGTAATTTTTATTATTTTATAGATCAGTTTTTCCATTAAAATCATGAAGTACCTAAACAATAGACATAACATTTAGAAACTTTCTATTTGAATTGAACTATATTTAAGAAAATGAAAGAGTTTAGTTATTTAAAAAAAAAAAAAAAAACCTCCTGGACTGTGAAGCAATTATATATTTATTATCATTTGGGAGAGATTCACATTTAATAAATACCCTCTTTAGGAGTCAGAACTAGATTATAGTAGTCAGAATTTTTGTTTTGACTTTCACAAACCACAAGTGTGCAAAATAATTTCTAATTCTTGGAAAAATATAATTATAGCAATACCAATATAAGATGATATTGATGTATAAACACTGGCAATTATCAGAACTATGTGCAATTTATAAATAAGTTGAAAGTTTATTTCAGATGTACTATAAACTTAAAGCATTATTAAAGAAGGACAAGTAGTATCACATTGAAAAATAAGGTTAATTATTCCAATACTATGTAGGTAGCTATTCAGTTTATGTTCTGTGCGTCCAAATAAGCAAGACACTGTTCCCACATTATCTTACTTTTCAAAACAAGTCTTAAAAATAGATAAGATACCTTCATCCATATTTTAAAGCTAAACTTGAGAGAAATTAAGTAAACTACCCAAGATCACACAGGTAACTGAAATATAAAATATAATCTGTGTCTGATTGCAAGGTTCATGCTTGCTCCACTACCAATGCTTCAACAACTGTTGCCAACAATTCTTTAACTCTTTCATCATTCTCTTAAACCTTCAGGTGATCAAGTATAATTCAGCAAGTTTTTTGGTGTGTGTGGTTTTGTGTGTGTGTGTATGCACATATCTTAGTTATGGGTAATTCCAAGGGTATAATAATCATTCAGTTCATTTTTCACAAAATGTGAAAATCACTTGCTAAGTCATTGATGGAAACACATTATGACATAACCAATGAATCTTACATATGTTCAAGTATTTATTATTGATAAGCATCTCATTGTAACAGTAAGAGCAATTATGCATTGAATTAATTTTTATAAATATTAATAGATGTGTTCCATATCAAAATCTGTAAACATGGACAGAATTGAAGGTCCTGAAGTTTTAATCAAGGGCAGAAAAATTAAATCTGCAGCATAGCCTCATTCCCAAGACCTTTTTCTCTTTATATTATATCTTTATGGATTAAAAGTTAATGCAGTTTCTCACAGTGTCTGCTTCCACAACAAATCAGATACAGTGAGCTGAAGTTGGATTTATAAGAGAAGTTACTGTTCCTTATATGTGGCATATAAATATATATGATGATTGCCAAGAAACCTGGAGAGGCAAAGTCTTGAGAGTTCAGAGAAACCTTGGGAATACATTCTCTAAAAGTATAGCTAATCAATACAATACAGAGACTAATAAAATGAGTTCCTTTTTTCATTATCCCCATATAAGCTCTTGGTTAAGCTGTTAAAACTTTTATCTATGCAGATCAACAATTGTAAATGATTTTAAATTGTGCAGTGTGGAAAAAAACACTGCCAAATTTACCCAGCCCAGACAATGCTGACATAGGGAAAGTTTAACTTATTTCAGTTTTTACAGAAACCTGTCTTCACAGTTTAATATACCGTTAAAAAAAAAGGGTGACTTAGGAATCAACAGTTGTATGTGATAAACAGGAGTCTCATTTTTACTCCCTTACCTGCTCTTCCCTCTATTGAATGTGACAATGAGCTGTGAAATGGTCAAAATGAGAGAGAGGAAAAAGGGTATGGCTAATTCTCAAATGAGGCAATCAGTCTTAAATTCAGACTTTTCTACAGTAATATCAGCTGTTGATATTATTGATAAACATATGATTTTTCAAAGTATGTAACACTGCCAGTTCAATAAAAATAGCCATAAAAGAAATAGCCCCAGAGATTGCATATTGATTTCTTTTAATGCTTTTAGATTGGAAAAGTTGAGATAAACTTGAATTAACATATGAAAATGCTATTTTAGTGGTTAACTACTATTATATGGGAGCCCTGGTGGCACAGTGGTTAAGAACTTGGCTGCTAACCAAAGGTCATTGGTTCAAATCCACCAGCTCTTCCTCTGAAACCGTATGAGGCAGTTCTGCTCTGTCCTATAGGGTCACTATGAGTCAGAATTGACTCAACAGCAACAGGTTGTTATATGAGTGCTTAAAAAATTACTCAGGTTCTATTGAATAACCTACCTAAATGTTGAAAACATCAGAATCTTTCCAAACACTTTCATTTCATTAATTTAATTTCCCCATCTGATTTGTTACCAAATCTTGATTCTTTGTCCTACTCTTGACATCATCTGAAGCAATGCCTTTCTTCAGTTTCTTATCATGTTTGACCTAGATTTTTGCAATAGCTTTCTGCCTGCTTTCAGCTTTTCTTTGTTGTTACCTTCTGTGGAGTTGACTCCAACTCATGATGACCTTATGTATGCCAGAACAAACCTCACTTAGTCCCATGAAATCTCCATGATCATTTTTTTAATTTAATTTTATTTATTATGCTGTAGCTGTTCTTGAGAATATACACAGCAAAACATACGCCCATTCAACGGTTTCTACATATAAAATTCAGTGACGTTGATTGTATTCTTTAAGTTGAGTAACCATTCTCACCCTCCCTTTTGAGTTGTTTCTCCCCCATTAACATAAACTCATTGCCCTCTAACTTTCTCATCTAAACTTTTGAGTTGCTGTTGTCAGTTTGATCCTATGTAGATAGTTCTTAAAAGATCAAGTTGCTCAAGACAGATATTTTTACTAGTTTAGTTAAACTATTGTTTGGTTTTAAGACTTCAGGGAATATTTTTGGTTTGAGGTTTAAAAATGACCTCTGGCAGTAGTTTCAGAGGTTCATCAAGCCTCCAGGGCTCCATAAAGTCAGGAATTCATGAGAATTTGAAATTCTCTTCTGCATTTTCCTCCTTTTGACCAGGATTCTTCCATGGAATCTTTGATAAAATGTTCAGTAATGGTAACTGGGCACCATCTAATTCTTCTGATCTCATGGCAAAGGAGACAGTTGTTCATGGAGGCAGTTAGCCACATACTCCATTTCCTTCTCCTCCTCCTGACTCCTTCTTTCACTATTGCTCTAGGCAAATAGAGACCAACTGTTGGGTGTTGGATGGCAGCTTGCAAGCTTTTAGGACCCAAGAACTACACAATGAACTAGGAGGTAGAACAGAAGCACTAAACATGTTATTAGGCCAGTTAACTTGGATATCCCATGAAACATGACCCAAAACCTCCAAACCAAAGAACCAAATCCCGTAAGGTGTTTCATTGCACATAAGCAGCCTCAGCAGCTACTTCTTTTTTTTTTTTGTAATTATTGTAAATACAACCACTCTTCCCTTATCAACATGGTTATGTTCCAAAGACCAGGTCATTATGTGAAAATTGGCATTATGTGAAAATGGAAGATGACCACATCAGATCACAAAATGGAGGATGACTACATCATTACATAACTGCCAAATTGCATCATTACTTAACTGCCAAACCACTGAGAATCATGGCCCAGCCAAGCTGACACATAACCTTAACCATCACAGCCAGCAATACTCTCACCTCACATTTTGGCATTCATTACTGCCAGATGTATATTGTTAATGTGCAAAATAGTTGGATTGTAGGTTTTTTATTATTGTTTTACTCTGTTGTAAATGGAAATAGTTGGTAAGTGAGGCGTAGGTGTATGTTTATCATGCAAGTTTTGCCGCCAACTCAACTTTTTACAGCATATTGACAGCTGTAATCGGCTGTGCAACCCTCCCCTTAATCGATGCAATTTTTCTATCACTGTAAACCAAAACTCCATACTCCGAAGCAATAACATCCCCTTTCTTCCTTCCTCCCTCCTGTGGTAACCACTAATAAACTTTGGTCCCTATATATTTTCCTTGTCTTGTCTTTTTTTTGTTGTTGTTTTTTGTTTAATATAAGTGAGGTCATGCAGTATTTGTTCTTTTGTGATTGACTTATTTCACTTAGCATAATGTCTTCAAGCTCCAGTAATAGTGTAGCATGAATCAAGACTTCATTTCTCCTGCTGGCTAAGTAGTGTTCTACTGTATGTATCTTTGATATGTTTGACCCCATTCTTGAGGCGATTTTGTCAATCCATCTCATTGAGGGTTTTCCAGGTTTTCATTGACTTTCTACTTTACCAAACATGATGTTCTTTTCTACCGATTGATTTTTTTTAATGGCGTATCCAAAGTTAGCAAAATGAAGCCTTGCCACCCTCACTTCTGAGGAGCATTTTCTTTACCTCGTTTCATTACAACTTATTGTAAATGTTCATGTCTCATAGATCTTTGACTTAAATCCAGTGTAGAGAAATAAATTAATAATACATGTTAAGCAGAGCCATATAACAAATTAAAGATAAACATGGACAAATATCTTCAATTTTCAATTTAACAAAGACTCTATTTAAGACTCAGTAACAAAAACTTATTAGCCTTTACCAAAACCAAAACCAAACCAGTTGCCATCAAGTCGATTTCAACTCATGGTGACCCTATAGGACGGAGTAAAACTGCCCCATAGGGTTTCCAAGGAGCAGCTCATAAATTTGAACTGCAAACCTTTTTCTTTAACAGCTGAGCTCTTACCCGCTGTGCCACCAGGTGATAAAAACGTTTATAGTATATGTCATCTTCTTAAGACTTCTAAATAGAGAGGAAGCATACAATGCCAATGCCAGCATATTGAGGCTATGTGTGCTTTCCGAGTTAGCTCTGGGAATAAGAAGAAAAGCATCACCAATCAATAAGAGATAACCATTTGCCTTCTAGACAATTCAGACTCTTGGCAAGTCAGTCAGAGATAGGAGAGGAAATCTCCCCTGTGTGAAAAATAAGGGTGGTTTCAGGAAGATTGTTGTCCAGGAATGGATGGAGAGGAATCTGTGATTTGAATAAAGTGATTTAGCATGCAATATATACCCATATAGATATGGAAAACTTGGGGTGAGAAAGGAATTTCAGAATAATGCTTGAGTTTCTTTTGATTTTGTAGAGGTAATTTCATGATACATTTATATTACTTGATATAACTTATTGCTTATTATTTTTATGTTGAGAATCATCAAGTAGTTTTTCATAAATGTATAATGTATGCATATTTGTTAAATTTTTAAAAATGTTTTTATTAAACATAATCTTGTAAACAAAAAGAATTACGTAATCCAAAATGATGGGGGAGATGTAAATGGCCTTATGGATTTGCATTCATCCTTCTATTCCCCCTTTTTTTCTAAAACCATCACAGGAAGTTCCTCTACTTGCATGGTTTTCATTCCCAGAATGGTTGAAGGCAATGTTTTTATTTTGAAGAATGTGTTATTTCAAAGGGGTTAAGAGATTAGAATCTTTTCAATGCCTAAAGGTTATCTGCAGCACTCCAACATATGTGAAAAACATTCCACTCATGAGTGAGTCAGAAGTTGTCAATCAACCATGAGCCATCTTCCAGAGCTGAACTTCCTATAGAAGTCATACATCAATTATAGAAGCTGACTGAAATATTGCCGTGGATTATATATGTGATATTTTCTACATTGGAGGAGGAAAGCATTCATAATACATTTTCATTACAGCTGTTCAGATCACCATCTGCTTAATCTTTACATCCTCATGCAGATGACTTTTGAGCAGTTTTTAAAGAACGAAAGAAAGAGAAAATGTAACACAGCCAAGGCATGCATTGGTGAAGCAGATAAAACTGATTTTTATATTTCCTTGGGGATGTGGATTACTTTCCCAAATCTGGTTTGCACTGATCAGTGTTGATGGACTATAGATTAAATGTCATATCTAAGCCCTGATTTTCAAAGTTGTTATCTCTAGGGGAAAATGATATGAAGGAGAACCAGATTTATAAACCATGTCAGTATCAAATGGAATTTGACACATTCAAATGTGAGAAACTCCAGGGAGAATGGTATTTACATTAATAAGAGATCATCACTTTCAATGGAGAGGTTCATAAAGGTCTATATTGGGGATTCATTGAACCAATGTGAAGAAGTGAAAAATATGTACCGAGGGCCTGTCGCTCTGGGCACTGAGGCTACAGCAGTTAACCAGATAAACCCTGGTGGCATGGTGATTAAGAGCTACGGCTACTAACCAAAAGGTCTAGCAGTTCAGATCCACCAGGTGCTCCTTGGAAACTCTATGAGGCAGTTCTACTCTGTCTTATAGGATGCTATGAGTCGGAATCAACTCAATGGCAACGGGGTTTTTTTTTTTTTTTTTTTTTAATGCAAGTACCTTAAAAGTCCATTGTGAGTTTAACTCTGTAGAAATCATGAGATTATACCCACAGTAGCTTCATCATCTTCATCATCACTGAAAATATAGAAAATAACTACACTGATGAGTAAAAATTGTTTTTCAAGATGCGGACGTGCCAAGATTTAATCTCAGCATTGTAACTTACTAGCCATGTTTCCTTGAGCAAACTATTAGCCTCTTTTGCCCATGTGTTCTCCACTTGCAAAATGACAAAAATGATAACCTCTACCTCATAGGGCTGTTATGAGAATCAAGTAATGTACATGGCCCCTAAGTGAATAGTCATTACAAATGCTAGCTATACTACTGAGATGAAGCAATTATATTAGGTGTGGAAGACACAAAGAAATATGGGCCAATCGATTTATCCTCACAGGCTGATGTTATCCCACAGTAGTGCACTTGTTCTCTTCACCTTACCTCGCTATCTGCTATGCAGTAGAGGAACAGTGTCAGTTTCCAGTGATTCAGAAATAGAAACCAAACCAAATGAAAGAATGGAAGAATGACAGTGTTTGTATATATGATTTAGACTGTGATTCAGAATCAACTTGACAGCACACAACAATTGTGAAAAGAAAATATCACACTAAAATTTGATTCACTATGAAAATATTTTAGGACAGCACTTTCTTTGACTAGAAAGAGACTTTACAGATCATATACTTGAAGTTTCTTATTTATGAAAAAACTAAGGCCAGAGAGGTTATACACCTTTCCCAAAGTCACATTTTACATTATCAGCAAAAGATATAGCCTCCATCCCAGGCTATACTCCTTTTGCAAGCCCAGATTTGTTTTCCACTGGGCCACAAGGCCTCTCTTACCATTGACATAAAAAATAGAGCTGTGGAACAAATGTCTTCTTGCTCCTCTTTTTGTGTGGCCTTCTAATGTAGAGACTAACTGGACTCTGTGAATATAAAGAGGGGACAAGTAAGTAATCTGAAAGCCTTGACTCATTTCTACCTAATTTATCTATGTACATGATAACTACATAACTATAGGAATATTTCAGCCTTAAAATGTTGTAGTTGAAATACAACTGTATTCCATTGTAATTCAAATCCAACTGTAGAAGGAATGAGAGAAATAATGTATCACCATCAGGTAAACGCCAGTGTGAAAATTGTTGCAGTTAAATTCTAGTGATGGATGTGAATGCTTGAAGAGAGACAAAACTAATAGAGTCTCAAAGTATTTTCTTCAACATACTTATCATTTACAAAGGGAAAAATAGTAGTGTTATAGTGGAAAAACCTGTTAGACATTTGGTCAAGGTTAACAGAATCAGGGATAAGACATATTGATATACCATACAATTTATATAATCTGTTGAGGAGGATACCACGTCATCGTTGTGGTATTTCTTGCCAAAACTATATAATCTCAATCTAATTATGAGAAACAAAATTGAGATACATTCTACAAAATAACTGACCATTATTCTTCAAAAGTGTCAAGATTAGGAAAGAAAAAGAAAGAGTGAGACTAAGAAGACCCAAAAACTAAATCAATAGAGATTTCTGGATTGGATCCTGGAACAGAGAAAGGACATTTGGTGGGGGGAAAAAAAATGGTGAAATTCAAATGAAGTCTGTAGTTTAGCTAGTAACAGTAGTATGGTAAAACTAGTTTGGACCCTCTGGCCAGAGAGGATTCTGCGTACCTCCTTCAAACTGTGCATTCAGTAAATGTTGGCAGGCCGAAATTGGCCACGGTGAGTGTATGAACACAAGGAAATAGGCAAACATTAAAAATCAGGGCTTCTCCTACCCCCAGAGATCTACTTTACCAGCACACTATTGGTTGATAATATTGTACTAATGTTAATTTTGTAGTTTCCAAAGTTATAATGAAGTTATGGAATTTGTTAACAGTAAGAGAAGCTAGTTGATGGGTGCCTGTGAATCTCTGTACTATATTGGCAACTTTTCTGTAAGTCTAAAATTATTTCAAAATAATATATATATATATTTTTTTTTGGTCACAAATAGTCTCAGAACCTGATATCTTCTAGTAATTAGTCAGAAAATAATCTATGCCCTTGAAGAAGATACGATGACTAAGTTTCCAAATCTAATACAAAGAATGAGGCCTTTGCAAAGATTACATTGGGTCCCTTAAGAATTGATTCATATTAATTAGTTTGTATCAAGCACTGATTGTATGCCAGCTCTCATGCTTCTGAAAAGAATGTTTTAATATGTTCATTTTACAAGTTATGAACCTGAATCTCTGAGATGCTATGATTTATAATAGGAAATGAAACTAAGATTTGAACTTCCTTTTTATTAAAGGAGTCACCAAAACCAAAAAGCAAAGTTGTTACCATTGAGTCTGTTCTGACTCAGGGTGACCCCACGTGTTACAGAGTAGAGCTGTGCCATAGGGTTTTCTGGGCTATAATCTTTATGGAAGCAGACTGCTAGGGCTTTCTTCTGCAGCATCACTGGGTGAGTTTGAGCTGCCAACCTTCAGATTAGTAGTGGAGTGCAACTATTTGCGCCATCCAAGGACCTATTTAAAAAGGCACCAAAACCAAACCCATTGCCATTGAGTTGGTTCTGACTCATAGCAACCCTATAGGGTAGAACTGCCCCATAGAATTTTCAAGACTCTGATCTTTTTGGAAGCAGATAGCCACATCGTTCTCCTGCAGAATGGCTGGTGTGTTCAAACCATCAACCTTTTGATTAATAGCCAGTGCTATAACCACTGCACCACCAAGGCTACTTGTATATTAATAGCCACAGCAGAAGACATAAGGATAGCATGGGCTTTATTGAGAAATGTAGCCCAGCCTTAAGTATGCACCCTCAATGAAATTGCCAAAACAGTGAGATTCCCATTGCTTCAATATTTGTTACACATAATAAATCTTATTGATATTAGAACAAGCCATCACAAATTTGTACCTCTGGTGAAATGATGCAGTTTTAAGAACTATTTTATTAAATGACTGAATTTTGACTTATACGTAAATATTTTCTTCAGAATATTAAAACAAAAAATATTTTTAGAATGAGGAGAGTTCCTTCTCCCTTTAATTAGAAGCTCCTTTAAAAAACCAAAAGTTTTATGAAACTAAGAATAATAGTTGTAACGGAAGGAAGCATTTCATTTGACATTTTGATATTTGCTAATGCCACATAAAGATTATGTTTTGAACTTCATCATAAGACAGTTAAAGGATTTCAGGAATTTGACACTTGTTCCAGAGAACGTATTAGGTAAGGACTTAAAATTTTACGTTAATCATTGACCATTTATTCAGTATGTACATTTGTGTTGTCTATCCATGGCTGTATAACAAATTACTTCAAAGCTTAGAGACTTGAAACAACAAACATTTATTGTGTTACAGTTTTTGTGTGTCAGGAATCCAGAAGTGGCATAGCTGGGTGCCTCTGGCTCAGGATTTGTCACAAGGCAGCCATCAAGATGTCGGTCAGCGTTGCAGTCATTTCCAACTCAACTGGGAAAGGATCCATTTCCAAGCTCATTCAGGCAGTTGTGGGATGGGCTCGGTTTGTCACAGACTGCTGTACTGAAGATCTTAGCTGGACTTGCTAGTTGGTGGTAGAAGTTCAAACTGTGCATCTCTATAGGGAAGCTCACAGCATAGCAACTGGCCTCCATCAGAGCGAGCAAGAGAGAGTTAGCAAGACAGAAACCAGAGTCTTCATGTAACCCAAGCTCAGAAGTGACATCCATCCCTTCCTTCTCCTGTATTCTATTCATTAGAGTAGGTTACTAGATCAGCCCTCACCTGAAGGAAGGAAATTACAAAACTAGGAGTCAGGGATCATAGGGAGCCATCCTAGAAACTTATTTCCACAGTATTTATTAAATTTAAAATGAATGATTCAGCTTAAGATACCAGAAATACAAGTCATAGTTTTATGCAATGACCTCATATATAATCCCTATCCTAAAGGTGTAAACATCACTGGAAGGGTACAGAAAGATGTTGTTGTGTGCCATAGAGTGGATTTTGACTCATAGCAACCCCATGTGACTGAGTAGAACTCAGGAGAACTGCTGCATAGGGTTGTCTATATGTAATCTTTGTAGGAGCAACTCGCCAGGTCTTTCTCCCTCAGAGCTTCTGGGTAGTTCGAACTGCCTACCTTTCGGTTAACAGCCGAGTACTTCACTGTTGTGCCTCCAGACTTCTTATAGAAAAGTAGAGGCATAATTTATAACAATAATGTGATAAATAGTATAATGATAGAATAAACAAGATACTATGAGATCCCCTTGTTGTTGTTGTGTACCATTGAGTGGATTCCAACTCATAGGGACCAGGGCATGCTATTATTATTTGGAAGCTTAAAAAAGATCTATAGAGAAAAAGCATAACTAATAAAGAGAAACAGCCTCAGAATTAGCATTAAGCTATTTTGCATTTACCCTGAATATTGATAATATTTAGATCTACTTCACTATACAAAAACAAACAAATGATTAGCTTAAAGTATGTGCAAAATTACAGCTTTTATTTACATATTTAAGAGGAGCCCTCTTAGTGTAGTGGTTAAGAGCTTGGTTGCTAACCAAAAGGTCAGCAGTTCAAATCCACTAGCTCCTCCTTGGAAACCATATGGGGCAGTTCTGCTCCATCCTATAGGGTCACTAGGAGTAGAAATAGACTCGACAGCGACAAGTTTTTTTTTTTTTTTTATGTATATATATATATATGTATTTAGGAAACCCTGGTGGCATAGTGGTTAAGTGCTACGTCTGCTAACCAAGAGGCTGGCAGTTCAAATCCGCCAGGTGCTCCCTGGAAACTCTATGGGGCAGTTCTACTCTGTCCTATAGGGTCGCTATGAGTCAGAATGGACTTGACGGCAGTGGGTTTGGTTTTTGGTTTTATATATATTTAAGGAGCCCTGGGTTTAAGGAACCCTGGTGGTGTAGTGGTTAAGTGCTATGGCTGCTAACCAAAAAGGTTGGCAGTTCAAATCTGCCAGACGCCCCTCGGAAACTCTATGGGGCAGTCCTACTCTGTCCTATAGGGTCGCTATGAGTCGGAATGGACTCTACTGCAATGGGTTGGGTTTTTCAGTATGGTGATGCAGTGGTTAAGAGTTCTGCTGCTAACCAAAAGGTCAGCAGTTCAAACCCACCAGCTGCTCCGTGGGAAAAAGATGTGGCAATCTGCATCTGTAAAGATTACAGCCTTGGAAAACCTATGGGGGCAGTTCTTTTCTATCCTATAGGGTTCTATGAGTTGAAATAGACTCAATAGCAACAGGTTTATATATCTGTAGGGTTGTGTGAGTCACAATTGACTCCATGACAATGAGTTTGTTGTGGTTGGATGTACGTACGTATGTATATACACGTATGTCTGTATGTATACATGTGTGCATATATATGTATTCATGTAAAATACCCCACAAAAGAGGTTGTGAGGGTAATGCAGACTTTATGAATGATGGGTGACACCTTCACTGTGATGGCCTAACATATAAATTATACCTCCTCAAGGTTTTCAAATCCCAATAAAAAATATATAATAGAGGTTAAGCTGTGGAAGTTAATATGTGCTTATTAGTATTTAATGTCATTTTAATAATTATCTACAGCTACTGTGGTCTAAAATTTTGATGTCATGTTAGAGTGAATTTTTCATCAAAGGTGACTATTTTATGACCCCCAAATAATTTATACACCAACGTAAGCATCTGCTGCACCAGAGTACCATGATATTAATCTGATAACTTTGGAACCGGAATCCTTCACGCAATTCATCATAACTTATTTTGGTGACATATACTTATGACTTGCAGGTGCTGCATCCTTTTACTAAATGACATTATGTTTTACAAATTGAGGTAAGACAAACCAATCTATGTATTTCTTTCAGTTTATATTGAAGAAATATAGAACATTCAAAAATTTTTCAAGAATACAGAATTTATGAAAAGTGCCATTTGTGAGGAAATAAACATAAGAAATTGAAAGAAGAAAAACCTTAGATGAGAGAAATTTACAGAAACCTCCCTGTAAAGAGAGATAGTAGCAATTTCTTGGCTTTGGAAAATACTTTCAAAATAATGAACCAAAAGAACGATATTTGATAGCACTCTAGTGGTTATGCGTATACTAGGAGCCCTGCTGGCGCAGTGGTTAAGAGCTACAGGATGCTGTGGCTGCTAACCAAAAGGTCAGCAGGTCAAATCTACCAGCCGCTCCTTGGAAACCCTATGAATCAGTTCTAGTCTATCCTATAGGGTCACCATGAGTCTGACTCGATGGCAACAAGTTTTTTTTTTTTTTTTTTATAGTGGTTAAGAGCTCGGTTGCTAACCAAAAGGTCGACAATTCAAATCCACCAGCCACTCCTTGGAAGCCCTATGGGACAGTTCTACTCTGTTCTATAGGGTCGCTATGAGTCAGAATCGACTCGATGGCAATTTTTTTTTTTTTTAATAGCTGGAAGTGGAAATAGGCAAAGTTCTTACTTTATTTTTTCCTTCTTTTTAAAATAAGCTTGTTTAATGGTGGTGTATAGCTAAGATTTGTATGTTCAAAATCATGCAACATTGATATTAAGAATATTTTCTCTTACATTATAAATGTGTTGGAAACAGTAAATTCAATTAGGAGTACATTCACATTGCAAATATTTACACTCCAAATTTTGATAACTGGAAAGGACTAAAGGGAAGAAAATAAGTGAAAGCCAGTGTTATTAGAGATTAAGTGTTTATATAAACTCCTGTGACCTAATGGAAGAACAATACATAGCAGCCCTTGAAAGGGTTTGACACCTGAAAATATATTAACATTATATTCATTATTCTCCATTAAAGTAAATAATAAGACAGACAAACAACTTTCAAAAGGACAAGTCTATGCTTCTGCTAAGGGTGATAGAAAGATTTGGGAACAGATAATGATGATTGAACAACATGATAAAAATAATGTCACTGAATTGTGCATCTGAAGAATGTTCAAATGACAAATGATTTGTTATATATATGTTTACCACAATTAAAAAAAAAAGATAAGTCTGAATATATTTCAGTTCAGATTACTCTAGCACAAATTAAGGAATACCATTATGAATGACTATTATGAAGAAAAGGGTAATGATGATAATGATAGCTGTATTAAATATCTACTCTATGCCAGGATTTACTCTGGAATCTTTATATATTTTTCTCATTACCAGCAACAACTCTGAAAATTGAATATTACCTTGCTTTTTTGGTAGATTACAAATATTGGAGACTCAGAAATATTAAGCAGTTAGTGCATGTCATAGCTAGCGGGGGTGGAACTGCGCCTCTGTTTAAATGCAAAGCTGAGAATACGAGTTTGTAATACTAATAACTACAGCAAAGAAATATTTAAAATACTTTTTAAAAAGGAAACATACGGACTACATACGAGGCAAAAAATTAGGCAAATAATTCACTATATTCTTTGTTCATAAATCATTGGAAAGCATATTATAAGCTACCAAATTGACAATAAGCTGAAATTATGAACTAAAATAAATGTCGTGCAAATTAGATATCATTAATTTACAAAGACTGCATTATGGAAATTAAGAAAACCATCTCCATGCAAATAATTAATGCTGTTTAACCACCCAAAGGGTAAATAGAATATGGATCTAATTGCTCAGGTTGGCTTTATTTATGAGTAGTAAACAAAATGAAAGAATGTAGTTAAGTGTAGGGCAGGCACAATTATAAAAAAAAATAAAAAAATTATAAAGTAAGGAAAATCCTTTTCTTAGACCTGCTACACATTTGTGGATCTGAGTTTCTTAAAAGGAATTTATAGCTATTTACAGATGGCAGGAAGTTAATGAATCAAAATTTAATTTAAAACATCCAAAAGGTATTAGGAAAATCAAAGATGCACCTGCAAGCAATTTAGACCTTAGTACAAATACACAAAAGTTAGAAATTAAATCCAAATGACATTTTGAAATGTACTCTTAAAACAAGCAAAAATAGTTATCACATTAAAGAGTACACACACACACACACACACACACACACACACACAAAACAAACCCATTGTTGTCAACTCGATTCCAATTCATAGCAACCCTGTGGGACAGAGTAGAACTACCCCATTGGGTTTCCAAGGAGTGGCTGGTGGATTCGAACTGCTGACCTTTGGGTTAGCAGCAGAGCTCTTAACCACTGTACCACCAGGGCTTCAAAGAATACGAAGACTTTTGTCAGGGGAATGGAAAGTAGGCTGGCAATGATAAGTCATAATCTGGCCTCCCAGTCCCTGTACGTTTCTAAGAATAAGAAAAAAGCCAGTTGTGGTGGCCAATTATAAAGACTCTTCCTGTGCAAAACTGTATCAAGTGTAAGAAGTTTGTTGTTGTTGTTAGTTCTGTCACATGCAGATGAGGGTATAGCCAGTTCAAAGAACTGGGTTACTTGTCAGAGCAGGTATTTTTATTTATTTATTATTTAACAAAGGATGAGCTACTCTCTTAAGGTAAACATGGGACTCTTCTAAGTACTCTTGTGAGTAGCACAACAGTTAGCTACCACATGGTGTGGAGGATTCTGGTAACGTGGCTGAGGATAGATGATGACCATTGCTTCATAGCAACTTCAGTTTCATTTACCACAGCATCAGATCATTTCAAGATGCACAAGTAATGCGACAACACTACTGTGGCCACATGGTCCCAAAAGTGTTCAATTATTCTGTGTAACAGCTAAGCTCTGATAGTATTATCTTGTGTTTAATAAGATTATCTGGAAGTTATTTTATTATTTTATTTTATTTTATTTCTTTCGTGGTATTGTGAGGCAGAATCATCTCAATGGCAATGCATTTTTTCCATTTTCCCTTATTTTCAGTAGTACATTTTTCAATTGCATTTTATGATTTCTGTATGAAATCATGAGGAATAATTAACACACATTAGTGAAACTCATCTTTGTCAAACTTTTCATTTAAGCTTGTATCATACAGGTTTACACATGACTGCTTCTGATTTTACCTGAAGAAAAAATATATATATATTTTTGTGGTCCAGTGAGCAATAAATGCTTTCTGCCTCTCCCTTATATTTACCAGTAGATTTTTTTTTTTAATAATGAAATGTCACAGACTTGAACATCATTGAACTTATATTTGAGATCCCTTTCAGAATTTGTCACCTTTTCTGCTGCTCTGTGCCTTTCCTCCTCTTTGTTGTATCTCATAAATTTTTATGACCTCTTTGCGTTGGAAATCTGTAATTTTCCCAGAGCTCTGCTAGGTACCTTCTGGCAGTAATAAAACTCTTGTCACTTTCCATTGCAGCTACTTTTAGAGGAATGCCTACTGGCTTCACTCTGAAGCTTATTAGATAAAATAATCAATATGGCCAGGTTGAAAAAATTAAATACAGCATTTGTGTAGCCATTGAGTTACAGTGCTCTGGGCTTGAAACAGATGGCTTCATAAGAGAAATTGATATCTTTCTTAAGAGTATCCCCCCTTTTTTGTATCTACTTGATTTTGAGTCTATAATTTAAAAAAAAAAAAAAAAAGACAATTGGCATTTGGCATCAATCAAGACAATTGGCATCAATTCCATTTGGCTATTCTCAAAAGACAGAATGTTGTAAGTGTTGAAAACAGTTGCAGCTTTTCCAAAAAATCTCCTAAGAAATATGGGTATCTATCTCCTGAGTAAATGTTGAGTACATTGGTGAGATCTATATGTGTGTTCATCTCTAATCACTTATGTTTCTTAGTCTGTATGAATGAGTAAAAACGGCATGACATGGTTTTAATATTTTTATTACAAAACTGTTTTAAGTATTGAGAATGGAATAAATATTTACTAGGAAGAAGTGATGGCAGAAAAAAAAATTTTTTAGGAAGAAGTGATGGCAGAATTATTTAATTTTTGCTTAAAAAATTAGGTTGTAATCAAATTCCGGCTGTGTTCCCATGTTCTTGTTGTTAGGTGCCATCAAGTTGGTTCTGACTCACAGTGACCCTCTAGGACAGAGTAGAACTGTCTCATAGGGTTTCCAAGGAGCAGCTCGTGGATTCAAACCATGGACCTTTTGGTTATCAGCCCAGCTCTTAACCACTATACCACCAGGGCTCCTTTCTTCCCGTACTTTTCCATAAGTCTAAGTTTTGCTCGAGTGAGAAAAATACTTCTCAAAAGGCTTCAAACTTCAACTTGAATGACATAACATATAGTCCTTATATTGCATTCTTAACATAGGCAATTTAGAGATTGACGATCAGGCATTTGAGAAAATCATTGTCTCATTAATTCTAGGACAATCTTTGAAGTGGGTCTCAGCTCATTACTAATTCTGGAGACTTTGTCAACTTCATAGACTCTAGAACATGAAATTTATTAATTTACTCAACAAACCTTTGTGGAGCATCAGTTCTATGTAAACATCGTCCTGGATGCAGGGTATTAAGCATTTTATAAGACACACAAGAACTTGTGCTCATAGAATTTTTTAATGAATTGAATGAACGATGAATGAAATATATGTTTTCTTGTTTCAAAAGAAGATAAGCTCCTAATTTTCCTGGGATAACCCCAATACAAGTATTTACATTGTAAATATTACTGAATATAGCTGATTTAATTGTCCAACAAGCATATAACTTCAGGTGCTGGTAGAAAGAAACATCTGGGGTTTTTGGTTTGTTTATTGTTGTTGTTTGGTTTGGTTTGGTTTGATATTGTTTTTACCCAATCCCTTTATCAAATATCTGAGGATACAATGAGGTTGTCCTTAAAACTTGGAGGTGGTTGAAAATATGTTCTTCTCAGTTTTAAGACCCTGGAAAACAACCCAGAATTGCATTTAAAATAAGGAATTTCAAGCAGATGTACAAAAAGGGGGAAGATAGGTCAAACTGGAATGTGGCCAGTAATGAGGCACAAAAGAAAGTACGGCTAAAAAATCCATTTTTAATTTGAAATTTGAGCTTGTTCTTCTTTTTTTTTTTTTAATTCTGTGATTTTAGTATTAGACAATAATCCCTTGGCACCATTTAAATTAGGTTTCATGGTTCAAAATATTATTTTTCATTCTCACATTTTACATGAATATAGCCTATGAGATTGGGAACCAAAATTGGTTAATAACTCAAACTGATGAAAGGCTATGCTTTAAAGACAAATTTAGTCTAATACATAGACTAGATCTCTCACATTCTACCAACCAAAGCATTCTAGTAATCTCCTGGATGCTGCCAAGCCCTAGGGTGTGAGCCCCCTGAATGTGCCCTAACACAGTGTGTGCTGAAGACAGCTCATGCCAGGCAGGCTCAGGAGAGCATTTTTTCCCAACTCTGCCTTCAATGGCTTCACTTTGATAGTTTGATATCAGCCATCGTGGGAGCATTTGCCACATTGAAATTGACAAATGCTACATTTTTTCTTTTTAGAAATTGGATTGTTAAACATTTGTCAGCACACTGCTGTCCCTGAAGCAATGAAAGATTTTCTCTTTTGCCTTACCCAAAGGTTCCTTACGGGAATTTTAGTGAAGAATGGCATCTCAGCACTTAGATCTAGGCATATCCTCTGGGGAACTGCACACTTTCATTCTTCCTGGTGTTGAAAAATTCTACATTTATCAGTGGAGGTGGGATTGTTGGCTCAGTTTTCCTCACAGTGAGAGAAATCTTCTCCTCCTCCTCCTACTTCCTTCTAACACTATCTCTCTCCTTTCTGTGTCTCTTCCACTTCCCCCTTTCATATGTGTGCATAAATATTGTGTCTGTGTATTTGAGCAGGGTTGTTAACAGGCGAGTAAAGAGGGAGAAAACCCATCTTTTATTGAGCATGGACCGTTGATAAGCACTGTGCTAGATGCTTCCCATATGATCTTTTTAGTTTATTTATGAGATTCAAAAATATCACACCGTTGTGAGAAGAGCTGGCTGTCAAGACAAAGAGATTTGGAATTTTAATTTATCTTTAAAATTTAGAGAAAAGATTATAAAAGGAGCAAAGTAAGGCAAAGCCATATGTAAGCAAATGTTTTGTAATAATTATAAAACCATGCAATAATATATAATTGTTATTTAATTCTATTAAAATTTAATATATTTATTGATTCTTAGAACTGTATATGACATTTGCTCCGATATCATCTCATGTTACCTGAAACTTATTCTATCTCTGTAACATGCAAAATATCTGGGCATAATGAATATTCCTAGCATGTTTCCTATCTTTTAAATTTTTTTAGTTTTGGAAAACTTGATGGGTAACTTATTACTGCTATTATGTACTGTAGGGATACCTGTCTTTTTTTTTTTTTTTAAGATTCTTCTATTATAAACATGGTAATATATGGCTATGTCATTAAGAAAATATTAATGTTACATCAATTTTTGCACCTAAAAGACTTACCTCATTTTTTTCTTTTATAGATCATATGCCATATCATATGTGTCTGGTTTATCTTTTTTAACGCATAGATCAAATGGTAGTACAAAAGACCATGAAGTTTAATTCTAAGACTAGGTCTGACGCACACATAGGGAAACCCGTAAACCTTTTGCTGCTGTATACATTCACAATATCACTTTTTACCTGCTATTCCTTCTCTAAATTATCTAGAATTTGTTGAGACAAAAGGTCTTATCCTATACGTTGGAGATGAGAAATGAGAAGCAAGGAGCCAAGAAGTCTCAAACTCTTTTAGATCACTCTGGTTTCACCTAGTAAATTACCTTTTCCTGAGATATTTTCAAGGTCTGAAATGATAATGCACTTACGAGAGGCCATTACGACTTCCATGCACCCTTCAGATTAGGTCTAATGTCTTGTAGTGAGTTTGAGCGTCTAAATGCATCTCCGAAAGTGTCAGGCTAGCAGCAAATGCATTCTCCTTCTCCAATTGACCCTTCCTGCTCCTGCGTCTCACACTCGTACCAGGTTAACAGTCAGAGAACAAGCTATTTTCTCTAGAGAATTATTTTATAACTGATGGGGCTATTTAAAAGAGAACTGTACTGCTAAAAGTCTGAAAGTTTTGAAGGATGCTTTTCCATCATACCTTAGCTACATAAAAACATAAAAAAAAAAAAAAACTACATAGTGATTATAAAATAGGACCTTTGTGTTTGATAACTTTTCTCTTCGATGTGGTATTTCCATATTCATTTCAGGGCTATGCTTATTAGTATTGGGATATGCTAGATGTTACAGTAGTAATTATGGGCAATATTTAGGTTTGACACTATGATAACAAAATCCTCACATCTAAGCTGTGAAATAGCCAGTGTGTGTGTTAGGAATCATCCCCAAGGAAGAGGGGTTGAGGTCTACTCATAAAGCTGAAGGAGTGGTATAGTCAAAAGAGTAAGAAAAGTGGCTTAAAAGACCTGGGCCCTACTCCTAAGTTCCCACTAAGTCTTGTGTAACCCTGTGTGTGAAAAGTACTAGGGGGACCTTCCAGATAAGATCAGAGACCCTTGTGCAGAGATCCTTGTAAAATGTTCTTTCATCAGAAATATGAAATGCCTATTGTTTTGTCCTGATAACTGTTAGGAAGAGACAGCGTCATGAAGGAAGTTGTCATGTGTCACACCTTCCTAATCTCAGGTAAAAGTTGGAGAGGATATAGATTGTGACAGTACTGTCAGCAGTAAAGGTAATGGACTGTCCTCACAGTAGAGAAGGCTGTATGATTTGGGATACACTAAACAAATCATTTTTCTGTCTCAGACTGTATTTATTTTTATGTAATGATGGCTTTGAAATAATCTTCACTGGCACTAGAGTTTGAAGACCTATATGAAATTCTAGCTCTGTCACTTACTAGCTGTGTGATATTAATACAGTAATTAAGACCCATTCTGTTGAAAATTATCAGGAAATCTGGCTCTTATTGCCTCAAACAGAAAACAAAGGAAAAAGGATGAAATGTATTTATTTGTTCAGATACTGGGAAATCCAGGGAACACCTGTCAAACCACATTATCAGGCTTGTCTCCCCAAGTTCTTTTTGGTGGCTCCTGGCAGCTATGGCTTTACTTTCCCTTGGATTCAGACAGTATGAAATAAATAGACCAGCTCGAGTCCCATGTTCTTCTGAACGAATGCCTGTGCCTACGGGGATTCACAGACCTGGCAAGTCAGACTCTAACGCAATACTCCATTCCTTATTCCCTTGAAGTTAATGAAATTGGACAACAATTGAAATTGTTTCTTAATTTCCTTTAATAAGATCAATTACTTAGATGTGTTGCATTAAAAGCATTTAGACGTTAAAGTAACTATCATGTCTTGATAATCTCCCATTGGCCCACCAAAAAACAAAACCAAACCCATTGCCATCAAGTCAATGCCAACACAAAGTGACCCTATAAGACAGAGTAGAACTGCCCCCACAGGATTTCCAAGGCAATAATCTTTATGGAAGCAGACTGCCACATCTGTCTGCCACAGAGTGGCTGATGGGTTCGAACTGGTGACCTCTGGCTATTAGCTGAACGTTTAACCACTACACCACCAGGGCTCCCCCATTTGCCCACAGTATTGCTCCGTGGTATTTTGAGCTGTTTCCATCCATCTTAAGGGAAGGAAGTCATATTCTCTACATCATAATGAATTAGAAATTATGAATATGTTATTCCTATATTAGCTTTTCAAGTTAAACCATGAATTGCTTTGAAATTTAATTGAGACCAAGGGGACCATAGGATTCTTGCCTTAAGAACAGTAGGCTTTAACATGTTTGCAGTTTCAGTTAATTGCTGTGTAGTATCAGATACATGAAATGTTATGTTCAGAACAGAGAAAGCTGATTTTCTTTTGCATGTTTATAGTAAATATTTTTAGTATTAGTATTCAAACAGTCTGAAATTACCTACAGAAAGCTAGTGCTTTTTGGGAAGAGGGTACATGGGCTTTATCAAATTTTTAAAGTTGTCCATGAAACAAAACTGATTAATAATCTGTTTATGAAATGCTTACTTTTTCTTCTTAAAAAGTAATGAACTCACCATAGAAAAGATTTAATGGCGTTGTAATTCATAGTGGGCTTAGTAAAATACCTCCTGAGGGAGGGTGCAGTCAGCAAACAAACATAGAAGGTGTGTGATATTTTTGTAAAAGTATGATATTTTTACTTAAGAGGAATAGCTTTTAAAAAATAGCTGAGCATATTATTTTATGTAATTTTTATTCACAATCATGTTATAGAAAATATCCTCTTTAGAGTTTAATTTTCGGACTCACAGATTCCTATGGCTATCAATGATGTTTTATAAAAAAAATTCTGGTAGAGCTTGAGGTCTTTATTTTTAAAATGTTCTTTGTGACAATATTGTGTTGGTGCCTCCTCTCTTAGTGAAAATCTAGGCTTATTTTTAATGTATTATTGTTTTCTAGATGCAATGAAAGACCCTCTAAAATCTGTTTAATATAGAGAACAGTAGAAAAAAGGAAAAAAAATCTTTCTTAACATCGTCACTGTAAAATGTGTGTGCATTGCTTATGTGAACTTTTTTATGCACTAAAAATATGTGCGGCATTTGTAATTGCACCATATATACCTTGTCTTGATTTATTAATTTGTCATGTATTTGTCAAGTTCCTACAAAGTAAGGTACTCAATGGCCCCATTTGCCTAGGACTTTCCCTGTTTTATCACTGAAAGTCACTTAGGAAGCCTATCATCTGTTCGTCACCCTCATACAAAGATACAGATGAATAACAATAGACTAAAAAAGCATTGAGTGTGGTGTGGATGAGGCATAATATATTCTAATGGAGCTACATCTTTTCACCCACTAGTATTTTTCTTCTCACTGCATAATTTTTCAGTAGCACTTTTATAACAATGTCCATAGAATGAATGAAAATAGATTTACAAATGTATTCCTTAAACTTAGACTGTGCAGTGATTTCTCAGGTTTGCTAGTGTAAAGAACACTGAAATCAACATCTATAAATACAGCCTTTTTTAGTGTTAAGATTGTTTTGTCAAGATAGAGTTATGGGAATTTCTGAGATGAAGAGTACAAATTTGTTAAGTCACCGATGCTGTTGTTGCTGATAGGTGCTGTCTGTCCAGTCAGTTCCGGCTGCTAGAGATCCTGTTTACAACAGAATGAAACACTGCCCAGTCCTCCATCATCCTCACAATCACTGCTATGTTTGAGCCCATTGTTGCAGCTCATGTGTCAGTTCATCTTCTTGAGGGTCTTCCTCCTTTTCCCTGGTATTCTGCTTTCCCAAGTACAATGGCCTTCCCCAGTGACTAGTTCCTCCTGATAACATGTCCAAAGCCTATAAAATGAAGTTTTGCCACCCTTGCTAAATTTTAAGGAGCATTCTGGCTGTACTTCTTCCAGGACAGATTTGTACATTCTTATGGCAGTCCATGGTGGAGTCTATATTTTTCACCAACACAAGCCAAAGGCATAAATTCTTTTTTGGTCTTCCTTATTCATTGTCCAGTTTTCACATATGTATGAGGCAATTGAAAATACCACTGAAAGTTTTGCTTATTTTCACTGACCCTCTACTTTACCAAACATGATGATTTTTTCTAGTAATTGGTCTTTCCTGAAGACATCTCCAAAGTGAGCCAAAGTTTCACCATCCTCTCATCTAATAGCCTTGTTTTACTCTTATTGGAACCAACAAAGTATTCATTACCTCAGGCTCTTAGTTTGATCTTAGCTTGGCTGAGATGCTTCATGTGTAGTCCTGTTTGAAAAATTGTCAAAGTCCAGAAAAATTTATAACTTTGTTTAGCCTTAGAAACTCTTTAATTTGAAAAGTTCAGAAATATGTATATGAATGCATGGTAATAGTAACTTAATTTTCCTTTGTGGCCAGGGGGTTGATGAGCCTAAGTCAAATCTACCTTCATGTAAGAAACCTGTTAAAAAAAAAATTGATGTCAGATTTTAAAAATAAATTTAAGACTTGCCTGCGGATTATTGAGTGCTGTGAGTTGAACTGTCAGATAATTCTGATAGAACTTTCATTTCTCAGGAGACAGAAGACTCTAGCTTAATTTTATATATATATATATATATATACACACACACACACATTTTTTAACTAATTCTGATTTGATCAAATATGGGTGTCATCCTTTGGCTCAAAATAACTTATTACCTTAACAGAAATAATAAATTATTAAAATGTTTCTTAGTTAACAGTTCTGTAGACAGCAGAATAAACTTTTAACTATATTAAAGATAAAAAATTAATATATAGATTTAATATCAATTTAGATACAATAATTTACTCCATATATTTGTTTCATTCCTTATTAAACCACAATAAATATGCCAACTAGTTTTTAATTTTCATCAATATTTAATTAAATTTGAAAAAACCAATACTGAATTAGCTTTGCTAGTAATTAAGCACTTAGCACTGGCTAAAAACATATTTAGTTTAATAAAGTTACGCTAGTAAGTGTGTATTTAATATTACATAACTATTACAACCTTTTTTCCTATATTCAACACACACTTTCAAGTCAAATTAAAATCGACTCATTGTGAGACTATGAGACCAGGACAAAAGTTATATTAAAAAAATGAAAATTTCGTGGGTAAACATACAAGTGTATTAATTACTTTTATTCTTTTAGAAAATTCAGCCACACTACTCCTCGTTTCAACACATCCTCTCTGATCTCAAGCGTAGGTCAGAGCAAGTGAAGGGGAACCAAGGGAGGCAATAGAGCTAAAAAATTTCCGATTGAATTCATATGTAATATGAATTATCATATAGGAATCAGTTATACTGCTTGCTGGAATTTAGCATTCATAGTAATAAATAGTATATTAAATGCTTTTGTATAAAAGTCAAAATGTTAGTTGCTAAAGTTGCATGAAAGCAACTTTAAATGTATCTAGTATTTTACTGGTAGTATGAAAACTATAAAAAGTATTTAGAAAGTATTCATAATATTTGTATCAGAACACCTAGCATCCAGAATAATGATAGCCATGGACTAAAAGAAAAAGGAGAGAACTAATGTTTACTGAGAATCTACCATGTGCAGCTATGTGCTAGGTCAATAAATTTACTCCAGGATTCTATGAAATATTACCATCTCCAAGTCATTAACAAGAAAACTAAAACTCAGAGAGGTTGAACAGCTTTCGAGTTTACATGGCAAGAGAATGGCACAACCTCACTCTAAATTTATGCCTTTTTCCCAAACCCACATTTTCATCTACTACATCACATAAGCATTAGGGTAGACACTGGGCAATTATTTTTAAACTGTTTCTATATTTTTCTGTTTTTCAAACAGGGGCTGAAATAAAAATTTTTGCACACACATCTTTGTGATAATGTGCAAGTAATACTGTAGGATAGGTTTTGAGGTGAAATTTCCGAAACAAAGTGAATATTGTAACATTTGATATATTTGGCACTGCCCAAGTGGTATTACTTTAGCAATTTTTAATCACACAGCGTTAAAGACTGATCATTTTCCTCCTTCTTGTCTACAGTGAAAATCATGATACTTTTATAATACTTTTTCCAATATGATATATAAAAAATGATATCTTGTGGTTGAACAGTTTTAGGGAGAATTATATTTAGTATACAAAAAAAAATCAAGATTTGAATTTCATTTCATCCAAATTAAGATTAACCAAAATGGTTCATCATGATATAATAAAAACTTGCTCCCAGAAAAAAACCCAGTGCTGTCGAGTCGGTTCCAACTCATAGTGACCCTATAGGACAGAGTAGAACTGCCCCATGGAGTTTCCAAAGAGCGCCTGGCGGATTTGAACTGCCGACCCTTTGGTTAGCAGCTGTAGCACTTAACCACTACGCCACCAAAAAACTTGCTAGTCTGTATTAATTGCTTTGGGACAGAGACTTTGAATACGATAAGCCCCCCAAGCCTGCAAAAAACAAAACACACACACACACACACTAACCTGACATTAAAATAATTGATGAGACTGATGATTTCTTTGCAGTCTTGTTATTTCAACTATCTTCGATAGTAAATATTTACAAGGCTGACCGTACCTGGAGTCATCAGTTCCTAGAAATTAGGAACTAATTCTTCGTGTCTGAAAAGGGTAAGCTTCCTCAAAAGAATAAATGTTGAGTTAAACAGATGGAGAACGATTTTCTTTTTTATTTTTTCCTGTCACTTGCAAGTACTCAAATAAAAAGTAGGTTCAGAGTTGATTTGCCCATTTAAGCAGGTTTTTTTGATGTAGAGTGCAGTGGTTAAGGGCTCGGCTGCTAGCCAAAAGGTTGGCAGTTCAAATCCACCGGCCACTCCTTGGAAGTCCTATAGGGCAGTTCTATTCTGCCCTAGAGGGTCGCTATGAGTCAGAATTGACTCGAGGGCAATATGTTGGTTTAATGTAAAATCATAATAATTGTATTAATTTCCTATGACTGCTGTAAAAAATTACTGCAAACTTGGTGGCTTAAAGCAATACACATTTATTCTCTTGGAGTTCTAGAAACCAGAGTTTGGAATCAGCTTCACTAGGCTAAAGTCAAGGTGTCTTCGGGGCTGATTTTTTTGGAGACTGGGGAAGAATCTGTTTTCTGGCCTTTTTTAGCTTCTGGAGGCCACCTGTATTCTTTGGCTGGTGACTCCTTCCTCATATCACTCCAACACCTTGCTTCTATTCTCATATCGCCTACTTGCTTTTCTGTTGTCAAATCTTTCTCTGCATTTCTCACAAGAATACGTGCGATTAGATTTAAATCTCACCCTGGGAATCCAGAAAATCTCCCCATCTCAAGAACCTTAACTTAATCACACTGGCAAAGTCCCTTTGCCTTGTAAAGTAACATTTACAGATTCCAGGAATTAGAACCTGGATATACTGGGAGCCTTTTATTTATTTATTTTTTGTTAAGTCTACCACAAGGATACAAAACACCACTCATTAGTGTTGTCTTATGTTCCTATTATGATTTGTTATGCTCAACTAAAGTGCAGACTTTACAAAGCAATTCCTTCAAGAGTAAAACTTGCAAATTATTTATTACTATTTTCAGCCATTGATTCAGAGATCCATAGTCATTTGAACATTTAGAGATCCTTAATGTAGTATAGTATTATATAACAGCACAGCAGTCTAACACAAATGGTTCTACTCATTGCTATCTCTTTCTTATCTACTTCTATCTAAATTCAGAAATATACAAAACATGATTACATACATTCGATTCCCATCACTTTGGCTGCTCAATTACTGGAAGCTTTTTATCTGGAATTAACTTGCATACATTTGTAAAATTGCTTCCTTTTCTAATCTCTGACTACTCTAAGCAACCCTTACTTTGCTCTTCAACCCTGGTGTATGGGAAAATTAGCAGTCAGGGAATGTTAACAACAGTGCTATAGGAGAAAAACAAACTGAAAAAAAAATGTTTCTTTAAAAGTTAAACAGCTGTCTTTTTTACACTGTGTCTTCTCAGAACACATATTATGCTAACGTCTAATATGAATCTACAAGAAGATAATTTAGTACGCAATGTTTCCAAAACTTTATTTTTTACACTTGGGTCCTCAGTTAACATCTTCACAACTCCTTAACCAAGGAAAAACCATTCATTAAAGATCCACAGACATTTATTTACAACTATAAAAACTGAAAACTAAGAAATATTTCTAGACTAGAATCAAAACCAAATAAGAACAATGTGGGACTATTTATTGTTTTGTTTTTTATTTTGCTATAGAACTCTACAAAAGTGTGATAAGCCCCAGAACCTGCTGGTAGTGTTAGGTAAAATATATAATATGCACAATGTTAAACCAAAAACCAAACCCGTTGCTGTCGAGTCAACTCGGACTTTAAAGACTCTAAAGGGGAGAGTAGAACTGCCCCATAAAGTTTTCAAGGCTATAATGTTTATGGAAGCAGACTGCCACATCTTTCTCCCACAGAGCAGTTAGTAAGTTCCAACTGCCAACCTCTGGATTAGCAGCCAAGTGCTTAACCACTGCGCCACAGGGATCCCTGCACAATATTGCCTTTCTAAAATCACAAATATTCCTAACAGTTAGACATATCAGGCTACAAAGGTTGCTGATAAAAGAGCATGAAACTGTGTTATAAAAAGCAACTGTATTATTTCACAGATACACTTAAATTATTGTTTTTTCTTTAAATTTTTGACTACAGATCTCAAGTACATCCACAGCCCTGCCAAAAACACTCCAATATTTCTTTAGAAATCCTTTTTTATTGAGAAAGTAGAAGCAATAAGTAGAGACCCACTTCTTCCTATCACCAAGGCTACCAGCCGAGCTACGTCTGTGTCGTTCTCTTTAGGTGCTGTATAGTTGATTCTGACTCGTGGTGACCCTGTGTGCAACGGAAGGAAACACTGCCAGCTCCTGCACCATCCTCACAATCATTGCTATGCTTGAGCATTGTTGTAGCCACTGTGTCAGCCCATCTCGTCGAGGGTCTTCCTCTTTTTCACTGACCCTCTACTTAACCAAGTGTGTCGTCTTTTTCCAGGGACTAGTCCCACTAGATAACATGTCCAAAATATGTGAGATGAAGTCTCCTCATCCTTTCTTCTGAGAAGCGTTCTGGCTGTACTACTTCCAAGATAGATCTGTTCATTCTTATGATAGTCCGTGGTATATTCAATATTCTTTACTAACACCGTAATTCAAATGCATCAATTCTTCGGTCTTCCTTAATTATTGTCCATCTTTTGCATACATATGAGGCAATTGAAAACACTGTTGCTTGTGTCAGGCACACGTTAGTCCCCAAAGTGATACATTTGCTTTTCAATACTTTAAAGGGGTCTTTTGCAGCAGATTTGTTGACAGCTGCTTCCAAAGGCATTGATTACAGATTCAAGTAAAATGAAATCCTTGACAATTTCTATCTTTTCTCCGTTTATCATGATGTTGCTTATTGGTCAAGTTGTGGGGGAGGATTTTTGGTTTCTTTTTGTTCATGTGCAATCCGTACAGAAGGCTATGGTCTTTGATCTTTATTAGTAAGTGCTTAAAGTCCTCTTCACTTTCGGCAAGCAAGGTTGTGTCATCTGCATAGTGCAGGTTCTTAATGAGGCTTCTTCCAATCCTGATGCCCCGTCCGTCTTCATATAGTCCAGCTTCTGGGATTATTTGCTCAGCATAGAGATTGAGTAAGTATGACAAGAGGATACAACCCTGATGCATACCTTTCCTAGTTTTAAACCACTCAGTATCCTCTCGTTCTGTTTGAATGACTGCCTCTTGGTCTATGTACAGGTTTCTCATGAGCACAATTAAGTGTTCTGGAATTCTCATTCTTCACAAGGTTATCCATAATTTGTTATGATCTACACAGTTGAATGGAAACCCTGGTGACATAGTGGTTAAGTGCTACGGCTGCTAACCAAAGGGTTGGCAGTTCGAATCCACCAGGCGCTCCTTAGAAACTCTATGGGGCAGTTCTACTCTGTCCTATAGGGTCACTATGAGTCGGAATCGACTCGACAGCACTGGGTTTGGTTGGTTTGGACACAGTTGAATGCCTTTGCACCGTCAGTAAAACACAGGTAAACATCTTTCTGGTGTTCTCTGCTTTTAGACAAGATCCACCTGAAATCAGCAATTATGTCCCTCATTCCATGCCCTCTTCTGAATCTGGCTTGAATTTCTGGCAGTTCCCAGTAGATGAACTGCCGCAACCATTTTTGAAAGATCTTCAGCAGAATTTTACTTGTGTGTGACATAATGATACTGTTCAATAATTTCTACATTCTGTTGAATTACTTTTCTTTGGAATAGGCATAAATATGGATCTGTTCTAGTTTTTTAACCAGGTAGTTGTCTTCCAGATTTCTTGGCATAGACAAGTGAGCACTTCCAGCACTGCACTAGTTTTTTGAAACATCTCAATTGGTGTTCCATCAGTTCCTGGAGCCTTGTTTTTTGTCAGTGCCTTCAGTGCAGCTTGGACTTCATCCTTCAGTACCATTGGTTCTTAATCATATACTACCTTCTGAAATGGCTGAACATTGACCAATTTTTTTGGTACAGTGACTCTGTGTATTCCTTCCATCTTCTTTTGATGCTTCCTGTGTCATTGAATATTTTGCCCACATAATCCTTCAATATCACAACTCGAGGCTTGCAGTTTTTCTTCAGCTCTTTCAACTTGAGAAATGCTGAGCGTGTTCTTCCCTTTTGATTTTCTAACTCCAGGTCTTTGCACAAAAGTAAAGCATTGTAATGACATGTGCAAAGACCTGGAGCTGCATCTGTACTGCAATTCTGTTGCAGTGCTTGAACTGTCTTCAGGCTTCCTTCATGGCCACCCTGCCATCTGCACACTGCTTCTGTAATTATCCGCCCCCCCCCACAAACAAGTATGTACTTAAACAACAAAAAAACCATTGAGTCGATTCTGACTCATAGTGACCCTATAGAACAGAACAGAACCGTCCCATGGAATTTTCAAGGAGTGCCTGCTGGATTCGAAGTGCCAACCTTTTGATTAGCAGCAATAGCTCTTAACTACTATGCCACCAGTGTTTCCAGGTATGTACTTAAAAAAAAATATACTTGTATATACTAAACTTCTCCCTTTTTACAGTATTGTCCCCAATAGCAGGCAAACTTGCTGTTCTGCCTCCTGTATTATACCTTTCCTCCTTAGAGACCATGTATGCCTTTTAATGACTACTACTTCCATTCTCTCACATTCAGAGCAAAACTCCTAAATTAGTTGTCCAAGGTTACCGTCTCTCATCCATCACATGTGTTTCTCTCTCCAGCCCACTTCTGTCAAGTTTTATTCCTACTTTTCTACTGAAATAGCTCTTATCAAGGTCGCTAATAATCTCATTGTGACAAATTCCATGGCCAGTTTTCAATCCACTCTCAATTGACCCAGTCAATTCCTTGCTTAGGCTTCAAACTGTTTTTCACTTTGCTTCCAATTTTAGGATTTTATTTTATTTTTTCCTGCCTATCTCAAAGCTTCTTCTCCCACATATCTTCCAGACAACTAAATGATCTAATGACCTAGTGTTTAGTATTGAGATTTTCGTCGTTTCTTCTTCTACACTCATTGCTTATGGAATTCCACCAATTCCTTTGGTTTCCAAATTTATAATCTTACCAGAGTGTCTCTGCTGTACTCCAGACTCGAATATGTATCTGCTAATTCAACATTGATCTTCATGGTAAAATCTAACAAGAATTTCAAACTTTAAGTGTCTACAACGAGAACTTCTGATTTCCCTTTATGAACTTGTTCCTCTCCTATTTATTCTTGCCTCAGTAAGTGGCATGGACATTCATCAAAAAGCTTAGTCCATAAACCTGAAGGTCATAGTTCTCTTCTTAGAATCTCACACACTCAATCAGTAAGTGCTGTTACCTTTATCTTCAAAATATATGCCAAATTCTATCACTTTTTACCCTGAACCCTGCCACCATCCTAGTCCATGTCTCACCACTGCATCTTACTTAGATAACCCCAGTGGACTCCTAGCTCCCTCATTCCCATCTTGCGTCCCTTTAGTAGCAGCGTATTTTATCTTTTAAAAATGAAAGTAGTTCATGCTACTTTTTTCAGATCCTCAAATAGCTTCTCCTCACACTCATGAAAATTCAAACTGTTAACTGTGGCTTGCAAAGTGTCATGTGATCTGGTTCTTACTTAGCCTTCCAACTTCATCATCTACCACTGCCCGTTTACCTCCCCTATTCTACTAAAGTCCCTGGAAGATACAAACAGTTAGTATGCTCAGTTGCTAAAAGAAAGGTCAGTGGTTCGAGCCCACCCAGAGATGACTTGGAAGAGAGGTCTGGTGATGTATTTCCAAAAAATCAGCCATCGAAACCCTATGGAGCACATTCCTGCTGTGACACAAATGAAACTGTCATTAGTCAGAATACAGCCATATCAGCTTTTTTACTATACATTAGCACATTCTTACTCAGTCTTTCTGATTGCTTCTCCCTCTGCTTGGATTTCTCTTAAATACACCCTTGAATGACTTAGTCTGGCACTTCACTGAGATAAGAAAGTCCATGTATACCTCAGGCTGGCATCCAACTAACCATATGATAATATTGGCTTCCTAAATTTAAATTTATCTAAACATTCTCAAAAAAAAAAATACCAATTATAAACAGCATAACTACCAGCAAAAACATCGGTAGCATAACTAGTATACAGAGAATACAAAAAACATCAAATTACCTGGCTGTAAGGCAATAAATTCAGTTTATTATAAACTCATATGCAACTCTGGAAGTGCTCACTCATCTATGCCAAGAAATTTGGAGGGCAGCTACCTGGCAAACAACTAGCAGATAGGCATATTTGTACGTATTCCAAAGAAAGGTGGTCCAACAGAATGTGAAAATTATCAAACAATATCATTAATATCACGTGCAAGTAAAAATTTGCTGAAGATCTGTCAAAAGCAGTTGCAGCAGTACATAGACAGGGGACTGCCAGGAATTCAAGCTGGATTCAGAAGAGGACGTGGAATGAGGGATATCATTGCTGATATCAGATGGACCTTGGCTGAAAGCAAAGAGTACCAGAAAAATGGTTACCTGAGTTTCATTGACTACACTAAGGCACTCAACTATGTGCATCATAATGAATTATGGATAATATTGCAAAGAGTGAGAATGCCAGAACACTTAATTGTGCTCATGTGAAACCTGTACGTAGACCAAGAGGCAGTTGTTCAAACAGAACAAGGGGATTGTCTTGGGCTGTGTTCTCTAGAGAAGCAAAACCAGTAAAGCGTGTAAATATATCTAGAGAGAAATTTATGTCAGGGAAATGGCTCATGTGGTTTTAGAGGCTGGAATGTCCCAAGTCAGTGGATCAGAATAAGGCTTCGCCTGATTCACGAAGCCACAGGGTCTGGTGAACCCAGGATGGACAGGTTGGAGGGCAGGGCTCTTACTCACAGGCTGTGAAGACTGAGGAATCCCAAAATCAGCAGGTAAGCTGCTAGCTCAAGCCCTAAGAACCGGAAGCCAGAAGAATAGGAGCCAGCTGTGCGACCCAGAGCAGGCAACAGCCAGAATGTCCGCTTATATTCAGATGCAGACCACCCACCCATGGAAACTCCCTTTCAGCTGATTGGCTACTCACAGCAGATCCTGTCATAGGGGTAATCACATATAAATAATGAGAATCACGACCCAGCCAAGTTGATACACAATCTTAACCGTTACAGTTGGCCCCTTGTCAAATTGGCACCTGTACACTTCTCCCCAAACCATACGTAATCTCTGAATAAAACAATGACAAAGTCATACTTGGGCCTAACATGATACAACTAACATGCATACAGCTGAAAACATACTAGCCCTATTTACATCTTATATTTTATAAGCAAAGAAAACAAAAATATTTTATGGACACATAAAAAAAATATGTATTTTATGGACACATACAAAGCAGAAATACTTGTAACAATTACAGTCCTTGTTTCTGCAACTGGTCACGTGGCCATAACTGGTATTTAGAACTACCTTCTTTCACCACCCATTCTGTATTCCCTTTGCTCTCAGCAAGCACCTTCACCTGGTGGGGTGACCCAAACCTTCATTCCTGAAGGGTCTGGGGCATTAGTAGTCATGTCAGAATTGGGTTGCTGTAGTTCTCTGTTGACTTTAATCACAGGGCATGGTAGTACTAAGGGATCGCCAGCGTTTCAGCGTTTCTTCTTTACCTCCATTATGTAGTATCAATTCAATTTCCTCTTGATAATCAGGATCAATCACACCAGCCAGTATGGTAACTCTCTTCTTTGCCTGTTGATCCAGAGGCATAAAGAGCCCGAAGTAGCCAATTAGTATTCTTAGCTTCCACTTCAATGGAATCAGTGATGTATCTCCAGGTGGGAGCATTCCTTCCTTTGGAACTAAGACCTCTAGACTTGCAGAGCATAAGGTCATGGGGATAGGAAGCAAAAATCTTGCAAGTGGGTCACTAGGGGTAATAGTAAGTGGTACCACTCCCATTTCCACTGCTTGATTCCTGGACCCATGAATCCTGGCTATGGGAGAAACAGGATCTTATATTGGATGCTGGTTTCGAGCATATACAGCCTCCTGGAGAACATTGCCCCAATCCTGCAAGGTATTGCCACCTAGATGGCGCCATAATTGTGTCTTTAGGAGGCCATTCTGTCGTCATTCTGGTTTAGGATGATGGGAAACATGGTAAGACCAATGAATTCAATTAGCATGGGCCCACTGCTCCACATCATTTGCTGTGAAGTGAGTCCCTTGATCAGAGGCAATTCTGTGTGGGATACCATGACGGTGGATAAGACATTCTGTAAGTCCACAGATGGTAGTTTTGGCAGAAGCATTGTCTGTAACAAAAAAAAAAAAAATTTTTTTTTTTTTTGGGGGGGAAGGCAAATTCATATCCACAGTAAATGTCTATTCCAGTAAGGACAAAATGCTGCCCTTTCCGTGGTGCAAGTGGTCCAGTATAATCAACTTGCCACCAGATTGCTGGCTGATCACCTCAAGGGCTGGTGCCATATCAGGGACGTAGTGCTGGTCTCTGCTGCTGGCAGATTGGCACTCAGCAGTGGCTGTAGCCACATCAACCTTGGTGAGTGGAAGTCCATGCTGCTGGGCCCATGCATAACCTCTGTCCATGCCACCATGGCCACTTTGTTCATGAGCAATGACTAGAGTAGCTGGGGAAAGAGGATGACTGTTTTCCACAGAATTGGTCATCCTATCTAGTTGATTGTTAAAATCATTCTCTGCTGAGGCCATCTTTTTGGTGAGCATTCACATGAGACATAAATATCTTCACTTCTTTGGCGCATTCAGAGAGGTCTATCCACATACTTCTTCCCCATAAATCTTTTTCTCCAATTTTCCAATCATGTTCCTTCCAAGTCCTTGACAATCCTGCCAAACCATTGGCACAGCACACAAGTCAGTATATAATCCCACATCTGGCATTTCTTCTTCCAAGCAAAGTGAACAGCCAGGTGCACCGCTCGAAATTCTGCCCATTGAGAGGATTTACCATAAACACTGTCCTTCGGGGGAGGCCCCAGAAATGGGCTGTAGTGATGCAAAAGACCTGTTAAAAGTATTAGAAAGCAAAGATATCACTTTAGGGACTAAGATGTGCCTGACTCGAGCCATAGTATTTTCAATTCACCTCATATGCATGGGAACGCTGGACAATGAATAAGGAAGACCTAAGAAGAATTGAAAAAAAAAAAAAAAGAAGAATTGATGCATTTGAATTATGGTGTTGGTGAAGAATATTGAATATACCATGGACTGCCAGAAGGGTGAACAAATCTGTCTTGGAAGAAGTAGAGCCAGAATGCTCCTTAGAAGGAAGGATGGTGAGACTTCATCTCGCATACTTTGAACATGTTATCAGGAGGGACCAGTACTGGAGAAGGAAAGTAGAGGGTCAGTGAAAAAGCAAGCCCTCAATGAGATCAATTGACACAGTGGCAACAATGGGCTCAAGTATAACAACTATTGTGAGGATGGTGCAGGACCGGGCAGTGTTTTATTCTGTTGCACATAGAGTCACTAGGAGTCGGAACCACCTAGAGGGTGCCTCACAACAACGATAAGAAAACAATAAGCAAAGAGCCCTAGTACCACAGCGGTTTAGTACTTTACTTCTAACCAAAAGTTCCGTGGTTCAAACCCAAAGCCACTCTGTGGGAGAAAGATGTGGCAGCCTGCATCCATAAAGATTACAGCCTTGGAAACCCTATGGGGCAATTTCAGCCTGTTTATAGGGTCACTATAAAAAAAAAAAGAAAATTTTTTTTTTTTTTTTAATGTATCATAGTTGATTCAACAGCAATAGGTGAGGCAGTTAAAGCCTGTAAAGGTGAACTTACCCTGGAGCTCATAGTGGCTTAGAGGCAGAGACTGTACCACTGGAGGAAAAGGATGTGGAAACCTAGCAGTGGCTCAAAATAGACAAAAATAATTCACAGAAAGAAAGAGCTCCTCCCCAGGAGAGAAAATGCAGAGAACAGATCTAAGAACAGGTGATTAAAAAGTAAGGTACCTGAATATGTGCAGAGTCTGTTGTTTTTGAATACTCTTATGGAGAAGTTTGATGACAATTTGATTTTCATGCTTTTGGAAATAACTTGGTCTTTTTGCATGGAAGCCCAGAGGATTTTTTAAAAAATATTTTTAAGGGCTAAATGTTTTCTATGGTGTATTTAATAGTTAACAATTCTGGGTCAATTCTCCCTGGTTCATGGTGTATGAAGATGTCTTTCAAGGTTATGGAAAAATAGTTTTAAACTTGAAAGTTCTTAGAGAATCCTGTACTCACTAGAGGATGAACTTTACTTAACTTAATGATTACTAAGTAAACTTCCCCAAAATGATTTATGGTGAACATTGAGCATAATAATTATGGCTATAGGACTAAAACAAAGAAGAGAAAATAAGTAGAATAATAGTATGTAAAGGAGCCGTGGTGGTGCAAATAGTTAAGTGCTGGGCTGCTTACCAAAAGGTTGGTGGTTCAGACCTACCCAGTGGCTCCAATACAGAAAGATCTGGTATTCTCTTCTGTAAAGATTATAGCCAGGAAAACCCTATGGGGGAATTGTACTCTGTCGTATGGGGTGAATATAAAAACCTGTCGATGTTCCGAACAAGAAAGTATACACCGTATTTTCAAGTGGACTGTTTATTGATTAAAATGTGCTGAGACAGAAATATGCCTATGTATATGAAGTTACAGTCTTTCGAAATGTCCTAAATTTAAATTTCAGTCTTTTTGGTATAGTTGGCTTTCCTTTCCTCCTTTCCTTCCAACCTTCCTTCCTTCTTTTCCTCTTCTTTCTATTTTCTGAAAATGAATATTTTCAAACCATTCATTCCGGTTGTCTATGTTTGTGTGTGTGTTTGTTTTATTCTATATTGTTTTGATAGTGGTGATGGTGGTAATCATGGTGATGGTGGTATTTCATGTAAATCATCTACTTCCAAATGCATTTTAAAACGTAATATGAAGCAATTTCTGGTTTTGTGTTCTTTTGCATCAGCTATAGCTATCTCTTTTTCAATATTTTTGCTTGATGAAGTCAAAAGCAATATGAACAAAATTCAGAATGTTTCTTTGCTTAATGAATCTCATCCAGCGGCATTCAACTATGAAGGAGCTTCTGAAAAGACTGCCCATTAATTTTCATTTCAGAAGTACTTTGTGAAGTGGTTCATGGGCCTTTGTTAATAATGGCTTGCCTAATGTCCTCTGGATCACCGTATGCCCTCTTTATGACGTATCAGACTTCTAAAGAACTGGCCTTCTACTTTTTTTTTTAGGTTGGATTGTTGGAAAAATATCACTAAATCAAATCAGATAACTGGTTTCTAAATTACTTCTGTGTTTTTTTGGTGATATAAAATACAGAAATGTTTTCAGTTTCTTCATCTATTAAAATTGGCAGTAGACGGATAACAGATCACATGTGAGTGAACTGATGGAAACTACTGAATGAACTGGGTGACCTTCCACATTTCCTACTCCAGGAGAAAACAATAAATATACAGCAAGCAGAATGATTTCTTGGTAGACTATTATCACTCCTCGTCTATGCTAGAGACAAAAGGGCTGTTTTGTACAGGGATGAAAAAAAAAAAAGTCTGGTAAGAGGATAGACAGAAGGAAGCTTCACACCAGGGACCCCACTATCAGTAAGGGGAGCACTGTCATTACTGTTTCAATGAAATCGGAAAGCCAACACCTAGAGCCAAAGGGCTTTCGCTGAGGAAAAGTGTGTCTTACTCTCTTTGATGTGTGAGGTTTATAACATCCTCTTGCTGCTTCATTTTCTGTGTCAGGCTGAAATAGACAACTTGAATTAGACCTTCTATTTATTCTAGTATAAGTAAGTAAATTTTGCTTGCCCCTCTTTCCCACAGTATTTGAATTCAGTTCTTTTTTTTGTTACTGTCGAAATTTGGAGAGCTTGGTTTCTGTGCTTCTGTTCAAAATGCATTCTGGTAGATTTGTGTTCAGCTTTCTTTTGTGAGATGGTGCTAATCATGTTGTATTAGAGTTTACTCTTGTGGGAGGATGCTCTGAGCCTTTGCACCATTTTTCTAACTCATTCTGGCTCCCTGGAAATCTGTAAGAGTCTCCTGCCTTCGATGAGACATCTCTTTCCAATGGTGTTGTCTTTAGTTTTCCTTGGGGCTCCCTGCTCAACCTTCTGGATGCTTTCTTTCCAATTTAGATGATATTAGTAAGAATTATCGAGATCTTTTCAACTAATTTTTCTCTAGTATTTTTATATTTTTTCTTTTTCTTTGGGGGGGTGCTGGGAGGGCTGAGGGCTGATAACTGAAGAGCCAACCCTTGATGAAGTTCATTTCTTTCATTAGCTGCCACTTTTGTTATTTGTGGTATGAAGTTATTCATTTTTGTATGTTTGGCAAAATTATTTATGTTTTTTATCACTTTAAATTTGTATCATAAACTATTGTATGACGTATATGCATACATGTGGTCTTCATCGTCACTTAAAGTTTCACTGATGTTATGCTTTTGTCATATATAGTACTTTTTCAATATAATTGATAATATTTGTGTTTTATTTAAGCATCGTAAAGAGCATATAACAAGGTATCATATTCCCTTTAAGAACATGGAACAAAAAGGAAGGCGTGAGCTAGGAAATGGATAAAGTTTTTTTTTTTTTTCCTTAAACTTAATTCTAAGGTGCTTCTGTAGCTTAATAGACAGATAGATATATAGATGATAGATAGACAGATACATAGATAATGGATGGATGGGTGGATGGAGGGATGGAGGGAGGGAGGGAGGGAGGGATGGATGGAGGGATGGAGGGCTCGATGGAGGGATCGATGGAGGGATGGAAGGATAGATAGATGGATAGATAGAAAGAATGGTAGATAGAAGATAGATAGCTGCCATTGAGTGGCTTCCAACTCATGACCACTATATGTACAGTAGAACAAAATGTTGCCTAGTCCTACATAAGCTTCACAATCCACATGTTCAGGTCCATCACTGCAGCTCTCACCTTTGTTTGTCCTCTACCAAACATGATGTTTTCCTCTATCAGTTAATCCTTGCTGATGACAGGTCCAGAGCAAGAGAATCAGATAGTGTCCCGTTGTGATTCATAATGTTTTCATTGACTGATTTTCAGAAGTAGATCACTAGGCCTTTTTTTTGTAGTTTGTCTAAGTCTGAAACTCCAGTGAAACCTATCATGTGTCACCCTGTAGGTATTTGAAATACTAGTGGCATAGCTCCCAGTATCACAGAAACACACAAGTCGTCACAGTATGACAAACTGACAAATAGGTGATGGGGACATATATTACTGTGCAATGAAAAGGGAAGAATTGAAATTTTTAGCTGTTTTTTTTTTTCATTTTGGTTTCTAACTCAGACATTCCCGTAACTTTGCTTTTAGTATGTGAATTCATGCCTTCTATACAGTCATGGATTGAATTGTGTCTGCCAAAAATATGTGTCACGTTGGGTAGGCCATGATTCCCAGTATTGTGTGGTCATCCTCTGTTTTCTGATCTGATTATCCTCCATTTTTGAACTGTTGTAAATCCTAGCCTCTGTGCCTGTGGTTATGGCCCCATTTGGGAGTAAGCTGCTGTTATGTTAATGAGGCCAGATTCAGTCATGTTAAATGAGTATTAGGGTGGGATGTAGCACGCTTACACAGGTCACAGTCCTGAGCTGATGGAAGAGGAGTTTCCCTGAGGTGTGGCCTGCATCACCTTTTGTCTTACAAGAGATAAAAGGAGACAAAATTGAGCAGAAAATCAGGGACTTATGACCGCCAAGAAAGAAGAGCTGGGAGTGGAACATGTCCTTTGGAACTGGGGTCTCTGCATTGAGAACCTTCTAGATCCAGGGGAAGACTGATGCCAAGACACATGGAGATTTCCAAGGAAAGCTGGGCCCACAGATGATGAATGGAAACAGAGACCTTCCCCCAGAGTCCACAGAGAGGGAGAGCCTTCCCCTAGAGCTGGCGTCCTGAATTTGGACTTTTAGCCTCCTAAACTGTGAAAGAATAAATTTCTGTTTGTTAAAGCCATCCACCTGTGCTACTTCTGTTATTGTTGTTGTTGCTGTTAGGTGCCGTTGAGTAGGTTCCTACTCTAAAGCAACCTTATTCACAACAGAACGAAACACTGCCTGCTCATTAGCCATCCTTACAATCGTTGTTATGCTTGAGCTCATTGTTGCAGCCACTATGTCAATCCACCTCTTTGAGGGTCTTCCTCTTTTCCGCTGACCCTGTACTCTACCAAGCATGATGTCCTTCTCCAGGGACTGATTCCTCCTGACAACATGTCCAAAGTATGTAAGACCCAGTCTTGCCATCCTTGCTTCTAAGGAGCATTCTGGTTTTACTTACTAAGACGGATTTGTTCGTTCCTCTGGCAGTCCATGGTATATTCAATATTCTTCGCCAACACCACAATTCAAAGGCGTCAATTCTTCTTCGGTCTTCCTTATTCATTGTCCAGCTTTCCCATGCGTATGATGCAATTGAAAATACCATGGCTTGGGTCAGGTGCACCTTAGTCTTCAAGGTGACATCTTTGCTCTTCAACACTTTAAAGAGGTCCTTTGTAGCAGATTTACCCAATGCAATGCATCTTTTGATTTCTTGACTGCTGCTTCCATGGCTTTGATTATGGATCCAAGTAAAATGAAATCCTTGACAACTTCAGTCTTTTCTCCATTTATCATGATGTTGCTCATTGGTCCAGTTGTGAGGGCTTTTGTTTTCTTTATGTTGAGGTGCAATCCATACTGAAGGCTGTGGTCTTTGATCTTCATTAGTAAGTGCTTCAAGTCCTTTTCACTTTCAGCAAGCAAGGTTTTGTCACCTGCATAACGCAGGTGGTTAATGAGTCTTCCTCCAATCCTGGTGCCCCATTCTTCTTCATATAGTACAGCTTCTCTTATTGTTTGCTCAGCATACAGATTGAGTAGGTATGGTGAAAGGATACAACCCTGACGCACACCTTTCCTGACTTTAAACCAATCAGTATCCCCTTGTTCTGTCCCAACAACTGCCACTTGATCTATGTAAAGGTCCCTCATGAGCACAATTAAGTGTTCTGGAATTCCCATTCTTCGCAACATTATCCATAATTTGTTATGATCCACAGAGTCGAATGCCTTTGCATAGTCAATAAAACACAGGTAAACATCCTTCTGGTATTCTCTGCTTTCAGCCAGGATCCTCTGACATCACCAACAATATCCCTGGTTCCACATCCTGTTCTGAAACCAGCCTGAATTTCTGGCAGTTCCCTGTCAATATACTGCTGCAGCCGTTTTTGAATGATCTTCAGCAAAAATTTTGCTTGCATATGATATTAATGATATTTTTCTATAATTTCCACATTCAGCTGGATCACCTTTCTTGGGAATAGGCATAAATATGGATCTCTTCCAGTCAGTTGGCCCGGAAGCTGTCTTCCATATTTCTTGGAGTAAAAGAGTGAGCACCTCCAGCCATCTTCTGTTTGTTGAAACATCTCAGTTGATATTCCATCAATTCCTGGAGCCTTGTTTTTCACCAGTGCCTTCAGTGCAGCTTGGACTTCTTCCTTCAGTACTGTTGGTTCCTGATGATATGCCACCTCTTGAAATGGTTGCGCATTGACTAGTTCTTTTTGGTATAATGACTCTGTGTATTCTTTCCATCTTCTTTTGCTGCTTCTTGTGTCATTTAATATTTTCCCCATAGAATCCTTCACTATTGCAACTCGAGGCTTCAATTTTTTCTTCAGTTCTTTCAGCTTGAGAAACGCTGACTGTGTTCTTCCCTTTTGGTTTTCCAGCTCCAGCTCTTTGTACATGCCATTGTAATACTTTACTTTGTCTTCTCGAGCCACCCTTTGAAATCTTCTGTTCAGTTCTTTTACTTCATCGATTCTTCCTTTTGCTTTAGCTCCTCTACATTTGTGAGCAAGTTTCAGAGTCTCCTCTGACATCCCCCTGGGTCTCTTCTTTCTTTCCTGTCTTTTCAATGATCTCTTGCTTTCTTCATGGATGATGTCCTTGATGTCATTCCACAACTTGTCTGGTCTTCAGTCACTAGTGTTCAATGTGTCAAATCTATTCTTCAGATGGTCTCTAAATTCAGGTGGGATATACTCAAAGTCATATCTTGGCTCTGGTGGACTCGCTTTGATTTTCTTCAATTTCATCTTGAACTGTATGTGAGCAATTGATGGTCTGTTCCATAGTCAGCCCCTGGCCTTGTTCTGACTGATGGTATTGAGCTTTGCCATCATCTCTTATCACAGATGTAGTCAGTTTGATTTCTGTGTGTTCCATCTGGCGAGGTCCATGCGTATAGTCACCAGTTATGTTGGTTAAAGAAGGTATTTGCAATGTAGAAGTCGTTGGTCTTGCAAAATTCTATCATTTGATCTCTGGCACTGTTTCTATCACCAAGGCCATGTTTTCCAAGTATTGATCATTCTTTGGTTCCAAGTTTCACATTCCAGTCACCAGTAATTATCAATGCATCTTGATTGCATGTTCAATCCATTTCAGATGGCAGCAGCTGATAAAAATCTTCTACTTCTTCGTCTTTGGCCATAGTGGTTGGTGAGTAAATTTGAATAATAGTCGTATTAACTGGTCTTCTTTGTAGGCTTGTGTATATTATTCTATCACTGACAGCATTGTACTTCAGGATAGATCTTGAAACGTTCTTTTCGAAGAAGAATGTAACACCGTTCCTCTTCAAATTGTCATTCCCAACAGAGTAGACTATACAATTGTCCAATTCAAAATGGCCAATAACAGTGCATTTCAGCTCACTAATGCCTAGGATATCGATGTTTATGCATTCCATTTTTGACAATTTCCAATTTTCATAGATTCATACTTCGTACATTCCAGGTTCTGAAAATTAATGGATGTTTGCAGCTGCTTCTTCTCATTTTGAGTCATGCCAGATCAGCAAATGAAGGTCCCAAAAGCTTTACTCCATCCACGTCATCAAAGTCGACTCTACTTTGAGGAGGCAGCTCTTCTCCAGTCATCTTTTGAGTCCCTTACAACCTGGGGGGCTCATCTTCCAGCAGTATTTCAGAGAATGTTCCACAGCTATTCATAAGGCTTTCACTGGCTAATTCTTTTCAGAAGTAGATTGCCGGGTCCTTCTTCCTAGTCTATCTTAGTCTGGAAGCTCAGCTGAAACCTGTCCTCTGTGGGTGACCCTGCTGGAATCTGAATACCAGTGGTATAGCTTCCAGTGTCACACCAACACACAAGCCCCCACAGTACGACAAGCTGACAGACACGTGGGAGATTTCTGTTATAGCAGCACCAAATGGCTAAGACATACACACAATGGAAGAAGCCCTGGTGGCGATGCAGTAGTTAAGTGCTGGGCTGCTAAAGGGAAGGCTGGCAGTTCTAACCCACCAATGGAAGATGTGGCAGTCTGCTTCCTTAAAGATTACAACCTTGGAAATCCTACGGGGCAGTTTTGCTCTGTTCTACAGGGTTTCTGTGAGTCAGAATTGAATCAACGGCAATGGGTTTGGTTTTTGGTTTGGTACACAGTGTAAAAAACAAAAGTAGTTTCACTTTCCCACTTTCCCAAATGAGATCTGAGCTATTGGCATGATGACTGGAACTGATATACTGGGTAATCCAGAAACTTCATGAAATATGAAATTTGTCATTGTCTTAGTTATCTAGTGCTGCCATAACAGAAATACCATAAGTGGATGGCTTTAACAAAGAGAAATTTATTTTCTCACAGTCTAAATTCAGAGTGTTGGCTTCAGGGGAAGGCTTTCTCTCTCTGTCCACTCTGGAGGAAGATCCTTGTTCTCAATATTCCCCTAGTTGAGGAGTATACATATGCATGTGTGCATATATTTCAATATATGTAAGGCTCTCCTGCCTTTGCTGACACATCTCTTTGCAATGGTATTGTCTTTAGTTTTCCCAGGGGTTCCCTGCTCATCCTTCTGACACTTTCTTTCCAGTTTAGTTGATATTGGTAAGAATTATCAAGATCTTGTCAACAAACATATGTGTGCCTGTATTTCAAATGTATATATATGTAATTGGTCATTAAATGGAAATAAATTGAAGTTAGAAGAGGGCTTCTTTAATATTTAATATTCTGAATGTTTTCCTGAAATTCGTTTAGGAGATTTTATACATAATTGCTTACCTGACAGGACTGATACGTGAGTACTATTTATGTGACATTTGTAAACCACCTTTACCTTCTCAAAGAAATGTTGTAGTAGTGATTATAGAATTAACGTCTGCTTTCTTTATAACCCCACTCTTAGATCAGATGCTTTCACAATGGTGGAGGAAGTTGGTGTAAGAAAAAGATCCCAATGAGCAGGCAGATTGGCTTGAGAGATGGTATAGATGATCATGAGAGAGTTTTATAGACTTTCTTTGTTTGTTGGGATTTTTTAAGTCTGTATTTATTGTGGATAACTTTGTGTTTATTGACACCATATGCTAATACTGTGTAAACACAGAATGTCTGCATATTTAGTTAATATTCTACTCACTGAACTTCTCAGTGAATTAAATGATTTAAAATAAATCAACATACAATGTCCATATGTTGCTCATGTTTAGATTTTCAGGAAGGATGCTCAAAACAGTAATGGTTTTGACTTGGAATGTGGATCCTGTTGCCATCGAGTCGATTCTGACTCACAGGGACCCTGTAGGACAGAGTAGAACTGCCCCACAGAGTTTCCAAGGAGCACCTGGTAGATTTGAACTGCCGATCTTTTGGTTAGCAGCCGTAGCACTTAACCACAACACCACCAGGGTTTCCTGGAATGTGGATATATATATACAATCACAAACTAAAGAGAGTGTTTCTGTATTTGAGGTTTTTGCTTGTCCTCAGTCAAGTTTTTTTTTTTTTTGTATATGTTGTCTTTAATACCATTACTAATTCCTACTCTATGGCTGCTCCTTGTACATATCCTATCTCTTATTTACTTATGTAATTCTCTGTTGGCACAAAAAAAAATTACTAAATATATCGATTACTTATGTATTCTTAAATTATAAATTATTTAACTCATCCACTACCAATATTTTTAAATGAGGTTGACTACGCTATATGCATTTACTCTAATAAACATTATTTGAGGCATTATTATGAGCCCGTGTTTTATAAAGCATGTGCTGGGGATAGAGGGAGAAAGTAGAAAGGAGGTAAGAAAGAAGAATGAAGCATTGACATTGATCTCCCAAATCAAATTTCATGGCAAAGATGGATCCAAAGATAATTACCAAACATGTATATGATAATAGAAACATGCATAAATAAGGTGTTTGAAAGATTTGTGGAGATGAGGAGGATAGATTAATCCTGCTCTGTGTCAACTGAAAGGGATATAGAGAGATGGATTTTCTATTAGACAGAGCTAAGTGGGTATTCTACACAGAGAGAACTGTACAAGGACACAAAGGATTTTGAAGAAAACAGCAAATACTTTGATGGAACTAGAGCTAGTCCTTAAACAACAAGGTGGTAGACTGAGAACAGTTTATGAAGAATTAATACATGGAGACATTGCAGGGTTCTCAAAAAATTTTCGTAACAGTGATCACATGAGAAACTTGTGTTTTAGAAAAGTCAGTGATGATCACAATGTAGAGAACTAGAAGGGAAGTTAAAAGGGGAGACATTTATTTGGTGGTCAACATAATGCGCTTTCCATAAAAAACAATTTGGAGTCAAATGCAGTTGGGAAATTCTGATTTAGCATAAACATTTTAAATAATCTACTATTGGATTACTTAGAACTTTTAAAATATTAATATGCACTGGGACGGGGACACACACATTTAGTGTCTGCATCATTATCCTAATTTATTTTACTGAAGAAAAAAAGATGTAAATTTTCCAAGGACATATAGCTAAATAAATGTTGGGCCTGGCAAAAAAAATTACTAAATATATTGATTACTTACATATTCTTAAATTATAAATTATTTAACTCATCCACTATCAATATTTTTAAATGAGGTTGAATATGCTGTATGCATTTACTCTTAATGTAAATCTCTGTTGGCACAAAAAAATTACTAAATATATCGATTACTTATGTATTCTTAAATTATAAATTATTTAACTCATCCACTATCAATATTTTTAAATTAGGTTGAATACACTATATGCATTTACTCTAGTAAACATTATTTGAGGCATTATTATTATGAGCCAGTGTTTTATAAAGCATGTGCTGGCAGTCCTTGGAAACCCTATGGGGCAGTTTTACTCTGTCCTATAGGATCTTTATAAGTCAGAATCGACTTGATGGCAATGGGTTTGGTTTGGGGGTTTGGTTAATCATGTCTAGGTCATTTATTATTGGAGTAGGCTATCACATTATTAGATTTGAGATTGTGTCTGTTTAAAAATTAACTCCCATGTATAACTTCAGCTGCTTTTGAAATATTATTTTAGCTTCTACAATGCTCTTGTCACTTTGTGGTGTAATTTCACAGAAAAGATGAAATCAAGTTGAGGAAGATCTGATAGAAATGCCTTACTGCAGGGATAAAAATGGAAAATTATATGTTATCAAATTTGGGAACTTCGTCAACTATCCTAAATTGCCCTAAATACCTTGCTTCTTTTTAAAATTACTACTACATTTCATAGGAAATATTTTGCTTCTCATGAGAAATTTTGATGATATTTTTACAAAATCAAGAATATCAATGTCATCACATAAATTACTCAATAATAATTTTGCTCATTAGAATTATTAACTATTTAGTTAAATGCATTTCTTTTCCTATAGGAAGTGAAAAACCTGTGTATTTGGGATGTGGATTTTTTAAATAAGTTGTTTTTGTTGTTAGGTGCCATAGGGTCAGTTCCAACTCATAGCGACACTATGTACAACAGAATGAAACACTGCCTGGTCCTGTGCCATCCTCACGGTGTTATGCTTGAGCCCATTGTTGCAGCCACTGTGTCTGTCAATCCATCTCATTGAGGGTCTTCCTCTTTTTCCCTGGCCCAAAAAAAAAAAATTTTTTTTTTTTTTTCCTCCACTCTACCACGCATGATGTCCTTGTCCAGGGACTGGTCCCTCCTGATAATATGTCCAAAGTATGTGAGACAAAGTCTCACCATCCTCGCTTCTAATGAGCATCCTGGGGGTACTTCATCTAAGACAGATTTGTTCTTTCTTCTGGAGGTCCATGGTATATTCAATGTTCTTTGCCAGCACCATAACTCAAAGGCCTTGATTTTTCTTCCATCTTCCTATTCATTGTCCAGCTTTCACATGTATGCGAGGCAACTGAAAACACTATGGCTTGGGTCAGGTGCACCTTAGTCCTTAAAGTGACGTGTTTGCTTTTTAACACTTAAAGAGATCTTTTGCAGCAGATTTGCCCAGTGCAATGCACTGTTTGATTAAGTGTGAAAACTCATTGGAGCATGAAAAAAATGGTTGTGGTGTTGCTATATTCAAAAACAAATTATTAAAGAAAGTATTGGTAAAATGTAATTTTTTTTTTTCTGCACTCTGATGCTTCACCTAAGGACTAATAGTTCAATTATTTTAATTACTTGAAAGAAGGTGGATTTAAAAAAGCCTCCAATATACTAGTTTAACTGGGTAAGGATTCCAGTGGTTTACACTGCTTTGAAAATGTAAAGAATAAAAAAATGTTAAGATCACTATTATATTCAGGCTTTTTTTTTTTTCTCTAATAGTGCATTTATTTTCTTTGGCCAGTATGCAGCAAAATGAATGTTATGTTTTTGGACATCTGTTATCTGGGATAATAAAAAAGAAAGTAATGAGTGGTTAACTTTTTCTTTTTTTTTTTTATTAATAAAGCATAACTGAAAAAGTAGAACACATAAATTTCAATTATTAGCAAAATTAAACCCATTCCATACACCAAGAGATCTTTCGTGTTTGAACTCGGTACTCCCCATGGCCTCGGCTTACTGAATATAGCCCAGAAGGCTTCCACAAAATATGTATATGTTCCTAATCATGTTCTGACCTAGCGCATTTCAAGATCAACAATCAAACTAACCTTGGCATTCAGAGCCACAGGCTAGCCATGTTACCTTTAGTGTGAAAGGGATGGCAAACCAAAGAGGGTTTTGTCTTAGTAAAGGATTTTAGCAAAATGCCAGGGGAATTCAAAACTCACCCAGTGGCCCCTCAAAATAAACAGCATTTGACAGACTCTGAGGTTTCCTGTAGCATAGTGTCTCTGTTTCAATATTTATATATTACCATTTTAAACACAAATTGAGGTAGGTTTCAGTTTTCTTCTGTACTTCCTGTAGAAAATTCCTTGCTATTAACTTCGTTTATTAAACACACATGCACCCATAAAGCCAAACCAAACCCATTGCCTTCAAGTCAATTGCTACTCATAGTGACCCTATAGGACAGAGTAGAACTGCCACATACGGTTTCCAAGGAGTGGCTGGTGGATTCATACTGCTGGCCTATTGGCTAGCAACCTTAATGCTTAACCACTGTGCCACCAGGGCTCCCATATACACATATTATTATATGTGAATTAACACCGAAAAAAAAAAAACCTTTGGAAAACATCCAATAGAATTTTTTTCCTCCTCTTACAGTTTTTGATTGGTTTCCATGAACGCTTTCTCAATTGTCAGTTAACAAGTAGGTTATAGTTTCAAGATCTCAATGTGCTTTGTAAAAAGAAAACTATAGGAAAGTTTCAATTTTTCAAGGACTAATTAACTATGGGATTGTCTATATTATGTGATACCTTCTTCCAGTTTTGCCTTTAGCTTTCCCTGTAGCAGTACCATTGCTTATTACAACATCATCCAGGGTAGAAGAAGGACATAGGAAACTAGGTAATACTAAAACATTTCAGCTTGTTTTTCTGTTGGGTGAGAGAAAATTTTGACACCTCAGATTAAGGTGGAGCTGTTATTTATCCATCACTAGTTTTTTACTGATGAAAAGTTAGCTGTGGTTTACCCACCAAGAGATGAATCCCATTTAAAGAGTAATTTATAAAGCTTGGAGACGGCCATGAACATGAAATAGTACAATTCATCAGGTCTTAACAATGAACACCCAAACTTGACTAATCAAAATATATTTTCACTGCTGGCCTAAAGAGAAAGTAAGTTAAGAAGTCCCAAATCTTTTTTTTTTTTTTTTATTAGATTTTAGATTCCTGCCTTTCTTGGAGGAGTCCTGGGTGGCACAAACAGTTAAACGCTCAACTGGTATCTGAAATATTGGCAGCTGGAACTCAGCCAGAGGTACCTCAGAAGACAGGTCTGGTGATCTGCTTCTGAAAGGAAACAGCCTAGAAAGCCGTATGGATAGTTCTGTTCTGCACACACGGAGTCACCATGTGTTGGAATTGACTCTGTGTGTGGAACTGGCAATTAACAACAACCACCACCACCACCACCACCTTTCTTAGTATTTTTTGTTACCCTCTGTCTAGCACAGTGGTGTAATATCAAGGGAAAGCTAAGAATCCTAGTACCTTGTAGGAGAATATTGGCATAAAGAAACTCAGATTAAGGAAGAAGAGATTCCTTCAACTCTATTCAAAATCCTTGCACAGAAGGTGAAAGACCTTCCCGAAAGAGGAAATATCTCAATTTGACTCCCCGTTACTAAAATGGAAAAAGCATACTTAATTTTGTTTGTTTTACAATAGGTGAGTTACCTAGTTTGAGTGGCAGCTAAGTAACTACTTAGTAATATTATAGGATGTTGGGAGATAGCACACAATGTCCATAATATTTTTTTACATTGATCAGTGCTTTTCGGATTGAATTTCACAACTCAAGCGTCTGCAAGTCTCCATGAGATTTAATTTTTAATTTGTTTTCCATTTTGATGAAAAATTTTAAAAATTTAGTGGTTAAGAGCTCAGCTGCTAACCAAAGGTCGGCAGTTCGAATTCACGAGTCGCTCCTCAGAAACTGTATGGGGCAGTTCTACTCTGTCCTGTAGGATTGCTGTGAGTCAGAGTCGACTCAGTAGCAATGGTTTTTTTTTTTTTTAAACTGTGTTTACACACACACACGCACCTATCCATATATATATGCTTAGACTGGAAAAACTGTAGGACAATCTTATAGCCAAGTACTGCCCTGCATTTTCATTGCCTACTGGCATCAGGTGTTGTTATTTACTTATCAGATTTTTATCAAACTAGCATCCAAGGACTTTTTCTTGGGACCTGAACATTTTCAAATTTAAGACACACTAGCATAAATGACCCTTACTTATCAGTGCTACTATTAGTTCTATGCCGTTGGTATTGAGACTTGAGGGAACTGTTAAGTGTGTAATTGCACAAAAATAATCTCCATTTGGGTTATCATCATGTTCCCTGTCCTTCTCCATTTACAAGGCATGCGTAGTCTTAAAAAATAACTACAGCACAGAGCAAGCCAGCCTAGCAGGACTTGACTTGGCTCTACTAGCCTTCTCATTCCCATTGCAGCTGCCTTTTCACCAGGAATAAAATGGCAAAGCCCGAGAGAGACTTCCATCCCCTCACCTCCCTTTACTCTTATCAGCCCTAGTGTTCTCTTTCTAGTATAATTTCCAAAACCTAGTCATCGTTTTATGAGAGACATTAAAGAGTAGGATATTATAAACAGTATAGTGTACATAGTTAAGAACAAGAGCTGTGGACCCAGATTGCCTGTGGTCAGCATTTTTGCTTTGAACTAGTTGTGTGATTTTGAACCCAATATTTGACTTCTTTGTGCCACCATATAGTGTCAAGTTCTATAAAAAGGGCATAAAAATGGCACCTACTTTGCATGTATTATTTGATGAATTCACAAACCACTGAATAATCATACCTAATTAATATTTATGAGTAATTTATTTTGAAACTAAGATTAAAGTTTTCTTACAGTGGTGTTTGGATACAATGTCACATTATAATTAGTACCATGACTTCGTGATAAAAAGTAATGGCCTATGAGATTAGTCAGGCTAAATGGCCAGTCTGTTCTAATATCCTCATGACATTTTGCTTTCAAACATAACAGATGACTTTTATTTTAATTTTATTAAGTGCAAAATGAAATTTTAAAATCCTATTAAAAGTTTGAGGAAATCCTTCTGTTTGCATAAGTAAATCCATTAAAGTATCATTGCGTCTGATGACCATTAAGAGTTGTCACGCATATGCCATTGTAGCAAACTAATTCTCATTCATGAAAAGGAGAAAGCTAATAAATGATTGAGAGCTTAGTTTTGCGTAACTTTCCAGATCATGAATACTCAAAGACAAGACTGATCTGTCAAATGGGGTTTAAAATGGAATTACATTTATCATTATGAAAACAAACCTAAAATTGCTGGGCAGTCAACCTTTTATATTCAGAGAAAACCTATAAAACTTAAGATTTGTGGAACTTTAATGTTTTTTGTCATTATAAAAAAAAATCATTATACACAGTATATATTTGTATTGTTTGTATATTTGTAAAGAAAATATTTTAAAATCTTAAAAGAAAATAAATCATTAATAATTGTATCATTAAACAAAGGACTATTAATAATATTTGGAGTATTTTTTAGTGGTATATTTTTTATTTTACACATAAAAGCGTGAAATCCTGATGAACATAATTTATGTAAATAAAAGCATTCTTTTAAAGTGTCTTATGTAAAAAAAAATCTTTATGTAATGTTTATAAAGATATCAAATAATATTTCTATTTGGAACTTTGCATGAGCTTATTTAAACTACTTTAATAGACAATGGAAAAATGTGTATCTTAGAAGAAAATTTAAATTCAAATTCAAAGAACATGTAAAGTGTTATGAAACTCCACAGGTATTTGTAGGGTTATTTAACAACATACTCCAATTATAAAGAAGACAGATATTTAATAAAAATTATTTAATCAAGGAATAAAGTTTGCTTTGGAAGCCCACTGCAAAAGCGAGAATAGGAAGCAAATAAATCGCTGTTGTTATTAAAAAAAAAAAAAAAAGCTAAAGAAGTTTGTTTATATAAGCCTTACATTTAGGAACTTAAAATCTCAGACTGAAAACACATAAGGTATATGATTTAATTAAATGGATGACATCAAAATTGTTTTCTTTGGCTATAGAATTTTTGTACAGAAGAAAAATAAGCCTAGTGATATTTGATATAGCATTGTTTTATCCCTATCTATTATTCCTTTTGGAAACCCTGGTGCTGTAGTGGTTAAGAGTTACGGCTGCTAACCAAAAATTCAGCAGTTCGAATCCACCAGGTGCTCCTTGGAAACTGTATGGGGCAGTTCTACTCTGTCCTATAGGGTTGCTAAGAGTCAGAATCGACAGCAACAGGTTTTTTTTTTTATTATTCCTTTAATGGAGCCCTGGTGGTGCAACGGTTAAGCTGCTAACCCATTGCCATTCAGTGGAAAGACCTGGCACGATGCTTCTGTAAAGATTACAGCCAAATAAACCCTATGGGGCAGTTGAGTCTGTCACATAGGGTCACTATGAGTCAAATCAACTTGATGACACCCAGTAACAACAAGAGATTTTTTTTTTACACCAGTGCAATGAATATAAAAGTAACAACTCAAAGTCTGTTAAGCATATTGTCTCAGATTATGCCAAAGTCAATTAAGTTAATGCAATGACATAAAAAATGAATTATCATTTGTCATCAGAAAAATACATTAATCTCATGATGACTTTTTCACTGTGCTAGGAAGTCTTTTGATTGTTGCTTATCTTCATGCAGGGCGGGGCTCTTGCCCTTAAGGAATTTATAATTAGAAGTAAAATTAATTTTAAGTAATTATGACTTAAGGTGCCAAATATCAGACTTAGATATGAATACACATCCTTATTTTGAATGGAGCATAATCATTTGAGCTTGTTTTTCAGACTCTTAAAAAAAAACAAACTTTCAATAGAGATAAAAAAAATACTTGTAGGTGTTTGCTATTATTTTTGTTAAAAAAAAGAAAAGCCTATTTTTGAAAGATAAATGCAAAACCCGAACTTGTGGGCTCAAAGTAGAATGGGTGAGTTAAATTTTTCTTTGGAAATTAACACAATCTAAAAATAATTTAATTCAAAGAAGCTTGTAATGAAAAGAAATATACACTTAAATGTATAAATAACCGAATGTAAATATAAAATGCAGATCAGCTGTAATGACAGTCATGGCTTAAAATCCAATCATGGTTAAAAAGCAAAAGAAAAATGATTTTTACATCAGATGATAAGTGAGCTTTTCTAATGAAATGTACCATTTAGCCTTATAAACAGATCATTTAGCTTTTGGGAAATTCAAATGATTTATCTTATTTAATGATGTTAGTTCATAGCGTATAATATACAAACTGGTTAGATGAGAAGTTTCTTTAACTAATTAGCTGAATCTTTTTTTTTGTAGTTGGAATCCTTCAATTCCATGTCCAATGTAATGAAATCATAATATCTGCTTTTACCTTGTTTGCTAATGGATGGGGCCATAAATTTCTTTATCCTAGACATTATTTTCAAGTCATTCGATCCTTCCTGTTACATTTTGGCTTTTATGATAAAATGTATAAAAGTATAAGTAGTACAGAGTGATATAAAGCCAGCGTTTCTTTACTACTAGGTTACCATTCCCACTTTTCAGAAGCAACTGTGATTTCTTATGTACTTTCTCATACATTTGCATGCATATTCAAGGAAAAAATATGCATATATGTCATATATGTGTGTGTACATATACTTAAATGTGTATGCATGTTGTTAATGTATATATGCATATATGTATGTGCATACATATACGTATATGTGTATGCATGTTGTTGGTATCAGGTGATGCCCGGTAAGTTCCGACTCATAGCAACCCTATGCACAGCAGAAGGAACCACTGCCGAGTCCTGCACCATCCTCATAATTGTTGCTGTGTTTGAGCCCACCGTTGCAGCCACTGTGTCAGTCCACCTTGTTGTGGGTCTTCCTCTTTTCCGCTGACCCTCTACCAAGTATGATGTCCTTATCCAGGACCTGGTCCTTTCTGATAACATGTCCAAAGTAAGTGAGACAAAGCCTCACTATCCTCGCTTCTAAGGAGCATTCTGGCAGAGTTTGTTCATTCTTCTGGCAGTCTATGGTATAGCCAATATTCTTCACCAACACCATAATTCAAAGGCATCAATTCTTCTTCGGTCTTCCTTATTCATTGTCCAACTTTCACATGCATATGAGGCGATGGAAAATACCATGGCTGGGTCAGGTGCACTGTAGTTCTCAAGGTGATATCTTTGCTTTTTAAGATTTTAAAGAGGTCTTGTGCAGCAGATTAGCCCAATGTAATACATCGTTTTATTACTTGACTGCTGCTTCCATGGGTGCTGATGATGGATCTAAGTAAAATAAAATCCTCGACAACTTCAATATTTTCTGTTTATCATGATGTTGCTTATTGGTCCAGTTGTGAGGATTTTTGTTTTCTTTTCGTTGAAGTGCAATCCATATTGAAGGTTGTAGTCTTTGATCTTCACCAGTAAGTGCTGCAAGTCCTCTTCACTTTCAGCAAGCATAAATGTATATATAGGTACATACATGTATGTGTATGTATGTATAGGTGCATGTATGCTTACTTGAATATATATGAATGTGGGTTTCTACATGTACAGATGAATTCATATGTATGTTCATATGTTTGTTTAAATATTGATAAAGACAGAATGAGAATCAATTCTTTTTATCTACCAAATATAGTCTTTATACTTTTTTCATATCAATGAAAATAAATCTTTATCCTTCTTTGCACTTTAATTTGCTATACAGATATAGCAGCATTTATTTTCCAGTCATCTCTGTTTGTAGATTAATTCTTTTCTACGTTGTCTTGAGGGTTTGCGTTCTTGCTATTATGAACAATGCTGTAATGAGTATGTTAGACCATCAATCTTTGCAAAATTTTGCATACATATATTTTGGTAACATCTGCCAAAATTTAAAAAGCACAATTTATTCCTAGTCAAAGAAATTGTGTGTTTTAAATTTTGGGAAATATTGCCAAATTGCATTCTAAAAGTTTTGCTTCCACTAAACTGAGTAAAAATTTAATCTTTGTCAACTTTATACATTCAAAATCTTAACTTGTTGTAATTTGTCTTTAATTATGAGTATCTATCAGCCATTTATATTTCCTTTTTTATGAACTGCTACTTCGTGTATTTACTACTCTTTCTTAGTTTGTTGAACTTTTTCTTGCTGATTTTATAAGTTATTTATATGGTAATGATTTTTTTTTAATTTCCTTGTTACATGTTTTGCAAATATTTTATGTGTGGTATTCTTTCTGAGTCAGGATTTTATCATTTTAAAAACATACCTTTAATACTCTTGATATTATCTCATACAACTACAGTCATACACAAAGGCCAACAGGCTATATTGTCATAATTTATGGATATATAATGAGCAAGTGAAGAAATCAAATTGTGTATGCGTGTGTGTGTGTGCGTGGTGTATGTGTAACTATCTTTGGGGAGTAGCCATTAAGTAGTGGATGGAAATAGCTGACTTTAACATGCCTAATGGCATAGTTCTGCTTGTAGTGCCCCAAATGCTGTTTTATATGATAGTTTCTTCAAACGTTAGTAACTCTTAAAAAAAGAGAGAGAATTCACTAGTGAAATTAGCAAAATATTTGGAGAAAAAAATGTATAACGTGTTCATCTCTTAGGGATAAACAATATAATATTGAGGATTTAGAGAAGTCCTAGAGTAAGGAAAAGTGTTCAGCTTTGTTTAATCTCAGTGTTTCTCAAGTCGTTCACCTACAGATCCTTTTCCTGTGAAACGCTTTTAACAGCACATGAGACAAATTTCTAGAAAAGGTATTCGTGTGATCTTTTCCAACAAAGGAATTAAAATATGGATTTTTTAAAAAATGACGTAAACAGCATCCCCAATGTAAACCTTTAGAGATGATTTTAAGGTTTAAGAGCAGAGGTATATGCCTCGAGGATAGAGTTGCAAGAGTCATATGATAATCGCAAATATCTTAAACTTAAGGTACTTTTTATCCTTCCTTTAATCGAATAAGCTAAAACTATATGAGACTATGATGCACGGTACTTTTGCTTCTTGGACATGGAGAAAATAAAGGGTACCATTTTTTAATACGTACTTTTGCATAATGTAAGATATGTTTATTTCTAAACAAAAGAATAGTAGACTGATTTAAAAAATAATAAAATGTTAAAAAAAAAAAAAACACTAGGCTTTTTTTTTTTTTTTTTCCTGAGTTTCTTCCACCTAGACCATTTTCCACTGGAAAAAAGAAAATCTCTATCAAGAAGAACTTACTAACCATTCTAATTAAGTCCCTTATTTTAAGGAATCCGACAGGGGCAAAACAGAGTCAAAAGCTAGTCTCAGAATGATATCTGTGCCTCATTTGTTCAAAATCTGCCATTACTTTTTTTTTTTATAAATGCCATAATTTCGTGTCCTACTGAGATCTTTTTTAGTTCTCTAAGTCCTCTTTAGTGAGACCCCAAAATGTGCTTTGCAATGTCTAGTCAAATGAGATTTGAATCTTTTTCTGAGACAACTGCAAAGCAGTTTGTGTTTATGGGTATGCTGTGGCTTTACAGGGATTTAAATGAGAAGGAAAATCTTGATTCTTAGAGTTCTTAGGGCAGAGCCCTTAAGGCATGAATTACACTCATATTTACATTACAGAATTTATTATGAAAAAAAGCCTTAGGTTATTTAGCTATTAATTTTTTATTTTTTTTATTTATTTTTTTTTTACTTCTGGGGATTTCAAATTCCCTTCTGAAATTGAGATAATTTGTCTACATAATGTATTGCAAATACATAAACTTTATAGTTTAACATCAAGCAGGAAGACTTTCACAAAAACAGGTTTTGAACACAGCAAGCTCCTGTGTTTTACACTATTTTATATATTGCTGTGGTTAAGAGCTAGGCTGCTAACCAAGAGGTCGGCAGCTCGAATCCACCAGCTGCTCCTTGGAAGTCCTATGGGGCTATATAGTCCCTATGAATCAGAATTGACTTGATGGCAACAGGTTTGGTTTTTGATTTTTAGCTCTATAGTTTGTTTGAAGTGGCAGTGCCATCGGCAGATGTAGTTTTCAAACTTAATTGAGTGCTTAATACCTGTGTATATTTTAAATTAAACCTCAATAGAACAAAAGGTACTTTACTTGCAGATTATTATTCCCGTTGTCTCTCTCTTCCTGACACCCATCCTCCCATCTATCCACTATCACACTGAAATAAGGCTATAAAAATCATGTTAATATAGCATTTTCCTTTATCAGTGGAAACTGAATACTCTTATACTTTGATGAAAAAAAAGGAGAAAAAGAAGAGAAATAAAAAGAGGAGGATGTTCTAATTATTTTTTACCTCTGTGAAGCAGAGATGTGATAACTACAAACACAAATTGGCATTATGTGATCCATATCCTGTGTATACTAGAGTATGCTGCTTTAAAAAAAGTGTCCTTTAGCACTCACCTAGCACACAGTATGTACACAATAAATACTTCTTGATGGAAGGAGGAAGGAAAGGGGAAGAACGGAAGGAAGGAATCCTAACTCAAGCCTCCAAAAGCATGTGGAAATGCTCAAATTCTCAAAGAGCACATCTCTATAAGAGAAACTTTTCTATAAGTTTATGCCAAACAGTATTTCTGTCAGATACTCTATATGTCTGTTCCCCAGGATTTAATATTAACCTCATTTAACAGATATTTATTCATATTCTGTTATGCCTGTTCCCTTTTCTAGAGTTAGTTAAGATTGGCTAGTAATATACAATATAGCAGGCCATACAATTGAATATAATCTTGAACCTATAAACGTGTCTTAATTTGTCCCGTTTACTTTTTTCTCATCCCCAAATCAAGTCCCCTAGCTGTCAACTGTGGATGCGCAAATCTGCTTAAAATGAATTTAAACCAGTCAATAGTATAGGATTTGTTTCAGATTATTGTTTTAAGTGGGTCAGTTTGTATCATTACCAATTGTAATGTTAAAATATTTTACTTTTAATTTTCCTAGCACTGGGACTAAATTTACTTTGTAATAAAGTAGTTTTTTTTTTTTTAAAAAAAAGTAAGAAATAAGCTTTAAATGTAACTATTTTAGATAAGTAACATGGTCCCAACATATTAAGCATGTCGTGGTAGGATGTATATGAGAAAGCATTTCCTGAACTGTGAAATATGATCTCTTTATCAATTTATTTTATACTTATTTTAAAACATGATGCCTGGGTTAACTCCCACATCTCCAAATTAAAATGATAGTAGATTTAAAGACAGAATCCATATTGAACTAGAGAGTTAGAGCTATGTTAGTTCAGAACACAATTTAATATCTAGACATCCATCATAGTAGCAGTATTTGAAAACTTTCTGTTGTATTCACTATAGTTAGGATAGAGTGAAAAGTGAGGAAAATGAAAAGTTTACAAAAGCATTCAAAAATTTACTCAGAATTCTAAGTCTTTCACTCAGTGGAATAGCGTCGCATCAAGTATAAACAGTGTTTACTTGCAAACAGTCAAAAAAATAAGTAGTTTCCTCTCTTTTTGTTTTCCATAATCACTATCTTCCCTTTCATCAGTTATAATCCATCAGGATTTATGATTTTAGTTATAATCTGTTTCTGCTTTATTCAGATGCTTTCTGAGATTTGCTTTGTAGCTCAACTTTTTTTTTGTACTTAAAACTCATTAAAAATGATTTATTTGGCATTTTTGGCCTCATCTTCTGCTCTAAGCATAGGGAAACTTATAGACCATCAGTAAATGGTTGTTCTATTTGCAGATAAACATTTTGTTTCACCTGTATAGAGTCAGGTATACTTACACTTGAAACTCCTCCTTATATGCAGGACTTGCCTTTATTATTTTACCACCATGGATATTTGCCATTTTATGTCAAAAGAGATTCATGTACATTTTAAAGTTTGAAAATAAGATCCATTGTATTTTAGTCAATGACTATTTTGGGATTTATTTTGATGGTACAGAAGTGGAATGATACAGAGTCGTCCTCTGTGTGTATGTGTGCATACATATTTTTTTCCGTTATTTTAATTCCTTGAAAATTATCCTCCATGCATTTATCCTTGCCTCATCATTGTATATTGAGTTTTTGTTTGATGGAGCACATTTATGCATATATAAATTTAAATAAGGATATTCTAAATGCTATTTCTGCTTCTGATATATTTTTAGAAAAAGAATACAAGGAATCTTTTTCTAGAATTGCTTATCTGTTACTGTTTGCCAACACCACATGAAATGTGAAGATTATTCATTTATAAATTAACATTTTCAAAGTGCACACTTTAACTTACCTGCTATTTCAAAATACGGAAAAAACAGTAACCTGGCAAATCAAGAGATGAATGCAGTCAACGAAGGTTTTTTTTTGTTTTTTTGCATATACAATCACTTTTCAGTTTGCAGAGGGACTATGTGTACGGAGGAGCCCTGGTGGTACAGTTGTTAAGAGCTTGGCTGCTAGCCAAAGGGCTAGCAGTTCAAATCCACCAGCCGCTCCTTCGAAACCCGAAGAGGCACTTCTACTCTGTCTTAAAAAGTCGCTATGAGTGGAATTGACTCAGTGGCAATAGTTCTTTTTTTTTCTTTTTGGTCTGTATATGGAAGCATGGTTTCTGGGTAGTGGTGATTCATTTGTTTCTTTTCAGCTTCCTGATTATTTGGAGTGAAATTATTAGTTATCAGTGGTTAGGACAGTCATAAATGTTTAGGGACATTATGGCCAGTGCCTTGGTTTGATTCGCTGATCACAACAGTTAAGCCCTCTGATTTTTAGATTTTATTACTAACTCTGACATTCACAAAGGAGGCAGTATGGGATAAAGTTGAGATGGCATAGCACAAATTTATCCGCATGCTCAGAACGCAAAAATCAAAGTAAGTGGTCTGTGTCACTTGGGCAAAGGATGAGTTACTAATTGGTTGTATACTAAACAACATTCTTTCTTCTGGGCTTAATGGACTATCTCCACAGACAAGTTTTATTATCCCTTCCTACAAGTCTTTTTTTAACAATAAGAATTTTCAGTAATTGAAAACACATTCACATACTGTTATTTTATTTCTAGAGATAAAGAGAATACTCGATAAATGTTAAAATGTGCGCCGAGTATTACAAAGATATCTAGAGCTTAATATACATTTTTTCTAACCTCACATTATTTTCATGGAAGACCTTAGAGGACAATTTGTATTTTTCATATCAGGTTGTTCATGCAAAAATGATTTCAATGAGCACATGTGTTCCTATTAATAAGAGCAAGAAATTCTAATCTAAATCTGAATAATCTAGGTTATTATTTTAATGATTTTAACATTAAAATAATATCAATGAACATTTTTACATTCTTGTTTTGCAGCTAGGAAATTATGAAGACACAGTACTGATATATCTAATTCACACTTCAAAAGATTTCTGCTGTACTTTCCATTTAGAAAGAATTGAGCTATTCTTTAATTTATTCATTTAGCAAATATTTATTTAGTACTTTTAATTTGCCGAGCACTGTTGTAAGCATAAGAACAATGAATAAATAGACAAAAGTGTACAATGTAGTGAGGAAGAAAGCACACACCAATAAACACGTTGTTGTTTTTATGTACTACCGTGTTAATTCCAACTTATAGCGACCCTACATGACAGAGCAGAAGTGCCCCATAGGGCTTCCTAGGCGGTAATCTTTACAGGAGCACATTACCAGGTGTTTTCTCCTGAGGAGCCACTGGTGTTTGGAACCAAGGAAATTTTGGTTAGTGGCCAAGTGTTTAGCCATTGAGCCACCCAAACCAAACCAAACCTGTTGCTGTTGAGTCAATGCCAACTCATAGCGCCTCTACAGGACAGAATAGAACTGTCCCATGAGGTTTCCAAGGAGCAGCCAAAGAATTCAAAGAATTGGTTAGTAGCCGTAGCTCTTAACCACTGCACCACCAGGGCTCCTTAATAAGCAAATAAATATATAAAAATAATGTCAGTTTAAATACTGCCATATACTGATGAATCTTACTTTTGCCTGCTCTAAATCTAAACTTTTGAAGTTCAAACCAACCTTCTGATCTACATTCAGATCAGTCTCAGTAAGGGCAACTGCTTCCTACTACTTGTTCAGATAAAACCCCTTAGAGTTATATGAGACTCTTTTTCATTCACATCCTACATCCAAATATCTTGGCACTTTAAAAAAAAAAAAAAACACTCATAATCTAATTGTTTCCAATATCTTCACTACTAACTCCTTGATCCAAGATTACATCCTCTCTTTCCTGGATGAAATTAGTAGCCTCTTAACTATTCTTCTTTCTTTTCTCTTCTCCTTTTACAGTCTGAGAAAACATGGCAACCAGAACAACCTTTATAAAATACAAGTCAGATCTCTCACTTCTCTGCCCCAAACTCATCAGTAGCTTCTCTTCTCACTCATTAGAAAAGCCAAAATTCATAAAATGTCTGCATGACCATGTATAACTATCCTTCTCTAGCTTTCTGACATTATCTCCCAATACTGTCTCATTTAATTTTAACATTCCAAACATAGGGACTTCTTACTTGTACCTCCAGCAAGCCAAGTACTCTCCTGCCTTAGAACTTTCGAATTTTCTCTTCTATTTGGGTTTCTTTCAGCTATCCACCTGACTGTTCTCTCTTCCTTCAAGCCTCTGCTCCAATGGGATCTTATAAGTGAGGCCCCCCTTACTAGCTCCTGTAAAAAACAATTCCCATCTGACGCCAGAACTCCTTTTCTTCCTTCCATACACTATTTTTCTTTCTAAAACTTTTCACCACATGGCAGATCACTTACTCTACTTGTTTATTTTTTAATTGCCTCTCTATTTTACCCTGCACCTTCCTCACAGTTCATAAAGGCAAAAATGTGAATATCTTTTTTTTTTTCTTTTATCCAGCACTTACAATGTGACCTGGCATATAGTGGAAACCCTGGTGGAATAGTGGTTAAGTGCTTTGGCTGCTAACCAAAGGGTTGGCAGTTTGAACCCACCAGGCACTTCTTGGAAACTCAGTGGGGCAGTTCTACTCTGTCCTTTAAGGTCGCTATGAGTTGGAATCAACTTGACAACAACAGGCCTAAAAGTACTTTAGAATTAATGAAGAGAGTCCATAGAAACTGAGATTTTTGGTTGATGAATAATCTTATTTCATTTTCTTTCATTAGTTTTGTATCATTACTTCTTCTACGTTGAATGGTAACCTAACCCCAGCTCAACTGCTTTCTCCTTCGAATTTAAAGATGGTACATTACCTTTTCTCACACCTCAAAATAGTTCGGCTTAAGCAACAAATGAACAAGTATACCAAAACTAATCCAAACCTGTTGCCATCAACTCATAGCAACCCTATAGGACAGAGTAGAACTGCCCCATAAGGCTTCTAAGAAGTCGCTGGTGGATTCAAACTGCTGACTTTTTGGTTAGCAGCTGAGCTGTTAACCACTGTGCCACCAGGACTCCACAAATAAGTATATACTAACTGTCACATGATAAGCACTGTTAGATAAACACAGAACACTTATTGATAAGTTACTTAGGAATTACTGAGGAAAAAATTCACAAGCTCATTTCAAAATTCTACAATTCTGTGATATAATTTGTGAATAGAACACTCTTACATATAGTTATAAATAAAACCAGTTGCTGTCCAATCAACTCCAACTCATGGCAATTCCATGTGCATCAGAGCAGACTGTATTCCACAGGATTTTCACTGGCTGACTTTTCCCAAGTAGATCACCAGGCCATTTTTCCAAGGTGCCTCTGGGTATACTCAAATTTCCAACTTCTCACTTAGCAGCTGGGCACGTTAACCATTAAATAACTTCTTGTGGTCCACCAGGTAACTGTATCATATGGTTCCTCGTATCCTCAGCTATCCCCTTCTTGCCTTCTTTACTCTCTGCTAGGGCTGGCTTCGTGACTGTTTGACAAGTGTAGTCTCTCTGAACCCCGCATCTAGAGGGCCCATGTTTGATTTAATTCTCTATTGTCACCATCTTGAAATACTTAATAATTTTAAACAAGGGCCCTACATTTTTTGTTTTGTACTGGGCCTCAAAAATTGTGGAGCCAGTTTCTACTCCCACTGAGAGAATCCCCAGGAATAATGACATATGTAAATGGTGCAGAAAAAGAAGTGACTTTCAGTTTTTGAAGCCCAGAAAAATTACGAAGCCATTATTTTATTTAAGGAAAAATTTCATGCACATAAATACAATTAATGCAGGAGAATAATATGGTAATATACTGTTCTTATGTTGTGAAGAGGTTAAATAAGTAAGATAAGTGGAATTTCTCAAAATTTCAGATTAACATTGTGTTATTAATCTTCATAAATATCACATCCTGAGTTTCCATTAGGTGGAGAGGGAAGCATTTACAGATGATTAAAATGAGGCACAGACCAAATAAATTATAAACTTTCCAAGGAAGTGCCAACTGGCAGATTTTAAAGTAATGAAAGACAGATAGAAATATCTTTACTGCTCTCTACCCAACCCAGTGCCATCGTTACTGCTCTCTAAACATTAAGAATCAATTCAATTTTTACTTTCTTAAAAACTAATTCCTAGATTTAAGACCTACTCTTTTTTCTATGCTTTGTATTTTTGTAAATGTATTTATTAACTCATATTTTATAAGATTAGCTTCACTAATTACATATTGATTTTGAATTTGAAGCCATGTTGTTGTTGTTGTTAGATGCTGTTGAGCCAGTTCTGACAGTTGTGACTATGCACAACAGAATGAAACACTGCCTGGTCCTGCGCCATCCCCACAATCGTTGTTATGCCTAATCTCATTGTAACCACTGTGTCAATCCACCCCATTGTGGGTCTCCCTCTTTTCTGCTGACCCTGTACTTTGCCAAGCATTATGTCCTTCTCCAGGGACTGATCCTTCCTGACAAAATGTTCCAAGTATGTAAGATGCAGTCTCACCATCCTTGCTTATAAGGAGTATCCTGGTTGTACTTCTTCTAAGACAGATTTGTTCATTCTTTGCAGGTCTATTGTATATTCAATATTCATTGCCAACACCACGATTCAGAGCCATCAGTTCTTCTTTGGTCTTCCTGATTCATCGTCCAGTTTTCACATGCATATGATGCGATTGAAAATACCATTGTTTGGGTCAGGCGCACCTTAGTCTTCAAGGTGACGTCTTTGCTTTTCAGCACGTTAAAGAGGTCCTTTGCAGCAGATTTACCCAATGCAATGCTTCTTTTGATTTCTTGGCTGCTGCTTCCATGGCTGTTGATTGTGAATCCAAGTAAAATGAAATCCTTGACAACTTCAATCTTTTCTCTGTTTATCATGATGTTGCTCATTGGTCGAGTTGTGAGGATTTTGTTTTCTTTATGTTGAGGTGCAACCCATACTGAAGGCTGTGGTCTTTGATCTTCATTAGTAAGTGCTTCAAGTCTTTTTCACTTTCAGCAACAAGGTTGTGTCATCTGCATAACGCAGGTTGTTAATGAGTCTTCCTCCAATCCTGATGCCCCGTTCTTCTTCATGTAGTCCAGCTTCTCTGACTGTTTGCTCAGCATACAGATTGAATAGGTATGGTGAAAGTATACAACCCTGATGCACACCTTTCCTGACTTTAAACCAATCAGTATCCCCTTGTTCTGTCCGAACAACTGCCTCTCGATCTATGTAAAGGTTCCTCAGAGCACAATTAAGTGTTCCGGAATTCCCATTCTTCGCAGTGTTACCCATAATTTGTTATGATCCACACAGTCAAATGCCTCTGCATAGTCAATAAAACACAGGTAAACATTCTTCTGGTATTCTCTGCTTTTAGCCAGGGTCCATCTGACATCAGCAATGATATCCCTGGTTCCATGTCCTCTTCCGAAACCGGCCTGAATTTCTGGCAGTTCTCTGTCGATATACTGCTGCAGCCGTTTTTGAATGATCTTCAGAAAAATTTTGCTTCTGTTTGATATTAATGATACTGTTCTATAATTTCCACATTCGGTTGGATCACCTTCCTTGGGAATAGGCATAAATATGGATCTCTTCCAGTCAGTTGGCCAGGAAGCTGTCTCCCATATTTCTTGGCGTAGATGAGTGAGTGCCTCCAGCACAGCATCCGTTTGTAGAAACATCTCAATTGATATTCCATCAATTCCTGGAGCCTTGTTTTTCGCCAATGACTTCAGAGCAGCCTGAACTTCTTCCTTCAGTACCATCGGTTCCCGATTGTACACCATCTCTTGAAATGGTTGAACATCGACTAATTCTTTTTGGTATAATGACTCTGTGTGTTCCTTCCATCTTCTTTTGATGCTTCCTGCATCATTTAATATTTTTCCCATAGAATCCTTCACTATTACAACTCGAGGTTTGAATTTTTTCTTCAGTTCTTTCAGCTTGAGAAACACTGAACGTGTTCTCCCCTTTTGGTTTTCTAACTCCAGCTCTTTGCACATGTCGTTATAATACTCTGTCTTCTCAAGACGCCCTCTGAAATCTTCTGCTCAGTTCTTTTACTTCATCATTTCTTCCTTTTGCTTTAGCTGCTCAACATTTGTGAATAAGTTTCAGAGTCTCCTCTGACATCCATCTTGGTCTTGTCTTTCCTTCCTGTCTTTTTTAGTGACCTCTCACTTTCTTCATGTATGATGTCCTTGATGTCATTCCACAACTGGCCTGGTCTTCAATCACTAGTGTTCAATCTGTCAGATCTGCTCTTGAGATGGTCTCTAAATTCAGGTGGGATATACTCAAGGTCGTATTTTGGCTCTTGTCGACTTGCTCTGATTTTCTTCAGTTTCAGCTTGAACTTGCATATGAGCAATTGATGGTCTGTTCCACAGTCGGCCCTGGCTTTGTTCTGAGTGATGATATTGAGCTTTTCCATCATCTCTTTCTACTGATGCAGTCAATTTGATTCCTGTGTGTTCCATCTGGCGAGGTCCATGTGTATGGTCGCCGTTTATGTCAATAAAAGAAGGTATTTATAATGAAGAAGCCATTGGTCTTGCAAAATTCTATCATTCGATTTCTGGTATTGTTTCTGTCACCAAGACCATATTTTCCAACTACCTATCCTTCTTCTTTGTTGCTAACTTCGCATTCCAATCACCAATAATTATCAGTGCATCTTGATTGCATGTTCCATCAATTTCAGACCGCAGCAGCTGATAAAAATCTTCAGTTTCTTCATCTTTGGCCTTACTGACCAAATATATTTCAAAATAAGGTCATGAGTCTGAATATTATGATATGATAATATGAATATTATCTTTTTTTCCTTTCTCTTAAGGCTATATACCAAAACCAAACCCATTGCCACTGAATCGATTCTGACTCATAGCAATCTGCTAGGACAAAATAGAACTGCCCCATAGGGTTTCCATGGCAGTAATCTTTACATAAGCAGTTTGCCACATCTTTCTCCTGGGTAGCTGCTGATGAATGCGAACCACCAGCCTTTTGCTTAGCAGCTGATTGCTTAACCACTACACCACCTGGGCTCCTTTTAACTGTGTATAACCCATTGTTGTCAAGTCGATTTTGACTCCTAGTGACCTATATTATTGTGGTCACTATATTGTGTTTGGAGCCCTGGTGGTGCAGTGGTTAAGTGCTCAGCAGCTAACCAAAAGGTCAGCAAGCCAAATCCACCAGCTGCTTACTTGGAAACCCTATGGGGCAATTCTATTGTAGCCCATAGGGTCCTTATAAGTTGGAATCGATTTCACAGCAAAAGGTTTTGTTTATATTGAGATTGTGTTACTATTGAGTTAGTTGGCTTTATCTTAAAAATTCCATGGATAGGCTGCTATAAATGAAAAAATATGAAGTATCAATACAATGGAGTATGATTTTATACTAAAAATGTCATCTCTAAAAAACATAATATTTTTGTTTCAAATTTCAAAATTAGGAAGTAGGATGAATGAAAACTGTTATTATCAGAATAACAATAATAAAATATGAATTCTAAACCATAGATAATTGTTTCGAAGAAAAGAATGCCTATCAATAGTTTTTAAATGTATAATGGAATTTTGTCTAGGTTAGATTATTCATAGGAAAAAAAATGAATTACCCAGGAGATCATTTAAAATATATATATATTGCCTCTTAGATGCCTTCTGCCCACTCCTCTGAAAGTAGTTTAGCTGTCAGTAAGTTACTGGGAGGATATGGTAAAGAGGCATGTTTTATTCATGTGCCAGGCTCCTCTTCCTTAGAGATGCAAATAAAACTGCTTGTGCCCTCACAGCTGCTCTGGGAGCACTGCCTGTCCCAGTTAGCTCCAGGAGCACAGCTGGAGGAATGTGCTGAGCATTTTCATCTTTAAATCAAACACAAACTAGGTACATATTTAGTGCTACATTTTTTTTTATGTAATATATGTAATACTATTGCCATAGACAGCATAGAGTTTCTGTTCTCTTTCCTATTTTTTTGACTCTCTTTTAAGTTATGCCCCAACAACTTTTAAAGACAAAACAAAATGCGAAATTATTATTAAAAATCACCAAAAGTCACCAAAATTTGAATATAAGATTTATTCTGAGCAGTTATTCTATATGCATATAGGGAGACCATTTTGATTCTAGAAAAAGCAAACGGCTCCATGAAGGTAGGTACAATGGGGCTTATAAAGAGAAGAGGATCAATCATTGGCTAATCTTAATATGATTGATTGAACTATACCTTTCGCCTTTACTGAGATTAACTGATGTCAGGTTACACCTGACCTAAAAAAAACCCCAGTGCCGGCCGTCAAGTCATTTCCGACTCATAGCGACCCTATAGGACAGAGTAGAATTGCCCCATAGAATTTCCAAGGAGCACCTGGAGGATTTGAATTGCCGACCCTTTAGTTAGCAGCCATAGCACTTAACCGCTACCTAGCTGCTAATAATTTGGTCCTCTACTCACCTTCGTGTAAGGGACCCTGGGAGCCCTGGTGGTGCAGTGGTTAAGTGCTAACGGAAAGGTTGGTGGTCCAAACCCACCAGCCTCTCCGAGGGAGAAAGATGTGACATTCTGCTTCTGTAGAGATTTACAGCTTTGGAAATCCTATAGAGCAGTTCTACTCTAGCTTTGGAAATCCTATAGAGCAGTTCTACTCTGTCTTACAGTGTGGCTATGAGTCAGAACTGGCTAGAAGGCAGTGGGTTTTGGTTTACCCAGCTGTAGCCATAAGGCTTTTTGAGATTTAAACTCAGAGGTAATGCTTTGACAACTGTCTTCTTCTAGCTGGATAAGACAAATTTACATTTCTGGAGGGCTTTAGCAGCTCAGGTTAGGCTTTTTTTGTTTAATACTTGGTTTCATGGATAAGCAAAACCTTAAAATCAAAGTAAGATGTCTGTTATTAATTTTCCTTTTCAGTACTGGATACCGTGGTGGTGTAATGTTCAAGAGCTACGGCTGCTAATCAAAAGGTCGGCAGTTCAAATCCACCAGGTGCTCCTTGGAAACCCTATGGGGCAGTTCTACTCTGTCCTATAGGGTCACTATAAGTTGGAATGTACTGGAAGGCAACAGGTTTGGTTTTTATTCAATACTATTTTATGGTATTTGACCATGATTTTTTTTTCCTTTTAGAATTCAAAATATTCCTTTCTCCCTTCCTTCCTCCATCTCCCTTCCTTCTCATAATCAGAAACAGAGAGTGAGAGAGAGATAATGTAAGAGGAGGAAAGGGAAAGGAAGGGGAGGCAAGGGGAAAGGCACCTTGTTCAGTATTATTAAGTATTTTAAAATGTTGACCAATCCAAAAAACCAAACCCGTTGCCATCGAGTCTATTCCACCTCATAGCCACCCTAAAGGACAGAGTAGAACTGCCTCATAGGGTTTCCAAGGAGCACCTGGTAGATTTGAACTGCTGACCTTTTGGTTAGCAGCTTTAGCTGTTAACCACTACGCCACCAGGGTTTCTGAAGGTTTCGGAAATGTTGGCAGCAGACTTTAAATCAAACGTCTGCCCTCTAAGTGTGAGGCTCAGAGCAACTACTCTGTTCACATACCTGTGAAGGGAAGAAGATGACAAAGAGACAAAACAATTTTAATTCTCATAGACATTTTGGGGAGAGGGAAGGGAGATTGTGTAGTTCTCTCTGGTGAATACTCATTATCCTGGAATTTTAATGAAACTCTTAAAAAATTCTGCTGCTAAATATTTCACCTGATCCAGTTTTGTATTGATATAATTTAGGGTCCACAAGTTTTAGAACTCCAACATTGAACAGTTCTTCCTTTGGAAGCTGACTTAGTTATCCAGTGCTGCCTTAATAGAAATACCACAAGTGGATGGCATTAACAAAGAGAAATTTATTTTCTCACAGTCTAAAAAACCCAGTGCCGCCGAGTTGATTCCGACTCATAGCGACCCTATAGGACAGAGTAGAACTGCCCCCATAGAGCTTCCAAGGAGTGCCTGGCAGATTCAAACTGCCGACCCTTTGGTTAGCAGCCGTAGCACTTAACCACTATGCCACAAGGGTTTCCTCTCACAGTCTAGTAGGTTACAAGTCCAAATTCAGGGGAAGTCTTTGTCTGTCAGCTCTGGAGGAAGGTCCTTGTCCTCAGTCTTCACCTGGTCGAGGAACTTCTCAGGCACAGGGACCCCAGGTCCAAAGGACGAGCTCTGCTCCGGGTGCTGCTTTCTTGGTGGTATGAGGTCCCCAATTCTCTGCTTGCTTCCCTTTCCTTTTATCTCTTCAGAGATAAAAGGTGGTGCAGACCACACCGCAGGGAAACTCCCTTTACCTTGGATCAGGGAGGTAACCTGAGTAAGGGTGGTGTTACAATCCCACCCTAATCCTCTCAACATAAAATTACAATCACAAAATGGAGGACAACCACACAATACTGGGAATCATGCCCTATCCAAGTTGATACACGTAGTTTGGGGGGGACATAATTCAATCTATGATAGAAGCTGTAATTAGCTCTTGACACCATGGACCTATCCAGACTCTTGGTTATATGCACAGTAAGATTGCACCTACCTTAGGGAGATTAGTGACAACCTCTTTGAACTCTCTACAAATATTTTTTGAATCATTTCTATAGATGCGAGATAGTTCAATCTGAAACTTTGCCCACAAATTCTATGTCTCTATTTAGCAAATTCAAAGTAGGAAATATAAAGAGACAAAGCAATATGAGTTATCACAAGGGTATAAACTTATTGCTGTTGATTCAATTCCAATTCACACTGACCCTATAAGACAAAGTAGAACTGTCCTGTAGGGTTTCCAAGGCTGTAAATCTTTTTTTATTTTTTAGGAAGCTTTCTTTGCTTAGGAAAACCCCTTGATAAATATTTTAAGGAGAGATGAAGCCCAAATGGCCTAGGTCTTCAGGAGCCAAAGCAATAGGAGAGTGAGTCCAAATGCTTTGCCTTAGAAAAGAAATTAGAATTTTGAAGTTGGAAAAGGAAGAGAGGAAGGATGAGCAACATGGAGGGACCCTGGAACCTGAGCTGTAGAAACGTGGCAGAAGACTTTCTGGAAAAAAATCCTGACATTGAATTTAAAGTTGCTTATGTTCACCATGCTCTTGGTTTGTGTGTGTGTATGTGTGTGCTTTAGGTGAAAGTTTACAGCTCGAGTTAATTTCTCATTCAAAAATTTATGCACATATTGATTTGTGCCATTGGTTACAATCCCCACAATGTGCCAGCATGCTCCCCCCTTTCCACTCTGGGTTCCCTGTATCCATTGGACCAGTTCCTGTCCCTTCCTGCCTTCTCATCCTGCTTTTGGACAGGAGCTGACAATTTGGTCCTGTGTATCTGATTGAACCAAGAAGCACATTCCTCATGTGCATTGTTTTTTGTTTTATAGTTCTGTCTAATCTTTGAAGAGTAGGCTTTGGGAATGGTTTCAGTTCTGGGATAACAGAGCTGTAAATCTTTACTGAGGCAAAAACTGCAACATCTTTCTCCAGCAGAGCAGCTAGTGGGTTCACCCTGCCAACCTTTCAGTTAGCAGCCGAATGCTTAACCACGATGCCACCACGGCTCCTTACAAAGGTATAAGAAGCCTATAATTCAATAAGGAAATTATCTTTACCTAGTAGCACAATCTCAGAGAGACAGGAGAATTTTTTTAAAACACCTGGGTAAAAATATCCTAAATTCAACCTTAGCTTGCAAGTCCTGTCATATTGTAGTTTATCACTATGAATGTACAGCTATTCTCAGCTCTAAAATAGCCCTGAAAATTTCATGTCACTTATAAGTTAAGTTTGAATCATGAAAATAGAAAGATTCATAAGTCAGGGCCAAACCCCAGGATAATGTTTCAGTGGGCTCCAGGAGCCTTTGGAAAAAAATAAAATCAGAGAATTGAATCAGTCCTCCAGGTATATTTTGGACAGGATCACAGACTTGAATATTAAAACACTGATCTGATTTAAAGGGGCTTTTAAGTCGTTCTGACAGTAGATTTTTGAAGAAATAAAAACATGAAATTTAAATAAATTTTTGTGGTGCAACCTAAATGCACCTTCACTCATTATTCTTAAATAATATTTAATTTGTCTCTTCTTATCCTAAGGGATAAAGTAGATATTTCTTACCTTTCATTCTTGTTGAAAACTATTATTTAATGCTTTCTGTCAGAATGCAAGTAAGCCAGCTTTGCCTGAGAAGTAGGATCCTGTGAAGCAATCCGGTGCAACATCTCCTTTATTGTCCATATTTTTTGTAGGCAGCCACCATTCTGTTTCCTTTTTTTTTTTAAAGATCTGAGCAAGGAGGAAAATAGTTTTGTAGTGTTTAGGTTGAAAAGGTAGAATGCATACTTCACATAATTTGAAAGTAGCATCCCTCATCTCAGAAATGACAAAAAAAAAAAAAAAAGCCCTATAAAAATAGTCTAGCACCCATGAAATGAAGCACAGCTGTAGCCACACTGTAAAAAAGGGCATTATTTGCTGGAGTACAAGAGTTTGTTCAGGTCTTTCTCTCTACCCTAAAGGCCACTATGAGTCTAATTTTTGTTGTAAAGTATGATGTTGCAGGTAATGGACTTCAGCTTGTATCAATGAACAAAATACGTTGTTTGGCATTGCAATATTTTTACCCGAAAACCTTCATCACTGTGATAAAGACCTGTACTTACTAATTTGGCCCTAAAGATCAATTTGAGTCAACAGATTAAGTACCTTTTCTATTAACCAGACATACAAAGTCTTAGACTCTATTAATTGACTTAGTATCCACTCCATTTTGCTTCTTAAGAGCATATCTGGATTTGCAATTGCTACACATTAAGAATGGGGAAACAGAGGAGATGGGAAAGAGTCTGGAAATTGTATGCCATTTATTTATTCATCCATTTTACATTTATTCAGCAAACATCCTGAATGCCAATTACTATGTACTGAGCCCTCTGCTAATTGATATTGGGCATAGACAAATAAGTAGTCAGAATATTATGATCAGTACTATAATAGTGATACACACAAGGTACCTTTCCAAGAGAAGTGATCATCTCTGCTAGAACAGTTGGCTCACAAAGAAGACATTTGAGCTGCTCTTGAAGAATGCTTAGGTTGATTATGAGAGTAATGCTTGGGTTGATTATGAGAGTTATGCAAGGCTCTCCAGGCAGGGGAACAGAATGAGCAAAGAGGGATGAAGCAACATGACAAGCTTTCAATAACATTTAACAACAAAACACATTTAGATAATTGAAGGGAAAACTGAGAGCAGAAGAGTAGTTTCAGTAATGGGGACAAGGCGGAGTCAGTCTGCCCTGTGTTGCTACGGAGCTGTTTGTACTTAATCTTTGTAAGTCAACACCATATTTGCTATAACCAGACCTTTGGGGTGCAAACTTTAGGGATTAAAAACTTAGAATAGTACAAAGCAAGCCAGCAATAGTGATAACTCAGTCCCTGGCACAGGATGCAGTGATATTTCACTTTACCTGGGAAAGCTTCTGTTGCCTTGCACTGCTCATTGAGCACAACTTCCACATTGTGTGTCCCTTGGGCTTGAACTGCTTTCTGCCCTGACTCTGCTCTTACATCTTCACCAAACATGTTCTAGTAAATGTGTGACCTTTATTTAGTGCAGGCTTGACATTACATTATATTTCTTATTTTTTCCTTGGGCAAACTCTATTCTCCTGAATACCAAGGCACATAATTCACTCAGTTCAATATTTTAACAGCAAAGATCACCAGAGCAGTCTATACCCAAGTTAGAACATAATGAAAAATGCAACTTTATTCTTGTTTCATTGTCTCTCAGTGAAATTTATTCAGTAAGGGTTATTTTCTTCTGCCCATCCATAAAAACACTGGTAGACTTGACGCTTTTTCAGCTTATTCTTAGATGATATACATCCTTATATTCATTTTAACAACCAGTATAGCCACTGTTGAGTAAATGAATGTCATATGCAAGACTATAATAAAAAAGCATAACAAGATTTAACAGAAGTGTTTCTGCCCTCCCAATTCTGGTCTGTGTCTGAACAGAAGCCTAGGTTTCTCCTCCTGTTCCCCATCACCGTCTGCTCTTAAGATTTCTCACACTTGGGATCTGAAGCAATGGAGGATAGGGTATAAGATAGTTATTTGAATTAGTTTCTCATAAATTTGTCTCATCCCTGTATTAGTTATCTACTGTTGTGGAACACATTATCCCCAAATTCAGTGGCTTAAAACAGCACACATTTATTATCTCATAGTTTCTTAAGATCAGGAATCTGGGCACTTCTTTCCTGGCATCTCTAGCTCACAGTCTCTCACACGGCAGCAATCAAGGTATTCTTTGAGCTACAAAAACCAACCAAATCCCTTGCGTCGAGTCAATTCTGACTTATAGAAATCCTATAGGACAGAGTAGAACTCCCCTATAGAGTTTCCAAGAAGCGCCTAGTGGATTCAAACTGCCGACTTTTTGGTTAGCGGCTGAACTCTTAACCACTATGCCACCAGGGTTTCCCTTTGGGGTACAGTCATGTCAAAACTCAACAGGAGAGGATTGGCTTCCATGGTCACTCACTGGCTGTTGGCAGGCCTCACATCCTTGCTGGCTGTCAATCAGAGACATCCACCTCTTGCCACTTGGACCTCTCTGTGCAATAGCTCACAATATGGCATCTGGCTTCTCTCAGAATGAGCAACTGACAGAGGAGAGTCCAAAACAGAAGTCATGATTCCTACTGTACTTAACCTGCAGGAATGTTAACCGGCACATAACAGGATCATTTTTGTGATTTTCAGTTTGAAACCTAAAGGGACATTCTATGATTCCTTCTAGAAAAATATAGCAAATAAAAGACAAAAATTTGCTTAGATGGTAGGGAAAATAATATATTTAGAAAAAATGTACTCTTCAGAGAAAAGAGATATAAATGACATTATTTGTACTTACAGCTCTTTCTTATTTTTAACAATCTTTTACATACGTTGTTCCCTTGTGGCCAGATAAGATGATCTTCCACAATTTTATGGCATGTGGAAGTATATATCATCAGTTCATAAGGAAAATATCATGTCTGTTTAACAGTCTTTTTTTTTTTTTTTGCAAAGGCTAATACAATTTTGTTGTAGAGAAGAAGTACATGGAGATATAAAGTAGGAGGAATCCTATTCTCAGCAGGTGTTTTAGGCCATCAAGGTCTTTTATTAACAAACCATTGATTTTTTTCCCCCATGAAAGAAATCATGGCATAACTTCACTTTTATCTTAAAATTACACTAGATATTATGCCAAGTATCAGTTCTCAGAGAAAGAGTAGTTAGCCAAGAAAAAAGGCAACATTTAATTGCTGTTACAATTACACAACGATGGGATTATGAGCGCTTATGAAAAATAGGACGTATTTTAGAGGAATGAGAAAAGAAACAGTGGTGTCTGATTACAGAAGGTAATAACAAGCATTCATCCCAGCAAACTATTCCTTTCTCTTTGCTCCAAATGATGTCAAAATCTGTTTAGTAAACAAGGGAAGTTGAGTAATAGATTGATGTATAATGACTGAAGTTTCTTTTACTGAAAATGAGTTATAGATTTGGCAATTAGACTTTTCACCATGACTTTTGAGATCATTCGCATGTCAACCTTCAGCCAGAGTAGCAGGGACGGGGGTTTGGGGGCCATAGTTTCAGGGGACATCTAGGTCAGTTGGCATAACAAAATGTATTAAGAAAACGTTCTGTGAGCCACTTTGGTGAGTGGTGCCTGGGGTCTTAAGTGCTAGCAAACAGCCTTCTCAGATGCATCAAGTGGTCTCAACCCATCTGGAGCAAAGGAGAATGAAAAACACCAAAGAAGTAAGGTAAAGATGAGCCCAAGAGACAGAAAGGGCCACATAAACCAGAGACTACATCAGCCTGGGACTGGAAGAACTAGATGGTACCCGGCTACCACCAATGACTACCCTGACAGGGAACATAACAGAGCATCCCTGATGGAGCAGGAGAGCAGTGGGATGCAAATTTCAAATTCTCTTAAAAAGACCAGACTTAATGGTCTGACTGAGACTAAAGAGACCCCAGAAGTCATGGTCTCTGGACCCTCTGTTAGCCCAAGACTGGAATCATCCCTGAAGTCAACTCTTCAGACAGAGATTGGACTGAACTATAAGACAGAAAATGATACTGGTGAGGAGTGAGCTTCTTGGCTCAAGTAGACACATGAGACTATGTGGGCCGCTCTCATCTGGAGGTGAGATGAGAAGGCAGAGGAGGACAGGAGCTGGCTGAATGGACACAGGGAATACAGGGTGGAGAGGAGGTGTGTGCTGTCTCATTAGGGGAGAGCTGCTAGGAGCACATAAAACCTAGTGCCGCCAAGTTGATTCTAACTCATAGCGACCCTATAGGACTGTGTAGAACTGCCCCATAGAGTTTCCAAGGAGCACCTGGCGGATTCGAACTGCCAACCCTTTGGTTAGCAGCCATAGCACTTAACCACTATGCCACCAGGTTTCCAGGAGTACATAGCAAGGTGTATATAAGTTTTTGTATGAGAGACTGACTTGATTTGTAAACTTCCACTTAAAGCACTATATACATATATATATATATCAACCTCCAGTTGGTGAAGCCCAGGGTAAAGTGGTTTCAAAAATTCAGTATTTACTTACTGAACTTCTACCATGTGCTAGGTCCTGTTAACATATAGATCAAAAGAGATAATCTCTGCCCTCAATAAACTTATAGTTAATAAAGTAGGGAGACAGATACACTGATGATGCAATATAGCATACCAAAACCATTACACGAAAAGTTAAAAGATAGCAAAGAGCAGGGAGCACACTGATGCTGTTGTTGTTAGGTACCATTGAGTTGGTTCCGATGTACAACAGAAGGAAACACTACCTAGTCCTGTGCTATCTCCACAATCGCTGTTATGCTTGAGCCCATTGTTGCAGCCACTGCATCAGTCTATCTCACTGAGGGACTTCCTCTTTTTCACTGACCTACTTTATCAAGCAAGATGCCCTTCTCCAGGGACTGGCCCCTCCTGATAACATGTCCCAGGTATGCGAGACAAATACTTGCCATCCTTGCTCCTAATGAGCATTCTGGATGTACTTCTATTTGTTCTTTCTTCTGGTATATCCAGTATTCTTTGTCAACGCCATAATTCTAATGCATTAATTCTTCTTTGGTCTTCCTTATTCATTGTCCAGCTTTCATATGCATGTGAGGCAGTTGAAAACACCCGTGGCTTGGGTCAGGCACCCCTTCATCCTTAAAAATGACATCTTTGCTTTTTAACACTTGAAAGCGATCTTTTCCAGCAGATTTGCCGGATGCAATGTGTGCTTTGATTTCTTGACTGTTGGCTTCCGTTGGCCTTGATTGTGGATCCGAGTAAAATGAAATCCTTGACAACTTCAATCTTTTCTCCATTTATTATGATGTTACTTACTGGTCCAGTTGTGAGGATTTTTGTTTTCTTTACGTTGAAGTATAATCCACACCGAAGACTGTGAACTTTGATCTTTGTCATTAGGTGCTTCAAGTCCTCTTCACTTTCAGCAAGCAAGGTGGTGTCATCTACATATTGCAGGTTGTTAATGAGCCTTCCTCCAATCCTGATGCTGCATTCTTCTTCATAGACTTTGCTAATATTCATAAGGTTTTCATTGGCCAGTTTTTTCAGTAGTAGACTGCCAGGTTCTTCTTCCTACTCTGTCTTAGTCTGGAACTCAGCTGAAAGCTGTCCACCAAGCGTGACCCTGCTGATTTGAAATACCTGTGGCAAAACTTCCAGTATGACAGTAACACCCAAGCCAGTACAGTATGACACACTGACAGACACTTGGTGGAAGAAACACATAAGGCTGCCTAAAGGAGTAGAGGCAGACTTCACAGGCTATGCTTGAGTTTTCTATAAAAGAATAAATGCAAATTTACCTCTTGGTTAAGGGGTGGAAGGACGTTTATCTCAGCCCCTTGGCATACGTCTAGCTTCCCCCGGATTCATGACTTGCCTCTTTTCATTGTATCACAATAGTTCTAAACTTCTATTTATTAGCTTGATTTTGTCCATAGACTCTTCTACTGTGAACTATGCACTCTCCTTGATCTTTCTTATTTCTCACTCCAGGCTTAGAGAAGCATCATCTTCATGGAACACATAAGAGGCATGTGTTCATAAAAAAGCATGGTATGTTCAATGCTTTTCTGGGATATGAAGTTTAAAATGAGGAACATTGCCAAAAGAGACTAGGTACGTAATTGGAGCCTGTTCATCATAGAGGTGTGCATGATAGAAAAAACTACACTTCAGAAATAACAGCTTTTAAGAGAAGAAAACCTTATATGAAGGAGTGATGAAGAAAGTGGTAGCATGAAAGAAATATTCTTCCTAAATTTCCAGATTGATTTAGATTGCTTGAGAAAAACAATAGCTTATTTTCCTATCTTAACAAACCACAGCACTCAGCAGGACTTGCTTCCCTAAATGGAATATAAGCTTTGTAGAGTTCAGATAAAGTGTCTGACCTCAACTTCTTCAGTTTATCTATTACTAGGCACTGCTCAATTTTCAAAGAACAGAAACTTAGAAATAAATGGCTTATCTTTGGAAGATATCAAACAACTTATATATGTTACATAGAAAGGAATGGGCTTTAGATAAGTTAAAATCCTTTTAGTTAAGAAACCATTGTTTTTCTTACCAAAGCACTTAGTTAAAGGTCACTATTGTCCTTTAGGATTTGTAAAAGAGACCTTTCGGAGCTCCTTTTATAGGGAAGAAGAAATCTTGTGAAACGTATGTAGGGTAAGCATTATTTAAAAAAAAAAAAACATTGCAGTCAAGTCAATCCTGACTCATTACGATTATAAAAAAAAAAAAAAGTCAAGTCGATTCTGACTCATAACGAGCCTATAAGACAGAGTACAACTGTCCCATAGAGTTTCCAAGGAGTGCCTGCTGAATTCAAACTGCAGACCTTTTGGTGAGTTAGTAGCCGTAGATTTTAACCACAATGCCACCGGGGCTTCCCGTAGCTACGACAGTAAATCTAAAATTGTTTTACTTTTGCATTATCCATATTAATGTTGAAAAACTAGAGAAAAAATGAGGTTTTTCTTATTGGTATTGGTGCCTAGGCTTCTTTAAGCATCCGGTTTAATTAGTCCATTGCTTCTTGTATACAACTTACTTTCTGATGGTGACTTGGGCGTTTGTATGAGATACTTTAGGAATCACTTCTGTATATTCAAGCAGTAATCATGTTAATGATAACTTTGTGGCCTAAAAGAGCTATTTCAACCTTGTACGAGCTCCAGGTCATTTCTGATCACTGCAAGGCATCATTAGTGTCACAGAAAGTTAGAATATTCCGCAGGTATCCTAGATATTCACATTAATAGCTTCCTGGGTGCCAATTATGTTATGTCTTTAGGACAGTCAGAAAAGAATTTTTAATTAAAGAAATAGCTAATAAAGATTGAGGAAAAAATAGCTAATAATTTAAGCAACTGCACTTTCTTATTTTATAGTTACTGAGAGGCTACATTTTATGCACCCAGTTCCCTGAGTTAGATTTTCTGTAGGCCACAAAGATGGTATAATAGTGATATTTCTGTGATGTTTCTGCTAATCAAGCACTATACACAGGTTAAGGAAAATCTGATAGGTTACATACTTTGACTCTGTCAAATTCTTCTGCATGATTATAGATATCTATCATGACTCTAAAGCTCCACACACAGCCTGGTAAAATATGTAAAAGTAGTAAGGTGACTGTGATTCCCCAGACTCCTATCTAGTTAACCTTCATCTGTATATCCTATTCATCTTTCGCTTCATCTTTTTACTCCTAATGCCTCTAGCTTTGCCATCCTGTTGCTTTTGCTTCCATGGCTTCTGTCTAGTTTTCCGCAGATTCCTTCATTGTATCACAACAGTTCTAAACTTCCACTTATTAGCTTCACTTTGCCCTTGGAATCTTCCACAGTGAACTGTGCACTCTCCTGGGTCTTTTCTCATTTCTCACTCCAGCCTTTCAGATCTGGACACTATTCTCTAACTGGCTTCTGCCTACCAATTTATAACCTGAAACTTTATTCTCTCACCATTTACTTTTTTTTTTTTCCCCCCACTTTTGATGTGTTTGTATAGACTTTCAAAAGAAATAAGAACCATTAAAATTAATTTCATGTCATGAGTAGTTATTTCCAAAGCTAGGTAGTTCTAGACACTACATAATTTTCCAATGTTTTAAAATATAATATGATACCAGAAAGATAAAATAATCGTTTGAGTTCACCAGCTTTAATCCCCAAAGTCTTATAAAAATCTGTATTAATTGGTAAAAAAAAATGACATAAACACATGTAGAATACTTAGAAGTCTTACAAATTTAAGGTAGTCAGGCACCATGTTTGTTGAGTATTTGAAATCCATGTAAGAAACAATCATTGTCGTGAACTTTATATAAGTAAATCATGTTTTCCTATAACTGTCAAATACTCCTCTAATATTTGCAGATCCATACATTTTCTTCCCTTTCTTTCCCACACAGCATTACATATTTTGCACATTTAAGCCATGACCAATGATGACCAATAACAATCTCTGTCATTCATTCTTTAGGCATCTATCTGTTCTAATAAAAATGCCAGAATTCTCTACTGAATTTATTTTAAAGTTCACAATCTTATTTTACCTAAAGGGCAATGTAGAGGGAGAGAAATACTGAAAGATTCCAAGATAAAAAAGAAATGCTGAAGGAATTTCAAAAGATGAAACTCTCATAACCATCTTTGCTGCCTTCCTGTATGCACAAAAATGTTTAGAAAGCTTGTAAGAACATATTTTAATATATACATATACAAATTTATAAATTATGGTTGAGATCTCTCTTAGTACCTGTAAAAGCATTTAAGGAATTTTTTTTAATATTTTAATAAGGACATCTAGATAAACTGTGGACTTTAGATAATAATAGCATATCATTATTAGTTCATTATAACAAATGTATTACCCTAACATAAGATGCTAATAATAGGGGAAACTGGGCACGAGATATATGGGAACTCTCTGTAATATCTTTTCAATTTTTTTGTAAATCTTAAACTGTTCTAAAAAAGAAATTCTATTAAAGAAAAACAACATCTAGTTGTCCATATATTATAATATTTGGTACCATCCTTTTTAGTGTACTCTTATAAGGGAAATTGTCATCATTGGCCATAATTCACGAATTCTGCCCCTACCTCCACAACAATCAGAATAATTGCACTTAACACAGTTACAGCAGCAAGTCTAATTAATATAAAACCGTGTTTAAAAATGTTAGTGTTGTTATAGGAAACAGGCAAATTCACTTTTTCTCAGATAATGGAGTCCTTGCTCAAATGACTTTAGATGACTGAAGAAATCAACTTTTCCATTGATTTCTCACACCACATGCACACCTTATGGGTGTCCCCAGTTGGGTAATTTAATTTTCCCCCAGGAAACTCAAATGTCACTTTTTTAACCCATCTATCTTAAGGAGAAAATAAAAACTCAGGAACCAATTCCACACAGAGGTGAAATACTAGGAGTTGAGGCTCCAAGGAAAGAAATGGGGTAGATATTTTTAAACTGGAAATCAAAGTCAACAGAATGCTGGTAATATTTAGGCAAATAGGTTAATCAGTGTGGTTTTTTTTCAGTAAGAAAACCTCCTCTGAGTATGTTAGGTGCCCCACTCAGAATGATGGCACCCTTTGTCGTCATTTTTAGTAAACCACGTCTGCACCACTGTCAGCTGGCCAGGAACCCATGTCAGGATTCACCAGCTGGATGCCAGCCAGTCTCATTACGAATTTTTGGCTCCTACAGGAAGCACTTATCATTTCATGAACAGGAGAGAGGTTTATATCCTTATGCTTGTATTTAGCACATTTCTGCTTTGTGAGGTACTTATGATTTTCCCATTTCTTTAGTTTTCCTTCTTATCTTCAACAAGTCTGCCCTTCTGTTTGGAGAGGGTCTCCCTTCCCAGTCAGTTATCTAGTCCCCTGAAGAAATTCTTCTCTGTGACTACCCATTGGTTTGTGAAAAGCACAATTGTTTGACATAATGCTTAAAAGTGAAAGGTGACCCCATTCAGAAATATCTCCTCCCTCCAAGTAATTATCTGTGTGTAAGTAAGGCAGCAGAAAACTTTGTAGGTCTCTTATTATAAACCTTTCCCTCTGAGAGGAACCTGGGTGAGATGAGTTACAAACTATAGCAAGATAGGCAAGAGAAAGTGAAGCCTAGATTTTTCTTGAAGTAGACTTAGGCTCCGGCCTTTTTGTTATAGAGGAGACAGACAGTCATAGATCTGAGGTCTAGGCAGCCGTGATATTTCCTTTTCTGGAGGATTATTTTATCTGAGCATGGTTATTAAGGAAATAGGAAACAAGTTTTTAATTGACTAGGGCCTAGTATGGTAGAGAAAACCCAAACTTTTGAGAGAAATATTAAGTATGGCCCTTGAATTTATTAAAAGGCCTTGAACACCTTAGTGTCATTTTGTTTCAGAGCAAGTTTTAGAATTCTAAAGCAGAACGCGTGGAGCCAAGATGTTGGTAGTTCAAATCCACCAGCTACTCCTTGGAAACCCTATAGGGTTTCTGTCCCACTTGGTCCTGGGGAAAACCCTGGTGGTTCAGAGCTAAGGCTGCTAAGCAAAAGGTTGGCTATTCGAATCCACCAGGCAATCCTTGAAAACTGTATGGGGCGGTTCTACTCTGTCCTGTAGGGTTACTATGAGTTGAAACCGACTGGACGGCACCTAACAACAACAACGCAGAACACAATGTCCAGGTTATTTCCTTGTGTGAGAAGTTAAACAAAATGACATTTCTAATAATTAAAATGTATTAAAACACTAAAATACCGGGAATTAAGGATTCCACAAAGTAACTGGAGTGATGTTTTTCTTTAACTTCTGTGTTAAATTAGCACAGTTTGTCAAAATATTACTGGTTTTAAGTGAGCTATGATTTCCTGAAAGTGAAAAACTTATAAATACAGGTGAAGAAAGTCATAAAATAGTATCTGAATGTTGTGGCTTTGGCCACCTACAGTATTAGCATTGTTATTTAGCTGTACAACCAAATAAAAATATAAAACCCTCAGAAAAGTAACTAAATATCAACATTTCTAGGATGTGCACATTCAGACTCAGTCCTGTTCAAAGTAGCAAAATATCACAATTTTTATATTTTTTATTTGATTCCCATTTCCCTTGATCTCTCATAAATTGTAATTCAGACTGTGATTTCAGTGATCTGCACTTTATTAGTGTAAAGTTAGCAAAGGATAATCTGAAATTATTCTCTCAAAGACATTAACACATTAGTATAATTATGGGGTACAAAATATACCCAGAGACAATATCCCACAGCAGAACAAGGTAGTTCATTTCATGTTTATTACTATTGCTCCTGCAGAAAATAAAATATTAGTCCTTTTAGATTTATATCAAGGGAGCCCAGTGAAAGAAACATACTCATAACTTTTAAATAGTATATTTAACAATATTTCTTTACTTACTAATATAAATAAATATGATACTCTCAGTTCTTTTGCATTTTCTTAATTGGACACATATATGCACAAAGGTAGTATTTCAAAATGATGGTCTTAACTGATAAAGTTGCATGTTTCCACAGAGTTCTTGTCTTTCTATTTCTGGTCTGGTAATCACTGGTAATTACTGTCCTTTCTCTTCTTATATTAAAGTTGGTAGAATAAATTCTTGTGAACATAAAAAGGCCAAGGATAAGTGGCATTTGATATCAAAGAGCATCCTTCCTGAAAGCACAATGTACGATTTGAACAAATCATACTGTACTAAATATTTTTAAGCTCTTTTATCTTAATTCAGTCCTAGAACAGAAATATGTATTTGTTATTTTCTGAAAACCCAGAGGCCATTAAGAGAAAACAAAAATTGTCTACCTGGTCTTTGTAGCTAATAGCGTACAGCCCTGCAAATTGTAGAAGCTCAGGGCAGTACTATCATCTTCATTTAATATTGTTGCAATAGCCAGTCAACCATTAAATAAAAGTTTCTGAAATCCTGGTATCTCCTCTTATTCTTTTATTTTTAATTAAAGCTGCAGAGAATCATTGATTGAAATGTCTTTTATCCTCTTGTTGCTTTTTTTTTTTTTTAACCTCAGCCTTTTATACTCCTCCTTAATCACGAATGCAAATAAAATTCAAAGTGTAATCAGCAGCTGCTGAAAGAGAGCACTGAGCAAACTGGGTTGCCATGGGAACCATGAAGTCAGTCCTTGACCAAAGAATAATACCTGGTGTGTGTGTGCGTGTGTGTGTGTGTGTGGTTGTGGGTGTAAGAGATAGAGATGTCCGCATGCATGCTTAACAACAATTTACAAAGAACAACTGGTGATATGCCAAGGTTTTTTCTTTCCCTCCGCCCCAACTAAATTGTTCATTTTTAGGCACTTAAAGGTGAATGAATAAATTCATCCATTACATCGAGTTAGTAAGAGGTTGCTTCACCTTTGAGACTGGATAGTCGTATCCTTGTTGAAGCTACAGGTATGAAAATACTACTATTAGACCAGAACAGAACAGAATAAATATTGAATACCTTCCTTTGCAAACATATAAGCAATTAATGCAATTATCGGGCATATTATTGCTATCATTATCCTTGCCTTCACTTCTTTAGCAAGCATTGCAGCATTTTAATTTTATTTTCTCCTGGGAAAAAATTATCTCCTACTCTAAGCTTCTCGGGGGAAAGTATTGTTAAGCTTTTTAAATGTTAAATGCAAAGGTCATACCTCTGAGGGATTTTCATCTGTGAGTAAACACATTCAGAGGAAAAAATGCTCCCCATCACTCTTTTCAACACAAATGTGCTTCTAAACTGAGTGCCTCAATGCTTGAGCATCTTAGTTTGGCATATAATGGCCATTGCTGGTGATAATATGATTACACTCTGTTAGAAGAACTTTATTAGAACTCATTTGTATATGTGTATATATAAAAATTCATAATAGTTGAATTCTGTACCTTTAGTTTTGCTCTACACTGTCAATACTTTGGGAGACAAAAGCGTTCCTGATTAATAAGAGGTAAAAACGCTTGCTTTGCTTCTGGAGAATCTGAATTTAAGCCTGGAACAAGACACAAGGACAGATCATCAACCAGTTCCCAGAGGCACCAGGGGAGATGTTTCGTCTTTCTTTTCTATCCTCTTTTACCAGGAGGCAGTGATGCTGTCTTTCCTTTTGTTCATATAAACTTGTGCCAGGAAGTGGTTCATTTTTATCAAGTTCTGTCTTCACCCACCCTGAAAGATAAATCGCTGTGATTCTTTCAGCTTTGCAGTTGAGAAAATGTAAGCATAGAAAGTTGAGTGACTTGTCTAGATCACGGTACAAGATATTGACAGGAGAGAATTTAGAATTTACTTCTGAAAGGTGTGACTTCCAAAGAAGGTTTTACTTTCTTCTTGACTTGATAAATTTGAATTTAAGTATAGGGAGTTGGCAAGAAGGTAACTAATTTAAGTTAGTAGAATATAGAATTAGCACTCCTATCTTTTGTAACTAAAATGCTTCAAGAAAACCATGTATACTGACCCGACTAAGAAAGAAGACAGAGAATGTACTAAGCATTTCATTTGTGCTTTTTCACTAGCTTTCTTTATTTTCACTTATCTGACCACCCATTGCCACTGAGTCAATTCTGACTCATAGCAACCCTATAGGACAGAGTAGAAGTCCCCCATAGGGTTTCCAAGGAGCGATGGTGAATTTAAACTGACAACCTTTTGGTTAGCACCCAAGCTCTTAACCACTGCACCAACAGGGCTCTCTTACCTGACCAGTTCTTCTTAATCCCAGTGTTTTGCAGTGAGCGCTTCTGTTCTCATCACTATCCTTGATTGTCACATCAATCACTTTCCCTGAGCTGCCTTAGGCAATCATTGCAAACTTGTTTTGTTCTAATTGGCTCAAGTTGGTAATAGTATTAAAGATGGCACATTAATGTTTTTATTATTAACTAAGTAAAGAAACAATTTATTTTATGTGGGTTCTTTAACAGATTGTGTTTATTTCTGATGCCTCATTTGAAGTATAGTTTAGTTTCCTTGGATATCTATCATTATATTAAAAATACGTTTAAAAAAATGTTACCGTGATGGTAGAACTTAAATCAAATTGGCCAAGATTCTTGTCTGAGTACACTCCTATTCTATTCATTATTATGTCTGCATCATGAAGAGGGCAGCTCTTGGTAACATATTTTGTAACATTAATTGATACATACATATATATGGCAATATAGAAGGCCATTTATTTAAAAATCAAGTTAACATGACTCTGAGCCTGAGCTTCTAAATTATAAAAAGTCCATTCTTCTGGTTTCTCCTCATCAGATATTCCCCAGGCACTCTAGGGCTGTTTCCATTCCTGGTTTCTATTCTGGAATGTTTCATCAGTCAGCCTAAGGACTCCATTCTCCTCCACTATTGCTGCAGTTAATCAGAGCTGCAGAGGGTCAGCAACAAAATCCAGGGCTGTCTTAACAGTGTGAGAAAAAGTGCCCGTTAAACTTTACTATTTGTACTCCCTTGTAGCACTAACAGGATGGCACAAACAGATTGCACCCGGCTACAAACCAAAAGGTAGCCCCACCCAATGGTCCCATGGAAGAAAGGCTTAGTGATCTGCTTCCGTAAAAATTACAACCAAGAAAACACTATGGAGCAGTTCTACTCTGTAACATATGGGATCATCATGGGTCGGAATTGACTCAATGGCAACGGTTTGGTTTTTATAGTAGTATCTCACGTTGTTACTGTCAGAGGAAGTAGCCTCAGCTACAATGGGTGCCAGGAATAAATCTCTCCTACTAAATTTCTCAGAGCTTTGGTGGTACAGTGGTTAAGAACGACCTGGAGAACAACCAGTGTTTGAATGCCACGTGTCTGTAACACATTTCTTAAAGTCTGGTGGTTTTTTGTGTATTCATGATAATCGTGTGTGTGTGTGTGTGTGTGTGTGTGGATTGTGGTCACCAACAGTTCAGTCTAGATTTTTCTGGACAGCTATTTTTCCCCTTATTTAAGGGCACAGTCTTATCAAAGTGAGAATCCATTGACATTAATAAAGTGAATAAGCGGCTAATTTGCATCCCTGTGTGCAACCAGGGCATGCAGTTTAAAGAAAAGGTCACCTTTTCTAAGACAAATGGATGATAGTAGTCCATTATTTGTGTAGCTAAAGAGACTCTCTAGGTAACTTAACCAAAATAAAGGTAATGATGCCTTGACCTCAAGTAACTGAAATAACCAACCACCTAATCAGCTCTTTTTTTTTTAATCAGCTCTACCACATTTTGTTAATGTAAATTAGAAAGCAATCTCTGCACAGACAGAGGGAAAGTGGATAATGCCAAAAAAGGAACAAAATTTTACATTCCAGAGATAAGGTACCAGTAATTATAGTCCTCTGTCCTGCCAAACTGCCCAGGTATAAAATTCTTTTAGAAGTTTCTGAACTTATTCTTCAAAAGATCTCAAAACTGATCACTTACAAATAATTTTGCAAGTGTCTTCCTGTTGGCTAGGATCTAATTGTTACTGCTTTCCAACAGAAACCCAAGGCTAAGTTTTAGCAATGTTTTCTTTTAACATTTTCTTTTTTTTCATATTGCACAGAATAAATTTTTCTAAGTGGCTTCAAATCTTTACATAAGAGAGACAGATTGTAAAATTAATATTGTGAGGTTCCATCAAGTCGGATCCAATTCATAGAACCCTACTTACGACAGAATGAAACACTGCCCAGTCCTGCACAGTATTCACAATATTTGCTATGCTTAAGCCCATTTTGCAGTTACTGTGTCAATCCATCTCTTGAGGGTCTCCCTCTTTTTCACTGGGACGCTCTACTTTACAAGCATGATGTCCTTCTCCAGGGACTGGTATCTCCTGATAACATGCCCAGGGTACGTGAGACAAAGTCTTTCCATCCATGCTTCTAAGGAGCATTCTGGCTGTACTTCCAAGATGGGTTTGTGCGTTCTTCTGGCAGTCCATGGTATATTCAATATTCTTTGCCAATGCCATAATTCAAAGACATCAATTCACAGAGGAAACTATAATACACATGACCTAAAACAATCTAATGGACTCAATTCACTCAAAATTTTAAATATTTTTATTAAATGAATTAGCTTCTAGTATTGCCTGTAACCCAGGGATTTAACAAACAACAAACACACACATTATGTTGAGAAATAAAGTTTTAAGACTTTTTAGAATTTAAGTTGCTCGAGTTGACAAGCGCCATACATATTCACTGAAATGCCTTGCTAGTGTCTAACTATAGGCTGCCCTTGTAGCTCATCTGAAGTATAAACTCCTTTCCAATGGGATCATGAAAGGGTCTCCGTTATGCTCCACTCTTCTGCAACAGTCGCCATTTGAATTCATACTCTTAATTTACGACACGCTGCTTTTCCCTGTCCTTTGCTGCCTTAATGACACCATCATCTCCTGAACTCATTAAGGTCCCACATAGGTTTATATGTGTTGCAGTGACATCTTTATCTTTCAGAGCAGTTTGGAAATCTGCAGGAGTGTAGAATTGCTACAGATGGACCGTTATGCAAAACTGAGTATATCAAGCTTTCCCTTAACTGAAAAAGAAAGTATTCCAGAAAGTAAAAGAGACATATGCCCTAGCTATAGATGTTGGTTTATGGGGACAGACCTGGACATGATTGTTTTGTATTAGCACCTTTGAGGTGGCTGATCATTTGAATTTATTTATGGTTTTAAGAGGTCTGGAAGAAGAACCATGCTGATAATTTACTTGATTATAAACCTCCTTTTCTCAAAGGAGGTAATATAAAGATCAGAATCAGCCAGTGCTTGATTGAAATAGGAATATAAATGAAGGAAAATGGATTGCATCTTTATCCTGAGTGGACTGAATAAACATTGAATGAAAGAATAGCATATCCGAAGATTGCATTAAGCTTAAGTCAGGATCTTCTTCTAAATGGAATGATCTGAAATTTCAAGGCGAATAATGAGAAGAAGGTCTCAGTTCCACTACTCCCAATTTCTAATTACCCCCTTCAAATTACAAATAACTACCTTACTTTTAATACAGTGTTCATTAGTAAAAGGAGCCCTGGTAGCACAATGGTTAAGTGCTCGGTTGCTAACCAAAAGGTTGGTCGTTGTAACCCACCAGCAACTCCACAGGAGAAAGATGCGGCAGTCAATTTCCATAAAGATTGACAGCCTTGCAAACCTTCTAATCTGTCCTACAGCATTGTAGAGTCAAATTGGCTCCAAGGCAGTAGATTTGGTTTCTTTTGTTTTGATTCATTAGTAAGAATTTATTCCTTTTCAGAAGTTGTAACTTATAGGATAAACTGAATTGGAAACTAAGTAGTGCCAATGTCACCTATGAATAGCATATAGTTTACAGTGGAGTTTCAAGTTTCAATGGATATAAATAGCTCAAAAGTCATCTCAACGGGGAAAAATAGCAGGAAGGAAAGAGGGTTGAGTTTCATAGCTCCAAACTAGTAGTTTTCAACTTGTGGTTCTGGGACTAAGCTCATTAGAATAATTCAGTGATAAAGCACCCTTATTATCATTGGCCACATTTATTCTAGCAAACATTTAGCAAGTAAAGAACACAGAGTATGTGTGCAAAGGAGCCTGGAGTCTTTGTTGTTAGGTGCTGTCGACTCGGTTCAGACTCAGTGAATCTAAGTATAACAGAAGGAAACACTGCTTGATCCTGTGCCATTCTCACAATCCTTGTTATGCTAGAGCCCGTTGTTGCAGCCACTGTATCTATCTTGTCGAGGGTCTTCTTCTTTTTAGCTGATCCTCTACTTTATCAAGCATGATGTCCTTCTCCAGGAACTTGTTCCTACTGATAACATGTCCAGAGTACATGAGAGGAAGTCTCGCTATCCTTTCTTCTAAGGAGCATTCTGGCAGTACTTCTTCCAAGACAGATTTGTTCTTTCTTCTGGCAGTCCATGGAATATTCAGTATTCTTCACCAGCATCACAATTCAAAGGCATCAAGTCTTCTTTGGTTATCCTTTTTCATTGTCCAGCTCTCACATGCATATGAGCTGATTGACAACACCCTGGCTTGAGTCAGACACACCTTAGTCCTCAAAGTGACATCTTTGCTTTTTAACACTTCAAAGAGTTCTTTTACACCAGATTTTCCCAATGCAATATGTCATATGATTTCTTGACTGCTGTTTCCGTGGGTTTTGATTGTGGATCCAAGTAAAATGAAATTCTTAGCACCTTCAGTCTTTGTTTATCATGATGTTGCTTGCTGGTCCAGTTGTAAGGATTTTTGTTTCATTTATGTTGAGGTGAAATCCATACCGAAGGTTGTAATCTTTGATCTTCATCAGTAAGTGCTTCAAGTCCTCTTTACTTTCAGCAAACAAGGTTGTATCATTTGCATATTGCAGGTTGTCTTCCTCCAATCCTGATGCCCTGTTCTTCTTCATACAGTCCAGCTTCTTGAATTATTTGACCAACATACAGATTGAATAAGTATGGTGAGAAGATTCAACCCTGAAACACACACACCCTTTCTTATTTTAAACCACTTTGTATCCCCTTGTTCTGTTTGAACGACTGCCTCTTGGTCTGTGTACAGATTCCTCATGAGCACAATTAAGTGATCTGGAATTTCCATTCTTTACAGTTATCCATAATTTATTATGAGCCACACAGTTGAATGCCTTTGCATAGTCAATAAAACACAGGTAAACATCTTTCTGATAGTCTCTGCTTTCAGCCAAGATCCACCTCACATCAGCAATGATATTCCTTGTTCCAAGTCCTTGTCTGAACCCATCTTGAATTTCTTTGCAGGTCCCTGTGGATGTACTGCTGTAGCCACTTTTGAATGATCTTCAGCAAAATTTTACCCACGTGTGATATTAATGATATTGTTCCAAAATTTCCACATTCTGTTGGCTCACCTCTCTATGGAATAGGTACAAATACACATCTCTTGCAGTCGATTGGCCAGGTAGCTGTCTTCCAAATTTCTTAGCATAGACAAATTAGCACCTCCAGCATTACATCTGTTTGTTGAAACATCTCGGTTGGTGTTCCATCAATTCCCGGAGACCTGTTTTTCTCCACTTCCAGTGTAGCTTGACTTCTTCCTTCTCTACCATTGGTTCTTAATCACATGGTACCTCCTGAAATGGTTGAACATTGACCAATTCTTTTTGACACAGTGACTCTGTGTATTCCTGCCATCTTCTTTTGATGCTTCCTGTGTCATTTGCTGTTTCACCCACAGAATCCTTCAAACTTGCAATCTGAGACTTGAATCTTTTCTTCAGTTTTTTTCGTGTGAAAAATGCCAAGCGTATTCTTCCCTTTTGGTTTTCTGACACCAGGTATTTACACATTTCATTATGGTACTTTACTTTGTCTTCTTGAGCCACCCTTGGAAATCGTCTTTGCAGCTCTCTTCATCATTTCTTCCTTTCCTTTTAGCTATTCTACATTCTAAAGCAAGCTGCAGTGTCTCTTCTGGCATACATTTTGCTCTTTTTTTTTTTTTTTTTCTTTTCTGTCTTTTCAATGACCTCTTGCTTTCTTCATATATGATGTCCTTGATGTCATTCCACAACTTGTCAGGTCTTCAGTCATTAATGTTCAATGTGTAAAATTTATTCTTGAGATAGTCTCCAAATTCGGGTGGAATATACTCAAGGTTGTTCTTTAGCTCTAGTGGACTTGTTCTAATTTTCTTCAGCTACAATTTCAACTTAGTACAGCAAGTAAAAAACATAGAATACGTGTGCAAAGGCACCTGGAGTGAAGAAAATCTCAATCTTAGGAAAACTTTATTTCTGCATGACGAGTATATATTTCTCATTGACCTCTAACTATTCTTTAAATTACTTTTCTAGGATCAAATAGAGATATAGTGAAGGAAGCATGGAATTTATTGCCCTTCAATTTCCCATCTGATGCCAGTTGGCTGCATCTTGCTGTGTTTCCAATTGTTTAAATTCAAGTATTTTATAGTGTAAGATAATTAGAGTCATGACATTCTTTTCTTTTTCTGCCATCTGAAACACAAGTATTTGCCAATAGGATTGATTACTATAATAGAAATTTATTCTGGGTTCAACATAATGGGCATAATTTGATAAATCCTAAGTAAAAAACGTTTTTTTCTGGTTTTACAAAATAGAGGTGGCAAGATTAAGAATGTAAATAAAAACAAGAAGGAATTAAAGGAGGTGCAGCTCTGTGTAACTGAAGACAACCTCAGGAAGAGACCAAAAGAAACTCGAAAAGTAATTGAATCTGGAAAGGGTTGTGTGTGCATTAGGTGCTGTTGGGTACATTTTGACTGACAGGGAGCTCCTGTGACAGAAGAGAACCACTCCCTAAGGTTTTCTAGCAGTAATATACGTATATATAAACCTGTTGCCTTCGAGTCGATTCCAGCTATAGCAACCCTACAGAACAGAGTAGAACTGCCCCGTAGAGTTTCCAAGGAGTACCTGGTGGATTTGAACTGCCGACCTTTTGGTTAGCAGCATTAGCTCTTAACTACTACACCACCAGGGTTTATGGGTGTGCTGTGGTGGTTTTAGAGCTACGGCTGCTAACCAAAAGGTCGGCAGTTCGAATCTACCAGGTGCTCCTTGGAAACTCTGTGGGGCAGTTCTGCTCTGTCCTGTAGGGTCTCTATGAGTTGGAATCCACTCAACATCAACAGGTTTTTTGGTTTGGTTTATATATGTGTATGTTTAATTATTTTTAAATTTCTAATTAAAAGTATCTTCCACTTGGCTCATTCCAGATATTTGCTTTTCTTTATCCAATGAAATTCAGTGTACAAGTTCAGTATATTAAAATATCTGCATTATAAATGAGATTGCTACTGCTCAATTCACTTTGGTATCAGAATGTTAGCAATAATCACTGCATCAAGAAGACAGGGTATTCAGTCCGTTCTGACACTGTATAATCATTTTCATTGCACTTTCACATAGTAGAAAGATACTTGTGTTATAAAATTTCCCCAAAAAATGCATTCTTTTTCTAGCAACACCAGGAACTCACAGTAATTTGAGCTTGCTAAGGGGCAAATACTCATAATGTAAATACATCAATCAAGTTAATGCAAGGAGCACTCTTTCGTTTGATAGCATTTGACATACGTGTGTGAAATGCAGAAGCATAATTAAGGGAAATGAATATAACATGTTAATATTCCAATCTTGAGGACAACAAGTTTGAAAGATTTCTCCAACTTTTGCAAATGACTGAAATTAAAGTCAAATTATCTGAACAAATGAATTGTTTCATTTCGGACTAAAGCAGGTTTCTTAAATTTGCGAAAATTAACATTTTAGACTAGATATTTTGTTGTTGGTAAGGTGCCCTGTGCATTGTAGGCTGTTTAACAACTTCTTCTAGCATACTTGGAAACCCTGGTAGTATAGTGGTTGAGAGCTATGGCTACTAACCAAAAGGTCAGCAGCTCGAATCTACAAGGCGCTCCTTGGAAAGCCTATGGAGCAGTTCTACTCTGTCCTCCAGGGTTGCTATCAGTCGAAATTGACTTGACAGCAGTGGTTTTGGATTTTGTAGCCTACTCACTAGTGCCAGTAGCATCCCCTCAGCTGTGGTATTAAAAACATGTCTCTGTTGTTGTTAGGTGCAACTGAGTCAATTTTGACTCACAAGTTACATGACCTCATGTAACAGAGTAGAACTACCCTATAGGGTTTTCTTGACTGTACTCTTTACCTAAGCAGATCATCAGGCCTTTCTCCCCATAGAGTGGCTGAGTGGGTTCAAATTGCCAACCTTTCAGTTAGCAGCTGAGCACTTAACTGTTATAGCCAACAGGGCTCCTTAAAAATGTCTGTAGACATTGTCAAATATCCCCTGGGTAGCAAAATTAATGCTGGGTAAGTACCACTGAACTAATGGTGGAATCAAATTATTTTCAATTTTATGTTGGTGGATTTGGTCAATTTAATGTCATGGCTCATGAGAAAAATAATATTTTTCAGACATGATAAATATTGGTTTGGTTAACATTTTTCTGTGAAGAAAACCTTTTTATTATTATTATTATTTTCAATTTAAATGCATACACTGTGCCATGTGCAAGGATAAATGAGTGAAACAGTTCTACTACTCAAAAAAGCTCTTAAAATTTCCTCATCTGTTTCCCAAAAAGAATGATCTATGGGAGCAAACAAACAAAATGTACCCTCAGAAGTTTGTTTCTGTACTATTGTCTCATCATGGCTGGACAAAACAGGATCACTAAATGTGTGAACCTAATACTTCTACCTACTATATTGCTACTTCCTCTTTCAAATTACCTAGAAATAGTCATCTTTAATATTATTTTCCACGTCATTCAAAGTGCCCACAAACTTTCTTTTTTATTACTTTTTCAAAGAATTTGTTTCTTTGTCCGCTAACATTTTAAATTACGACTAATAGGAAGTCTATATTTAGTCAATGCACAGCCAGATATTTTGATGGAAAGAATTTGCTTTGGCATGAAATGCGGGTGTTTATTTGTAAACCTCTCTGTGTATGTAATTTGACAGCGTTTTAGGCTCTCCACTTAATGAGGTTAACAGCAGCCTCAATCTCCTGAGTCCAGTCAATCTGAAGCTGTCTCTATACATGTTGTCATAGCTAGGTTTTTTCATTGGGGAAATTAAAAAAAAAGAATTGACTCTTCAAATTGTAGAGAAACTTTCTTGCTTATCCTTCTCAAGCTCCTCTCACCCTTATAGTTAGTAGATTTCTGACTACTATTACCTCCCAACAAAATAACGTCTTTGAGTAGAAGAAAATACTAATTGACTTTTCTTTTTTGAATAATCAAAATATTTGAATAAATATATATATTTTTTCAAAAGTGACACATTTTCCATACTAGAATCAACCTTTATATAAAAGCGTAAGTATATAAAGAAGTAGAATGTCATTTATATTCAATTTGAAGAAAATTGTAATTGCAAGAGGCCGTAACTACTCATAGGTTGAGCTAGAAGAGGCAGGAAAAAATATGCCATTGCAAATTCTGTAATAGGTATTTTTCAAGAGGCCTGTTTTTACTCATGCTCTCTTTTCTTAGATCCTTGTTTTATTTTTTTAAGTATATTTACAGAATTTTATAGAAGCCAGTTTGACTAGTTGAGGAGATGATGGTACATTATAGGTAAATTGAAATACTATTTTAGGAACACATTTTCAATGCTATGCACTAATAAAATTTCTCTTATTTATTTTTTTTTAAAAAATGCCTCAAAATATTAGGGGCTTGCAACAAAAGCATTTTTTTTTTTTTAAAGTTTTATTTTACTCGTGTGTGCGTGGGCAGGGATGGCTCTGATTCAAGCTGAATGACAGGCTTAGGTCTGCTTCACACGTCTTTCCTCTGGGCAGCAGCCAGCCAGGACATGCTCTTCTCATGATGAATACCAGAAGCACAAGACCACAAGCCAAATCATAGCTGCTGGCATTCCACTGGCTGCAGCAAATCACATGGTGAAGTCTTATATATCAATAGGCAGGGAGATAAACTCTGCTAGCAATTCCAGTAATGGGGCTTGCAAAGTTATGTGGCAAAGGGTACAGATGTACAATTCTTTTAAGGAAGGGAGACAAGAACTGGGAATTCCTGGAGACACAAAGGACATAATTGTCAAAGCAGACTCATCGACTTGCAAATATTACTCAAAACCCACTTCTATGAATGATTGGCAAAGGATACAAGCAAAAACTAGACACAGATATAGCATTTCTCTCTGGAGGGGTCCCCAAACCTGTGAGATGCAGCTTCCTAACACCCCTTTTTCTACATTGGAATGCATTTTGGTTTCAGAGTAACAGTTGAGCACCAACAATATGTGTGCTGTTTTTGTTGTTAGTTGCAGCCAAGTCAATTCCAACTCTGATGATTTCATGTGTGCAGAGTGAAAGAGCGCCGTAGGATTTTCAAGGCTGTGATCTTCCAGAAGCAGAGTATCAGGCTTGTCTTCCAAAGCATTTCTGGGTGGGTTTGTACTGCCAACCTTTCAGCTGGAAGTCAATTGCTTAACCACTTGGGTCACCAGGGACCCCAAGATATGTGCAGCTTCTTGGATTTCACACTAAAGTAGAGAAGCTAGGTAACAAACGTCCATTGTCCAGTCAGCAGTGTCCTAAACCAAAAAATAAAAAACCAAACCCAGTGCCATCGAGTCGATCCTGACTCATAGCGACCCTATAGGTGTCTTAGGAATCCACAAATGCCACGTTTATTTACAAATATTGCTGATTTACACTAAGCAATCTAGTTAGGTTAGCCATTTCCTGCAAAAGCATTCTTAGATGAGAACATCTTTCCTGGATTATCTCAGCTAGTGAACACCATTAGAATATTTGCAAGGAGGCCTGGTTAAAGTCTGTCTATATTGCCCTCTCCCAGTAGGGAGTAAGGCAGTTACAGACCTGCTGTTAATTCTTTTCTTTCTAGGAAATATAGTCATGCTAAGAAACACTATTTAAAAAACTAGTTTTGGTTTAAGATTATCCCATTAAAATAAAATCTAAATCTTATATACCTAAGTGTCTTAGTCGTCTAGTGCTGCTATAACAGAAATACCATAAGTAGATGGCTTTAACAAAGAGAAGTTTATTTTCTCAGAGTGAAGTAGGCTAAAAGTCCAAATTCACGGCATCAGCTCCAGAGGAAGGCTTTCTCTCTCTGCCAGCCTTCTCATCAATCTTCCCCCAGGCTAGGAGCTTCTTCTCGCCGGGACCCGGGGTCCAAAGGATGCACTCTGCTCCCAACACTGCTTTCCTGGTGGTATGAGGTCCCCAACTCGCTGCTTGCTTCCCTTTCCTTTCATCTCTTGTAAGATAAAAGGTGGTGCAGGCCACACCATACTGAAACTCCCTTGACATTGGCTCAGGTATGTGACCTTGGTAAGGGTGTTACAGTGCCAGTCTAATCCTCTTTAACATAGAATTACAATCACAGAATGAAGGACAACTACACAATACTGGGAATCATGGCCCAGCCAAATTGATACACACATTTTGGGGGGGGACATCATTCAATCCATGACACTAAGTATAAAATATGCCCTATATGTAACTAGATAACATGTTCAATTGGTGATGAAATTTCAGGTGATTGTTACTGTCTTTTCGTATTTTGTATTTTTCAAAATTATAAAATTAGATGAAGGAGGAAGAGGAAGAGGAGAAGTAGTATATCAATTATAGATGAAGGTTCCTAGAATCTATACAGACATCTCTGTAATGTCTTTCTGGCAAGAAGTTGAAGGCAGCAGTTTATGCATTTAACAAAGATTAGGATTAGAGGTAATTATAGACTGTTCTCCAGTACCTAAACTCCCCTGGTGATGTGAACACAACATAAAGACAAGTATCACAATTTTTTTTTTTTTTTTTACTTTAATTCTTCCTGATATTTCACTCATTGGTCTAATGGCTTCATTCACAGTTAAGAAAGTGCACCTACAGAATCCTCAATATTGCTACAGAACAAAAAAATTGTTATATTCTATAGTTTTGGGAATTGCCTATTGCAGTGTTGGGTTGAGTGAACATATTTTGTACTCTTGCGAGGAACCAAACTTGGCCTTGACTCTAAAAAAACTTTTATTTATTCAGAAAAGGAGGCCGTTTCTAGATCAGCATTACATACTAATACAGTGTTTATTACTGAATTATTTTTCTATAACTTATCGCTATCTTTAAAAGTCAAATTAAAATTCCATCTAACTATCAATGAAATACAGGTTGCTACTAGACAGAGTCAGAATTGACTCAATGGCAAGCGGTTTACTGGGCAGAGTAGCTAACACTAAACCGGTTTGGTCAAGATAGGAGGAACCCTTGGGAATCAGTAATTGAAGACCGAGTTTACGCAAACTTCCAGATTCTTTTCCTTCATCCCATTTTTGTTTCTCACGTATAAATCTTTAAAGGAAAGGAAATAAGCATCATTTTCCAGTTGTGTTCTATGGCTTCTACAAATATTTGATGTCATGCTTTGAAATTTATTAGCATATATTTAAAGACATTTCATTTTAGTTATTAAGCCATTTGTTTTTCTTCTAGTTTTCATTGTTTTAAGTTTCTATAAAGAATTAATGGAAAAATAAGCTCATTTCAAGTTTTGTTATTTGTTTCTGTTAAAGATTTGGTGGATCAATCCGTTATTTGTTTTGTAAATACGAATGAACTCTCCAAATGTAACAATGTTTTAAGTTATTTAAAACACTGTTTTAAACGTATGTATGTCTTATTTAGTGGTAACTATTTTTTTTTTATTATAAGACATACATATTATATTTTATTGCAAAGTGAAAGGAGAGAAATGAGGGCAAGAAAATGGGTTCAACTTATTTTCTTCATTTTTTGAGACAATAATAATAAAATTTATTATATTTTTCACTTAACCAATGAGTGGAGAAAGTGAATTCTATGGATCAAAAGAGAATGAGACCCTAGTTTTAAAATTAGAGTCCATGTTTAAAAAGGTATCTCATTTAAATTCGTATTAAAAAAGAAGAAACTCAGTGTGTGTCATTGACACTGGTTTCTTTTCAGCACGATCATACTGTTTTAGCAAGATGTTTCAGGGACAGTTTGTACAAGTTTATTTACTCACAGTGAGAGAAGATTTCAAGCTGATAGCTTTAATTATTTTAGCTGATTCCTGTGATTGCATTTATGAAGGGGGCAAAAGAGGTGACTTTCTGTAGTTTATTACTCCCAGACACAGGTCACGTGTAGCTTGAGACATGTCCTACTTGGAAATTCAGTTTAATTTCTTTAAGAACATGGCTATGAAAAGAAGGCATGTAATCTATCAGCATTTTGGGTAAATTAGGAAACCTAAAAATCAAAACTACAGCTTGAGATGCCAGCAGGAAATGACAAGCCATTTATAATTTGCTGGAATTATGGCATAAAACACAGCTTTACATACAATACAGATAACATATAATACAGATTACATATAATAGGTGATCAGTAACCATTTGTTACATGAATAGTGGTTTAAAATTTCTTGGACTAGCATAACAATTCATTTTCTTTATGTTTCCTTAAGCTCCCATCTCCCCTTTCTAATACCCAAGCTTACTGCCTCTCTTTCTGAAGCCCATTCCATTAAAAATTCAAGTTTCATAACAAAGGATACCATATACTGAGCACTCAGTGCGGTATTAATTCATTCTGTTCTTATAGTAATCCTCAATTATGGATATTGTTATGATTCCTAATTTACAAATAAGGAAAATAAGTCTTAGAAGTTACATAACTTTCCTAAAGTCATGTAACTATAAAGCCTACGAACAGAAATAAAGCTCAAATACCCTAGTTCCAGAGCCCACACGTGTAACCAGCCACCACAGGAGAGTTTAGATTTTATTCTGTCTAAACATCACTGAAATAACATTTGTTATCTCTCTCTCTGTTTGTATTATAGACTGCATAGAAAATCAGCATGGAGTGGTACTAAGATTTATGAAGAAAAGTAATGCATGATAATTTGAATACATTTGTTTCGTCTCATTACTATTAAACCTGTACACAGCAAACAGGTCGTTATTTGAAGAGGATGAAAGTGATTGTAATCACTATTCCTGGGTAAACATGTGCCTGGAAAAACAGTTACTTAATCGGTAGTTCTCTCTGCACTGAACACATAAATGACTACTCTTCCATGTCATTTATAACTCCTAGCGCTCTATGCAAGTCCCCCTTTTAAGCTAACACTACAAGCCCTTCTTTGATTACTGCACTACAAGTTGAACTATTTTCTATGAAGTTGTCCAGGATACATTTTCTGAAATTATACTTCCATTAGTTTTTAAAGTATCTGTTTTGCCGAGCTTGCTTATGGCAGCCCCATTTCAGCTCATACTAAAATAAATGCAAGCCTGTCTCATAATGGTCTGTTTTCTCTATTGTCTTTACCAAAAGAAGGAAAAGCTCATTATTTTGCATCCTTCCCCTGCATTCTAGGATATCTGTCTACCCCTTCCCCACTTACCAAAATCAAACTCTCTTTCGGAAGCTGTTTCAAGTTTCTTCAGCAAGCATTTGTTAAGTCTGGACTCTATGCAAATAAAAACTAATAAGAAAATTATACTATTTTTGAAGAACTTAAGGAATGATGTGTTTTCTCAGCAAGCAATCCCACAAATAGTTCAGGCCAAATTTGATCCAACTCACATGAAAATACATGCCCCATATGAACCCTAATAATATTTACATATTTATTTATATGCTTTCTTTTAAATAAATGCCTTGTAGTCTATATCTGATTAATAATGGGTGCTCTTCGCTCCTCAATACAACTCTAAGCTTCTGAAGAGTATAGACTATGGACTTAACACGTGTTTTGTATTCCTTTGGACATGTCCTTAATGGCTGATTGATTCAATGATTATAGGTCTAACTCTTCAAGTGGTTATAATCTTTAGTAATAAATTGACTCTATCTATACAATATCATTAGTCAGAACAAGGCCAACCACTAGGACCCAAAATGAAGAAATAGAAGATTTTGATCAACTGTTGCAGTCTGAAATTGATTGAACATGCAATCAAGATGCATTGATAATTACTGGTGATTTTAACGTGAAAGTTGGAAACAAAGAAGAAGGATCAATACTTGGAAAATATGGCCTTGGTGATAGAAACAATGCTAGAGGTCAAATGACAGAATTTTGCAAGTCCCAACAACTTCTTCATTCAACAACTTCTTCACTGCAAATACCTTCTTTCATCAACATAAACGGTGACTATACACATGTACCTCGCCAAATGGAGCACACTGATATCAAACTGACTACATCTGTGGAAAGAGATGATGGAAAAGCTCAATATCATCAGTCAGAACAAGGCCAGGGCCGACTGTGAAACAGACCATCAATTGCTTATATGCAAGTTCAATCTGAAACTGAAGAAAATCAGAGCAAGTCCATGAGAGCCAAAATATGACCTTGAGTATATTCCACCTGAATTTAGAGACCATCTCAAGAATAGATTTGAAGCATTGAACAATGGTGACCGAAAACCAGACGAGTTCTGGAATGACATCAAGGACATCATCCATGAAGAAAGCAAGAGGTCTTTGAAAGAAAGGAAAGAAAGAAAAGACCAAGATGGATGTCAGAGAAGACTCTGAAACTTGCTCTCGAACGTCGAACAGCTAAAGCAAAAGGAAGAATTGATGAAGTAAAAGAGCTGAAGAGAAGATTTCAAAGGATGGCTCCAGAAGACAAAGTAAAGTATTATAATGACATGTGCAAAGAGCTGGAGCTGGAAACCAAAAGGGAAGAGCACGCTCAGCGTTTCTCAAGCTGAAAGCACTGAAGAACAAGTTCAAGCCTCGAGTTGCAATAGTGAAGAATTCCATGGGGAAAATATTAAATGACGCAGGAAGCATCAAAACAAGACGGAAGGAATACACAGAGTAATTATACCAAAAACAATTAGTCGATGCTCAACCATTTCAAGAGGTAGCATATGATCAGGAACTGCTGGTACTGAAGGAAGAAGTCCAAGCTGCTCTGAAGGCATTGGCGAAAAAGAAGGCTGCAAGAATTGATGGAATATCAGTTGAGATGTTTCAACAAATGGATGCAGTGATGGAGGTGCTCACTCGTCTATGCAAAGAAATATGGAAGACAGCTTCCTGGCCAACTGACTGGAAGAGATCCATATTTATGCCTATTCCCAAGAAAGGCAATCCAACCGAATGTGGAAATTATAGAACGATATCATTAATATCACACGCAAGCAAAATTTTGCTGAAGATCATTCAAAAATGGCTGCATCAGTATATCAACAGGGAACTGCCAGAAATTCAGGCTGGATTCAGGAGAGGACGTGAAACAAGGGATATCATTGCTGATGTCAGATGGATCCTGGCTGAAAGCAGAGAATACCAGAAAGATGTTTACCTGTGTTTTATTGACTATGCAAAGGCATTCGACTCTGTGGATCATAACAAATTATGGATAATGTTGCGAAGAATGGGAATTCCAGAACACTTAATTGTGCTCATGAGGAACCTTTACATAGATCAAGAGGCAGTTGTTGGGACAGAACAAGGGGATACTGATTGGTTTAAAGTCAGGAAAGGTGTGCGTCAGGGTTGTATTCTTTCACCATACCTATCCAATCTGTATGCTGAGGAAATAATAGGAGAAGCTGCACTATATGAAGAACGGGGCATCAGGATTCGTGGAAGGCTCGTTAACAACCTGCGTTATGTGGATGACACAGCCTTGCTTGCTGAAAGTGAAGAAGACTTGAAGCACTTACTAATGAAGATCAAAGACCCCAGCCTGCAGTGTGGATTGCACCTCGACATAAAGAAAACAAAAATCCTCACAACTGGACCAATGAGCAACATCATGATAAACGGAGAAAAGATTGAAGTTGTCAAGGTTTTCATTTTACTTGGATCTACAATCAACAGCCATGGAAACAGCAGTCAAGAAATCAAAAGACGCATTGCATTGGGTAAGTCTGCTGCAAAGGACCTCTTTAAAGTGTTGAAGAGCAAAGATGTCACCTTGAAGACTAAGGTGCGCCTGACCCAAGCCATGGTATTTTCAATCGCATCATATGCATGAAAAAGCTGGACAATGAATAAGGAAGACCGAAGAAAAATTGACCCCTTTGAATTGTGGTGTTTGCAAAGAATATTGAATATACCACGGGCTGCCAGAAGAATGAATAAATCTGTCTTAGAAGAAGTACAACCAGAATGCTCCTTAGAAGCAAGGTTGGCGAGACTGCATCTTACATCCTTTGGACATGTTGTCAGGAGGGATCAGTCTCCGGAGAAGGACATCATGCTTGACAGAGTACAGGGTCAGTGGAAAAGAGGAAGACTCTGGACATGTTGTCAGGAGGGATCAGTCTCTGGAGAAGGACATCATGCTTGGCAGAGTACAGGGTCAGTGGAAAAGAGGAAGACCCCCAATGAGGTGGATTGACACAGTGACTGCAACAATGGGCTCAAGCATAACAACGATTGTAAGGATGGCTCAAGACCAGGCAGTGTTTCGTTCTGTTGTGCACAGGGTCGCTTTGAGTTGGAACCGACTCGATGGCACCTAACTACAACTAACAACATCTATACTTCAGAATCTCTCAAGTAAAAACTTAGAGTCCTGTGAATAATAGTAACTGTAGTAATGTATAACACCTTACTGTCAAAAAGGGCTTTCAGATACATGTTTTCCTTCGTCACTAGCAAAATCCTGATGAGGCAAATAGAGTATAATGATTACAGTTTACTTCATTGATATTTGTCATAGGGAAAAGAGATAAAACAGGTTTGAAATGAAATCTCTAAAATGATGAAAGTGTCATTATGGTATGATCACTATGGATAAAACATTTCTTTGCGATTGGTACATCTATCTCTCATTAAAAAAAAAAATTCTGTGGCTATCAGTTGTGGGAAGTGTTCAGGACGGTATGAAATAGCACATGCTGTCAAGTGTAAAACATCGCAGTGCTTATGGGAAGGCATAGGGAAGAGAATGTCATCATAAAAAATGTGATTTCTAGAGATTGCCTCCTTGATATATAGCCATGTGAATTCTCATTTCTTTGTCAAACAGGTCTGACCTATCTATGAAAGAGAGAAAAACCTCAGTAATCTGAGTATTATGCTAGAGCTTTTCCTTTTCTCCTTTTTTGGGGAACAAAAGGGGGGTGTTATATTTAATGCCCTAAATATGTTAATTCAAAAGAAAATGGTTCATTTGCAACCAGATAAACCTTTTTAAAAGGACCATAAGCCCTTCTGCAGTAAAACATATTCCAAAATGCCAGGGCATTTTAAAGAAAGAGCCCTGGTGACACGGTGGTTAAAGCCCTTGACCACTAACCAAAAGATTGGCTGTTAGAACCCACCAGCTGCTCAATGGGAGAAAGATGTGGCATTGTGCTTGCAGAAACTTTACAGCCTTGGAAACCCTATGTGTGAAGTTCTACTCTATCCTGTAGCATCCCTGCAGGGTCCCTTTGAGTTATAATCAGCTTAAGGGCAATGGGTTTAGTATAAATGAAAACAATCATGTTGGCTTGATTGTAAGCCTACAAGAGTAAACCAATTCTTCAATAGCATTCAACCCAGCACAGAAACAGGAAAATTAAAATACCTGTGTAACAAATCAACACAGAGGTATGCAAAGCCACTTTAAAAAAAAGAGAGGAAAAAAAATTCAGGCCAAATGTAGCCAATTGAGTTAGTATGTGATAACTAGAAGAAAGATTGGTCAGTAGTACCCGCTGCTGTTCAGTGGATTCCAACTCACAGTGACCCTATATGACAGTAGAATGGCCCCATAGAGTTTCCAAGTAATAGAAGCAAGGAAAAGAGATTGAGAGAGGAAAATATGTCAGTACGGTGTCTCCTGGGAGAGGTACCTTAGAAACTATCTGATCTGATTATCACCTTTATAAATGGAGAAACTGAAACCGTGAGGGACAAAGTGATTTTGCCCGAGGCCCAGTACTGATTCACATTTGAACTGGGACTAAAATTCAGGATTGCTCATATACTCCCTAGGTCTCTAGGTTATAAAGTTAACACACTTCTCCATGGCTTTTCTTTGAAAGCAAGTTTGTAGGCAATAAGATTTTTTGTTTTGTTTTTTTTCTTTTTATGTGCTGGTGTGAATGGTTAGGAAGATTGTCACGTCAGCCTAGTGTTTTGATTTTATATCTTCTCTTAGAAGAAACATTATCTTTGTATGTTTAAGTGAATTGCATGCAAAAGAGAATTAGTGTCAAAGATTTAAATACAGCCTTTTTGAAAGAACTTGCAAAATGCTGTTTAAAAAAAAACAAGAGAAAGGAATTCACGTGACTTAGTGAGAAGCTGTCTTCTGGAAAATTTGTCACAAATTTTATGCTATACGTTTCAGGAATTATCTCCTTTCACTTCATAATTGCTGCTAGCAGGGGCCAAGCTAACTATTACACAGTGTTTCTGACCTCATGCACTGTTCCATGGCTCTGTAAAGAACATAGACATTTTTTTTTCCCCTTCCAGAAATAGAAATGCTTCTGAAACCATGTTGAAAGCCATTATCAGTGAAATTAGAATATGATAACAAACTGCAGATGGTAAAAAAAATTACTTCCCGGCAAAAAAATAAATCCAAGTGCATTTTATGCTATTTAAAAAGTGATTACAAGTAAATTGTAATAGTGGTGATGGATTCATGAATGGATAACTGCAATCTGGCTCCTACTGACAACTATATGTTTTAGTCAGATCAAGAAAAATTGTAGATTAAATTAAAATTGATAAAAGTGGGTGAGAGCTCTTACAATGAATTGTAAAAGGGAAGAACGCAATCCACAGTTCTCAAGCTAAAGGAACTGAAGAGAAAATTCAAGCCACAGGCTGTAATAGTGAACGATTCTAAGGCAAACTATTGAATGACATAGGAAGCATAAAAAAAAAAAAAAGGAAGGAATACACAGAGTATTACAAAAAAGAATTTGTCACGTTCAGCAATCAGTAGGTAGTATATGATCAAGAACTGCTGGTACTGAAGGAAGAAGTTCAAGCTGTACTGAAGGCATTAGTGAAAAACAAGCCTCCAGGAATTGATGGAATACCAATTGATAGGCTTCAACGAATAATAGATGTCATGATGGAAGCGCTCAGTCATCTAGGTCAAGAGACTAACTAGAAGAGTTTCACATGCATGACAGTTTCAAGGAAAGGCAGTCACACAGAATGCAGAAATTATAGAGCAATGTCATTAATATCACATGCTCCCAGAATTCTGCTGAAGATTATTGAAAAATGGATGCAGCCATACACTGATAGGAAACTTTCAGAAGTTCAAGTCAAATTCAGAGGACAAGGAAAAAGAGGTATTATTGCTGATGTCAAATGGATTTTGACCAAAAGCAGAGAAGCCAGAACGATGTTTACCTGTGTTTTATCGACAATACAATGACATATGACCAAGTGGATCATAACAAATTAGGGATAACATTACAAAGAATGGTAATTTGAAAACACATAATTGTGCATATGCTGAACCCGTACAAGGACAAAGAGACAGTCATTCAAATCGTGTAAAAGGACATTGAGTGGTTTAAAATCAGAAAGGATGTGCAGTAGGGTTGCATCTTTACTCCTTACATTTTTAGTCTGTGTGCTGAATGACTAATTTGACAAGCTGGACTATATGAAGAAGAATGTGGCATCAGAATTGGAAGAAGATGCCTTAACAACTTGTGATATGCAGATGACACAACCTCGCTTGCCTAAAGTAAAGTGGACTTGAAGCACTTACTGATGAAGGTCAAAGACTACAGCCTTCAATATGGATTATTCCTGAACATTTAAAAAAAAAAAACAAAAAACTTCACAACTGGTCTGATAAAAACATCGTATTAAATAGGAAAGAAATTGAAATTGTCAAGGATTTCACATTTTTGGGGGTCAACTATCAGTGCACATGGATGCAGCAGTGAAGAAATCAAACAACATATTGCCTTCGGCAAATCTGCTACAAAAGATCTCTTTAAAAATTTAAAAAGCAAAGATGTCACTTTGAGGATTAAGTTGCACCTGACCCAAGCCATGGTGTTTTCAATTGCCTCATATGCATGCAAAAGTTGGACAATGAAAAAGGAAGATTGAAGAAGAATTGATGCATGCAAATTGTGGTGTTGGAAAAGAATATTGAATATACCACAGATTGCTAGAAGAATGAACAAATCCATTTTGGAGGAAGTACAGCCAGAATGCTCCTGAAAAGTAAGGATGTCAAGACTTGATCTTGCTTACTTTGTACATATCATTGTGGAAGACCAATCACTACAAAAGGACATAATGATTGGTAGAGAGTCAGCAAAAATGAGGAAAATCCTCCATGAGATGGATTGACACAATGGCTGCAACAATGGGCTCAAACACAGCAAAAATTGTGAGTATGGCATTGCTCTGGGCATTGTTTTGTTCTATTATACCTAAGGTCACCATAAATGGGAGCTGACTTGAAGGCAATTAACAACAACAATAAATTGGAATATACTACAGAATACACTAGGAGTCCTTAGGTGGTGTAAACGGTTAACAAGCTCAACTGCTAACTGAAAGGTTGGAGGGTCAAGTCCACCCTGAGAAACTTTGGAAGAATGGCATCAAAATGAATTTCTGAAAAATTGGCCATTGAAAACCTTATGGAGCACAGTTTTACTCTGACACACCTGCAGCCACTGTTTGTTAGAACTGAAGAGATGGCAACTAGTAGGTTATTTTTGTTGTTGTTAGGTGCCATCGAGTCGGCTCCAACTCACAGCGACCTTATGCACAACAGAACGAAACACTGCCCGGTCCTGAGCCATCCTTAGAATCGTTATTATGCTTGAGCCCATTGTTGCAGCCACTGTGTCAGTCCACCTCGTTGAAGGTCTTCCTCTTTTCTGCTGACCCTGTACTCTGCCAAGCCTGATGTCCTTCTCCAGAGACTGATCCCTCCTGACAACATGTCCAAAGGATGTAAGATGCAGTCTCGCCAACCTTGCTTCTAAGGAGCATTCTGGTTGTACTTCTTCTAAGACAGATTTATTCATTCTTCTGGCAGCCCGTGGTATATTCAATATTCTTTGCAAACACCACAATTCAAAGGGGTCAATTTTTCTTCGGTCTTCCTTATTCATTGTCCAGCTTTTTCATGCATATGATGCGATTGAAAATACCATGGCTTGGGTCAGGCGCACCTTAGTCTTCAAGGTGACATCTTTGCTCTTCAACACTTTAAAGAGGTCCTTTGCAGCAGATTTACCCAATGCAATGCGTCTTTTGATTTCTTGACTGCTGTTTCCATGGCTGTTGATTGTAGATCCAAGTAAAATGAAAACCTTGACAACTTCAATCTTTTCTCCGTTTATCATGATGTTGCTCATTGGTCCAGTTGTGAGGATTTTTGTTTTCTTTATGTCGAGGTGCAATCCACACTGCAGGCTGGGGTCTTTGATCTTCATTAGTAAGTGCTTCAAGTCCTCTTCACTTTCAGTAAGCAAGGCTGTGTCATCCACATAATGCAGGTTGTTAACGAGCCTTCCACGAATCCTGATGCCCCGTTCTTCATATAGTGCAGCTTCTCCTATTATTTCCTCAGCATACAGATTGGATAGGTATGGTGAAAGAATACAACCCTGACGCACACCTTTCCTGACTTTAAACCAATCAGTATCCCCTTGTTCTGTCCCAACAACTGCCTCTTGATCTATGTAAAGGTTCCTCATGAGCACAATTAAGTGTTCTGGAATTCCCATTCTTCGCAACATTATCCATAATTTGTTATGATCCACAGAGTCGAATGCCTTTGCATAGTCAATAAACCACAGGTAAACATCCTTCTGGTATTCTCTGCTTTCAGCCAGGATCCATCTGACATCAGCAATGATATCCCTGGTTCCACGTCCTCTCCTGAATCCAGCCTGAATTTCTGGCAGTTCCCTGTTGATATACTGATGCAGCCATTTTTGAATGATCTTCAGCAAAATTTTGCTTGCGTGTGATATTAATGATATCGTTCTATAATTTCCACATTCGGTTGGATTGCCTTTCTTGGGAATAGGCATAAATATGGATCTCTTCCAGTCAGTTGGCCAGGAAGCTGTCTTCCATATTTCTTTGCATAGATGAGTGAGCACCTCCATCACTGAATCTATTTGTTGAAACATCTCAATTGATATTCCATCAATTCTTGCAGCCTTCTTTATCACCAGTGCATTCAGAGCAGCTTGGACTTCTTCCTTCAGTACCAGCAGTTCCTGATCATATGCTACCTCTTGAAATGGTTGAGCATCGACTAATTGTTTTTGGTATAATTACTCTGTGTATTCCTTCCATCTTGTTTTGATGCTTCCTGCATCCTTTAGTATTTTCCCCATGGAATTCTTCACTATTGCAACTCGAGGCTTGAATTCGTTCTTCAGTGCTTTCAGCTTGAGAAACGCTGAGCGTGCTCTTCCCTTTTGGTTTCCAGCTCCAGCTCTTTGCACATGTCATTATAATACTTTACTTTGTCTTCTGGAGCCATCCTTTGAAATCTTCTGTTCAGTTCTTTTACTTCATCAATTCTTCCTTTTGCTTTAGCTGTTCGACGTTCGAGAGCAAGTTTCAGAGTCTTCTCTGACATCCATCTTGGTCTTTTCTTTCTTTCCTTTCTTTCAAAGACCTCTTGCTTTCTTCATGTATGATGTCCTTGATGTCATTCCACAACTCATCTGGTTTTCGGTCACCATTGTTCAATGCTTCAAATCTATTCTTGAGATAGTCTCTAAATTCAGGTGGGATATACTCAAGGTCATATTTTGGCTCTCATGGACTTGCTCTGACTTTCTTCAGTTTCAGCTTAAACTTGCATATGAGCAATTGATGGTCTGTTCCACAGTCAGCCCCTGGCCTTGTTCTGACTGATGGTATTGAGCTTTTCCATCATCTCTTTCCACAGATGTAGTCAGTTTGATATCGGCGTGCTCCATTTGGCGAGGTACATGTGTATAAATAGTCGCCGTTAATGTTGGTGAAAGAAAGTATTTGCAATGAAGAAGTTGTTGAATGAAGAAGTTGTTGGGACTTGCATAATTCTATCATTTGACCTCTAGCATTGTTTCTGTCACCAAGGCCATATTTTCCAAGTATTGATCCTTCGTCTTTGTTTCTAACTTTCACGTTAAAATCACCAGTAATTATCAATGCATCTTGATTGCATGTTCGATCAATTTCAGACTGCAGCAGCTGATAAAAATCTTCTATTTCTTCATTTTTGGCCCTAGTGGTTGGTGCGTATATTTGAATAATAGTCCCATTAACTGGTCTTCCTTGTAGGCATATGGATATTATCCTATCACTGACAGCATTGTACTTCAGGATAGATTTTGAAAAGTTCTTTTTAATGATGAATGCAACACCATTCCTCTTCGAATTTTCATTCCCAGCATAGTAGACTATATGATTGTCCAATGCAAAATGGCCAATACCAGTCCATTTCAGTTCACTACTGCCTAGGATATCGATGTTTATGCATTCCATTTCATTTTTGACAATTTTTAATTTTCCTAGATGCGTAATTCATACATTCCAGGTTCCAATTATTAATGGATGTTTGCAGCTGTTTCTTCTCATTTTGAGTCATGCCACATCAGCAGATGAAGGTCCCAAAAGCTTTACTACATCCATGTCATTAATGTCAACTCTACTTTGAGGAGACAGCTCTTCCCCAGTCATCTTTTGAGTGCCTTCCAACCTGGGGGGCTCCTCTTCCAGCAGTATATTGCACAGTGTTCCACTGCTATTCATAAGGTTTTCACTGGCTGATGCTTTTCAGACAAACTGACAGACACATGGGGAAACTAGTAGGTAGGTAGTACTTTAGAACAATTTTATGAGTTTTGATGGTTGCTAAAATAAAGCATACAAATAGTTATTTTAATTCGCTTTAAAACCAAAATGAATTCAATCTTAGAATCATCTAACACATATAGTTAAAATATTATTTTAATCACATAAAATTTCAGGCACTTTTAAATACTGACTAAAGAGGTAACATAATGTAGTTGACATATTACTACAGCAAAAGCTCCCGTTATTACTTAGGGTCACTATGAGTCAGAACTAACTGAACAGCAACAGGTTGTAATGGGTTAATTTATTACATATGGTATTCAAACTTTCACGGAAAATTTACTTAGCCAAGCACAGCTGGATTTAAAAAATATGCACAACCTCTGCTCATATGAAGTTATGAAATGTTAGTCCCATTACAAAGAAATATCAATAATCTAAAATAGTGCTCAAGGGCTGGGACCATGGTCTCAGGGGACATCTAGCTCCATTGGCATAACATAGTATATAAAGATAATGTTCTATATCCTACTTTGGTGAGAAGCATCTGGGGTCTTAAAAGCTTATGAGTGGCCATCTATGATACTCCTTTAGTCCCACCCTGTCTGGAACAAGGGAGAGTGAAGAAAGCCAAAGACAAAAGGGAAATATTAGTCCAAAGAACTAATGGACCACAACTACCACAGTCTCTACCAGACTGAGTCCAGCATAACTAGATGGTACCCGGCTACCACCACTGACTGCGCTGACAGGAATCACAATAGAGGGTCCTGGACAGAGGTGGAGAAAAATGTAGACCAAAATTCTAACTCACAAAAAAAGACCAGACTTGGAATATGGTCCCTGGACACGCTTTTAACTCCATACTAAAGCCACTCCTGAGGTTCACGCCTCAGCCAAAGACTAGACAGGCCCATAAAACAAAACAAGATTAAATGGGCACATCAGCCCAGGAGCAAGGACAAGAAGTCAGAAGGGGACAGGAAAGCTGGTAACAGGGAACCCAAGTTTGAGAAGGGAAGAGTGTTGACATGTTGGGTTGGCAAACAATGTCCAAAACAAAATGTGTATTAATTGTTTAGTGAGAAACTAATTTGCTCTGTAAAGCTTCATCTACAGTACAATAAAAAATGGTAAAGAAATAAATAAAATAGTGCTCATTGTGCATGCTAAATAAAACTTTTTTTATGAAGAACAGATTCTTCTCACTTTGTCCCTCTTACTATTGTTAGATTCATTTAGGATTCTTCTTTATCAAAAAGAGTGAATCATTTCTCTGAAAGAGGCATACTTTAAAGTAACCAAAATTAAGCCTGTATGGCTAAATGAACTAGCCTACTTCACAACATGTCCACACAGGAGATTAGACTATGGCTATACTCTTTACTTAACTAGTCATTCCTTCTCCATTATTCATCGAGTGCCTGCAATTTACCAGGCTCTGTTCTAAGCTTTGAGGATAAAGCAGTGAACAAAACAGGCAAAGCTGCTGCTCTCCAATAGTTTGTATTCTAGCAGAAGTCAGTGTAAAAACATCAAAACAAACAGATATTTATAATAAGGTCAGACAATGATAAATGTTAAGGAAAAAGCAAGGTAGAGTTATGAGATAGAAGGTAATGGGATGCTACAGAAGGAGGAGGTGTAAAAGCAAAAGACTAGAATGAAGAAATTAGATGTAAGGATATCTGGATAATGAGTAGATTCCTTTGCTTGTTAAAGGAAATAAGAAGCAAAGCGGATGAATGGAAAAGCACCGAGGCCCATGAGGCTGAATCAAAGTGAGCAAGGCCAAAACTGGTTGGGGTTTAGGTCAGTGAGGTATCCAAGCATGAGATTACGTAGGGCTTTTAGGCCATGCTAAGAAAGTTTCCATAAATAAGAGTGATTTTTGTTCATATAATGTGTGTACCTAAATAACTTTGTGGCAAAGGAATAAAATATTAGTAAAATACAATGATAATCCACGGTGATATTCAGAAGCATTGTCCTCGTTCTAATGAAAAGTATTTTTTCTTTGATTACATTTTTAATGTGCAAGTTGCTAGGGTTTCAAAAAAGCATTGAAAAGACTCAGTGTCCAAGGCAGAAGGCTGGTATGTAAACAAAATTACAATGAAATAGATGTTTATAAAATTATATAGGAAGAACCAAGAAGTGGTTATCCTCACCCTAAAAACAAGAGGAAGCCAAATAATCTGAAAAATCATAATTTTTAGAGCCTGTAACTTTTCTCAAACCAACCAAGGAAGCCAGATTCCAAAGAGACACAAACCCTTCAAGAAAGACAAAACATGAACAGTCTGGCCTTTGACAGAACACAGAAGTGACTACCTCCCATGAAGCCTAGAAAGAATCGGCTAGTAGAATTTTAATGAATTCTAAAAGACCAAATGTGAGCTACTGTGCTAGTTTGGAATAGCTGGGCAGCCCAGACCAGTGGGAGTTTGTACTCATTTGTACACTGTTACTATATGTCTAAGGCTGGGTTCTCTGGAGAAGCAAAACCAGTGCAGCATATAAATTTTATATATAGAAAGAGATTTATATAAAGGAAATGTTTCATGCAGTTGTAGAGGCTGGGAAGTCCCAAGTTGGTGGGTCAAGCTAGAGACCTCTTCTGACTCACGTAGCCAAAGGTGCTGGCGAATCCCAGACTGGAAGGTCAGATTGCAGGCCTCTGGCTCACAGGCTGTGGAGGCCAATGAATCCCAAGATGGGCTGGTAAGATGGCAGGTAAGCTGCTAGTTTAAGTCCCAAGAACCAGAGATCAGAAGAACAGGAGCCAGTTGCAGGATCCAGAGCAAGCAAAAGCCAGTGAGCCTTGCCACAAAGTCCACCTATACTGGATGCAGGCCACACCCCCAAGGAAACTCCCTTTCAACTGATTGGCTGCCCACAACGCATCTCATCATGGAGGTGATCATATTATATCAGATCTCATTATGGCGATGATTACATCATTAAAAAGCCAAACTACATCATAACCGCCAAACAAGTGAGGATCATGGCCCAGCCAAGTTGATACACAACGTACAGCTGTCACACAATGAGTCAAAATTGACTTGATGGCAGCAGATTTGGTTTGTTTTTTTGACCACAGCCATCAATCAGTGTCCACGAGAAAGTTGAGGCCAGGATAATATTATATGGGGTAGAGCTCCCCCTCAGGTGGTGCAGGCACCTTATTCCTCACCACCTTCATAAACTTAAGAGACTTAGAAATAAAGACAAGTTTCTACTCCCCAATATGGTCATACTGTCAACAATATTACTGAGACAACAAAGGAAAATCATGAAATGTTAAGTGTTCTGTAATAATTGTACGGTTACAATTCACCAGACTAAATGTTTTTCAAAAAGTATTACATATCCAAACTACTTAGATAACATTTTAAAGTAAGCATATCTGACGCCCATCCCAGAATGACAGAAGTAGAACTTCTAGAGATAGACTTAGTCATCTGTAATTTCACAAATCTCCCTTTTTCCTTCTGGTTCAGGGCAGATTTTTGAAACACTATGGTGAATAGGGAAACCCCGGTGGCGTAGTGGTTAAGTGCTACAGCTGCTAACCAAAGGGTTGGCAGTTCGAATCCACCATGCACTCCTTGGAAACTGTGGGGCAGTTCTACTCTGTCCAATAGGGTTGCTATAACTCGGAATCAGCTTGACAGCACTGGGTTTGGTTTTGCTTTTTTATGGTGAATAGATTGGAGCTCTTTAAGGATGTTGTTGTTGTTAGGTTCCATCGAGTTGGTTCTGAATCATAGCGACCCTACGTACAACAGAAGAAAACACTGCCCAGTCCTGTGCCATCCTCGCAATTGTTATGCTTGAGCCCATTGTTGCAGCCACTGTGTCAATCCATCTCGTTGACAGTCTTCCTCTTTTTTCACTGCCTCTCTACTTTACCAAGCATGATATCCTTCTCCGGGGACTGATCCCTCCTGATAACGTGTCCAAAGTATGTGAGATGAAGTCTAACCATCCTAGCTCCTAGGGAGCATCTGGCTGTTCTTACAAGACATATTTGTTCTTTCTTCTTGTAGACCATAATATATTTAATATTCTTTGCCAACACCATAATTCAAAGGCATCGATTCTTCTTCAGCCTTCTTTATTCATTGTCCAGCTTTCACGTGCATATAAGGCAACTGAAAACACCATGGTTTGGTTGAGGATAGAACCTGTCATATTCATTCTCTGATCTCCAGATAAGTTCTTGGCATATGGTTGATAGCTGATAAATGTATGTTGAAGAATAAATATATGAATGGGCAAACAAATTGTGAATGTGTCAAAGTCCTAATGTGTCTTATAATTATTGGAAAAGGTTGTATCGGTAAAACTTGGTCAATATAAATAAGTCGAAAATATCACTAGGTATATATATTTTCAAGGACAGTAGAGCAATCTAAAAATTTTTCACTGCATTCTCATTGAGTAATCAGTGTCACTCCTCTTTAAGGGCTTTGTTTTTAATCTCATATTACTTAACAAAAAAAAAGAAAACTCTAACTGATTAGTTTCAGAAATGAAAACAAAAAACTGTACATGAACATTGTTTAACTTAAAGCTACATACGTATACAGCCAACTTCGTTTCCGTAAGTGCTGAATGATCAAAAATGGTAAAAGTGCTGCTGACTGTAGTTGCTATTAAAAAAGAGGAAATGGGTGTGCTGTCGGCAATTAGTGCAGGCTGCAAACATTTCTGATAGTGTTAAAATCTTAAAACAGCTGGAGTCAAAAATCTGGCAAGTTGCTCAATATGATCTATATGTATAGATGCCTGTGTCTACATGTATACATAATAAAAATAAATCACAGGGCCTGAATTAATTGTAGGAAAGAAATATGCCATTGAGAAGCACTTGGCTTGGATTCTTATAATAAAAAAGGTAGATACATGCACAAACACACTGTGATCTTCCAAATTGTTTTCATACTATATCTGATAAAATGAAGTATGCATTCTATAGAAATAAACCTCTAAATAATGCAGCCTTCTGTTAGTCAAGACATGGAATTCTTGTAGTAAAAGGTAAACTACTTCATTCAGCTTTCCTTTTGTTCTTGGTACATTCCTTTATTTTCTCAAATCTCTTTTCTGTCATCATGATTTATTGTCTGTCTTTTATACTAACCTTTAAATCACTATGGAGGACTGAAGACCAGAGCAAATCAATTTGTATCTTCTCTTTCAACCAACATTTTAAGTTGGTAAAATAGAACAAAATGAACATCAAATATAGCATTGAAAGGGAGAAGATAGGCTATCTTTCACACTCATTCTTATATGTTCTCAGTTGTGGTTGTGCTTTCGGTCACCCAACCCCAATTCCTTTAGGTGCCTGAGCTCTTCCTTTCTTCTTCAGTGGAATCACCTTTTTTCACAAAACCCAACAATAGACAGTGCTCTCCAATTTAGGTTTCCCCTAGCAAGAAGAACTCTTTCTATAGCTTTTCTTTACCATATAGAATTTTAGGGTTACAAATAAAATAGACTCCGTTCTTTGCTTGTTGAGGTGAAAAGAACATTGGGCCATGAGTTAGAGACCTGGGTCATTTTTTTTTTTTTTTTGGAAGGGGGAATTCTTTATTGATAACTACACGATAGAGGGTTGACACTATAAGAAGGATGTAAGTCTACGACTTGCAGGTCACTACTCTCCCAGTCCTTTCCTATAAAAAACCTGACAAAATGATTTGAATACTCCTTCTTATTGAGTAAAAGAATCTTTCTCAAAGTAGTGTTCCATGATATCAACTTATAAGTGAAGTTTGGCACAGTATTTAAAGCCAATTTGCTATGACTGGGCTAGATTATCTATAAATTACCTTTCAAATCTAATAATATATTGTAATTTCTGATGCTTCCTACTTTGAGTTATACACAAATCTAAGTTTTTCTTGCTCATGTATGTAGCAGGGTGGATACCAAATAGTAGATAATTAAAAAAAAAATGCTTTTGATTATATTATAGTTTTTTTTTTTATGTTTGCTTTGTGTTCTTTCCAGTAGGAGTTAATCAGAAGTAGCATAGTTGATTGGAATAAATCACAGATTACATACAAAAAAAATGTTTCTACTAAACCTGTCGCCATAAAATTGATTCCTACTCATAGCAACCATATAGGACAGAGTAGATCTGCCCCATAGGAATTCCAAGGAGCACCTGGTGGATTTGAACTTCAGACCTTTTTGTTAGCAGCCGTAGCTCTTAACCACTATGCCACCAGGGTTTCCATGGGTCTACTAGGCATTAGACTTCTTTTCAAGTTTATTCTTCTAAATTTGAGCATTAAAACAGTTTTTTCTCCAATGTTATATGTAACTGTGTAATACTGAAACTGAATTTTTTATCTAAACTTCTATATAATTTTATTATTCTTGTGGTAGAGATACATAAAACATTGCATTTACTTAGTATTTATAATTAGTGTAATCTGAAGACGGAATCCAACTCTACATTTTAAGGCACACTTCTTATTTTGCTTTTTCAATTTTAGTTTTAAATGCTAAATGAGCCAAGAATTTAAGCAGAATCTAAAAAAACAAAAATTTTATTTGCTTTTGTAAATTGATAATGGTTTTCTCTACCATAATAATGAAACAATCTTTTGATCATGTCTTTGGAGTAAACTCATTGAAATTATAACTGTAAATTCATTTTGTTTTCTATAAATGCAGAATTCATGAACTTGAGTAGGATCCATGTGTGATCTTTACTGAATGCCAACTTTAATTTGTTATGGTCTAAAAACCATTCATCCCTGCTGCTATCTTTCAAATATATTTGAAACCAGTATAACCTTTCTCATGAAGCAGTGCTTCAAAATTATGTCCCTAATAATTGTTCATTTGTTTTGTACTTACTGGTTTGCTTAACATTTACTATAATAAATTTATTTGATGTTTATATGCATATCATTAGTATAATACTTCTAATCCTGCACTATAAATCAGCCTTTATTAACTGGCCAATTAATTACATAGTGGTGCTTGCCATCTAAGTTTTTCTTTGAATTTTGCAAGAATTATATAATCTATATAATCTGTAATGAAGTCTGAATACTGAGAATATTATACACAGAATGCCTTAGTTTTACCTGCAACCTAGAAATAAGGTTGGATCAAATATAATAACTAATTTCTTGCAAATGGAATTAATTTGGCTTGATTCATTCTGAATTTACTTTTGAATTTATTTCCACACTTTTGTGTTCACCACAGGAATTCTGAGATACTTTCTTAACTATTTTCTGTATGGATATTGTATCTTTACAAATAATTAATGTTATAATTAATATTTGATCTAGTTTGAAATGTGCCTTAAGGTAAATACATATTTACATGCAGAATTATTAGATTGTAATTAAAGGAAAGATCATAAACTGTATAGAGGGAATTAGAAATTGTCAACTGAGAGCCAGAATGAGTTAGTGAAATTTAGTATTTGATTTAACTATGATTTGTATAACTGTTAATGGAAAGCATAAAAATATTTTCATTTCACCAGTTTATTGAGAAGGACAAAGTGCTATCGGATTTTTAGATACCAGAATAGCTATCGGTTTTTTTGACCATAAATAACTTCTTTCAACCTTTCATCTTCCCCTTCATCAATTTATCAGTTTGCATGGTATATCCTTATTTAAACCATTTATTATATACTCAGTAGGGAACTATCTTTTCTCTGAATTATACACTGATGATTATAAAGTTACAGCTATCACTAATTAAGTTCCTACCATGTGAGAGGCAAATTACAGACATTGCATTATCTCTAATCCTTGCAATAATCCTTTAAAATTGGTGCTTTTATACCCTCTTTACAGATAATGAAACTGAGACCAAGATAAACTAAGTAATTTTCACAAGGTCCACAGCTAATGAGGGCAGAATTATTTTACCAAATGTGAATAGCACTTTGTACTTTGAGGATCTACTCCCATAGAATGTTTCCATTTTTAAATGTTTCATACCTATAACCCTAGAAGCTTTATTCACAACTACTCAAAAAGGGGAAATATATAGAACCCTTTGGCATTTAAATATTACTGTGCTTTCTTGTAGCCTGTGAACTTATGAATCAAGGCATCTTGGCCCTGGTCAGCTCGATTGGCTGCACATCAGCGGGGTCCCTCCAGTCTCTGGCAGATGCCATGCACATACCCCACCTCTTCATTCAGCGTTCAACAGCTGGAACCCCAAGGAGTGGCTGTGGACTCACCCGGAGTAACAGAAATGATGACTACACTCTCTCAGTTCGCCCACCAGTCTACTTGAATGATGTTATACTGAGAGTGGTCACAGAGTATGCCTGGCAGAAATTCATTATATTCTATGATAGTGACTATGGTAAGTGTTTGTTGGTTTATGTCAGTGTTGTAAGCTTCCTATTTGCGTGGGAAATAACAGCATAAATTCTGAAAAATATCAAGGAGCTTACTGGTTGTTATTGTGGATTTCTTGTCTTTTCATATTCTTCTTACAAAGCTAGCAGCAATAATAAAAAACGTGGCTAAGGTCATCAAGTTCAATCCTTTTGTGTTAAATTCTTTTGATGTCAAATTAAAAAAAATAAACACTTGCATCTAATGCTCAGTTTATAAATGTTTCCAAAGGAAATCTGACCCTGGTATATCTTGAAATTTTTCAAATAATGGGAAATCAGTAATACATTTCAATACTGTATTTTTCCCTTTCAAAAAATCTGATACCTCTATTTGATAATAAAATAGCATTTCAGATAGATGCCAGAACAGTGCAAAAAAAAAAAGCCTACCTTATTAATTGAAATAAATTTTTTTTTTTTTATTAATTGATTAAAAAAAAAAGTGACAGATCTTCCTACTCAGTACTGAACTCTTTTGGGGTCACTGATATTACTACCACATATTCCCTATGAAATGAAATCTAACAAAAATACGGGTAGTACAACATTTATCTATTTAATTTTTCAAGGTAACAAAGCATTGTCCCTAAATTTATGGTAATTTGAGGAAAAAAAAAAAACACTTTTCCTTGATATTTTTATTTGAGTCTAAATTGAGAAAAGAAAGCAAAAATAATATTATTTTTGATTCAATATATTTTTATGCATTAATATACCTGTTTTCTGATTGACTGATCCCCAAGATGTACAAGTATAGGTTTGTCATTAGAGAGGGAAAAAGAGGAATAGAGACAGGTGTGGTCAAATGAAGGGAAATAAACAGCTCTTGATAAAGCATGTATATTTTGAAACATGGGGTTTTTTTAGAGGTTATGTCTCGGGAAAGAGTCTTAGAAAAATAGTGCATTTAGTGTGGATGAATCTAATTTTACATTTTATCTTAAGAAAATCAGAAAGGATTTCGCCCTCTGTAGTGTGACCATTTTTCTTAGCCAAAAATGAAAATAAAAATAAGCTGTTTTATTTTCATAGCCTACTCAGCATTGTGAATAATATTGGACAGTAGTTATACCAGAAGAATGAGCCAGAAAGTAACATCAGTAGAACTGAGCACGGACAGGTTGGCAGAAATCTGGAAAGCAAGAAATAAGAGCTCCTGTGGACACGCAGAGAGGGGGAGCAAGTGGCAGTTACATTTAGCCCTAAATATTCAAATGTCGCATGGGGTTTTGGCAGCCAGAGTCCCATTAGCCTTGATGAGTAGGCTTCAGCCAAATATCTGTGATCTCTCTGGAAACAGGCTCCTTTCTCTCCAGCACGGAAATCTGTATTTTCGTTGCTTAAATCATATTGTTTAGGGGTCACAGAACAAAAACGAACAGACTTGAAATGAGTAAAATAAACAAAAAAAGAAATAGAAAATAATTGGCTCATCAGTAAAAGTGAGGCTAGAAACCATACTGAGGTTTGAAATTGACAGATATGGTTATTTATTGAGCATAGTAAACTTTTCATTTCTGGAAATCGACATGCTTAGTATGCTTTTGTCAATAGCCTTCCGTTCAAATTTGTTGCCTTCTTAAAAATTTATATGGTATTTCTATGCCAACTACCTGAACATAGCTTGAAATAATGAAATTTTAAAAACTGACTCTTTAAGAAGGGAAAATATTTTTCACTTTGTCCTGTCAAAATAGATAAGCCTGTAAAATAAAGAACAGAAAAAGTGATTTTTGATTAAGGCATTCCCATAACAAAACAAAGAGAGAGAGAATTTTACGCTTTGATTGTAAATATCCACGAGGGAAAAAAAAATCTACACCACCCTTGTTAACTTGTTTCCAAATCCTATATGAATTATAGTCAGGAAATTCTTATACGGGAAGATATTTTTGTTATCCATGAAATAAATTTTTAAAAATACACACTAAATATATGGTCACAGAATCATTTATGTACGTTTGAAGTCCCTCATTCTTTATTCTTCAGTTTGCCTCTGATTAAATAAGACATTGTAATCATATGGTGCATGACTGGGTCCTCTGTTAAGAAGCAGTGTTTGTTTTACAAAAAAACAAAAAAGCGTGTTTTCCTTTAGTCTGATGATAAACTTGCTTTTGACTTATTACTTAATAATTCATGAAAAATTACCCTGCTTGTATATTAAAATTATTTCCAATACCCTTGTTTAATGAAAGAAAATTTCCCTTTGATACTTACAATAAATCTTGCTGGCAAAAAAACTGGGCTAGAGTCCAAAATAAATACCACGCTATCCAAATACCTTGTACCTTCAAGAAGGGCTACATGTATTTACAGATCCATACATCAATGTCATCATTTTTAGCTCCAACACTGGGATTGTACTTGACTTTTATTTTGCTCATCAGGAATTGCTTTCATTAAGGAATGGATTACTAAGTATTATCTATGGATGGAATCAGGCAGCGTGCTGAGACCAAATGTTATTGAAGATGTAGTTTGCTTAGAAATATATACTTAAAAAAAAAACTTAGATTTCTATACCCAGTTAATTAGAGAAGCACTTTTTCAAAAGCAGTTAATTATGATTAAGGACTCAGTATAAAAGTCTACTTTAAATTCCCTAACAAAGCAAATTCAAGGCTTTGATTCTAAGTAAATGGATGAAAAGAAGAAAAAAAAAAAAAGTGGAAACTTTCTTTGAATGGATTGATTCAAGACATTAAAAAAAAAAAAATGCCTGAAAAGAAATTTGGAAGTGTTGAGCTTTTAAAAATGTCATTCAGGAAATGTCTATTACCTATTTGTTTAGTGCAATATGAAGTATGAGATAAGAAATTTAACAAATTGTAGTTCGAGACTTTAAGAAGGTCACAATTACAAAAGAGATAAAAAATGTTTATGATTCCCTTAATAGAGAAAAATCATGAGTTAAATGTCATATAAATGAGGCAAACTGAATGCTATTGGCGTGTAAAGAGAAAAGTTTAATTTTGGCAACAGTGATCAAAGGCTTTATGGGTAGACTTAGATCTCCATTATGCAAGTTAGGTTTGACTTTAAGAGGCAGCAACGTGAAGTAAGTAGCCATTCCAATAGGGAGAATGTGTGACCAGGTCTCGGATTAATTAAAATATTAATTAATATTTTTATTTGATAGGCTGTAGAATAAGTGTTTTACATTGCATAGTTTCATCTTCTTAACAGTTAATATTATTATCATGATCTTAGAAACTGGAAAACTGAAACAACTGATGGATAACTTGTTCACAGAAACATAGAAGAGTCAGAGCTGAGATTTAAAGCCACTACAGCTCTTAACCATTTATGATGATTGCAAAGACGTTGCAGTGAACTTTGACCCAAGAATTTAACAAAGGCTAAACAAGGGCTTTTACTACATGTCAGGCTTTTACTATGTGTCAGGCACTGTTCTAAGTGCTTTACGTGAATTATCTCATTGAATCTTCACAATAGCCCCCTGGGGAAGATATTATTGTTATTTATTTATTTTTACAAATGAAAAACTGAGGCAATGAAAAGTCAAGTACCTTGTGAGTAAATAAAGAAGCCCAAAATCAATCACGATAGTCTCATCAATAGTCCCTGCTTTCAACCACTGGAGTATTTTGACGCTATAGAAATAAGAATAACATTAATTCTGCTGTGAAATAAAAAAAAAAAAAACCTATAAGTAAAATGTATAGAATCATCTTTATTAAAGAGAACCAATACTTGAAGCCTGCAGATTGTGTACGGGACAGTCATTGGGCCAAAGTAGGCAAATTCATTTGTAGCAGAGATAGCTGCTTGCCTACACAATGTCCATTCTCCCTTTTTCTTTGCTAACAGAATGCCAAATTTATTTGAGAGAACAATACTCCACTTGAAAGACTGCATTCCTCAGGATCTCTTACAGTGAGGGTTAGAATGTGATATTGTCAAGAATTGTTGTTGTCTGAGATTTTTTCCTATTGCAAGCTAACGAGTTAACCCTACCTAAGTTTCATGGATGCAAGCAGAAGACCCAACACTCCTGGACAAAGAGCTTGAAGACTCATGACACATTAAGCAGCATGGCCTTATGTTGATATCATTTCCCCTTGGCTTCAAGTCCCACGAGGCATTGTGGAGTAGCTCAGATGGATGCCATACATGCAGTGGACTTTTATGATAGTTAATGAACCCTGAGCTTCCAATAATGGGCCGCTAGTAAGCTTGTTCAACATTTCCAGAGTGAAACATTATTATACTGGACAATAAATAAGTCTATCTAAAGGCCTGATGATCTACTTCTCAAAATTAAGCAATGAAAACCCTATGGCTCACAACAGAATATTGTCTGATCTAGTGCTGGAAGATGAGCCCCTAGGTTAGAAAGCACTCAAAATACACAGTGGCCACAACAGTAAGCTCAAGCATACCAAAAATCGTGAAGAGGGGGACTGGACAATGTTTCATTTTGTTGGACACACGGTCACCATGAATCAGCACCAGCTTGAAGGCAACTAACAACAACTTCCCTCAAGAGACCTTCTGCATGCAAGATGTGCCGCAACACAAGAGACCCATGGAGAATTGCCTCCCAGTAATATTAACTACCATCACCCATCCATCAGCTTATCATATTGTGGTGGCTTGGATGTTGCTAGAAGCTGTACAACTGGTATTTCAAATACCAGTAGGTCTCCCATGGCGAACAGATTTCAGCAGAACTTCCAAACTAAGACAGACCAGGAAGAAAGATCTGTTGATCTAGTTCTAAAAATCTGCCAATGAAAACCTTATGGATTACAACATAATATTTTCTGATGTTGTGCGGGAAGGTGAGCTTGTAGTTGGAGGGCACTTGTGAAGATGGCACAGGATGGGGCAACTTTTCATTCTGTTATACATAAGGTTACCGTGAGTTGGAGCCGACTTAAGGGCAGCTAACAATGATATTAACTATTTGTTTCCACGCCATCTAGGCTTCTGGAAAATTTTCCCATAAGTACAACGCTCCACACTCTGTATTGTACAGAGCTAGGAGAGCAGCCTTGAGTTCTGTGCACTTAGCAAAGTAACCATAATCATTTTCAGTACTGTATGGCTGGCACTGACGTTGAATCACCCAAGGAATCCCCAGTGAACACTATCGGGTTTCAGCTTAATAGAACCATCTGTAAACTGGTCCCATTTGCTTATGAAAACCTTTGTGAATCAAGGCCTTATAGAATCAGCACTTTGCTTCAGGTGGTGGAATGGGATAAGATATCCCCCCAAAAGATAGTTCTCACTTTTTTCATATAAAACTGAGATGCCACTGCCGGCTTGTCATGTTCCTGAACACACTATTTCCATTTCATAGGGATGCTTGTTGGGTCCTTCAGATCTTGGCAGTCTATGAATTTGAGCTAACCCATCCCAAAATGAGAATATCGGGCTGTTCATGGGTCAGGCATTCCATTTGAATAAGAACTTGATAATGATCTAATAACTGTCTTTCAGAAAAACATGGACCATGTTAGGGGAAGCAACAAGTCTAAAACTTCAAGGTGATTCTCTGGGAGGAAGCTATCTCCTTTTTTCTGAGGCTCCAGTTAGCAAAAACATGAGTCACAAAGTCATACATTTTCAGAATTCATTAACTTGCATGGCCATTTTTCTGGAGGTGGTTTTGTGGAAGGGAGAGTTGTTTTTTTCCTTATCTTGCAGGAGGAATTGAACATTGCATATCTGCCCATATAGTATGAGGAAACTTTACTTGTTGAGCATACTGCTGACTTTTGTTGGGGTTTATCAGCCACTTCTGTTGTCAGATGTGTGGTAATACTGCAGTCACAGCCATGGCTATGATAATACTGCAGTCACAGCCATGAGACTAACGCTTCTGCCTTATCAACCAACAGTATTTCATCTACATAGTGAAAACTTTGGACATCAGAGGGCAGAGGTACTTGTGCTAAATCCTGGTCATTAACTGCAAGGGTGTTTAGGGTCACTATGAGTCAGAATTGACTTGATGGTGATGGGAATGGGTTTTGTCCAACTAGCATTTCTCTAAATGAGGTTCTTCCTGATTAGGAAAATCTCCTTGAGTATTTATGGGACAGGAAAGTAGAAGCATATAACACTTCAATTCCTACTATCCATTCAGATGTAGAAGCAAAAGCAGCAGTATATTAAATTGGTACAAAGAGCCCCACCCACAATTTAACATTACATGCCCTTCCCCACTTTGAGCCTTGAACAATCACCACCATTTGAATTCAGTATGCTATCCTCCCCATAAGAACGGGTTAAAAAAAAAAAAGCATTATAATAAATTCTAGTTTATATGGTTGATTTAAACTTCATGTCATAAACAACAAGTTTATTTTCTTCATGCTTTGTCAAGGATTGTAGTAGGATTCAAATGCTTCCCTTACTTGCTTATTTTACTTTATCAAGAAGGAAAATTATCCATTAGGAAAAAAAAAAAAAATTTTTTTTTTGAGGACACTTGGAAATTTTTGAAATTTAATTTATGTACAACAGAGAATTAAAAGTTAAAAATCTTATTTTTAAAACTGTGTGTCAAAAACCTAAATGCACAGAGAAACACCAAAAATTATTTTAATACAATATATTTATTGTGAGTGATACGATTTGAATCAGGTAGTGCCAACTGGAATGACCATATTGGGAAGGTGCTTCAAAGAGGGGGACAGTGAAAGTATGTTATATAGGTCTTGATTATGTTAATTTTTCAGGAGATGACATTAAAACACCTGCAGATTTGCAAAGTTCGTTGATTACAGAGTCACAAAGGACATCCTAAAACACAGGTTCTAGACAGACCCTGCAGTTTCTGCTTCTGAAAATAGATAATTTTCCAAAAGAACCCAATGCCTAACCCAAAATGATCTCCTCTAAGCTGCTTATTACTAGGCTATTGTTTACCTCAAAGGTGACTTTAAGAAACACTTCCTTAAAGGTTCAAGGTTCAAGAAGACACCTAAGGGCAGATGGCCTGGGTGGAACACCCCAACTCCATGAATTCAGAAATCTAGATTCCAGGAGAATTAAAAATGGCTTTGTCCTGGGTCACCCAGCCCAATACTCCATTTTACAGTTGTAACAAAGTTTTACTAATGTAATCAGAATAATTCCTTTTGTTAATGAAATACTAACAGCTGGAAAAAAAAATTGAATACAATAAGTAATATAAATTTAATAAAAGTCCACATTTGAAGGTAGCATATTTAATTGGTACCTGGAGAAGGTTGGGCCAGAGTGCTGTGGGGAGGAATTCTAAACAAGTTTTAGCCACATTTAAATGCATGTAAGGAGGGAAACACAACTCCTACTTACATACAATATTTTTATTTCAAAAATATAGAACTGAGAAGTCAGCATAACATTAACTTAATGTGCATTCTATGTAGAAAACTGTATTGCAAAACACAGTGTCAAAAAGATGACATAAGAAAGTACTATCAATTCCTTATCTTGGAATAATTTTAAAATATGTGTTTATATATTACAAATCTTTATTAATGAATGATTAACTTACAAACCTTGCAAGCTTAATTTTGAAACAATAAAATATAGCCCTAAAGAGTATTTCATGATGGATAATATAGTTCCCAATAAGAAAAGTATGATACTTTTTGTTGACAAAGTGTGAAGTAAGGCTGATTAAATAAATGGTGGTCTCTTAAAATTAAAAAAAAAAGGAACTTGCTTTTTTTTTTTTAAGTGAGCATGAACATTCGAAGTCTTTTAAACCATATTTTTTATAGTTGTGACACTGCTGTAGAACAGCGTTCAAATCCTTTCTGATTTATATTCACTCTAACAGGTTTTCTAGTTTTTTCAGCGGAGTGCAAAGTCTTCTTTCAAAAAAATGCTCAAATTCTATTAAAAGTGCTTAAAGATTTGAATTTTATAAAGTCAATGATAACTGTTTTTGGAATAAATTGCTACAATGTATCTGTCTTTTGCATACATCATTTTAAAGATAGCCCATTTGATGCAAGAAAGGAAGGAAGAAATGCCTATCGAAAATAAAATAGAGAAAATAAGGAATCTAAAACCTGTGGGAAATATTTTAAAAAAGAAAAGAAAAAAGTCTAATATCCATGTAATGAGAGTACCAGAAAAAGAAGTGTGAATGTTATAAAAATAAAGCAATATTTGAAAAGGAAACGGATGATAATTAAATGCTGTATGCATTTATATAAGTTTTTCCAGTATGTGTATTGGAATTCATTTTTCCCAGTTTTTGTCTTGTCTATTCCTTTCCATAACGTTATCTGTAGTAATGTTCCTAATATTAAAAAGTTTTGTTTTTTGTCTTCTAGAAAATGTTTTTAATGATTAACCTTGCTAGGGATTTATCAATTTTATTAATCTTTACAAAGGACTAATAATTTTCTACTCTGTTAGTTTTGTTTAGTGTTTATGTTTTCTATTCCATTAATTTACACTCTTTTTTATTTTCTTTCTTCTACTTTGGAGTTAATATAGTCTTCTTTTGATACTTGCTGAAAGTGAAAGTTCAGCTTCTTGATTTTTAAGTTTTTTTTTTCTTTTTTCCAAAATAAGTGTAGGCTTGGCTTTCTTTGCATTATATTATGCCTGAAGTTCAGTGGGTTGATGTCTTCTATTTAATATTGGAAAATTATACATACATATATATATATGAAGCTCATGGAATGCATTTAAATTAAAGAAATACTATAAAGCAACAGTTTGAGACAAAAGAGAACCAAAATTTAATTTAAAATAGGGGAAAAGACTTGTGCAGATAATTCATAGAACAAGATATATGATTGGATAATAGTAACAAGAAATTTTTGCAATGCATTGGGCAAATCTACTGCAAAAGACCTCATTAAAGTGCTAAAAAGTAAAGATGTCACTTTGAGGACTAAGGTGAACCTGACCTAAGCTATGGTATTTTCAATCATCTAACATGTTTGTGAAAACTGGACCATGACTAAGGAAGACCAAAGAAGAAATGATGCATTTGAATTAAGGTGTTGGTGAAGAATAGTGAAAATACCATGGATTGCCAGAGAATGAACAAACCTATCTTGGAAGAAGTATAGCCAGAATGTTCCTTAGAAGCTAGGATGGAGAGACTTTGTCTAACATATTTTGGACATTTATCAGGAGGGATCATTACCTGGAGACAGACATCATGCTTGGTAAAGTAAAGGGTCAGCCAAATAGAGAAAGACCCTCAACAGGATGGATTGGCACAGTGGCTGCAACAATGAGCTCAGGATGGCACAGGACAGAGCAGTATTTCTTTCTGTTGTACACGAGGTTGCTGTAAGTTGGAGCTGACTATACAGCACCTAAAAACAATAATCCACTAGATTAGCTGGAAAGAAAAAGAGTACAATACTGCATGTATGCAAGGGTGGGCCACAACTGGAACTTCCATGTTTTGCTAGTTGGAAAGTAAAAATTTATAGCTACTTTAGAGAACTGTTTGGCCAATTGTTAAAAGTTAAATAGAAACCCACCAAATAACCTTCCCCATTCCACTCCTAAGTAATTATCTAGAGAAATGAGAGTGCATATTCACACAAATTCTTTCCAAGAGTACTCACAGCCACATTATTCATTATGCCTAACTGGAAACGACTCAATGCTAATAATTTCCCCCCACGTGTCTCTCAGTTTGTCATACTGTGAGGGCTCCTGTGTTGCTGTGATGCTGAAAGCTATGCCACCAGTATTCAAATACCAGCAGGGTCACCCATGGTGGAAAGGTTTCAGCTGAGCTTCCAGACTAAGACAGATGAGGAAGAAGGACTCTACAGTCCACTTCTGAAAAGAATTAGCCAGTAAAAACCTTATGAATAGCAGTGGAACACTGTCTGATAGACTGCCCAAAGATGAGCCCCTCAGGATGACTGGGGAAGAGCTGCGTTCTCAAAGTAGAATAGACTGTAATGACGTGGATGGAATCAAGCTTTCAGGACCTTCATTTGCTGACATGGCATGACTCAAAATGAGAAGAAACAGCTGCAAACATCCGCTAAAAACTGGAACATGCAATGTATAAGTATGAATCTACAAAAATTAGAAGCCATCAAAAGTGAAATGGAACACATAAACATCAATATCCTAGGCATTAGCGAGCTGAAGTGGACGGATACTGGCCATTTTGAATCAGGCAATCATACAGTCTACAATGCCAGGAATGACAGCTTGAAGTGGAATGGTGTTGCGTTCATCGCCAAAAAAAAATTTCAAGATCTATCCTGAAATACAGTGCTATCGGTGATAGGATAATATCCAAAGGCCTACAAGGAAAACCAGTTAATATTACTATTATTCAAATTTACGCACCACCCACTAAGGCCAAAGATGAAGAAACTGAAGATATTTACCAACTTCTGCATTGATAATCACTGGTAATTGGAATGTGAAAGTTTGAAATGAAGAAGAGTCAGTAGTTGGAAAATATGGCATTGGTGATAGAAACTATGCTGGAGGTGGCATGATAGAATTTTGCATGGCCAATGACTTCTTCATTGCAAATACCTTTTTTCACCAACATAAATGGTGACTATACACATGGACCTAGGTGGATGGAATGCACAGGAATCAAATTGACTACAACTGTGGAAAGAGATGCTGAAAAAGCTTAATATCATCAGTCAGAACAAGGCCAGGGGCCAACTTCAGAATAGACCATCAATTGCTCATATGCTAGCTCAAGTTAAAGCTGAAGAAAATTAGAACAAGTCCACAAGAATCAAAGTACTACCTTGAGTATATCCCTACTGAATTTAGAGACTATCTCAAGAATAGATTTGATACGTTGAACACTAATGACTGAAGACCAGAGGATTTGTGAAATGACATCAAGGATATCATATATGAAGAAAGCAAGAGGTCATTAGAATGATAGAAAAGAAAAAAAAGATCAAAATGGATGTCAGAAGATACTCTGAAACCTGCTCTTAAATGAAAGTAGCTAAAGCAAAGGAAAGAAATGATGAAGTAAAAGAACTGTACAAGAGATTTCAAAGGGTGGCTCCAGAAGACAAATTGTTATAATGATATGTGCAAAGACTTGGAGTTAGAAGACCGAAAGGAAAGAACACAGTCAGCATACACAAGCTGAAAGAACTGAAGAAAAAATTCAGGCCTCAAATTGCAATATTAAGGATTCTACTGGGAAAATATTAAATGACACGGGAAGCATAAAAAGAAGGTGGAAGGAATGCATAGAGTCACGATATCAAAAAGAATTTGTCGATGTTCAACCATTTCAGGAGGTAGCATTTGATTAGGAATTGATAGTACTAAAGGAAGAAGTTCAAGCCACCCTGAAGGCATTGCCAAAAACAAGGCTCTAGGAATTGACAGAATAACAATTAAGATGTTTCAGCAAATAGATGGCAACTTTGGAATGCTCAATCACCCATGGCAAGAAATTTGGAAGAAACTACCTGACCAACAAACTGGAAGACATCCATATTTATTCCTATTCCAAAGAAAGGTGATCCAACAGAATGTGGAAGTTGTTGAACAATACCATTAATGTCACTTGCAAGTTTCTGTCAAAGTTTTGCTAAAAAGTATTCAAAAGCAGCTGCAGCAGTGCATTGACAGGGAACTGCTAGAAATTCAAATCAGATTCAGAAGAGGACTTGGAACCAAGAATATCACTGCTGATGTCAGATGGATCCTAGCTGAAAGCAGAGAATACCAGAAAGGTTTATCTGTTTTACTGACTGTGTAAAGGCATTTGACTGTGTGGGTCATAACAAATTATGGATAACATTTCAAAGAATGGGAATTCCAGAACACCTAACTGTGCTCATGAGGAACCTGTACATAGATCACGAGGCAGTTGTTTGAATACAACAAGGGGATACTGCATCGTTTAAAGTCAGGAAAGGTGTGTGTCAGGGTTGTATCCTTTCACCATACGTACCCAATCTGGGCATCAGGATTGGAGGAAGACTCAACAAACTGCCTTATGCAGATGACATAACCTTGCTTGCTGAAAGTGAAGAGGACTTGAAGCACTTACTGATGAAGATCAAAGACCACAGCCTTCAGTATGGATTACACCTCAACAGAAAGAAAACAAAACCCTCACAACTGGACCAATAAACAACATGATGATAAACAGAGAAAAGATTGAATTTCAAGGATTTCATTTTACTTGGATCCACAATCAATACCCATGGAAGCAGCAGTCAAGAAATCAAACGACGCATTGCATTGGGCAAATGTGCTGCAAAAGACCTCCTTAAAGTGTTGAAAAGCAAAGACATCACCTTAAAGTCTAAGTAAGGTGTGCCTGACCCAGGCCATTATGTTTTCAATCACCTCAAATGATTGGAAAATTGGACAATGAATAAGGAAGACTGAAGAAGAATTGACTCCTTTGAATTATGGTATTGGCAAAGAATATTGAAGATACCATGGACTGCCAGAAGAACGAATAAGTCTGTCTTAGAAGGAATACAGTCAGAATGCTCTGTAGAAGCAAGGATGGCAAGTCTTTGTCTCACACACTTTGAGCATGTTATCAGGAGGGATCAGTCCCTGGAAAAGGACATCATGCTTGGTAAAGTAGGGGGTCAGTGAAAAAGAAGGAGATCTTCAAGTATGTGGATTGACACAGTGGCATCAACAATGGGCTCAAACATAGCAATGATTGTGAGAATGGTGTAGGACCAGGCAGTGTTTCATTCTGTGATGCATAGGGTCACTTCGAGTCAAAACTGACTTGATATCACCTAATAACAATAACAATAGACAGCTTGTTATGGTCAATGACGTAGAGACACAAACTTACTGAAAGTAATTAGGTACCCTCTTACCATATACTCATATTGCTTCATTTCATGTAATGGCTTCATTCTCAGTAACACAGCTGGCACTGATGGTACCAAGCACATCCTTACATGTTATTATACAAAAGAATGACCCTTTCTCTTCATTTTTTCATATGTCATATGTAAGAGCATATGCCCATATATAAAATCTCTGGCCCTGTTTGGGTCCTGTTCAAATCTCTGATTCAAATAAGTTGGTCATGACCTAGAGGGCTCAAGTCACCAGCCTGAGTTACATGATTATCCTCTAGTGGAAGAGTAAAGGGTAGGCACATGTGGATACATGCACTTGTGCTTAGGAAAAACAAAATTAAGGAAATTATAAATATTTTACTTATTATAATTCAACTTTGTAAAATAGCTTGAAAACATACTGTTTTAGTTTAGATTGAAATTGTTTGCTTGTTTTAGTCAACTCAAAAGTATTTTACATTCTTAGACTTTCTGACATTATTCTTAGTTTCAGCAGTCTTTCCTATTTAACAAAATAATTTTTGGATAGTGTAAATCTCAACTATAATTTGTTAAACTAAAAACTAAGTATTCCTGAATAGAATAAAGACCTAAAAAGGTGAATACTAGGTGTTGATAAAATAAAATATCTTAGCATGGAAATGACTAAATCAAATATGCCAGATAGAAATATACACTTTTAACACTATCTGCACAAAAATAAACAAATTCAACCTCAGGTATTCATAAATAGATTATTTATAGGCTTCTCTGCATATTGAAAACATTCATTTAATGATCGCAAATTATAGGTCAGTACACGGTTGAGTGAACTGAGGTCCTTAAGCACTACCTTTCAGTATAACACCCTTTCCTTGCAATTTAATTGTCCCATGAGAGGCCCTTTTGAAATGAGCATTGAATGACCATTCCCATGAATGCATTTGTGAGAAGCAAACATTTATTCCATGTAGTCTTGATGCAGGCTTAATCAAAGCCCATAAAATGGACACATTCTTCTTAATAGATTGTAAATGTTTATAATTACCCTGAGGATGTTTTCAAATGTCTGACGACCCTAATATTATAAACTCCCTCTCTCTAGACAGTCTTAAAGCTGTTTATTGCTCATTTGGCCACTTTCCAGCTTTCTACTCTCTCGTTTACTTCAGTGTGTATCAATAAACCTGTAATTAATGCAGCATCTTACTGAACTATTTTCTTTGCATTACTACATATTGTTTCAAGTAGTTAAAAATCATACCTTCTATTATTTTGCATGTGTTCATCAGTAATATATCTTTTAAAAATATTGATCATCATAACTGTAACAATGACTCTTATACTTAAATATTATGATCTTAATTCTCAAATCACAATTTCATATCAAACAGAGAATCTCAGTGATGGACCACTGTTGCTCAACTGTGTCACTCAGCATCTAATGCAGCATATTATTACCTTTTCACTTAATACCAAAAAAACAAAACAAGAAAACCCCAAAAACCTATAAAGGCCAATGGTTCAAATTCTTTTTGAAGTGAGGATTCTTCCAAACAAAATTGTAAAAATCACTCAACGGTTAAATGCCTTGTTTCTCAGGAGCCAAGCCATTTACAGAGTATGCTTTACTATTCATATGCTGGGAAAACCCATCCAGCTAATTGATGTATCTAATGTATCCAACAGCATTACCTACACCTTTTTATCTAAAAAAAAGTCACAAGGTTCTGAATATTCATTTTAAATCTGGGCATTCTGCCATACTGCAGAAACTTTAAGATCAACTTTGCACTAATGAAATCCGCCTGCTCCAAGTGAGGTATTTAATGTGCTAACTGATCAAAATTATTAATTGTCTTAATCTACTGAGAAGGAGGGAAGGAGATGAGCAAAGGAAAAAAAATCTCTGTCCATTTCTCATTTAATATTTTAAAGGTAATATTTGAAGACAGTCATCAGACTGAGAATTACTGCTTTGATACATTCCAGAAAATTCCACTAAATTTAGTTAAATCACAACTATGGTTTGGACAATGAGTTAAATTGTAAGATCCCACTTTCTGTATTAGGGCTTATATCACCATCAAATTGTGTATATAATAAGCTTCATGAGGACAGGGTTGTTTTTGTCATGTCCAGGATTCTCTTACAAGAACCTTCCACAGTATTTGGTGCATAGTAAGCAAAGACTAGATTCAGAAAGGGATCTATTTGGATGCTGACAATTGGTATGCACTGAATAATGCAGTGCAATATTTCTCACTTAAAATCTTTTTAGGGTCAGGTTAGAAATATATTTACATATTAAATTCTAATATAGGCTGCTCATCTATTTTAGTATAAATTATTTTCAGTAGAAATTAATCATATTTTTACTTTGTTATTGTGGTTAAGGGCCATCAAGTCAGTTCCAACCCATAGCAACCCTATGTAAAACAGAACAAAATACTGCCTGATCCTGAACCATCCTCACAGTCTTTGCTATGCTTGAGCCCATCGTTGCAGCCACTGTGTCAACCCGTCTCACTGAAGGTCTTCCTTTTTCACTGAACCTCTACTTTACCAAGCATGATGTCCTTCTCCAGGGACTGATCCCTCCTGATTACATCTCCGAAGTATGTGAGACGTAGTCTTATCATTCTTGTTTCTAAGGAGCATTCTGGTTGTACCTCTTCCAAGATAGATTTGATCATTCTTTTGGCAGTTCATGGTATATTCAATATTCTTTGCTAACACCACAATTCAAAGTTGTCTGTTCTCCTTTGGTCTTCCTTATTCGTTGTCCAGTTTTCACATGCATACGATGTGATTGAAAATACCATGGCTTGGGTGAGGTGCACTTTAGTCTTCAAAGTGACATCTTTCCTTTTCAGTGCTTCAAAGAGGTGTTTTGCAGCAGATTTGCCCAATGCAATGCATCTTTTGATTTCTCAAATGCTCTTTCCATGGCTGTTGATTGTGGATTCAAGTAAAATGATATCCTTGACAACTGCAATCTTTTCTGCGTTTATCATGATATTGCTTATCGATCCAGTTGTGAGGATTTTTGTTTTCTTTATGTTGAGGTATAATCCGTACTGAAGGCTGTGGTATTTGATCTTCATCAGTAAGTACTTCAAGTCCTCTTCACACTCAGCAAGCAATGTTGTGTCATTTGCATAATGCAGGTTTTTAATGAATCTTCCTCCAATCTTGATGCCTCCTTCTTCTTCAGAGTTCAGCTTCTCAGATTATTTGCTCAGCATACAGATCAAATAGGTATATAGGTATATATATAGGTATATACAGATTGAATAATATTACTTTATCATAAAAAGCAATTATTTTACATGATTTAATAAAATGACTAAGCTTCTATTAGTTGGCGTAACTAGGTTACACAGTTTGGATGTCAGAGAAATTGATGGTTGCTAGAATATCAAGTTCTGAGGATGTTACATAGATCAACTTTAATCCCTATCAAGATTTTTTTTCTGCTTTCCAGTTTGCCATAGAAAAAGATAACAGAAGAAAATTAAAAACAAATGGGTCTTTTTCCTGGAGATAATAAAGTCTTGATAATGAAAATTTACATTACATAGAAATTTGCAATTTAAAAACTGTTTTATTATTTCTCATATCTTATTTCATTTTATCAGAATAACCTACTCAATATATATATATATATATCATTAGGTAAATATATATATATTATGTCTAATTTTAAAGGTTTATTTATGTGTGTGTGTGTGTGCGTTTCAGGGATAAAGTATGGTTAGTCGCTATGTCCTCTATGTTAGGATTGTTTTCGTTAGCATTTACTACATTAAAACACAATTACTAGTTTAAGTGTTTATTCCTTCTACTGACTAAACTGGGAGTACCTCAAGGATAAGAACTGTGCTTTCGTCTTCATCACCAAACTACCATGTTTGATAAAAGAACATGTATTAGTCAAGACCCTTTCTCTTACAAGTGGTGAAAACTCACCTTAAACTTTACCACCATGTACTCGGGGAGCCTAAGAAAGAGCTGGATTTTCCGTTTCCCTTTAGTTTTTGGCTCCCTTTTCAGTTAGTTTCTCTGTATGTGGCTCTGACAATCCCAACACTACATCATTACAACTTGTGATAAAAAAGAAAGACCCTTTTTATTTATTTATTTTTATTATTATCCATATATCAAATTTCAATCCTTATTTGAATTCTCTACCTATCCTTGAGCTAATTACTTAGGCCACGGACATGGAGAGCTCATATTGACCAGTCAGTAATAGAAGGTACAGGAGTGGGCACATGTGGAACACAAGGGATAAGTCCAGATTTGTTTCTTAAATAAAAATTGGGCTCTTGTTATTAAACAAGGAGAATAAATACTGGGAAAGTAAAAACAGCAGACATTAAGTATGGAATTGATTCCAAGTTCACAGGGCTATGTCAATAGTGAAGTAGGGATCCAAACCTGGTCTTCTGACATCATATGTAGTGTAGTTTCCCCTGGATAAAAATACTGTTTTATAAAAGAAAGGTAAAATTGAAATGATCAAGAGATTTTTGTGTCAAATTACAGTGAAAACCAAAACAATGACTTTCAGCTGTATAAATTTGAGGAAAATTTCAGGATAGGCTTAGCATGTGTAATGAACTCTGTGCTGTGCCTCCCAAATCTCCATCCAAAACCGAAGGTTTATGCCTCCATCTCCTGAGAGTGCTAGTAGCCAATAATCCTCTCCAGGAATTACTCTCAGCTCAGAACAGCCACCTCACCAAGGTCCATGCAGGGTCATAAAGCACCCTTCCTGAGTCCAAACATGAGGAAACTCTGAATACCACCCCACTTCCAGAGCTTCCCGGAGGCCTTTGTTGAGACTACATCACGTTCTCCTGTCTTCTTGTACTCGAATCTCCATCATGAAGTATAGTTCCCCAGGAATCCAACCTTCCACAGTTTAGTTTTTGTTTCTTGAGCCTCAAGAACAACTAGTCTGATTAAACAGTAATTGAAAACAAAGTTACCAGGAAAGATATTTTTATGTAGTTTGTTGTGTTTTGCGATCACTTTTTTTAAATTGCTTTAAATTTTTATGGTTTTTTTTAATCATTTTTTCATTTCTTAAGCATTCAATTTAAATAAAATATAGTGCACACCACTAATTAAAAAAAAAAAAAAAAAAACACAAAAACAAACCCATTCCCATCAAGTGGATGCTGACTCGTAGTGACACTATACGACAGAGTAGAACTGCCCCATAGGGTTAGCATGTGACTATTCTTTACCTTCTTATGCAATCTTGATAGAAACAACAATACGTTAATCTCGGCTCTCAAGTAACTACCCTGAAGGGAAACAAGCAGATTAAAAGATGAAGTCTAAGCATTGTGCAGAATGTTTTGGGTATGTGCATTTACTGGGGACAGAGGGGATCCATAACCTTCATTATTTTTCTTAAAGGAGTCTGTGACACAAAGAGGTTAAGAAATATTATTCAGAGACCAAAATAAAATTCTGTGAACCAGAATTTGAAAATACCATCCTAGGGACTGAGGTATTAGTATTCTCTTGCTGCTATAACAAATTACTACAAATTTAGAAGTTTGAAGAACACAAATTTATTATCTTACAGTTGTGGAGGTAAAAAATCTGACATAGTTCACAGTAGACAAAAGCCAAGGCATTTGTAGGGCTGTGTTCCTTTTGTAGAGGCTCTAGGAGAGAATTTATTTTCTTGCCTTTTACAGCTTTTAGAGGCTGCCCGCATTTCTTCATTTGTGACCTTCTTCCTCCATCTTCAAAGCTGGCAAAACAATCTCTCTGAAGGTTCTCATAAGTCTCAACCCGTTCTTCAGTAGTAACTTCGCCCTCTGACTATCCTAGTATGCCTCCTTCTTTCATCTTGGAAGCCTCTGTGACTGCATTGGGTACACCCAGATAATCCAGGATAATCTCCCTATTTTAAGGTCAGCTGAATACCAACTTTAGTTCTATAATGCAGCTTTAATTCCTCTTTGCCATGTAACCTAACTTATTCACAAATTCTAGGGATTAGAACATGGACATCTTTGGAAGACTACATATTCTTATAACCATAAGTTCCTTTATACTATCCATGTAAAAAAATTCTTTATTTTTTTCTTCTAATTATATGTTTAATAACTCAGTTATTGAGCCTCTCATCACTTCCTCTTATGTAATTATCTAGTCTGTAGAATTAATAATAATTTGTAACTAGTGAAACTACTATTTAATTTTCTATTATCAATAAACAGTACCTAGTTACACCCACAGGACTGAAGCTTCTTAAGGTCAGACACTACATTTTTTTTACACATTTATTTCTGTAACCTGTAGCATTTAGCCAATTGCCTGTCAATTAATAGGCATACGGATAATGCAGCTTAATTACTGTGAAGGTTGAAAATGCTCATGTACTAACAATAGCAAAGGCTCATTCCCCCTTTTAGTGACTCCCACAGACCAGCTAATCGAATCCTTTCTCGTCAGATTTTACCATTACAACATAGTGTGGGTGTTTGGGATCATTCTCAAATAAGCAAAACTATTACTAAGTAACTTCTACATTCCAAAAGTCTGTCCTGAACTCCATGCTTACTATTTTGTGTAACTAACCCATTGGCCTTGAGTTGATTCCAACTCATAGCAACCCTATAGGACAGAGTAGAACCACACCATAGGGTTTCCTAAGCTGTAATCTTTTTGGAAGCAGACTGCCTTATCTTTCTCCCATGAGGCACTGGTGGGTTTGAACTGCCAACATTTCAGTTAGCAGCTGAGCACTTAACTACTGTGCCCCCAGGGCTCCTTACTGACAGCTAGTTACCTCAAAAAATCAAGCGACATATTGCACTGGGAAAATCTGCTATAGAAGACCTCTTTAAAGTGTCAAATCTATTCTTGAGATGGTGTCTAAATTCAGGTGGGATATACTCAGGGTTGTACTGTGGCTCTTGTGGATTTGCTTTACTATTCTCCAACTTCAACCTTAACTTACATATAAACAATTAAAGGTCTATTTCTCAGTCAGCACCTGGCCTTGTCTCAATTGATGATACTGAGCTTCTCTATCATTTCTTTCCATGAATGCAGTCAATTTCATTCCTGGGTATTCTATCTGGCAAGGCCCATGTGTATAGTTGCCATTTATGTTGTTGAAAAAAGGTATTTCCAATTAATATAAATCATTGGTCTTGGAAAAATCTGTCATGCGATCTCCCGCATTGTTTCTATCACCAAGGACATATTTTCCAGCTACTGACCTTTCTTTGTTTCCAACTTTCACATTCCAATCACCAGTAATTATAATGTATCTCGATTGCATGTTTTCAGGAAACGCTGGTGGTGTAATAGTTAAGAGCTACAGTTGCTAACCAAAAGGTCAGCAGTTTGAATCTACCAGGTGCTCCTTGGAAAACTTATGGGGCAGTTCTACTCTGTCCTATAGTGTTGCTACGGGTCAGAATCAACTCAACGGCAATGGGTTTGGTTTTTTCTTTTCTTTCTTTAATCGCATGTTTGATCAATTTCAAACTGTAGAAGTTGGTAATAATCGTCAGTTTCTTCATCTTTGTCATTAGTGGTTGGTGCATAAATTTGACTACAGCCTTCAGTATGGATTACACCTCAGCATAAAGAAAACAAAAACCCTAAGCAACATCATGATAAACGGAGAAAAGATGGAAGTTTTTAAGAACTTCATTTTACTTGGATCCATAGTCAATACCCATGAAAGCAGCAATAAAGAAATAAGTGACACATTGCATTGGATAAATCTGCTGCAAAAGGCCTTTTTAAACTGTTAGAAAGCAAAGATGTCACCTTGAGGACTAAGATGTTCCCGACCCAAGCCATGGTATTTTCAGTTGCCTTATATGCGTGTAAAGCTGAACAATGAATAAGAAGACCAAAGAAGCTTCCATGCCTTTGAATTATGGTATTGGCAAAGAATACTGAATATACAATGGACTGTCAGGTGAATGAACAAATCTGTCTTGGAAGACATACAACTAGAATGTACCTTAAAAGGGAAGATGGCAAGACTTCGTCTGAAATATTTTGGACATGTTATCAAGAGGAACCAGTCCCTGGGGAAGGGCATCATGCTTGGTAAAGTAGAGGGTCATCGAAAAAGAGGAAGAAGCTTGACGAGATGAATTGACACAGTGACTGCAACAACGGGCGCAAACATAGCAATGGTTGTAAGAATGGCACAGGACTGGGCAGTGTTTTGTTCTGTTGTACATAGGGTTGCTATGAATCAGAACCAACTGGAAGGCACCTAGCAACAACAACAAATCTAACAAGTTACTCTCAGACTTAAACTAATTTTCATTTTCCACATAGCCTGTCATCTTCTTAAATCAAATCTTCTACTTAAAATTTTCAGTAGATTCAAGCTGCGGTTAGAATAAATTCAAAACCCCTTTACCAGTCTCTCAAAGGCCTCTGTAATCTGGACCTCTGTCTCCTACAACTTGACCAAACTCTACTTTGCCCCTCACTAGCTAGGCTACAGCCATACAGTAATCCTTTAAATTCTTCAAATACGAGCTCTTCCTTGCCAATTCCTTGCCCATGCTGTTCTTTTTTCTACCCATCTCTTGCATGGGTAATTTTTTTCCTCATTCTCTAGATCCTGGTTTAAATATCAGCTTTTCAAAGAAACTTTCTTGAGCATTCTAATTAAAATAGATCCTCCTTCTGAGCAGACCCATTATTATCTAAAAGAGCACCGTCATTGTTTCCTTCCAGGCACTTAGTGTGATTTGCATTTATTGGTTTGTTTACTTGTTTATTGTGTCTCTCAATTGGGGGGTAGGTATCCACTGTTTTACTCCTAACACACAGCATTGTGCCTGTTACTTAATGAATATTTATTTGGATGAAGTTTTTTTCTCATGTTCGTAATTTGTATGTAATTGCAAAAGTATATTATTTTGTGATCAGAAGATTTCATAGGGCATAAATGCTCTCTAACCTTCAGCTCTGGTGGTGGTGTATTTTCTTAGCATCCTGGATCTCTATAACTATGTCAGGTTTTGTTTGACTTACATTTAGCAGCACTTTTAAGTGATTCAAATTAAAACATAACAAAACAAAAGAAATTCACGGCTCAAAGCCAAGCATCTGCTCTGACACATATTCTCATAGCAGATCTTTATACCATAACGGAGAAGGCACACAGAAGTTGAAAGGGTAAGAGTCCTCTGCCAGGATTTTGGCCTCAATGCCAGTGGTCATGGAGAATTCTGTTTTTATACCCTGCAAAGTACATTTAATTGAATCTTCCACTTAATAGCTATGGGATTTTGTACAAATGACTTAACTCTCTAAATCTGACCTTCCTTGTCTTGTTAAATGAAATGTAATGATTCTTACCTACCTTAAAGAGTTGTGTGAAGCTAAAAGTGCTAATCGTTGCCTACCCCAGGTCCTACTCAGACAATACCTGCAGGCGTAGTCTCACCTTGTTTCAGAATCACTGAGAAATCAGCAGGACAAGAAATTGTGAGCTCCTCCCTACTAATGCTGAGAATCTTGAGACAATCACCAGTATCTACTAATGGTGTATAGGGGACTTAGGGCATACTTAGGTTCTTTGACAACCCATTAAACATTTTTTTTTTTTTAACCAGCAGCAGTTATTTGTGACCAGTTTCTGGGACTGGTTCTTTTGACCTGGTTTGTGATTTTCACTAGAGCCCATGCATAAATATCAGCTAAGTGTCGGTGATGGTTGCCCCAGTCCAGATGCTATCCACTCGACAAGAACCTTGTCCCAGATTGGCATGGGGTGGCAACCAGGCTTTTGTATTTTTTAGTAAGATCCTCAAGTGATTCTGATTCATACCAAAGTTTAAGAATCCCTGTTACTGGGTGGAAACCCCAGGTTCTTGCTCAGCATGAATGTTATTGGCCAATAAATGAGAAACCGAGGTGGGAGAACAGGAAAGGCTCCTTTATTTTGTTGCACAAGGAAGAGGAGTCAGTCAGAGCAGTTTCTGCCAAGACTATTCCCCAAAGGCATGCTGGCAAGTTACTTTTAAGGGGTTCACAAGTAGGGAGTTCACAAGTTACATCAGCAACATGCTTAATCATACTACGCAGGCACAGTGGGGTTTACAACTAACCTTCAAGCAAAAGCAAGATTCAAATGCAAAGCTGGTGGGTAAGGAAGCCAGCAAAGGAAACAGAATTTTTAATACAACACTGTGGAGGAGCAAGCCAAGCAAAGAGAACGTGATTTTTAACGCAGCTCTGGGCCTCTGTCTCATTCCTGTTTCAGTATGTATGTAATCCTGTTAGTAAATTTCTACCTGTGTCTGCCATGTTGCATTGAATTTAACCCTTTGTTTAATCCGTGCTTGAGTGTCCTACAGTCTTATGTATTTTTTGCCTTGAATATTTAATGAGTACATAATACCTTCATTGTCCTGATTCTTTTATTTCTCCCTCTGCTTTAGCTGAGGCTTTTGTTCTTTTAAACTACTTTGATGGCAAAATTCTGGGCTTATAATTTGGAATAAGGGATATAAGCTAAGATTTATACAGGGAGAATTTTGAAAGTCTGTAGATAACCGAGCATATATAATGTTCATAGAAAGTGTTTTAAAATAAAAGCAACCATCAAAACAAAGGAATTTTTTAATCGATGTGTTACCTTGCCGATATAAACTTTCACTTTGAGTAAATGTCACAATATTAACCAGTAATCTATACAATGACAAATTCAGATAATTTTAACATGACTTTGTATCTATACCTTGATGAGCTACCAAAATGATTAGAACCAAGATAATATCAGTTTCCAAGTATGTGGCTGTTTTCTTGTTCTATGGGTTTACTCAATCTTTTTAATTGTTAATGTATTAGAAAAATAAGTAAACTAATTATTACACTTGAGAGGCAGATTTTACATGCATGCTATCACATACCATTAAGAATGTTGAGGTATATTCCATTCACTTCTTATCTTTTACCAATTTTTATCTTTAGACACTTTATGCTGTGGAGTCATAATGAAAAATATAGTGTATGATATAGTAACAACAAGTCTGCTATGTGAAGACTACATTGTGTCAGCCTCACCTTCCAGTCATATTTAACAGTTTAGGTCCTTTCTTCTGTATACGTTCAAGATGGTACTGGAAAGAAATGTATGTAACCATTCAGACACTTATTATTACTTAAATATACGTCAAAGTACAAATTTGCAAGCACTTTGTTTAAATTGGATTTTACCTTCCTTGTTTAAATGTGAAGTGGACTCAGACATTTTTATTTGACAACCTGTCAGAAATTTGCTTATTTTGGAATGAGTATATGGGTATTCTGGTAATAGCCATGCATTCAGAATTCATTGCCTACCGATTGCTAGAAGGCTGAAATATATTTTGAAAACTTTTTTGACACACAAAGTACATTCTCCATATACCTAAAATCAAAGTTCTATCTCCTACCAAGTTTGCCAGATTTGCATTAAGGTGGTGATACTTGCAAAATAGACATAAATGCAGCTCAGCTGTTTCATGTGTGGTTTAAGAACCCCGTGATCCTTTGAAGATAACTTCTCAAAACTCTCTCCCTGTTTAGATGGTAAATGTGAAATTTAGTGATTTTGTTCCCTACTTTAAGAAATATGAGTAATCTTGGTGAGATTCATCTGTCATCAAAGATATTCATGTTTTAGTTGAGATTAATATCATTCTTTAGTGCTGAGTAAAATAGGGAATATTATTTTCCTTCTCCAGTTTTGCTTAGTAAAGTGAGGATCTTTCTCGCCAACCCCATCACCCCCTGATCCATTTTTTAGAGCTGAGATAATTTAGAATGCTAAGTTGAAAGAAATTCATTTAAAAATAACAGTTCATACATTTTCATGTAAACACATTACACCTTAAATATATATGAGATTTCCATCAGCTGCTCAAGTAGTATTATTTTAGACATCTCAAAATGCTGAACAGTAAACTATTCTGATATATGTGAAGTCGTTTCTGTCTCCTTTCCGTGCAGCAATTCACATTTTGATGGGCTTTTGATGTTCCTAGATATCCGTGGAATACAGGAGTTTTTGGACAAAGTATCTCAACAGGGGATGGATGTTGCACTTCAGAAGGTAGAAAACAACATAAATAAAATGATCACTACCCTCTTTGACACCATGCGAATAGAGGAACTGAATCGCTATCGAGATACTCTTAGGCGAGCCATCCTTGTTATGAATCCTTCCACAGCCAAATCCTTCATCACAGAGGTAAGTGAAAATGGCCAAGAGGTTGGGGTGGGGTGTAAAAATAAAACGCTTTGAAAGATACCTCACAGAGGAGATAAAAATTAAGAGCTTAAGAGCTAATAAAAACTTTTTTTTTTTTTATTAACAGTGGAAGGGAATTAACTACACGGCTCTCATTATCACTAATGAAGGTATCACAGGGAATTCCTTGCTCATCACATTTACCCTGTACTGTCCAGTTCATTGCCAAGAATGTTTGTATTTATATGTATTTAGGCACATGGCCAAGATGATTTTGAGTTTTATGAGAGTTTTAAATTGCTGTTGACCTGAATGATTCTAACAAGTTAAAAAATGCATTCACTAGTGCACAGTTCTCTAGTTCTTAAATTTTTTTGAAGATGTGTCACTTCTTAGAAAAGAGTCACTAAAAGCAGGGTATTATCACCTAAACGTGATTACTTGTATAAAACTATAGCAAATTTACTTTTGTTCTGTGAACTCTACATCAAGACAAATAATTGAAACTGTCTGAAACTCTCAAAAGTAATGACCACTGTACATTTTATGGTGCTACATACTCAAAATTTTAATTGTATTTATTCATTTGGTTAGAAGCTCTGAAACATTGTAAAAATACAATTAAGGCTTTTCTAATCATTAGTATAACATCTTTATATTCTAAACTGCTTGCTATTATCTTGCAAAAAAATTACTGTCAAGTCCTTGTTGCCAAGTTTTTAATTTTATGTAGTGATTGAACTGGTCATGACATTATATATTTTCACATCAGTTTTTTTCTTTTTTCTTTTCTTTTTCTTTAATTTTGGTGACTTCATTTGACTAATTATTTTTTCTCACTTCTCCATTCTGCTGCCTTTAGTTCCCAAAGTACTGCTCTAAAGCCTCTAAATTAGGAATGTGTTAGAAGTTATTTGACACACTATAATATAATTGGTATCAAACAGAACAGAAATTACTAAGAAGAACAAAACTTGTGGAAAACTATCAATAATATCAATTTTGTACTTTAATAGAGAAATTTGTATGCACTTTAAGGTAAAATAGAGAACTTTAACCTATTTTAGTGTAACAAATGACTCAGAGAATCTCATTGAGTGACTAGATTTATCCATAAAAGAAAGAATAGTTCTCGTTTTGCAGGAGCTGATTCTTTGAAGAAACACAAAATCTTTTAGAGCAAGTGTTTATGGGACAGAAGACCATAGGAATGAGAGTCACTCAGGGACAAATTGAAGTGTTAAAGGTGTAATAAATGAGATTGAAGCATCCGTGGTCATTTCTGGCTAGCAAGATCAGAGAAGTCTTCCTTGATACAGGACATTTGATGTACTTTGTCTCATTGGTAGGAATTCACAAAAAAGAAATGGTTTATAATAGACAAAGAAGAGTCCATCTCAGTCAATACCTGGGCAAGTTAAATGGGCAAATTATTTAAAATTTCTGAGCCTCCATTGTGTCTTCTATAAAATGGGAATAGATGATTTCACCTTATTAAGTTGGATGAGGTATCCTACAATATCACCAGGGATATCATTGCTGATGTCAGATGAATCCTGGCTGAAAGCAGAGAATGCAAGAAAGATGTTTACCTGCATTTTATTGACTATGCAAAGGCATTCACCTGTGTGGATCATAACAAATTATGGATAACATTGTGAAGAATGGGAATACTAGACCACTCAGTTGTGCTCATGAGGAACCTGTACATAGATCAAGAGGCAGTCGTTCGAACAGAACAAGGGGATACCGAGTGGTTTAAAGTCAGGAAAGATGTGTGTCAGGGTTGTATCCTTTCATTATACCTGTTCAATCTGTATGCTGAGCAGTTAATCCGAGAGGCTGGACTGAATGAAGAAGAATGGGGCATCAGGATTGGAGGAAGACTCACTAACAACCTACGTTATGCAGATGACACAACCTTTCTTGCTGAAAGTGAAGAGGACTTGAAGCACTTACCGATGAAGATCAAAGACCACAGCCTTCAGTATGAATTGCACCACAACATAAAGAAAACAAAAATCCTCACAACTGGACCAATAAGCAATATCATGATAAGCAGAGAGGAGATTGAGGTTGCCAAAGATTTCATTTTACTTGGATCCACAATCCACACCCATGGAACAGGCACTCAAGAAATCAGGAGACTCATTGCATTGAGCAAATCTGCTGCAAAAGACCTCGTTAAAGTGCTGAAAAGCAAAGATGTCACTTTGAAGACTAAGGTGCACCTGACCCAAGCCATGGTATTGTCAATCACATCATATCCCTGTGAAAGCTGGACAATGAATAAGGAAGACTGAAGAGTTGATGCCTTTGAATTGTGGTGTTGGTGAAGAATATTAAATATACCAGGGACTGCCAAAAGAATGCACAAATCTGTCGGGGAAGAAGTACAACCAGAATGCTCCTTAGAAAGAAGGATGGCGAGACTGCATCTTATATACTTTGGACATGTTATTAGGAGGGATCAGTCTCTGGAAAAGGACATCATGCTTGGTAGAGTACAGGGTCAGCAAAAAAGAGGAAGACCCTCAATGAGATGGATTGACACAGTGGCTGCAACAATGGGCTTAAGCATAACAACAATTGTGAGCATGGTGAAGGACTGGGCAGTGTTTCATTCTGTAGTACACAGGGTCACTATGAATCAGAATTGACTGGATGGCACCTAACAATGATGACACAGTGAGCTAAAAAAAAAAAAAAAAAATTGCCTGAGACCTAGTAGATGCTCAAGATGTGGTAACTTCTAGATCACTTTTACTAGCACATAACATGGTATATGACAAATAGAAGATGCTCAAAAAATGCTTGGTCAGTTGGAAAGAAATGTCAAGATGAGCAAAGACATAGGCCTTTATTGTATCCTCAGATTAGAGCGAGTAGTTTTGTGCATATTGAAAGTAGGGTATATGAAGAAGAGACAAGGCCCACACTATGTGAAATGTGGTTTTATGCCAGATAGATAGTAAAGGCCCTTGAGTGTCAGGGTAATAGTTCATATATATTTAGCAAGCAGTTAGAAGTAATGGGCTGAGAAGGGGGATGACTTGATCATTCCTTGTACTACAGAGAAGGCCTAAGTTGGGGAGCCTGTTAGGAAGTAATCACTCCTAATTTATCAGGGCAGAATGAAGGCCTGCATCAGGCGTTTATGGGACAGAAGGCCATAGGAATAAGAGTCACTCAGGGACAAATTGTTTGAGTGCATGGCTAGAGAAGGTTTTGGGGTTTTTAAAATGGGCCCCAAGAGATGCCGGTGCCATTAATTGTTATGAGCAAATAATGTGGAAGAGTAGGTTTGAAGGAGATCAGGTTCAATTTGGGACGTGTGAAATTTGAGCTATCAGTGGATTACCCTGGTGGTCATACTATCTATGTTTTAACCTTTTTTTATACTTACTATCTCCCAGGTGCTGTTGCAAGCTCTTTATAATCTGTTTTCTCATTTAATCCTCATAAAAAACCCACTGAGTTAGTGTTATCACTGTTCTTGCTTGAGATAAGGGACGGGAGGCACAGAGAGGTTAAATAAATTGTCAGTATCACATAACTGGTAAGATAAAGATTTGGGGATGAACTCAGGCAGTTTGCGTCCAGGGTTTGTTTGCTTAACCCCTGCTCTATTGCCTGCCCAGATTAAAAAAAAAAAAAAAAGAAGTGGTTGTAAATTCATAACTGGTGCACAGGAGAAAGGTCAGTGCTGGAAATGTGGTTTTGTTTCAATCAGTTTAATAAACATTGACTTATTATCCAGTATATGCTAGACACTATGCTAGGCACTAGTGATACAATGATGATAAAGATTCAGTTTCTTTTCTTCAAATTTACAATCTGGTAATGGGTTCAGACAGCAGAAAAATAGTAGGATGTGCACACCGGCAGAACACAGACGCAACTACCCCAATCTCAGAGACACAAAAGAGGGACAACTCACTGAGCCTGGTTACAACACGAAGTGTGTAACTGTGGAAGGGCTGAGGGGGAAGTCCTCCTTGACTTGAGTATTAAAGAACATATGCAGTTGCACCTGGCAGAGAAAGGAGAGTAGACCATTCTCAGCAGGAAGAAGAGCATGAACAAAAGCAGAGTCTCAATGTACAAAAGCGTCAATAGCATGCTTTCTTTAAAGGACCACCAGTAATAATTACAATAGCTAACATTAACTAGGGAGGGAGTTGGAAGTTAATTTTATTAGTGATGAAGAGCCATTGCAGTGATTGAAATGGGAGATGATACATTCAAAATATGCTTTATGGAGGTGTAGAGGATAAATTTAAGAGGTGCAAGACTGAAGACTGAGAAGTTACATTTAAAATTTTCAATCATCTAAGCTAAAAAAAAAAAAATGTTGCCTTGTGGTAATGCAGAGAAGTATGTAGAGGAGAGACTGTGTGAGGAAGAGCAGGAGCGGTGAGAAGGTAAGGACTCCTGTGTGGACATATATCATGTTATTTAATCCTCGGAGCTTTTCCTCATACTCAATTAAATGGTTTATACACAGTTTAGTATACAGTTGGATACATGATTTGATTACTCAAGAGAAGTCAGGTCCTGAGATAGAGAATTGGAAGGTATCAGTTTGTAGACACATACATATTTTATATTTATTTTTTATATATATAATTAAAACACTACTGTGTATAAAAACAGTAGGTCAGGTAAGGGAAGGAACACAGGCAGGGGAATAAAATCTAGCAAAGAAAACCAAGAAAAATATAAGATAGCTTGTAGGTGAAACTAGAAAGCAACTGAGGAAAAAGTTCAACGTGAAAATGCTGAAGATTTGCCATACAAATAAGAACTCGAGTGTATTAGAGTAGAAAACTGGAAAGCCTGGTTATTTAGCAATGCAAAGTTCCTTTGTGAGGTAGAAAGAAGATTTCGGGGTTGATTGTGTAGATGTGCGGTGAGAAACAGGAAACAGAATGTAGACCACCTGTGCCAAAAAGTTGGAAGAAATTATCAGAAAGATGTAGAGTAACAGAGGAGTTCATAGATGAAAGATTTGTTGTCACAGAGGGTGTTTTAGAACCAGGCACATGGAAGAAATCTGTGAAGAGGAACTCAGAGAAAATGAAGTAGAAAGGGCTGTAAGTGAAATCTCAGGGAGGCTCTATGTGAGGGTGCCTAAGGATGAAAGCACACAGGCAACAGGAAAAAGTATACTTGAAAAGGTAGGAGGAGACCCCAAGCAGTGCTATTTCACAGATCCTATGTTTTTTTTTTTTTTTATGTGTCTAGAAAACAGGGGCTGTCACTAGACTTAAACACGGTCTGGCATGAAAACTCAGAAGGTATCTGTATTGGGGAGATAAAACTTTCCTGACAATGGCAAGAGATTTTGCAAGATTGCAGAGGGGTCAGGGAGCAAAGGAGTGGAGAAGGGTGTATTGACTACATTGTAAAGAAGTTTCGTGATGAAAGTAAAGATAAAATGATGGATAAAATAAATAAACAAAATACTCGATGGATACCCAGAAGAGGAAAACCATTTTCATTTTTAGGATAGAAGAAGCTGAAACATTTTTATACATGCCTGGGGAAAGGAAGTGGTGTAAAAAGAGGGATTGTAGATGAGGGAGGGATAATGCAGAAGACGTGATTCCAGAGTGTTAGCCTTCAAGAAGTTCCACCTGGGAAAGGCTACCCATGGCCAATAACTTAATTTGCTGCTCCAAAGGGAGATGAAAATCAGTTCAGAATTTATTAAAAGAATTTGCTTTGACCCTCCTTGGTTATCTCTCTGATAATCAATTTCAGCCCGTATGATCTTGACATGGACTCTGACCACGGTCCCCTATACTTGCCCCAGAACTTTGAGACTTTTAATAATCTAATTCTTCTGTCTTTGTTCCCCAAAACATAAAATCTGTTTGCAATTTTTTTTTTTTTCTGAGAGTGTTTTTCCCCTTCCTTCAAACAATCACCTTTGATTTTTTTGTCTATCACTGTCTCTCACAATTACTGCTTTTAAACTCTGAACTGTGGACTACGTTTATGCCCCACAATCTCGGACAGTGATGTAGCAATGAAAGAAAGAATGAATGTGAAGACCCTGCCTGACCCCATCTAAGCTGGCTCTACTATTCTCTGACCTACATGGTGATACCTATTTCTCAACTGACTATTCTCAAATATTTCCCAGCTGGCTTCTGCTCTCTTAGGGTCCAGGAGTATTGCCTTTGTTAAGGAGTAGGTTGACCCCTTTAGTACTAGAAGCAGTTCATTCAAAAGACAGGTAGCACTGAAAGTCTGCAAACACAAAGAGAACTAAATTCCTGACCTAGAGGATTATTCAGCCTAGTGAAGGAGGCAAGTATGTAACAAAATAATATTAAGTAAAATAAAAATTCCGCAATAGAGATAGGTAAATCGTGTGCCAGCTTTCCATAGAACTGACACTGCAGGGACCCTTAACCAGGGCCAGGGAAAAGTTTCACAGAGAAATTCCTTCACCAGAATCTTGAAAAATGAATAAGTATAATAAGACAGATAGCAGTAGGTCAACAATTCAGTGTGTGTGTGCGTGTGTGTGTAGTATATGCACACGGTAAAAAAAAAAAATACTATTGAGGGTTACATAACGAAAAAGGAATCCCTTTCCCCATGTATTCCCACTTCCAGTTAACATTTTTTGGAAGGAATTACTTTTAATTTTTTTAATTTAACCTGCATTTTACTTTTGGAATACTCCATTCATTCACATGGTTCAAAATTAAAATAGCTTGAAAGGATACCCCTCCTGCTACTGTTCCTGGAGCACCTGATTTCCTTCTTGGGAGAAAAACACTGTGTCCTTCCTATGTGGACTTCCAGGCTGTGTGGGGCAGGGAGAGAGGGGTTGTATATTCTTTTTACTTATTATTACACAAATAGGGGTACGCTAGGCACAAATTATGTGCCTGGATTTTTTTTTACTGCGTAACTTTCAAGAGGTTATTCTCTTGAGATATGGAGTCACTCTTAAGCCTTTAACTTTTTCTGTTTTTACTTATTAGCTGACTTATTACTTTTATCCTCTACCTATTTCCTTTCTGATATTAATCCTTATTCCATCTACTACAGATGCTATGTCATTGGTGGTGGCGTTAGTTGCTGTCAAGTTGGCTCCAACTTATGGTGACCTTCTGTATAATAGAAAGTAACATTGCGCCCATAGATGCTATGATGTCCTTAAATGTCCTTTTACCACACTTCTACTCTTATCCCTCCCAACTTCCATGACCTGTAGTTTTACTTTTATATTAAATGATTGAAAATACATATTTTCTACTCTGTAACCATAAAAAAAATTTCATGTCTTGGCTCAAAGTTTATTCTATAAGTTGAAAGTGTATAAGCATGTTTACCTACTCAGTATAAACATTTTTACTCCAAAAAAGAATTAAAATACATTTTTTCTCACTCCAGATTTTCCTTTGAATAATTAATTTTTTTTTTTTAACTTTTTCCTTCATTTTACCTTTGTTGGCTACTTAAATTCTAAATTCCTGTGTATAGTAGCCAATTTCCAAAATTTCTATTCCCTGGCTAGATCCTTCCCTCCCAGAGCCCTTTCTTCCCTGCTCTATTGCTTCTACATTCTTTATCACCCTTCACAGTCGAATCCAGGAATTCCTAGATACAATGTTTTCTTCTTTCTTAGTTCCCTGCTTTGCTGGAGAATAACTTCAAGGTAGTTAAGGAAGGGTGTTTTTCTAAGTTTTCTTTTCATGTATAAAAATGTATTTATTCTAACTTCATTCTAGTTTAATAATTTGTATAATTATAAATTCCTAGTTTAAAAAATAGTTTACCTCAGAATATTGAAAGCATCAATCCGTGGTATACTGGCACAGAGTCAGCTGATAAGAAATCCAGTGCACGTGTAATCCTTATTTACTGCAAGGTGACTGTTGTTTATGTCCTGAAAGCTTTTAGGAACTTTAATGTACTAAAATTTCACAATAATAAGTATAAGAGTTTCTTTTAACACCCGTTCTCTCTATGCTCGCTAAGTTAAGTCTTCCAATATGAAAACTCATGTCCTCATTTATGACAAATTTTCTAGTGAATTTTCTACTTTATTATCCTCTGACCCATCTATAAATTTTTGGGGGGCACACATATATTTAATCTCCAGAAAATTTTGCTTCTTGTTTTCTAATGTTCCTTTTTACAACATCCTTTTTTTTTTTAATAGAAACCTTCTTTGATTTCTCAAAAGTTACCATTTAGAATTTTTAAGTCCTCTTATTTTCCTCAAATTATCTCTGTTTACTCTGACTTCATTTTATTCCCTGTTTTATCTGGATCTTTTTCGCATTGCAGTTGTTTTCAAATGTCTTTTGATCCTTAGTTCACTCTCATACATAGAAATGGCTCAATAACTTGGCAAGCTCCCATTGGTATGCTTCCGTTTGTATTGAGAAGATGGGACATGGCTATTTTAGTGGAAGTAATGCTAGGTTTTGTGTGTGTGTTTGTGTGTGGTCTTTAGTCTAGGACAATAATGCCAACATAAGCTGCCTCAGTGAACTCCAGAAAACCCACCCAGTTTCTTTACAAGTGTGCCCTATGCTCTTTTGCTTTGTTTGTTTGTTTTTGCATAGGGGTGAATGTCACCTTTCAGGGATATTTGCATGTGAGAATCAACATACATTTATGTTTTCCCATACTTTTCTCTCTCATCTTACTCTTGCCCTCGATTTTACTTGGCAGTTCCAAATATCAAGACTTGGTATTCTGCATGAGGGCTCTCTTTTGAACTGCTTCTCCTTATGATGTTACCTCAGTCAATGGCTTCTGCCACAATTCTTCATCTGATAGCACTGCTTCTGCTTTTTATTTTTCAGGAATTGATTTAAAAAAACAGCTTTCTGATGGCTCTTTGCTTTTTATCCTCATGACTGTGGGTTTGTGTACCTATTTAACCCTTTATTATTATTTTATTGGGACTTTGGGGCTTCTTCTACCTTCTTGATCTGGAAGCCCCAGTATGATCTTTCAGAATTTTAGAAATTCAAACTAAACAGCATAAGGTAATTTTTAAAACCACTGTTAACGGTTTTTAAGAAATAATATATTGGATCAAGACATTTTAGATTTAGAAAGTACATCATGTGTCATTTTGTCTACATTCCAAATTTACAGTTAAAAAAATTATAGGCCTCCCTAGATGTAATCAACACTGTCCTCTAACTTCTTCCTACACTGTTCAACACCTTTGGAGCTAGTGCAGAAAGTGGATAGTAGGAGACACCCAGATTTTGAGACTGGTAAAGTAAGTTGTTAGCAGGTCAAGGAGGGGTTATGATTCTTGGGTCCTAAGAGCAGCATTTGTAGAAATGATTTACCATGGGTTATATGATGGATAGAGTATCAAATGAAACTGGAAAGGGCCAGATGGATTGAGATAACAATAGGAAAGATAAAGGAACTGAAGGTTAGGATAAGGGCAGAGAAGGTCAGTAAAAAGAAGTGGGAAGGCAAAGGGGAGAACCTCTGATCAAAGAGGAAATAGCAGAATTGCCCAATAATAAAGGGGTTAATAGGTATATACTTGCTTTACTTTGTAGATAGGCATAGAAACTTGTTGAACTATTCAAAGGAAATATGTAACCTAATCGCCAAAGAATAAGTTTTAAAAAAACAAAATTGTTCGCTTACCTTTGTCATTTAATTGCTAAGGAGAAAAATACACATATCAATTATTTCTGCATCTTTTTTCTCTGTCCCTGGAACAATTATGTGACATTGAGTTAATTATGTTCCCTTTGAAGTCTTAGAAATTTAATACATTAAATGTCTACAGTTAGTGCTCCACCTCTCATTTAGGAGTTTCAAAGATTTAAGAAAAATATTTCACTCTTATACAGCTGAGTAGATCAGCCTGCTTGTGATATCGGAAGAAATTGTTATCACCAAGCACCCGTAAGCAAAAACCAAACCAAACCCGTTACCGTCGAGTTGATTCTGACTCACAGCGACCCTAAAGGACAGAGTAGAACTGCCTCAGAGTATTTCCAAGGAGTGTCTGGTGGATTCGAACTGCTGACCTTTTGGTTAGCAGCGGTAGCTCTTAACCACTACATCACCAGCGTTTCCAAGCAACTATGTGTCCTTAAAATGACTATTGTGAAATGGGAATGCTCACATGGCTTGGTTTAAATATGGATAGGAATGATATATTGAAAACAATATATTTTTCATATAGGGATAGTATTGCCTTAGTTGCTGTGCAACTTATACCCTTTCCAGAAACAATATAAAAATTGTACTTAAGTTAGAACTTTTTTGCCCATAGCTTTTGAGTTTGATAAGAAACATCAAGTCCTTGAAAACTGAAAATTTTATTATTTATATGCTAATGAGCTTCATTTCCCGTTTATATTTTTTCTTCATGTTTTCAGGAAGGAGCCCTACCATTACATGAAATTCTTTTAATTCTCTGTAAGAAAAGGGTATTTCTATTCTTCTTTAAACACACTTTATGAAATAGTTTCTTTCCAGGAGTCCCTGGGTGGGTGAATGGTTAAGCATTCAACTATTAGCAAGAAGGTTAGCGGTTTAAATCCATCCAAAGGTACCTCGGAAGCAGATCTGGCAATCTGCTTCTGAAAGGTCACAGCCTTGAAGACACCATGGAGCAGCCTCTGCATGCAAAGGCTCCCCCATGAGTCAAAAGAGACTCCACGACAGCTAACAACATTTTACTCTATGAAGCCAGTAATGCTATTTAAAAAGAAAATGTATGGCTAATTTTTTTCTCAAATTTTTATCCATTGCATGTCTCTGTAATAATATTGTGTCCACAGCTACCTGCTATGCATTTTTAAAGTAAACTTTTTATTGAAATATGAACTGCCTAAAGAATGTTGTCATCCTTGTTAGTTGTCATCAAGTCGGCACTGATTCATGGCAACTGTATGTATAATAGAAGGAAACATTGCTGGGGCCTAAGCCATCATCTCCATGATCTTTGCTATGCTTGAGCCCATTGTTGAGAAAATTGTGTCAATCCATCTCATTGAAGGTTTCCTTCGTTTTGGCTGACAGTCTACTTTACCAAATATGATGTGCTTCTCTAGCAATTTGGTCTTTTCCGATTATGTGTCCCATAAAGAATAGTGCATTTATTATAAGTGTAAAAACCAAAAACCAAACCTGTTGCCATCGAGTCGATTCTGACTCATAGTGACCCTATAGGACAGAGCAGAGCTGCCCCATGGAGCTTCCAAGGCACTCCTGGTGAATTTGAACTGCCGACCTTTTGGTTAGCAGGTGTAGCTTTTAACCACTATGCCACCAGGGTTTCCTATAAGTATACAACTCAATAAATTTCCCTGAAACCAGCATTCAGATCAAGAAACAGAACATTAGTGGCACCCCGAAATTCTTTTCCCACATTTACATCCAGTCATAACCCCCTTCAAGAGTAATCACTATCCTGACTTCTAACAATATAAATACATTATATAATACTGGTTATTTTAAAATAGTATATGATTAGAGTCATCTTGTATGTACTGTTGTGTCTGCTTTCTTTTGCTCAGCATTATGTTTGTGAGATTCATCCATGTTGGAGTATGTAGGAAAATGTCTTTCTTTTTGATTGCTTCAAAGTATTTCATGGTATGAATATACCTCAATTTATGTAGCTTACGCTGATGATTTTTTTCCAGTTTTTGCCTGTTACAAATAGTGCTTCTATGCTTGTCTTTTGGTCTATATGATTTTTTGTTAAGTATATACCTAGAAATGGAGTTGCTAAGTCATAAGATATGCAAAAGGTTTGTCATGTATCAATGCTAGTTGATAAGAGCTGTTTTCCAAAGTCTTTATACAAATTTATACGTGAGAAGTTGGAAGGTTTCCAATTTTCTACTTCCTCATCAACACTAGTTATGTTCTCTTCTCTTTATTTTATTTGTTATGATGAGTATGTATCATATTTTTATGCAAGTAACACAATTTTTTTTAACACATACCTTCCACATGTGTTTGCCTACCATTCCTCCCCCCATGACATATTTTTTTAAGTGCCACTAAACTAATTTTTTTTTATAGCAACATTTGAAAAAAATTGGCATAGCGGCTCTTATGAAAATACCTTCCTGGGGTGGAGGGCCTGGTTGGCAAACAAATGTAGAAGGTGCACGTTATTTGCGTAAAAATACGCTATTGGATTCATTTTTTTTTTTTTTTCCAGCTTGCGTTTATCTGATGTATGAACCTTTTTAAATATTTATTTGCTTTTTGGATATTCTCTTGTAGAGTGCCTGTTCAAGTCATTTTCCTTTTTGTGTTTTTTTAAGAAGTGTAAAACCAAACCAAACCCGTTGTCATGGAGTCAATTCCAACTCACAGCGACCCTAAAGGGCAGAGTAGAACTGCCCCATTAGGGTTTCCAAGGAGTGCCTGGTGGATTTGAACTGCCAGCCTTTTGGTTAGCAGCCATAGCTCTTAGCCACTATGCCACCAGTGTTTCCTAAAATGTAGAGGTGTTCTTTTTATATTATGGGTAATTGTCCTTTGTCAGACGAATATATTTTAAACGCCTTCACCCACTGTATATTTGCCTTTTCACTTTATAAATGGTGAATTTTGTTAAACACTAGTTTTATTTGTAATGTATTCCAATTTATTTTTTTCCTTTATGGTTAGCACTTTGCCATTTTAAAGAAAGCTTCTGAGTCCAAGATAATAAAGATATATTTCTATGTTTTTCTTTTCTAAGTAGTTTGTTTTATCATGCATATTTAAATCTGGAATTCATCTGAAATTGATTGATTTGCATGGTGTAAGGTAGAGATAAAAATACATATTTGTTTTCCATATAGTGGCTGCTATTCATTTTAATGGTGTTATCTTCAGCACCAGTGTGCTTTAATGGCAAAGGATGCTGAAGTCTCCACTACTAGTCCCTAAAATAGAAGCTCGGGTATTTGAAAGTTTCGGTTATTCTTGTATTGCATTCTATGCCTCTGACATATATATATATATTTTTTTTCTCTAGCATGAATAACCTGACATTAGATGAAAATGAGAGGCTATATTGATGCCTCTATTGGAATAAGGGTATTTCTATGATCCCATGATCATGAAAGTTAATGATGCTGGATTCCATAATAAAAGCTGTAACTCTTACTAGGGACCCAATGATCACAGATCATCAAGTAGCAGCTAGTGGCCAGTCTTGCAAAAAGATCAACTGCTCAAGGTAGATGTGGTTTTCACACGGCATATAACTGGGTTAAAAAACAATACTCCAGTAGGAACTGCTTTGAACTGCTCTCAAATCTCAGTTTTCACTTTAGCTCAGTAAGCTTGATTTAACTAGAAGGGAAGCTCTGTTGCTAGCCAGTCTCCTGCTGTGGAAATTGTTGCAGGTTTTTGTTGTTGCTTGACTTTTTTTAGTGAGAAAGTCTCAAATCTACTTTAGTTTCCATGTGACTGGAATCATGTACGACAGGTCTTACTTCTGTTAATGAGGCCTGAAGTAGCATCAGTTCCTGCTATTCTGATTGAAGCTCTGTTTAACTCTCAGAAGTTCCCCTAAACCTGGAAACTCTACAGTTAATTGGGTTCCTATGATTCCAAATGTCCAAATAAGACAGACCCAACTCATCTCTCTTCTGTGACCACTTAGTTGAGATACTAATAGTGTAGGACAGTTTCTACTAACTTTGCTACTACGTTCTTCTAGTTTCTTACTAACTTCTAGGAGCTCACTTAACATTTTTTGCCTTTGCAGCATGAGCTACACTAGTTTTTCCTTTGTATTAGGTTGTTGAATGGGCCCAATATTTTCATTCATAAATATCTTGCAAAAATTAAACAAGAAAAATCCATGTTAAATATTATTATTGAGCACTTTCACCACAATTTATCCAGTATATGTATGTACATGAAGATTCTACTCTCATTTGAAGTATACAATCAGTTGTTTTAGCCTTAAAGACAAGAGAATTGAAATTGTGCTGTAACTCATTATTTATGTATTCATTCATTCAAACAATATGTATTAAGCTATTCTATGTATGTCAGTGTGGGAAGTACTACTAGGAATTTATTTCCTCCAACAAACTTACAGACTGATAGGAAAATGTTTGAAACATAAAATGTGCAGTAAAATGAAACCATATGAAAAGGAAATAGTTCAGTTATTCCCTCAATTCCCAAAAGGATTTGCAAGTAAAGAATATAAAATGACTATCTAAATAAAGTCTGTAGATAATGCATGAAATTACCCATCTGTAAACAGTATATCAAAAGTGTGTTGGTTATGGTGTGACTGTGAAGTCTTGGGTATTTCAAAACATGTTATAGTAACTTGCTGTGTGTATTCTTTTCAAAACAAATCTAGAACATGGATGAAACCTAGAGCACTTAACTTTGTATTTTTTTTCTCTCCATAGTTATATTGACAAAACAAAACAAAAGCAAGTAAGTCTAACGCACTTAATGATACAGTTGAAAAAAGGAATTTGACAGCCTTTGTCTATTAATGCCTGAAGAAAGACACCAGATCTTGAAGGCAAGGACATGCGAACCTATAAATTTGTTATACAGTTGTTCTCTGTAGTATGCTAGGCATGATTCATTAGGCTTTATCATAGTCTAATTGAAATAATTGTCAAAATTATACCCCTTGTGTTCTGCTTCCATTCTCAACATTACCTTTTGAACTAAGGAAGATGGTACACCCATATATTTTAGGCACCAAAGGGGTGTGTTCATTGTAAATAAATAAATTGGCAATTTGATTCATATGCTGGTTTCTAGTGAATTTACTTAGTACATAAATGCCAAATACATGTTACAGGTGCTGTTATTTCCCATTTGCAAACTAAAATATAGATTATACACTCTGCCCTACTGTTCTAGGCAGCCGTGGCAGATGGACCTTAGTTAGCACTGGAGTCAAAATCTATTTGCCAACCTGAGTTAGTGTGAGTCAGTCGCCCCACACTTAATCAATTCCTTAGATGCTTACAGACAAAATCAATATGTTAGATTTGTAAGGGAACAGACTTAAGGTCTTGCCAACCCATGAGCTTTGTTGGAAAGCTGGCTAGTCCCCTTAGGTTACAATTCTATCCAGTCTTTTCCTCACTGTAATACAGATAAATAGGAGGGAATAAATTTTCAAGCTAGAGAAGATTGAGAAGGTTCATTTGATTTTTCTAGCCAAATCTACTTTTTAATTAGAATACTGCTAACCGTAGCATGAGATGGTTAAGAGAACTAAACTTACATGTGTCCACCCAACAGTAAAATTATATGATCATATGACTCCATTAACTTTAAGTAATATTTTTATTATGCATATTATTTTAATGTTGCAACATTTAAGTAAGTACTAGTAACCCATATTTAGGATTTAAAGTCGTGTAGTGGACTGGCATTCTGATAGACAAATAGTATGAACAAAAATAGTGAGAGAGAAAGTCACAACATAAACATGGAACAGGATGGAACAGGAGACAGAGGATATTTAGAGTAGAATTTTAGGACCCCAAATCATGATTGTGTATAGTACCAAACTGGCAACTAAGAAACTCTGAATGTTTAACTAAAGAATGAGGTAGACTACAATGGCAGCAGGAAATGGAATTTGGAATCAGGGCCTGCCTAACTAGCTGTGTAGCCCTCCCTGACCTGGCCATTTAAAGTTATTCACATTTGTTTTCCTCATCTGTAAAAAGGATTTAGTAATTTCTGAATCATAGAGGTATTTTGAAGACTATAATTTGGTAATGTGTATACAATATCTAGAATAATGCCCGACATCTAGTAAATTTAACAAGTTCTATTTGTCCAATGTCCCCAGAACTTTGGAGAAAGATAAAGAAGAAAATTCTGATGTTGTATGGATTGATAGACTTAGAAATTGATTAAGTGTGTGAAATGAGGTTGGATTTTGGGCATCAGAGATTAATCTTATGTTTCAAGTCTGGATTTCAAAAAGGGTAATGATTTGATGTCAGGGACATAAGTAGGAGAACAGATTTTTAGGTAATATGATGAACACAATTTTAGTCACAGAAATTTTGGTATTCGTCTGGGGCAACCATCAAATTGATGGAAATGAAGGAACAGAACCCAGCAGTTACGATAAAAAGACATTGTATTTGTCAGTGAGATAATCTCTACTGACTTTTGACAAAAAAAAAAAAAAAAAATTAAATAGTGTGAGAAAAAAACAGGTATCAGGAATTAAATATTCAGTGGGTTGTTAAAAAATAAGGATACTGAGTGAAGGAAACACTTTCAAGTTTGGAAGCAAAAAGGAGGGTCAAGTAGTACTGTATCATGGAAAAAAAATCTATTTCAAGAAGCATTTCCAAGATAAGAGTGATCATGTGGAGAGGGAGAAATTGAAGATGCAAGAAAAAGAATCATTGTAATTGAAATGAAGTAGGATCTGTAAAATTAAAGATGTTAGATTTGAATGGGGGCAAAGGCAGAGGCAGTAAGGATGGGTGAAAATACAGAGAATTTTGGAGGTAAAGGGTAGCATCCCATTGCATTCAGAAAGGATGCGTTTATAGTAGAATCAATGGATTCTAATTCATTTGTTTTCTGTATTTGCTCAGTAGGTTGGGAACACAGGAAGAAAAAAAAATGAAAAAAGGGTGGTTTTACCCAGGGAGGGGAACTAGCTAAAAAGCAACTACAGAAGGACTAGAACCTGCTACAACAGAAGGAGCTAGTAATAGTCTCATTGAAATAGCTACCTATGGGGACCATAGCACAGGGTGCATAAAAAATGCTGGAAGTAATTGATTTCGAGCAAGAAACCCGCTTAATGTGAGTCAGAGAAGAGAGAGGAAACACTCTTGAATATGTTACAGAATTTGACCCTTTTACAGCCAGTAAACTTCCCTCAGTGTCTGAGTAGACCTAACAGCAAAGCCTTAATTCTTGAACTTCAGAATAATTCAGTCAAGGACTGAAAAACAACCCAGAGTAAGTGGGAAAACATGCAACCAGAGCCATCTACATAAGTGACAGGATGTCTGTAGTGGAGAATTGTGTCCCTCAAAAATATCTGTCAACTTGGCTAGGCCATGAATCCCAATATTGTGTGATTGTCCACCATTTTGTCATCCGGTATGATTTTCCTATGTGTTATAAATCCTATCACTGCGATGTAATGAGGTGGATTAGTGGCAGTTACATTGATGAGATCTGCAAGATTAGATTGTGTCTTAAGCGAATCTTTTTTGAGATAATAAAAGAGAGAAGCAAGCAGAGAGACACGGGGACCTTATACCACCAAGAAAGCAATGTCAGGAGCAGAGCACATCTTTTGAACTCAAGGTTCCTGCTCAGGGAAGCTCCTTGACCAAAGGAAGACTCATGACAAGAACCTTCCTCCAGACCCAACAGAGAGAGAGAAAGCCTTCCCCTAGAGATGACACCCTGAATTTGGACTTCTAGCCTACTAGACTGTGAGATAATAAACTTCTGTTTGTTGAAGCCATCCACTTGGGGTATTTCTGTTACAGTAGCACTAGATGACTAACACAGCCAGGATACATGGAAAGATCCTAGTCCCACCAGGAAGGGGACATGCAGGCCCTGGGATGGGTGGTATACAAGGTCCTAAGATTCCTAGGATACTTAGGGATTAGGTGAGGCTCCAGTCCTTAATAGGATGACTTAGACTGATTAGGTAAGATAGTATGTTGGTCTACATAAAAAGAAGGGTGAGCCAAGAAGCGAACTCAGTCTGGTGGGAGGAGTTGGGAGTGTGTGGAGAGAATGGAGGTAGGGTTTCATAGAAAGTGACTGAGGGACTTTGGGAGTAGAAAGAGTCCAAAAACTAGAGATGCTAATGAGGGTGAAGAGCAATTATGTTAGATTAAGTAAAATTTCGGTCAACCAGAGGGCAATATATTTTGACTAATTCTATTTTCTAGTGCATTATAAAAAACTACACCAAATTTTTTTTCGTTCCTGCTTGAAGAAGAACAGTAAAAATACTTTAATATTCTTTTCTGCTATAGAGATTGGGTAGCCACGATACCTAAATTGTTTACTTTGATATATCAGTATTTTATTGGACCCAGGAGCCTTCATATCATCAATGTTTATTATATATTATATTCTATAATATGTATTAATTATAAAAAAATATATATTATATTAAAATTCACATATTAGAACTTGGTCCAGGATTCAGTTTCCAATTTTATAATCTATACCATATGTTTCTTAGAGTAAAGCATCTTAAATCTTTCTTGGAAAGTTATTAATAACTGTAACTATGTTTATACAATGTATTGCATATTTGTGAGTGTGAAAGATGTGGCTATGACTCTATGTATTTACACATAAATAAACTTAGAAGGTTTGAAAAAAGCAAGTTTATTATCACTGACCTATGTCATATCCTGTAGGTTCTTATATATTTGTAAAAGTTAGTATTTCCTATTAAGTTGTTTTCTGTTCATCTTTCTCTTAAAATGTAAAGCTCTTGATGACTAGTTGAAATTTAAATTGTTATTTTAAAATATTATATAATGAAACCCAGAATCAGATTATTAGCCCTCTTTAAAATATTTATTTTCAAAGCACAACACACCAAGATAAAATATCACTTAAAAAACATTGTATAGGAAATAGTTTTTAATATTTTTATTATAATTCTTGTTTTGTACTATTAAAGTATAAAATTATTAAAATCTGAATATAATGTAGTCAACACTGGTATTAATCTTATGAAGTAGGTGGAAACAAATGTTGAAAAATTGGCATAATGGATGAGCAAACACAGAATGTATAGGAAAAGTAAAAGAAGAATTTTGAATTTAGAACTGAAAGGAATAGATGAAAAAAAGTTTATTATGTGTAAGTTACGACATGCAGGGCTAACTTTCAGTTAGCATGCACCAACAGAGCTTTACTCATTGTGAAGTGTTGGCATCCTTTGTGGTGATAGGTTCTGCATTTTGATTCTGGATGCCCGTTTTGTAGCCGTTGTTAAGTATTTGCATACCATTCCCAACCTCAGGCATGTTCCAGCAATTTAAGAGTTGTGAGACATATATCTAATGATGTAATTACAGATGAGTTTTTATCCACAGATCCCTTCTGTACTATTATATGTTCAATCTTTTACTGCACAAAAATATGAAATATATATAAAAAAATGAAATATATACGCATATTGAAAACTTGTAAACCTAAGCACTATTCACTTTTCTGGCTTGCTATTGATTAATTAGCATAATTGATTAATTAGCATAAGCATACTATAAAGTTACCTTTTGCCCATCTTTAGACTAAATGTTAATTTGAGAATGTTTCCAGTGATCATTTCTTTTTAAAAACAAAAATACTGTATTCAAATTACCTACCAGCTTCACTAAGGAAAAAAAAAAAAATTCTACTGAACTTTTCCTATTTTTTTTTTTTTATACTTACATATGGATCAATAGAGTTTACAAGAAAGTATTTTAACGGGATTAATATTTCAGAGATAAACCAGACTGTATTTACCTAGAGCTAAATTTCTCAGCCTCAGTACTATTGACATTTTAGACTGGATAACTCGTTTTTGTGGCAGCAGAGCGGGGTGGCGTCTGTCCTGTGCGTGCTGACATATTTAACAGCATTCTTGTCTCTAATCACTAAATGCTAGTGGTGGCCACCCTCCCAATCGTAATAGTAAAAAATGCATCAGATATTGAAAAATGTTCCCAGGTGACAATCACTGAACTAGAAAATTCAATTTTTGAAAAACTAAAATTTTTATCACGGAATTTTTTTTTTAATTAATTTTTATTAAGCTTCAAGTGAACATTTACCATTCCAATCAGTCTGTCACATGTAGGTTTACATACATCTTACTCCCTTCTCCCACTTGCTCTCCCCCTATTGAGTCAGCCCTTTCAGTCTCTCGTTTCGTGCCAATTTTGCCATCTTCCCTCTCTCTCTATCTTCCCATCCCCCCTCCAGTCAAGAGTTGCCAACACACTCTCCAGTGTCCACCTGATTTAATTAGCTCACTCTTCATCAGCATCTCTCTCCCCCCCCACTGACCAGTCCTTTTCATGCCTGATGATTTGTCTTCGGGGATGGTTCCTGTCCTGTGCCATCAGAAGTTCTGGGGAGCATTGTCTCTGGGATTCCTCTAGTCGCAGTCATACCATTAGGTATGGTCTTTTCGTGAGAATTTAGGGACTGTATCCCATTGGTCTCCTGCTCCCTCAGGAGTTGTCTGTTGTGCTCCCTGTCAGGGCAGTCATCGATTGTGGCCAGGCACCAACTAGTTCTTCTGGTCTCAGGATAATGTAGGTCTCTGGTTCATGTGGCCCTTTCTGTCTCTTGGGTTCTTACTTGTCGTGTGACCTTGGTGTTCTTCCTTTGCCTTTGCTCCAGCTGGGTTGAGACCAATTGATGTATCTTAGATGGCCGCTTGTTGGCATTTAGGACCCCAGGCGCCACAATTCAAAGTGGGATGCAGAATGTTTTCATAATAGAATTATTTTGCCCATTGACTTAGAAGTCCTCTCAAACCAAGTTCCCCAGACCCCAGCCCCTGCTCCACTGACCTTTGAAGCTTTCATTTTATCCCGGAAACCTCTTTGCTTTTAGTCCAGTCCAATTAGGCTGACCTTCCTTGTATTGAGTGTTGTCTTTCCCTTCACCCAAAGCAGTTCTTATCTACAGATTGATCAGTAAAAAGCCCTCTTCCTCCCTCCCTCCCTCCCTCCCCCCTTTGTAACCACAAAAGTATGTGTTCTTCTCCGTTTTTTCTATTTCTCAAGATCTTATAATAGTGGACTTACACAATATTTGTACTTTTGCAACTGACTCATTTCGCTCAGCATAATGCCTTCCAGATTCCTCCATGTTATGAAATGTTTCAGAGATTCGTCACTGTTCTTTATCGATGAGTAGTATTCCATTGTGTGAATATACCACAATTTATTTACCCATTGATCCGTTGATGGACACCTTGGTTGCTTCCAGCTTTTTGCTATTGTAAACAGAGCTGCAATAAACATGGGTGTGCATATATCTGTTTGTGTGAAGGCTCTTGTATCTCTAGGGTATATTCCGAGGAGTGGGATTTCTGGGTTGTATGGTAGTTCTATTTCTAACTGTATAAGATAACGCCAGATGGATTTCCAAAGTGGTTGTACCATTTTACAATCCCACCAGCAGTGTATGAGAGTTCCAATCTCTCCGCAACCTCTCCAACATTTATTATTTTGTGTTTTTTGGATTAATGCCAGTCTAGTTGGTGTGAGATGGAATCTCATCGTAGTTTTAATTTGCATTTCTCTAATGGCTAATGATCGGGAGCATTTTCTCATGTATCTGTTGGCTGCCTGAATATCTTCTTTAGTGAAATGTGTGTTCATATCCTTTGCCCACTTCTTGATTGGGTTCTTTGTCTTTTTGTGGTTGAGTTTTGACAGAATCATGTAGATTTTAGAGATCAGGTGCTGGTCTGAGATGTCATAGCTGAAAATTCTTTCCCAGTCTGTAGGTGGTCTTTTTACTCTTTTGGTGAAGTCTTTAGATGAGCATGGGTGTTTGATTTTTAGGAGCTCCCAGTTATCTGGTTTCTCTTCATCATTTTTGGTAATGTTTTGTATTCTGTTTATGCCCTGTATTGGTGCTCCTAGGGTTGATCCTATTTTTTCTTCCATTATCTTTATCGTTTTAGTCTTTATGTTTAGTTCTTGGAGTTAGTTTTTGTGCATGGTGTGAGGTATGGGTCCTGTTTCATTCTTTTGCAAATGGATATCCAGTTATGGCAGCACGATTTGTTAAAAAGACTATCATTTCCCCTATTGACTGACACTGGTCCTTTGTCAAATATCAGCTGCTCATACGTGGATGGATTTATATCTGGGTTCTCAATTCTGTTCCATTGGTCTATGTGCCTGTTGTTGTACCAGTACCAGGCTGTTTTGACTACTGTAGCTGTATAATAGGTTCTGAAATCAGGTAGAGTGAGGCCTCCCACTTTCTTCTTCTTTTTCAGTAATGCTTTGTTTATCCGGGGGTTCTTTCCCTTCCATATGAAATGAGTGATTTTTTTTCTCTATCCCCTTAAAATATGACATTGGTATTTGGGTTGGAAGTGCGTTATATGTACAGATGGCTTTTGGTAGAATAGACATTTTTACTATGTTAAGTCTTCCTATCCATGAGCAGGGTATGTTTTTCCACTTAAGTATGTCCTTTTGAATTTCTTGTAGCAGAGTTTTATAGTTTTCTTTGTATAGGTCTTTTACAACCTTGGTAAGATTTATTCCTAAGTATTTTATGTTCTTGGGGGCTACTGTGAATGGTATTGATTTGGTTATTTCCTCTTCGGTGTTCTTTTTGTTGATGTAGAGGAATCCAAGTGATTTTTGTATGTTTATTTTATAACCTGAGACTCTTCCAAACTCTTCTATTAGTTTCAGTAGTTTTCTGGAGGATTCCTTAGGGTTTTCCATGTATACGATCATGTCATCTGCAAATAGTGATAGCTTTACTTCCTCCTTACCAATCTGGATACCCTTTATTTCTTTGTCTAGCCTAATTGCCCTGGCTAGGACTTCAAGTACAATGTTGAATAAGAGCGGTGATAAAGGGCATCCTTGTCTGGTTCCCGTTCTCAAGGGAAATGCTTTCAGGTTCTCTCCATTTGAGTGATATTGGCTGTTGGCTTTGCATAGATGCCCTTTATTATGTTGAGGAAATTTCCTTCAATTCCTATTTTGGTAAGAGTTTTTATCATAAATGGGTGTTGCACTTTGTCAAATGCCTTTTCTGCATCTATTGATAAGATCATGTGGTTTTTCTCTTTTGTTTTATTTATGTGATGGATTACATTAATGGTTTTTCTGATATTAAACCAGCCTTGCATACCTGGTATAAATCCCACTTGATCAGGGTGTATTATTTTTTTGATGTGTTGTTGGATTCTATTGGCTAGAATTTTGTTGAGGATTTTTGCATCTATGTTCATGAGGGATATAGGTCTAAAATTTTCTTTTTTTGTAATGTCTTTACCTGGTTTTGGTATCAGGGAGATGGTAGCTTCATAGAATGAGTTGGGTAGTATTCCGTCTTTTTCTATGCTTTGAAATACCTTCAACAGTAATGGTGTTAAGTCTTCTCTGAAGGTTTGGTAGAACTCTGCAGTGAAGCCGTCTGGGCCAGGACTTTTTTTTGTTGGAAGTTTTTTGATTACCGTTTCAATCTCTTTTTTTGTTATGGGCCTATTTAGTTGTTCTACTTCTGAATGTGTTAGTTTAGGTAGGTAGTATTGTTCCAAGAATTTATCCATTTCTTCTAGGTTTTCAAATTTGTTAGAGTACAATTTTATGTAGTAATCTGAAATGATTCTTTTAATTTCATTTGGCTCTGTTGTGATGTAGTCCTTCTCGTTTCTTCTTCGGGTTATTTGTTTCCTTTCCTGTTTTTCTTTAGTCAGTCTAGCCAATGGTTTGTCAATTTTGCTAATTTTTTCAAAGAACCAGCTTTTGGCTTTGTTAATTCTTTCAATTGTTTTTCTGTTCTCTAATTCATTTAGTTCAGCTCTAATTTTTATTATTTGTTTTCTTCTGGTGCCTGATGGGTTCTTTTGTTGCTCTCTTTCTATTCGTTCAAGTTGTCGGGACAGTTCTCTGATTTTGGCTCTTTCTTCTTTTTGTATGTGTGCATTTATCGATATAAATTGGCCTCTGAGCACTGCTTTTGCTGTGTCCCAGAGGTTTTGATAGGAAGTATTTTCATTCTCGTTGCTTTCTAAGAATTTCCTTATTCCCTCCTTAATGTCTTCTATAACCCAGTCTTTTTTCAGGAGGGTATTGTTCATTTTCCAAGTATTTGATTTCTTTTCCCTAGTTTTTCTGTTATTGATTTCTAGCTTCATTGCCTTGTGGTCTGAGAAGATGCTTTGTAATATTTCGATGTTTTGGATTCTGGAAAGGTTTGTTTTATGACCTAATATGTGGTCTATCCTAGAGAATGTTCCATGTGCACTAGAAAAAAAAGTATACTTTGCAGCAGTTGGGTGGAGAGTTCTGTATAAGTCAATGAGGTCAAGTTGGTTGATTGTTGTAAGTAGGTCTTCCGTGTCTCTATTGAGCTTCTTACTGGATGTCCTGTCCTTCTCCGAAAGTGGTGTGTTGAATTCTCCTACTATAAATGTGGAGGTGTCTATCTCACTTTTCAATTCTGTTAAAATTTGATTTATGTATCTTGCAGCCCTGTCATTGGGTGCGTAAATATCTAATATGGTTATGTCTTCCTGATCAATTGTCCCTTTTATCATTATATAGTGTCCTTCTTTGTCCTTTGTGGCAGATTTAAGTCTAAAGTCTATTTTGTCAGAAATTAATATTGCTACTCCTCTTCTTTTTTGCTTATTGTTTGCTTGATATATTTTTTTCCATCCTTTGAGTTTTAGTTTGTTTGTGTCTCTAAGTCCAAGGTGTGTCTCTTGTAGGCAGCATATTGACGGATCGTGTTTCTTTATCCAGTCCGTGACTCTCTGTCTCTTTATTGGTGCATTTAGTCCATTTACATTCAGCGTAATTATAGATAAGTTTTTAGTGCTGTCATTTTGATGCCTTTTCATGTGTGTTGTTGGCCATTTCATTTTTCCACATGCTTTTTTGTGCTGAGACGTTTTTCTTAGTAGCTTGTGAGATCCTTATTTTCATAATGTTTAACTTTGTGTTTGTTGAGTCGTTACGTTTTTCTTGGCTTTTTTCTTCAGTTATGGAATTGATATTCGTTTTTGTTGTTACCTTATTATTTACCCCTATTTTTCTAAGTAAAAACCTAACTTGTATCCTTCTATATCGCCTTGTATCACTCTCCATCTGGCAGTTCAATGCCTCCTATATTTAGTCCCTCTTTTTGATTATTGTGATCGTTTATCTATTGATTTCCATGATTTCCTGTTATGTGTATTATTTTGTTTATTTATTTATCTTTTAGAATTAGTCTTAATTTGTTTGTTTTTGTGCTTTCCCTATTTGAGTTGCGTTGATATCAGGGCGTTCTGTTTTGTGACCTTGTATTGTGCTGGTACCTGATATTATTGGTCATCAGGCCAAACAATCTCCTTTAGCATTTCTTGCAGTCTTGGTTTAGTTTTTGCAAATTCTCTAAACTTGTGTTTATCTGTAAATATCTTAATTTCTCCTTCATATTTCAGAGAGAGTTTTGCTGGATATATGATCCTTGGTTGGCAGTTTTTCTCCTTCAGTGCTCCGTATACGTCGTCCCATTCCCTTCTTGCCTGCGTGGTTTCTGCTGAGTAGTCTGAACTTATTCTTATTGATTCTCCCTTGAAGGAAACCTTTCTTTTCTCCCTGGCTGCTTTTAAAATTCTCTGTTTGTCTTTGGTTTTGGCAAGTTTGATGATAATATGTCTTGGTGTTTTTCTTTTTGGATCAATCTTAAATGGGGTTCGATGAGCATCTTGGATAGATATCCTTTCGTCTTTCATGATGTCAGGGAAGTTTTCTGTCAGGAGTTCTTCAACTATTTTCTCTGTGTTTTCTGTCCCCCCTCCCTGTTCTGGGACTCCAATCACTCGCAAGTTATCCTTCTTAATAGAGTCCCACATGATTCTTAGGGTTTCTTCATTTTTTTAAATTCTTTTATCTGATTTTTTTTCAGCTATGTTGGTGTTGATTCCCTGGTCCTCCAGAAGTCCCAGTCTACATTCTAGTTGCTCGAGTCTGCTCCTCTGACTTTCTATTGCGTTGTCAAATTCTATAATTTTATTGTTAATCTTTTGGATTTCTACATGCTGTCTCTCTGCGGATTCTTGCAACTTATTAATTTTTCCACTATGTTCTTGAATAATCTTTTTGAGTTCTTCAACAGTTTTATCAGTGTGTTCCTTGGCTTTTTCTGCATTTATCCTAATTTCATTTGTGATATCTTTAAGCATTCTGTAAATTAGTTTTTTATATTCTGTATCTGATAATTCCAGGATTGTATCTTCATTTGGGAAAGATTTTGATTCTTTTGTTTGGGGGGTTGGAGAAGCTGTCATGGTCTGTTTCTTTATGTGGTTTGATATGGACTGCTGTCTCCGAGCCATCACTGGGAAACTAGATTTTCCAGGTAATCAGCTAAAAAAAATGCAGTCAAATCCCTATCTGAATTCTCCCTCTGGCTCCAGGTATTCGGATGTTAATGGAGCCACCTGGGGAGGGTGGGGGAGGGATCAGAGAGCTAGGAGTGTAGCACCACAGAATATAGAGCTGATCACTGCGTTCATGCTCCGCCCCTGTCCGCCAAAATCTGGGCGGGACGGCTCCCCGGTTGGGACGCTACTCTCCCCACTCCGAGACCAGTCACTTCCTCCCGGGGACTTCTCCCTCCGGTGCGCGGCACCGCTCGCGCGACCCGGGTGGGCGTCTCCCGCACGAACGGGTGGTCCTGCCCCCAGGGTCTATTCAGGAGAATATAATTGGACCCTGCACTCACACCCCGCCTGCTTTCACCAAGATCCCAGCGGGACGGCTCCCCGGCTGGGATGCTGCTCTCCCTGCTCCAAGACCTGTCACTTCCTCCCAGGGACTTCTCCCTCCGGTGCGCCGCACCACACGCGCGAACTGGGTGGGCGTCCCCCCGCAAGAACGTGTGGGCCCCGCCCCGGGGTCACTTTAGGGAAATATAGCTGACCCCCCCCCCGCTCGCGCCCCGCCCGGTTCTCGCCAAACTCCCGGCGCAATGGCTCCCTGGCTGGGACGCTGCTCTCCCCGCTCCAAGATCAGTCACTGCCTCCCGGGTGCTTCTCCCTCCCGCTGCGCCGCTACGCCGCCTGCACCAACCAGCTAGACTCTCTCCTGGGATGGGTTCGGGGGTAGGGCTGGGCCCCTTGTCTGTGCCGTCTGCCCCCCTGGGCTCTGCCCCAGATTGGGCTCCGAAAGTCACCTGCCTGGTACGCTGGCTCCCAGTTCTGAAAACGGTCGCTGTCTGCCTGTATTTGTTCGTTTTCCATCTCTAAGTCTGTTCTTGTTGTTCAGAGTTCGTAGATTGTTATGTATGTGATCGATTCACTTGTTTTTCCGAGCCTTTTTGCAAGAGGGATCCGCAGTAACGTCCACCTAGTCCGCCATCTTGGCCCCGCCTCTATCACGGAATTTTTATGACTGGAACAACAAATCCGCTGAGATGGGTGTAACAGTATCTTCACTCTATTGTTGATATTAGTTCCCACCCATTCAGCTGTGACTCATAGTGACTTTAAGTATAACAGAATGAAACGTGGCCTGATCTTGTGCCATCTTCGTGATCATTGGTATTGTTGTAGAGAAAAACTTGAACTCTGTTTCAAGTTAAAACAGAGAGGTTTATTAAGGGTTTAAAACAATTGCAGTTGGGGAACAACATAGCCTATTGAAAATGGAATCAGGTAGTCCTGGGGCAGTTTCATTATACAAGTATTCATATGGGGTAAAAAGAGGAACTAAACCACAGGGGGAACGATAACAGGAAAATTAATGAATATTGTAATAATCATTCTCTGGTTACTGATTATTAATAGTATAGCTAGTGATTACAGGTAGTTTCACAGGTTGCTTAGATCATGGTCACAAGATAACCACATGTATTTTCTTTGTCTTGCAAAAATATCTTTTTGGCAACAGCACCCAAACAGCACTCTTCCTGAGTATATGTATTTTGAGGGATGATGATGGTCACTTGGTTAAGACAGACCTCTTGGAGCATATGGTTTCACATCTTGGTTTTGACCACCGAGGAAAAACATGTCTTTAAGTAGATTGTCATGGATTGAATTATGTCCCCCCAAAAATATGTGTATTAACTTTGTTAGGTCATGATTCCCAGTATTATGTGGTTGTCCTCCATTTTGTGATTGTAATTTTATGATTAGGGTGAGACTGTAACACCACCCTTACTCAGGTCACCTCTCCGATCCAAAATAAAGGAAGTTTCCCTGGGGTCTGGCCGGCACCACCTTTTATCTCTTAAAAGATAAAGGGGAAGGGAAGCAAGCAGGGAGCTGGGTACCTTATACTACCAAAAAAGCAGCACCAGGAGAAGAGTGTGTCCTTTGGACCCAGGGTCCCTGTGCCAGAGAAGCTCCTCAACCAGGGGAAGATTGAGGACAAGGACCTTCTTCCAGAGCCAACAAAGAGAGAAAGCTGGAGCTGTCATCCTGAATTTGGACTTGTAACAACTAGACTGTGATAGAATAAATTTCTGTTTGTTAAAGCCATCCCCTTGTGGTATTTATGTTATAGCAGTACTAGATGACTAAGACGTGTGTCAATTCCTGAAGCCATGTTTTTCGCCAGTCCCTTCAGTGCAGCTTGGACTTCTTCCTTCAGTACCATTGGTTCTTGATCATATGTTGCCTCTTGGAATGGTTGAACATCAATAGTTCTTTTTGGTATAATGACTCTGTGTATTCCTTCCATCTTCTTTTGATGCTTCCTGTGTCTTTTAATATTTTCCCCATAGAATTCTTCACTATTGCAACTCGAGGCTTGAATTTGTTCTTCAGTGCTTTCAGCTTGAGAAATGCTGAGCGTGTTCTTCCCTTTTGGTTTTCTATCTCCAGCTCTTTGCAAATGTCATTATAATACTTTGTCTTCTTGAGCAGCCCTTTGAACTCTTCTGTTCAGTTCTTTTACTTCAGGATTTCTTCTTTTTGCTTTAGCTGCTTGATATTCAAGAGCAAGTTCAGAGTCTCCTCTGACATCCGCCTTGGCCTTTTCTTTCTTTCCTGTCTTTTCAATGACCTCTTGCTTTCTTTACGTATGATGTCTTTGATGTCATTCCACAGTTTTGGATTTTTTTCTTTTTGGAATGACTAATGTGAAAAAAAAAAGCCTCCTCATTAGTCATTCCGAAAACTAAAAAAAAAAAAAAACTGCTCTCTTGTTGATTCTGACTCATTAACCATTAGAGAGATGTAAGTCAAAACCACGATGAGATACCACTTCACTTCCACTAGGATGGACGAGATTAAAAAAAAAAAAATAGCAAGTGTTGACGAGGCTGTGCAGAGATTGGCCACATTTATTACTGGTGGGAATGCAAAAATGGTATAGCCACTCTTGGAAACATTATGGTGATTCCTCAAAAAGTTAAATATAAAGCTACCATAAAAAAAACAAACCAAACTCATTGCCGTCAAATGGATTTTGACTCATAGTGACTGTATAGGATAGAGTAGAGCTGCCCCATAGAGTGTCCAAGAAGCATCTGGTAAATTCAAACTGCCCACCTTTTTGTTAGCAGCTGTGGCACTTAACCACCATGCCACCAGGGTTTCCAAAGCTACCATGAGACTGAGCAATTCCAGTCTTAGATACACACCAACTCCTCACTTATTGACATGGTTAGGTTCCAAAGACTAGGTTGTTATGCAAAAGTCAGTGTTATGCAGAAATAGAGGATGACCACTTCAGATCACAAGATGAAGGATGACTACATCATTATGTAACTGCCAAGTTACATCATTACATAGCTGCCAAACCTCTGAGAATCATGGCCCAGCCCACTTGCCGTATAACCTTCACCGCCAGCTTTACTCTCACCTCACACCTTGGTGTTCATTACTGCCAGATACACATCATTAATGTGCAAAATAGTCAGATAATAGAATTTTTACTATTGCTGTAAATGCAAAATGTCAGATAATGAGATAGTAGATAAGTGAGGAGTAGGTGTATACCAAAGAGGTTGAAAGCAGTGACGCAAACACACATGCACACCAGTGCTCATTGCAGCACTATTCATAGTAGCCCAAAGGTGGAAACAACTCAAATGTCCATCAGCAGATAAATGGATAAGCAAAATGTGATACATACAATAGAATAATACTCTGCCATAAAGAAAAATTAAGTCCTAATATATGCCACAACATGGATGAACTTTGAAAACATTATGCTGGATGAAATTAGTCAATTGCAAAGGGTTACTAATTCACTGATATGAAGTACCTAGAATAGGCAAAGGAACAGACGTAACAATTTAATAGTGGTTACCAGGGGCGAGAGGGTGAGGAAAAGGGGGAATCATTGTTTAGGCGGCATAGAATTTTTGTTTATGGTGATGAATAATTTGGCAATGGCCATCGGTGATAATTACATATGATTGATATAATTGGCTTTATTGAATTATAAATGTGAAAAATGTTGAATTGGCAAATGTTGTGCTCTTTATGTTTTGGCAAAAATAAACATTAAAAAAAAAATACCTTTACCTACATCCCACTCCAGGATACTTAAATCGTAGTTTCTTGAGTGGAGCCTTAAAAAAAAAAAACCCATTGGCCTTGAGTTGATTCTGACTCATAGCAACCCTATCAGGCAGAGTAGAACTGCCCCATAGAGTTTCTAAGGAGCGCCTGGTGGATTTGAACTGCCAACCCTTTGATTAGCAGCTGTAGCACTTAACCACTACTCCACCAGGGTTTCCATGTGGAGCCTAGGCACACATATTTTAAACGCCCCCCTCAAATGATTATAAGGTGCAGACAAGGTTGAGGACCACTGTTCTAGACTAATGCTTTCAAGCTTCAACGTGCATACTAATCTTCTAGAGATTTTGTTAAAAACACAAATTTTGATTCTATAGGTACAGGCCTTAGATTCTGCATTTCTATCAAGCTCCCAGATAACATCAATGATGCTGGTATGAGAATGGTGCCTTGAGTAGCAAAGCTCTAGATCTGTGCAGTTCGACAGAGTTCCACTAACCTTATGTGGCTATTTAATCTAACTTAGATAAAATTTAATATCTAGTCACTCAGTTGCATCAGCTACATTTCAAGTACTTGATAATCAAATGTGGCTTGTGGTCACCATATTCGACCCAGCCTATATGGAACATTTCCATCATCAGAGAAAGTCATACTGGTCAACAGTGCTCTAGAACTTCAACTTATCTAATAACCCAGTATCTAAAATCCAGAATATCTGGCATTAGGAAAATGTAGACATTTGGTATCATTTGTAGCCTAGGAATATAAATAACTTTCTAGTGTAAATAATTGATAAGTTTAGTAATTACATACATCGACCTAATTGCATTTCAAACTATATCAGATATATCTCTGCTCACCTGCCTATGTTGAAAAGTAGTTGTTGAAAATAATAATAACAAGTTATTTTTCTGTCATTCCTCACTAGCGAAAGTATTGGAACTCTGATTCTCCCTTAATTGATAGTGTAGGATGTCCACTGGCTTTCAGAACCTACCATTTCCCTTCACCTTTCAAAAAGACTGTCATTGAGGTTTTTATTTTGATAGTTCAGCTGCCCCAAATGTATTTGAAATACTGATGCTTCCACCAGGAAATTTCTCAAATCGTTCTCACACTATGCTGCTGCTGCTATCATTGTCCAGAGTAACCTTACAACAGCAAAATGTCTGTTCCAATGTAACAGCTGTCCTAAGCACCCCAACACCGAAAACCTTACTTCACTGTTTTTTTTGTTTTGTTTTGTTTTCATTGCTGCTGAGTCTATTCTGACTCACAGCTACACTATAGGACAGAGTAGAACAGCCCCATAGAGTTTCTGAAGTGTGGCTGGTGGACTCAAACTGCTGACCTTTTGGTTAGCAGCCGAATTCTTAACCACTGTGCCACCAGAGCTCCTACTTCACCATTAGTTGAGTCAAAAGTAGTTATGTACTGTGTTCCGTTATGAAGAGAGAGTCTAGTGATCTGGTATTTATTTTACATACTTCTATTGCAATGCTTTTCTTCTTGGTCTCTAGCTCTAGAATATTGAGAGCCTAGCAGAATGCTTCTTAGAGTCATGCTTCCTCTAAGACCATAAGGTTAGAACCCACACAAAATTCTGGGCACCACTTCTCTGCCTCATTAAGAGGTGCTCCTTTTCACACCAATATCCCGTGAGGTTGAAAGTTGGACCACATCACCCAGAGAACAAAGGGGTATAACTAGGGCATCTAGCTGCCAGACTCAAAATATCTAGGTATATTCACTTATCATCAAGTTCCTTAAACAAATAGCAACTTGTCTGTGCTTCACACGAGGGGACATGACTGAAATGGCTGAATCTAAGCCATGTTGGGAACGCCAATACAAAACTAAATTTATCCTTAAAATGTTAATATACTTTGAGTGTAATAACCACTTAAGATTTACTCCAAAACGGAAGAATTCTGATAATAGAAGGTAAAGCAAAATATAAAAACCCAAAATCAAACCCAGTGCCATAGAGTTGATTCCAACTCATAGGGACCCTATAGGACAGAGTAGAACTGCCCCATAGAGTTTCCAAGGAGCGCCTGGTGGATTCGATCTGCTGACCTTTTGGTTAGCAGCCATAGCACTTAACCACTACGCCACCAGGGTTTCCAAAGCAAAATATAAGGAACCAAAAAAAGTGGACCTTTTAATTCCTCTACAGACTACTTGAGATTATTTTTCTAATTCTGTTTAATAGACAAATATCTTTGGGTCTTTCAAATTCATTACCAAAATATTATGAATACCAACACGAACAAAACATTTTCCTTCTTGTCTAATTGTGTTCTTCGCTATTCCAACCTTCTATTGAGAGTTTCTGCCTCACTTTGAATTCAATTTTTAAATCTGCTAGATTCTAGCTAACCAGTAATTTCTTGTAACACAACTGAAAGTAAGAATTTCCCCTTAGTGACTACCCCTCTCTTCCTTAGATTGCCTAGTCTTGATCATTTTGGGGATGATTACTAGAATTTTCATGTAGAGATTAAAGCAACAACATTTTAAAAAGCTTGTCTAATACCTTTATTATTATTGTTGTTATTATTATGGGGAGGTTAAAATAGCTAGTGAAAATGAGTTTATTTATTTTTTTAATTATTTAGCTTTAATATCTGTGTTTAAATTATCCAAGTTGAGAACTAGCCTGTTTAAAAACTAACATGAGATATAAGATTTGAAACATTCAGTTCTCATCTCTGAACAAGTTGTTGTTGCTGTTAGGTGACCTCTGACTCATAGTGGTCCTATGCACAACAGAAGGAAACGCTGCCTAGTCCTGGGCCATCCTCACAATAGTTGCTATGTTTGAGCCCATTGTTGCCACCACTATGTAGATCCTTGTTTTGTTCTTTTTCCCATATGCGATTGAAAAGACTAGCAATGATAGAGCTGAGATCCAGGGAAGTCAGCTAGTTGCTCAGTGAGGTCCTCCTAAAAACCAGTTGCCATCTAGTGAATTCTGACTCACGGGGACCTCATGTGTGTCAGAGTAGAGCAGTGCTCCACAGGGTCTTCATTGACTGATTTGTGAGAGTAGATCACGTAGCCTTTCTTCGGAGGCACCTCTAGGTGGACACAAAGCTCCAACCTTTTAGATAGCAGCCGAGTGTTTTAACTCTTTGCATCACTCAAGGCCTCATAGATTGTCATTATCTTACCTCAAAATTTCCATATGCAGAATCTGATAGCAGGTACTTGTTCTTTAGTTATCTACATCCACCTCATACCATAAACAAATAACTAAATTTTGACTGAAAACCAACAACTGCAACAAAATGGTAAAATATAAATTTAGTATCAGGATTAAAGAATGGATAAATTAGAATAGGTTAAGTTTAAGAAGAAAAATTAGCGTATGAAAATATAGGCTAAGCTGTTGCATTATTTCTGTCAAAAAAATGGTAAACTCCTTGAGGTCAGGGACTGTTGTAAATTTCATTAACTATCAGTATTGGCATAGCACCTGCATGCTAGTTGTGTTTTATAAATGCTTAGTGATGTGTTTTAGAGCAGAAAGAAAATGATTGCCTGAATATCATGAGAACATTTACTTTTTATTGATGACACCTTGATTGAATGAGAACTTTGACAAAATTTCAAAAAGCTAAGGATTTGTGCCACTCCTAGATTTCTTCCATTCCTGGCAGATTTTAAACACCTGGAGAAATAAACCATAGAAAATCCTTCGTGGTGTCCACAGTGAAGTTGGGGCGCAACCATAGAACTCTCAGCATGGATGCTAATTTCCAATATTTATCTTGAGCCCTTAAGGGGTAGAATTGGCTTAACTGATTTCTCTTTTGAAGATAGGAACTTCAATTTGACATATATTCACTAATTATTATTATTATTTCTTAATTCTCTTAAAACGTGAAAGATGAAAGGCTAAAACATAATTTTGATTGGCAAAGGAATTTCATACAGAGAAGCACCTCTTGATTAGCAGCTGTGTAGGCAGAGGGAGGGTTGAGGGTATGGAAATCTGGCTAAGAATTCATACAGAAAAGTGCTAGGTGTGCATCCAAATTGTAGCTCAATCAGTACTCAGCGTGCTTTGAAAGTGCTCAGCTGGTGCTGAACTTCCAGCATATTTAAATGAGTTCAATGCTTACTTTTTAAAAGTGCTCAATTGGGAGCGCTCAAGTTGTGGTGCCTATTAGTTGAATGCTAATTACCTTTTCCTTTTCATAGGGCTCACTTCTCTATTAAGCAGACAGTTTTGCTGTTCCCGTTTTCAGGTTGAACCTGGACTTTCCCTGAGACGTTGAGATCTGCATACAGATTGGAGGAGGAAAATATCCCAATAGCTTTCTTTGGTGTTAGTTTTCTCTCTCTCACTCTCTCCCTGTCCCTCCCTCTTCTCTCTTCCCTCTCTGGGTCTCTCTCTCTCTCATCTTTAACACTACCCTCCTCACCAATTCTGAATTTTATTGTGTGTTTTAGGCTATTTGGAGGAGAGTAACAGAGCAGCAGAGCCTGGTATGTGATCTGGTTTGCTATCTTTTTATTCCTGATGCATGGGCTTGGTTTTCCCAAGTGTCCTTTCAATCATTTTAATAACATTCCTCTTCAGAAAAGGTTTTGAGCTTTAATTTGAGTTTAAGAAACCCTTAAACCTTTGTGCTATGTCCCTAAATGCCCACTTTCACTTTTGGTGAGATCAGCAATATCTTATTTTTTAAGTGAGAAAGATGAGTCCCATAATGTCCTACATAATAAATAAATACACCTATTAACTGATTTGTTTAAGATCATAGTTGAACTACATACTTCGAGGATGCAATGTGGGAAAAATATATCATGCCTTTTATTTGTCTCACACACTATAATTTAAGATGAATATTTACATGGGTTTTTTTTTTAAAAAACAGCTTCAAAATCTTTCATAGAAAGTTGCTGTGCACGTAGAAGCGTGCGAGTGTACCTTCTGAAGCTTTCGCGTGAGGTCATGGATTTATCAAATACTTCAATATGCATTTCAAATAAAGAAAAACATTGGAGTACATACATTTACATGAGGTCCGTTGTTCAGTGTATTTCTAATGCACTGCATACAATGTGGCAGCCTTTTCCACTGATTACTAATACAAATTCTACCCAGAGGTAAAGGAAAACTTTGGGAACGTTCTCCTTTAAATGCAGGAAAAGCTAAGCCAAAACTTTACCTGTCAAAATACAAAATCTAAAAACCTTCATTTCAGTTTAATTCTTGATCTTCTATAATAGTGTGGCCTTTGAAGTAAAGGTTAAGGAAACAGATAAATAAAATGGTAAGATTGTGGCTACTTCACACAACTAGAAAAGGAGAGTACACATAGTCTTCATTTTAAGGTGAGTAAAATATTTTAATTATTGTCTAATGCCAGATTAATGCATTTACGTCTTAACTCATCCCCCAGCCAACCACTGCTTAGGGCAAAAGGGCCTTGTAGTATATAAATGTCTTTGTAAAAATCATGGGTTTGGTGGATGCATCAGGCCTTCTTAGCCTGCATCCACTGAATATTGGGTCATCTAACTCTTCATTCTGATTTGGGTTCTTCCAGCAACCTCCTGACTTTAATTGGCTTCCATATAGGTCTACTACAGAGAGAGAATAAGTTGGCTAGATTGAATAAATTGGTTAGAAAATCAGCTAATTATATTCCAGTATATGTCAAAGTGATATAAATCTCACTAGCAATTAATAAATTTGCACCAGGGTTTTCTGTGGTAGTGTGAATTTTGCTAATGTGAACTCACACTGGGAGATGAAATGCTGCTTAGTGTTGTAGTAGCAACTTTCTGAATCCACAGCGCTACTGGTCTGACATTGGATGGTGGTAGATTCACGAAGGTAATGCCTATGACATCGTGAAGTCTCTTTAGGGAAAACTTGTTGGATGTCAAGACTGTGTTTTAAATTTTCTGTTTAAATATCTACTGAATTTCTGTGATGTTTTCACAACCATACAGTGCTCAGTTTTGTAAGTAAGATGAATATATGTTCCCATTTATCCTGATATTCAAAACTACTATGAAGATGTTTCAATGAAAATTAAAATTTGATATTTTAAGCAACCTTGGGTAGCTTATAATAATAATACCCAATGAGGATCATCTTTTTTTGTAGAACAAAATAAAGGTAAGCAGGTAGCAGAGGTTCCTTTCGCAAAATCTATCCATTGGTTATAAGAGGCAGTACTGTGTTATTGTTTTGCTCTAAAATGAAGAGGGAAATCTATGTGCCGTTGCCCCTTGCTATATGGCGTATTGAAACTTGCCTGTTAAACTACCCTTTACAGAGTTCCACCATGTTCTCTTTCTCTGAAAATGAAACCTAATTCAGTTTTGCCATCTTTACGATAGAAGAATAATAACCTAGAGTGGGAGTTTACTATGCAATCATACACTCAAGTGATTTATTTGCTTTAATAAATAAACTAAGAAGATATTCAGGTAGTTTGCATCAATTCTAAACAATTATCTTGTTGTGTTTACTTGACCTAGTTAGATAATGATACGCAAATAAATTTGATTCAATAACACATTAGTAAAAAATGCTCAGTGTGGTCTTAAAACAATTGCTTTTAATATTCCTGAACAATTGAGAGCTCAGGGTTCAGCCTCCTGTGAGGTGTGTGTGGTGCTTGTTTGCAATCAGCTCTGACATTTTCAGAGATTTCAGGACAAAGCGTTCTATTTTGTAAACAGTCATTAGAGAGCAGCTGAGTTTGTGTCTTCCATGGAGCACTAGTTATTTCTGTTGTTTTGAGTTGTTGGTGGCCAAGATTAAGACTCGATTGTGAAAGCATCAGCATATGTCAGTTCATAACTGTACGAGATAACATATTTTAGGTTTTAATATTATCTCTCCCAAGTTAGGATCTTATAATGTTTCATTAATATGCAAATGCTTTCTATGACTGTGTTTTTCCTCTACTGTATGATCTGCTTTCCAATTGAAAATTAATAATGGCTTTCAACTGGTCCTAAATTTTTCGTCAATATGAGCAGATGTTGCTATTGTTTGTTTGGCTGAAGCATTTACTTTGAAAGATACCATCTGAGTTTGAAAATAAACTAATCTCTAGTCCTGTTATTGTACAGTGGTATCAGGGAAATATTTTGTGTTGTTTTGATTTTGGTGGTAAACCAAGGGTAGTTTTTAAGATGTGAGTTTCAGAGAGAAGACATGCTTGTTTTTTGGTTTTATTTTTAAATCAGTGCTTACTCAACAACAATGACAAAATAGTTAGTTAATATGAGTCAGACGACAAAGTGTCTGTAATGCTTGCTCTTACCAACTATATGGTGTGCTAAAATTTTAATCATTTTATTAGTGTGTAAAGTTTAACAAACACTTAGTGCTTTGTGCCAAATACTGTTCAAACCCATACAAGTTCATTTAAACATCATGATAACCCTATAGCAAGGGTACTGTTATTATCCTCATTTTACAGATGAGAAACCTAAAATACAGCCAGTTATATAGCCTTTCCAAGGTCACACACACCATGGACTTTAACCAGGCAGTTTGGCCTTACAGTCTGTGCTTGTAATTATTACACTAAGTTGTTCTGGAAAATTTCAAAATTGTCCATTATTCCTCCTATAAATGCTAGTGTGTTGAATATCTGTGACTAAGTCCTTCCCATAATGGTAAGACAGTGGAGTTCCTAGTAGTAGCATTGATATTCTTTGATTTAAAAAGTAGTCAGAATCTCTAAGGGACATACATCCAAAAGACAAGGAGATGAGAAAGAAATTCACAAGCTACCCGGATGTCATGGCAATCCTGAGGATACATGAAAGGAAAATTTAATACCAGCACATTTAATTCATTATTCTTAAAGTTTAAAACCTTAAACTAAAAAAGAATCATTAAAAAAATCTTAACATATACTATAAATATCTTCATCTTAGATATGCTAGAATGAATCATTTGAATAGATTGTACATGAAAGTTCTAAACCACTATACATTCAAGAAAAATGAGTGTTCTAAAGAAAAAAGTGTAGAAGAATCTGTTGTTGAGGTAAATTTAGAGATACGTTATTGTTTCAGAACCAGGTGTAATACTAAGTGAATATGACTTCATTCAGTTTGTAAAGTGAATCCTCCTCCTCCCAACTGACCGAGGCACTGAGGAGGTTGAAAGACCAATTATTTCCAGGGCGTAGAATATATATTCATCTCAAAGGTAACCTCCTTCATTACATGACCAAAAGTATTAAACCCTTATTTCTCTTTAAAAATGGATTGATAAAGTGAGGAAGATATGCCTTCTTATAATCTAAGGTTAATGATTGTGGCACAGAAAATGATTAATATAAAAACTTATATACATGTAGAGAAAATAAAATGTGTAGTTGTTTAAAATCTTGGGTTATGTATCAGTTTTTCTGGTTTTAAATGATGAAACTTGGTTTATAATCGTTACCAGTTACCATAGCAGTGAGTTGATTTTTGACAAGGTCATTCCTAGCCCTTTTCAGTTTCACTGGGAGCCCTGGTGGTGCAATGGTTAAAGCAGGAGGCTGCTAACCATTTGGAGATTTGAACCCACCAGGCACTCTGCAGGAGAAAGATGTGGCAGTCACCATCTGTAAAGATTTACAGCCTTAAATCTTTGGTGGTAGCTTTACTCTGTTTTATAGGGCCTCTATGAGTTGGAATTGACTTGAAGGCAACAGGTTTTAATCATCATTTTTCAGTTTGCTCATCTTAGGCAGGTGGTTTTAGCAATATCCCAGTCTGAGCTTATTTGCTTCTCAACCTTTTTTTTGGTGGGGGGTGGGGGGGGGCACTAAAAGCAAATTGAAATGAGGTAAAGTAAAGCTTTGAGTAATTTTAGATTATTTTTGGAGGAATTATGGCTAGGCAAAATGATGCCTTGCCCTGGAGAAATTTGCATTTTGTGTAAAGAAAACTGCCAATCTATACTACTGCTGTTTGATGGTGACACAAATGTACTGCAGGCCTAGTCTTCTAAGCCCAGGAGGAACCTACAGCAATGACCTGCCAATATCATTCATGTAACTGACAAATAATGTCAGATATATTTAGTGAAGCAAGTAAATAGAAAGTAAAAAATGGGAAGAAGGCATGTATGTGGCTAAAAAATGATTTGAGATGACAATAAGACATGAAATTGAGGCAATCTTGTACTGTTTTGTAATATTATCTCATAGATATGAAATATTTATTACTTGAAGTGAATGAATTGTACCTCTATGAGATAGAAAATATCATGAGGATATTTTAATTATATCATCTTCAGTAAGATTTTGTCCTGAAACTAATATGTGTGGGACCACTGAAGAAAGTTATCATATAGTATATTTATCTACCTCAAGAATATAGGTTAAAAATTTAGACAGTTTTTTTTATAATTAGAAACATAAGTACTGTTTCTGAAATTATTTGTGTATTTTGTAATCCACATAATGTTGAGCTTTTTGATGGTAAACATAAAAGTCCACGAAGAAGTTCTTCCTAGTATGTCACATAACCCAACCCATTGCTGTAGAGTCGATTCTGACTCATAGTGACCCTATAGGACAGGGTAGAACTGCTTCATAGAGTTTCCAAGGAGTGGCTGGTGGATTCGAACTGCGGACCTTTTGGTTAGCAGCCATAGCTCACTGTAGCTCTTAACCACTGCGCCACCTGGGCTCCAATTTATCATATAAAGGCATTTGATTTTTTTGTATCTCATTAATATTATAATTCACACACCATATATAAAGTCATTTGATTTTTGTTTTTGTACCTCATCTATATTATAATTCACATGCCAAAGAATATTATGGCTAGATATAGAACATTAATGAAAAATAGTCAAATACTTTAGCCAATTATATTTAGGTAACCAGAGCTGAGGCAGTCAAAGACATTTGACCTATCTTGGTTAGGAACATGAAGCCAAGTAGTTTTCTGACGTATTGATAAGACCAACATTTAGTTATGTTGGTTACTCTTGCTTCTGATTGTGCTACTCTGACAAATCCGTTACTGTGCCAAGACCATGTGAGGGACAGAGTTAGGAGAAGAATGAAGGTGAGGTACCACAGCTTCATATTTGCATGAAACAGTCTAGCATAATCATGTTCATGCTGGCTAATTTGAGGAATAGGCATGATGAACTCAGTTGGAAAACCATTAACAGTAATGGCCAGGAGGATTTGCAGAAAAAGTAATGTAGAAAAGAAAGAAGAGAAATTAGCATTCATTGAACACCAGATGCCTACCGGGTACTATTCTGGGCACTTTCACATTCTACTATGTCATTAAATAGTCACAAAAACTCTGAGGGATTGTTATTATAATATTCCTTTTTATAGATGAGGAACCTAAGCTTGACCGAGTCACTTATTCAAACTCACAAAATGAATGAGCAGACATTTGAAATCATATCTGACTTAAAAATAGTGTCTGGCACCTAGTACAACTCAAGCATATGCTATTCTTGTTCTTCCTCCTAGTCTTAATATGCTTATTATTAATCAGGGCTCAATATGCTATTAAACTACAATAGACCTTTATGTTGGTGGACTCTTGGCACACAGTACCACAAATGCTAGGTAAATTAGAGTTTGAATACTGTTAAGATAGCCAAATGGAACCTATTCCTCTGAATATGATACGCCTGGACTTGCATGGACAAGTCTTTTATTCATTTTAGGTCCTCTCTTATTATTAGCTCTCTATAAACTCTATAAACCCTTATTGAATATATATTATTTATGTTTTATTAGCTGTGTTTACTGCTTCTAATTGACTGTTATCCCATCTTGAAAATCTCCATGTTGCTACATTACAGTGTATCCAACCAGAATATTTAATATATAAATTTGCCTCTTATATTCTATCTTAAGTGCTATCCTAACTTTTTCTTTGTATTGAATCGATTCATTGCACTATCTCTTCAGACACTATTCTAACTATCCTTTCAGTTAATTAAACCACTTGTCTATGTAGTCATTCAAGCAAGACGACTAGGTGTTACCCAAAGCAGGTCATGCTCAGTGCAGTTTCTCATCAATAAAGACAAACTGAGGTGAGGAAGGAGGAAGAACGTTTACTATAAGCGCTAGGTGTTACCCAAAGCAGGTCGTGCTCATTGCAGCTTCTCATCAATAAAGACAAACCGAGGTGAGGAAGGAGGAAGAGCATTTATTGCAGTGTGCGGACAAAGAGCAAGGAGGTGTATACCTCAAATCAATCTCCCAGAACAAAGGGAAACAGAACCTTTTATGCTGTCTCTCACAAGGAAGTACATACAAACATTATGGACTATGTAGGTTATGGTGGGCAGGTGCAGGAAGACCAATTGCATTTTTGAGTTTGACTAGCTTGAGCCACACCCAGCTCTTTGAGGACAATGGACAGGAGGGGACAGTTTCTTCTTGGTCTGAGCGTCTCCCCATTGACCCATACCCATCACCATCACCTAAGGTTCTGTTTGCTAATGGACAGGAGGAGCAGATAAGCAGCTCCTGGCTGCATTGGCTATCATAGGTGTGGGAGGTTTCCTTTTTCTCTCACACCTAAGAAGGAGGACTTCACTATCTAATCTACCTCCCATACACCTCCCAGTTATCTTCCTCTTCCTTCATTGCCATTGCCACCACCTTCGTTAGACCCTCAGTTTTTCTCGCCTGGCTTATTACTTTAGGTTGCTAACTAAACTGTTGTTGTTATTGTTAGTTGTAGAGTCAATCTGGACTCATGGCAACCTCGTATGTCCAGACCAGACCTGCTTCATAGGGTTTTCAAGGCTGTGACCTTTCAGAAGCAGACCATCAGGTCTGTCTTTTGAGGCACACCTGGGTAGGTCTGAGCTGCCAACCTTTTATTAGTAGTCAAGAATTTAACTATTTATGCCACCCAGTACTCCTGGGTAGTCTCTAGCTTTCATCTAAACTACCTTCCGAAGTGTTGTGCAATGATCTACGGTTACCCCTCTTTGTCCTTCAGCGTCCCTGGGGGATTGGATCCAGGACCAACATCTGTGGATACTCAAGTCCCTTATATAAAATTGTGTAGTATTTTCGTATAACCTGTATAACCTTGGCATACCCTACCGTACACTTTAAGTCATTTCTAGATTACTTACAGTACCTAATACAATGCAAATGTTATGTAAATAGTTGTTTCATCACAATTGAAGACATGCTTTGGAAGATAGCCTTCTTGGGCTCTTCTGGGAATGCTGATGAGGCCTGGGCATCAGCTGATCCCTATTCTCCCATGATCTTTAAATTCTTGGCTGTAGCGCTTTACATAGCTAGCCAGAAACTCCTTCCTCTCCTTCTCCTCAAGCCCCTCACACTTAGCCTTTGAGGTATTGCTTTGACCACTTATTTGCTATTTAGGAGCCATTTTTTCACAGAAACAAAGTGTACACACAAGTAGCAAGCAACTGAGACGCTAAGCGAACAATCCTTAGACTAGTGCTGGAGAGAGACTATCTGTGAAATGGCAGGAGGCTACAGCAGGTGGTGCCTACATATCACTTTATTTGTGTGGATTCAGCATAGTTCTTGGCCCGTGGCAAATTCCACTTTGGTTTTTGAAGCTTTTTTTTTTTTTTTAAATATTTTCCATCTGTGGTTGGTTGAAACTTTGATGCGAAACCTAAGGGAGGGCTGACTATATTTAAAATACAAATAGGATTATATCACTACTTTACCAGAAACTTTTAAAGTAATTTTTCATTATCTTTAGGGTAGTCCCCATACTCCTTGGTTCTTGTCGTTAGGCACCATCGAGTCAGTTCCGACTCATAGCAACCCTATGCACAACACAACAAAACACTGCTCGGTCCTGCACCATCCTTACAATCATTATGTTTGAGACCCTTGTTGCAGCCACTGTGTCAATCCATCTTGTTGAGGGTCTTCCTCTTTTTCACTAACCCTATACCTTTTTTTTATACTTTACCAAGCATGATGTCCTTCTCCAGGGACTGATTCCTCCTGATAACATATCCAAAGTACGTGAGGCGTAGTCTCACCATTCTTGCTTCTAAGGAGCATTCTGGTTGTATTTCTATCAAAACAGATTTGTTCTTTCTTTTAGCAGTCCATGGTATATTCAATATTCTTTGCCAACACCACAATTCAAAGGCATCAATTCTTCTTTGGTCTTCTTTATTTATTGTCCAGCTTTTGCATGGCTATGAGGCGATTGAAAACACCATGGCTTGGGTCAGGTGCACTTTAGTCTTCAAGGTGACATCTTCGCTTTCATACAAATCCCTTCTACCTTCATTTCTCCATTGTCATTTGTTCGCCCTAGGCTCTTTCAGTTATCTGAAAAAGCCTTGTTCTTCAAGGCTTAGGTTGTATAAATCAGTGTTGCAACCAGACACAGATTCCACACACACATTAGAGTATAATTACAATAGATCTATTTACAAAAGTTTGAACAGGGAGTACGTAAGCACTCCTGACAATGCAATACCAAAAACTAAACTGATTGCTGTTGTCAAATCTGAGTCATAGGGACCTTATAGGACAGGGTAGAACTGCCCCATAGGGTTTCCGAGGCTGCAGATCATTTATAGAGGAAGTCTACCACATCTTTCTCCTGGGGAGCAGCTGATGGGTTTGAACTTCTGACCTTTCAGTTAGCAGCCAAGCACCTGACCACTGCACTACCAGGGCTCCTGATAATGCAAAAAAAAAATATATAACCCATTGCCTTTGAGTCAATTCTGACTCATAGCAACTCTGTAGAATGGGGTAGAACTGTCCCATAGGGTTTCCGAAGCTACAAATCATTTACGGAAGCAGACTGCCCCTATGGGGTTTCCAAGGAGCAGCTGGTGGATTTGAACTACTGATCGTTTGGTTAGCAGTCGAACTCTTAACCACTGCACCACCAGGGCTCTGAAAATGCGATAGCCTGGGCTTAATAAAGAGTAAGAGCTATTACAATTCCAGCCGCAAAGAGGTGAGAGTAGGCAGGGGTGATTTGAAGCTGGAAGAAATGAGTTATTTAGAGAGGGCTGACTTGGGAGGAACAGTGACTTTAAGACATAGTAATTTTGCAGAGAGAGCAATGGGAACAAATACGCTAACCACGTCCTTCCCCCTTACCCAGATTCATTACTGGGGCTCTCCAGTGGCTGAACCTCGTGGAAGCCAGAGGCTTGGGAGCCATTGACATAGTCCACGCAGTCTGCCAGGACAGAAATCTAGAAGGAGGTGGATCTGGAGTGCGAAATGGAAGACTTATAAAACAAAGCTTTTCGAGATTATCCCCGAGCCTAGTTAGGTGCTTTCTCTCAAGTATTTTCATAGTCCATATTCTCCTGTTACAGCACACTAGCTTTGCTTTTTAATCCCTTTTGTTGGTCTACCAGAGTCCAGAGCAGTCTATCACTTCATTACAACAAGGTTAAATCAGCGCCAAACTTTTAAATACATTCTATTATAGTCTTTTTTTTTCCCCCACTTGGAAATTAGAATGTTCTTTTGGAAACATGCACACACACACTGACTTAGAGCAACCATCTGTACTCTGATTAATGTAAAACTGAGAGATTTATTGAAAGAGAAGCGACAGCTGGAACTAGGAATAGACTGAACTCCAAGCAGTGGCATCTAGTAATTTAAAATGGCAACTCAGTCCTGATGTTTCATAGGAGGGGAACAATGCCTATGAAACACGTTACTTGATTGGTCTTTACAAGCTTAGATCATAGAAAGGCACTACTCAGTTGGTAGTAGATAATTTTAAGGCAGGGCTTCCGGTGGCAGGAACTCGTGAAGCATGGATTACTGTAGCGGAACTTGTAAGGAGAACTTCCTGTGCCAAGCTCTGTAAGGCGATTACTTAGAAGGGTATACATCTCTTTCTTAGTTTGGCTAAAGTGTGGTATTACATGAGCGTGTGATTGAGAAGGGGCGCAGTGTAGTTACATCATCACCGGTGGACATTCTTCTCAGTATGAAAGATGGCTGCTGCTACGGTGAAAACAGAACCAGCAAGCAAGGAATCTCACCCAGTCTTCAAACTGGCCTATTTCAGATCGTATTAGGTACCTTGATAATTTTTTTTTTAATTCCCTTATATAACACACACAGAATCCTACAGTTCTAAATTTATTGGTGTCACGTACAGAAGATAAAATTTCACAATCCATTTTTATGAGAATCTAAATCTTATGAGAAAACAGTTGAGATTATGAAAGTGAAAGTATATAAATTATGTCTCTGTCCTTAAGACGATCAGGAATAAGTATAATAATAGTCTCAGTGATTGCAAACGGAATATAAAGGAGAAAAACTAGGCAATAGGTCCTTGCGCTCTAATATAATATAAATTCAAAATGGGTATGTACAGACAGAAGTTAGAAGTTAACAACAAGAAGTGTTTCTTCGGAGCACCAGGTGGGAATTTGATGGATTCTGCCCCGCTTTTTATTAATCTCCATTAGGAAGCATGCATCCTCCTGCCGAGAAATTTTGAAGCTGCCATTAGAAATGGAGCTGATATATTAAAAAAGAGGCCAGGGATACAGTGAAGCTAAATACAGTAGAACAGTGTATTGCCACCTTACCTTGGTCTTTTCTGATCCTAATTTTCTAGTATTTGAAGCAAATTTCAAAATGCTGAAATTATAAGTCCAGGTCAGTCAATATATTTTATTTAAATATAGTGTGATTATGCCCTAAGTTCCCAGAATTTTATAGCTACAGATGTTAGAAAATATTAAGGTAGCTTTGCTTTTACATTGAACCCCCTTCCTACTCCTAGAGATGCTGGATGATTTAGTAAGGTCGCAGAAAACCTCACCAGAAATATAAACTTTTGTCCATGTCACATTTTGAAAAACCGCTATAGTCTCTGGAGAACTGTCTTCTTGCTTTATCTACCAAGTTGCAGTACTTTTGCTGGAGAATGTGCATTTAAGTCATCTTCTTTTCCACAATTCAGAGTTTATTTTGATGTGAAGTTTTGTATTCAGATTTCTATTTTATTATGCTTCTGTTATTTCTTATTATTTATTTTCTATTTTTCCTTCTCTTAGGTATTTTTATTTTATTTATTTTCTATTCCCTTTTAATTAAAGGATATCTGAGAATGATTTTAGATTTAAGACTGTACATGAAGTTATCTCCCCCCCCCCCGCCCCTGTAATCTTGAAATAAGATTTAAACAAGTTGCATATGAGGTACTCCTGAGCCAAAGACCTTTAGTTTTGTGCTGTAGCCTAAAAGGTAGATGTTGTGAGTCCTGGATTTTGATATCTTGGCAGGTGCTTGGATACGAAGGTAAGGAACTGAGACCAACCCTCAACTTCAAGCTTCTGAGGTATCTTCATGATGGTTAAAACAAAAAACAACAGTATAGTCTGGATATATTTATTGAAGGAAGTACATTTCTACCAGACACATGAGCCACACTCAAGTAAAAGACAACTAAGTCTTTGGAAGAGTGGCTTGTGAATGCTCCCACCATGGCCAGATATTTGGGCAGCAGAGAGTTAACAGGCTCTTTGTAGCCTTGTGTGATATCTTTTGAAAAGTTTCAAATGGTCTTGTCTGACTTTTATAAATATAACAATATTATGTGTGACTCAGTATTAAAACAAAAATACTAAATTACTTTTTCAAGTTTATCAGTTCATTTACGTATCTTTAAGTTGCTATGGGAGTTATTATAACATAGTTACCACTGGCAGATATCTACCTGCATAAACCAAATTTATTTTCTATACTGTTCAACTACATCAGAATACAGGAATAGAGAGAATTGTTAGGCAGAAATATGACTGTGCTTGTCACATGTGTATAAAGAAAAGTAAAAAGTGTACTTGAAGCTGGAAAGTTAATGGAACACTATTTCATGGACAAAAGCAGAAGATTTAAGCTTCCTGGGTTGGAGAGGGAGGAATTAATTGCTCACAACAATAGTAGTAGCCGTAGTATCAGTATTTGCATTGGTGCTCCTTGTCCTCCATATCTCACGTGAGCAGTATGGAGGACTCAAATGGATACTGCACACACAGTGGGTTTGTGTTAAGCTTAGGGAACCCAGATTTTTTATAATGGACTGCAAAAAAACCTGCCCTTTTTCCCAGAGGTCCATGTTATCTTTATTATACTGTAAGCAAGTCTGATTTGTCTTCCGTCTTCCAAAATTGTTCACTACTGAAACATCCTTGAAACAACAGATCCAAACAAAAGGGCCACCAGTGCCTTGTTCATAAGACTTGTAAAAACACAAGAGACCCATGGAGAATTCTCTCCAGACAATGTTACTCAATTTCATCTTTTTTACATTTATCTAAAGAAGCCTAATTCTCATTGATTGATTTAAAGTAAGAAAAGATGTACAGGTGAAATAAGTTTATGCTAATAAAATATTGGTTATATCAATTTTATATATTTTGATTCCTTATGAGATTGTATTAGAAAAAAATTCTGCATATAGATATTAATATGTTAAAAAAATCACTGGTTTAGGACAAGATATTTAAATACAAGCTACTTGGATCTACTTATTCTGTTTTACAACTGCAGATTTTACTCTTAATTGCTGTATCCCTTGTTAATTATTTCATAAATATATCAAAATTAACATAAAACATTCTAGTGTCAGTCTTGGATATGGATATACTCTGTGGATGCAGTTTATGTCATCATCTTTATATAAGAGGCTGATATAGCACAGAATATAGGAGATGAACTTATGTATATTAAATGGAATTAGGGAAAAAGAAGATTTCTACAATGTTTAAGGAACATGTAAATTCTAGTTGCTCCTTAAGCTGAAAAGTTTGAACTCTAAAAAAGATGACAAATTAGTATAATATTCATTATTGCATTTCACTTTAGACTAGTATATCTAATTTCTGAATTTATAAAAAATTGCATATACCATGAAGCTCTACTGTCTTGGGGCTAAGTTTTCATTATTATGAGACTTGAAACCAACATGAAAATTTTTCTAGTAGCTGTTATGCCTTCTTTCACTGCTCTAAGAAATTTCAGAGGATTATAGTAACATCAGGATACAACTAGGGTTATTTGTGAGGCAGAAATACATTTTGCTTGGTTCCCTTTTATTTGCATTGTATATGAGCTACATTCTAAATATAAGTGGTTTTACTTAAAATGACTGTTTTTGAAAAAAAAATTTTTAAGGATATTGCAAGTTTCTCAGCTACTCACTTGAGCATGTCTGAGGAACTCAATAACCACTAGGAAAAAAAAAAAAAGCACACAATGCACTACATTTCCTCTAGTGCAACATTAGCATGCATCTATATTTTTTTTATATTACATAGAAAGTTTAGCAAAACATAGATTCCTGGGCACTACCTGCAGAATTTCTGATTCAGTAGTTCTGGGTAGTGCCAGAGAATTTGCATTTCTAACCAGTGCCCAGGTGCTGGTACTGCTGGTTCAGGGACCACCCTTTGAGAACCACTGCTGTTAAGGAAAAGCTACTCAGATGATGGAGTTGAAGATGATAAAGATGAGAGTAGCAGCTAGTGTGTACTAAATGGCTATCTCATTGCTTGGCAATCTGTTAAATTCTTTACACACATAAGCTTATTATGTCTCATGATTTTTTTTAAATAAAAAAAATAGCTGAAACTTAAAGAGGTTAAATAAACTGCACAAGATCACAGACTTAAAAAGTACAATAATTGGTCTTTAAACTGAGGCCTTCTAACTGCAAAGCCCATGCTTCACAGAGTAGAAAAAAATGTCTACAAAAGAGAAAGAAAGTATCATAAAGGAGGCGAAATAACTGTACAGCCCATGAAGGTCTTCGAATTTACAGAGCAAGCAATAGAGGTGCAGTGTAACTCAGGAGACCCAGGTGTGAGCTGTGACTTCTAGTAAGGGGCAAGGAGAAGTTTCTGTATGAGGATTGGTTCTTGGAGTCCAGCTCCTTCAACAGGTCAGAGACAGCTCAAAGTCATAAAAAGCCCAGAAACAATCTGTAAATGATAAGGGGAAAGATGAACACGAAATCAGGTCAGAATTGGGGCTTCTTCATGGTGTTCATATTTAAAAATAAATGGCTTCTGTTACTCTGAGTAAATAACAATATTTCTTCATCAAAATTCTGGAGATTGAAATGGTATACTTTCTGTGCTCCATGCCCAGTAGAAGTCCAAAATGATGTATTTGCTACAGTACCCATAAAAAGCACCGTTAATCATCTGGTTGGAGTGACAAGGGCAAAGACAAAGTATCAGGGGAAAATGGGATCTTTGTACATAAGCCTTAAAATCTCAACCATAGGTCAAAGCAAAAATATCAGAGCTTCTCCTATCTTTACCTTTACTGACTTTATTTCTGTTCCTTGAACATGCCAAGCTTGTTTCTCACAGAATTTGCAATGCCTGTTTCATTTTCCCCGAAAGCTTTTCATTCAGATTTTCATATGGTTGGGTCCCTCTTGGCATTCAGTTCCCAAATGTTGCAACCTCAGGGAGACCTGTCCCTCATCATTTGTACTTCATGACACTTACCACCATATGTTGCCCAATATACTTTAGTTACTTATTTTTTAATTATTTTTTTTAAACAACTAGAATGAGAGCTCTGTTAAGAAGGGGATTTTTGTGTATTTTGTTTAGCGCCATGTTCTTACCCATAGAACAGTATCTGACACACACAAGGCACTCAGTAATAAAAATTTTGAGTAAATAAATGAATGAAGGAAGGAATAAAAAAAAAAGAAAGCAAGCATAGAAATTGCAGTGCTTGAACTCTGAGTGGACTGTTCACAGGATCTTCATGCCATACGTTTGCATAGAGTCTGTAGATGAGCAGCTTTCCATAGACACACTGTCTTCTCTCAGTAGTGATGATCTAATATAATAGCTATGTAATTATTATTGCTGCTGTTATTAGTTGCCTTCCGGTTGGTTCCTAATCATGGCAACTCCATATGTGCAGAGTAGAACTGCTCCATAGAGTTTTCAAGGCTGTACCTTTCAGAAGCACATCACCACCCCTGTCTTCCAAGGTGCCTCTGGGTTGGTTTGAATAGCCAACCTTTTGGCTGGTACTTCGGTGCTTAACAGTTTGTGCCACCCAGGGATCCCTTGTAATTATAGTCTCTTAGATTTTGCCTACCCTCCTTCTAGCAATGCTCAAGATAAATGAATGTGCATGTAACCTTGAAAACTACAAATTCCTCCTTCAAAGTTTGATCAATTTTTTAATTAGATCAAATCACCTTGAATGATAATTCTCTCACCTAGCTCCAGAAGTATTTTGAGTTATGTAAAATACCCAAGACTAAACATTTTCATTTCAGTTGTCCCCTCTTTTTGGAATCCACTGAAAGCCTAAACACATGCTTATATTCTTGTAATCAGTTGCAAACTAGCTTAATTCATTAAGTCAAATTTGAACTAATAGTGACATGGATAGTTAACTCTGTTTAGTAATGTTATTTAGATTTTCATCTGATATAGAATTTAAACCAAGGGATGTAGAAATAAAGCAAAGAGGGCAATTCAATTGTTATAAAAATTGAGTCACTGATGAAAGTCACATCCTGTAAGCTCTAATGTAAACCCAGTCTTTGAAAAATAATGTGCATGGTACTCGGAGATGCTCTGAAGAGTGAAAGCTTCTCATGTATGATCTTCTTAAAACAGAATTTATGTTCGAATTGTATGACTCCATGTGCACAAAGGGAGATAATGCATCCCAAGAGTCTTCATAGATTTTCTGTGGGTCTGTGTGTGCGTGTGAGAGAGAGAGAGAGAGGTTGAGAGAGAAAAACTCCCAAGGAAAGAGCCACTCCATGTACCTAAGTGATGGTAGCTTTTAAGAAAAGATTATTATAGACTTGTATTGTGGTTTGGACTTACTATATAAACAGAATGTTTTATCAGGCTTGCTTGGTTACTGTTTAGGATGAAGTAAAGATAATTCTGTTTAATTTTTGGCTTTTAACTTGTTTTTTCACTCACTGTTAAAAGTGTGCACTGAGTATCCACAATTATTGACACTGGGAATGCAGCAAAACATTTTGTTTCCTAGCCCTTATCTAAATTTCTAAGCTGAAAAAGAAGGGACACTCATTCTTGAAAGTAGAGGGATTGAAACAGTAATGACATTGGGATCCCAGTGTATTCTGTAAAGGCCTATGCCATGTTCCTTTGTTATTTTATTATAATGAAATGTGATGAAATTCCAAATGTATTTCTAAGAGAAGCAAGTAGAATTTTGTTTTTGTAATTTTGAAAACCAGTCTTAGACTAAAGAACAGACTTATAAGTAATAGTGACCAGAAGTTATGTGCATTTATATTCAGACCTGCAGATATTATCAGTGTGGCAGGAAGTGACCTTCATAAACCATTGTATGGGGATGTACTGCTAGGAACACACTTTTTATTTGCAGGGAGAAAATAATCTAAAATTAAGTTTAGATTTAATAGCTACATTCTAGAGAAATGGCTAATGGATGTTATATAAATGGTAAAAAAAATTTCTGATACAGGGAATATCTGCATTTCTAAAAGATTACCTGTAATTTATGTTCATCAAATATTTCCTCTTTGACTTACAGGATAGTTGACACTTTCTATGAGAAAAATCTGTACCCAGATCAAAAATAATCTCAGGGAAATCCTTTTAATATCAAATTTTTGGAAAAGAAAATGTAATTTCTTTTGAAATCTAATGTTCATGGGAAAACAGAAACAGTGAAGCTAGAAATAGGAGACACAATGCTGATCACTTCTTGAGGTGCTGCTGCTAGCAGGTCGAGGGGAGGAAAGAAAGGACATTCAGACTGCCTGCTTCATGCTGTGAGCCACTAGCTGACTGCTTCAGGCTCTGCTACCAACAGGGGAGCAGAAGGCGAGGTGGCCCTGGTGAGCAGGGAGGAAAGACAAAAGATCAATTGATTGTCTTATCTATAGGGTCTTATTTACATTCTACTCCAGTGGTCTTTCATAAAACATTACGTGAGTTTCTGAAGCTTTACTATTTGCACCTCTTGTGATCTGAAAATTGGGCAGGCATTTATATTTTGGCTTGAAAGATCTTTTTAAAATGTTTTACATATTTATAGCCTTATAAAATTTCAGCATAGCTTCCTAAAACCAAAGTTCTGGGAATGGAATTTCTCTGAAGAGTAATTTTATGAGCTTACTCCACTAATGTGTGCGTTTCTAGGACTTAAGATAATACCTGGGACATTGTAGATGGTCCAAAGATACTTGTTAACTGAGTAAATGAGTGATTGAACGAACGAACAAAAGAGTGCGTAGTTATTTGGTTTTGTTTGCGACAAAGTCAAATGACATGGAAGGATAGAAGCAATGGTATGCAGCTTACCATGCAGGGTAAAAAGTGAGGAGTGTAATTGTTATCATGGGTTGCAAGGTTTAAAACCCAGCTTACTTATCAAGGGAAACCCTGGTGGCGTAGTGGTTAAGTGCTACGGCTGCTAACCAAGTGGCTGGCAGTTCAAATCCGCCAGGCGCTCTTTGGAAACTCTATAGGGCAGTTCTACTCTGTCCTATACGGTTGCTTTGAATCGATTCGACGGCAGTGGGTTTGGGTTTTTTTGGTTTGTGCTTATCAAGTACCTCTGAATATAGGCGTTAACTTTTCTAAATATAAGTTTTCTCCACTAAAAAATAGAAATAATGCTACTACCAACTTTCTAAATTGCACATAAAACAATGCCAGTCACACACTAAGCCCACAATATATACCTTGTATATCAATATCATTATTTTGAGTCACATAGCATAGTGGTCCATACACAGAAAGCTAAAATAAATAAATAAATAAAAGAAATGAAAATGGGAGAAAAGGAAAGGATTCATAATGTTTTAAATGTAATAACCTACAAAATCAATTCTCCTTTATATATCTTGCAACAGTGAAATTCTGCATTCTCAATCACATCGTATTAATATATTGACAGATTAAATATCTTCATTGAAATATGACTTTAAGTGAGGATTTTTAAAAGATATGTCAAGAGGTATTACTTTAAGTGTGTTTAATGACAATGTGAACGTGTATAAATGAGCTAATTTCCATCAAAGATTCTGACATAAAGTTACTCATAAAGCCAACACATTTCTAGAATGTAACTCCATGAAGGCAAGGATTTCTGTTAAGTTCACTGCTAGCTACCGAGTGCCTAGGGTACTTCCTAAATATGGTAGGTATGCAACAAATAGGTGTTGACTAAAGGAAAAAATGTGGCAGTGTTATATATATTTAGATTGTTTGAAGAGAATTTTGAGACTGCTAGTTTTTTAGTATAAATCGACTTCATACAATCCCATGACAAAGGAAAGTTTTGTCTCTGTATCTTTTGATTGAGAAAATGGCGCCATCGATTTATGTCTCAGTAAAGAGAAAACAGTTGTTCTTTCCAGTGTCTTATTCCCTTGGCTGCCAATTCTGTGCAGACCTGAGGAAATGCTGCCACTAGCTTGCAGCTCCTCAGCACCAGACCTGGCGTGACATCCCTGAGCACACACAGGACCATACACACTTTGCCTGTGCAAAACTTCCATATCAACAATCCATAAAAAAGTCAGTCTTCATTTCCTCCCAAAGGGGTGAACCAGCCTCAAGAGAACCTAGGATAACAAAGATTCTAAGACTGTCTTATAAGTAAACTACCTGGATATTTAGTTCAGAGAAGAGCTTTGATAGCCATAATGTCGTGTTGTTAGTTACAGTTGATTCGTCCAGTTGATTCTGAGTCATGGAGACACCATGTGTGCTGAGTAGAGATGCTCCATAGGGTTTTCAAGGCTGTGACCTTTCAGAAGCAGATTGCCAGTCCTTTCTTCTGAGCAGGAGCAGATTACTCAGTAAGCAAGGCAAGCATGAGCTGATTTGTGCTTACTTACTAATCCGTAATGCACAATTTCACATGAGTTTCAACATGTTTGTCTCACCTATTGGATAATCCAACCGTGTGTTCTGATGCACCTCTGGGTAGGTTTGAACTGCCAGCCTTTCTACAAGTAGTTGAGAGCTTAACCATTTGCATTACCTGGGGACTCCTTTGGCCATAATAAAACCCATTGCCTTCAAGTTGATTCCAACTCATAGTGACCCTATAGGACAGAGTAGAACTGACCCATAAGGTTTCCAAGGAGCACCTGGTGGATTCAAACTGCTGACCTTTTGGTTAGTAGCCAGACTCGTAACCACCAGGGTTTCCCTAGCCATAATAATAGTCCTCAAATATTGAAATCCTGCCAAGAGAAATATTAATTTGATACTGTTGCACTGTTACATAGGGCAGAACTAGGATTGTAGGTGAAATTTCCAAAGAAGCAATTATCGAATCAGTAACAGAGAAACACCTTTAAGAGAGAGTTGTCCAAAAATTGAATAACTTACCTGGTTAGTTAATGATCTTTCTGTGTATATAAATTTTTAGAGAGAGATTAATTGCACATGTTTGCAAATGTTGTGGAGCATTTTGAGGGGAAATTTGGAAAAGATGACTTATTATTTTTATTAAAAGGGATGTATTGTCTGATTGTGGTACAGAGCAAATTTTACCCAAATATTGTCTTTATTATATATTAGTGAGGTTGCAGACATTTTTACATCATGATCAAGTACACCAAAAAAAAAAAAACAATAATTACATAATTAATGTAATCTTAGAGCACAACATACAGGATGAGAGTAAAGAAAAGTTGGGCATGAGTATCTGGTCATGTTTGCCATTATATTTCTTCTTGTTTTGGTTTAAACTGTCTTTTTCATTATAAATGCTCAGTGTCGCACTCATCTCTCTGAAGAATACCACTTAAAACTGGGCTTACTTACCTCCTTGGGCGGTTGGAGAGTGCTAAGGGCTCTGGAAGTGCCTGGTCTGGCTGGCTGTGCAAGTGGAGACCACAGAGATGCAAATGGTTACATCTGACTTTTTTTTTTTTTTTTTTTGCCATGGGGAGGAGGGGGTGGATGTTTGCCTTGCTTTCACTTTGAAGTTTGTGCTCATGTGTCCTTATTTTGAAGTCCTTGCAAACGGTGGTGTCTTTGTTCAAACCCTGAGCCTGTGGTTTTCTCAGAAGCCTTGCATTCCATTATAGGGTATCTCAGTTACCTAGTGTTATCATAAAAGGATGCCACAAGTGTTTGGCTTTAAAGAACAGAAATTTATTTTCATACAGTTCTGGAAAGTAAAAGTCTAAACTAGGGACTCTGCCATGTTGAGTCCTTCTGTGAGCTCCTCTCCTACTTTCTGGCGTCTGCCAGCGATCTTTGGTGTTCCTTTGCTCGCAGAACTGTCCTCACATATTGTCTGTCTTTTCCCTGTGTGTCTCTGTGTCAATTCTGGTCTTTTTATAACTCAGATGTGATTAGGTTTAAGCTATATCCTGCACTGGTATGACTTCATTAGGATAATACAAGAAAATCCCCTGTTTCCAAACAGGGTCATATTTGCAGGCTCTGGGGTTAGGATTTCAATACATATTCTGGAGGAACACAACTTAACCCATAACACAGGGCACATAGGAACTTCCAGATCCCCTGAACATCATCCATAGAAGATGACCACAAGGCGTTGCTTCAGGCTTATCTGTATTGCTGCCTTCGGTGCTACTATCTTCTTGTTTCATGTTTAAGAGGTGTGTGTATAGTTTTTACTAGAGGCTGGAATCCTAGCTCTAGTATGCCTAGGAAGAGTGCCTTGGAGAATATCACATACTTACATTGATATCTTTCTTGCTTCCCAACCTTTCCCCACCTCCCTACTTCAGGATTCCATCTCAAGAGGAGAAATAGGAAGGCATATTACTTTGATCTCATCCCCTATAATAGTTTCAATCCTCTCAACAGCAACCAAGGCAGAAACACTGGGCCCTGCCTTCTTTATGTGGAATTTGTGATCAGTTTAGCCAGGCTTGATTCTTGATAACAGTAACAAAAACTAGATAAAAATAACATCCACCAAATATTATAGTTATGATACGTATGAGCTATGGTTAGAAGATTGCAGGAAGCATGGTACAAATACATTACATTTCGTAGCCTGGGTCATATGAAATATACCACAGCTATAAATGAAGGAACACCTCGCTTTTCCTAACACTTGTGAAAAAACAGCTTTGTATTTGAAACCAAAAATTCCAAGCACGATACTGTTTCTGGGAAAAGAATAATTTTCAGCTCTCAAGATGGTGTTTATTCTAATAATCACATTAAATGGGCTGGTTTTATAAAAAAAAAAAATGTGTATCTTAATGTATAGTAAAGTAAAAATGCCTGTCTTTGAGTTATCACACTCTTGATTTAAATTGGATAATGTGTGCATTAGATTTTAATAGATATGAATCAAACTCAATATAAACAGATTCCATATAGAATGCAAGCTGTTTGATTTATTTTGAAATGCTCTAGTTTTGCTTGGTAAAATATACAGACAGATACTAATCTCCAAAGTGTGAAAGGAAAAATAATTGAAGAAATAGTATAGAGAACTTCAAAAGAGCAATCTAATTCTATTTGTTGCAGTTTGTAAACTCAGAGTGAAAATACGTCCAAAGTAACAAGATAATAAGTCTTCACAATTTAACCTTAAAACTCAGACAGTATCTTTAAGCCTAAGCATTTTGCTTGTGGGCTATCTAATTCTTGTTTTGCTTACCAATGTTAAAGCCGACTTTCTTCAAATTTGATACTCACTTTGTGAACTAGAATTAAAAAATAAACAAGGCCAAATAAGTAAATAAAATAAAAGCAAAAAGAAGAGAGGCCTAATTTAAAAATCATTTGAAGATGATAAGCAAAGGTGATTGTTTACCATTGGTGAAAAAAGATGAAGATAAAAAGCACACAGTTGCCTTTCCAAGAAAAGCATGAGATTAGATAAGTGCGAGGTATAATTTCACTGGAAATTAGAGGTACAAAATATTTATAATTACCTACAGCTTAATTGAGCAGGTGAATACATACTGTTTGACACGTGACCACTGTGTATTTAAAGTTTGCTAAACAGTGTATTGCTGCTTCAGCCTGAATTTGGAACCAAATGGTGTTTGTTGGCAGCCATGATAGTAACAGATTGAGAACTCACTTTGCATGGCTTATTGTTAACTTAGTAAAGTTAACAATAGTGAACAATAACAATAGTGAAGACCTAATTTAACAATAGTGAAGTTAACAATAGTGAAGTCCTAATCAGATGTGTGATCTGTAGTTTTGAAAATATTTTAGATGCTTTGGAGAAGTAGGTATGATTTATGGCTCAAGATTGTTGGGCATTTATAAAATATAACCCTGAAAATATAGTTGCAAAAATCCTGATAAAGGTTAAAAGAATAACATGTTCAAAGCAACCAGCCAGCCTGGTGCCGTTTTTATCAATGACCTTGGTGCAGACAAAGCCTAAATTGGGAAACTAGAAAAATGATTGCATATACTTAGAATAGTAATCAATGTGTGACTTATTAAAACAGTTTGGAATGAAAGACTCAAAACAGACTAGAGTTAAATTATCAAAAATAGGTAAAAGTTCTGGCCTGTTTGCTGTAACACAGTGCACCAGGTAACTAGAATGATTGATCATCCACTTAAAACAACTAAAATGGTTTATAATTTTTTTTTTAATTTCTTAATAAATGCTTCCATGAACTGGCAGAAAACACTCAGGCCTAAATCTGGTGGAGTATAGAATCTGACTTTGAGTTCAAGGGCATTTGCCAAACTAGGTAAACTTGAGCATCATATTTTGGAGGCTTCCAGAACTCAGGAACAGGAAAAAAGCCTAGGTCCTGCCCTCCCCACCTTGTGACCGATTTCATTTCCTCTTTTCCTAGATTCAAGGACGGTGGCGGTTCAGTGGTAGAATTCTCATCTTCCACGCGGGAGACCAGGGTTCAGTTCCTGATCAGTACACCTCAGTGTGTAGTCACCACCCATCTGTCAGTGGAGGCTTGCATGTTGCTCTGATGCTGAACAGGTTTCAGTGGAGCTTCCAGTCTAAGACAGACTAGGAAGAAAGGCCTGACAATCTACTTCTGAAAAAATCAGCAGTGAAAACCCTATGTATCACATTGTGCATGGAAGCTCCATGAGTAGGGGCCTACTGGAAGTCAGCTAGCAGCAACTGGCACAAATGCAGTCTCCATGCCCCAGCCTCTTATGAATGAGAGTATCGTATATCCTGGGTAGCCTGGTAGCTAATTTCTACACTTCTTCTCCTTTCAGCAGCTATTATGGTCATGTGTTGAAGATATCAGTGTCCCAGTTTAGAAAGATACTGGATCAATGAGTCAGTACACAGAACAGAGGCACCTGGGAGAGTTGTGAATCTCCTTAAATTCTAAAAGTCTCTGATTTAAATTTTCTCTTTTGTCATGAGAAATAATTGAGATTTGGATCCTCTAAGATTCTTCTAGACCTGAAGTTCTATGATTACTTTTTCCCAAATATATTATGAAGTTATTTAAAGATAGGAACGATGCTTTATTTTTTATGTATATGCATGTACCTCCTAGCATAATAGCTGACATAAAAGAGACACTCATTGCATTTTTAATGAATGAATGCACAAATGATTCCAAAGTACTTTTCCCTATAAAAAATGTCTTCTGTGTCAACTATCCTTCCTTTTAGTCAAAATTCTGTCTCTTCAGTGTGGCCATCTCATTAACGTACAAGTGTGTAGGATAGTAATCATTGAACAAATTCACACTCAAGAGTAATAATATAAACCCCAGATACTGATCAATATTAAATTGCTATGTACTGGCACTGCTCACACCAGTTGTTACAATGTTGAAATATTACCATACCAGTTCAAAAATACCCAAAGCTTCAAACCTTCCAGTATTTCTACCCCTCACTTCAGCCTCCTGCTGGAGAGTTGGATCTTATGATCCTAGCCCACTGATTCTGCAACTAAAGTGGTAGTACTTGGCACACTTTAGGGGGTCTCCAGTGCCCTTTGCCTTCATAGCAGTGAAGTTACAGGCTTCAATTTGCTTTTATCTATTCTGATATGCTGGTTTGGTGACATACCAGAGGTTAAATATTTTTATATCATCCCTGGATACTATGGCTAAACTGTTAAACCACACTTGTTCATTTAAAACAATCTAGTTAGCCTCAATGAATCTCTGATTAGTGTATTGTTGAGTCAGTAAAACATAATCTCAAATACCATGAAAATTTTAAGTAGGAGTCATCTTCAGAGTACCTGACTGAAGAAACAAGGGATGTGGCTGACTGCTTTTACTGAGTATTCCAGAACTTTTGTAGAATCCTATTGTCTTCTTTCTGTATACCTGACTCTTTTTGTGTATGTGTGAGTTTCTTCTTCTTTTTCCTTTTTTTAAAATTGTACTTTAGATGAAGGTTTACAGAACAAAATAGCTTCTCAGTAACAGTTAGTACACATATTGTTTTATGACATTGGTTAACAACCCCACGATATCAACACTCTCCTTCTCAACCTTGGGTTCCCTTATACCACATTTCCTGTTGCCTCCTGCCTCCTAGTCCTTGTCCCTGGGCTGGCGTGCCCCTTTAGTCTTGTTTTGTTTTATGGGCCTGTCTAATCTTTGGATGAAGGGTGAACCTCAGGAGTAACTTCATTATTGAGCTGAAAGGGTGTCCAGGGGCCATAGTCTCGGGATTTCTCCAGTCTCTGTGAGGCCAGTAAGTCTGGCCTTTTTTTGTGAATTAGAATTTTGTTCTATATTTTTCTCCAGCTATGTCCAGGATCTTCTATTGTGATACCTCTCAGAGCAGTCATTGTGGTAGCTGGGTACCATCTAGTTATACCTGGCTCTTTTTAAGATTCTATTTTGGGTTCCTTTTCTTCTACTACTATCCTGCCTACTGGTATTCCCTAGAGTCCCAGTCTCTACCCTTCCAATTCACTTTAAAATTTTCTCCTAGAATCTCATTCACTTTACCGATTAACTTATTTGCTGATGATCCCTATATTTATGTTTTTGTCTCAAAGATCTCAAGAGTTGCAATTCAGTATTTTAACAACCTATTAGCCATCTTTGCCCTGATTGCTACAGGCTCCTAAAATTTCATCTTTGTCAATTACCAGTGCATTCCTGGTCTCACTGATGGCGTAATGCTCACCTTTTGGATTAAACTCCAAATCATATATTCATGATTAACTTTTCTCCTTCACTTCCTTTATTCAGTTATTGACCAAATTACTTTAATTATGTTTCCTAACTATCTCTTGAATTTATTCTAGTTTTTCCTGCTCACTCCCAAACAGTATTGTCCAGCCATTCTGAACTATTTAAAATTCCCGACGTCCTATTTTCTCATGCTTCTGCATATTCTGTTTCTCTGTGGATAATGTCTTATCAGTCCCAGCATTTCGTTCTACCTTGCAGATACCTCCTACTCATGCTTTTATACTCAGTTCAAGAATCACCCTTGTATGTCCTGACTCTCGCTTTTCCCCAGAGAGTACTCTGTAATACATGGGGTCATTTAATATCACATCTCTGTTAGTGCACTTACCACATTTTACTGAAATAAATGCTGAACTATACCAAAATATCCCAGACCTTAAGCCAGTTTATCAAGAGGACTTTCTATAATGATAGTGAGTCTGAACTATTTGCCAACAATTCATTCAGGTCTTAGAAAAGCCCAGTAAAATGACAAAGGAATTAGCTTGAAAAAAATGATAGAGAAAAAAATACTGCAAGCATTGAGATGCATATACAGATCATGGAGAAGAGAGCTAGCAAGTTTAAGAAATATCTCATCTGGTGAGAGTATAGAATGCCAAGGAGAAATGCACAAAATGAGTGGAGAAAAACAAAGGCTTCTCTTGAAGATCTTTGTGTGGAAAATTAAAGTTGCTGAACGTTGTGTCTGAAAGTGGTGAGGAATTCTTAATAAAAAAAAATTTTTTTTTTTTTTTTATAGACTCTGTTAAAATGGAAGCTATGTAATCAAATTTGCCTTTTAGAAATATTACTCAGGCAGCAGTGTTGGGATACTTTGGAGGGGTGTGATAATAGGAGCCAAAGCCCTGGAGACTCAGTGGTTAACTCTCAGCTGCTAACTAACTGAGAGGTCAGCAGTTCAAACCCATCAGCACTCAGAGAAAATGTGGCAGTCTGCTTCCGTAAAGATTATAGCCTTGGATACCTGATGGTCCAGTTCTGCTCCGTCCTGTAGGGTCTCTGTGAGCTGGAACCAACTCGACTGCAATGGGTGGATAGTAGGAGTGAAGGACAGTAATCTAGGGTCTGCACAAAAATCGTAGACAATAGGGAGGAAGATGAAGATGAAGATTCAGAGGATTTTAGGAGGTAGAATTAACAGAATGTGGTATTTGCTCAAATGTGGAAGGTGAAAGAGAGGGAGCAAATTAGAATGAGCCTGAGGTTCTGGCTTGGATGACTTGATATAATAGAGCTATTAGCTAAAATGGAGAAAATCAGAGAAAGGTTGGTGGGGGTGAGGAGAATAATGATTTTGATTCAGATCTAATAATATGAGGTGCAATGGGGAGTGAGGAGAGAAGGGAAGATGTCCAGTAGGCAGTTGAATATACAAATGTAAAGCAGAGAAGAGATTTCTGGCGTGTGTAGATAGATTTGAAACTCATCAATCTGTCAGTGGTTGTTGAAGGACTAACTGTGGACAAGATGATCCAGGATTCAAGTATACATTGGAAACCTTGTCACCACTGTTGATAGTGGATAAAAGTGGATAGTGTTTGTGGATAAAAAGAGATCAAGGATTAGTTCTGGCTTGTGGTAAAGAATAGGAACTAAAGTGAATGCAGCCGAGCATCAGAAAAAGTCAGTCACATGGTCAGCAGTGGGGAAAGGAGCACAGAGCACAAGCAAAAGAATGGGACAGTGCCCTGCACTGTGCCAGATGCTCTTTTTATTTCATTTTATGCAGTCCTCTCTGTTAAAGTGTGATTTTGTCACCAAACAAATCCAGGTTCTGTGCATCTGGTGGTTGTACTCCCAGTAAATAGCACAGCTTGATTTCAACCCCTCATCCAGCCTACTCAAGTTCCTTGTTTATATCCAGGACTGGCCACACGTGAAGCTCAGAGCAAAATGAAAAGGTGGATCCCTTGTTCAAAAAGCAGGAAAACTATGCCCTTGAAGATACTAAAAAGTACTTTTTGCTTTCTTCCTTGGCCTTTATCTCTATTGTTATTTTTTTTTTAAAACCTGCTATTCAGTGTCATTCTAAGAATATAACAATTGCAATTTTAAATTATTATCATTCATTTTTATTTTGTGCAATGACAGTTTTAAATGCAAAACAGGAGAGTTTAAGCTGTTTGTGAAATCACTTAAATTTCATAATTCATATTTCTTTCTTACCAGAACCATAGAAATATTGTAATAACTGTACTACTTTTATTTTACTGCTTGATAAACACACATTCTATCAAGCCTCTCTAGCTTTCGGATAAGTAATGATTAAAAGGAAAAGAAGCTACGAGTTGCCTTTTCTTTCCCTTTCTCTCTGTGTCATCTTTTCCTACGTAAGTGGTTGTCTAATTGTGGAAAGTAACACAAGTATGAAAAGATGTGATAGGGCCCTTGGGTCATTCGTGTTCCTTAGAATGCCACTGCCTTTTTTCTACATTTGAAGCAACTTCTATTTCTATAGAAGGTGTGGCCTCTTGGGGCTGTCAGGGCTTTGCTTATTAAGTTGTAGATGTAGTACACTGACCTTGAACTCTGTGTGTCACTGAATTCCCACACACCGTAGGTGAGTGGAATTCGATGCTCATGGAGCACTGAGAATGAATGGTGCATGAGGAAGAGACAGCTGGAGCGATGGGTGCATGTATTGCACTTTCTTCCTTTGTTACACTCATGCTCCATTGTCCTGTTAAGACTTCTCTTAAAAAACTCAAGTTCAAAGATAAAATTATTAAAAAAAATTTCAAGATGGTAACAGCAGAACGTTAGACCAAAGATGGGGTCTTTCTGAGTGTGAGGTGTGACTGTACAGGTTACGTGGCTGCAAAGCCGGCCCTGTATATAACCTTTCATCACATGGACTGTACAGGTTACGTGGCTGCAAAGCCGGCCCTGTATATAACCTTTCATCACATGGCCTCTTCCTTTAACACCATGCCCCGGTTTGGAGGCTGTGAAGGTGAACAGTGTTTCCCATTTGGAAAATGGCAATAATTATAAAGATACGTTATAATAATAGCATGGAAAGAAATGTCATCTGTCTTACCTGTCTCTTGGGCTGCATACTTAGGGTCATCTTTGGCCATAAAGAAAGCTCCATGTTAACAATAAATGCAAACTAGTCATCCTCCATTACACACTTCTCTCATCCACAAGGCATTACGTTGTCATGGGATCAAAGGATGTCAGTTTTGGGGGATTCTTTTTTTTTTTTCACCCTTGATTCACCTTTTGCGAGTCATATTCCTTCTGTATGCTTTTCTGCCAGCAGAGGGAAAAATAATTTGTGTTCTGTTGCAACTCATTATGCAGGGGTTAGGGAGAGATAGAAAATAATGTATGTTTACATAGAGAGATGAAGGAGAAAATGCTCCTTCATGGGAAGTTTTATCATTTTAGATTTATCCTTAATATGTACCTTTTGTACACAGATTTTTGTTTTTAAATAGATGAAGGCTTCACAGTACCATCATCTAAATTTGCATTTGCCTCTGTCATTATCACATAATAGTTTTTCATTTACTAGGAAGCCGAGAAAAGAGAAAGGAGAAGGTTGAATCAATTTATTAGGAGCAAACGAATATGTGGCTCTATATCCTTCAGAATTCTTCTTACTATACTACCTTACCTTGCAGAAAGAATATTATATTTCCTAATCTAAGCCATATTTGCATATTTTTATAATTCTAAACGTCTACTCCCTGGTTAAACAGATTATTAAAAAAAATTCATCTATGTGCATAACCATCTACCACTGGAGCAGCTCTACAGTTGTAGTTTGGCAAGCAAATATTTGTTCCCTAATAATCCTTGGCAGAATGAAGAATATGTTTAGTTTATTATAAAAGGTGTAAAAAGTTACTTATTTTGCACCTTTGTCTAGACTTAACTTTTGTATAAACTGAGGAAGATGGTTTAAACCAACAGATTTGCTAATCAATAGATTACTTTTGAAGACTATGCTATAATGAGTTAAAATTAAGAATTGAATATGAGCAAATTTTAAACTGATGCTAAGATATTAGTGAATACATATCAATACATATGTCTTCATCAATGTTATTAGGGTTTTTTTTTTAATTCTTCAATAAGCCATGAAGAGTTATTTTATAAATTGCAATTCTTTCTTCATGTTATCTGTTAATACCTTTTGTAATTAATATAGGTGAGTAAACACACACACACACACACACACACACACACACATGCACACAGGTTCTTACTGTTTTTTTTTAACGGCCTTCCTGGAAACTTTACATTAAAACAGAAGTGAGTACATCGAATGACAGTAGCAAATTTATTTTAAGATTTTTATACATTTTTTTCTGAAATTGGAGTACATCTTACATCTCCATGTATATTTAAGTTAGTATTTTTCCATAAGCAGCTCTATTAAATTGAAAATATATTTTACCAACTTTTTTTAAAAATTGAGGGATTATAATAATGGCTAAGACGCTAAAGTGAGCTTACAAAGCCAGACATTGTGTGTTAACACATTTTTCAGGAATTATCTCATTTTATTTTCAGATATTGTGAGGTGGGAATTATGTTTATCACCATTTCAATTGTGAAAAAACTGTCCAAGATAATAATTCTATTAAATTGAGTTAGATTTGAATATAGGCTGACTCTAAATGTTACACTCAAACACCACTCTATTTTGCTTCAGTAAAATATTGATTGGCCAATATTCTCTCTTGAAGGAATTGCAGTATATAATGGTTTGGCCACAATATTTTAATGGGACCATCTATTTGATCTTTTATTTTTCTTCTAGTGGCTGAGTCCATGTCAGCATAAAATTACTCCTTGCAAACTGTGCTTCATTTCCTAGCAGTTGCTTGGTGTCCACCTACACAGAGGAAAAGAATGAAATGGCTTGAGGAAATAGATGATTGCACTTGAACTGGGCAAATTACTAAAGAATCAATAAGGCTGCCTCTGTAAGATTATTGACTGGGAGGCTCGTCTCAGCCAATAACTTTCTTTCCAGCCCATGTTTCAAGGAGTGCTAGATCCAGGATAGACTATCTGCAGAACTTAAGGATCATTGTAAAAAAAAAAAAAAGCAACATGAGATTTTTCTATTACAGTTGATCGAGTGTTTTTGAACCTTCTGGTCATTTTGATTGCATTATAGGAAGGTACCCCTTCATCGTGCCTTCTTCTATCTCGTTACTGCTTTTGGAAAGAAACGGAGTATGAACAACCTGCCCTTTCCAGTACACATTGATTTATCTTATTTTTTTATTGATATAGTAAAAGAAAGATTATTAATACAGGAGAAACATAGCCATTTCAAGACTTGGAGAAGACTGATAATTTAATTCCATTTTTTAACCATTCTAAGTACTTAAATCAAGATAGATAAGAATTTTTCCACATATGTATTTTTTGTTGTTGCTTTCTATGTTTTCAGTGTACTACCAAGGGATTAAGTACTTAGCACAGACATCTTTGATTTAGCTTTGTCAGTACAAATAATTAGGTGCATCTGATAAAACTGAATTTCAAGCCAAAAAAGATGAGGTGATTCAGGGGAAATCTAATAGAATAAATGTATAAAAATAAGTTATAATTATTTATATTATTATTATTAAAATAATTATAAATTATCTGTCACCACTTTATTATCAGTGGTCAAAGAATTAGTTTGATATCCTCATTGCCATAGAAGTTAGTCATATCTCAGTTGTTATCCCAGTCAGTAGAATGTGTTTGACCTTAGTGATTTGGATGAGACTTGAATAAGTTTTCTGTAGCTAAAGAGAATATTTAGATAATATTTGGCATGTACTGCCAAAGTTAAACACTGCCAGCTAAAATACATATTCTTGTCCCAACTGGGAAGACTTTATGGGTAATTTGTAAATTGTAAAACGCAAGCTCTAATCATTACATCTAGGCTTGACAAGTAGACAACAAATTGTGAAACTCAAGTAATGATTATTAATCCTACTAAGCTTAAAAATTTTGTACCATTATTAATAGTAATGAGGCTAATATTAGTGAATACTGAAGGAAAAATTAGGTTTGAAAAGCCCCATATGAAAAATACAAAAAGAATGTTCTTTAGGCTGTGTTAAGTCTTTTAAGGAAAAAGTTCGTTTACCCCAAGGGATAAAAAAGGTAATAGCTGATTCTACTATAATTTAGTGAATGTTCCCTTTCCTAGCTCAAATCCAATTTCTCTGAATGATGTCAATGCTAGAGAAAGTTGTGTTGTCAATGAAATTAGTGTTTTGTGACCTCTAATCCCCCTTTTACCTCTGCTTTTTGGCAAGCTCAACCCTACCTCTCTTCCAGGAATCCAAAGCCCTCATAAAGATTCTGGAGCAGGCTCCTTAGGAGAGTCCCATTCTGCTGTCTCTGATTAGGATACTTATCAGCCCTCTTTATCCAAATAAAAGATGATTGGTTGATTCTGGATCCTGTAGGGATCTTTTCCCTGATAGATGCTGTAGTTAATAAACTATGTGCTCATAAGTTAATAAGCATTACTATGGGTGATGGAGCAGTGGCATCAGGGTCTCCTGGGAACTAGTAGAGAATGGACATTCTTGGGCCCCAGCCAGACCTACTGAACTGGAATCTGCATTTTAACAAGATGCCCAGGACATTCCTATGCACGTTAAAGTTGGGCTTCACCGAAATGGTAACACATGCTGTATGACAGTCAAGAAGAAAATCCCCTAGCTGCAAAAATGTCTCAATCTAAAGAAAGGATTCATAAGGCTCCACTCCAGGGCAGCCTTCAGGGGAAATATTTTCAGAGATAAAGGTAGTGGTTATGTTGGGGTCTGCAGCACAAACATATTTTATTGGCATCATTTTTCTTAGACTTTGACAGGAATCATTCCTATTTGCCTTGGAAATGTTCACATGATACTATGAATAAAGAGGGGGTTAAAACAAGAGAAACTGAAAGATTTTTAAATTTTTCTTCTTACCACTGGCAAAACTTTTAAACCTCTTATGTATGGCTTATGTATCATACAGTATAGACAAGGCTTTGCCTTTAGCTTCTGAGTTTGGAGCGGAAGTCTAATTTTCCAACCTTTAATCGTTTTTTTTGACCTTTTCTGAATTCCTTCACATCCTTCATCATTATTAGAGTTAGAACTGAACACAATTCACTACTTTATTAGCAAAAGCCTTGATCAATATTTGGCATAGTGGAAGGAATTTGAGCTCCCAGTCCTCACAGTCTTATTTTCTGTTGTAACTGTATTTTTAATAGTTGCCAATTAACTACACATGAGAATTTACATTTTTAGTAAGCTTGCCACGTAATTATGATTGGACCACACCTTGAAAAACTGTGAAGACTGATCATCTAAAACTCAGGTTTTTACCCCTGATTTTAGATGAAAAAAAAAAATTATTTTTAAACCACAGTACTTATGTGACTGGAATTCATCAAACTATAAAAGATACATGAATTTAATTATTATCATGTTTGTCTGGGTGTTCTCTAAATGGGCAAAAAATGGATGAGTAATAAAGTACAGATATACCTGATCCGTAAGTCATTATATATTTATTTCATAAAATTTATTTTCTTCCTTAATTTCAACTAAATCACTTATGTGGTCATACTTAAAAGAGTTTTGCATAATTTGTGTTCCATTGACAGTAATGATCTAAAGGATTAAATGTCAACATGCAGTTGTGTTTTAAGTGTACACAATTTGAATATATTTTCAAAGAATGATGAATATGCAGGGTAAAACAAAGTTATTTTTCATATTTGCTTTCAAAATTTATTGTGGTTAAGAGCTCGGCTGCTAACCAAAAGGTTGGCAGTTTGAATCCACCAACAGTTTCTTGGAAACCCTGTGGGGCAATTCTGCTCTGTCCTATAGGGTCACTGTGAGTTGGACTTGACAGTGGCAATGAGTTTGGATTATTAAAATTATAAAAGCAAGATACAAATTAAAATTATTAAATATCAGTAGTTTAAGTCAAACTAATATTTTATTAAAATCAAGCTATTTGCAATTTAGCATTTTATGTGCCTCTAGCTATCAATGTTAAGAATTGGTCTTGTCATTCACAGTAGCATATCTATATGTGCATATATACAAATTCTAGGGTAATTTTGGCTGTTTATTATTCCCTAGCCACCTTGTGTAGCTCTGGAGAATACTGAGTTAATTTATGTCTACCTTCAATTGGAAATGAGAGAACCAAAAATATGAGTGCTTGTCACTACTGGCAAAAATCTCAGGAATTCATGCTATTGGAGAGGAAAGTTTGCCTAGTCATTTCACTTTCCAAAGACCTTTAGCCATAATCTATGGTGGTGTAGTGGTTAAGAGTTTGGCTGCTAACCAAAAGGTGGTCAGTTCAGATCCACGAATCACTCCTTGGAAGCCCTGTGGGGCAGTTCTACTCTGTCCTATAGGGTTGCTATGAGTCGGAATGTGTTTGGTTTTTGGTCAGCCACAATCAGTGTATCCCCAGCTGACCGTGAGCTGCACCACTCACATATCTTCACTACATGTGGGCTCAGCTGCCATTTTTTCTCAGTATGTAGAACAAAAATATGGAAACACTTTCCTGTGGCCTGGATAGTGTTTGCCACTAGATCAGGTGTTTATAGTTTATTGTTTTGGATTGTGCCTTGCCAGACTTGAGTGCAGAATCAGTTACAGGGGCCCTTTAGTAAGTGTGTGTGTATGTGTGTGTGTGTGTGTGTTGTGTGTGTGTAAGAGAGAGTGAGAACTGGGCCATCCTAAAGTACAGAGCCAGAGAAGGGGGTTCCTCTTACTCAGACCTAAGAGCTATACCAAATATGCTACCAGATTTCCCCCATTTGGGATTTTTTAATTATTAGATTTATTATTCACCTCACTTATTTTTTCCCAACCACTTAATTTTCCAAGATTTATTCAAAATCATTGTTTATTCTGGTTGGTATGGCTATCCAAATCATGTCTTATGTAGGAACTGAAGACCTGAAATTTTAAAACTCCTATGATCTGTCTTTACGACCTAAAAATTTAAATATCTGTTGAAAGTGTTTTAGATGATCTGTCTTTTATATGCTCTGAAACTTTGTTATCTGTCCCCAATTCCAGCTTGCCTTATAAATTTTATTTTTGAAGTCATAGTAGCATTCTCCTCCTTTTTGTAATTTTAGCAGGGTAAATTTTATCTATGAAGGTCAAAAAATATTTATGTGTTCATCAATTTTATCTTTACCTCTACTTTAATTTTTCTGATTAAGGAGCCCTGATGGCACAGCGGCTAAGCACTCAGCTGTTAACAGAAAGGTCAGCAGGTCGAACCCACCAGCCACTCCATGGGAGAAAGATGTGACAGCCTGCTTGCATACAGAATATAGCCTTGGCAACTCTAAGGGACAGTTTTACTCCGCCCTGTAGGGTTGGTCTGAGTCAGAATCGACTCGACAGCAACGTATTTGGTTTTTTTGGTTCGTTTTATACTTATAATTATTTTTAATTCCTTATACCATATTAAAAAATATGCCTTAGTTTTAATAAGACATTTCAATTTTTATTTTGACTATGACAATTTAGTTAACTCCTAATATATTTCAGAAGAATAATCTGAATTTACAATCAGGATTTTACAATCCTATAGAAGTTTCCTTGGATTATTTTCTCATGGTAACCATGTTAGGAATCTCTGAAAATTTTCTATATCAAGTAAACTCTGCTTACTGTTTGTGAGTGTTAAAGATATGATCTCTAAAATCCCCCAGAAAAGAAAAATTAAGCAGTCTGATAAAGTAACACTTTTATCAGAATTGTAAAATTCTGATTTTTCAGTGTTTCCAGGCATAAACACTGAGTATAAAGACAGTGTTTAATGAAAAATTTTTATATGCATTTATTTTAGAGGTATTGCTTAACTAAATAACAAGTTCAGTGCCTTTCTTTTAGTGACATAGAAGCTCCTTTAAAAAAGATATACATGCCAGTTACTGAATAGTAGTCTTTTCCATTTGTTGAGATTTATGTAAGGGCAGGCACATGTTAGAAGAATAGAAATCCTGGGCTTCAGCTTTTGTTTTCTTCATATGAATATGTATGGTTTTGTATATTCTTTTTAACTTAATTTTATGGTTTTTTAAAATATTCTCTGTAGGTTTAGAAACCCTTAAATTTATCATTTGCAACTGGACAAATAAATTTATTTTATGAGTGCTTCATCAACCTTATATCATTTTTTTGTCTGTTACATAAAGACTTCGCCTTTAGAATTGTTTGAAATGTTAAAATGCACTGTCTGGAAAAGGCTACACTAGAAAGAATGATGACTTTACCAAAAATTAGGGAGAAGCAAGAATTTGGAAGGAAATATGAGGAGTTCCATCTTCTTGGTCAGATAAGAAAGCTGATGGAGCATCCAGAAGGCAATAAGAGACAGCTAAAGTCACAATAGTGTCGCTATGAGTCGGAATTGACTCTATGGCAATGGGTTTTTTTTTTTTGTTGTTGTTGTTTTTTTAAAGTCACAATATTGAATGCTGTGCAAAGTTTAAAAAGAAGAGAAAAGAGAAATGCTGGGATTCATTCACTCTGGCCCACTAAGGGCTAAAATCATTTATTGCATTCTCCAGAAGACAAGTTTTAGGAACTCTTTTGAAGCTTGTGTTTTCTGTTTTATAAATTTACTTTAAAATACAGCTGGGAAATATTCCTTTTTTTTACTTTTTCATCAGAAACATCTGTGGTTGATAAATATATACTCTTGTGGCTTCTAGGTTGTAAACAAATATCTTACAATTAATATGACCACTTTATGATCAAGATGTATTCTCTAAATTCATACACAGAGTATATGTGAATTTATAGGCCCTACAGTGTTTTTTCTATTAAATGATATTTTATTTGTATGCATCTAAGAATATGCTGGGAGTATATACACCAAATTACCAAGAATGGCTATCTCAAGGTGGCAAAATTATGAATGACTGTATTTGCCTCTTTTAATTTTCTTTATTAAAAAAAAAGATTATAAAGAAAAATCCAATAAATGATATTTTTAAAAAGAGAAATAGAAACAACACCAAATGGATATTGCTGTGAGTTTATATTTTTGTCGACTGGCTAACCATCAAATTTTTAGCCAAAAAAAGCAGTAGAACAATATGACCTTTTAATTGCCTAAGAAAGATATTATGTTTAGGATTGACAGCTAGCTCTGAGAAATAAACTTGGGCAGAAAGAATAGATTATGACTGAATATGTTAAGTATTTTCAAATGTCCCTATAATATATCCAGTACTGGACAGAGTTGTAAATTTGGGGTGACATCAGTGAGACCCAAAGTGCATGATATAAAAATATATATATATATAAACTATGTCCCACAGACTTGTGATGCTTTCTTATATAATTACCCTCTTTTCTGTCTCGTTAATTACCTACTTAGTCATCTATCTTACCCTTTGGACTATAAGGTTGTCAGGTAGGAACTTTGGTTTGTTTACTGCGCTTGGCAAATAATAGGGCCTGGATCTATTCTGGGTGAATGAGAGGTGAAACACCGAGTCCAGGACAAAAGGGTAATTTAGAAAAGAAACTACATTAAAAAAAAAAGAAAGAAAGAAAAAAGTAAATAAAATGGCTCAACGGAAATTATAAAGAAACCTAAATAGTTTTAAAGGTAACCAAAAACAAGAAATCCATTGCTATCGAGTTGATTTCAACTCATAGTAACCCTTTAAGACAGAGCAGAACTGCCCTCTTGGGTTTCCAAGGCTGTAAAACTTCAGGGAAGCAAACTTTCACATCTTTTGGTTAGCAGCTGAGTGCCTAACCACTGTGCCACCAGGACTCCTGGAAGGTAACCCTGGTCTAATTCTAAGGAGCACTGGTGGGTCAGTGTTTAAGTGCTACTTTTTTTTTTTTTTTTTTTTTACTACTCTGAAAGTCAGTGGTTCCAACCCACCAGCTGCTCCATGGAAAAAAGATGTGACAGTCTGCTTCTACCTTAGAAACCCTATGGGGCAGTCCTACTCTGTCCAAAAGCTTGCTTAGGGTTGAAATTGGCTGAACAGCAATGGTTTGGGGTTCTTTTGATGTAATTCTGCCCCAATGAGAGTAAAGAGCAAATCTAATAGCTAAAATAACTAGGTATTGAAGCACTGGGATGGCAGAAGAAAAAGCTCTAAGAACAAATTAAACTCTGAATATTCAGAGCCTTATTCCTGGGAATAATTTTTTAAAACACAGCTGATCTATTCATAAAATATGCAGTTTTTAAAATTTAGGAGCAAAATGGGAACCTTTAAAAATTTATGCTTCTCTGATTTTGCCTTTCCCAAACTGGTTTTGAAATAATGTTAGAAAGAAGCTCGGATCTTATTATATTTTATGTTGACTTTCAATAATGTCAAAAGAATTATAGGGGATAAAAAGAAAAAAATATTGGTTATCTGTGATTGAAGAGTCTTAGCTTTGAGAACAAAGTGATGAAAAGCTGCTTTATTTTTTCTATTGAGTTTTTAGGATTTGTTTTAGAAAAACACCTAGGGAGAAAAAAAAACGGAGTGGCTTTTGCTCCCATTGCAGTAGCACAAAGACATATATGACAACTGGAGTAAATAGAGTTAGTTTTGACAGCTGTGTTTAAATTCACATGTGCCTGTGATATTGATGTGTTCAGAAAAATAATATATCTAGAAAGCATATGGAGAGCCATTTCCTAGACAGGTTGTATGATGTAAGAGCTTAGTGTGTGGAAACTGTTATTTCACACATTTGTGTTCAAACCACTAACTTAGCTGGAAGCCTCTGGACAAGTTCATTCAAACTCTAAAGTCTGCTTCTCTATCTGAAAGATGGAAATAAAAACCTAACTTGTTGAATTGTTGGGATGACTAAATGAAGTAATTCCTGTGGCTGACACATGATACATACAAAGGAATGTAAGCTGTTATGTTTTTGCTATTTTTTTTTTTTTTCTATTTGGAAAAGATGCTGATAATTCAGGTCTTCATCAGCTATTAGTGCTAGGGCTTGGCAACTTACAACAGCCAGTGAGGCCAGAGAGGGAAGAGAGAGAGCCATACTGGAGAAGGTTGTCGTCCTCTACAAATTCCTACTGCAAAGAAAAGAAAAAAGAAGAATGGGAAGAATTACTTGAATATCGCCAATGACAAGGTTTTAAAATATAATGCAGGATTGCTGGACACGGTAGTAAATGAATCTAAGACTGAGAGGAGAGGAGACCCTGGGCTCTTCCTTGGCTTTAACTCTCCCCACTTTTTCGGGGGTGTCTTACAGCAGTGAAACTATGGAGAGTACATAACATAGAGGGAATTGTTGACAGCAGAGAAATAGAATTAGGAAACTTGTGCCTGGTATACCAAAAACCAAAACCTGTTGCTGTCGAGTCGATTCCGACTCATGGCAACCCTATAAGACAGAGTAGAACTGCCCCATAAGGTTTCCGAGGGGTGGCTGGTGGATTCGAACTGCTGGCCTTTTGGTTAGCAGCCAAGCTGTTAACCACTGTGCCACCAGGCAGCTAAGAGCAGCGTCCCAAATGAGAAGCCTGGAAGCAGATTGTTTCAGTTTTGTGCAACCTCTCCTCCCTTGAAGTGTCTGCTATTTCCTAGCAGAAGTGAGTCCCATTACATGGTAGCAGATGAACAAGAATGAGCAATCAGCATTTAGAAATATTCTCTTTTATAAAAATACCGTGCTGATAGGAGACAGTTGTTAAAACTTCTAAGATTTTGAACTACTCAAACCACAAATAGAGTACTAGACCCTTAAACACTTAAAATTAGGGAAATGTCATTTACATTTACTCAACAAATATTACATTTAGTATCTACACTGTTACAATACTCAGTACAGAGGAAACCATCAAATTGAAAGTATTTCTATCTTAAAGTGCTAAATTGTTTGGTATGGGTAATCAGAAAATAGGGCAACATGAAGTACGATGCTAATTGTGTCTTTTAGGGGAAATCCATATATGCTGCAGTCTTCATGGTCATCCACATGAAGTATATGGAATTGGAGCTAAGATTTAAACATTAACACAGATGAATAAAGATAAACTGAAAAAAAAATTAGAGTGTAATTTGTTGGCTAAACACTTCAATATCCACCTACTGTGTTTTTTATGCTGCAGAGGCTAGGTATCTGAAAATACATATTTTTCTCAGACAGTTAACATGGTGAGGGGGAGATATAAAGCAGTTGGCCTGCTATCCTGTCACTGTCTTAGACAGGGGGACACACCTGGGAAAAGAAATGAAGGCAGGTGAACTGGGTGTCTTCTTGTCAACTAGACCTTCAGCTAAGGATATTTTCTAGGAGGAAGAGACCTTCTGAAATGCTCTCACCATGATTTCATGTCTAAAGAATAACTCTAGTAAATATAACCCAGGATCTCGAGGCTATGGTGACCTAGATAGTGTTACATAAACTATAGAATTATATGAGGTGTGAAATGAAGATATTCCAGAATTTTAACACTCCTTGCTCTATGAGGAACCTCACAAGACTTCTTTAGAGACCGTCTGGTCAGAGATGCTTCTCTGACATGGCAGGAACTGACCTGGGACCTACCCTCTATGCCTGGACCTCTCTGTCCTTGATTTGAGGTTTTCCATTGCCTGTGTCTTGAAATTATTAGTAAAGGTTGCTACTGAGTAAAGTCTTTGATTCATGTGAGTCTGATTTGACAATTCAATCCAGTGTGTTCTCTCATAGGGTTCTAGATATGGGTTGGGTTCCACTAAACAAATGCTCTTTCAGAAGACTTGAATTTGTAATTAAGATAAGTGGAGGGAGGGGCCAGGCATTGACAACCATTTTATAATCCATTACACACTGTAGCTCCACCCTATCCTCACTTATTGACATGGTGAGATTTCAAAGATGAGGTTGTTATGCAAAATTGGTCTTATAAGAAAATGCAAACGAACACATCAGATCACAGAATGGAGGATGACTACATTATTACATAAATGCCAAATTACATCATCACATAACTGCCAATTCATATCATTATGTAACTGCCAAGTTACATCATTATGTAACTGCCAGATTACATCATTACATAACTGCCAAACCACTGAGAATCATGGTCCAACCAAGCTGACACATAACCTTAACCATCACAGCCAGCATTACTTTCACTTTGCACCTCATCATTCAGAACTGCCAGATATGTCATTAATGTGCAAAATATTTGGATAGTAGATTTTTTACTATTGTTGTAAATGCAAAATGTCAGATAACAAGATAGTCGATAAGTGAGGAGCAGGTGTAATGTGGGTTCTGTTTTTTGCAGCTAAACCCAAACCATTACTAAGTCATTCATTTTGGTGTGGCTGAGGGATTTAGAGTGTGATGGAATAAAAAAGAAATAGTGACAGGAATGAGCAAAGTGTGTGTAGAAGTGTGTGTAGGGGGAATAAATTGTGGATGTATTTCATGAGACAGGCACAGAAGTAAGAGCAAGAGGGGAATATAACATTTGAAGGGGATATCAAGTTTACCTAAATTCTAGCTTTTTCTGATGCACAGCAATAAACTATTGCTTTTCATTATTTTAAAAGTCTTTTATTCTTTAAAAACATACTTGAATTCACACTTTAGCAGCACCCCATTTCTCTTTTGGTGGTTCTAATTGTTAGACAGTTAATGTTGATATAGTTCTGTCTCCAAATGTGTTCCGCTCCTCAGAGCTAATTTTACCCTGACTTTAAAATATTTAAAGACAGCTATTCAGTCCATCTGAATCTTCTTGTTCATTGGTTTTGTTTTCTTAATTTGTTCAGTGGTTTTCTACACCATTGTTTAAAGTCCCTTTCCCATCCTGAAGGGACCCTAGTGGTGCAGTGGTTAAAGCACTCTGCTGCTAACTGAAAGGTCAATGGTTCGAACCCACCAGCAGCTCTATGGGAGAAAGATGTGGCAGTCCTCTTCCATAAAGATTTAGAGCCTTGGAAACCCTATGGGACAGTTCTTCTCTGTCCTGTAGGGTTGGAATTGACTGGACAGTGGTAGATTTGGCTTTTGGTTTCCATCCTGAGTGCATTTCTCCAAATATGTTCAAGTTTTGGTGGGCTTTTCTTTTGAAAACATGCAGGCTTTTCTGCAACAATGACCATCAACAACAATAAATGCAAGGAAAGAAAATAAACAAAAGAGAGATTGAAGGTGAGCTTATAGTTCATAAAAGATAAAACAAAAAACCTAACACATAGCAAAGTGTAGACCTTTTACTGATACTGATTCAAACAAATGAACTGCAAAAATTAATTTGTGAGTTATGAGTTATCTGAAAATTTGGAATACTGAGCACTTGATGATATCGAAACATCATTATAAGTATGATTTTGGTATTGAGATTATGTGTGTAAAATCCCTTCTCTTTCAGAAATGCATTCTGATAATTTATGAATGAAATAATTATGCCTAGCATCTGTTTCCAAGTAATTCAAGGTGGTGGTGGTGAGTGTATGACTAACTATGTAGGTGGATCAAGATTGGCCATGGGTTGATGATTGGTGAAGCTGAGTGATAGGTACATGAGGGTGTATTGTAATATTCTGTTAACTTTTGTAAATACTTGAAATTTACTATAATAAGAAGCATCATTCAAATGTTGTAGATTAAATCTAGGTAGGTAGAGTGACTCTGTTTTGGCTGTTTCTTTGCTATTTGCAAAAAAAAAAAAAAAAAAAAACAGATTCTATAGCTTAAATCTAGGATCTTACAGATGGCAAGAGATACAGGCAGACAAATATAGAATTAGTATAATATCTTTTAAGAAATGAAGATTTAATGTCTTATTTGAAGTACACAACTCAGAATATATGTCTTTATTTTTACGCTTTCATCTACAGTTGAAATATTTCAAGTTATTTTGTAAAGCATTATTAATTCTACAAATATTCCTCTGAAATACATATAAGTATAAATAGCTATATATTTTTTCAATTAAAAAACCCCATTGGAGGGGGCGGAGCCAAGATGGCGGACTAGGCAGACGCTACCTCGGATCCCTCTTACAACAAAGACACGGAAAAACAAGTGAATCGATCACATACATAACAATCTACGAACCCTGAACAACAAACACAGATTTAGAGACGGAGAACGAACTAATACGGGGAAGCAGCGATTGTTTCCAGAGCCTGGAGCCAGCGTACCAATCAGGTACGGCACAAGCACAGAGACCTGCTCCACCCCCCTGAACTAACCCCGGGAGGGGGACTAGCCGGTTCCACGGGCGGCGTGGGACGCAGCCGTTAGGAGAAGTCCCCGGGAGGCAGTGACTGATCTTGGAGCAGAAAGAGCAGCATCCGAGCCGGGGAACCGTCCCGCAGGGATTTGGACTGCACGCAGGTACGCCATAAACACGGAGAGTTGCTCCACCCCCTGAACTAACCCCGGGAAGGTGACCAGCCGGGTCGCGCGGGCGGCGTAGGACGCAGCCGGTAGGAGAAGTCCCCGGGAGGCAGCGACTGGTATTGGAGCGGGGAGAACAGCGTTCCAGCCGGGACACTCGGTCGCGGCACAAGCACGGGGAGCTACTCCACCCATCTGAACTAACCCCGGGAGGGGGCCCACCTGGTTCACGGGGGCGGCACGGCCACGCGGCTGGAGGGACGAGAAGTCCCCGGGAGGCAGCGACTGATTTTGGAGTCGAGAGTGCACCGTCCCAGTAGGGGAGCCTTGACGCTGGGCGTGGGGCTGGAAGCGGAGGATCTGACCGTGACTCCAGCGGGCCAGACCCCCTGGGGGCAATCTCCACACAGCCAGCACACATAGGCGACGCGCCCGCGGGAATCTCAGATATAATAGTCATTCCAAGCAAGACAAGCAACTCTGGCTATATTCTGAGGTGCTACTCTCCTATCTCTCTGTTCCCTCCCCCACCCTCCCCAGGCGGCTTCATTAACATCTGAATAGCCTGAGCCAGAGGGAGAACTCTGATAGGGATCTGACTGCTGTTTTTTTTTAGCGGATTTTCTGGAAAAACTAGTTTCCCAGTGATGGCTCGGAGACAACAATCCATATCAAACCACTTAAAGAAGCAGACCGTGACAGCTTCTCCAACCCCCCAAACAAAAGAATCAAAATCTTTCCCAAATGAAGATACAATTTTGGAATTATCAGATACAGAATATAAAAAACTAATTTACAGAATGCTTAATGATATCACAAATGAAATTAGGATATCTGCAGAAAAAGCCAAGGAACACACTGATAAAACTGTTGAAGAACTCAAAAAGATTATTCAAGAACATACTGGAAAAATTAATAAGTTGCAAGAATCCATAGAGAGACAACATGTAGAAATCCAAAAGATTAACAATAAAATAACAGAATTAGACAACACACTAGGAAGTCAGAGGAGCAGACTCGAGCAATTAGAATGCAGACTGGGACATCTGGAGGACCAGGGAATCAACACCAACATAGCTGAAAAAAAATCAGATAAAAGAATTAAAAAAAATGAAGAAACCCTAAGAATTATGTGGGACTCTATCAAGAAGGATAACCTGCGGGTGATTGGAGTCCCAGAACAGGGAGGGGGGACAGAAAACACAGAGAAAATAGTTGAAGAACTTCTGACAGAAAACTTCCCTGACATCATGAAAGACGAAAGGATATCTATCCAAGATGCTCATCGAACCCCATTTAAGATTGATCCAAAAAGAAAAACACCAAGACATATTATCATCAAACTCACCAAAACCAAAGATAAACAGAAAATTTTAAAAGCAGCCAGGGAGAAAAGAAAGGTTTCCTTCAAGGGAGAATCAGTAAGAATATGTTCTGACTACTCAGCAGAAACCATGCAGGCAAGAAGGGAATGGGACCACATATACAGAACACTGAAGGAGAAAAACTGCCAACCAAGGATCATATATCCAGCAAAACTCTCTCTGAAATATGAAGGCGAAATTAAGATATTTACAGACAAACACAAGTTTAGAGAATTTGCAAAAACCAAACCAAAGCTACAAGAAATACTAAAGGATATTGTTTGGTCAGAGAACCAATAATATCAGATATCAGCACAACACAAGGTCACAAAACAGAACGTCCTGATATCAACTCAAATAGGGAAATCACAAAAACAAACAAATTAAGATTAATTAAAAAAAAAAAATACACATAACAGGGAATCATGGAAGTCAATAGGTAAAAGATCACAATAATCAAAAAGAGGGACTAAATACAGGAGGCATTGAACTGCCGTATGGAGAGTGATACAAGGCGATATAGAACAATACAAGTTAGGTTTTTACTTAGAAAAATAGGGGTATATAATGAGGTAACCACAAAAAGGTATAACAACTCTATAACTCAAGACAAAAACCAAGAAAAACGTAACGACTCAACTAACATAAAGTCAAACACTATGAAAGTGAGGATCTCACAATTTACTAAGAAAAACGCCTCAGCACAAAAAAGTATGTGGAAAAATGAAATTGTCAACAACACACATAAAAAGGCATCAAAATGACAGCACTAAAAACTTATTTATCTATAATTACCCTGAATGTAAATGGACTAAATGCACCAATAAAGAGACAGAGAGTCACAGACTGGATAAAGAAACACGATCCATCTATATGCTGCCTACAAGAGACACACCTTAGACTTAGAGACACAAACAAACTAAAACTCAAAGGATGGAAAAAAGTATATCAAGCAAACAATAAGCAAAAAAGAAGAGGAGTAGCCATATTAATTTCTGACAAAATAGACTTTAGACTTAAATCCACCACAAAGGATAAAGAAGGACACTATATAATGATAAAAGGGACAATTGATCAGGAAGACATAACCATATTAAATATTTACGCACCCAATGACAGGGCTGCAAGACATATAAATCAAATTTTAACAGAACTGAAAAGCGAGATAGATACCTCCACAATTATAGTAGGAGACTTCAACACACCCCTTTCGGAGAAGGACAGGACATCCAGTAAGAAGCTCAACAGAGACACGGAAGATCTAATTACAACAATCAACCAACTTGACCTCATTGACTTATACAGAACTCTCCACCCAACTGCTGCAAAATATACTTTTTTTTCTAGCGCACATGGAACATTCTCTAGAATAGACCACATATTAGGTCGTAAAACAAACCTTTGCAGAGTCCAAAACATCGAAATATTACAAAGCATCTTCTCAGACCACAAGGCAATAAAACTAGAGATCAATAACAGAAGAACGAGGGAAAAGAAATCAAATACTTGGAAAATGAACAATACCCTCCTGAAAAAAGACTGGGTTATAGAAGACATCAAGGAGGGAATAAGGAAATTCATAGAAAGCAACGAGAATGAAAATACTTCCTATCAAAACCTCTGGGACACAGCAAAAGCAGTGCTCAGAGGTCAATTTATATCAATAAATGCACACATACAAAAAGAAGAAAGAGCCAAAATCAGAGAACTGTCCCTACAACTTGAACAAATAGAAAGTGAGCAACAAAAGAATCCATCAGGCACCAGAAGAAAACAAATAATAAAAATTAGAGCTGAACTAAATGAATTAGAGAACAGAAAAACAATTGAAAGAATTAACAAAGCCAAAAGCTGGTTCTTTGAAAAAATTAACAAAATTGATAAACCATTGGCTAGACTGACTAAAGAAATACAGGAAAGGAAACAAATAACCCGAATAAGAAATGAGAAGGACCACATCACAACAGAACCAAATGAAATTAAAAGAATCATTTCAGATTATTATGAAAAATTGTACTCTAACAAATTTGAAAACCTAGAAGAAATGGATGAATTCCTGGAAAAACACTACCTACCTAAACTAACACATTCAGAAGTAGAACAACTAAATAGACCCATAACAAAAAAAGAGATTGAAACGGTAATCAAAAAACTCCCAACAAAAAAAAGTCCTGGCCCGGACGGCTTCACTGCAGAGTTCTACCAAATTTTCAGAGAAGAGTTAACACCACTACTACTAAAGGTATTCCAAAGCATAGAAAATGACGGAATACTACCCAACTCATTCTATGAAGCCACCATCTCCCTGATACCAAAACCAGGTAAAGACATTACAAAAAAAGAAAATTATAGACCTATATCCCTCATGAACATTGATGCAAAAATCCTCAACAAAATTCTAGCCAATAGAATCCAACGACACATCAAAAAAATAATTCACCCTGATCAAGTGGGATTTATACCAGGTATGCAAGGCTGGTTTAATATCAGAAAAACCATTAATGTAATCCATCACATAAATAAAACAAAAGACAAAAACCACATGATCTTATCAATTGATGCAGAAAAGGCATTTGACAAAGTCCAACACCCATTCATGATAAAAACTCTTACCAAAATAGGAATTGAAGGAAAATTCCTCAACATAATAAAGGGCATCTATGAAAAGCCAACAGCCAATATCACTCTAAATGGAGAGAACCTGAAAGCATTTCCCTTGAGAACGGGAACCAGACAAGGATGCCCTTTATCACCGCTCTTATTCAACATCGTGTTGGAAGTCTTAGCCAGGGCAATCAGGCTAGATAAAGAAATAAAAGGTATCCGGATTGGCAAGGAAGAAGTAAAGTTATCACTATTTGCAGATGACATGATTATATACACAGAAAACCCTAAGGAATCCTCCAGAAAACTACTGAAACTAATAGAAGAGTTTGGCAGAGTCTCAGGTTATAAAATAAACATACAAAAATCACTTGGATTCCTCTACATCAACAAAAAGAACACCGAAGAGGAAATAACCAAATCAATACCATTCACAGTAGCCCCCAAGAAGATAAGATACTTAGGAATAAATCTTACCAAGGATGTAAAAGACCTATACAAAGAAAACTACAAAGCTCTACTACAAGAAATTCAAAAGGACATACTTAAGTGGAAAAACATACCTTGCTCATGGATAGGAAGACTTAACATAGTAAAAATGTCTATTCTACCAAAAGCCATCTATACATTTAACGCACTTCCGATCCAAATTCCAATGTCATATTTTAAGGGGATAGAGAAACAAATCACCAATTTCATATGGAAGGGAAAGAAGCCCCGGATAAGCAAAGCACTACTGAAAAAGAAGAAGAAAGTGGGAGGCCTCACCTTACCTGACTTCAGAACCTATTATACAGCCACAGTAGTCAAAACAGCCTGGTATTGGTACAACAACAGACACATAGACCAATGGAACAGAATTGAGAACCCAGACATAGATCCATCCACGTATGAGCAGCTGATATTTGACAAAGGACCAGTGTCAATTAACTGGGGAAAAGACAGCCTTTTTAACAAATGGTGCTGGCATAACTGGATATCCATTTGCAAAAAAATGAAACAGGACCCATACCTCACACCATGCACAAAAACTAACTCCAAGTGGATCAAAGACCTAAACATAAAGACTAAAACGATAAAGATCATGGAAGAAAAAATTGGGACAACCCTAGGAGCCCTAATACAAGGTATAAACAGAATACAAAACATTACCAAAAATGATGAAGAGAAACCCGATAACTGGGAGCTCCTAAAAATCCAACACCTATGCTCATCTAAAGACTTCACCAAAAGAGTAAAAAGACCACCTACAGATTGGGAAAGAATTTTCAGCTATGACATCTCCGACCAGCGCCTGATCTCTAAAATCAACATGATTCTGTCAAAACTCAACCACAAAAAGACAAACAACCCAATCAAGAAGTGGGCAAAGGATATGAACACATATTTCTCTAAAGAAGATATTCAGGCAGCCAACAGATACATGAGAAAATGCTCTCGATCATTAGCCATTAGAGAAATGCAAATTAAAACTACGATGAGATTCCATCTCACACCAGCAAGGCTGGCATTAATCCAAAAAACACAAAATAATAAATGTTGGAGAGGCTGCGGAGAGATTGGAACTCTCATACACTGCTGGTGGGAATGTAAAATGGTACAACCACTTTGGAAATCTATCTGGCATTATCTTAAACAGTTAGAAATAGAACTACCATACAACCCAGAAATCCCACTCCTCGGAATATACCCTAGAGATACAAGAGCCTTCATACAAACAGATATATGCACACCCATGTTTATTGCAGCTCTGTTTACAATAGCAAAAAGTTGGAAGCAACCAAGGTGTCCATCAACGGATGAATGGGTAAATAAATTGTGGTATATTCACACAATGGAATACTACGCATCGATAAAGAACAGTGACGAATCTCTGAAACATTTCATAACATGGAGGAACCTGGAAGGCATTATGCTGAGCGAAATTAGTCAGAGGCAAAAGGACAAATACTGTATAAGACCACTATTATAAGTTCTTGAGAAATAGTAAACCTGAGAAGAACACATACTTTTGTGGTTACGAGGGGGGGAGGGAGGGAGGGTGGGAGAGGGTTTTTTATTGATTAATCAGTAGATAAGAACTGCTTTAGGTGAAGGGAAAGACAACACTCAATACATGGAAGGTCAGCTCAATTGGACTGGACCAAAAGCAAAGAAGTTTCCGGGATAAAATGAATGCTTCAAAGCTCAGCAGAGCAAGCGCGGGGGTCTGGGGAACATGGTTGGCGGGGACTTCTAAGTCAATTGGCAAAATAATTCTATTATGAAATCATTCTGCATCCCACTTTGAAATGTGGCGTCTGGGGTCTTAAATGCTAACAAGCAGCCATCTAAGATGCAGCAATTGGTCTCAACCCACCTGGAGCAAAGGAAAATGAAGAACACCAAGCCCACATGACAACTAAGAGCCCAAGAGACAGAAAGGGCCACATGAACCAGAGACCTACATCATCCTGAGACCAGAAGAACTAGTTGGTGCCCGGCCACAATCGATGACTGCCCTGACAGGGAGCTCAGCAGAGGACCCCTGAGGGAGCAGGAGAGCAGTGGGATGCAGACCCCAAATTCTCATAAGAAGACCAAACTTAATGGTCTGACTGAGACTGGAGGAATCCCGGCGGTCATGCTCTCCAGACCTTCTGTTGACACAGGACAGGAACCATCCCTGAAGACAACTCATCAGTCATGAAAGGGACTGGTCAGCGGGTGGGAGAGAGACGCTGATGAAGAGTGAGCTAATTATATCAGGTGTACACTTGAGATTGTGTTGGCAACTCTTGTCTGGAGGGGGGATGGGAGGATAGAGAGAGAGGGAAGCCGGCAAAATTGTCAAGAAAGGAGAGACTGAAAGGGCTGACTCAAGACGGGGAGAGTAAGTGGGAGTAGGGAGTGAGATGTATGTAAACTTATATGTGACAGACTGATTGGATTTGTAAACGTTCACTTGAAGCTTAATAAAAGTTATTATAAAAAAAAAAAAAAAAAAAAAAACCCCATTGCCCTCAAGTCCGTTCTGACTCATAGCAACCCTACAGGACAGAGTAGAACTGCTCCATAAGGTTCTGTGGAGAGGCTGCTGGATTTGAACTGCTGACCTTTTGGATAGCAGCCATGGTTCACTGTAGCTCTTAAACACCCATAGCTCTTAAGCACTGTGCCGCCAGGGCTCCAAATATTCTAAAACATGATATTCAAAATCGTATCCAGATTTTATTTTAGTGTCAAGGATTTCTAGCTTTCTTGTTCATAGAACAAATTACCCCCAAAGCATTAATTGCTTTATATTTTCTTGGAAAGAATCAGAGATAAGCAAGTGCTAAATTTAAGAATATTATAGATTATATCACAATAAAGAACTCCTGGTGGCTGGTGGCTCAATGATTAAGCATCTGGCTGCTAACCAAAAGGTGGGTGTTTTAAACGTACCAGCAGCTCTGTAGGAGAAAAGACTTGGAGATCTGCTCCTGTAAAGATTACAACCTAGTAAACCCTATGGGGTAGTTCTGCTGTGCCCTATAGGGTCACTAGGAGTTAGAATCAACTGGACAGCACACAGCAACACATAGCACAATAAAAATGTAATCTTATTTCAGATTATAAAATTTATCAATAGGCTCTTAAATCACTGATTTAATTATTTTAAACAATTTAATGCCTAAAAATCTGAATCACTGCATAAGGTCAAATATTATGAAGGGCAGGCCTCTTTTAAAAGTATCTTGAGTATCATAGAAGTAGAGAAGGAATTGTTTTTCAATGGCTGAATGCATAGACAATCATTTACCAGATTTAAGATGATAAAATATTTTATATGTTAAAGCTCAATGTGCTCACTTGTAACCAACATTTTATAGTGACTTAAACTTCTCATCCATTTTCAAATGTGACTTAAGGATAAATGAATTCTGTTACCCTGCATCTAGTTGCAAATTTCACCTAAATATAGTTACAGGGTCATAACAGTTACCTAAACTGTTACTGAGTTGTCTTTTTTGTTCCCTCTCTGAAAGAATCAAATGAGTTTTTGAATGGATTTTGTAAATATATAATATCTCATTATATTTGAGTATTTTTTAAAGCCATATTGTAACATAAGTTTAACTTAAAAAGGAAAACAATAAATTTGTGATCTTGTAAGATACTGTGTTTGCAATAATTTGGTTTCAAGGAAAAGAAATTTCTCTTAACCTACCTTATTTATTCCACCGTGTGTCTGTCAGTTTGTTGTATAGTGGTAGCTTGTGTGTTGTTGTGATACTGGACGCTTTGCCACCAGTATTTCAAATACCAGCAGGGTCGTCCTTGGTGCACAGGTTTCAGCAAAACTTCCAGACTAAGGCAGACTAGGAAGAACAACCTGGCAGTCTACTTCTGAAAAAAACTGGCTAGTGAAAACCTTATGAATAGCAGTGGAGCATTGCTTGATATAGTACCAGAAGATGAGTCCTCAGGTTGGAAGGCACTCAGAATTCAACTGGGGAAGAGCTGCCTCCTCAAAGTAGAGTCAGCCTTAATGACATGGATGGAGTCAAGCTTTGAGGACCTTCATTTGCTAATGTGGCATTACACAAAATGAGAAGAAACAGCTTCAAACATCTATTAATAATCAGAGTGTGGAATATATGAAGTATGAATCTAGGAAAATTGGAATTTGTCAAAGATGAAGTGGAAGGCATAAAGATCAGTATCCTATGCGTTAGTGAGCTGAAATGATGGATATTGGCCATTTTCAATCAGACAATCATATGGGTTAGCATGCCAGGAATGACAAGTTGAAGAGTAATGGCATTGCATTCTTTGCTGAAAAGAACATTTCAAGATCTATCCTGAAGTAAGACACTGTCACTGATAGGATAATATTCATACACCTATAAGGGAGACCAGTTAATATGGCTGTTATTCAAATTTACTCACCAACCACTAATGCCAAAGATGAAGAAATTGAAGATTTTTACCAACTTTTTCCATCTGAAATTGATTGAACATGCAATCAGGACACAATGATAATTATTGGCCATTGGAATGGGAAAGTTGAAAACAAAGAAGAAGGATCATTAGTTGGAAAATATGGCCGTGGTAATAGAAATGAGGCCAGAGAGCGCATGGTAGAATTTTGCAACACCAACAACTTATTCGTTGGAAATACCTTTTCTTAATGACATAAATGGCAACTATACACGTGGACCTTTCCAGACAGAATACACAGGAATTAAATTGACTATAGCTATGGAAAGAGACAATAGAAAAGCTAAATATCATCAGTCAGAACAAGGCCGGGGCAGACTGTGGAACAGACCATCAATTACTTGTACAAATTCAAGATGGAAGGAATACAGAGTCACTATACCAAAAAGAATTGGTCGACGTTCAATCATTTCAGGAGGCAGCATATGATCAGGAACTGATGGTAATGAAAGAAGAGGTCCAAGATGCACTGAAGGAAGGCACTGGTGAAAAACAAGTCTCCAGGAATTGAAGGAATACCAACTGAGATGTTTCAACAAAGGATGCATCACTGGAAGTGCTCACACATCTTTGTCAAGAAATTTGGAAGACAGCTACCTGTCCAGCTAACTGGAAGAGATCCATATTTATGCCTATTCCCAAGAAAGGTGATCTAACCAAATGCAGAAATTATCAAACAATGTCATTAATATCACATGCAAGCAAAATTTTGCTGAAGATCATTCAAAAGCTGTTGTAGCAGTATATTAACAGAAAACTGCCAGAAATTCAAGCCAGATTCAGAAGAAGACATGGAACCAGGGATATCATTGCTGATTTCAGAAGGATCCTGGCTGAAAACAGAGAATACCAGAAAGAGGTTTACCTGTGTTTTATTGACTATGCAAAGGCATTTGACTGTATGGATCATAAGTTATGGATAACATTGCAAAGAATGGAAATTCCAGAACACGTAATTATGCTCATGAGAAATGTGTACATGAACCAAGAGGCAATTGTTCGAACAGAACAAGGGTATACTGCGTGTTTAAAGTCAGGAAAGGTGTCCATCAGGGTCATATCCTTTCACCATACCTATTCAGTCTGTATGCTGAGCAAATAAACTGAGAAGCTGTAATATTGAAGAAGAACGGGGCATCAGGATTGGAGGAAGACTGATCAACAACCTGCAAAATGCAGATGACACAATCTGGCTTGCTGAATGTGAAGAGGACTTGAAGCAGTTATTGATGAAGATCAAAGACCACAGCCTTCAGTATGGATTACACCTTAACACAAAGAAAGCAAAAATCCTCACAACTAGACCAATAAGCAACATCATGATAAACAGAAAAGATTGAAGTTGTTAAGGATTTCATTTTACTTGGATCCACAATCAACACCCATGGAACAGCAATCGAGAAATCAAAAGACGCATTGCACTGGGCAAATCTGCTGCAAAGGACCTCTTTACAGTGTTGAAAAGCAAAGATGTCACCTTGAAGACTATGGTGCGCCTGACTCAAGCCGTGGTGTTTTCAGTCGTCTCATATGCATGTGAAAGCTGGACAGTGAATGGGGAAGACTGAAAAAGAACTGATGCCTTTAAATTGTGGTATTGGAGAAGAATATTGAATATACCATGGACTGCCAAAAGAACAAAGAAATCTGTCTTGGAAGAAGTAGGACCAGATTGGTTCTTAGAAGGACATCACGCTTGGTAAAGTAGAGTGTCATTGAAAAAGAGGAAGATCCTTCAGGAGATGGATTGACACAGTGGCTGCAACAATGGACTCGCAAAACAATGATTGTGAGGATAGTTCAGGACAGGATAGTGTTTCCTTCTATTGTATATAGGGTCTCTGTGAGTCAGAAGGGACTTCAGGGCACCTAATAACAACAACAAAGCCCCTTTATTATAATGAACCTGGAATCCAGTTGCAGGAATGTGAGGAATGTTTCCATCTGTGTCTTGGATGCCTGTTGCAGCTGCACATTTGTTTCATTCTTTTCTCTATTGCCATGTCTGCATGTCTCTTAGTTCCTGCTTCACCATGACAGCAGTTTTTTTTTTAGTTTTGTGTTGCTAGGGCACTGATCTGACCCATACCTTATATGACCTTATAGCTCTAGTATCAACTGGATTCAGTTCCTGTGTCATAAATCTAATTCCTGGGAGAGCAAACCTGATTGCCTTAGATTTTGGCAATTATTTTCAGCACCCACTTCCCCCTAAATGCCACTGTTAAGGGTTCAATCTCCTATTGCGTACCTCCACTCAAATGTCTAATACACTTTAAAATGTAAAATGTCTACACTCAAATGTCTGATTTTCCTTGCAGACATGTCTTATTTATTGCCTTCTTTCCATGCCCAATGTCCAATCCATCATCAAATCCATTTGGCTTTACTTTCCAATTGTATCCAGAATAAGATGACTGTTCACTACTTCAACCACTACTACCCACGTCAACCTACAGTGCTCTCTTGCTGGATTATTCAGCGCTCTGCATCTGCCCTTTTCCGTATAGTCTATTGTCAGTATAGAAAGAGGATCGTCTTTTAAAAACTTACGTCAGATCACGTTTCTTCTTCGGCCAAACAGCCCTATGATTTCTTATCTTACCTCCATTGTTGTTAGGTGCTGTCAAGTCAATTTCTACTTGTAGTGATGGCTTGTGACAGAGTAGAGCTGCCTCATAGGGTTTTCTTGGCTGTAATCTTTCTTAAACAGATTGCCAGGTCTTTCTCCCATGGAGCTGCTGGGTGGGTTTGAACTGCCAACCTTTTGGTTAGTAGCCAAGTACTTATCTGTTAGTGCCACCCGTTAAAACGATTGCTGTTGAGTCGATTGCGACTCATAGTGACCCGATAGGAGAGAGTAAAACTGCATCATATAGTTTTTATATCACCAGGGCTCCTTAATATTACTTCTAGTAAAGTCTAAATTCTTTGCAATGTTCTGTATTACCTGCAAACCATCCCCCCCCCATTACCTTCCTGAGATTATAATCTTCTACTCTTTTATTCATTTATTGATTTGGCTTTGGCCACGCTAGCCTCTTTGCTGTTCTTCTTACACGCCAGGTACATTATCAACTGCCTGATTCTTCCTTCTGCCTTAAATGTTCATCCCTGAGATGTCTCACTTCCTTCAGGTCTTTTCTTAAATGTCGTCTTCTCAGTGTGGCCTTTCCTAACGTCCATGTTTAAAATGGCAGTTCCTCTCCCAACTTTCCTTAAGCTTGCTCCAGTTTGTATTTCTCTATACACTTTGCATCATCTGACATTTTACATATTTTACCTATTTATTTTCTGTGTCCATCCCCGTATATCTAACTAGAATATAAGCTCCATGAAGACATGGGCTTTTGTCAATTTTGTCTGTCTAGTAAATAGATATTGATTGAAAGATTTAATTTGTTCAGTTAACCATGGTCTTGCATACAGTCAATAATGGTCTATGCTGTGGGAGCTATGGGAAGAGCGAGTTTGAAAAGAAGGAGGTGTCAGGGAATGAGAAAATAATTACTATCTCTTATATAGGCATATATCTCTACCTATTTCCAAAATAAAAGATGTTATGCTCCATACCATTAGGTGGCTTGCTTAGGGTCATATAACTAATTAGTTGTAGAAGGGAATTGAATTTAAGTAGTGCCCAATCAACTCCAGTGCCCTTTCAGCAGTTATGTAGCCTTTGCTTCATATGACCTGAGGTGTATTAGTAAAGAGATTCAAAGTCATCTCATTTCAGTATAGCTCTTAGGCTGACTTTTTAATTGGAAAATTACCAGATTCTCATTTAATTATATCCTAGTGACTTACCTCTTAGCAGACTATTTAAAGTTGTCTATTTTACAACACTCTTACAGAAATTTGAACAAAATTAAGCCATGTCTTTTCATGATCTCAGGTCAATAGCTCTTGTCTGTAACTTAGAAGTTTAAAATAAACCACTAGAGCCTTTCATTTCAAATCCTTCTAAAGTTTAAATTGCACCTATGATGTTGTTGCATTTGTGGTATTCAAAACCACTGCTTAATTGCTGATACCCTGGTGTCACTAATAATGATAAGATGAGACTGTCAGGTTGAGGACATTTAACATCCATTTCTGATGAGAATACTAAGAATTACTTTATGAAAAAATGTATTTAATCAAAAACCTATATAAAAAAAAAAAATATATAAAAGATAGACTTATATACTTGTGAATGGATTAATCCCAAAACAATTTTTTTTAGATTCATAGTCGTATTGCAGAAAGGAGACTGTGTCACTTTAAAGAATCTAAATTAAGATAAAATAAGCTTTAGTTGCACCAAGACCAAAACAGTCTCAAAAGAATTAATCCAAATTGCTAAAGTTCAGAGAAAATAAAGTTAGCTGAAAATTAGATTGAATATTTGAATTACATGTTAAAAAATACATTGTCTTGTACTCATTTTTTTTTTTTTTCAGTTCAGTGATTCACTATTGCTCTGCAAAGTCTCTCTGTCTTAGGAAAACATCACTAATTAAGAAATGAGGCATTTTCCATACAGAATGTATTATTTTTCAATTCCGAAGAATATGTTTCATTTTTTAAATCATTGGGTATATCAAAGAGTTAGGGAAAGTTTTAGTGCCTTAAAATTAATATGAGGAACTGCACTTAGACCGTCTTTTTTGTTTGTTTTTTGTAATCTTATCAATAATATGTACTATATATATATATATTTTTTTTATATATATTAATAAATAAATAAATAATTTTTATTTTTTTTTAATATACTATACTGTGGCATGTAATTTTCTGGTGTTATTATACTCAGATGCTCATTCACAGATGTTCACTGTTGTGATTTATACAGATACTGATAGTAAAAGGCAATAATAATGAAAACTAACAAAAAATGAGGTATTCGATTTATGTCAGAACTGACTTAGGACAGAGTCGTCTGAACAGAACCCCATAGTAAGTCGGGGACTACCTGTATATGGATAGAAAGAGATAGGTTTTCTTTATGCATTTAAAAGGCTACTTGTAAAATTAATCCAGTAGACTTCCTTTACCATATTCAACGTTAGATTTAAGAGAGGTTTGTCAATTTATGGAGCCCTAAAAAAAAAAAAAAAAAAAAACTATTTTAGTTTTTTTTTAGAGCTGCAGTGGTTAAGAGCTTGGCTGCTAACCAAAAGGTTGGCAGTTCGAATCCATCACCTGTACCTTGGAAACTCATGGGACAGTTTTACGCTGCCCTACATAGTCGCTATGAGTGGGAATCAACTTGATGACAATGGGTTTTTTTGAGGTTTGTCAATTTTTATTAAACTGGAAAAAATTTTTTTTTTCATTTTTACTCACGTACTATGTGTTCAGAACTAAAAATTTATCATATAGCACATTGAGATATAATAGATTAAAAGCAACTGGGTATCCTTTCTTAGCAGTTGAAATTTAATTTCTTAGCTCATTTTATCTAAATATGCCCCCCCCCACCCGCCGCCTAGTCTCTAGGAAAAGAAGAAAGGAAGGAAGGATGAAAAGGAGAGAAAGAAATGGCAATCAAAAAAGGTGGAATTCTGTATATTTTAAACTTTGAGAAGTTTGGAGTTAGTGATAAAATGTAAAGTTCTCAGGTTCATCAAAAAAGGTGGAATTCTGTATATTTTAAACTTTGAGAAGTTTGGAGTTAGTGATAAAATGTAAAGTTCTCATGTTCATATCCTACATAAAATCCACAACCAACTTTTCATCATAACTTATGTAAAATTGGTCTTATTAGATATTTTTCTTTTTTTTGGACTTATTTTCTAATAAAACTTTTTATTTTGATATCACTATAGATTCATATCCAATTATAAGAGATAATACAGAGTGGTCTATTATACTCATCACCCAATTTCCTCCAGTAGTAACATCTATAATACAAAATTACAACTAGTAAACTGACATTGACACAATCCATTGGCCTTATTCACATTTCTCCAGTTATATATACACTCATGTATGTGTGTATGGGAGCATATTTTTAGTTGTATGCAGTTTTATCACATGTGCAGATTCATGTGGCCACCTTCACAGTCAAGATGCAGAACACTTCCTTCAAAATTGCTACCCTTTTATGGCCATAGACAACTCCGCCTTTCTTTCCACTTCTGCCCTAACCCCTAGTTCTGTTCTCCAGCTACATAATTTTGACGGTTCAAAAATATTACATAAATTAAATAAAACAGTAAGTAACCATTTGAGGTTTTTTTTAACTTCTCTCTCTGTCTCTCGGCATAATTCTCTGAAGATCCATCCAGAATTTGTATGGATCGGTAGTAGTCATGATATGGACATCAATTTCTTTAACCATTCACCCACTGAAGGGACTCTGGGTTGCTTCCAGGTTTTGGCTATTATAAATAAAGAGGCTATTTACATTTTTGTATTTGTGACATAAGTTTTTATTCCTCTGGGGTAAAAGTCCAAAAGTACACTTGCTGAGTTGTATGTTTAGTTTTCCAAGACACTGCCATCTACTTCTCTAGGGCAGACACGCCACTTTACATCCCCAAAAGCAATGCATGAGTGATGCAGTTTTTCCACATCTTTTCCGTCATTGGTATTAACACTATTTTTTATTTAAGCCATTTTGATAGGTGTGTAGTGATATCTCATTGTGGCATTAATTGCATTTTTCTAATGGCTAATGATACTGAGCCTCTTTTCATGTGGCCTTAATAGATGGTTTAAAAGTTGAATTATATTTTAAAAGATCTAGGTATGGTTTCCAAAAATATGCACCCAATAGCAAAAATTATGGTCAATGGATTTATGCTACAAGGCAAAACATTTTTCAGTCTTTAGTACTAAATGTTTATGCATAAAAGCTTATAGGCAATAAAGTAGAATTTTGTTGTTTTTAGTTGCCATCCAGGTGGCTTAGACTCACGGCAACCTTACGTAAAACATAACGAAACATTGCACATTGCATGGTACTATTCCATCTTCGTGATCACTGGTGATTGAGTCGGTTTTGTTGTGTGCTGTCAAGTGGGTTCTAACTCATAGTGATCCTGTGTGACAGAGTAGAAATGTCCCATAGGGTTACCTAGGCTGTATTCTGTCTGGGAGCAAATCGCCAAGTCTTTTCTCCTGCAAAGTGGCTGGTGGGTTCAAACTGCTAACCTTTGTGTTAGTAGGTGGGCAGCTAACCATTCTGCCACCCTTGTGTGAGCCTAGATCTCTGAAATTGTGAATGTCACAAATCATTTACATTTGGTTTTGGAGTCACTTTTTATATGCTTATAGAAATATGTTATTAATGTAGGAATCTACTTGAAACACAGCCATTCTGTAATCTTTAGTAGATGTGAGGGTGCCCTAATTTGGCCCTCTAGCCCTGGAAACCACTATAAGAAGATAAACAGCTGTTTAGGCCAACACTCAGCATGTTCATTAGGAGTGGGTCTCTTTCTCAGATAGTCCCTAAATTCTGGTTTTACCTTTCAAATGTCTTCCTACCTGCAAAAAAACTAAGACTTAAAGCAGCCATAATAATGAGTTGCATAGAAATAAGCTTAAATTAATTATTAAATAATCAACAATTAATAAGCAAATGGGTATTTGCGTAGAAGAAGTGCTGGCAATAAGGAGAATTGATAACCACAACCTCAATTAGAGAGAATAAACACTGTCAATTAATTTGAAAGAAATATTTTCCAAATAAGCTACAAATTGGATAATTAGGAGCTGATGGTGATAAGTGATTTTTTCCTCACCAATCTCATTTTGCTTCCTCCTTTTATGTACTAAGCCTAAAGTAAAACAATGTCCTAGAGCATAAATTAAAAGAATTGCATCAGTTTAATTCTCTGAGGAATGCTACTCCATTCTGATTCACCAAAAAAAGAAATCTTACCAAATAAAAAAGAAAAAACATAAATTTAAAATCTGCCATCTCAGATTTTTCTGGTAGTAGCATGTGGAATGGTGTTTTCTCTACTAGCATAGACTCCTAGGGAAATTTCTAGTATGTTATGGTGTATAACCCCTACAAAATCACTAATATTTTGATAGTAAAATTTTTGTACAAGAACTGAGTTTTTCTATGACCATTGTTTTCAGTATTTGATGAAAAGTAATACATATTTTAAATGTTACTTGTATTATCCTTTATTTATTGGTTTCTGTAGACCTTCTTGGCAGAAGCCCAGGTTGACATAACTCAGAATTCTCAGCCTCTTTTACTTTTACCTCTGTGTTTAAGCTTTATCTCCAAAGTAGGGATAGCTCATTTTTTAGTGCATTAACTAAATAACAACAACAGTACTAAAAACTATACTACTGATCACCTACCATGGGTCCAGGAACAGATTTTGGTGTACTTCATGTAGGAGATTAATTCTTCCATCCTCACAACTACCTCTGAGAAACATTCTATCATTATCATCATGTTATAGGTGAAGAAAGGGAGGCTTAGAGTAGTTAAGTCACTTGCTGAAGGTCATAAAGTGAAGTCAAGATTTAAATCCAAGTTCATCTAATTCTAAAGGAAAAGTGTTCCTCATTTTGCCATATTAAAGTTTTTCACAATACTTCAGAAAGAAGACTCTAAATTAAATATTAATAGAAAAGCTTTCATTGAACACTGTAGATTCAGCATATAAATAACCTCAGGGAAAAATTAATTTGAAAGCATATTTCATCATGAACCAGCAGGTACATTAAAAAAAATTTTTTTTTTTTTTTATAGAATCTGTCAAATTAAAACTAGGCAGTAAAATTTTTTTTCTTTCTGAAATTTTGTCACTTTACCCGTTCAAAATTGTCCTTGGTTTTATCCGGTTAAAATTGTCCTTGATGCTTTATAATAAAACGGATCTCTCATTCTAAACAACTAGTTCCGTTAGCAACTGCCAGCATTTTAAATGTCCAACTAATTTATTTATTTTTTACAGATTACCACCATAGCAGTCATTTAACTTTAAAGTGTTGATAAAAGATCATAGTGTTATTGAAGTCTATGTTATCACTTAAAATACAAAATTTTGTTTCTAAAGTCACTTAACAAAGGCTCTTCAATCTCAATTAATTCCATATACTCCCTTGACTTAGATTTCAAAATGAGAAGGATTCCTTTTAAGTATTCTCCTCTACCCATTAGACAAAAGTCACTATTTAGTTAACAGTGGTTTTCTGCCAAAATGTTAGATAAATGAAGACTCAAAATGTAAATAGTACCACTACTCATGGTCCTTTCTTTTTTTACTCTCAGCCTGTGCCTTTAATTTTTCTTCATTGGTTTCTTCTTTCAGTCTATAGATATACTCCCATTTTACTCTTCTTAAACAATGAATGTATAAATGAATGAACAAATAACCCTGTGTCTTTCAAAGCTTCAGGGGCCCTGGTGCAATGGTTAAAGTACTCAAAAAGGAAAACCATGTAAGTATCAAGTCGGTGGTTTGAACCCACCAGCTGCTCTGTGGGAGAAAGATGTGGCAGTCTGCTTTGGTAAAGATTGATACATAGCCTTGGAAACCCTAGGGTACACTGTCCTACAGGGTCGCTATGAGTTGGAATTGACTCAATGGCAACGAGTTTTTTTTTTTTTTTTTTTCCCTCAAAGCTTCTGTTCTAGCCCCCACCTCACTAATCCTAATTTTCAACTTGCTGCCATCTGGCTGCACTCCCCCCCGCCACTCCCCCTACCCTGACCTCTGGAATATTGCCATGTTTAGTGGACAGTTTAAGACCTCATCTTACCTAACAAACTAGCATTTAATACCAATGGCCATATTCTACACTTGATATGTGGTTTCCTTTAAAAATTTTCAAGGTGAAATGTATTTTAACTTCTGTTATGACATGTATTTGTATGTGTGTGTGTCATATTCAGAAACTTCTTTCTTTGTTGTTTTTTTTAATCTTTGTATGTTTTTAACTAGTAAATACTACCTCCCAGGGCTTTATTATTTTTGATACATGAACTCTTCTTTCTATAGAGTGGCTGTGAGGGTTCATGGGAGTAACTCAAAGGAATGAATATTCTATTCACTTATTTAAAGAGGGCTGAATACCAGCTGGTATGTAAGTCAAGATTGCTGCCTTTTTTATTTGAGCCTATGTCAGTAGTTTCACTCTTTAGATGTATGGAGCCATTACTTCATAAAACAGAACAGGAAAAAAAAAAAAACTCAGTTACTTTACAAATGCCTTTGTTAATGATGCTTAGGAAGAGCTGGATCTAAGCTGGAATCCTATTGAGGCAAGTGATAAAGAAGAACCAGAAATCTTTTATTCAGTTTTAAATCACTGGGTTTATAACACTTTTTTTCCCCAGCATAAATCGATTTGATATCTAATTTACAGACACTGTTGGACAGCACAGGAATTGAAGTCAGGGTAGCTGGAAGTTAAATCTAGCATTACTTTTTCTCTTCATAGTAACTGTATCTTCTCTACAAAGGTCAGTAAGAACAGTTTCATTTTGGGACTGTATTATGGATTGAATTATGTCCCCCCAAAATATGTGCCTGTAGTTTTGGGGCCCTAGCGGCACAGTGGTTACGAGCTTGGCTACTGTGGCAGTTAAGGTTGTGTGTCAATTTGGCTGGGCCATGATTCTTGTTGTTTATATGTAATCACCCCAATGATGGGATCTGCTGTGAGTAGCCAGTCAGTTGAAAGGGAGTGTCCTTGGGCATGTGGCCTGCATCCCAATGTAAGTGGATGTTCTGGCTTTTGCCTCTTCTGGACCCTGCAGCTGGCTCCTGTTCATCTGACCTCTAGTTCTTGGGATTTGAGCTAGCAGCTTATCTGCCGATCTTGAGATTTGTCAGTCTTCACAGCCTGTGGGCAAGAGTCCTGCTCTCCGATCTGTGGATATTGGGTTTGCCACCTCTAAGACTATGTGAATCAGGAGAAGCCTCTATCCTGATCCACCGATTTGGGACATTCCAGCCTCTACAATTGCATGAGCCAATTCCTTGATATAAATATATATATATTTATAAGCTTTACTGATTTTGTTTCTCTAGAAAGCCCAACCTAAGACAGCTACCAACCAAAAGGTCGGCAGTTTGAATCCACCAGCCACTCCTTGGAAACCCTATGCGGCAGTTCTATTCTGCCCTATAGGGTCTGAGTTTAGTTTTTTGGTTTATGCCTATGGTTATAATCCCATTTCGGAATGGGTTGTCTTTAATATGCTAACAAGGCAGGATTAGTGTTGGGTGCATTTTGAGTCAATGTCTTTTGAGATATTAAAGAGATTATACAAGCAAGCAGAAAGAGATGGGGGAAGATTGATGCCAAGCCACATGGAGATGTCCAAGGAACCAGGCAACAAGCTAAGAGACAAGGACCTTCCCCCAGAGCTGAAAGAAAGAAAGACTTCCCTTAGATCTGGTGCCCTGTGTTCAGACTTCTAGCCTCCTAAACTGTGAGAAAATAAATTTCTGTTTGTTAGAGCCACCATTTGTGATATTTCTGTTATAGCAGCACTGGATAACTAAGACAGATTTTAACATAGATAATAATAATAATAACATCAAGTGAAACCTACAAACGTCACATTCTTTGTTCGTGTTTCTTTTCAAAATCTTGGGTAATAAGAAATACATTTGGAGGACTGTGGGATAAAGACATCTTGTATATTTAAGTATTCACTGGTGAACCATTTATCTCCAAGAAAATCTTACACAGAATGTTAATAATAAATATTAATAAGTTTCATTAAGTGCTTACAATGTGCCTAGCACAATGTTAAGTACTTTGTGTATGTTATCTCATTTTATCATCAGAATAACTCATGTAGTAAGCACCATTAAAATGTCAAATTAGCAAACTAGGAATTTGAGGTTTTGAGAAATTAAGTAACAATTTCATCAATATACCACAGATAGTAAGTGATAGTCCCAGGTTTAATCCCAAACAGCACTACGAATGGAAGCTGATAAATATACAGCTCCTTGCATTTATGAGGGAACTGAATGAAGCACAACCTGATGTGCCACTGGTTAGGTCTGCCTTTTAACCCTCACTGCATTACCTAAGGAAGTAACAAGGAACCCTCAGCTCCGGTATATTTAAAAAAAAAAAAAAAATGGAGTTCCCATTCCTGGTGGCTGACTGAGTACTGGTTGAACTCCTCACCCTCCTGAACGTCAATTAAATAAACTTAAAGGAAATGAATGTATAAACACCTCATAACCATCACTTATCTGATTTCTCAGGCCAAAACCCTAAGAGTATTCTTGATGCTACTCTTCCCTTCACACTGTTATATCCAATCCATCAACAAATCTTCTTTTTCCTATCATCAAATATATCCTGAGTATTACTGCCACTTACCACTTCCACTGCCATCACCCTCGTATGCCAACAGTATTCTCATTCCTAGACTGTTGCAATGGCGTCTTAAATGTTGCTCGTCCTTCCACTCTTATCCCCTGTAGTTAATTCTCCAAACATAGAGTGTTCTTTTGAAAGTTTAAGTCTTACAGTTTCCCTCTCCTGCTCAAAAAAGTCCAGTAGTTTATCACTGCATTGAGAGTAGTTTTCCACAGACTCTCTACATGTCCTGGTACCTCCTTGACCTCACACCCTTCCTTTTATCCTTTTATTCACTCTACTTAAATATTCTGGCTTCCACTGTATTCCTCAATGGATCCAAGACTATCCCTGCCTCAAGGCCTCTACATTTGCCATTCCTTCTTCTTGGAACATTCTTCAGCATGTAACTGCTGGCTCACTTCCTCATTTGGGTTCATTCTCTGCTCAGGGAGGCTTTCCTTGATTATTTTACCTAACAGCTCAGCCCCATTCCCATCCCCTCACTCTCTCTTTTTAGTAGCTCTTCTGTTATACTATTTTTTTTTTTTTTTGTATTCTCTCCTCACCTAAACTCATTCTCTGTCCTTTTCTGCCAAATTTGTGACCTATTTGGCTAGCCTTTACGTACTTCCTCATTCAGGATTCATTGCTCCTTGCCTACTGGTTGCAATTGGCCAATGGGAGCTAAGGCAGGAGATAGGAGGGTAAAAAAGAGAGATTTATAATGCTATTTAGTTATTCATTTGCTTCCCTTATGCTTTCACTCTGCTTTAGCAGTAGTTGCTTTCTTCTAGGACTGCAGCTCCTATCAGATGGTCCTTTTCCCACAGTCCTAATTCTTGCTTTCTTCCAGTAACATTGGTCTCTTTACTTGCCCATCAAGCCCAGAATGGTTACAGTTTCTCACTGTTGCTAGTCCCTGGGTGCTATATCATCATTTGCTGATTTCTTTAACCCTGCCCATGTCTCTGTACGTAGTCCTTTTATTAACTATCTACATTGCACTGGGCAAATCTGCTACAAAAGATCTCTTTAAAGTGTTAAGAAGCAAAGATGTCACTGTAAGGACTAAGGTGTGTGTCTGATCCAAGTCATGGTACTTTCAGTCACCTCATGTGCGTGTGAAATTTGGGACAATGAATAAGGAAGACCAAAGAAGAATTGATTCCTTTGAATTATGGTGTTGGCAAACAATATCGAATATACCGTGGACTGCCAGAAGAATGAATGGATCTGTCTTAGAAGAAGTACAGCCAGAATGCTCCTTGGAAGCAAGGATGGTGAGACTTCATCTCACATACTTTGAACATGTTATCAGGAGGGACCAATCCCTGGAGAAGGATATCATGCTTGGTAAAGTAGAGGGTCAGTAAAAAAGAGGAATGCCCTCAATGAGATGGATTGACACAGTGACTGCAATGATGGGCTCAAGCATAGCAATGATTATGAGGATGGCACAGGACCGGGCAGTGTTTCATTCTGTAGTATGTAGGGTCTCTATAGTCAGAAGTGACTGGATGGCACCTAACAACAAGAACAATTAAGCCAGTTGAGTGTATTGTCTGTATCCTGAGTGAAACACAGATAATTCAACTTCTCTTCCTATTAATTGAAATTTAACACTTTTTTGTTGCTCACTGTCTGACTTCCCCATCAGAATGTAAGTTTTAAGAGGTATTGCAGGCATAATGGAAAACCTGTTGGTGTAGTGGTTAAGTACTATGGCTGCTAACCAAAAGGTTGGCACTTTGAATCCATCAGGTGCTCCTTGGAAACTCTGTGGGGCAGTTCTACTCTGTCCTATAGGGTCGCTATGAGTTGGAATCGGCTCGATGGCAACAGGTTTTTTTTTTTTTTTGGGCGGGGGGTGGGGGTTGATAGACAGAATGGAAGTCCCTGCATGGTGCAAACAGTTAATGTGCTTTGCTGCTACCTGAAAGATTGGTGATTTGGGTCCACACAGAGGCACTTTGGAAGAAAGGCTTGGCGTTCTACTTTCAAAAAATCAGCAATTGAAAAACGCTATGGAGCACACTTCTACTCTGATGCAATGGGGTCACCATGAGTCAGAATCAACTTGATGACAACTGGTAACTGGTAGATGAAATAAATGCCCTCTACTCAAAATGCCCATGCTCTAGTCCCCTGAATTTGTAAATACGTTGCTTTATATGGTAAAAGAGAATTTGCAGATATGAATAAGGCTACAGACATTGAGATGGGGAGATTATCCTGGATTGTCTGGATGGGTTCAATCTAATCCTGAAAACCAGACCAGTTGCCGATTGTAGTCAAGTCGATTCTGACTCATGGTGACCTCATGTGTGTCAGAGTAGAACTATGCATAGGGTTTTCAATGGCTGTGACCTTTCGGAAGTAGTTTGCCAGTTCTTTCTTCCAAGGCACCTGTGAATGGATTAGAACTGCAAACTTTTTGGTTAGTAACTAAGCACTTAACCATTTGTACCACCTGGGCAATCTAATCTAATCTAATCAGGTGAGGCCTTAAAAGCAAAAATCTTTTCTGTTTGGGTCAGAGATGAGATGCAAAAAGAAGGAAGGGAGATTCAATTTAGGTGAATTACTGAATTTGCCATTTCTGACTTAGAAGATGAAAGAGGGGAGCCACAAGCCAAAGAATGCAGTGAGTCTCTAGAAACTGGGAATGGCCCTCAGCTAACAGCCAGCAAAAGAATAGGATTCTCAGTCTTATAGACATAGGAACTGAATTCTACAACAGTTTGAAGAAGGAAAGTGATGCTCCCTAAAGCCTCCAGAAAACCACGCCACCCTGCTGCCCTGCCAACACCTTGATTTTAGTCCTGTAAGAATCATGTTGAATCTCAGACTTACAGAATTATAAGACAATAAATTTGTTGTAAGCCACTAGATTTGTAGTAATTTATTAGGGCAGCAGGAGATAACTAATACATGAAATCTTGGACTTGTCTAATCTTTTTTTTGTATACACAGTGCCAAAACATTATATATTTAAACACACTCAATAAATATCTGGTGAATTAATGAATGATTGATTTTTAAATGTATTTTAAGAAACCCCATGTTCATCTTAACAAAAAAGGCCCATGTTCATCTTAATAAAACATATTTACTTCCAATATTTACAAAATATAACCCATGAGATTATTGAAAAGTAAGGTTAAAAAAAAAAAAAAAAAAAGAGCTTAGTGAATTTTACCACAAATATTTGGGGAACTTCCTACCAAAATAAAGATTGTATTTAATCCATAATTTTAGAATTCAAATGCCATTGACATATTATCAATTCCCGTTCAAGTTGAAAGTTTTGCATTGTACTTCCAGTATTTAAGATGACAAACTCAAAACCAAACCCATTGCTGTTGAGTCCATTCCGATTCATAGCAACCCTATAGGACAGAGTAGAACTGCCCTGGAGGGTTTCCAAGGAGCAGCTGGTGGATTCCAACTGCTGATGTTTGGATTAGCAGCCAAACGCTTCTCCATTTAAGAGGTAGTTTATCTCATATCTAAAATGTGGTCTTTAAAAAATGTGGATTTCTCAAACTACCTCATGAGGACTTAATTTGGGTTCCTCTTAAATGGTCTCAAAATCTATTTTTTAAATTGAACTTTTTATGTAGATCACCTTAACCTTTTTTTTTCTCAAAATATTTAATGATGCTGTGCCTCTATATCACACTCATGAATTAAAAAAAAATCTAATTTGAAACTCTAAATGTGTGATTTTTATGTGTGAAAAGATTCTTACTTAGGCAAACTATATTCTCTTAGCCTTAAAATAGAGTACATTATCAATTCAAATGTATAACTAATCAAGTTAGAAGAGGTCAAATAAAAATAGTCATATAGGCGACTTCTTAATTAGTATTAAATTTAACTTTCTCTGTACTGGATTTATGTAGAAAGTGATCATGGTTTGGCTCTAATAATATGCTATTAGACACCAAAAAAGTTTTTAAACTATACCTAAATTCTTGTTTTTCCAGTTTACTCTTGTCTGAATGTTCTGAGGGCATGGTTGCTCAAATCTGGATCTCCCAGTGTTTGACTTATCATAAACTCCAAGTTTCTACACCTAAACACCACTGCCCTTATAAACAGCTTATCACTTTGGAATTGTTGTCAAATTCAATGCAAACTTTAACACCCTTGATAGAAGGGGCCTTGTTTTCATATTTTTCTTCATTAGCATGGTGGTTCTCAAAGTGTGATCCCAGGATAAACAAGTAGCAGCATCAGCTGGTATAGGTAAGAAATGCAAATCATTGGTCTCCACCTTTGAACCCTAGACCTAAAAAAAAAAAATTTTTTTTGCCATGGAGTCTGCTCTGCTCACAGAGGCCCTACAGGCCAAAGTAGAACTGTACTGTAGGGTTTCCAAGGTTGTAATCTTTACGGAAGCAGATTGCCATATCTTTGTCCTGAAGGAGGCTGGTGGATTCAAAGCCTGACCTTTCAGTTAGCAACGAAGTGCTTCAACAACTGTGCCACCAGGGCTCCTTACACTACTAAACCAGAAACTCTGGGGGTAGAGCCCTCTGGTTTGTGTTTGTCAGGCCTTCCAGGTAATTCTGGTGCAAAAACACTACACTGTTGTTAGTTGCCATCAAGTGGATTCTGACTCACAGCAATCCCTTGTGTGCAGAGTAGAGCTGCTCCATAGGGGTTTCAAGGCCGTGCTCTTTTGGAAGCAGTTCGCTGACTTACTTCCAAGGTGCCTCTGGATGGGTTTATACTTCCAACCTTTCAGTTAGTAGTCTAGCACTTAACCATTTGTGCCACCTAGCCTTAGGAAGCCCCGGTGACATAGTGGTTAAGAGCTCAGCCTGCTAACCGAAAGGTTGGTGGTTCAAATCTATCGGCCACTCTTTGGAAACCCTATGGGGCAGTTCAACTCTGTCCTATAGGGTTGCTATGACACAGAATCCACTTGATGGCAAGCAATAGCAATAAGCCTTAGGAAAATGCCTGTTGTTTCAGTTTCTTATATTTGTCATTTGAGCAAGGAATTTAGGATAAATTGAGTGCCTTGTTAAAGAACCACAAATTTTGCAAGTTATGCCTGTTGATTAATCACAGGTTCTTCGTTTACCAATAAGGAAAGAAAACTGAGTGATGAGGTGCTTCATTTGGGAGAGTTAATAAAGGAGAATCTCTAAACTTGCAAAGTGTTTGCACTTTTTGATGGCAGTTTTGTTTTGCCTTTGATCTGTGTCTATTGAGTTTATAAATTTAAGATAATATCAAACAATAAATCAGGAGGTCAAAATAATGACTTTATTTCCCCTTTTAAAAGACATAAACATATTTTCCTCAGTGCTACCAGATGACAGTACTGACCCCAATCAATAGATGTTTCCGTTGTGTTGGATTTATTCTAATACATTGAAAAGAGACCCTGTGGCTTCTGAGAGCACTCAAAAGAGGACCGTTAGGGATCCCTCATGGCACCCAGCTGAGACATTGATCCAAATGAGTACTTAGTAAATGCCCACAAGGTACTTAATTACTGCCAGATACTGAACAGGATAAAAGACAATGTGAGGCAGTTCTCTGTCCTCCAGGATTATATAATCTAGCCAGGAATTAAAACGAAAGGAAAGAGACCAAATATTTGTCTAATACTACCATGCACCAGGCACTGAGCAGAGCAAGAGACATAAACTGTGTCAGTTAATGCATGTAACCACTCAGGGATATTGGCATTTTTCCCAGTTTACAAATAAGGATACTTTTATGCTCAGAGATGCTGAGAACTTGCTCAAATTCATCAGAAAAGAAGTGATGGTGATGAAATTTAAAGTCATAAATGATTTTTAAGTCAATGTACTTTCCGCTGTACCCAGGGACAGATGACCCAAGGCAAGGCCCCATCTATTGCCATTGAGTCAACTCTGCTCATAGCGACCATACAGGGCAGAGTAGAACTGCTTCATAGGTTTCCAAGGCTATAAGTCTTTACCGAAAGAGATTGCCACATCTTTCTCCCCTGGAGGAGCAGCTGGTGGCTTTGAACTGCTGATCTTTTTGTTTAGAAGCCTAGCACTTTAGCCACTGTACCACCAGGGCTTTTAGCAAGTAAGTTTGTTGTCGTTGCTAGGTACCATCCAGTCGGTTCTGACTCATAGCAACCCTATGTATGACAGAACAAAATACTGCCCAGTCCTGCACCATTCTTACAATGGCTGCTATGCTTGAGCCCGTTGTTGCAGCCACTGTGTCAATTCATCTCGTTGTGGGTCGTCCTCTCTTCTCCTGACCCTGTACTTTACCATGCATGATGTCCTTCTCCAGGGACTGATCCCTCCTGACAACATGTCCAAAGTATGAAAGACATGGTCTTGCCACCCTTGCATCTAAGGAGCATTCTGGTTGTACTTCTTCCAAGACAGATTTGTTCATTATTTTGGCATTCCATGGTATATTAAATATTCTTCACTACCACCACAATTCAAAGGCATCAATTCATCTTCTGTCTTCCTTATTCATTATCCAGCTTTCACATGCATATGATGCAACTGAAAATACCATGGCTTGGGTCAGGCACACCCTAGTCTTCAAGGTATCATCTTTGCTTTTCAACACTTTGAAGAGGTCCTTTGCAGCAGATTTACTCAATGCACTGTGTGTTTTGGTTTCTTGACTGCTGCTTCCGTGGGTGTTGATTGAGGATCCAAGTAAAATGAAATCCTTGACAACTTCAGTCTTATTTCTGTTTATCATGATGTGGATTATTGGTCCAGTTGTGAGAATTTTTGTTCCCTTTATGAGCGACTTAATGGCACTGGGCTGGGTTTGGGTTATGCTGAGGTGTAAACCATACTGAAGGCTATGGTCTTTGATCTTCATCAGTAAGTGCTTCAAGTCCTCTTCACTTTCAGCAAGCAAGGTGGTGTCATCTGCATGCATAAGGCAGGTTATTATTCAGTCTTTCTCCAATCCCGATGCCCTGTTCTTCTTTATATAGTCCAGCTTCTTGGATTATTTGCTCTGCATATAGATTGAATAGGTATAGTAAAAGAATACGACCCTGACGCACACCTTTCCTGACTTTAAGCCACTCAGTATCCCCTTGTTCTGTTCAAACAACTGCCTCTTGATCTATGTAAAGGTTCCTAATGAGCACAATTAAGTGTTCTGGAATTCCCATTCTTCGCAGTGTTATCCATAACTTGTTATGATCCACACAGTCAAATGCCTTTGCATAGTCAATAAAACACAGATAAACACCCTTCTGGTATTCTCTGCTTTCAGCCAGTACCCATCTGGCATCAACAATGATATCCCTGATTCCACGTCCTCTTCTGAAACCGGCCTGAATTTCTGGCAGTTCCCTGTCGATACATTGCTGCAGCCATTTTTGAATGATCTTCAGCAAAATTTTGCTTGTGTGTGATATTGTTCTATAATTTCCACATTCGGTTGGATTGCCTTTCTTGGGAATAGGCATAAATGTGGATCTCTTCCAGTCATTTGGCCAGGAAGCTGTCTTCCATATATCTTGGCATAGATGAGTGAGCACCTCCAGCACTGCATCCTTTGTTGAAACATCTCAGTTGATATTCCATCAATTCCTGGGGGCCTTGTTTTTCCCCAATGCCTTCAGAGCAGCTGGAACTTCTTCCTATAGTACCATTGATTCCTGATCATATGCTGCCTCTTGAAATGGTTGAACATCAACTAATTCTTTTTGGTATAATGACTGTATATTCCTTCCATCTTCTTTTGATGCTTCCTGTGTCCTTTAATATTTTCCCAAAAGAATCCTTCACTATTGCATCTCGAAGCTTGAATTTTTTTCTCCAGTTCTTTCAGCTTGAGAAATGCTGAGCACGTTCTTCTCTTTTGGCTTTCTGTCTCCAGCTGTTTGCACATGTCATTATAATACTTTACTTTGTCTTGTCAAGCCACCCTTAGAAATCTTTGTAAGTAAGGTAAGCATGGTCAAATGTGCTTGACGTGGTGAACCCCGTGTGAAATTGTTCACTATAGATTAATAAGGAAGCACAAGTATGCCTGTGCTTACTTTCCTGACTGGGTTGTCTGTCACTGTCAGGGACTGTAAATTTGAAAAGAGGCTTTGATTCTGTAGGAGGGTGCTGTGGGGCTGGGAGAAAGACAGATGTCAGGCTTACACAGAAGTAGACTCTTTGATGTAGTGAAACAATGTGAAGTTGCTCACTACAGATGATCTGGATAATCTGCCCCTGAGTGCCATTTCTCATATGTAACAAAAGCAGCATTTCCTAGAAGTATAGAACTGTTATCCGATTAGGGTCCGTGCCCTGGAAAGTCGAGCCAATGAAACATACTCCAAGTCAGAAAGAGTGAAAAAGTTTATTTAGGAGAAAAAAAAATTTTTTTTTTTTTTTTATGCATCACCGGGGACCCAGCAGCAACACAGGCTGTCTCTATGGAGTCACAAAGAGCAGTTTTGCATTAGAGTTTATATGTAATCCTACAAGGGTTACAAGTGTCTTTGTAGTCCCCTGCCAGACATTTTTTTATTAGGCTAAAGACATACATATCTGATACCTGGGCTCCAGCTTTCCTGTGGGGGTTGTGTGCCACAGGTGGTCCCACCAGAACAAAAGATTATTTGCATCAGTTTAAAACAAAGAACAAAGTCATTGACAGAGGTGTATGAGGAGGCAGGCAGAGGAAGAACAACTTATAGGTTTATCATGGCCTTAGTTATGTTAAGCTCTCAGTTGCCCATTTTGAAATAAGAAAAACATGCTGGGGAGTATTCGAGTCACATATTCCCCGCTTTGAAACTTGGGTGACCGTATTCACCTATCCCAAGTTTCAACCTATTCCTTATAGATCACAGTGTTTCAGGCAATAGAATTGGGCCTTCTGCCTGTGACAGGTTTGAGCCATCTATTGGACAGAGAATGTAATCTCACATATAAGCATAAATTGGAGACCAGTAACGTTAACAGGTCTATAACAACCAATCTAATTTCACTAATAAATAAGGTTTTTAGCCATGTAAAATCTGGCAGTCAAGAAAAATTGAATCTTTCATGAATCTTGTAACAGGTCTGAGCTATAAATATCAGAATATTAACTCTGTGTACAAGAGTACAAACCTTGATGAGAGAGGACTTGAGGGCCAAGTTAGGCATGCAACCCTCTGTCCAGAGAGGGCAGACAGAAATCAGTACTATTTAATACTTCTCTAGCAATATAAAATTTTTTTTTTTTTTTTTTCTGTTAACAAGGGGTTGGGGTATGTTTATCTCAGGAACAAAGACTCCCTGAGCAAAAGCCTCTCTGGCCCCTAATAGTAGTCTCATCTAAGTTAGCATTAAAAACATTTTTACTTTTTTTAACCCTAGAAAGTCTTAACTTTAGGCCATTGATCCACTAGGCTTTCTACTCCTTGTCACTGTAGACCGGGCAGGGCTTGACTTGGAATGATGGGGCCATGGCTTGACTCCTGCAAGCTTTACAACTGTGTCAGTGCTGAGTGGTGCAGTGAAGGGTCCAGTCCACTTAGGTTGTAACAGGAGGTCCTTCTACTTCTGGAGGAGCACCTGGTCACAGCTATTTCAAGAGGGAACTTTATCTGATATAACTGGGAAGGAATTTTGGTTAGAGAAAGCAAATATTTAGACATCATTACATTAGGGGCTGGGTGGAGGATCACATAGAGAGTTGGTGGAGACAGTATGGTCTCCCATAAAGAACCTCAAAAGCACTGATTTTAAGTTTTCCCCGGGGTGCAATACAGACTCAGAGCAGGGGCAGCGGCAGAACATCTGTCTGTCTAGGGCACAGTTTACTGAGTTGACGTTTTATGGTCTGATTCATTCTTTCACCCTTTTCTGATAGATTGAGGTCTCCATGTTATGTGGAGTTTCCACTTTATTCTTAAGGCAGTTAAAACCTGTTGTACCTCTCTCTAGCCATCTTGGTCCAGCAGGGAAAAGCCTCTGCCCATCCTGAAAAAGAATCCACACACACCATTAAATATTTCATCCGATGTTTAGTTTTGAACACTTTACAAAAGTTAAATTTGATTTCTCTCAAAAGCTGTGTTTGATGTACTGTTAGCTGACTGGAGGTCAGCCACAAACATCCTTTTTTGTTCCAGTACTACAGTCACTGCATGAGGGACAAACAGGATAGTATCATGTCCCAAAGAAATTAACTCAACCATCTTTGATAATGTTAGTGGTGGCAATTGCTCGGAGGCAGGCCCACCAGCCTTTTGAGACAGTGTCCAGATTTTTAGAGAAATAGGTAGGCAACAGGGTGTCTCTATGGTCCCAAGAACTGGGTTAGTACACCAACAGTTACTCCTCTTCTTTTATTTATATAATTCAAAGGGTTTTTGATAACCTGGCGGCCCCAGGACTGGGGCTGTCATTAACCGGGACCTTAAATCACAAAAGGCTCATTGACACTCAGGAATCCATTTGAAAGGATCTCTCTCTACCCCCTGAGTAGCCTGATAGAGGTTAGCTTGTAACTTTCTTAAAGACACTGGGCCCAAAAGGTTTAACACAGTTAAAGTTTTTGTAAGAGTCTTAGACTTGTTCCCTATCAGGAGGTTTATATATTGCAGGAATATTCTTCAGCTGAAGAGGGGTAATCGCTCTAGACCTTGGGCCAGCACTGTTTCAGAAATAGTGAGGGAGTTCTTAAACCCTGGTAGCACAGTCTAACAGAGTTGTTTCTTCCCTTTTGTCCCCTTCCCATTTGAAAGCAAAGATTAGCTGGCTCTCCGCAGTCAGCGGGATACAAAAGAGTCTTTTAAATCCAAAACAGTAAAATGAGTACTGGAAGGTGGAAGGGCCAATAGTAGGGCATATAGGTTCAGGACTACTGAGTAGAAGATCTTCACAACTTTATTAACAGCCCTCAAATCTTGAACAAAACAGTACTCACCAGTCGATGTCTTCTTCACGGGGAGAACAGGAGTGTTGAGTGGGGAACAGCACTCTTGCAACAGTCTTTGCTCTGGGTATACAGTGATTCAGTCCCTGCTGCTCCAGGCCAGCCTCAACTTGTTTAATCCAAGGAGGCATGACATTGAGTAACAGCTTCACAGTCACAGGGAGGACAGTCTGAGCTCGTCTTAGCCAGCCACTGGCCCAAACCCATGGGGTCACAGCATCAACCACTCGTTGAACTTGGTCTCATTGTTTTCCTCCAGATGATCCTAGAAGGACAGTCAGTAAATTGGCCTGTTTCTTCATGTCCTGGTCTTTTCCTTTCTTTTTCTCGACCTCTTTTACCTGATCTCTGTTGGTAAAGACCTTAAATGCATTCAGACGCCAGGGACGGATTATAGACTCACATTATCTGAGGTGGCCCTTCTGCAGTGGGGACTGGCACCTCCTGGAGTGGGTAAAAGCTCTCCTGGGGGAACTAGGCCGAATTGTACCCCACAGCTAGTATGGGGTGGGGAGACTGCATCTGTCCCACCTCCTCTGCCCCTCTTTCAGCACCTTCACATTCTCATCTTTTGATACCACCTGGGAGGGGTCACAAATGGGGTTTTTCCAGGTGGGTGAATAAGAACATCCTCAGGTTCTTCATCTTGAATCTCGTCATGGTTCACCTGCACAGGAGGGGTGAAAACAGAGGCTTTATCCTGTTTCTGTGCCGTAAAGTCATAAAACATTCTGCATACAGTTTTTCCTCTCACTTGTTAGTTCAAGTACAGAACAGATCAGGCGTTACAATAGTACCAAAATCTCCAGAACCATTTACAGACCACACTTGATTACACAAAATATCAAGACGTCTCTTAGTTAGGGAATCCCATCCTAAATAAGTCCAATTTTTAGTGGACTCTCAGCCAGAACCTTACCTCCTAGGTACCCACTTGCAACAGGGAACCTCACCGGTCTCTTGTCCAACCTCACGGGAACTAGTCACCTGTTCTTGGAGGGAGTCTATGAGAACCAATGCCCCTGTGGCTTTTACAGGGGGTTTACCACCCGATGCCCAGTTCCCTACCGTGGCCAACAGAAACTTTCTTCCTCTGTCTGGAGCTCGCTGCTGTGGAGTCCTCCCCCATTGCCAGACCTCTGGGCCACCACAGGTTGAGAGACCTCCACAGTTGGTGCACCTTCTCTCTTCCCGGGTCCTTCCCAGGGGCTTGGTCCTTAGGGAGATGGAACTAAAAAAAAAAAAAGGGAGACGGAACTAGGGCCTGAATAATTCAAGCCCCACGTTGGGCTCCAAAAATTTGTTACCCGATTAGGGTCCGTGCCCTTGAGCAGTCAAGCCAATGAAAAATACTCCAAGTCAGAAGGAGTGAGGAAGTTTATTAAGGAGATGCATGCATTTTTTTTTTTTTATGCATTACAGGGGACCCTGCAGCAACACAGGCTGTCACAAAGAGCAGTTTTACATTAGAGCTTATATGGAATCCTACAAGGGTTACAAGTGTCTTTGTAGTCCCCTGACAAACATTTCTTTATTAAGCTAAAGACATACATATCTGATACCTGGGCTCCAACTTTCCTGTGGGGGTCATATGCCACAGGTGGTCCTGCGAGAACAAAAGATTATTTGCATCAGTTTAAAACAAAAACAAAGTCATTAACAGAGGTATGTGAGGAAGCAGGCAGAGGAAGAACAACTTACAGGTTTATCATGGCCTTAGTTATGTTAAGCTCTTAGTTGCCCATTTTGAAATGAGAAAAACATACTGGGAGTATTCGGGTCACAGAACTAAATGCCTAAATAAGTTGCACACACTGTTTCCCAGAGTGATTAGAAAATGTGCAGTAATTGTGAATGGTCAAATGAAGACTTTCCAGTAAAAGTTCAGCACAGGTGTTCATTGAAGAAAAAGGGTCCTGGATTGGACAGGAGAATGAAGGGTTAATAGCATACCAGATGGTAAAAAAATACTGTTAAAGAGAAGTGTGTAGTCAGGAATGAGAAGACAGATTCTGGTGGTGTGATGAAATGAGCCCGGCACATTTTAGTTATCTAATAAATGATAAGGGATGACTTTGTCTCTAGTTACGCATGAAGACACACCATTTAAGAATGAGAGGACGGGGTGGACAGCAAATGTCTTTACTTAGTGGTATATTTGCTGAGTGTGTCTTTTTATGTTCTGCAAGGTCTCAAGATCTGCATTTCTTTTGGCTCTAACATTGGATATGCGATATCTTTCTTCATATAATTGAGCATTCTGCCCCCTTCCTCTGCAGCCAACAGGGTTCCTTCACTTTAGCTATAAAAGCCAAAATCCAAACCTGTTGCTGTTGATTCAGCTCTGACTCATAGCAACCCTATAGAACACAAGAGAACTGCCCCGAAGGGCTTCCAAGGAGCAGCTAGTGGATTCCAACTGCTGACCTTTTGAGTAGAGCCATAGCTCTTAACCACTGTGCCATATCAGCTCTCAAAGAAAACCACACAGGTACCCTTTCATAAATCTCTCAAGTCCCTCCAGCTGAGCCAATCCCTAAGCACATCAAGTTTTCCGGTACTTGTCTAAGATACTGTGATGTGCCAGGAAAAAGACAGTATTACCTTCATTAATCCAGTGTTCATTCAACTTGAATAATTACAGATTTGGAGCAATCATTTTCTGAAAAGCTGAGAATGTTCAATTTAGGATTAGTTGTTGTTCTTAAAAAAAAAATCTTAGATGCCATCAAATCGGTTCAGCTCATAGCGACACTATGTAAAACAAGAAAACACTGCCTGGTCCTGTGCCATCCTCACCATCGTCATTACGCTTGAGTCCATTGTTGCAGCTGCTGTGTCAGTCCATCTCCTTGAGGGTCTTCTTCTTTTTCGCTGGCCTTCCACTTTACCAAGCATGATATCCTTCTCCGGGGACTGGGCCCTCCTGATAAGATGTCCAAAATATGTGAGATCAAGTCTGGTCATCCTCCCTTCTAAGGAGCATTCTAGCTGCACTTCCTCCGAGGCAGATTTGTTCATTCCTTTGGCAGTCCATGGTGTATTACATATTCTTCACCAACACCATAATTCAAAGTCATCAATTCCTCTTCCCCCTTCCTTATTCATTGTCCAGCTTTCCAGTGCTTATGAGGTGATTGAAAATGCCATGGCTTAGTCCTCAATGTGACATCTTTGCTTTTTAACACTTTAAAGAAAGAAATAAGTCTTTTGATTTCCTGACTGCTGCTTCCATGGATGTTGTTTACGGATCCAAGTAAAATGAAACCCTTGAAGACTTCGATCTTTTCTCCATTTATCATGATATTGTTATTTGTCCAGTTGTGAGGATTTTTGCTTTCTTTAAGTTGAAGTGTAATCTGTAATGAAGGCTGTGGTCTTTGACCTTCCTTAGTAAGTGCTTCAAGTCCCCTTCACTTTCAGCAAGTAAGGTTGCGTCATCTGCATAAGACATGTTGTTAATGAGTCTTCCTCCAATAGTGATGCCACATTCTTCTTCATATAGACCAGCTTTTGATGATTTGCTCGGCAAACAGACTAAGTATGGTGTAAGGATACAAACCTGATGCACAGCTTTCCTGACTTTAAGTCACACAGTATCCTTTTGTTCTGTTTGAATGACTGCCTGATGATCTGTATACATGTTCCTCATGAGCATAATTAAGTGTTCTGCAATTCCCATTCTTCTCAATGTTTTCCACAACTTGTTATGATCCACTCGGTGGAATGCCTCTACATAGTCAATAAAACACAGGTAAACCTCTTTCTGGTATTCTCTGCTTTCAGCCAGGATCCATCTGACCTCCACAGTGATATCCCTTGTTCCATATCCTCTTCTGAATCCAGCTTGAATTTCTGGCAGTTCCCTGCAACAGCTTTTGAATGATCTTAGCACAACTTTACTTGCACGTGATATTAATGATACTCTTTGATAATTTCCTCATTCAATTGGATCAGTTTTCTTTGGAATAGGTGTAAATATTGATCTCTTCCTGTCAGTGGGCCAGGTAGCTATCTTCCAAATTTCTTGGCATAGATGAATGGGCACTTCCAGTGCTGCATCCACTTGTTGAAGCATCTCAGTTGGTATTCAGTCAATTCCTGGAGCCTTGTTTTTCACCAGAGTCTTCGCCAGAGTGCATCTTGGACTTCAGCACCATTGGTTCTTGATCATATGCTACCTCCCGAAATGATTGAAGATTGACTAATTCTTTTTGGTCCGTGACTCTGTGTATTCCTTCCATCTTCTTTTGATGCTTCCTGCATCGTTCAGTATTTTACCCATAGAATCCTCTAATATTGCAGCTCGAGGCTTGAATTTTTTCTTTGTTTCTTTCAGCTTGAGAAATGCAGAACATATTCTTCCCTTTTGGCTAACTCCAGGTCTTTGCACGTGTCATTATAATACTTTACTCTGTTTTCTTTAGCTGCCATTTGAAATGTTCTGTCCAGCTCCTTTACTTCATCATTTCTTCTGTTCCTTATAGCTACTTGAAGTTCAAGTGCAAGATTTGGAGTCTCTTCTGGCATCCATTTTGGTCTTTTCTCTCTTTCTTGTCTTTTTAATGACCTCTTATTTTCTTCACATATGATGTCCTTCCACAACTAATCTGGTCTTCAGTTATTAGTGTTCAATGTGCAAAGTCTATTCTTGAGATGGTTTCTAAGTTCAGGTGGGATATACTAAAGGTCAAACTTTGACTCTTATGGACTTGTTTTAATTTTCTTCAGCTTCAGTGTGAACTTTCATTTGAGCAATTGACAGTCTGTTCTGCAGTCGGCCCCTGGCCTTGTTCTGACTGATGATATTGAGCTTTTCTATTGTCTCTTTCCACAGATTTAGTCAATTTGATTCCTGTGTATTCCTTCTGGTGAAGTCAACGTGCGTAGTCACCGTTTATGTGGTGAAAAAAAGTATTTATAATGAAGAAGTCGTTGGTCTTGCAAAATTCTATCATGTAGTCTCTGGCATCATTTCTATCACCAAGGCCATATTTTCCAACTACCCATCCTTCTTTGTTTCCAACTTTCACATTCCAATCACCAGTGTTTATCAATGCATCTTGATTGCATATTTGATCAACTTCAGACTGCAGAAGTTGGTAAAAATCTTCAACTTCTTCATCTTTGGTCTTAGTGGTTGGTGTGTAAGTTTGAATAATAGTATTATTAACTGGTCTTCCTTGTAGGCGTATGGATATTATTCTACCACTGACAGAGTGGTACTTCAGGATAGATCTTGAAATGTTCTTTTGGAAGATGAATGCAGTACCATTCCTCTTCGATTTGTCATTCCTGGCATAGTAGACCATACAGTTGTCCAGTTCAAAATGGCCAATGTCAGCCTATTTCAGCTCACTAATGCCTACGATATCAATGTTTATACATTCCATTTAATTTTTGAGAACTTCCAATATTTCTAGATTGATACTTCTTACATTCCATGTTCAGATTATTAATGGATATTTTCGGCTGTTTCTTTTCATTTTGAGTTGTGCCACATCAGCAAATGAAGGTCCTGAAAGCTTGATTCCATCCATGTCATTAAGGTTGACTCTACTTTGACAAGGCAGCCCTTCCCCAGTCATATTTTGAGTGCCTTCCAACCTGAGGGGCTCATCTTCTGGCACTATATCTGACAGTGTTCCACTGCTATTCATAAGGTTTTCACTGGCTAATTTTTTTCAGGGGTAGACTGCCAGGTCCTTCTTCCTAGTCTGTCTTAGTCTGTAAGCTCTTCTGAAACCTGTCCACTGTGGATGACCCTGCTGGTATTTGAATACCAGTGACATAGACTCCAGCACACAGCAACCTGCAAGTCCCCACAGTATGACAAACTGACAGATGTGTGGTGGTAGGATTAGTGTTAAGAAAATATTGGTAGGTCTTTATAGTAGTAAACCATGTCTGAAAAAAGATGCATTTGATTGGCCTATCCCATTAACTTAAGTGAATTTTGGTATGCCTCCATATTAATTTTGAATCAAAGTCCCCATAGAGAGGTATAAGAGAGATTTCAAGAAGAAATTTCAAAATGCCATCTTGTTCATGCTCACCCTCGTAAGAAATATTTTGTCATTTGATTGCTGTGAATTTCAAATAGATCTTCTATAATAGAATAGTGCTTCCCAAAAGATCTTTCATCATGGGGAATGTCATTGTTCCCAAAGAAGATAATAAAACAGTAGCAAGAAAATAATAAACATTCTCTATAGGATATCACAGTTTTAACTGAGCACAGACACCTACATCGATTTTCTCATCTGCAGACCCATGACAAGGTCAGCAACAGAGAAAGCTGTCATTACTTTCACAATATGAGGGGTATATTTAAGAATTGGAATGTAAAAATAAAATATGGTACTTTAAAAAGTTAACAAGTTTTAAAACTGTAGACATTAATTACCCTGTTGCTATCAAGAGTCAATTCTGACTCACACTGACCCTATAGGACTAGTACAGCTGCTCCATAGTGTTTCCAAGTCTGTAATCTTTCCAGAGGCCAACTGCCACGTCTTTCTTTGAACCACCAGGTGCTTAACCACTGTACCACCAGGGCTCATTAACCTATAGAACTGGAAACTCAGTAGCAATGGGATGAGGTATTACTTTAGTGTAATTTTTGAGCTACTTTCAACAAAAATTTGGAAAATATTTTGCGTAGGTTATTTTCACGTAACCAAAAAACAAACAAAACCATGGTTATTAATTTTTTTTCCTTTTTATAATATTAAGTTCAAATACGAATATACAGCCAATTTTTCAAAAATAAATTTTATTTTCATCAAAATTGTTCATTTAATTTCTGCTTTGGTGAGTAACATCTGGGGTCTTAAAAGCCTGTGACCAGGCATCTAGGATACTCCACTGGTCTCATCCCTTCAGGAGCAAGTAAGAATGAAGAAAACTAAAGATACAAGGGAAAGATTAGTCCAAAGGACTAATGGACCACATCTATCGAGGCCTCCACCAGACTGAGTCCAGTACAACTAGATGGTGCCCGGTTACCACCACTGACTGCTCTGAGAGAGATCACAATAGACGGTCCCAGACAGAGCTGGACAAAAATGTAGAATAAAATTCTAACTCAGAAAGACTTGCTGGCCTAACAGAGACTGGACAAACCCTGAGAGTATGGCCCCAGACACCCTTTCAGTTCATTAATGAGGTCGCTCCTGAGGTTCACCCTTCAGCCAATGACTGAACAGGCCCATGGAACAAGACTAAAGGGGCACACCAGCCCTGAGACAGGGACTGGAGGGCAGGAGGGAACAGGAAAGCTGTTAATAGGGAACCCAGGGTTGAGAAGGGACAGTATTGACATGTCATGGTTTTGTTAACCAGTGTCATAGAACAATGTGTGTACTAACTGTTTGATGAGAAACTAGTTCTGTAAACGTTAATCTAAAGTTCAATTAAAAAAATAATTTAAAAAAATTTTCATGTACTTAGTAAAAAAAAAAAATAAGTAGGACTGTCTTAGTTATCTGGTGCTGCTATAACAGAAATAACACAAGTCGATGGCTTTAACTAACAGAGATTTATTCTCTCACAGTCTAGGAGTCTGGAAGTCCGAATTCAGGGTGTCAGCTCCAAGGAAAGGCTTTCTCTCTCTGTGTTGGCTCTTGAAGAAAGTCCTTGTCATCAATCTTCCCCTGGGTCTAGGAGCTTTTCAGCACAGGGACCCCAAGTCCAAAGGATGTGCTCCGCTCCTAGTTCTTCTGGCTTGTAGTAATGAGGTCCCTCTCCTCTCTGCTCGCTTCTCTCTTTTTTATCTCAAAAGAGATTGATTCTAAATGCAGTCTAATCCTGTAGATTGTGTCCTACCTCATTAACATCATAAACCAAAAAAACCCATTGCTGTCGAGTCGATTCTGACTCATAGTAATCCTGTAGGACAGAGTAGAACTGCCCCGTAAGGTTTCCAAGGAGCTGCTGGTGGATTTTAACATCATAGAGGTTAGGGTTTGCAACACATAGGATTATCAGATCACAAAATGAAAGACAACCACACAATACTGGGAATTATGGCCTAGCCAAGTTGACACACAGTTTTGGGGGACACAATTCAATCCATAACAAGGACTAAAAATGAAAAACAGAAATTGCTACTCTATTCCTCCCTATTTCCTCTTTCTAATCTATAGAGGCAAGCTTTAATTTTTGTTTTGTTTTGTTTTGTTATGGTTTGTTTTAGCTATGTCTTCCAAATATTTCTTAATAACATTTTCATGCTGTGTTCCCTTGATTTTATAGATATTAATATTATCTATTATTGACATACTAACATGAAAGATGAGAATTTAACTTTTTTCCATTTTTTCTCATTTAGTCAAATTTACCCTCCCACCATCCTTCTGATATAGTTTTAACACATACATAAATAAATTCATATTAAATATTTTCATTAATATCACCATGTAAATATTTCTTCATGGTCCCAGAAATGTTCTGACTATTCCTTCAATATATGAATATGTGTACATTCACTGAATTACCTTACTTTTTGTTCTGGATCTCACCAAACCAGCTCTATTCTCATTGTAACTACCCATATTTCCATTAGTTTATGTATATACATGCACATATATATAAAACACATATATGTATATATATTATATATGTACATATATTTTATATATATATTAGACTAAGATCTTCTTGCCTCTGCTTCAAATGTTTTTCCTTCAAATTTAGTTATAAAATGAAACATAACTAGGAAACACTGCATTACCATCATGTGCAGATTTTAAATATTTGTGGTACTTTTAATACCATTACTTGTTGCCTATCTTTAAAACCTGTCTAAATATCCCCATTATCGGCTTCTGAAAAGCAATAGCTTTTGAAAATGATAAGCGGGATGGAAAGTCTACATTAGAACAAAGTTCTTGTGCCTCCTCATATAATATCTTTTTTTTTTTTCACTTGAACTCTGAGAATACCAGTCTTGCTGGTTTTAATTTTTGTTGACATCTTTTTTTTTTTTTTTTGTACCTTAGATGAAGGTTTACAGAACAAACTAGCTTTTCGTTAAATAGTTCACATATTGTTTTATGACATTGGTTAACAACTCCATGACATGTCAACATTCTCTTTTCTCAACCTTGGGTTCCCTATTACCAGCTTTTCTGTCCGGCTCCTGCTTTCTAGCCCTTGCCCCTGGGCTGGTGTGCCCTTTAATCTCCTTTTGTTTTGTTTGGACCTGTATTATTATGAGCCAGAATCGACTCAACGGAAGTGGGTTTGTTTTTTTTTTTTTTTTTTTGGTTTATTAACCTCTTATAATGAGTATATTTACAACTACTGTAGTTCAAAGTGGAAACCCTGGTGGCATAGTGATTAAGAGCTACAGCTGCTAACCAAAAGGTTGGCAGTTCAAATCCACCAGGCACCCCATAAAAACTCTATGGGGCAGTTCTGCTGTGTCCTATAGGGTCACTATGAGTCAGAATCCACCCAATGACAATGGTAAAGTTGGAATTTATCAAATTGCTTTAGCATTTGCCCTTTGTATAATATTTTAAACTTGCATCATTTAGAATACTTGATGGTTCCATTCTTTTATTTACGTCATAACTTATTTTCCAGAATAAAAGTGTCTTACAAAGGAGAAATTCTAGCATTTTTCTTTCTTTTGCTTTTATTAAAACAACAAACTCTAGCGTCTTTACATAAAATTTTTGTTTATATCTTAGATTTTTTAGAATTTAACATAGATTTCTGTTTTATTAAACTACATTTAAAAAGTCACTATTGATTTTTATAAATTGAAACAGTTTTTGCCTTAAAGAGTATTAATTCCATTCTCAAGGAAAAATGTATTCTTTATATGAAGATTTACTATCTCCTCAACTCCATTCAGAAATTTGCCAGCTTGGAATGATTTTGACATTTTGGTGAACCACTTGATAATTTCAGTCATAGTTCAAATTTGAAACAGGAAGTATTTGGAATTTATCATATTTTGAATCACATCTCCAAAAATGTCTTTTACTATTACTTGGATCTCAAGAACATTTTCCATTTGAAACTTTTTTTTTTTTTTCTACTTTCAAAAAATCTTTCTCAAACTAAGGAGAGAGATCTTTCCAATAGTGGGAACTTTACAAATGCAGTTAGGACACAGAGAAAATTCATTATTTAGCAGAATGACCCAATTTCCTTGTTTTAATGTTAGATTTTTTTTTTTTGCCCATTTTTTTTCCTTTTTCTGCTATTGTTTTAATCACAATTCTCAATGTGATTAAAACAATAGCAGAAAAAGGAAAAAAAATTTATATTGGTCCTTGACACATTCTTTTTTTTAGAGTTGCAAAGACCTTTTTTGCATGGCAAGTTTAACTAAAAGAAAAGTTAAAATATAATTTTCAAACAATACATGCAATATGATTCAAAATTCTTTTGAAAATTTAACTGTGTGATTAAGATTTGTATCAGAAAATTTACAAAATACTTTAAGAAATATTTATCCAGAAATTAATCTTACTAAATTCTTATTAGCTGAGATTGGTCTGATTTAGCTTCAAGTATCAAACTTCCAAATAATAGTAACTATGTGTATGCAAAATAAATTTTAAAAAATTAGATAAAGCATATGTGTTTCATTGTTTAAGTGGAGCTCTTTATTCATTTTTTAAGAAAAAAGAGATTGAAACTGAAGGCAGTGTTTATAATAATTTACTGATATTATTTTGTGATAAAACCCACACCTAGAAAGAATAAGGGTCAGTTGCTACTTACCTACTTACCTCTTTCTTTCTACTCTACACACAAGAATCTTAACTTGTAAGAGCAAGTTAACATCCTCTAAAGTGTTGATAGGAATTCTTTAAATATGACCTTTAGAATTAGAAACATGAATTGTGGAGCATAACTGAGTCCACATGATGATTTAAGTATAATATATCATTTTAAATTTTTAATAAATTTACTCTAATTATACTTTAAATGCTTTTAAAAATCATAATTTATACACGTGATTATGATTATAAATCATCAGTGCCTTATCATTTTCTTATTTTAACCATGACTTTAGAAGTGAGGGATAGTAATTTATCTATATAAGAGCTAAATTTATAACCTTATTAGTGCTTTGCTTTTTAACAAAATGAAGCAACCAACCACAAAAAAGGATCCATTTGAAAATAATTTTTTAACTCATCTAAAGAATTTGAAAATTAAAAAGTTTTAGTACAGGCCTCAAACTTTATCTTTGGAAAAAAAGATTACCTTCTCTAATAAATACATTATATTTTAAATTATTAAATTAGAATCGATACACACTTCAGTGAATTGTTTAGAACATGTAATGTAGGATACAATTTATACTTTGGACATATACTTGTCAGGAAGGATCAGTCCCTGGAGAAGGACATCATGCTTGGTAAAGCAGAGCGTCAGCAAAAAAGAGGAAGATGCTCAACGAGATGAATTGACACAGTGGCTGGAACAATGGGCTTAAGCATAACAACGATTGTGAGCATGGCACAGGACAAGTAGTGTTTCTTTCTGTTGTACATAGAGGTTCTGCAGTGGGGTGCATTCCCTGCCCCAAAATCTCTATGTCATACCAAAAGCATAAAAAAAGAAACAAACAAGACTGTAACAGAAGAAAATTGCAAAACAAAACAAATAAATGTGTTTCAGTGATCATGGTGTTTAGGCCAGGAAATGAATTTTGCTTCTTTGACTGTGCCCTTAACTCTTACAAGCACAAATACTACCAGAATACTTTCAAAGGAAGACTTTAGATAGTTCTAAATATGAAGTCATCTTGGAAGGAAGGCCTTTGAAGCTTGTCAGCCAGCCTGCTCTATGACTTTCTAATTTCTCTAGAGAGGAAAGATGTGGCCATCAAAATTGCAGCTGTAAGTGCATCTTTTTGGGTCTGAGAGAGACCAGGGCAGTCATTATCAAATAGATCATTCTCTGCAGTCTTTTATACTCTGACCTGTGTGAAGAGTGAAATTGTGCTAAATATGAAACTATGCTAACTGTCAAATAGTGCTAAGTATTTAAGTAAACTCTGAAACTTGAGTGATTCAAATTGGTACATAACCCTTTAAAATGGACCAGTAAAATTCTGGCACATGTCCCCAGGCCATCCCTTGCATTGTGAACCACAACTGTACCAAACACAGCATTTATGACCTTAACTCCAGTGACAGACACTCTAGTTCCATTCTCTGGTTCGTAATAAAGATTAATTCTCAAAAGAAAACTAAGCTTACTATAAGATCAGAAATAAGGTCATCTTAGTTCTTCTTTTTTTTTTTTTTTTCCTTTTCTCTGTATCCGCATGAAGTTAGTTGAAGCATGCCTTGATACATTGTTTATTTAACAACTTAACAGGACAAATTCCTAGTGTTGAAATAGCGTGTAAGCAATAAAGAACAGGTAAACCCAATGAAGTATTTCAGGATATAGTTTGCAGACTGTACTCAAGGATAATCTTAATGTTTGGGAATGAAAAAAGAACACGGTTGTGAAATTATTCTCATAAATGGTAACCTATCACCCCAAATTAATAATACGTGTGACTGAAATAATTCGTGTAATGCTATTATTGGTGCAATAATGATTGGGGTATAAATAGGAATTCTTTAGTCTGTTTCAAGAAGTTCACTTCAAATAAGAATTTACCTTCCAAAAATAGGCTTGAAAAGACAGTATTCTTTCTAAAACCAAGCTTTTGGTTTTTCATCCTACGGGAAAATGCCACATCCTTAGTTATTTCTACTTGAATATTATATGAAGACTTGCAGGTATTAATACACTTTTCATATTCTTAACAAGCATTGAGTGGAGCTAAGCTGAAAGCTGACTTAGGAGAGCAATCAAATCTGTATTTCTCATTGAGGCAACCTCGATATCTAGCACTGTGTTGAGTACATTTTATTTAGGTGATCAAAAATATCAAGTGGTTTTATTAAATTAATTGATACATTTCAGGAGAATGAATTACTGGGTATAGAACCAGGGGTTTTTGTAAAGCAGTAGTTTTCAAAATGATTCACCAGCTCAGCAACATTGGCCTTACCTGGGAATCTGTAAGAAGTACAGCTTCTCAGACCCCATGCTAGACTGTCTGAATTAGGAACTGTAGGGTCGCTGTGAGTTGGAATTGACTTTATGGCAATGGATTTGGTTTTTTGGTTTGGAGTGGGGCTGAGCCATCTGTAGTTTAACAAGTCCTGCAGGTGATTCTGATGCATGCTAAAATTGAGAATCACTGATATAAAGAATCCCCACAATAGCCAAAAGGTGTAGTCAATTTAAATGTCCATCCACAGATGAGTGGATAAACAAAATGTGGTGTATACATCTGTCATGGACTGAACTGTATCCCCCCAAAATATATGTCAACTTGTCTAGGCTATGATTCCCAGTGTTGTGTGAATGTACACCATTTTGTCATCTGATATGATTTTCCTGTGTGTTATAAGTCCTACCTCTATGATGTTAACGAGGCAGGATTAGAGGCAGTTATGTTAATGAGGCAGGACTCAATCTACAAGATTAGGTTCTATCTTAAATCAGTCTCTTTTGGGATATAAAAGAAGCAAGCAGAGAGACGGGGTTGCGGGGGGGGGACCACATACTACCAAGAAAACAGCACCAGGAGTAGAATATGTCCTTTTACCCAGGGTTCCTGCACTGAGAAGCTCCTAGACAGGGGAAGATTGATGACAAGGACTTTCCTCCAGAGCTGACGGAGAGAGAAAGCCTTCCTCTGGAGCTGGCACCCTGAATTCAGACTTTTAGCCTACTAGACTGAGAGAATAAACTTCTGTTTGTTAAGCCATCCATTTATGGTATTTCTGTTATAGCAGCACTAGATAACTAAGAGGAGCCCTGGTGTCACAGTGGTAAAGAGTTCGGCTGCTAATGAAAAGGTCAGCAGTTCAAGTCCACCAGCCACTCCTTGGAAACCCTATGGGGCAGTTATGTTTTGTCCTATAGGATCGTTGTGAGTCAGAATCGACTTGACGGCAGCTTACAACAACAATAGATAAAGCAACATCTAACGGAATATTATGCAGCCATAAAGAGAAATGAAGTTCTGATTCATGCTACAACATGGGTAAATCTTGAAAACTTTGTTCTGAGTGAAGTAAGTGAGTAACAAAAGGACAAATATTGTATGATCCCATTTACCTGAAACACATAGAATAGGCAAATGTATTGTCATTAATTGCCTGTGAGTTGGTCCGACTCACGGAGACACCATGTGTGCAGAGTGGAATGGTACTCCATAGGGTTTCAAGGCTGTGTACTTTCAGAAGCAGATCACCAGGCCTGTCTTCTGAGGCCCCTCTGGGGAAGTTTGAACCACTAACCTTTAGGCTAGTGGTCAAGCTCTTAACCATTCATGCCACCCAAGGACTCAAGCAAATGTATAGAGAACATAATTCATTAGTGTTTACCAGGGGTGAGAGGGAAGGAGAAAAGGAGAGTCATTGCTTAGGGGCACTGAATTTCAGTTAAGGGTGATGAAAAAAATCTGGAAATGAATAATGGTGAAGGTTGCAGAACATGAACATAATTAACATCACTAAATTATACATGTAAAAAATGTTGAAATGGCAAAATTATATATATGCATATCCATATATTTTTTTATATATGTACATATATGTATTTACCACAATTAAAAAAAAATCCAAATACCTTATATATAAGAATGCCAACAATTTTAGAAATATGAGAGTGTCTCAACAGTCAGATCTATTATAGAAAGAAAAGTCCTATGGACAGATTGTAAATAATTTTAATTTCTCAAGAGTTCTTTTTCTACTTCTCAAGAATTTTAATGATAGAAACTATTTTATATTCATGTGTAGCAAATTATCTGTTTTGCATAAGAAGGCTGTTTCAGTTTGTTACCAGTACAGACCCTCTGACAAGGACTTGGATGCAGATGGTCTATTAGGGAGGTGGTTCCAAAAAGCATGCATAAGGAAGTAGTGAGTATGAGAGAAAAAGAAAAAAAAGAGAGTAAAGAGAAAAGTCAGTGAAGAATATGCTAACAAGAATGCATTACCAGTGTGGGAAACCGGGGCTCAAATCCTTCTGGGGACCTTCAGAGACACCGTGTGTAGAATATACCTCAGAATCACCCCACTGAATGGTGGGAAGGCTGAGGCATTTATTCATTATCTCCATCCCTATTTGTTGAGGGTTGACCTCATGGATGCTATTAAAATACCCTCACTTCTAGGTTGTATGTATGTGTGGACAAACAAACTAGATAAAGTTCTCAGACAGACAAGAGACATAGCTCTTGAGGTAAGACATGTCAATATGGTGGAAACTGTCTTCACGTGCAGGTGAGGGGCAATTCATGAGGGCTGAGTGACTATGGGGCAAAGTCAGCTACATATGCAGTAACCATCTAACACGAAAGCTTTCATCCAGTTCACAGATACTTATTTAAGTCTATTATGAATCAAGTCCAGGGTTGTTGGGAATATAAAAATGGATCATCCATAACCCCTGCCTCAAGAAACTTTTAATATGGTAGAAAATGCAGACAAATAAAAAGACAATTAAAATATAATTAGGTAAATTCAATGATGGTGATATATATACACATTTATAAGAAATTTATGGTGGGAGGGAGTACACTAATCCTGGAAGACTTCTCAGAGAAAATGATGATGCCTAAGAACACTGAGGGACCCATTCCAGCAGAAGCTGGAATATCAAGGAGTGAATGGGAGGTGTGGAATAAGAGAAAACAATCATGGGCAGTATGTGAGAAGATTGTAAAGTCAAGTTGAGACATAGTGTGTTAGCTAGAAGGAAATCTAGAGTGACATAAGTGGTAAATGGAGACAGGCATATGTAGATAACTAATGATGCAGGGCTACTAAAGAAAAAGGAAGAAAGGGACCCAGGGCTTTGTTGAAAGCGTTGTTTTGTGCTGTTGAGCCTTTTCTGGCTCATAGCGACCCTGTAAGACAGAGTTAAAACTGCTCCATAGGGTTTCCCAGGCTGAAATCTTTATGGGAGCAGATTGCTAGGTCTTTCCTCCTGTGGGGTGGCTGGTGGGTTCAGACCTTTCAGTTAGCAGCAGAGTGCTTAACCATTGCACCACCAGGGCTCCTGATTGAAAGGATTAGTCCTTTTATAAGAACAGCACCTATTTTACCACGTTAAGGATGTGAAGAATAGATTCTAAAAACAAAACCAGTTGCCGTAGAGTTGATTATGACTCATAGCAACCCTATAGGACAGAGAACTGCCCCATAGGGTTTCCAAGGAGAGGCTGGTGGATTTGAACTGCTCACCTTTTGGTTAGCAGCCAAGCTCTTAACTACTGCATCACCAGGGCTCCATATAGTGTGTATTCGTTTCTGAAATAAGAGTATTAATAGTAAGTACTTTCGAAGGGTTGTTGTGAGACCTAAATGATGAAAGGGATTAAAGTATGTATTGTTCCCCATACATTAAAAAAAAAAAAAGGCTGCCTTTGAGTAGGTTATGACTTACAATGACCTCGTATGTGCAGAGTAGAACTGTTCCATTGGGCTTTCAAGGCTGTGACCTTTCAGAATCACATTGCCAGGCCTTTATTCTGAGGCACCACTGGGTGGGTTCAAACCAACAACTTTTTGGCTAGTAGCTGACTGCCTAACCTTTTGAGCCACCCACTGACTCATTCATACATAATATATACCCAGTAATTGTTATCTATTATTATTCACATAAGGACTGTTTTGCTTTGCTATTGCTTTTGGAGCAGCAGAAATTTGAGGACTTGAAACCATCTCCAGCCATTGACCTTTATCCATTTTTTGTTTAAATAGGAAACAAAGTTATTCATGAGGTTGTTAGGAAAATGGACTAGTGGAGATGATTGAAGGTTGACTGTCACTGCTGTGGAGAATGGGGAAGGAGCAAAACTGATTATAAACAGAAGAATTTCCGCTAAGCCTAAGTGTCCAGCAGTACTGGTGATACAGTGGTTAAGCACTCAGCAACTAACTGAAAGGTTGGTGGTTCGAACCCACCAGCCACTCCTCAGGAGAAAAGACCTGGCAGTCTGCTCCTGTAAGAAGACTTCAGCCTAGGAAACTCTATGGGGCAATTTTATGCTGTCTTATAGGGTCACTATGTGTCAGAATCAACTTGATGGCAATGGGTTTGGTTTGGTTTTCTTGGTACTGGTTGGATTTAGCGCCATGAATTTGCAGTGGCGCTAAATCACACAGTCCTGTAATCCGTTTCTAGAAAAGGCAGAACAATGTATTCTAAGATGTGTAATGGCATGCAAGGTAACTCTAGACATTTTATGGTAAGTCTGCAATTATAAACACTGACAGAAACATAAGCATACATGTCAATAAAAATTTTTAAATTACTTTTTTAAAAAAAAGATTCTACCAAGAGGTTTATAATCAATGAAAAGTCAAAAATGTGTCAGATGATTTTGAATATTCTTGCCTTATGTAATGATAGCATGGATTTCTTTGTCAAAGTCTGTAATTCAGCTCTGCCAATGACATTTTGTTTGAGCAGTTAGCAGTTGGTGCCTCAGTTTCAACTGACATTTTGTTACTAAACACAGTTCTAACACCATAAGGTGATTTGTCAGTGGTAAGAAAAGGTGGTTTATATTTCACCAAAACGAAATAACACAGACGGGAGAGTCAGTTGCTTGAAATCCTGGAAAGTGTCCATGCTGTCAAGTCCAACACCATGGAAACTTTTTTTTTTTTTTCCTAGTAGGCCACAAGGCTGCTTTTTATGGAAGATTTTGTAGTAGAAATTTAGAAACTCCAGGAAAGCTTGAAGATCTTGTTCCGATTCTATAAAAAATTCATGGATCATACCTCTAATGATGTTAAATACCTTGAGAATAACAAACACAAGTTGTTGAGGAAGAAGACTATGATCATTCATATTTTTTATGTCTCTGTTTTCTCTGGTGGTGCACTGGTTAAGTTTTCAGCTGCTAACAGAAAGGTTCGAGGTTCAAACCCACCAGCTGCTCTGTGGGAGAAATATGTGACTTTCTGCTTCTGTAAAGATTTACACAGCCTTGGAAACTCTATGAGGCAGTTCTATTCTGTCCTATAGGGTTGCTAGGAGTTGCAGTCGACTTGATGGCAATGGGTAGTTTTCCATTAGATACTTTGTGTTATCAAAACCAATTAAATATTTTGAATACACTGAAGCATCTTAATTATAGAATCATCAACATTTTATACTACTCTGGAAATTGCAGAAAGCAGAGTTTTCATGAATTATTGGAAAAGCCCAGTGATAACAAAAACGTTGAACTAGGAATGCCTTTTAGTGACTAGTAAATAGCTTCCATAGTGGGTTCATCAGTGATGAGCAAGATAACCCAGGGTGTGGCCAAGTTACTCAATACCTTCACTATTATAAGAACAGCAGTAAGCTGATTAACTGACTGTATGCAGACACTAGATGCTTAATTGTCTTATTGACATAATACCAAAGAATCATTATCTTTCTTGTAGAAGCCTTTGGGTCTGCCTGCCTCCTATGTTGACAATGGAAATTTTGTTATGATGAAAGAACAAGAACAGAAAGCTGTTTTCCCTGATTAAGCATCAGATAAATATAGATATAAATACCAAAAACCAAAACCAAACCCATTGTTGTCGAGTTGATACCGACTCATAGCGACCATATAGGATAGAGTAGAGCTGCCCCATAGATTTTCCAAGGAGCGCCTGGCGGATTCAAACTGCTGACCTTTTGGTGAGCAGCCGTAGTAGCACTTAATCACTACGCCACCAGGGTTTCCATAGATATAGATATATATGTGTAAAGTATGTACATATATATATAATGTTAATTAGTATAGCAAATTCATGTTCTGAAAAAAAAAATGGAAACTAAAGCTCACTAAAGGAAAAGCAAATTGTCTTATACACTTCAAGGCAAATGGTTTCCATAGATATAGATATATATGTGTAAATATTTATGTACATAGATATATAAAATGTTAATTAGTCTAGCAAATTCATGTTCTGAAAAAAAAAAGGAAACTAAAGCTCACTAAAGAAAAAGCAAATTGTCTTATACACTTCAAGGCAAATGATTTATGGAGTGGAATGGTGGATGAAGTCACCTGCAATTTTCAAAATTTCCTGTGGTTTATTCTCTTTCTCTCTTATCACACGCATGCACACACACGCAAAGGAGTGCAGTAGATATGAACTGCCGACCTTCTGGTTAGCAGCCATAGCTCTTAACCACTACACCACCAGGATTTCCTAAGTTAACACAGTGGAGTTTAAATATATAAAACTCTACTGTATCCCACACATGTTCTGCAATATTCAGTTCAACTGTAATATTTCTGATTTTGAAAAATGCATTATGGGTTTTGCAACTTGGAGAAAGAGCACTATGAGAACATTTTTGTAGAAAGGGTCTTTTTTGAATCTAGCTTCTACTTTGTTTATGATTTGGGGTAAGTTATTTAAACTTCTCATTTTTCAGTTTCCTCATATGTAAATTTCTTGATATTATAGTGCTTATTACATCAAAAAGGAGTCCTGATGGTGTAGCGGTTAAAGTGGCTGACTGCTAACCAAGAGGTCAGTGGTTTGAAACCACCAAATGGCTCCTTGGGAGAAAGATGTAGGAGTCTGCTTCTATAGAAATTTATAGCTTTGGAAACCCTATGGGGTCACTATGAGCCAGAATCAATTCAATGGCAGTGGGGTGGGTTATTACATCATAAGGATGTTGTGAGGATTAAATGAGTTATTATATATATAAAGGAGTCCCTGGGTGGCGCAAATGGGGAAGTGCTTGACTACGAGCTGAAAGGTTTGCAATTCGAATCTACTGAGAGATGTCTCGAAAGATAGGCCTGAATCTGCTTCTGAAAAGTCACAGCTTGAAAATCCTATAGAGCAGTTCTACTCTGCACACATGAGGTTGCCAGTAGTCGGAATCTACTTGACAGCAACTAACAACAAGGAGATGTAAAAGAATTTAATGTCTGACTATATTGAAAACAAACAAACAAAAAATCAAACCTTTTGCCATCAAGTTGATTCCAACTCTTGGAGACCCTATAGGAAGCACTCAATAAATATTACCTAACACTATTATTATTATATCGATATATTATAAGAGCATTCACTAAACCTTTACTGAATTGAATAAATGTTAATAGTCATTTATGAGTATATCCAAACCACTACAGTAACCAGAGTGATGAAAGGAAAGGGTGTGAGGGGCAAAAGAAGGAATGAAATTAGCATTTTTAAACACATGTAATGTTCCAGGTGCTTTAATTGCATTCATCCATTTAGTCCTGACATAGAGGAAAACCTCCAAGTTTGCGTAAAGTAAAATAAAGAGGTTTATTGGAAGTGTAGGAATCATTCGAATGGGGAAACGTGGGTTCCACCAAAGTGAAACTGACAAATCCAAGATGGGGCTATGACAGAGCCCGAGTTATAGGGCAGAATCAGGAGGTACAACTCACAATAATCTAATTGGTGGACAATGAGGTAAGAAAATCAAAGGTGGGACATTGAAAAGCAGCACTTTGGATGTTGTTAGTTACAAAGTCACATCTGGCAAGATGGGATTGGTTGACTCCCCCCCCAAAAAAGCCTTGCAGGATATGATTAATGTTGTAATGATGACAAATCTTGGTCATCAGACTTTCACATATGATTACTCACAGGAACACATTCCATATATGAACATATCTTCCTGGGGGTGATCTGTGTGTGTAGTCACAGGATGACTCAGGGCAGACATCCTGAGAACTGATTGTCAGAGTAACTTGCTTAAGGCAGAACATTTCCTGAGGATGTCTTGTGCTAAGGGTTTGACAACCATTTGCGTTAATATCCCTGGAGGCGATGCAGGCCAGCCCTGCTGGCTGACCACAGAAAAAAGCAACTTAGTAAGCGGATCTAGCTTCTCCTACAGAGGTTAATTGCTTTTACAGTTAAAAAAAATAAAGCTAGGGTCAAAGATGAGGTTTGGGTCCTGATTTTAAATTAGCCATTTTACTTTTAGTCAAATACCTCTAAAATTTAGTGCTCCTCATCAGACCTAATTACACACCTGTGAAGAAAGTATTATTGAGATTGGCAGGAAACCAAGACACGGAGTAAGTAATATACCTGATTATCAATAAAGAGACTTCACGTTTGAGCTGAGGCACATTTACCTAAATTTTATTCTCTTTTTCTACTACTAGGTAGCCTCCAAGTTCTAAGGCATGTGGATTTGGACATTCTGAATAGAATGCTTCCTACACTTTGTTCTCATGTAAATAACCAAGATCTCCTTGCTTAAGAAAATGTGAATTCCTTCACTTTCTGGATATTTCTTTAATTTCTGGAAATTAAATTCTGTCTGATGGTGTCCCTTCCATACAAGTTTATCAAATGGCATAGTCCTAGGTGAAGTATCAATATCCATCCACAGATGTGTAAATATGAGTTAGGGCTACATAGTTATCTTTTTTCTACAAAAAACATTTAGTGAAAATTTGCCTCATGCCTGGGACCAAATATTTACTGAACCCTACTATATGTCAGTCACCATTCTAATGGGATAAAGGAATGATCAAAACAAAGTTTTTACTCCAGTGAAGCTGGTATCCTAGGACACAGGAAGGGAAAATAAATAGTGTGTGTGCGCACATATGTATGTGTCTGTGTGTGTGCGCGTACTAATTTGTCTCAGGTGGGATAATTACTCTAAAGAATAGGTCAGAAGTAGGATGTAGAGGCATGAGTTAAGCAAGGGTGGGTGATCATAAAAGTCATGCCTGATGGTGACAACATATATGCAGAGATCTAGAAGAAATCAAAGAGGAACCTATGTATACATCTGTGGTAGCAGAACATTCCAGGAGACAAGCCAAGATCAAAGGCAGGACTATACTAGAGCACCAGCAAGAAAGCTAAAGTAGCTGAACCAGAAACATGACCACAATCAGTTACATAACTAAATGCAGTTTAATAAAAGCTAAAAGCCAGGATAAAGTTGGAAACCCTGGTGGCGTAGCTACAGCTACTGTCCAAAAGGTCAGCAGTTCAAGTCTACCAGGCACTCCTTGGAAACCCTATGGGGCAGTTCTACTCTGTCCTATAGGGTCGCTATGAGTCAGAATAGACTCCACTGCAAGGGGTTTGGTTTTGGGATAATGGTTTGTTTAGAGTGACATGCAGGTGGGGGAAAATACTGCCTGGGAATAGGGGACAATGAAGGTGGGAAAAGATTTGACCTTTGATTCAGACTTTGTGTTAAGAGAAATCCTTTTTCAAGGAGACAGGATAGAGGAGAGATGAAAAGAAAGATAGCAAAGGCACAGGAGTTCGCAGCTATGAAGTGGTTGTATGTTGCATTTAGAAATGATCAGTTGGTTTTTCTTTAAGAACTTTTTCCTCCTCTATTTGGTTCAAGATGGCACAAAAACCTTAAAATTCCAGCAATCAAGTGCCAATATGTCCCTAATTATCATTTTAAATCCTCCTCAAAATCCAAGTAAGAACTCATATTCATTTGTTTTCCAATCATACTTAAGAATTAATTTACCCTGCCAACAGTCATTCTACTCTTAAATAAATAGTAAAATTTTAATGTAATTCCTTTCTTGTTGCCAAAAGTTAACATGTTAGAATATGGTAAAATGGGCAAGGATTGAGTGGTCCTTCAACAAAACCTACTTTTCCTAATTTTTTTTGGCATAACCAACCTTCAGTCACTACTACAAATATCTAAAAATCCCAATGCCAACAGAAACTCACAAGGAATTAAAAGCAGTAACACAGGAGGCGGAGCCAAGATGACAGAATAGACGGACACTTCTGTCGAGCCCTCTTTACAACAAAGACCTGAAAAAACAAGTGAAACGAGTATATTTGTGACAAGCTGGAAGTGAAACGAGTATATTTGTAACAAGCTGGGAGCCCTGAGCGTCAAAGGCAAGCTTAGACAACGAACTGAGGGGCAGGGGGAGGAAGAGGCCATTCAGAAGTGGAGAGGAGTTACCAGACCTGAATCGCGGGGAGCCCTCAGGCACCATTCCCAGAGAGGCGGTGGTGGCGGCAGGCTGTTACTAGTGTTCTGCCGCAGTTTCCTCAGAGAGAATCAGCCAGCCACACAGCTTACTCACACCTCCAGAGCTGGAGGAGAACAGTGCTCTTGACAAAAGCTAAGTGCTTGCGTATATTTTACCGCCCCCCCCCCCCACACACACCCAAGCCGGCTTCAGCGGCTGAATCCCTGGGCCTGAGATAGACCCTGGTGAGCACCTAGAGCCATCCTCCCAGCCTTGGGGAAGGAAAAAATTTGCAACTGGGGGAAAAGATAATTTGCTAGCTCCATTAACTGGGGGAGCTCAGGACAGAAGCGACTCCTGTACAGGCATAAACCGTCCATGGACCTTGAGCACCTTCCCTTCTGCATGGAACTGTGTGGGCCTATTTCAGGAGAACAGGCCCTTGTTGGCAAACTCCAACCATTTCAGCTGTGCAGTGGAGAGGTGGGTATTTGATGTTTGACATTGCTTTGCCTATTAAACAAGGTCCTCATCTACCCACATCAGGGACCTAAGGACTGGTAGCTCCACTCAGGTCACCCAGCCACCTGTGACAGGGGTCCAAAGATAACTAGTACCTCCCAGTCCTTAAAACCAAAAACTTTGGGTGCCCATGGTCCCTCTGCAGAACCCACCCACCAGCACGCTCTAGGGAACAGAGATGCGTTTTCCTCAGAGACACTTGGGAGTCGATTCTCAGCCCCCTGCCTTGTTCAGAGTGCAACCCCCTGCTGCAATCAAATACCGGTATATACGCCAATCACCCCTGCCCCCCTAAGACTGTAGGACAGAGCCTGTACCACACACTTGATATCAACTACCTGGAAACCTGAGCTGAATTCATACAAGAAAACTGAATGGACTCCTAGACTGATATACCTGATAACAGCTCTAGCCAGCTGGGCACAGGACACCAGAGCTCCAAAGGCGAAAATAATCAAACCAGCTCACTCAAGCAACCAATAGGGGTATACCAAAACAAAACAAAGCCAGGAGCTAGGACACAGTAAGCAAGCATAAACTAATATAATAACTTATAGATGGCTTGGAGAAAACAGTCAATATCAAGTCACATAAAGAAACAGATCATGATCACCTCAACAGGCTCTCAAAACAAAGAATCCAGGGATCTTCTAGATGAAAGTGCATTCCTGGAATTACCAGAGCTAGAATACAAAAGTTTAATATACAGAACCCTTCAAGACATCAGGAAGGAAATGAGGCAATACGCAGAACAAGCCAAGGAACACACAGATAAAGCAACTGAAGAACTCAGAAAGATTATTCAGGAACATAATGAAAAGTTTAATAAGCTGGAAAAATCCATAGACAGACAGCAATCAGAAATTCAGAAGATTAACAATAAAATTACAGAATAAGATAACTCAATAGAAAGGCAGAGGAGCAGAATTGAGCAAGTAGAAGCTAGAATTTCTGAACTCGAAGATAAATTATTTGGCACTAATATATTTGAAGAAAAATCAGATAAAAGAATTAAAAAAAATAAAGAAACCTTAAGAATCATGTGGGACGCTATCAAGAGAAATAACCTACGAGTGATTGGAGTACCAGACAGGGAGGGTTAACAGAAAATACAGAGAAAATTGTTAAAGATTTGTTGGCAGAAAACTTCCCTGATATTGTGGAAGATGAGAAGATATCTATCCAAGTTGCTCATCGAACTAAGGTAGATCTTAAAAGAAAGTCACCAAGGCATATTATAATCAAGCTTGCCAAAACCAAAGATAAAGAGAGAATTATAAGAGCAGCAGGGATAAACAAAAAGTCACCTATAAAGGAGAGCCAATAAGAATAAGTTCAGACTACTCAGCAGAAACCATGCAGGCAAGAAGGCAATGAGATGACCTATTTGAAAAATTGAAGGAAAAAAATGCCTACCAAAAATCGTATATCCATCAAAACTGTCTCCTAAATATGAAGGTGAAATTAAGACATTTCCAGATAAACACAAGTTGAGGGAATTCATAAAAACCAAACCACAACTACGAGAAATACTAAAGGGAGTACTTTGGTTAGAAAATCAATAATATCAGGTATCGACCCAAGACTAGAACACTGACCAGAGTAACGAGAAGTCAACCCAGACAGGGAAATCGAAAAAAAAAAAAAAAAAAAACCAAAGCAAGATTAAAAAAAAAAAAAAAACCCAGCACAGGGTAACAGTGATGTTATTATATAAAAGAAGACAACATTAAAATGATAAAGAGGGACTGAGAAATGTAATCATATACCTTCCATATGGAGAGGAAGATATGGCGATACAAAGAAATAAAAGTTAGTTACAAATTTAGAAAAATAGGGGTAAATAATAAGGTAACCACAAAGGAGACAAACTATCCTACTCATCAAAATAAAATACAAGGGAAAAATACAGACTCAGACTCAAATACAAAATCAACAACAACAAATATGAGGAAAGGACAATATATAAAGAAAATCTACTCAGCACATAAAATCAAATGGGAAAAAGAAGCTGTCAACACACACAAAAAGACATCAAAATGAAAGCACTAAATTCATACCTATCCGTAATTACCCTGAACGTAAATGGACTAAATGCACCAATAAAGAGACAAAGAGTGGCAGAATGGATTAAAAAACAAGATCCATATATATGCTGCCTACAAGAGACACACCTTAGACTTAGAGACAAAAACAAACTAAAACTCAAAGGATGGAAAAAAATATATCAAGCAAACAACAATCAAAAAAGAGCAGGAGTGGCAATGTTAATTTCTGACAAATTAGACTTTAAAGTTAAATCCATCATAAAGGATAAGGAAGGACACTATATAATGATTAAAGGGGTAGTACACTAAGAAGATATAACCATATTAAATATTTATGCACCCAATGACAGGGCTGCAAGATACATAAAACAAACTCTATCAGCATTGAAAAGTGAGATAGACAGCTCCACAATAATAGTAGAAGACTTCAACACACCACTTTCGGTGAAGGACAGGGCATCCAGAAAGAAGCTCAATAAGAACACGAAGATCTAAATGCCACAGTCAACCAAGTTGACCTCGTAGACATATACAGAACACTGCACCCAACAGCAACCAACTATACTTTCTTTTCTAGTGCACATGGAACATTCTCTAGAATAGACCACATATTAGGTCATAAAGCAAGCCTTAGCAGAATCCAAAACATTGAAATATTACAAAGCATCTTCTCTGACCATAAGGCCGTAAAAGTGGAAATCAATAACAGGAAAAGCAGGGAAAAGAAATCAAACACTTAGAAACTGAACAATACCCTGCTCAAAAAAGACTGGACTATAGAAGACATTAAGGATGGAATGAAGAAATTCAGAGAATCCAATGAGAATGAAAACACTTCTTATCAGAACCTTTGGGACATGACAAAAATGGTGCTCAGAGGCCAATTTATATCAATAAATGCACACATCCAAAAAGAAGAAAGGGCCAAAATCAAGAATTATCCCTACAACTTGAACAAATAGAAAGCAACAAAAGAAACTCACAGGCACCAGAAGAAGACAAATAATAAAAATCAGAGCTGAACTAAACGAAATAGAAAACAGAAAAAACAATTGAAAGAATTAACAAGACCAAAAGCTGTTTTTTTGAAAAACTCAACAAAATTGATAAACCACTGGCCAAACTGACAAAAGAAAAACAGGAGAGGAAGCAAATAACCCAAATAAGAAATGAGATGGGTGATATTACAACAGACCCAACTGAAATTAAAAGAATCATATCAGATTACTATGAAAAACTATACTCAAATTTGAAAACCCACAAGAAATGGATGAATTCGTAGAAACACACTACCTACCTAAACTAACACGAACAGAGGTAGAACAACTAAATAGACCCATAACAAAAGAAGAGATTGAAAAGGTAATCAAAAAACTCCCAACAAAAAAAATCCCTGGTCCGGATGGCTTCACTGCAGAGTTCTACCAAACTTTCAGAGAAGAGTTAACACCACTATTACTAAAGGTATTTCAGAGCATAGAGAAGGACGGAATACTACCAAACTCATTCTATGAAGCCACCATATCCCTGATACCAAAACCAGGTAAAGACACCAGAAGAAGAGAAAATTATGGACCTATATCCCTCATGAATGTAGATGCAAAAATCCTCAACAAAATTCTAGCCAATAGAATTCAACAACACATCAGAAAAATAATTCACCATGACCAAGTGGGATTCATACCAGGTATGAATTTTTTTTCCTAATGGTTTTTCTAATGGTTCAACATTAGAAAAACAATTAATGTAATCCACCACATAAATAAAACAATAGACAAGAATCATGTGATTTTATCCATTGATGCAGAAAAGGCATTTGACAAAGTTCAACACTCATTCATGATAAAAACTCTCAGCAAAATAGGAATTGAAGGAAAATTTCTCAACATAATAAAGGGCATCCATACAAAGCCAACAGTCAACATTACCCTAAATGGAGGGAGCATGAAAGCATTCCCATTGAGATCGGGAACCAGACAAGGATGCCCTTTATCACCACTCTTATTCAACATTGTGCTGGAAGTCTAGCCAGAGCAATTAAGCTAGATAAAGAAATAAAGGGCATCCAGATTGGCAAGGAAGAAGTAAAAGTATCTCTATTTGCAGATGACATGATCTTATACACAGAAAACCTTAAGGAATCCAGAAAACTACTGAAACTAATAGAAGAGTTCAGCAGAGTATCGGAATACAAGATAAACATACAAAAATGAGTTGGATTCCTCTACACCAACAAAAAGAACATCGAAGAGGATCTCACCAAATCAATGCCATTTACAGTAGCCCCCAAGAAGATAAAATACTTAGGAATAAATCTTACCAGAGATGTAAAAGACTTATACAAAGAAAACTACAGTACACTTCTGCAAGAAACCAAAAGAGAGTTACCTAAGTGGAAGAACATACCTTGCTTGTGGATAGGAAGACTTAACATTATTAAAATGTCTATTCTACCAAAAGCGATCTATACATTTAATGCAATTCCGATCCAAATCCCAACGACATTCTTTACGGAGATGGAGAAACAAATCAGCAACTTCATATGGAAGGGAAAGAGGCCCCGGATAAATAAGGCATTACTGAAAAAGAAGAACAAAGTGGGAGGCCTTACTTTACCTGATTTTAGAACCTTTTATACCTCCACAGTAGTCAGAACAGCCTAGTACTGGTACAACAACAGATACATAGAACCATGGAACAGAATTGAGAATCCAGACCTAAATCCGTCCACATATGAGCAGTTGATATTTGACAAAGGCCCCAAAACAGTTAAGTGGGGAAAAGACAGTCTTTTTAACAAATGGTGCAGGCATAACTGGATATCCATTTGCAAAAAAATGAAACAGGACCCATACCTAACTCCATGCACAAATACTAACTCAAAATGGATCAAAAACCTAAATATAAAATCTAAAATGATAAAGATCATGGAAGAAAAAATAGGGACAATGTTAGGAGCCCTAATACATGGCATAAACAGTATACAAAACATTATAAAGAATGTTAAGGAAAAACAAGATAACTGTGAGCTCCTAAAAATCAATAGCCATTAGAGAAATGCAGATCAAAACTGCAATGAGATTTCATCTCACTCCAACAAGGCTGGCATTAATCAAAAAAAAAAACAAAATAATAAATGTTGGAGAGGCTGTGGAGAGATTGGAACATTTATGCACTGCTGGTGGGAATGTAAAATGGTACAACCACTTTGGAATCGATTTGGCGCTTCCTTGAAAAGCTAGAAATAGAACTACCATATGATCCAGCAATCCCACTCCTTGGAATATATCCTAGAGAAATAAGAGCCTTTACACAAACAGATATATCCATACCCATGTTTATTGCAGCACTGTTTACAATAGCAAAAACATGGAAGCAGCCAAGGTGCCCATCAACGGATGAATAGATAAATAAATTATGGTATATATTCACACAATGGAATACTACACATTGATAAAGAACAGTGAGGAATCTGTGAAACATTTCATAACATGGAGGAACCTGGAAGGCATTATGCTGAAATTAGTAAGTTGCAAAAGGACAAATATTGTATAAGACCACCATTATAGGAACTTGAGAAATAGTTTAAACTGAGGAGAAAACATTCTTTTGTGGTTATGCAAGGGGGGAGGGAGAGGGTGGGAGAGGGGCATTCGCTAATTAGATAGTAGGTGAAGGGAAAGACAGCATACACTACAGGGGAGGTCAGCACAACTGGACTAAACCAAAAGCAAAGAAGTTTCCTGAATAAACTGAATGCTTCGAAGGCCAGTATAGCAGGGGCAGGGGTCTGGGGACCATGGTTTCAGGGGACATCTAAGTCAATTGGCGTAATAAAATCTATGAAGAAAACATTCTGCATCCCACTTTGAAGAGTGGCATGTGGGGTCTTAAACGCCAGCAAGCAGCCATCTAAGATGCATCAATTGGTCTCAACCCACCTGGATCAAAGGGGAATGAAGAACACCAAGGACACAAGGCAATTACGAGCCCACGAAACAGAAAGGGCCACATGAACCAGAGACTATATCATCCTGAGACCAGAAGAGCTAGATGGTGCCCGGCTATAACCAATGACTGCCCTGGCAGGGTACACAACAGAGAACCCCTGAGGGAGCAGGAGAGCAGTGGGATGCAGACCCCAAATTCTCATAAGACCAGACTTAATGGTCTGACTGAGACTGGAAGGACCCTGGTGGTCATGGCCCCCAGACCTTCCGTTGGGCCAGGATAGGAACCATTCCCAAAGCCAACTCTTCAGACTTGGATTGGACTGGACAATGGGTTGGAGAGGGATGCTGGTGAGGAGTGAGCTTCTTGGATCAGGTGGACACTTGAAACTATGGTGGCATCTCCTGCCCGGAGGGAGGATGAGAGGGTGGAGAGGGTTAAAAGCTGGTGAAATGGACGCGAAAAGAGAGAGTGGAGGGAGAAGAGCGGGCTGTCTCATTAAAAAAAAAAAAAATTTTTTTTCTCATTAGGGGGAGGGTAATTGGGAGTGTGTAGCAAGGTGTATATGGGTTTTTGTGTGAGAGACTGACTTGATTTGTAAACTTTCACTTAAAGCACAATAAAAATTATATAAAAAAAAAAAAACCAGTAACACAGTGGTCCTTGTACTGGCTAAAATTGTCAAATATTTATGTTCTCAGCTGGCAAATTATGGGAAATGATTTGATCTCATGATTTCATTTATAATATAGGACACAGGAAAGTGGCTCTTTGCCATATGATGAATGCAGATTGCATATATTCTTGCACTAGCACCCATCTTTATGCATTAAGAAGCAATACAGGTAGCATAAAAAAAAAATGCTTTGCTGTTGAGATGATTATGACCAGCGTTGGCCAAGTCTCAGCGGTGGCATATTTCCATCTCCCAGGGGATGTGGGAAGACCCAACTGCACAGCAGTAACAGTAATTCTAGCATATCCGTTTATGAAATAACTTTGGCAGTAATGACAAGAGGATCTGGATGGAAGTGTATTTGTGGTCTTCCAGCTGGAAGAGCAGAGCAGAGATTCTAAAGCAGAAGGCGCAGAGTGAGAAGGCAGATAGTGGCTGCTTGGATGAGAACAGAAGAGAGCTGGGGATCCATGCTGAGTTCAAGGGGAAATGCAAACAAGACAGTCCTTTCAGAATATCCCCTTGGTGCCCATTATCAGCGCAAGGGATTACTGATGCCATCTGCTGGATATATTTGGGATTTGAAAACTGAATCAACACAACACTTCAAGGTGACTGTACTGTGGTTTCAGTTCCTTCGGTGAGAAGAAAAATAAGCAGACAGAAAATAAGCTAAGGTAAACAAGCAGTAGGAATGCTTTCACTGTACCTTAAGAAGGCAAGTTATGTGTACTATCACTCTACATTTCAGACAATCATGGTACTGAATTGCATTATTTTTGGCAAAATTTGTGGTGCTACAGTTTAGTCATCCAAGTCATTCGGGCAACTAGATACAGAGTTTATGCTATAAATGCACAAATTCCTTGTAAAAAAATCTAATATATACACAATAAACTTTATATACTGTATATATTATATACTGCTTTCTATACTTTACAGACCATAACCCATCTGTCAGATTGTCATACTGTGGTGGCTTGCATGTTGCTATGATGCTGGGAGTTATGCCACTAGTGTTTCATAATCAGCAGGGTCACCCATGGTGGACAGGTTTCAGCATAGCTTCTAGTCTAAGACAGACTAGGAAGAAAGGCTTGGTGATGTGCCTCTGAAAATTAGTTGGTAAAATCCCTATGGATCACAATAGAGTATTGCCCAATATAGTGCTGGAAGATGAGCCCCCTAGGTGAAAAGTACTCAGAATACACAGCGGCTGAAACAATGGACTAAAGCGTACCAATAATTATGAAAATGGTGCAGGACCAGGCAACGTTTCATACTGTTCAACATAGGGTCACCATGAGTCACAGGTGACTGAGACCAACCAACAACAAAATACATTATAGAAGGGTGTAGTGTATTTCGTTTTTGCTTTATTTAAAAAGGGAGAAGAAATTAAAAGGAAAGAAAAACAAGAATCTCTATTTGGTCAAAACTATTACATGTACATTAGGTCTTACATAAAATGTGATAATGCAAATTGTTCTTGTTTTGTAGAAGTAGTTTCCTGTTGATTATGTTCTATTATAGAACTATTACAAGACCATTATTTTAAAATTATGAAGTTTCTGGTGATATCTTAATAAAATTGTAGAACTTTTAGAATTGTGTGGCTAAATTAACATTAATTCTATTCTACATTTTCCAAGATGTACTAATCTCATGAGATTTTCAATGGGAAAATATTTTGCATGATCAAATCCATTGGAATATGCTGCATTGTAAATATGCTTTCCTGGAGATCCATAATACATATTATCGAGTAAATACTTACTGAGAGCTACCGAGTGTCATTATCTCATTTAATCCTCCTTGTGGTTCTACAATGTGGGCACTATCATTAACCCTACTGGCAAATGAGGAAACTGAGGCTTACAGGGTTGGTAAGTCACAATATTTATATTAATAAATTGACACTCTAACTTCAGAGTACAATCTTTTAAGTCTGAAACTATAGTTCCCACAATTCATTAAAAAATAGAATAATATTACATGTTATTAATACATTTATGTTAATTCTACTATATTGATGTTAACCTATTAAAAGCTCTGAAGTTTACTGTTGTAAAGATTCTGTTTAACTTTGCTTAACCTAACGTTTCTAAATCTATTTGACTACAGAATGCTTATTAACTTTAGTGGAAGTAATGTCCTACGGAATACAGTTCTAGAAATGCTGATATAAGCTGTAGTGTGGCTGTAGATGAGGAGCCAGGAAGGAAGTTGCTTCTCAATATTTCTCTGGCCACTGGCTCCAGAATAACTGCCAGTGTCCTCTGCCCAGGCACACCACTCACTGGTTTCCACTTGACGATTTGAATAGGCAGGAATAGGGAAGCACACACCTGGTATCTTTGCAGCCGCAGGTGCACAGAAGCCACTGGAACCCTCTGCATAAATGTGTAATATTTAGTACATCCTACAAAGGGAACAAGCTTAATTCAGTTAAGCCACTAAGGATGAGTGAAAAACAGCATGTTGCTATTATTGTTTAGTCAATTAAATTGTCCTCTGTGGTTGTAGGGACTCTTCCACATTTATTACCGGTGAGATACACGCTCTGGCAGTGTTGATGATTTCATTGCTTCAGATTGTCTTATGTTTAGCACATCGAAAGATTTGAGAACAAACGATGGAAGACACAGTGATAAATTGTTGGACTTTTCTAAAGATTCAGAAGTTCCGGCCAGTGACAGATGGTCTGTCCTTACTCATTGCTTGTCTTCCTGACAAGACTTTTTTTTTTTTTTTCCTTTTTTGCTTGCTTCCCTTAAAGTGAGCTCAGCTTCTTGGGCAGTGGGTTACTTTCATTTTTTTAACTACATCTCTATACGCTGCTGTGGCATCAGCTCTGTATGAACATGCAGCATGCTCCTTTTACATGACTGATGTACAAATGTGTTGGGATAAAAGAGAATTATGAGGTAAGAAGGAGAGAAGAAACCGACTACCAAGGAAAAGCCATAGCTCCGTTCCTCCTGTTATTTTGCTAACCAAACCCGCTTTGGTTATCCCCTTGAATAGTTTTTTTTGTTTTGTTTTTGTTAGTGACTTACTACTTTTTTTTTTTTTTTTTGACAGGCCAAGAATAATGTAATATTTTAGGCAGTGTTTCTTAATCATTACTTTAATAAAATAGGATACTGTTTTAGTACTTTCAAGATCTTACACCCATCTCACAACTTGAACATTTTGCTTACAAAGCATAATTAGTATTCACTACCTTACAAAGAGTTTCTAGGAACCCACGAAATGAGGAAAAACTATAACAATGAGGTACTTGAATAGGAAATAAGTTCCCACTGGGGGAAAGAAAAATTCTTTTGAGTTGCTTAATCCCTTTATTGATGACAGATATATTCACTGCTAAGATAAGGGATATGCTACTTTAGTAAGGAAGGTGAGAAAAAGGAAATAGTTTTCCGTATTTGAGTTCTAATGGAATTGTGGAAATAAATACAAAGATTTAAAAAAAAAATTACTAGGGATCTTACAATAATGTATTTTTTATCATTTTATTGTGGTATATATATATATATAAAAAAAACATTTGCCAACCCTAGGTATTTATCCCAAAGAATTGAAAGTAAGAATGCAAACAGAATCTTCTATACCAGTGTTCACTGCAGCATAGTTCACAATAGCCAAAAGGTGGAAACAACCTAAGCGTCCATCAAGATATGAATGCATAAATAAGATGTGGTATATACAAACAACAAAACATTATTCAACCTTAAAGAGAAATGAAGTGCTGATACATGCTAAAACATGGATGAACCTTAAAAACATTATCCTGAGTGAAATAATTCAGTCACAAAAGGTTATAATCAATTCTTAATCCTTTATTCAGAAGTTATACAATCCTTCAAGTTAGTGTTGCAACTAGCTTAATACAGAATTGTTGTTCTTGCTACTGATACCAATCCCATGTGTGCAGAGTAGAACTGCCCCATTCTCAACACTGACCTTTCAGAAGCAGATCACCAGGCCTGCCTCATGTGGTGCCTCCGGGTGGGTTTGCACAGCTAACCTGTCGGTTAATAGTCGAGCGCTTAACCGTTTGTGCTACCCAGGACTGCATTAAGTGTGTCAAGTGGAAAGAGATTAATACAGTAAAACCTGTGAAAGCCAGAACCTTCGTGAGGCAGAAACCTATCAGAGAAGGAAAACTAAAATATCTTCCACTAAAAGGAGAGAGAAAAGTGGTAAGACTGCACCCTGTCAAAGGTGGAAAACTTGCAAGACCTGGAAAAACAAGGCAGTCCCGTTGAGTTCTGGCTCTCACAGGTTTTACTGTATTAAATATAAAATCTATAAATGAATTGTTTTGAGACTTATAATAATGAGTTGGCTTTTGTTATCTATACAAACCATATCAAAATTTTTTTAGGTAAATATATCTCTGAAGAACGTTCACTGTATATTAACTCAGCTTGATAATATGTGAGAAGCGTGAACATTATTAGCTTTTCATCTTTTCTTTTAACTCATGAATTTTAAGCTCTCTAGTTTTATGTATATATGTGTATAGATAGATACACAGATACATAGATTTAGAATATGTCATTTAAGCGGAAGACTCAAAGCCTACTGGGTTTTCAAGGTTTATGTTATTGAACTACTTGCCACATTTTTTTTTTTTTTTTTTTTGCTCTTTATTAAAAGTTCAGTCTACATTATCACTTACCCTTTTAATTAGTGGCTTTCTCAGATAGCTCACTGTGAGTAACATTCAATTACAAAAGCTCAGAGAACTCATGCCAGCTCATAGGTTATGCATGAAGATGTTAACCTAAACAAACAAACAAACAAACTCATTGCCCTCAAGTCGATTGCCACTCATTGACCTAAGAAAATCACATTCCTTTTTTAGTAGACGGTTTCATAGAAAATAAATGGAAATGTTAACTTTCTGTGTATAACACTGCAGTAAAAAGTCTTTAAAGCTTCTTTATAACATGGTGCCACAGGAATACATAAATTTTAGTTGTGTATACAATGGTATATTATTAAAAAGATGAAACCTAACTATCTTTTAATTCTTAAGTAACTTTCTAGTATAATTTGTTTTCCTTCTCCCTCCCCCCAATGAAAGTGCTAATAAAAGAAAATCCTAAATATTCAATATTTATGAAAAGGCCAACAACTATTTCCGGGGTTTGAAATCATACCTTTATAAAGTCACTGTATTAAAAATTACTCTGATAAGTATGTTTATTAAAATGTATTAAGGTTACAAAAAGGTATATAAACCAACTGTTGTTGAGTTGATTCTGACTCATAGCGACCTTATAGGATGGAGTAGAACTGCCCCATACCGTTTCCAAGGAATTGCAAATGGATTCAAACCGTCAACCTTTGGGTTAGCAGCTGAGCTCTGAACCAGTGCACCATCAGTTCGCCACAAAAAGGTGTACAGCTGAGATTAATAAAAATGCATTGCATTAGATAAGATAGGCTAAATTGTTCTAAAAAGTTAAGACTGAAAATGTATTGTCTCAACACAAGAGAGGTTTATTTCAGGGTCAGTACTGCGCACATCAGGCATTTAGGGGAAACAGGTCTGCTCCATGCATTCAAGCTATGTGACTTCCAAAGCCCCTCTGGCCATGGCATCACTACCCAGTGAGTTGGAATGGATATGGAGCAGGGACCAGCACATGGGAGGTTTTATGGGTCAGGTTGGAAGTGGCATACATCACTTCGGCTGGAAATCTTTTGGACGGACCTTGCAATCCCATCCTGCAATGGAGGATGGCAAAAGTAGTCTAGTTAAGTGTCCAGGTAGAAGGGGAGAATGAATTTTGGACTTTAGCCAGCAGTTGCCACCACCTGAATCCTTCATTTTTCAACTCTCTTGTTATCCAACACTTCACATTCACAACAGTAGTAAAAAATGTACTGTTTTGTGCATTAACTCTGTACAACTGGCAGTAATGAACACTGAAGTTTGAGGCAAGAGTAATGCAGGCTGCAGTGGTGCCATGGGGTTGGTGTCACACAGTGAGGTAACTCATGGTGTCACCACCACCCCCATGTACCTCCTCCCCTACCAGTTTCAGCCTGCAAGAGGGAAGCACCCTGGGCTCCTGGGACTCACGTCCTGGTGGATGCAGGTGCCCAGCTTCCAGAGGCTCCCGGCTGCTCCTGGCTCCAGGTGGTGGAGAGCAGCAGGAGTGAGCCAGTAGGGCTGGAGGCCCGTCTGGGAGTGGTGCCACTGCACAAGAAACAGCACCCAGGCCTCCGCTCAGCTCTCCCATGCAGACCTGCCCTGGGCCTGCAGCTGCTGCACTTGGGTCCTTCCAGTGCAGCCCACGTACCCAGCTCCTGGCCCTCCTTTCCACTTAGCTCCTGACCAGGTCCAACAGAGAACAGAGGCAGGAGATGAGGGAGTAGAAGGAAGGAGGGAGTCCCAGCAGGGGAAGAGTTGGGAGCAAGGGGAAAGAATGAGGGGAACACGCGTGAAAAAGAAGGAGGGGATTGGAGGGCACCTGCAGTGGAGGGTGCATCACTTGCGGAAGAGCAGGAGGTGATGCCCTTCCTTCATACCCAGGGCCTGATCATCCTCCATTTTTGCATAACAAGGATTTTTGCATAGCAACCTGATCTTTGGAACTTAACCAAGTCAATAAGTGAGGAGTGGGTGTAATCTAGTTTTTCTGAATAAGTCCCTGGGTGGTGCAATCAATTAAGTCATCTTTTACTAACTGAACGTTTGATGGCTAAAGGCCACCCAGCGGTTCCTTGGATAAAAGGCTTGGCAATCTGCTTCTGAAAGGGCATAGCCTTGAAAATCCTATGGAATGCAGATCTATTCTACTCATGCAGGGTTGGCATGAAACAGAATCAACTCAAGGGCAAACAGGTTTTTTTCTGATAAACTTCGCATCCACTCTTTTTTTTTTAAATAATTTTTATCGTGCTTTAAGTGAAAGTTTACAAATCAAGTCAGTCTCTCACATATAAACTTATAAACACCTTAGTACATACTCCCATTTACTCTGCCCCTAATGAGTCAGCCCGCTTCCTCCTTCCAGTCTCTCCTTTCATGACCATTTTGCCATTTCTAACCCCCTCTACCCTCCCATCTCCCCTCCAGACAAGAGATGCCAACACAGTCACAAGTGTCCACCTGATACAAGAAGCTCACTCCTCATCATCATCTCTCTCCAAACTATTGTCCAGTCCATTCCATGTCTGATGAGTTGTCTTTGGGAATGGTTCCTGTCCTGGACCAACAGAAGGTTTGGGGACCATGACCGCTGGGATTCTTCTAGTCTCAGTCAGACCATTAAGTCTGGTCTTTTTATGAGAATTTGGGGTCTGCATCCCACTGTTCTCCTGCTCCCTCAGGGGTTCTCTGTTGTGCTCCCTGTCAGGGCAGTCATCGGTTGTGGCCAGCCACCATCTAGTTATTCTGGTCTCAGGATAATGTAAGTCTCTAGTTCATGTGGCCCTTTCTGTCTCTCGGGCTCATAATTATCTTGCGACCTTGGTGTTCTTCTTTCTCCTTTGATCCAGGTGGGTTGAGACCAATTGATGCATCTTAGATGGCCACTTGTTAGCATTTAAGACCCCAGACGCCACACTTCCAAGTGGGATGCAGAATGTTGTCTTAATAGAACTTATTTTGCCAATTGACTTAGAAATCCGCTGAAGCCGTAGTCCCCAAACCCCTGCCCTTGCTCCGATGACCTTTGAAGCATTCAGTTTATCCAAGAGACTTCTTTCCTTTTGGTCCAGTCCAGTTGAGCTGACCTTCCCTGTATTGAGTATTGTCCTTCCCTTCACCTAAAGTAGTTCTTATCTACTAACTAATCAGTAAATAACCCTCTCCCACCCTCCCTCCCTCACCCCTCTCGTAACCACAAAGGAATGTGTTCTTCTCAGTTTAAACTATTTCTTAAGATCTTATAATAATGGTCTTATACAATATTTGTCCTTTTGCATCTGGCTAATTTCACTCAGCATAATGCCTTCCAGGTTCCTCCATGTTATGAAATGTTTCACAGATTCATCACTGTTCTTTATCGATGCGTAGTATTCCATTGTGTGAATATACCATAATTTATTTATCCATTCATCCGTTGATGGACACCTTGGTTGCTTCCAGCTTTTTGCTATTGTAAACAGAGCTGCAATAAACATGGGTGTGCATACATCTGTTCGTGTAAAGGCTCTTATATCTCTAGGATGTATTCCGAGGAGTGGTATTTCTGGGTTGTATGGTAGTTCTATTTCTAACTTTTTAAGGAAACGCAAGATAGATTTCCAAAGTGATTGTACCATTTTACATTCCCACCAGCAGTGTATGAGAGTTCCAATCTCTCCGCAGCCTCTCCAACATTTATTATTTTGTATTTTTTGGATTAATGCCAGCCTTGTTGGAGTGAGATGGAATCTCATCGTAGTTTTAATTTGCATTTCTCTAATGGCTAATGATCAAGAGCATCTTCTCATGTGTCTGTTAGCCACCTGAATATCTTCTTTAGTGAAGTGCGTGTTCATATCCTTTGCCCAATTTTTAATTTGGTTGTTTGTCTTTTTGTGGTTGAGTTTTGACAGAATCATATAGATTTTAGAGATCAGGCGCTGGTCGGAGATGTCATAGCTGAAAATTCTTTCCCAATCTGTAGGTGGTCTTTTACTCTTTTGGTGAAGTCTTTAGATGAGCATAGGTGTTTGACTTTTAGGAGCTCCCAGTTATCTGGTTTCTCTTCATCATTTTTAGTAATGTTTTGTATTCTGTTTATGCCTTGTATTAGGGCTCCTAATGTTGTCCCTATTTTTTCTTCCCTGATCTTTATCATTTTAGTCTTTATGTGTAGGTCTTTGACCCACTTGGAGTTAGTTTTTGTGCATGGTGTGAGGTATGGGTCCTGTTTCATTTTTTTGCAAATGGATATCCAGTTATGCCAGCACCATTTGTTAAAAAGACTATCTTTTCCCCAAGTAACTGACACTGGGCCTTTGTCAAACATCAGCTGCTCATATGTGGATGGATTTATATCTGGGTTCTCAATTCTGTTCCATTGGTCTATGTGCCTGTTGTTGTACCAGTACCAGGCTGTTTTGACTACTGTGGCTGTATGATAGGTTCTAAAATCAGGTAGAGTGAGGCCTCCCACTTTCTTCCTCTTTTTCAGTAATGCTTTATTTATTTATTTATTTATTTTTACTTATCCAGGGCTTCTTTCCCTTCCATATGAAGTTGGTGATTTGTTTCTCCATCACATTAAAAAATGTCGTTGGAATTTGGATCAGAAGTGCCTTGTATATATAGATGGCTTTTGGTAGAATAGACATTTTTACCATGTTAAGTCTTCCTATCCATGAGCAAGGTATGTTTTTCCACTTAAGTAGGTCCTGTTTAGTTTCTTGCACTAGTACTTTGTAGTTTTCTTTGTATAGGTCTTTTATATCTTTGGTAAGATTTATTCCTAAGTATTTTGTCTTCTTGGGGGCCACTGTGAATGGTATTGATTTGGTGATTTCCTCTTCGATGTTCTTTTTGTTGATGTAGAGGAATCCAAGTGATTTTTGTATGTTTATCTTGTAACCTGAAACTCTGCCAAACTCTTCTATTAGTTTCAGTAGTTTTCTAGAGGATTCCTTAAGGTTTTCTGTGTATAAGATCATGTCATCTGCAAATAGAGATAATTCTACTTCTTCCTTGCCAATCCGATTGCCCTTTATTTGTTTGTCTAGCCTAATTTCTCTGGCTAGGACCTCTAGCACAATGTTGAATAAGAGCGGTGATAAAGGGCATCCTTGTCTGGTTCCCGTTCTCAAGGGAAATGCTTTCAGGCTCTCTCCATTTAGAATGATGTTGGCTGTTGGCTTTGTATGGATGCCCTTCATTATGTTGAGGAATTTGCCTTCAATTCCTATTTTGGTAAGAGTTTTTATCATGAATGGGTGTTGGACTTTGTCAAATGCCTTTTCTGCATTAATTGATAAGATCATGTGGTTTTTGTCTTTTGTTTTATTTATATGGTGGATTACATTAATGGTTTTTCTAATATTAAACCAGCCTTGCATACCTGGTATAAATCCCACTTGGTCGTGGTGGATTATTTTTTTTGATATGTTGTTGAATTCTATTGGCTAGAATTTTGTTGAGGATTTTTGCATCTATGTTCATGAGGGATATAGGTCTGTAATTTTCTTTTTTTGTGGTGTCTTTACCTGGTTTTGGTATCAAGGATATGCTGGCTTTATAGAATGATTTAGGTAGTATTCCATCATTTTCTATGCTTTGAAATACCTTTAGTAGTAGTGGTGTTGACTCTTCTCTGAAAGTTTAGTAGAACTCTGCAGTGAAGCCATCCGGGGCAGGGAGTTTTTTGTTGGGAGTCTTTTGATTACCTTTTCAATCTCTTTTTTTTTGTTATGGGTCTATTTAGTTGTTCTACTTCTGATTGTGTTAGTTTAGGTAGTTAGTGTTTTTCTAGGAATTCATCCATTTCTTCTAGGTTTGCAAATTTGTTAGAGTACAATTTTTCGTAATAATCTGATATGATTCTTTTAATTTCAGTTGGGTCTGTTGTGATATGGCCCATCTCATTTCTTATTCGGGTTATTTGTTTCCTTTCCTGTATTCCTTTAGTCAGTCTGGCCAATGGTTTATCAATTTTGTTAATTTTTTCAAAGAACCAGCTTTTGGCTTTGTTAATTCTTTCAATTGTTTTTCTGTCCTCTAATTCATTTAGTTCAGCTCTAATTTTTATTAGTTGTTTTCTTCTGGTGCCTGATGGATTCTTTTGTTGCTCGCTTTCTATTTGTTCAAATTGTAGGGAAATTTCTCTGGTTTTGGCTCTTTTTTCTTTATGTATGTGTACATTTATTGATATAAATTGACCTCTGAGCACTTCTTTTGCTGTGTCCCAGAGGTTTTGATAGGAAGTGTTTCATTCTCGTTGCATTCTATGAATTTCTTTATTCCCTCCTCAATGTCTTCTATAACCCAGTCTTTTTTGAGCAGGGTATTGTTCGGTTTCCAAGTATTTGATTTCTTTTCCCTGATTTTTCTGTTATTGATTTCCACTTTTATGGCCTTGTGGTCTGAGAAGATGCTTTGTAATATTTCAGTGTTTTGGATTCTGCAAAGGTTTGTTTTATGACCTAATATGTGGTCTATTCTAGAGAATGTTCCATGTGCACTAGAAAAAAAGTATGCTTTGCAGCTGTTGGGTGGAGTGTTCTGTATAAGTCTATGAGGTCAAGTTGGTTGATTGTAGCAATTAGGTCTTCTGTGTCTCTATTGAGCTTCTTACTGGAAGTCCTATCCTTCTCCGAAAGTGGTGTGTTGAAGTCTCCTACTATAATTGTTGAGGTGTCTATCTCACTTTTCAGTTCTGTTAAAGTTTGTTTTATGTATCTTGCAGCCCTGTCATTGGGTGCATAAATATTTAATATGGTTATATCTTCCTGGTAAATTGTCTCTTTAATCATCGTGCAGTGTCCTTCTTCATCCTTTGTGGTGGATTTAACTTTAAAGTCTAATTTGTCTGAAATTAATATTGCCACTCCTGCTCTTTTTTGATTGTTGTTTGGTTGATATATTTTTTTCCATCCTTTGAGTTTTAGTTTGTTTGTTTCTCTAAGTCTAAAGTGTGTCTCTTGTAGGCAGCATGTAGATGGATCATGTTTATTTATCCAGTCTCAGACTCTCTGTCTCTTTATTGGTGCATTTAGTCCATTTACATTCAGCATAATTATAGATAAGTATGTGTTTAGTGCTGTCATTTTGATGCCTTTTTGTGTGTGTTGTTGACAATTTCACTTTTCCGCGTGCTTTTTTGTGCCGAGACGTTTTTCTTTGTAAATCATGTGTTCCTCATTTTCATAATAGTTGAATTTATGTTTGCTGAGTCCTTATGTTTTTCTTGGTTTTTATTTTGAATTATGGAATTGTAAGACCTCTTTGTGGTTACCTTAATATTTACCCCTATTTTTCTAAGTAAAAACCTAACTTGTGTCGTCCTATATCACCTTGTTTTCCTCTCCATGTGGAAGATCTATGCCTCCTGTATTTAGTCCCTCTTTTTGATTATTGTGATCTCTCACATAATGACTTCAATGATTCCCTTTTTTGAGCATTTTTTTCTTTTTAAAATTAATCTTAATTTGTTTTTGTGATTTCCCTATTTGAGTTGATACCAGGAAAAGAACAGAAAAAGCTGTTGCTGTTAGGGGATCCCAACACATAGTGACCCTGTAGAACACGTTAGAACTGCCCCATAGGGTTTCCAAGGAGCAGCTGGTAGGTTTGAACGGCTGACATTTTGGTTAGCAGCTGAGCTCTTAATCACTGAGCTATCAGGGCACCCACGTGTTCTTAGGGTAGACTTTTTTTTTTTTTTTGTCCATTTAGTAAGCTGAATTTGAAGGAATCTTGGGGGTGAATTATTTCAGAACAATTAGTCTCATAAAAACCCAATAGGAGACCTGAGAGCCTTATAGAAGCTCCAACAGATCCTTTTTTTGAAGCACACATGGAGACATATGGGTGGATGAGTTTCTCCTTACTCATACAGATGGTTCGAATATTTCTGGTGCCCACTTACAGTGGAGAGCTCCTAGTTTAGAATGGGAGGATAGTTTATGTACTTGTCTGCTAATAATGTTTTGCTTGTTTCAAATTCATACTGTTAAAATGCCTTGTATTTTAACACTCAGGAATAAAATCAAGGATAAGAGTGAGACCTGCTGACCCTAAGCAAAAAAAGATGGTGTATTGAGCAGAATCATGGCCTTAGACAAGATATTTGCTTTTCTTGTTTGCTAAACTGATCCCAGTTCTTTGATACCAGTACATATTTTTGCCTGAAAGTGTATTTTTAGGAGAGGAGTGTGATGGATAAATAAGCTTTATGCTGTAAACAAATTGTGGTTGTTAGGTGCCTTCAAATCAGTTCAGTCTGACTCATAGCAACCCTATGTACTATATGTACAAAAGAACAAAACACTTCCCCAGTCTTGTGCCAGCCTTAAAACCCTTGCTATGTTTGAGCTCATTGTTGCAGCCACTGTGTCAATCCATCTCATCGAGGGTCTTCCTCCTTTTCCGTCACCATCTACCAAGCATGATGTCCTTTACTAGGGACTGGTCACTCCTGATAACATGGGCAAAGTATGTGAAACAAAGTCTCACTGTCCTTGCTTCTGTGGAGCATTCTGGTTGTACTTCTTCCTACACAAATTTGGTTGTTCCTCTGGCAGTCCATGTTCAATATTCCTCGACTACACCATGTTATTGTAACTCTTACTTTCTACTTTGTTGATACATGTTGCACAAAACAAAAACTTCTCACTTACATTTTATAGGTAATGCTGAATTCTCATAGTGTGAGCCTAAATTTTACTTCATCTGGTCATGTGGTACAGATTATCTAAACTGGGTGGATTTAAGCCAAACTGAGTCACCTTTTTATTGCTAGCATTGCTTCAGAAGTACTTCTAATCTTTACTGTCTATATATATTGGTTTTTACTTCTCTTCCCTCTGAATTCCTCTTATTTCCATATATTAGTTGTGTTTTTTTTTATCTCAAATACAAAATATTTCTCTCCATTTGCTGCAGATATCTAGACTTTGCTTATATCCAAGTCTCTGACTTGTATTCCTTATATGCTATGGAAGGGTTTCCATTCCTTACTGGTATAATGTATTTTTATCTAAATTTGAAAACTGGCAAGTGTCACGTTTTCTATGTTAAGTTTCACCAATAAGTTGACCATTTGTGTATTTTGAAAAAATGACGTAATTATGTAACTTAAATGTAAATAACATATCCTCAGTCCTATGATAACTTACAATCTACACACCTCAGTAAGGTCACAGGGACCAGCTGGACATATGTTCAAATAGTGTGAATGTTACACCAAAATTAAAAACAAGAATAACAGATATCCTGCAAATGATTGTATATTTTGACAGAGCATTGGTTCACATAACAAATATATATTTTTCAATTGTATTTCCTGTTATTCAATATATTTTTCAGTAGGCATTTCTCAGTAGAACAAAGAATATACACCAAAATGCAGTTGAGTTTCTATAATAATTCCTTGCTAGTTAATAGAAAGCATCTTCATTTGAAACCCAATCTTTGGGTATTATTGCTGAAAGTAACAGAATAATCTCTTATAAAACATTCTCAACAGTGTATGCCCATAGCATGAATTATAAGAACATATTTTAGAATATGTATGATTTAATTTGATAGAATGGAAATCCTTATACAAAAGCTACTCTCCTCACACAGAAATGTGCATGCACACACACACACACACACAGAAGGGGCTTAAATATTTAGGCTAAACCAGGAATCATATAGAATAAATTTAATTAGCTAAGATTCTTTATGCATACACTGTTTACTTTTCCTTTTGCATATTTAAAAAATTTCTTTTCATCTTTTTACCAGTCTAAATCCCCCAAACCAAACACATTGCCATCGAATCGATTCCGACTCATAGCAACCCTATAGGACAGAGAAGAACTGCCTCATAGGGTTTCCAAGGCAGCTGGTAGATCCAAAGTGCCCACTTTTTGATTAGCAGCTAAGCTCTTAACCACTGTGCCAAAGCTACTGAAATTACCTGCCCATGCCTCAATGCTAATATAATGTTAATTTCTTTTAGTCTTTACATGCAGATGATTTTAGAATTGGGCTTCCTTAGAACACACATGGCATAATAGCTTGTCAGAACACAGAGCTGTTCACTTTGTCAAAGGAGTAGCAAGAGCTGTTTAAGAGAGTAGCAAGCATATATGTAGGGAAGCAACAGAAGGTAACATCAAGTGAAAGCCTAATTGTGGAGGGATATAGAAGTTTATCAAAATTTATTTGGAATGGGAGATATTACTTGAAATTTAAATCACAATACATTATTATTTATATTATATTATTATTTTTTAGTTGTAACCTATGTTGTTCTAGGCTTTTAATAAAATGTATTTTCAAACTTAATTAGCAAGTCAAATTAAAACACAATTGCTGCTAAGGCATATCGGTAATGATTTTCTGTCTTCAACTGAATAACAGGACTTTCTAACATGCAACACAGTGGTTAAGAGCTCAGCTGCTAGCCAAAGTGTGGGCAGTTCGGATCCACTTGTCGCTCCTTGGAAACTCTATGGGACGGTTCTACTTTGCCCCATAGGGTCGCTATGAGTAGGAATCAATTTGATGGTGATGGATTTGGTTTTGTTTCTGTTTCTAACATATGATTCATTTTTGCTGTTTGTAAAGTATACCCATTTGATTTGGTTTCTTTTTTATGATGAATGTTGACTGATGACTGGTTTGTTTTCTATTCTAGGTTGTGGAGACTAATTTGGTTGCTTTTGACTGTCACTGGATCATTATAAATGAGGTAAAACCAATTAAATATTGTCATCTATGAGTCTTGTTTTCATAAATGTATTGACATCATTTCCTATGGCCTTGAATTTCCAAGAGGGAACAGAATATGAAGTAAACTTTCATCCTCTGAGTAGATGCTGTTAAACTAAAATAGAATGAAGATTTAAATATATATATACACATATGTAAAGGGCTTTGTACTAATAAAATAGATGGAAGAAGTCTTCCCCACTGAGTGTCTTTTAGCCTTTTCCTTTGGTTTACACTGCCTGCTTGGGGAGATCATCTTTATAGAAAGTACAATTCTTCTTTATAAGTACAGTGAATTTTTCCCAATGGATTCCTCATGTTCCATTTATATTTTGATGTTATCTCTAGACTTTTATTCCCACACCCTTACAGGAGATCAGATTAAATAGTTTAGAGTATGAATATGAATAAACAGATTTCTTTCCTTTTCGTAAAGAAATACAACTGCTTTAAAATACATTGACTTGTCACATTCCTTGTGAGTTTTTTGTTTTGTGAAGACAATACATGAAATTAAAAAGACCTTATAACACGAGACACCTGTGAAATAAATTATCCATTGTCGTCATTGTTTTTGTGTGCCATCGAGTCAATTCCGACTCTCAGTGACCCCATGTGACAGAGTAGAACTGCCCCATAGGGTTTTCTTGGCTGTAATATTTATGGAAGCAGATTAACAGATCTTTCTCCTGCAAGTGGCTGGTGGGTTTGAACTGCTGACCTTTTGGTTAGCAGCCAAGTGCTTAACCGTTGAGCCACCAGGGCTCCTTATAGTTATTTCATTAATGCCTGCCAGTCAGATTCAGAAAGAATAATGGGCAGATCAGTCATATACAGAGAATATGATCGCTTGGATTTGTCTTGAACAAACCCTAGTATTCAATCATATCTATTATTTATGTATAAAGAAATATTTATCTATAGATACTAAATGTGGAATTATAGAATAACCGGTTTTAGTTCAGGGACGAAATAGCATTTTGGCCAAGAATTTTGCAACCAGCAGGATGGGTTAAATCTTGGCTATATAATGTTAGGCATGTGACCGTGGATATATAACATAATCTCTCTGTACCATTTGTCTCATTTGTACAACAAGCATAATGAGATCTAATTTGCAAGTTCATAATAAAAATTAAATGACATATTATCTAAAATTCTTAGCAGAATGCCTGGCATATGACACTCATTAGATTCCATTCCAATAATGGTCATAGCACGTGAAAGTTCACAGACCACTTTCACACACATTATTTCATTGCATACTACTGGAAATAATAAATTATTTCTCCCGAGGTACTGAGGGAATGAGGTCCATCAAGGGTAGATGATTTGCCTCTTTTTACACAGAAAAGCAGTTTCAAGTTATTTCACCTACAAGCTTCACTGATGGGTTTGTTCTCTTTAGCTCAGCATAAAGACACTGGAAACATCTTGTAAATCTGTTTTTGGTCAGCCAGACTTTAGATCTGTATGATTTGTCACTGTGTTCTTCATGATAGGTTAAGATGTGTTTTGCCGAGATCCCCAAAGGAAATGTGTATGTGTGGAATCTGCTTTTCAGTGAAGTTCTAATACCTGCCAATTTTCTAATACCTATTAATTTTGTACCTGTAAGGACTATACTGCTCAAATATCAGGACCAAAGAAAAGCTAAAAAGGAAGGAAATTTAGCAAACCTTCATGACATCTTTTTAAATTAGATATTCTCATTTCTATTTTTTCTGCAAAGATAGTATGAGTCAAAGAAATTAAATACTTTTTCCAATGTTTCCAAAATTTTCAATTAGCCCATTAATGTTTGTCTTCAATTTAATTATTTTCTAGATTACTTTTTTGAAATAGAGAAGCCTCCTAATCCTTTATCTTGACTCAACTTCTGATAGGGAATAGACCACACAGATGTCCTGATGTGGCACAAGCTGGTCATTTTAGTTGTTCAGATCAATAAAACCCATTGCTGGAAAAGAAAAAAAAAAACATTCCCTCCCTTTTTAGTAACATGGATTAATCAAAACCAATTAACATTTACAGTGAAGAAATGGAAATAGCCATTTCCTTCTGTTCTTTGGCTAGATTGCAGAAGAGCTCCTGAAATTATATATATATATATATACACACACACACGTGTGTGTGTGTGTGTGTGTGTGTGTGTGTGTTCATACCCAATTTAACTCCTAAAATTACATCTAAATCGTACAAGTATGAACCCAGGTAGAAGTACCTAGAACACCAATAATCATTTATCCACTGCTTATGGGTCAATTTTTTCTTTGTGGAAAAAAAAAGAAATCACTGCTTCCTATCATATAGATGTTGTTTGACAAGGCAGATTAACATGTATTTCACTAGTGATGAGTACCACGGAAAGAATAATAGAAGTTTACATTTTACTGTACCTTCCACAAATGTTATGACTCATTTCATTAAATTCATCATTACAATTTATTTTTATAAAATAGTAGGAAGACAGATGCTATCTTTAAATGGATATTTCATAATTCATGCCACTATTTTGCAAAATAAAACACACACGTGCATAAATCAGTCTAACCAGTAAATAACCCAGTAAATGGCCACAATAAGGAAACAATTGGCTTTTCCACTGTAAGCTGTCATAGCTACCTATAACTTCCCCTTTATTGTTACTGAAACCCTTAATGCTTTTTTTTTTTTTTTAATTGACAACCCTTCTTACTAGTCATTTGGCAGATGTGCCATTTCTTTGGGGTGGGTCAACACTGCCTAGCCTCTGAAAATACAGTGTTCACAGCCCACACCATTTACATTGCTTATTTTTATTTAAAACACCTTACAACTCTAAACATGTTTTCTGTACTTTCATCACTAAGGAAAAAAAAAAAAAATCAGCCAGTATATCTGAGTTCAGCACTATTTCTTCACATACTTCCATTTAGCATCTTATTCTTCCTTAATTTTGCCTCAAGAAAACTGTCTTTCACCACCTTTACTTCATCCTTAATATTTACATGCTTGCTCATACAAATTAATAATGGATGACTCTTAACTTACCCTAGTTTGCATAAACAAAGAAATACTAATTTTTCAAATTCGCTAAGGAGCTAATAAACACTAAAAGTACCACACACACACACACATAAAAGACAAAAACAAAAAGCCAACATGCAAATACCCATTTGGATTGAACATGGAGAACATGAATCTGTCTAGTTTGGTTTGTGTAGCTATTATTTTGTTGCTAATTTTACAATGGGTTGCAAACATTTATTTAATCTTATTGCACCAATAGTTTTTTTTTTTTTTTTTTTCAGAAAGGGACTATAAATCAAAGTTGGCATTGTGCATCATGATACAAATTCGCGTAGAAACTTGAAAACAATGTTTTTTTTTTTTTTTTTATTTATTTGAATTAAGTTTGCCGTAATAATGAGAGGTTGTGCTAGCTCATATGGTGCAATCAATCATACATTAGTACTTGGATATGGTTTTTATTTTCTCCCTGAAGTCAGTGGATCCAGCTCAGAACAGCCTTTCCAGATTAACTGTTGTCATCCCTTCAGGCTCCTGAAGCAGATGGCCTATTACTTTATTTAAATTTGACAAAAGTTAGAGACTCAGATAGGAAGCTTAGAGCTTCAAGAAGCACAATTCTGTACACACTTTTTATTACCCTGATCTTGACCTTTAGGTGTACCAATGTGATTTTATGAAATTCCGTTTAAATAGTTTAAATTGTTATTCTCTGTTGTTAATCACTGCTGAATTAGGGAGGAAGTTTTCGTGTTTGTTTGTAGATTTAAAAAGCCTTTATGTGGCATGGATATTTTTCATTTTTTTCTAGCTTAATGATAAATTAAACTCCTCACTATTAATCTATGAAGCAGTAAGTTGCTGTTCTCATCTTGCCGCTTCATAGCCTACAGTTGATTTTGTTCCATATTTGAACATAATGTTACGTGATTATTTCATATTAATTTTAAACTTTAAGGAAGCATCAAATACTCATCTTTGCTAAAGCATGAAGACTAAACATATAAGAAAAAAAAAAGAATCTCTTCAAACTACACCACATTGTGCCAAAAACCAAACCAAACCCATTGCTGTCCAGTCGATTCCGACTCATAGTGACTCTGGTGGCACAGTTGCTAACCAAAAATGTCGACAGTTCAAATCCACCTAGGCACTCCTTGGAAACCGTGTGGGCCAGTTCTACTCTGTCCTATAGGCCGCTATGAGTGATGACACTACATAGCAGACTGCTTAATTTCATTACTGAAATCTGCTTTATTCAGGATTGTTAATATTTTTAAAGCATTTCAGTGTCTAGAATTAAAATTTCAGATGTTTATCTTCAGAAGATGGTTTGGGGAAACCTTGCCATTCATTCTTTATTATTAGTTTTTAATTTATCCACTGACTCTCGAATACCTAATATGAGCGAGGAACTTTATTAGATACCAAGAGATAGAAGAGGAGTCCCTTCTCTGAAATAGCCTGTCTATATAGTGTAGATTGGCATCTGATCTAATGGATTTGAGAGTATTTCCTTCCCCAGAATCCTATTAATCTAAGGCTAAAGCTAATATACTACAAGGATTCAAGAGCGATTCAATTCTCCTAAAAGTTTTGTTCTGGGAAGTGGCTATTTCTGGATGGAGTCATATCCTCACTAGATATTTTAGCTTCCTTCTTCCTTCAGTCTTGCAAAGTTCAGGATTCACCCTATATTAAGCTATCAAAGAACAGTGAGTGCAAATATTTTTTTTAAGATACTGATTTAATTCTTAATTTTTTTATCATCCATGTAAATTATTTTTTGGAAAAAAGACTATACTTTGTTCCTAAAGGAGTAAAATGGAAAAAAGTTTAGTACACTGAAATATATTTGTTCATTTTTTCATTGCAATATTAATTTTTATTTCGTAAATATATTTAGTCAAACAAGGGCTACAAAAGAGAAATAATATTATGATTTGGGTTCTTTAAATTATTTAAAATTCAGAAATTTTTTATATGTCTGTATATAGATTAGTGTATTTGGTTGTGGGTAGTAGTGGAATTGAGTGCTTGTTAGGCAAACTAGTCCTCATACTTATTAAAAAAAAAGTCTAACAGTTAAAGTATTATTTTTAAAAATTCAGGGTGTTATGACAATATAGGTCCCAGCAGATTACATGATAGTTTCATACCTTAATACAGAAGTCTGTTTATTGATATTTCTCATTTAAAAAGATCTCTTTGTAGATTAAGTATTCACTCACTTTCAGTGCTTATATAACATAGCATCTGCTGCTCTTGAAATGCACCTTTTGAAACACAAAGGTAAAGTTCACTAAATATAAAATCGCTGCCTAATCAAGTTTTCATATTACTATCAGACTGTGTTTGAGATCAGGTGTCAAAACTAAAATTGCAAGTGAATTTTTTGAGATAGACTGTCTTGTTAGTTTCATTCAGAATGGCAGATTCTTTCCTCCCAGAAAATTACTTTCTCTTCCTTTCCCAAATAATAATAGGCAAAACATATTCAATTGAAATTGACGTTTCTTTAGATGTCCTTTAGTCCCTTCAGCACCTGAGAACTTCAGCTTTTGGAACCTGTCAAAGGAAACCATCCCTGTGTGGGGGTTTGAAAACAATCCTTTTAAGAGCATTGGCTCCTGACTAATAACTTAATCATTCTTTGTAGAATCATCAGTCTGTTAAATGCAGAAATAATATATCTTTATAGTTCTAAATCCTATCATTCATGATATTAATCTAAGTAATTCTTGTAAGAAAATATGAACTTCTTATAAAATTACTTCAGAGAATATCTCTTTTGATGATACTTACAAATCGAATGTATGAGTTTTATGAGCAAAGAGCTGATAGTTGCCTTTATATAAAAAAAATCATAAAGGAGAATAACACCTGATTCAGTGTCAGTTTTAGCAAAAAATGAAATAATAGGTAAAATATTTAGTAGTTTGCCTAACATATAAAAAAAGATAAAAACTAACTAGTATAAAAACGAATGTGCTAACTTGTTTATCATGGGTAAGGTAGATAGAGGTGGTGCTGTTTGATGAAATTTTGTAAATTTTAGTATTGCTAAAGAAAAAAAAGAACACATGTATAACACAACTTAGTTCATATTGTGAGAAAAGTGGGACAAATTCTCACTGCTTTTTTAAGTGAAATCCCCTATCTGCGCATTATAGAATTAAAAAAAATAATAAATGACATGGAATAGCAGTTTTAATTTTTTTTTTTAAGTATTTTTGGTTATAATTAGAACTTAGAGTGGAGTTGACGGGACCGTGTTTAATTCTGCTTTGCGAGTAGATGACAGAAAATTAAAAAGTAATCTGCATTTTGCCAGATGGAGCTTTGGTGGCCAGTGAAATGACAGACTAAAAGAAAAGGATGACATTTTAAACTGAGAAAAAGCTATTTTTTTTTTTTTTTTACGGTACATTAAGAATTAATCGACCAGAAATTCAAGATATTGCACTGGATACAGCTCACGGCAGGTGTTATTTTATTTTCAGAAAAATCTATATCTCATAAAGATCATAAATAAATGGTGAATTTTAAAGGTATTATAGAGTACCAGGAAGGATAATGTGTGATTAGTAAAGAAAAGAAGAAAATTTACACCTGTAAGTAGTATTTTCTTCTTCATTATTCTGTAGGAATTCTTTGAAACAAAAGTGAGAAATGCTCACTGCAGTCCAAAATTTATCTCGTGCCAAATCTTTTATTTTGGTTGCCATAAGAACCTATTCAAACCAATAATATATTAATTGAAAGGCTTCATTGGTTTAAAATGTTCTAAATGGACACTACTAAGCACAAACTGCTTTAGTAAAGACTGCCTTAAAACCAAATTTTACTCTGATCACTTCTACTCTGACTAATGCCAGTTAGAACAGATGTATGGTGTAAAAATATTATTTCATTTTTATTACTTCTACATCCATGATTGAGCTGAATCTTAATATTTAAATCTGGAGTTGGAAGGTAGGGGGAGAAAGAAGTAGAAATTATATATTTTTTGAGTCTGGCAAACACTCATATGCAAAATAGATTTTTTTAGCATAATGAGTCACCATGTTCCTTCACCTTGGTTCAGACTGCTTTAACCAACAGAATTTTACATCTCTATATTTTTTTATACTACCATAGTACACCCACTCATATATTCATTCAACAGTTCTTGAGCACTGGGCTTAGTCTGTTCTTTACAACAAGTAATGTATGAATTAGCACCAGTAGTTCTAAGAAATAATTAGGAAAAGCCTTAAAAATAATTAGTATGTCCTCTTGTTCTATTTGCTTAATTTAAGATCCTCATTTTTCATTGCTAGGAACAGTATATTTTACTCTTACATTGTAACTACCTTCCTAGGCACTCAGAATACCTTAAAATCCATTGTTGTTGTCGTTAGGTGGCCCTCAAGTCAGTTCCAACTCATAGTGACACTTTATAAAACAGAAGGAAACGCTGGTTGGCTCTATGCTATCCTCACAGTCTCTATGTTTGAGTCCATTGTTGCAGCCACTGTGTCAATCCATTTCATAGAGAGTCTTCCTCTCTTTTGCTGACCCTCTACTTTACCAAGTATGATGTCCTTCTCCAGGGACTGGTCTCTCCTGATAACACGTCCAAAGTATATGAGAAAAAGTCTTACCATCCTTGGTTATGAGGACCATTCAGATTTGGTCCTTTTTCTGGCAGTCCGTGGTATATTCAGCATTCTTCACCAACACCATAATTCAAATGCATCTATTCTTCCATCTTCCCTATTCACTGTCCAGCTTTCACATGCATATGAGGTGAGTGAAAATACCATGGCTTGGGTCAGGCACACCTTAGTCCTCAAAGTCACATCTGCTTTTTAACACTTTAAACGGATCTTTTGCAGTGAATTTGCCAGATGCAATACATCCTTTGGTTTCTTGACTGCTGCTTCCATGGGTGTTGATGGTGGATCTAAGTAAAACGAAATTCTTGACAACTTCAGTCTTTTCTCTGTTTATCAAGATGTTCGTTTTTGGTCTAGTTGTGAGGCTTTTTGTTTTCTTTATGTTGAGGTGTAATCCATACTGAAGGCTGTAATCTTTGATTGTCATCAGTAAGTGATTCAAGCCCTCTTTACTTTCAGCGAGCAAAGTTGTGTCATCTGCATGTCTTAGGTTGTTAATGGGTCTTCCTCCAATCCTGATGTATAGTCCAGCTTCTGTGATTATTTGCTCCGCACACAGAGCGAATATGTATGATGAATAAGACAACACTGACACACATCTTTCCTGATTTTAAACCACATAGCATCCCGTTGTTCTGTTCAAGTGACTGCCTGTTGGTCTATGTACAGGCTCCTCATGAGCACGATGAAGTGTTCTGGAATTCCTATTCTTCGCAATATTATCCAAAATTTATTATGATCCACACAGTCAAATGCCTGTGCATAGACAATAAAGCACAGGTAAACATATTTCTGGTATTCTCTGCTTTCGACCAAGATCCATCTGACTTCAGCAATGATACCCTCTTTCCACATCCTCTTCTGAATCTGGCTTGAGTTTCTGGCGGTTCCTTGTCCATGTACTGCTGCAACTATTTTTTAATTATCTTCAGCAAATTTTTACTTGTGTGTGACATTAATGATATTGTTTAATAGTTTCCGCATCTGTTGAATCACCTTTCTTTTGGAGGGGCACAAATATGGATCTCTTCCAGTCAGTTGGCCAGGTAGCTGTCTTGCAAATTTCATGGCACAGATGAGCGAGTGCTTCCGGCGTTGCATTCATTTGTTGAAATATACTAATTGGTATTTTGTCCATTACTGGAGCCTTGTTTTTTGCCAGTGCCTTCAGTGCAGCTTGGATTTCTTCCATCATACCACAGGTTCTTGATCATGTGCTACCTCCTGAAATAGCTGAAAATTGACTGATTCTTTTTGCTACAGTGACTATGTATTCCATTTTTTTTTTGATGCTCCCTGCATTGTTCAATATTCTGCCCATTGTATCTTTCAATACTGCAACTCATTTATTAATGATTAATACACTATAATAATCAATTTTTTCTGGTCTCTGTCGATGTTTTAATCACACACATACACAACATAATAAACTATAAACTTAATTTTAATAAAAGCATATATGACACAGGTGGCTCTGTTTTGAAATATTTAGACCTTAATGTATATAACTTAAAACACGGGGCAACTACAAATGAATTGATCATTTTAATGATAATGTGTTGTCATTTTCATTTGGATGTATGCTAAGCATAAAAATCAATGCATTACTGTAACAGAATCCTTTAGCATTTCCAGATGACTCAGTAATGAACTTGTGTTTCTGTGACTGTATTAAAACATTTCTAATTCTTTCTTTTTTTTATCTTATAGGAAATAAACGATGTGGACGTACAGGAACTTGTAAGAAGGTCAATTGGAAGATTAACGATTATTCGGCAGACATTTCCAGTCCCACAGAATATAAGTCAGCGATGTTTTCGTGGCAACCATCGAATATCTTCAACGTTGTGTGATCCAAAGGATCCCTTTGCTCAGAATATGGAGGTATGTCCTACATGCTGGGGTTTTTCTTCCAAAATGCTCTCTTGATGAGAATTTGAAGAGAGCTTTTTCGAGCTGCTTTGGATTCAGAATTACGCATGGTGGCATTTATCATTTTCTCCACCAGCAATTTAGTAAGTCTGAGAAAGAGCTATAAGAGTCTGTGTCTTTGAGCCTCTTGACCTCATTATAGAAAAATATCTGGTGCTTTAATAAAAATGTAATAAATAAAGGTCATTACCTTCTAAGCAGGTTGATCTGTAGCATTTCTCGTAGTAAAATTTTTGATTGATTTTCTTTAATGCCAACTCCACCTACATTAATAAGCTAGTAAATTTGTTTGACTTCTCTGGCATAAAAATCACATAGTATTTTGTTCTTTCTTAATTTCTTTAAAATTTTGTCCACAGTATCAAAGCTTCACCAAAAAAAAGAAATAAATAATAATATTTAGAAATGTAAAAATGCTGTATTATTATATAGTCTTACCTTTCTTAAATGGGTTGTAGAAGAAACATTTGTCATTCAGAATCCAACAAAGAATTTGGAAGTAAGTAAATAAAATCTCTGAGCAGCAAAATAGAGAACTTCAAGTTCCTGCAGCTTACTTATAAGAATGCCCTTTAAATACCCACCTAGAGCCTATTTATTTTTCTTAAGAAAGCCTTATCAAATTTTTAAATTATCATTATTTCTCTTTGAACAGGAGGAATCAAGATGTCAATTTCAAGTGAGTGTTTTAAAAGTTAGTCACATGGATAACAGTAGGGAGCCAAAAGGAGCACTCTCTAGCAAGATGAGAGCCAGAAAAAAAAAAATCAATCAAATACAATAGCTCAAATATTCTGTCAGTGTTTCCTGTGAAAGCAACCCTGTGTAGTAAAACAATTCTTAAGGATGTCATTGTAGTATATGTCAAGTATGTTAATTAAAATTTAAACAATAACCCTGAGGTAGCAACAAAGATTAAAATAAAATTGTGGTCAAATTCAGAATCAGGAAACCATATATGTATTCTTTGAAAATGTTTAATATTGAAAATATTTCAGTACTTAGAGAAGTTCAGTTTGAACAGTTTGGAAATATGACCCTAGGCGGACTATTTTTCCCCCAATAATACTAGATAAATAAGGTCGTTTTGTGAAACTTCTTCTTTAGAAAGATAACTGTACAACCTCCCTATGCTAAGTCAGCTCTAGATTTTTTTTTTTTTGATGAATTATCGTTTATCCAACCACTTCCTTATACTTATTAGCATTATAGTGAATACCTTATACTTACCAGGCATCTTCCTCCACCTAGTTCTTCATCCCACTCTCCTCCAACCATGGATGGAAGAAACCAGAAGAATTACTTTTTTTTTTTTTGAGGGTTTATTACATATTAACTGTCCTTTTTAGTGTGATAGAATATTACTAAGTATTTAATATGTGCAAGAAAAGCTGACAGAAATTTTATATTTTAAAGATTCATATAATTAAGTTTTTTTTTTTTTTTTTTATAATTAAGAGTGTCAAGTCAGGTCTCTTGAATCTAAAATGTTCCATTAAAGGCAGAGCTTTTGATACATGGGCTTGTCTTGGTGAAATTTTATCTCATTGAAATTAGAGAAAGCAACAAGATAGAATGCTACTTTAGATTAACTTCTGATCAGCAAGGCAGCATTGTATGACAATTTGGGAGAAAGGAGTTTCCCTAGGAGAAAGTAATCTGCTTAACTTGGAATTTCTAAAAAAACAATTCAAATAATTACAATCACAGACACACTTATGTCTTAGAATTCAGAAATGTACAATAAAACAAATTGAGAGAAAAGTCATGTAAATGACTCAAGTTGGCTCTAAAAATAGAAATCCAACTTATACAATGAAACTAATCAAGAAAAGGAGAGAAGAAGAGGTTACAGTGGGCCTGTGTAAAGACTTCTCTGGACCATTACAGTATATTAATATGAATAGAATGAGATGTAAAATTTAGGAAGAAAAATAACAACAACAAGTTTCACAAGTCTTTAAATTAATGCCTGAGAAACTAAAATCCAGAATTAGCTGATGCTGAGAAATGAATATTGAAGAAAGGCTTTTAGCTAAAAAACAATTTTTAGCAATATATGAAGCAAGAAGGCAGTTAGACATTCACTGCTTGGTGAAACTAACGTTAGTTTGACTCTTAGCGGAGAGATACGTTCAGATATTTTTCTTTCAGTTTCCTCCATCTAAGAAAAATTGTCTTCAATTTGGAAATCTTAGAGTAAAAGTCATTAGAAGAAAAGAAAACCACTGGATTAGAAGGAACAGGGGTTTGGAGATGCTTTCTTGCTTTGAATTGAGACCTGATAAATTATTACTCAAGCAGTAAATAGACCAGCAGATGTGATTACAATATTACAATTGAGAAATATGGGAGACAGAAGAGGATCCAAGTAAAAGAAAATGGCACGTTGTTGTTGTGGTTAGGTGCCATCAAGCTAGTTCCAACTCATAGCAACCCTACAGGACAGCGTAAAACTGCCCCATAGGGTTTCCCAGGGGCAGCTGGTGGATTTGAACTGCTGACCTTTTGGTTAGCAGCCAAGCTCCTAACCACTACACCACCAGGGATCCAAAAGAGACTGGAATAGTGTTCCAATTTCCAAAAAAAAGAGTAGAAAAGATTCTGACAATCAGGTTAGTACACTAAATGTTAATATTTTAATAAATCGTAAGCTATATTATTATTTTTTATATTATTAAATAAATAATTTGAGGAATTTCAAAAGAACACAAAAAGGCTTTCTTAGGAATGAGCACTGTCAGTGGAATCCACTCTCGTAGTCAGCATGCTCCCTGCCTCCCTGCACACTCCTAGCTCAGGCCTCTGAAACCAGTAGGACAGACCTCCCAAAGAGTCACTTTGGGACTGTCTTCTCTAATTTCTGGCCAGCACTGAGGACTGCTGACTGAGGCTGCTATGTGCTAGGAAGCAGGCATCTTGAGAGGAGGCTACACTCACAGCCAACATACTATGGGGAGGGGGAGGGTGGACTCCAATAGTAACAAGGCACACATCCCTGAGGGTCTGTTTGGAGAGTAAAAACTGCTCCCCCACCTGTACAGTGTCAACTGCAAGCCAGCTCTGAATTGCTATAGAAGATTACTGGAGTGGAGTGTGTTCCCATAGTCAGCACTCTGCCTACCTCACTGTGTACCCCATAGCTCAGGCCTCTGAAACCAATGGGAAAAAATTCCCTAGGGGTCAATTTGGGTTAGCTTGCCTCCACTTCTCATTGGTGATGAGGACTACTGATGGAGGCTGGTATGTGCTAGGAAGCAGGCATCTGGAGTGAAGGCTACACTCACAGCCAACAATCTGTGGGGGCAGGGAGGCTATAATAGCAACAAGGCAGACCTGCTAGGGGTGGGCACCTGACCAGAGCATGACACCTCCCTCCCCACCTGGTATCTATTGATTGTCAGGCTTTTACAAATTGCTACAGAAGGCTCATACAGTGTAGCCTGCTCTCATACTCAACACTCTACCTGCCTTCCTATTCACCTCATAGCTCAAGAATCTTAAGCCAACAGGACAGACCTCCCTGAGGGACAGTTTGGATCTTTCTGCTCCTGCATCAGGTCAGTGCTGAAGACTGCTGACAAAGGCTGCTGTATGCCAGGAAGCAGGCATCTTGAGTGGAGGCTGCACTCAAAGCCAACATTCTATGGGATGGGCTCTGATAGCAACAAGGCAGACCTTCCTGGGGGTCCCTTCTGAGCATGACAACCCCTTCCCTATTTGGTAAATGTCAGATGCTGGACTGATACAAACTCCTACAGAAGATTCTCTATGGTGGAGCCAGGAGTAGGGTCATCTGAGTGGGGACTGCCCCTCCTCCCACAGGCTACTGGTGCTCTGAAATCAACAAGATAGATCTTTTGGAGGTCCTTCTGGGGAGTGTCAGTCCCTCCTTCTCCTGAAATGTAGGAAAGTCTGCCTGTACTTCCCCTGAATGCCAGCTCAGATATAAGCAGCCCCCACAGAGCAGGGAAGTGTGCCTCAGGCAAAACCAAAGGGCAGCACTGAGCCCAGAAGGGCTTGCTGGGTGTGGGTTTTCTTACTGAATACATGGTTGCAGAAACAGAAAAAGGAAGTGATTAATAACCAGTGAGGGCTGCATCCCCCAGTGTACAGACTGATTAGTATATGATATTGTGCCTGAGTGGTGATGCCTGCTGGTGGACAGTTTGACCACAGACTGTTCTCAGGTGTGTTTGGGAGACATTGAAAGTTGAAAACCGAGATCTGGAACTTTTGAACCCTAATTAAACCAGGGAGGGAGAAAGAGATATCAAAAAGAGAGAGAGAAAATGATAAGCAAAGGCCAAAGGCTTAGCCCACCCGAGAGTTTTTTTGCTGAACATACTGCAGGCAAAAAAAAAAAAAAAAAAAACAAATACTGGGGAAAACTGACAAAGTTAACACCCTCAAAAATTCCAGCATCCCAAGAGAAACTCTCAAGACATGCAAAGAACAGAGAAACAATGGCTCATCCAAATGAACACGATGAAGGGAGTGAAAGTGTATCTACGGATAACCAAGTAATGAAAAAAAAAAAGGAACAATATATTACAACAATGCTAAACGTTATCAAGGTGTTAAGGGACAAAGACCTCAAAGAAAGAAGGAAAACAGTGCCAGAACAAAATGATGATCTAAAAAAGAGATATTGCAACTGAAAAGGACAACAACTGAAATGAGAAATACAATAGAAGAGCTTAACAATAGATTTAATCAGACAGAAAAAATAATGTTTATAGATTTATTGGATAAGGTAGTTAAAATTACAAAGGCTGACAAGCAACAAGTATGGAGGCTCAAGAAGGCTGAGTACAGTTTAATAGAATTATGAGACAACAACAAGAGACCTAATATATGCATCATGGGAATTCCAGAAGGAGATGAGAGAGAGTAAGGGACAGAAAGAATATTTGAAGAAATAATGACAGGAAATTTCCCCAAATAACAAAGGACATGAATATACAAATCCAAGAAGCCCAATGAACCCCAAGCAGGATAACCCAAAGAGGTCTACACCAAGACACATGATAGTTAAGCTTTCAAAAAGTAAAATTAAAGCGAGAATCCTGAAAGCAGTGAGAGAAGCAGTCACATACAAAGGATCCCTAAAAAAATTAAGTGCTGATTTCTCTTTAGAAACATTGGAGGTCAGTAGATAGTGGAATGAAATATCTAAAGTGACGAAAGAAAAAAAAAAAAAAAACTGTCAACCAAGAATTCTATATCCAGTGAAACCGTCTTCAAGAATGAGGGTGAAATTACAACATTCCCAGACAAACAGAAGCTAAGAGAGTTCATATCTACCAGACCACCCCAACAAAAAGTGCTAATGGGAATTCTGTAGATGGAAGAGAAAAGACACCTGAAAGTAATTCAAAGACATACATAGAAAGAAAGACTCCTAATAAAGGGAATTGTGTAAACAAGCATAAGGGCTAGTAATAAGGTATTCATGCTTGATAATTCTAATTGTTTTGTCTTTCATCTATTTTAATAACAAATGTATGAAAAGTAGGGATGAAATTACGTTACAGGGCACATGAAGTATAAAGACATAATTAGTGATAACAATAACAAAGGAGGGCAGGAGGAATGGTATAGGTATAGAATTTCTGGCAGGTATTGAAGTTAAGTTGGTAGCAACTTACCCTAGGATGTTATAAATACTGGCTGCTAAATGTAGTATTAATGGTAACCACTAAGAAAATATATTTAAAAAAAAATACAAAAAAGGAAAGGAGAAAGAAACCAAAATGGCTCACTACAATAAACCAACAAAACAAAAGGAAAGCAGTAGTAAAGGACAAAGACAAAGAAGACTTAAGACACAAAAACAACAAAATGGCACAGAAGTAAGTCACTTCTTATTGGTAATTACAGTTAATGTAAATGGACTATATGCTCCAATAACAAGGTAGAGAGTGGAAGAATGTATTAAAAGAGAAAATGATTCAACTATATGCTGTTTATAGGAGACACACTTTAGACCCAAGGACACAAATAGGTTGAAAGTTAAAGGATGGAAAAAACATCCCCTGCAAATAATAACAACAACAAAAAAAGAGCTGGGGTGGCAGTATTAATAACAGGCAAAGTAGACTTTAAGACAAAATCTGTCAGAAGAAACAAAGATGGACATTATACAGTGATAAAAGGATCAATTAATCAAGATTTAACAATTATAAATGTATATTCAGTCAACATCGGCGCACCTAACTATATAAAGCAAATACAGATAGAATTGAAAGGAGTACAATAATTAGTTGGGGACTTTAACACATCACTTTCAATATTGGACAGAAATCTAGAAAGAAGATCAGCAAGGAAACAGATGACCTGAATGACACTATAAACCAACTAGACTTAACGGATACATATAGAACATTCCACCCAACAAGAGCACACATACATTCTACTCCAGTGAAATGGATCATTTTCCAGGATAGATCACATTTTAGTTCAAAAGCAAGTCTTGATAAATTTAAAAAGCTTGAAATCATACGGAGTATTTTCTCTAACCACGATGAAGTGAAGCTAGACATCAATAAGAGAAAAAAAAAAAAAAAAAACCTCTGGAAAATACAAAAACATACGGGAATTAAACAACACACTATTAAGCTACCAGTGGGTCAAGGAAGAAATTAAAAGAAATCACAAATTTCCTAGCGTCAAATGAAAATGAAAGCACAACATGCCAAAACATATGGAATGCAGTGAAGGCAATACTCAAAGGGAAACTTACAGTAACAAATGGATACATGAGAAAAGAAGAAAGATCTCAAATCAACAGCCTAACTCAGCAACTCCAGAGACTAGAAGGAGAAGAGCAAACTAAGCCCAAACCTACTAGAAGAAAGGAAGTAATGAAGATCAGAGCAGAAATAAATTCAAAAACAGAAAAACAGTAGAGAGAATCAATAAAACCAGAAGTTGGTTTTTTTAAATCAATAAAATTGACAAACCTTTACCTAGACTGACAAAAAAAAAAGAAGAGAAAAGATGCAAATAACCAAATTAAGAATTGAAAGAGGGAACATTACAACTGACCTGATAGAAATAAAGAGAATTATGACAGAATATTATGAACAACTCTATGGCAACAAACTGGATAACCTAGATGAAACGGACAAATTCTTAGAAGCACACGACCTACCCAAGCGGACACAAGAGGAAATAGAAAGTCTCGACAGACCTATAACAAGTGAATAGATTGAGTCAGTGATTGAAAACCTCCCAACAACAACAACAAAAAAGTCCTGGGCTAGATAGCTTCATTGGGGGATTCTACCAAACATTTAGAGAAGAAATGGCAATGATAGTCTTAAACTCCTCTGAATGACAGAGAAGGAAAGACTGACTACTCTCTAATTCATTCTATGAAGCAAACATAACCCTGATACCAGAACCAGAGAAAAATACCACAAGAAAAGAAAACTGCAGGCCAACATCTCTTAGGACTATAGATTCAAAAGTCCTCAACAAAATATTAGCAAACAGAATCCAACAACATATTAAAAGAGTCATACACTATGACCAACTGGAATTTATTCCAAGAATGCAAGGATGGTTCAACATTAGAAACTCAGACAATGTAATACACCACAATAAGAGAACAAAGGAAAAGAACCATCTCTATGGGTGCAGAAAAAGCATTTGATAAAATCTAACACCCTTTCTTGATGAAAACCCTAAATAAGATTGGTATAGAAGGGGAATTCTTCAGTATGATTCAGGGGATATACAAAGAGCCAACAGCCACTTAATGGAGAAAGACTGAGTGTTTATCCCTTGAAATCGGGAACAAGACAAGGGTGCCCACCCTCACCACTTCTATTCAATATTGTATTAGAAGTAGTAGCTAGAGCAGTAAGACAAGAAAAAGAAATAAAACTTATAGAGAATGGAAAAGAAGAAGTAAAATTATCTCTACTCAGGATGATATGATCCTATATATAGAAAATCCCAAAGAGTTTGTAAGAAAACTTTGAATGCTAATATAGGAATTTAGCACTTTCAGAGTACAATGTCAGAAAACAAAAATCTGTTGAGTTTCTATACATTAGCAATGAGAAATCTGAAAGGAAAATTAGGGAAACAATTCCATTTACAGTAACATCTAAGAGAATAAAACACCTAGGAATAAATCTAACCAGAGATGTGAAAGGCTTATACAATGAAAAAAATAAAACCCTGTTGAAAGATTAAAGGATACTTAAATAAATGGAAAGATGTATTGTGTTATTGGGTGGGAAGATTTAATATTGTTAAAGTGTCAATACTATAGATCTATAGATCCAACACAATCCCAATCAAATTTCCAACAACCTTCTTTACAGAAATGGAAAAAAAAAAAACAAAAAAACCTCTACTGCATTTGAAATGGCAAGAGTCCCTAAATAGCTAAAGCAATGTTGAAAGAAAAGAACAAAGTAGGAAGACTCACACTTACTGAATTCTTCTAAGAAAATGCAGGGGCAACACTTCTGGGCTTAGCTTTTAACGATGGAGTATGTAATAAAATAACAAAAGACAAAATGAACAAATAGGACCTCATAAAAATTAAAAAATTTTATTCATCAAAAGACCTTACCAAAAAAGTGAATATCTTCAGGAATCATATATCGGATCAGAATCTGATAATCCAAAAAAAAAAAAAAACTTTGACTACAAAAAGACAAGTAACTCATTCATAAAATGGGCAAAGGATTTGAATAGATATTTCACCAAAGAGGACATTCAGATGGCCACCAAACATCTGAAAAGGTGTTCAACATCATTAGTCATCAGAGAGAGATACAAATCAAAACCACAGTGAGATACCATTTTACTCCCACTTGGATGGCGAAGATGGGGGAAAAAAAAGAAAATAACAAATGTTTGTGAGGATGTGGGGAAATTGCAACCCTTAGCCATTGCTGGTGGGAATGCAAAATGGTACAGCCATTGTGGCAAACTGTGGCAGTTCCTCAAAAAAACTAAAAATAGAACTACCATATGACTCAGCAATTCCACTCCCAGGTGTATACCCAAAACACTTGAAAGCAGACACTCAAACAGAGATGAGTACACCAATGTTCATTGCAGCACTATTCACAATAGCCAAAAGGTGGAAACAACCTAAATGCCCATCAGCAGATGAATGGGTAAACAAATTGTGGTACATACATACAATGGACTACTACTGAGCCCACAGAAGAAACGAGGTCTCGATATATGCTATAATATGGATAAAGCTGGGAGACATTATGCTGAGTGAAATAAGTCAATCACAAAAGGAAAAATGTTGTATGACCTCACTGATATAAAAAGAGAAGAAAAGGCAACTGTATAGAGGTCAAAGTTTATTAATGGTTACCAGGGTCAAGAGGGAGGAGGAAAGAAGGGGATTCATGATGATGGAAATATTGCATCCATTAGAGGTAGGGTTGCAGAGCAAATTATTGTAATTGATGTCAGTAAATGGTACACTTGTAAAAAGATGAATTGGCAAAATTTGTGTGATAGATATATTTTAAACACCAAAAGAAAAAAAAAAGAGTAGCTGCTGAGTCTGCTTATGTACAATGAAAAATGTCAGTGGATTTGGTTCCTTGGTTTGGAGTTTTAGGGTCATGGTTTCACAGAACGTCCCAGTTAATTTCATGTCCTGCAGTACATACGGCAACCATGAATTTTTTCAGCCTCTGTGGTTTACCACTGTACCACTGAAAGTGCACGCTGCCACAAGGCAGAGACCTAATGACTGTTTGAAATAAAAGGAAGGGACCTGTGCTGCAATTACTGTTTTTTACACAGTATTTTATGAGAGGAATTCAACAAATCATGGATAACATTGAAAAGAATGGGAATTCCAGAACGTTTAATTGGGCTCATGCACAACCTGTACATAGACCAAGAGGAAATCATTTGAACAGAACAAAGGGATACTGCATAGTTTAAAATCAGGAAAGGTATGTGTCAGGGTTGTATCCCTTCACCACACTTATTCAATTTGTGTGCTGAGCAGATAATCCTAGAAGCTGGATTATATGAGGAAGAATGGGGCATCAGGATTGGAGGAAGACTCATTAACAATCTGTGACGTGCAGACTATACAGCCGTGCTTGCTGAAAGTGCAGAGGACTTGAACACTTGCTGATAAAGATCAAAGATTACAGCTTTCTGTATGGATTGCACCTCAATATGAAGAAAATAAAAATCCTCACAACTGGACCTATAAGCAACATCATAATAGAAGGATAAAATATTGAAGTTGTCAAGGATTTCATTTGACTTAGTTCCATAATCAACACCCATGGAAGCAACAGTCAAGAAATCAAATGAGGTATTGCATTGGACAAATGTGCTGCAAAAAACCTCTTTAAGGTGTTAAAAAGCAAAGATGTCACTTTGAGGACTAAAGTGCATCTGATCCAAGTCATGATGTTTTCAGTAACCTCATATGCATGTGAAAGCTGGACAATGAATAAGAAAGACTGAAGAAGAATTGATTCCTTTAAATTATGGTGCTGGCAAAGAATATTGACTATGCCATGGACTGCCAGAAGAAGGAACTAATCTGTCTTGGAAGGAGTATGGCCAGACTATGACTTAGAAGCCAAGATTGTCCAGACTTTGTCTCACGTACTTTGGACATCTTATCAAGAGGGACCAGTCCCTATGTTGCCGGGCAAGGCATCCCAGCCTGGGACTAAGTCCTGCCTAGGTTCTTACCTTCTTCTGACCAAGAATGGTCAGGAGAGGCTCAGAGGTCCCACATGAACAAAGAAAGGTTTATTAGTGACAGAAAGAGGGTAAAAGGCTCTTGAGGGAGAGAGGGAGAGGGGTTTCTACCTACACTAGCCTCCAGTCTCTCATTGAACAAAGAAATTTCCTAGGGCTTATAAAAGTTTTTAGGTGGGAGAAATGCATTATCTTTATTCATTAGATGGGTGGAGATTTCCAGGAGAAGGGGAGGGATTTTGAAAATCAAATGCGTGCGCAGTTAGAATTCAAGATGGATTTCCTCACAGAGGTTGCTGGAACTAAGATGGAGTCTGTCACAAAGGCTGCTGGGATGCTGAACAGGACTTATTCTGGGATGTTGTGCTTGCGTGATGCCTCTGGATCTTGGTTTGAGCCCTGGCGAGGGGTCACTGCTCGTGTTTGTCTCATGTGGAAGGTCATCCATAGGCCTCGTTGAACTTTGCTGTGCACGCTCTACACCTGGTGAGGCCTTGAAGAATAACTCAGGAGGATTATCAGTAATTTATAGCTGGTCAAGCACACAGAGCCTTGAAATGTAGCCCCTTATCTTGTCTAAGCACCTAGTTTGTTAATCACAGCAGTTTTCAGGTGCCAGAAGCAAAAGTTATATGGTGGTCTGCAGTTAGGTTTAAATCTCAAGAATACTGAGTCAGAGGCTATTTAATTCAGCCAGCCTGATCTCTTGCCTCTCTCAACTGGAGAAGAACATCATGCTTGGTAAACTAGAGGGTCAGCAGAAACGAGGAAGACCCTCAATGAGATGGATTGGCATCATGGCTGCAACAACAGGCTCAAGCATAACAATGATTCTGAAGATGGCACAGGACTGGGCAGTGTTTCATACGTAATGTCACTGTAACTCAGAACCGACTCGATGCATCTGACAACAACATTGTATGAAGTATCTGAATTTTTGGTAGGAAAAATAGAAATTTTGAACATTTCTACTTTTTACACAAAAACAAAAAAAAAAAAACCCAGTGCTGTCGAGTCGATTCTGACTCATAGCGACCCTGTAGGACAGAGTAAAACAGATGTACTAAATGACCCTCGTGGAGACTGGGGGGTATAATTAGTGGTACTTCATATGTAAAATTAAACACTTAGGGTAGGTTTGTGGGAGGGGACAAGGAAAAAAAAATACTACCTACCAAAACTTCACACACACTCTATGATTTAGCATGCTTCCATTAATGAAAACACATGGTATTAAGAAAAAAATCAAAGCAGAAAATAATTGGGTCACCAAATAATATGTTTAATGCTTCGGTTCTACCTCCTAGTTTGTTGCATAGTGCCTGGGGTCTTAAAACCTTGCAAGTAGCCATCCAAGGCATGACAATTGGTCGCTATTCACTTCGAGCAACAGCAGAACAAGGAGAGTCAGGAATAAGGGGAGGAAGTAGAATGTGTGGTTAATTGCCTCCTTTGCCCTGAGACCAGAACAACTGGATGGTGCCCGGCTGCCATTATTGAACATTTAGATCAAAGATTCAGTAGTGGAATCTTGATCAAATGAGGGAAAATGCAGAAGAGAATTTCTAATTCTTATGGATTCCAGACTTTTTGGAGCCATGAAGCTGGATGAACCCCTAAAACTATTTAAAACTTTAACCAAAAATACCTTCTGGAGTCCTCTTAAAACCAAATAACAGCTTAGCTGAACTAGCTGAACTAGTATAAAATGGGAAACCCTGGTGGCGTAGTGGTTAAGTGCTATGGCTGCTAACCAAAGTTCGGCAGTCCGAATCCACGAGGCGCTCCTTGGAAACTCTATGGGGCAGTTCTACTCTGTCCTATAGTGTTGCTATGAGTCAGAATCGACTTGACAGCACTGGGTTTGGTTTTTGGTTTAGTATAAAATGTCTGCCTTGAGCTTTATGCTCTTTCAGAACCATCTATATGGGTTCAAAGTGACAACAACAACTGTGGAAAGATACATATAGAAACTTCAGGGGGCAGTGAATTTATGTTAATGAGGGAAGAACAACTCAGAAAAGGAAGATAAGAATGTTTATACAGCTTGAAGAATGGAATCAATGTTACTGAATTGTGTATGTAGAATTGTTGAATTGGTGTATGTTTTGCTGTGTACATTCTCAACAACAACAAAAAAATAAAACAAAAATTCTTTGCCAACACCACAATTCAAATGCAAAAAAAAAAGGAATTAGCACTGCCAAACTAAACCTTATTTAATAGATTTTTATCCAGCAAATGTCATTTGTGTTGGTTGTGGACAGAGTAGAAATGAAAATCATCTGTTTAGTAATAGAAGTGGTCTTTTTTTTTTTTTTTTGTAGTGCTAAGAGATAGTGTGGGGTCACTGTGAGTGAAGAGTCAAAGACCTCATCAATAAATACTGACCAAGAGGCCAGGAGATGATGTCAATAAGGACAGATAATGTGTGTCATAAGAAAGAGCATAAACCTCAAAGGAGAATGGGTACTTGCCTGAGAAAGAAATAACAGACTAGAAGGCTCAGAAAATGTCATCACCAACTCGTGACCTGCAGTTTGGAATGTGGACAACTGAGGAAAGGCAGTCATTTTTTGGTAGTCACATGTCAGGAATAAAGCACTCACCTGTAAAACCAGTATAGATGCCTCAGGGTACATGCCTCAAAGTAAGCAGAAGAGGTTGTGCCACATAAGTTTCAGCTTGGATGAAACCCAGTTTTCCATGTCTTCATTTCTGTCAGACCCACCTGACTTTCAACTTTTCTTTTGTCTCGTCTTCCGGTCGTTGCTCTTCTTTCATTTGACAACCATTAATTAAAGACTGCGTATGTGTCATACTCCCAGCTAAGACTAGAGAAAATAAAGTGTAAGGTAAACAAAAGTACAAGGGAGGGGGAATGTAAAATATAAGTCCATGTCCACAAGAAACTTATATTCTACTGTGAAAGGCAGATAATGTTTTTTTTTTCTTCTTAGTATTGTGATATGTTTCAAGAGAGGTATGCACTGAGTGTTGTGGGAGATTTAGTCTGTGGATGCAGGGAGTCCAGGGAAGTTGTCAAGGTAGGATTCTCCATCATGTAAACTTTGAGTTGAATATTGAAGGAAGTTAACTAATCAGAGAAAGGTTAAGAGACAGCACTGGGGGCTGCCACAAGAATCTAATACTACATACTAGAAGCAGTCAGGCAGAGGAAGACACAAGATAAAGGTAGAGAGATGATAGTGAGCATGTTTGAAGCAGCTGAGCCAGGGAAGTTAGAAAAGGCCAGATCATTGCAAATCATCATAAGGAGGAGACATCAAAAGATTTCTGATTTCTAGATTATTGATTATTGGACTCAGCCCACTTACCCTTTATATTTCTGCTAAATTTTCTGGTTGCATCTTCACAGCCTAATTCCAACATTAAATTTGATTCATAGACTGCTTTTGACTTCATATCCACACTGTGTTCATAGAGTAGTGATAGGTTTACATAGATATTGCCTACCTGTTACATGTCATTAGTAATTGGTTCAACATTTCAGACGTTTATTTGTCCACCATGACTCCTAAAAAACATGACATTATTGAAAGTGAATTAAGTTATCTTGTGATAATAACACGCATAGAGATAAGGTTCACAGAAAAAAGAAGGAAACTTACCTGTTCAGTTGTTATCTGGTGGAGGAGTTGGGTGATGAGGAGGAACAAACTTGTATTTCCCATAATGTATAAGAGTGTTCAATGTCTCATCAAAGACAGTCCTATGTTCCTGAACTATACACATGAAATGATGCTTAAGAAAAACACGTAATTAAATATTTACCTGATATGTGAAAGAAAACTCACAAGGCACTGTTAGGAAGCTCTGATTAACAGCTGTTCGTAGAATCACTCTTCACTCCGCTGCCTAATTACCCCTGTAGTTGAAGCTCAGCACCATTCTGTGATGCAGGCAGATGATTTTTTATATTCCCTTCATGATTCATTACAACCATAGGACAATCGAAGATATCCCCCCTCTGTTTTCAGGAAAAAGCTGTGATAACAAGATACTTTTCAAAATCTGAGAAAATTTAAATACTTTCCAATGGAATTAATTTTCACAGCTACAATGATTTCTTCATCTTTTATTTTATTTTTTTTTACTTTAGAGAGGTAATACTATAACATCTAAAAGCTTTTTTATTGACCTGGTATATCTCTTGGTGTTTATGGTTTCTAATTTCTAGTTTCTTTTAAAAGTAAGCACCTTTAGTGATTAATTGACAGTGTAGGTAGTGGTTCTGGCAAGACGTACGTATATGAGTGCAATAGACCTTAGCAAAAATTGGCTATAATTCACTTTTCAATCTATACAGAAGGAAGATAATAACATGCTTACCTTAGAAGAAGAAAGTGTTTATATAAACACACATTCACAAACAGTTAATAGTTTATAGTATGCATCACTTAACGTCCATTCAAGCAATGTCCTACTGCATATACGTCTGTGGTCCCATAAGCTTATAATAGAATTCAGAAATCTTAATCACAGAGGACTTATGGGACATACTTTGCTAAGAACGGAGATCCCATCTGCCTCTCCCTAGCTCTCCAGGTGGCATCTGCCTGGGCCCTAGGGCTGCAGGGGGATGGGTTGGGTCTCAGCGCCCGTTCATAGCTACCTTTTCCACTATGCGCACCTCAGGCAGGGGCCATGCAGACCCTGCCCGAGTTGCAGAGGGAAATGCTCCGTCAAGGCCACTGCTCCATTTAGCCAGGCTGTGGTGCATGTGATGCCGGGGCCCAAGGTTGTGGCTCCTCCTGCGGTGGTAGCCGCCTAAAGGTCCAGGTTGAGGTGGAAGCAGGAGCAGGAGCAGAAGCGGGAGTAGGAAAGGCGGGGGCGGGGGGAGGGATGGGGTGACCACACAGGACCAGTGGTGGCAGAGTCAATGTTTTGCAGAAGTCCTTTGGCAAGTGGCGAAGGCCCAGATCCTGGCCCACCTAGTGACTGTCCTGCGCACCTCTCTCCTGTATATATAATATGGCGTTTGCACAATGTCCAAATCACATCACTTCCTATTTCACAGAAAGTATCATGGACGTTAAGTGATGCATACCTATATTGCAATGCATGTGTATACCTATATAATTTTAATATAAACCCTTGATTATTGTAGTGTTTGTGAATGGTGCTGTTTTGTTTCATTCTTTCATTACTGCTTCCTCATAGTCACAAACATGTACACAGATGGCTGCTTCCTTTTTTTTTGTACCCTTGACACCCATTTTGTATGTAAGATTGAGTTGATATTTCTCCATCTGAATAACTAGAGTGCAAAAACTTGACATATTCAGAAAATGTATTATTCAGTTTGCCCTTCCAATCTTAAACCTTTAGATCTTTACCTCCTCAGAAAGAAATAAGGGCCAGTGATTTTCTAAGGTCTGACACTAACAGCTTTGCCTCTGTCTAAACTTCTCTTTTTCATCTTCTCTTTCACACCTAAATAAGCTGAAAAAGCAATTGAGGCATACAATCAGACAAGACTTCCTTCTCAACAGCAAAATTGCCTGGGAAATGGAAAAAAAAAGAACCTTCTGCTTAATAAATAACCCAGTAAACTAGCCATCTATGACATGAAAGAAAGCAGTTGAGCTGACAATTTCTCCTTATTCTTTATGGCTGGCGTCTATGATTCTAATGATCACCATGTCTTGTCTTTTCAGATTTCAAACCTTTACATATATGACACAGTGCTTCTGCTGGCTAATGCTTTTCATAAGAAGCTAGAGGACCGGAAGTGGCACAGCATGGCAAGTTTGTCATGTATCAGAAAGAACTCTAAACCCTGGCAGGGGGGCCGTTCCATGCTGGACACCATCAAGAAGGTAACTTCTGAATGGCATTTCGTTCTTCTTCATTTTCATGTAAGAAGAATGCAATGGATCATTTGTGGTGAAATATCTTTTAGAAGGCAGTTTTTTCCCACTAATGTTTCTACCAGTTCAAAGCACACACAGAGAAAAATGTCAGTGTGATGGGGAGATGGATTTTTTTTTTTTTTAAAGTCAGAGGGTCATGTACATATATAAAAATGTGAGCCCTTACTGATTTGTGGGAGTCCCTGGTTGGCACAAATGGGTAAGCACTGGACTACTGACAGAATGGCTGACATTTCCAACCCACCCAGGTGTGCCTTGGAGAAAGGCCTAATGACCTGCTTCTGAAAGATCACAGTCATGAAAACCCTAGGAAGTGCAGTTCTACTCTGAAACATAGGGGTTGCCGTGAGTTATAATAATTAGTTCCAATGGTAGCTGGTTTGGTTTTTGGTTTGGTGTTTATCTGTAGAGTCCCTAGGTGGCAAAAACAGTTAACACACTTGGATGCGAAAGAAAAGGTTAGAGGTTTGACTCCACCCAGAGGTGCCTCAAAAGAAAGTTCTAGAGATCTACTCCTGGAAAACCAGCTCACATTATTTTGTTGCCTGTCACAAAGCACTTTTTAAAAAAAAATACACCAACAACTGGAAAAATTAGCGTTAGACTTAGCATTTTCTCAGTTAGATGATACAAGGTAAGAGATTAGATTTGATGATTTTTAATTTATCTTGTAATAAAGATATTAGGATTCATAAATAGTTAATATTTTACAGCATCCATAAACTATTTTGGGGACTTGATTGCATTATTCTTCTTCACTGTTAACACATTGTTTTTAGCCTGGCTGTGACTTGTTTTGGCTTAGCTGCCTATTCCATTCCCAGAAGGCAGTTTACGTTATTTAGCTCCTCTCCATGGTATAAGCATTCTGCAGTTTATTAGCCTCTTTATCATGTCATCCTTGCTGGCATTTTCCGTTCGTCTTGAACAGCTTCTAGGATTTGAAATTAAATGATTAATAAAACAAACAAATTTCTCCCGTACCCTTTATACAAAGGAGACAGCTATTGGAAGTTTATGCTCTTTATTTTACCCATCCTTTATCTCACTGAATATGTTGCCTTTCTTTCCTGAAACAGGAGGAGAAATAACTAGTCAAATGAAATATGAATGTATTTGGAAAAGTCAGAGAAAGAGCTAAAAATTTTAAATTAGAAATGACCTAGATATACAAAAAAAAAAAAAGTCAGGGCGGTGGGGGGGGGGTGGTGGGGTGCCAAGCGAAGGCAAGAAATATTTCAAATGGAAAATAGCCTGAATCTTTCTCTTGATACTGTATCCTCTTTGCAAAAGAATCACTTTGATGAGAATTTAGACTCTTATCAACAGAAGTGCTTGAGAATTAAATATATTGAATATATTGGCAGAGCTTTAAAGACTTTTCAAGTGAAAAATGCATAAGCCAACTCCAAACTCAAGGTGTTGCCAAAATCTCCCAGTTCTGTCTATGCAGAGAGCTGGCAGGTATGAATCCAAGGGAGGTTGTTGAACATGATTCTGGTGCTGCCAACTGATTAATTCATGGTTTGGCTAGGATGCAGGAACCTGAATAAACTTATTCTTCTGACGCTTTCTCGCAAAGACAAAATAATAGTTTGGGAGGTTGCTTAGGAGACACTTATTTAGTAAGAATATCAGTAGGAGGGAAAGAGAGACACTATAATATGCAGGTATTTCTCATGTAGCAATTCAATGTATAAAATGTTGCTACAAAAGTTATAATCAAAAAATGATTTAATACAATTATAAAATACCCTTTTGGGGAATACTTGCATATATACCCCTGTAGCTTCTACCACAACAACACATTTTAAAGCAATACACCTATTCTGCTTATTAAGACATTTGAGTGTGAATAATATATATCATTGCAAATGTTCAATTTTTGTCTCACATTTGACCTTAAATTGACTTTGAAAAAGTTTCCCCCAACCGTATTGCTTTGTTTTATTCAAGTATTTTGTGTTTTTTAGTCATTCCATAGAACTGTAATGGACCCACACCCCCCCTAAAATTTAGTTTGGATGTCAGGACTGATGACATTTCACACCCAAAGAGCATTTGAGAGAATGTTTATTACTCCTACAAGGGACACTTTGGGAGAGCAGGGTGGGCACAAACAGATCCAGGCTGGCTTGAACCAAACAGAGGGAGTGGCTGAGGCTTTATAGTGACTAACGAATGGGATTGGGGAAAAGTTCTCATGCACACAGGATGGAGATTTGTGAGGTTTAATTTCTCAAGGATTCCAAAGAGGGAGGTGAGGGAAGGGGTTTCTTATCAACCCCTCGGATGGAAGCAAAAGGGGAAAGGGAGAGTGAGGCTTAAAAAGAAGTCAGTGGTCATACATCAAAAATGGAATTGGACTCTATTACAATGAGAATATCATATTGATAAAATCCTTAATTATATTCAAATAACCATAATATGCCTGCATTAAAGGCATGCTACACACACACAAACATACATGCACTTTAAGGTCTCTGAACGGTGCAGTTTGTGCTCAGGTACTAACACAAAGGTTGGCGGTAGGAACCATGTCGCTGCATCACGGAAGGCAGATATGGTGATAGGCTTCTGGAGAGATTACAGCCAAAATGATATGCTACAGCTCTACTCTGTAACACATGGGGTTGCCATGACTCAAAATTGACTCTAAGATTTGTTTTTTGGTTTTATATGCCCTTTAAAAGACTTTGTGCTGCTGCAGGGAATATAATGAAGTAAAATATTGTGTTTCTTTCCTTAATTAATTTATATTCTATTAGGGAGATGAGACAAAAGCATTACAAAGCAATGCAGTTAATATGAGTACTATATATGACCATTAAGGGGAAGATGGATGTTTCCCAGGCATTCTTCTGTTGCAGGTTTGTGATTTATTTTATTCATCTGTAGATAGGTGCCTTCTAGTTTCTCTACTTTTTTTTTTTTTGTAATTGCACTTTAGATGAAGTTTTACAGAACAAACTAGCTTCTCATTGAACAGTACACATATTGTTTTATGACACTGGTTAACAAACCCCAGACATGTCAACACTGTCCCTTCTTGACCTTGGGTTCCCTATTACCAGCTTTCCTTTCCCCTCCTGCCTTCTAGTGCTTGCCGCTGGGCTGGTGTGCTCCTTTAGTCTCATTTCCTCATATGTCTGTGAGCCGCTTTAATGTCCACTTTAGTGAAGTGTCTGTTCATTTCCTTTGCCCATTTTTAATTGGAATATTTGTCTTTTTGTTGTAGAGGTGTTGAATTTTGTTGAGAATTTTTGCATCTAAGTTCATGAGGGATATAGTCTGTAATTGTCTTTTTTTGTGGTGTCTTTGTCTGGTTTTGATATCAGGGTTATGTGGGCTTTATAGAATGAATTCGAAAGTATCCCTTCCTTTCTATGTTCTGAAATAGTTTGAGAAGTACTGATGTAAGCTCTTCTCTGAATGTTTGGTAGAATTCTCTAGTGAAGCCATCTGGACCAGGGTTTTTTGTTGTTGTTGGGAATTTTTTTTTTCCCTTTACCTTTTCAATCTTTTCTCTTGTTATGGGTTTGTTCAGATTTTCAACATCATTTTGGGTTAGTTTGGGTAGGTAGTGTGTTTCTAGAAATTTGTCCATTTCCTCTAGGTTTTCAAATTTGTTGGAGTATAGTTTTTCATAATACTCTGTTATGATCCTTTTAATTTCAGTTGGGTCTGTTGTAATGTCCCCCAATTCATTTCTTATTTGAGTTATCTGCATCCTCTCCTGTTTTTCTTTTGTCAGTTTGGCCCATGGTTTCTCGATTTTGTTGATCCTTTCAGAGAATCAACTTTTGGTTTTGTTGATTCTTTCTATTGTTTATCTCTTCTCTATTTCACTGATTTCTGCTCTGATCTTTATTCCTCTCTTCTGACGGCTGTGGGCTTCTTTTGTTGTTCTCTTTCTATTTGTTCGAGTTGTGTAGCTAATGTTTTGATTTTGTGCCTTTCTTCTTTTTTGATGTGTGCATCTGTTGCTATACATTGACTTCTCAGCACTGTTTTTGCTGTGTCCCATAGGTTTTGGTATGATGTGTTTTCATTCCCATTTGAGTCTAGGAATTTTTTGATTCCATCTTTGATTTCTTCTATTACCCAGTGGTTTTTAAGCAGGGTGTTATTCAGTTTCCATATAATCGACTTTTTTTTCCTTTCTCTTCCTGTTGTTAACTTCTACTTTGATGGTGTTGTGATCAGAGAAGGTACTTTGTCTTATCTCACTGTTTTGGATTTTGTTGAGGGTTGCTGTGTGGCCTAAGATGTGGTCTATTCGGGAGAACATTTCACGTGTGTTGGGTGGAGTGTTCTATATATGTCTGTAAGTTCACGTTGGCTGATTGTGACCTTTAGATCTGTGTCTTCACTGAGTTTCTTCTACATGTTCTGTCTTTTACCGAGAGTTGTGTGTTGAAGTCTTCTACTATTATTGTGGAACTGTCAAGTTCTCCTTTTTAGTGCTGTTAGAATTAATGTCTTTTGGAGACCCTGTCATTGGGTGCTTAGTTATTTATTATGGTTATGTCTTCATGATGGATTGTCCCTTTAATCATTATATAATGCCCTTCCTTATCTTTTATGGTGGGTTTTGTTTTAACATCTTTTATCTCGGATTAGTATTGCCGCTCCTGCTCTTTTTTGGTAGCTGTTTGCTTGATGTATTTTTTTCCATCCTTTGATTTTTAATAAATTTATGTCTTTGTTTCTAAGGTGTCTCTTGTAGACAGCATATTGATAAATCTTGGGGTTTTTTTTTTTTTTCCCCCATTCTATCACTCTCTGTCTCTTTGTGGGTGCATTTAGGCCGTTTATGTTCAGTGTAATTATTGAAAGGTGTGAGTTTATTGCTGTCATATTCTAGTTTTTTTTTTTTTGTAGTGCCGATGTTTTCTTTGTTCTTCTTACTCTTCTGTGCTGAATTCGTTTTGTTTATGGATTTTTTTTTCCATTTCTTTTGTTTCTGTTTTGTAATTTTTATTTTTACTGAGACTTTATATTTTTTCTTTATTTTGATGAGTAGGTTTGTTAACTTTCTTTTTGGTTATCTTGAACCTTCCTAGGTTTGAACCAGGCTTTTATTACTTGGTATCACCTTGTCTTCTTCTCCATTAGGAAGTTCTATGTTGTTGTTGTCGTTAGGTGCCGTCGAGTCGGTTCCGACTCATAGCGACCCTATGCACAACAGAATGAAACACTGCCCGGTCCTGCGCCATCCTTACAATCATTGTTATGCTTGAGCTCATTGTTGCAGCCACTGTGCCAATTCACCTCATCGAGGGTCTTCCTCTTTTCTGCTGACCCTGTACTTTGCCAAGCATGATGTCCTTCTCCAGAGACTGATCCCTCCTGACAACATGTCCAAAGTATGTAAGACGCAGTCTCTCCGTCCTTGCCTCTGAGGAGCATTCTGACCGCACTTCTTCCAAGACAGATTTGTTCGTTCTTTTGGCAGTCCATGGTATATACAATATTCCTCGCCAACACCACAATTCAAAGGCGTCAACTCTTTTTCAGTCTTCCTTATTCATTGTCCAGCTTTCACATGCATATGATGTGATTGAAAATACCATGGCTTGGGTCAGGCGCACCTTAGTCTTCAGGGTGACATCTTTGCTCTTCAACACTTTGAAGAGATCCTTTGCAGCAGATTTGCCCAATGCAACGTGTCTTTGGATTTCTTGACTGCTGATTCCATGGCTGTTGATTGCGGATCCAAGTAAAACGAAATCCTTGACAACTTCAGTCTTTTCTCCATTTATCATGATGTTGCTTATTGGTCCAGTTGTGAGGATTTTTGTTTTCTTTATGTTGAGGTGTAATCCATACTGAAGGCTGTGGTCTTCGATCTTCATTAGTAAGTGTTTCAAGTCCTTTTCACTTTCAGCAAGCAAGGTTGTGTCATCTGCATAACACGTGTTGTTAATGAGTCTTCCTACAATCCTGATGCCCCGTTCTTCTTCATATAGCCCAGCTTCTTGTATTATTTGTTCAGCGTACAGATTAAAGAGGTATGGTGAAAGCATACAACCCTGACGCACACCTTTCCTGACTTTAAACCAATCAGTATCCCCTTGTTCTGTCCCAACAACTGCCTCTTGATTTATGTAAAAGTTCCTCATGGGCACAATTAAGTGTTCCAGAATTCCTATTCTTTGCAATGTTATCCATAATTTGTTATGATCCACACAGTCGAATGCCTTTGCATAGTCAATAAAACACAGGTAAACATCCTTCTGGTATTCTCTGCTTTCAGCCAGGATCCATCTGACATCAGCAATGATATCCCTGGTTCCATTTCCTCTTCTGAAACCGGCCTGAATTTCTGGCAGTTCCCTGTTGATATACTGATGCAGCCATTTTTGAATGATCTTCAGCAAAATTTTGCTTGCGTGTGATATTAATGATATTCTTCTATAATTTCCACATTCAGTTGGATCACCTTTCTTGGGAATAGGCATAAATATGGATCTCTTCCAGTCAGTTGGCCAGGAAGCGGTCTTCCATATTTCTTGGTATAGACGAGTGAGAATCTCCAGCGCTGCATCTGTTTGTTGAAACATCTTAACAGATATTCCATCAATTCGTGGAGCCTTGTTTTTTGCCAATGCCTTCAGAGCAGCTTGTACTTCTTCCTTCAGTACCACCGGTTCCTGATCATATGCCACCTTTTTAAATGGTTGAATATTGATTAATTCTTTTTGGTATAATGACTCCGTGTATCCCTCCCATCTTCTTTTGATGCATCCTGCATCGTTTAATATTTTCCCCATGGAATCCTTCACTTTTGCAGCTCGAGGCTTGAATTTTTTCCTCAGGTGTTTCAGCTTGAGAAACGCCAAGTGTGTTCTTCCCTTTTGGTTTTCCATCTCCAGTTCTTTGCACATTTCATTATAACACTTTAATTTGTCTTCTCAAGACACCCTTTGAAATCTTCTGTTCAGTTCTTTTACTTCATCAGTTCTTCCTTTTACTTTAGCTGCTCGGTACTCAAGAGCAAGTTTCAGAGTCTCCTCCGACATCCACCTTGGTCTTTTCTTTCTTTCCTGTCTTTTCAAGGACCTCTTGCTTTCTTCATGGATGGTGTCCTTGATGTCATTCCACAACTGGTTTGAACCAGTCTTTTATTACTTGGTATCACCTTGTCTTCCTCTCCATTAGGAAGTTCTACATCTACACCATTCGTTCCCTCTTTTGTTGTTTTGAAATTTTTGTCATTTATAGATTAACCTCTCCGGTTCTCCTGTTGCAAATCTTCTAGTTCTGAATAGTCATTGAGAGTTCATTTCCTAGGTTGGTATCTGGCTGGAGTGACTTTGTGTCCTAGATTCTGGCTGTTGCATCATGTTTGTTCTCAAACCAAAGGACTCCCTTTAATAATTCTTGTAAATTTGGTTTGGTTTTTACATATTACCTTAATTTCTGTGTATCTGAAAATGTCCTAATTTCGATCATATTTGATCAAGAATTTTGCAGGGTACATTATTCTTGGTTGGCAATTTTTTTCTTTTAAGGTTTTATGCATGTCGTCCCATTGCCTTCTTGCCTGCATGGTTTCTGCTGAGTAATCAGAGCTTAATCTTATTGTTTCCCCTCTGTATGTGACTTTTCATTTTTCTCGAGCTGCTCTCAGGATTTTTTCTTTGTCTTTGGTTTTAGCAAGTGTGATTAAGATGTGCCTTCATGATTTACTTTTGGGGTCTATCCTGTATGTTTTTTTTGAGCTTCTTGGATGGTCAGCTTTTCATCTTTCATGATGTTAGGGAAGTTTCCTTCAGCAATTCTTCAATGATTCTCTCTGTGTTTTCCATTTTCTCCCCCTGTTCTGAAACTCCAATTACTTGCAAATTTTTGCTTTTGATTGCATTCCACATCATTTTCAGGGTTTATCCATTTTCCTTCATTCTTTTTTCTGATTTTTCGTCAAGTAAATTGGTATCCAAGTATTTGTCTTCAGTTTCACTGATCCTGTCTTTCATTGTTTCAGACCTGCTCCTCAGATGTTCTGTGACACTGTCCATTTCTGAAATCTTGTTGTTTGTCTTTTAGATTGGTAGTTGTTGTTTTTGAATGATTTCTAGTTGTGAATTTAATTTAACATTGTTTTTGTATTATTTTCCTGAATTCTTCCAGTGTTTTGTCTGTATTTTCCATGATTTTTTCTATTTTTTTCTTCATTTTTGTCTGCTTTTTGCTTCATCTCTTGGATAGCTCTGAATATTAGAGATTTGAACTCCCTGTCAAGTAGTTCCAGTGCCTTTTCTTCTACTGGAAAGTCATCTCGTGTTTACTGGAAACATCCTGTCCTGGTTTTTTTTTTTTTTTTAATGTTTTGAAGTTGTCTGCTCTCTTCGGAACATTCAGTAGTTATTTTCTTCACTGATTGATTATAGATTTGTTTGCTTCATCCTGCTTTCTTGTTTTATTTGGTTATGTCTGAGCAGGTGGGCTGTGTGTTCTTTGCTCGTCTGTGGGCATGATACTTCTCTCTGCCTTGTCCAATGGGCAGGGCCAGTAACTCAGCTATGGTGCAGCAGGGCATGTCCAGCAGTTGCTCTGTCTCCTGCTGGGAGCTCCATGAAGTGTCTTTCCTTTACTCCCTCTCCATTGATCTCCCACAGGAGTCCAAAATGGTGTATCCATGCTGAGTTATCTGATAAGGAGCCTCCGATCCATATCTTTGCACACTCTCTGTTCTCTGTGAGTCTCTCATTCCATTTGGGGCTTGGTTGAGTTCTTTATCTCTTCATTTGACACTTAGAGTTTCAGGATTGACATTTGTGTGTTTTACTTAGTTTTTCACGTCTTTGCTGTGGAGGGACAACATGGTGTTTCTATCTATAGCTCCATGTGCTGCCGCCTCCTAGTTTCTCTACTTTTTCAAAAAATTAAAGGTTAATTTTCAAATGTTTATACATTACACATTATCAGCACACCATACCATTGATATTTATATAGAATATAGAGGTTATTTTGTGACAATTAGAATTTTTTAAACTATTGAGTCTTCTCATTCATGGATATGGTATCTATACATATAATCATAATTTTTTATAACTCACAGTGAATATGTATAGAGGCATACATCAGACATATTGTGGTTTCAGTTCCATACCACCACAATAAAACTAATATAGCATTAAAGCAAGTCACACAATTTTTTTGGTTTCCCAGTACATATAAAATTTATGTTTACACTATACTGTCATGTATTAAGTGTGCAATAGCATTATGTTCAAAAAACAATGTACATACCTTAATTAAAAAAAAAAACTTTATTACTAAAAAATGCTAACCATCATCTGAGCCTTCAGTGAGTCATAATCTTTTTGCTGGTGGACAATGTTGCCTCAGTGTTGATGGTTACTGACTGATCATAGTGGTGGTTGCTGAAGGCTGGGGTGCCTGTGGCAATTTCTTAAAATAAGACAGCAATGAAGTTGGCTGCATTGATTGACTTTTCCTTTCGTGAAAAATTTCTCTGTAGCACGTGATGCTGTTTGACGGCATTTTACCCACGGTAGAACTTCTTTGAAAATTAGAGTCAAATTTCTCCAACCTGCCTCTGTTTTATCAACTAAGTTTATGTAATATTATAAATACTTCATTGTCATTTCAACAATGTTTACAGTATTTTTACGAGGAGTAGACTCCATCTCAAGAAACCACTTTATTTGCTCATCCATAAGAAACAACTACTCACCCATTAAAGTTTTACCGAGAGATTGCAGCAATTCAGTCACATTTTTGGACTCCACTTCTAGTTCTCTTGCTGTTTCCACCACATCTGCAATTACTTCCTCCACTGAAGTCTTGAATCCCTCAGCATCATCCATGAGGGCTGGAATCAACCTCTTCCAGACTCCTATTAGTGTTGCTATTTTGACCACCACCCATGAATTTGCATTTCTAATGGTGAACCTTTTCCAGAAGGTTTTCAATTTAGTTTGCCCAGAACAATCTGAGGAATCACTATCTATGGCAGTTATAACATTATGAAATGTATTTCTTAAATAATAAAACTTGAAATTCAAAATTACTCCTGGATCCAGGGGCTGCAGAATGGATGTTGTGTTAGCAGGCTTGAAAACAACATTAATCTCCTTGTACATCTCCATCAAATCTCTTGGGTGACCAGGTGCATTGTCAATAAGCAGGAATATTTTGAAAGGAATCTGTTTTTCTGAGCAGTAGGTCTCAAAAGTGGCCTTAAAATATTCAGTGAACCGTGTTATAAACAGATGTGCTGTCATTCAGGCTTTGTTGTTCTATTTATAGAACATAGACAGAGTAGATTTAGCATAATTCTTAAGAGCACTAGGATTTTTAGAATGGTAAATGAGCATTGTCTTCAACTTAAAGTCACTATCTGCATTATCCCCTAACAAAAGAGTCAGCCTGTCCTTTGAAGCATTGAGGCCAGCATTGACTTCTCCTCTCTAACTATGAAAGTCTTAGATGGCATCTGTAAAAATATCTTCGGGACAATGTCTGATGTCCTCTAACTTCACAAGGGGGAAGGAGAATCAAGATCAACAGTCCAAGGGTGATTCCCATGAGGCAGAGTTCAGACGTGCCTTCTCTCTCTGCCATCTTTACCAATTCTGACACCAACTGTCCTTCCCACAGCACTCTCTGTTTCTCTGCTGGGTTTGATTATTTGTTGCAGTGGCCACACAAAACTCACAGACCACACTCATGATTATGAGGTTTATTAGGGAAGTAACAGGTTATAATTCAGGCTCAGGAGCACTCAGGATACAGTTCTCCCATCAGAGCAGCCTCTTCTTAGCTGTGCCCACAGGAACATCTCTTCCTGGTCCTCTGCCTCTGCCCTAAGGCACTCAGCTTTCTTGTTCCGTGGGTGACAGGTCCACTGCAGCATCTCCTGCTGGTCTCTCCTGTGGATCTCTCCTTACTTGGTTGTGGTGGGCTTTTCCTCTCTGCTCTAGAGTTGAATCTGTTTTAAGGGAAAACTGACCAACTCTCTTGGTGGGCCATGATCACCCTATCACACAGTCCTACCCAGTCATCTGGGTCAGAGTTACAAGATCATGGCTAGAAAGGCCACATAAAAGTAATCAGTTGTATGGCAGGCCACCCCGTGAATTTTCTAGCTGTGGCTCTTTCGTATTTGCAGGATAAGTTCTCCCTCCCAATCATTTTACCAATCCAAGACAGTCCTAACAATTAGTCTTTCAACAGGCTAAAGAGTTCACAGGGTGAGGTTACTGAGGTATCAGCCATTCAGGCTTGCCACTGTACTCCATTCTAGCAGTGCCTCCACCTTATTCCATTCTTTCACACTTACACCTTCTACAATTACAGTTTTTATAATAATAATGAACCTTTTAATAATCAACACTCACAGCTGAATCATACAATCCTATCAGCATCTTCCCCCACCCTCTCTTTCCCAGACTCATCAGGAAAAGAGGTAACTATTTAGTGGGGATCCTTCCTTGTCCTCTTCATTTTGAGTATAAGTACACTCATGAAAGTGTATAAGCTAGCTGCTTTATGCCTTTATCTCCCCCCATTTTGGACAGCCAATGTTTAAACTGCCCGTCCCTATCAAACCAGTACTGAGAAGACAAGCATGTTCTTGGTCTTGAAGAATCTTCTCTTCTGGTTGGAACTTTGAAAATCTGCATCCATAAGCAAAGTCTAGTCCAAAGCAAGCCATTAAATTTCAGCAATTTGTACCAGCTCATGGTGTCAAACATCTTCCTCTTCATTTGTTCTGGCTCTGGTCAGCTCATCCCTAGCCATCCAAGCTGGGTCACCATGGGTAGCAGCCTTAGGCTTGAGAGGTTGGTCACACACACCTCCCAGCACTTCACATAGCCCCTTCACACCCTCTCATCCCTATCCCCGTTGGGCTAGGTCAGCAGGTTCAAGCCATAAACATAGGAGTCCACACAATTCCCTTTACTTCTGCCAGCCAGCCCTTCCTCTCACTCTGATCACTAGCTCCCATGGGCTAGGTCAATGGTATCAATAGAACTCATCCAAACTCACCACCTCTCTTCATTGCTGCACTTTCTCCACTTCTGCTCATTGAATGGACCCAGGTGGTCACCACAAGCAAGCAGACCAATCTTTCTACTCACTGGCTCCCTTTAACTGCCAGTCCTGAAAGGGAGTTCCTTCTGACGGGCATTGACTTTTCCTGCGGCAATACATCCAACAGCAACCTTTATTTGAAATTCAGAAATCAAAACAGCCACTTTTTTTTTCTGTAAATTCTTCCTTCAAATGCAAATATCTAGTTCTCTCAGCTATTCTGGGTGGCTCTGCATGTCTTTTCAAATGCAAAATCTGGGTGGGGCTCAGGTTTTTGACCTAAGCCTCCACTCTGTACACAGGCTACTGTGTTCAAACAGCCTGTGTTTTTCTCAGGCAAATCCTAGTTCTCCATTTAGCATATCTAATCAAGTGTTGACTGAAGGCAGAGTTACACGCTCTGTAATCTAGAATACAAAATATTCATTTCTGCCATACATTCAAGTCTGCTTAACAATCTAGGTAGGAGAAACATTCAGTACTCATAGTACATTAAATTAAACACATAATCCTAAACACATAATCCATTTTAAAATATTTCAATTCCACCTTCTCTTCTCCACACCTTACTATCTGCCCATTCATATGCATGTGGCCTTGGGCTTCTGGCTGGGTGGAACCAGTAGACCCTGGCCCCCTATCAATCATTCTGTTTACCTGGCCTGGCTTTTGCCCCGCGTCATTCCAAGTGTAGCTTTTCAGCTATTACAGGTAACAACAACCAAAGCAACTGTCCAATAATAAAAAGGTTCCCTTCCCAACCCTCTTTGTTCTTTCTCTTCCAAAGCCCCATACTTTCATAAGTCTGGAGCCATTGCAAAGTTTCCCGTTTCTGACGCCAGCTGTGAAAACAGCATGGCAGAAGAGGCGTTTGGCTTCCACCTCATGAGAGTCAGCCTTGTACTGTTGATCTTGTTTCTCCTTTCCCCTTGTGAAGCTAGAGGAAGTCGGACACTGCCTCCCCCCTGATGTTCTTACAGCATCGTCTTCCAATATAAGGCTGTTTCATCTATATTGAAAACAAATTTTAGATCTTCTGGATAACTTGCTGCAGCTTCTGTATTAGCACTTGATGCTTCACCTTGCACTTTTTTGTTATGGATATGGCTTCTTAAATCTCATGAACCAACCTCTTCCAACTTCCTCACCTCTCCGAAGCTTCAAAGAATTGAAGAGAGTTAGGGCCTTGCTCTGAATTAGGCTTTGGCTTAAGGAATGTTGAGCCTGGTTTGATCATTTATCCAGACCACTAAAACTTTCTCCACATCAGCAATAAGGCTGTTTTTCTTTCTTATCACTTATGTATTCACTAGAGTAAAAAAGCACTTCTAATTCCCTTCAAGAATTTTTCCTTTGCATTCACAACTTGGCTGACTGTTTGGCACAAGAGGCATAGCTTTCAGCCTATGTCAGCTTTTGACATACCTTCCTCACTAAGCTTAATCATTTCTAGCTTTTGATTTAAAATGAGAGACATGCAACTCTTCCTTTCACTTGAACACTTAGAGGCCATTGTAGGGTTATTAACTGACCTAATTTCAATATTGTTGTGTTTCAGGGAATAGGGAGGCCTGAGAGGGAGAGAGATGAGGGCATACCTGGTCAGTGGAGCAGTCAGAACACACAAAACATTTATTGATTAAATTCTCTGTCTTATATAGATACGGTTTCCGGTGCCCCAAAACAATTACAATAGTCGCATCAAAGATCACTGACCAGTGATCACCATAACAGATATAATCATAATGAAAAAGTTTGAAATATTGTGAGAATTACCAAAATGTGACAGAGACCCAAAGTGAGCACATGCTGTTGGAAAAATGACACAGATAGACTTGTTCCATGCAAGGTTGCCACAAACCTTCAATTTGTAAAAAACACAGTATCTGGAAAGTGCAATAAAGTGAATCACAATAAAACAAGATATGCCTATAGTGTTCTTCATACATATGTTCTTTCTAAAATTTTATAGAGTTAATGTTACGGGAATGTGTGTGTGTGTGTGCGTGCGTGTGTACGTGCACATGTGCACACACACACTATCATGGATGGGATATGTTTCTATTATATTTTCAAAATAGTTATTGTAGGTATATAAGAAAGCTTTTGGTGTTTGATTTTTTTTTTTTTTAATTGGCATGATCACAATTTAACTTTTAAAAACTTTCCTCAGATAACTACATTAGCTTCCACTTCTAATCTTTTATAATTTTGGCCATGGATAGCATCTTGGCTTAATAATAATGCCACTAGTGTTTTACCGGAAACTCTGATGGCGGGTGTAATGGATTAGTGCTATGGCTGCTAACCATAGAGGTTGGCAGTTGGAATCTACTGGATGCTCCTTGGAAACCCTATGGGGGCAGTTCTACTCTGTCCTATAGGGTTGCCGTGAGCCGGAATCGACTTGGCACCAGTCGATTTGTTTTTTGGGTTTTTTTTTGTTTTGTTTTGTTTTGTTGAGTGTTTTACTACTAAGTGTAGCAAGGATATTATTTGAAAACAGATTTATTTCAATCCTATAAAAGAAGTATCCTGCTATATATTTGTGTTAGTATTCTAAATATTCTTTTTGTTTTAGTTTTTATTAGTAACTCATACAAGTTTTAAAAAGCAAGATACTATAAAGTTAATTTAACCTAGTCTTTCAAATTTTAAGGTGGAGAAAACTGAGCCTCAGAAAAATTAAATGGCTTACTGAAGGGCACACAGCTAATTAGTTATAAATACCAAATTTTTTGGCTTCCAATTCTGTATTCTGTATATCATGACATACCCTTTTTATTGTTTATAACAGTAGTTTTTTATTCACTACTGTTAAAATCACTTGGCTAAAGAAAACACATACTGAGAAGCCACAGGTATACACATCATGTGTTAATATAATATAAAAAATATCTAACTTTTAATATGGCTTTTTTTTTTTTTTACATTTTCAGTTTAACAAGTTACATTGGATTGTAATACATAATTTGGAAAGAAGTTTTGACATTGTATAATTTAAATTTTTTGATGTTACAGACCCTAGAACACACTTTGAAACCTTATTAGCTAAATAAGTAAAATAAATAAAAGCTGAATTTCTCTGGAAGACAGTGGAAAGAGAATCTCAACAAATGGATTCCCACCACTATTGGATCTCAGAACAACAATTTGAAAAACACTCCCCTGAAACATTTAGAAATTAGTTTAATCAGTGAATATCTACCTTCTCTCTTGCAGTTATTTGTATAGTGTCACGCCTATGCAACACAGACAGATATTGCTTATAGAATTGTTCTATGATTAAATGGCCGTAATTTTTAACATTTTATCCTTGTTGTTAATATTCACAATATTAAAACCATTTCCAGAATTTCACTTTATTCATTCATTTCTGTCTTAATACATACTTATCAAATGTCTATACTGTGGAATGTATTACACAAACTATTGTGTAGGATTACACAAAAAGTAATTTAGAGCATAGTAATGAATATTGGCTAAGTATACGAAAAAATATATATGGTAAGAGTTAACAAAAAGCCCAGATGAGCTAAAATTATAATTCAATGGAATCTTAGAGAGAAGAGTATAGTGTGCTGTGGTACCTGCCCATATATTTGCTTGAAGGTTAAGGCACGTATTTTAGCCTCTCCCCAGGAACTGTTCTAGGTAGAAAGGAGCTCCCCAACCCAATCTTAAACCCCCTTCCTAGAGGCAGCATGCATCTAATGACTGGTCACTGCAGAGCTACAAAGGCCCAAGTCCCATGTCTCAATTCACTACAACTCTAAGGGCCCCTTGTAGTTGTCAAGTGGCCCATATGATCACCCAAGCCCCTACTGCATTGATATCACAGTTTAACCTCTCCCTCTGCCCAGTCCTTCTTTCCTCACTCCCTTGCAGGTGCTACTCTCATGAGCACTTCCAGTAAACTCCTTGCAGTGTTCTGACAGAGAAAATAGATTAGAAAGATTACCATGAAACTTATAACATCTTAACCGAAAGTTGAAAAGTAACATATTTAAAAAAACCTGTTAAAACTATGGGGAAGAGTATACTTCAGGTGGTTGGAGCAACATAGCTAACATATTTATTGAAATAACCATGTATACAATGACAAAAGTTGTTTAATACCAGGAGGCACAGAATACATGGAGAAATGCAGAGCATATTAGACTGGAAAGAGATTGAGGAAAAGGAATTTGTTTTATTTTATGGGTAAATGGAAGAGACTAAAGGATTTTTAAGCACGAGTATGAAAAAATCAGAGCTGAGTTTTAGAAAGAATACTTCTGTTTAGGCTGGTTCTCTGGGGAAGCAAAACCAACGAAGTGTATATATTTATATATATATATGGAGAGAGAGAGTTATATCAAGGAAATGGCTCACATGGTTGCAGAGGCTGGAAAGTCCCAAGTCCGTGGGTCAGGCTGGAGGCTTCTCCTAACTCACGTAGTTGCAGGGGCTGGTGAACCCAAGATTGGCAGGTGGGACAGCAGGCCTTTGGCTCACAAGCTGTAAAAGCTGACAAATCCCAAGGTTGGCAGGTGAGCTGCTAACTCAAGTCCCAAGAACTGGAAGTCAGATGAACAGGAGCTGGCTATAGGATCCAGAGGAAGCAAAAGCCCATGAGCTTTGCCGGAAAGTTCACCTTCACTGGATGCAGGCCACACCCCCAAGGAAACTTCCTTTCAACCAATTGGCTGCTCATAAGGATTTCACCTTGAAAGTGATTTCATTATATCAGATCTCATTATGGAGGAGATAACATCATTACACAGCTGCGAAACTACGTCATAACTGCCAAACCACTGAGAATCATGGCCCAGCCAAGTTAACATACAACCTTAACCACCACTTCTTCAATTAAAAAAAAAAATATTACATTTAAAAATATGTGATTGCATGTAGAATTGCTGACTCTTTTCTATGTATTCTACATAAGTAAATCAATTAAGATTTGATAGGTCCTTAATTTTTTTTTTTTTTTATCAAATACTCTAGCATTGGCGTAACTGATCAATTTCTAATTCCTTTGAGGTAATAATTTTCAATACAGAATGTAGAAAAGTAGAAAATATCAATAAGTTTGTGGCAGTATCTCAAATATTTAATGTACCAATACATTTCTCACGTTTTAGTAAAAAGAAGTGAGCATTCTTTGAAATGGCAGAAATATTAAAATTACTCTAATTCTTATAATGATAATCTATTCCTTCAACAAATATCTATTGAATACCACCATATGCTATACTGTGAAATCACAGAATGTAGAGGAAAATAGAAAGATCAAAAATAATTACAAGTGTGATCATTTCTACAAAAGGGAAACACCAACTGCTCTAGAAATATGTGACAGGAGGAACTACTTAGGCACAAGAGTGACAAATTAGCAGAGACCTTCAGGATGAGTAACGGAGCCCTGGTTGCCCAGTGGTTAAGAGCTTGGCTACTAACTAAAAAGTCAGCAGTTCGAATCCACCAGCCACTCCTTGGAGACCCTGTGGGGCAGCTCTACTCTGTCCTATAAGGCCACTATGAGTTGGAATCGATTCACCAGCAACAGGTTTTCAGGATGAGTAGGCATTAGCCAGGAAAAGAAAGGGTAGAGTATTTCAGGAATGGGGAAGAAAGAATGTTTCATGCAAGGGTAATAGAATGCTAGAAGGCTTGGAGGCAAAGGGCTGTTTGACATGTAAACATCAGAAATAAGCCCAGGATGGCTAGAACAGAGAGAGCATGGGGAAGTCTTTCCCCCTTAGCGGGGAGAGGTAGATAGGAGGATGAACATAAAGAGTTTTATAAGCCATGTTAAAGTTCTTAAAGTTTATCTAAGGGGTAAGTTTAAGTCACTGAAGTATTTCAAACAGGGATGTGTGACAAAATAGGTTAGCCTGTAGCTGGTGAGTGGAGAATCCATTCTGCAGCTGCCCCAGACCAGGATGGACCAGATGGGAGCACACTGTGCTCCTACAAGAGGGTGCCCAGATAAGAGTATGGGCACTGAGGGTGGATGGAAGTAGGTATCTTTGAGACATGACGGAGGATGAAGAGGAAAAAAAAAATGGTAATTCCTAGTTTTCTGGTTTGGGAAAGTTATTTTAGATTAATGTACTTGAAGGAATGGAAACATATTACTTTGCCTTTTGTCTAAAGCCACCGTTTACAATTTAGAATTTATAAACCTGAATGAGAAAGACAGAGAGAATTTAGGAAAACATAATCTGACTTATGAGAAACAGCACTGTCTTGGAATATCAGAAACCCTTTTCATAAAAACATGTGCAAGAAGCTTTAAAAAACGCAGTCTATGCCCTGAAATCATTCATTCTCATCACTCATAGCGACCCTATAGGACAGAGTAGAACTGCCCCATAGAATTTCCAAGGAGTGCCTGGTAGATTCGAACTGCCAAGCCTTTGGTTAGCAGCTGTAGCACTTAACCACTACACCATCAGGGTCTCCATAAGTCAATTCCAACTCATAGCAGCCCTATAGGACAGGGTAGAACTGCCTCATGGGGTTTCCAGGAAGTACCTGCTGGATTCAAACTGCCAGCCTTTTGGTTAGCAGCCATAGCTCTTAACCACTATGCCACCAGGGCTTCCTAGGGTCGCTATAGGGTCGCCGTGAGTCGGAATCGACTCGACGGCAATGTGTTTGGTTTTTTTGGTTTTGTGCCCTGAAATGGTTTGCTTGTGGACCATCAACATACACTCCAGTCTCAGGGCATTTGAGTCATAAGTGGATAAAGTGGTGTAAATTTTCATTTAATTCAGTTCGACATACATTTCCTTAGCAATCCACTGTGATTTATATATGTTATATTGCAAACACAAATTACATAGTCTAGAAGAAAAACTATGAGGCAAAGATGGATATTTCAGTTTAGGCTCCTCAATTAATTAATCATCATGGCCTCAGTTTCTTCCCGTGATGTATATAGTATGACTAAAAAGCTAGTAACACCCTATTGCTTTTCATTTTGCTGTGAGGATTCCAAAGTTAGTCTCTATTATGAATATTTAAATTTATATCTCTGTATGTAATTAGATACGTGTATGTAAACATGCACACACATACATATACACATAATTGTTCTATGACAACTAAAATTTTCATACAAATAAAGTTTTTGTTTTTGTGTTTTGTATCCTGGTATTTATCAATGCACTATATTTCTTTTCTGGGTAGAAAATGTAGTGTTTTCTTTCTGTCATGGACTTTTTTTTTCTCTGAAACTAAGTTTGCAGAAATGTGGGGACATGAGAATATGCTGCTGAGCCTGGCATCTCCCAATGTGTTCACTGTCTTGCTGGGCTCATGTTTATTTAACAAGATGTCCTTGGTTACCAAGTGTGTCTGCAGGTTGCCAGGAACCTAGGAATATGTATAAGGAAGTTAGGCGAGTATCATAAATATTCGATGTTCCATATCACCTCAAAAGTATCTCTAAGTTACAGTTTCAAACAGGAAAATATCCTTCAGTGTCACAAGCAGTAAAATAAATTCCTAGTAATTATTTCTTTTTCTTCTTTTTTCCAGCTGATCTTACCAATAGGGAAACAACAAACTTCTGCTTTTTCACAATATGATTATCCAATAGTAAATTACTCCCAAACTTTGATGCTTCTCTGTTTATTTTTCTTCTCTTCTGCTTTCTATATTTGATGCCCACTGATATTTCTATATAGAGTAGGTAGGATGAAATGCAAACCAATTTTACATATTATTTTAAAAAGGTTTACACTGGCAGCAATTTTTACTGCCAATTTAAAAGACATTTAGAAATTATTTGTATGTATTATTTGTACTATCAATATTCTATTAGCTCATTTTATTTAGAATCTACTGCATCACCAAGAGGTAAAAAACACACCTGTGCATGCACAAGGATAATGGCCCTTCATCACTATCCAGCCAGTGAACATTTTTGCCAAGGTTCTGTTTTCAAGGTTGATTGGAGGATAAATGAAAAAAATTCAAAAATACTAGAACATTATGAGGCAATCAAAAATCAGAGAGGCTACAGCTCGGTCAGATAAGAAGGGCCTTCAGCTAAAGGGTTTATTTGCTTGAAATACTGAACTCTCAGGCATCCTTTAGTTCTCTGGAAAGAAAGGTTTCATTGATTATGCATGCTAGCAGCTCATTAAGAATATAGCATTAAAAAAGATGAATTACAAAGTCAAAAAGATGACAAGTTAAGTGGAGGCCACAGTAAACTAGTAAAATGCAAGTCCCCTGATTTATTGGATTTTTGTACCTTGTGTAATGTAAGTGGACTAACTCACTCAGTGCCAGACACAAGCTGGGGATAGACATTGGCCAGAAGTGCCATATAAGTATTGATTGGGAATAATAATATTGTGCCAAGGTGCCTATTGCTCAAATGTTTAGAAATATCAGGGGTATAGCATTTTTGCAATGTATCAATTATACTGATGTATAATATCTTTTTTTTATAATATCTTTAGTTTTATTTCCTATAATTTACCAGCATAGATATTTAAGATTCTGATATAATCATAAGATATTATTGGCAAAGATGTGTGATTGAGGGCAAAAAAAAGCTCTTGAAAAAGGATTTCTGAATACCAGTAGTTTGAACTTACCCGTAGTAATATAAACTGTATTTGTCAAACTTCTGCAGTATTTGCCACTTAGAAATGTTAATAATAATAAGATCCACTGTACTTACCTGAATCTTTCAAATGTTAAGTAATATTTATATGCTTTGAGATATTAATGCTGAGCTAACACATGGAATCAAATTGACTTGATTGCAAGAATCAGATATCTTACCCCTTTCAAGGATAGAGACAATGAAGAGGGCCAAAGGAGAAAGAGCCTGGAACATACTGCATGGCTTCAAATACTCTCTACTTTGGCCACAAGTCTTCTCTTTCCACATTGGAAGTGCACATTCTGTTTCCAAAAAAGGGTTGGCAGGTTTACCTCACACAATGGGCAGCACTTAAGTTATGAAACAAGTCCAGTTTTAACCTAGAGAATGTATAGTTTCAGGACATTCTCTGAGGAGACGGATATCATTAATCCATAGATTCTGTGTTTATTACAATAATTTCTTAGCTAGCTAAGGCCTTTCTATAGATTAACTCTTCATTCTAGTAAATATTTCTAGACTACATAAATGGAGTGCCAGTGGATAAGACCTTGTTGTTGTTAGGTGCCATCGAGTGAATTCTGAGTCAAAGGGAACCTATGTACAACAGAAGGAAACATTGCCAGGTCTTGCATACATCTAACAGTCCTTGGTGTGTTTGAGCCCACTGTTGTGCCACTGGATCAATCCATCTTGTTAACGGTCTTCTTCTTTTTCACTCACCTACTTTACCAAGTATCATGTCTTCCTCTGGGGACTGGTTCCTCCTGATAACACATCCAAAGTACATGAAATGAAGTCTCACCATCTTCCCTTCTAAGAAGCATTCTGGCTGTATTTCATTTCCAAGATAGATGTGTATATTCTTCTGGTAGTCCATGGTATACTCACTGTTCTTTGCCAGCATCATAATTCAAAAACATCAATTCTTCTTCGGTCTTCCTTTCTCACTGTCCAGCTTTCAGATGCATATGAGTGACTGAAAATACCATGGCTTAGGTGAGGTGTACTTTAATCCTTACAGTGACATCTTTGCTTTTTAACACTTCAAAGAGGTCTTTTGCAACAGATTTGCCCAATGCAATATGTCATCTGATTTCTTGACTGCTGCTTCCATGAGCATTGATTTTGGATCCAAATAAAATGAAATCCTTTACAACTTCAATCTTTTTTTTCCATTTATCGTGATTTTGCTTATTGGTCCAGTTGTGAGGATTTTTGTTTTCTTTATGTTCAGGTATAATCCATACTGAAGGCTGTGGTCGTTGATCTTCATTAGTAAGTGCTTCAAGTCTTTTTCACTTTCAGCAAACAAGGTTGTGTCATCTGCATATTGTAGCTTACTAATTAGTCTTCCTGCAATCCTGATGACACATTCTTCTACATATAGTACAGGTTCTCAGATTATTTGCTTAACATACAGGCTAAGTTTGGTGAAAGGATACAACCCCAACACACACCTTTCCTGATTTTAAACCACATAGTATCCCTTTGTTGTATTCAAATGACTGCCTCTTGGTCTGTGTGCAGGTTCCTCATGAACACAATTAAGTGTTCTGGAATTCCCATTATTCACAATGTTACCTGTAATTTGTTATGATCCATGCAGCCGAATGCCTTTGCATAGTCAATAAGACACAGATAAACATCATTCTGGTATTCTCTACTTTTAGCCAAGATCTGTCTGACATGAGCAATGGTATCCTTCATTCCACATCCTCTTATGAATCCAGCTTGAATTTCTGGCAATTCCCTGTCGATGTTCTGCTGCAACCATTTCTGAATTATCTTCAGCAAAATTTTATTTTTGTGTGGTATTAATGATATTGTTCGACAGTTTCCACAATCTGTTGGATAGTCTTTGTTTAGAATGGGCACAAATATGAATCTCTTCCAGTTGATTGGCCAGGTAGCTGTCTTCCAAATTTCTTGGCATAGACAAGTAAGCACTCAGCATTGCATCTGTTTACTGAAACATCTCAATTGGTATTCCATCAATTCCTAGAGCCTTGTTTTTCACCAATGCCTTCGGTGCAGCTTGGACTTCTTTCAGTACCATCAGTTCTTTTTCATATGCTACCTCCTAAAATGGTTGAACTTTGAGAAATTTTTTTTGATACAGTGACTCAGTGTATCCTTCCATCTTCTTTTGATGCTTCTGTGTCATTTGATATTTTGACCACAGGATCCTTCACTATTGCAACTTGAGGCTTGAATTTTTCCTTCTATTCTTTCAGGTTGAGGAATGGTGAACATGTTTTTTTTTTTTTTGGTTTTCTAACTCCAGCTCTTTGCACATTTTATTATAATACTTTACTTTGTGTTTTTAAGCTGCCCTTTGAAATCTTCTGTTCAGACATTAAAAACTGAAAACCAAATCCATTGCCATCAAGTCAATTCCGACTCATAGCAATGCTATAGAACAGGGTAGAACTGCCCCATAGGGTTTTGAAGGAGTGCCTGGTGGATTCGAACTGCCAAGCTTTTGGTTATCAGCCATAACACTTAACCACTACACAACCAGGGCTCCATTAAACTAAAAACCCATTGCTGTTGAGTGGATTCTGACTCATAGTGACCCTATATGACAGAGCAGAACTGCCCCATAACGTTTGCAAGGAGTGACTGGTAGATTCTAACTACCGAACCTTTGGTTAGCAGCCAAACACGTAAGCCACTGCACTATTAGGGCTCCAGGGCTCCATTAGACCCACTTAAAACTCATTGCAGTTGAGTCGATTCTGACTCATAGTGACCCTATACGACACAATAAAACTGCCCTATAGGGTTTCCAAGGCTGTAATCTTTACGTAAGCTGACTGCCACGTCTTTCTCCCTATACCTACTTACCCCTCTTTTTTTCCTTTCTTCAGTGGTAACTCCCCAACACGCTAGTAAAAGGAGTGAATGGATCCTGGACTAACTGCGTTAAATCATTTTTCTCCAAGTACTAATCAATGAAATGTAATTGAGTTGAAATTTGTAAAAACATTTTCCGTAATTATGAATTTTCAAGCATATAATAAAATATTGTGAGCCCAATAAACTTTGAATGAAAAAAACAAGATCATGTCTACAATTCTGGGGAGAATTAGAAATTCTCCAAATTAAAGAATGAAATAAGCAATAGAGAGTCTGCACAAGCCTCTGGAGCCAGGGGAAAACAGTGCAGGATCTGCAAAAATTAAGTGCAAGTGTCTAACCTACCGTGCAGGATCAAAATAACCCTTTCCCCTTTGAGACGTCTGTAATGGAGAAGTGCCTCTCTTCCCCTCACCTGCCCCTTTCCCACTCTGCTCTAGTGTCAGTCTGGCAGTGTTCAGTGGTTGATGTGAAACACCTCACAACATGAATGAATCTGGAGGGCATTATGCTTAGTGAAATTAGTCAGTCGCAAAAGGACAAATATTGTATGAGACCACTATTATAAGAACTCAAAAAATGGTTTAAACACAGAAGAAAACATCCTTTGATGGTTATGAGGGTGGGGAGGGAGGGAGAGGGGGATTCACTAGATAGTACACAAGAATCATCTTAGATGAAGAGAAGGACAACACACAATACAGGGGAAGTCAGCACAACTGGACTAAACCAAAAGCTAAGAAGTTCCCTGAACACAACCAAATACTTTGAAGGACAGAGTAGCTGGGGCTGGGGTCTGGAGACCATGGTTTGGGATGACATCCAGGTCAATTGGCATAACAAAGTTTATTAAGAAAATGTTCTACATCCCACTTTGATGAGTGGCATCCACTCATCAAGCTTGCGAGCAACCATTTATGTTGCATCAATTGGTCCCAACCCACTTGGAGCAAAGGAGAATGAAGAACACCAAAGACGAAAGGAAATTATTAGCCTAAGAGACAAAATGGCCACATAAACCAGAGACTCCATCAGCCTGAGATCAGAAGAACTAGATGGTGCCCAGCTACTAACAATGACTGCCCGGACAGGGACCACAACAGAGAATCCCTGATGGAGTGGGAGAAAAGTATAGAGCAGAACTCAAATTCACATAAAAAGACCAGGAACCTCCGAAGCCATGGCCCCTGGGATGCCCTATTGACCCAGAACTAAAACCATTCCCAAAGCCCACTCTTCAGACAAAGATTAGACTGGACTATAAAACATAAAATAATTCTCTTGAAGAGTGTGCTTCTTAGGTCAAGCATATATACTAAAAGGGTGGCTCCTGTCCGGATACAGGATGAAAAGGCAGAAAGGGACAGGAGCTGGTTGGATGGACACACGAAACCCAGGGTAGAAAGGGGGAGTGTGCTGTCATATTATAGGGGCTGCAACTAGTGTCACATAACAATATGTGTATAAATTTTTGTAAGAGAAACTAACTTGAGCTGTAAACTTTCACCTAAAGCACAATAAAAAAACAAAAACAATGAAATAAAAGTGAGGGAATGATGATAATAGTAACTAATGAAACTTGCACTACATGTCAAGAACTCTTCTTTGTGCTTTACCTGCATTATCCTATAATAAGACTCATGATAATCTTCTGGGTTAGGTACTGTTATTTCTCCCATTTTACAGATGTAGACATTGAGGCATAAAGAAATGAAATAACTTACCAGGATTAAACTGCTAGTAGATTATGATGCCGTTGATCAGACCTAGAGAGTGTGACTCAAACTCATGGTCTTGACTGCTAGGTCATAAAAAAACCTACAGACATCGAATTCAACATTTTTTTTTAAATTAATGAAACTGGATAATAAAAGAGAAACTGGCTTATTAAGAAATCATGATGGAGGATTATTTTTTTGTTGATAATTTGTTGATTATTACTGTGCAAAAATGAAATACATTAAATATTGAAATTAATGATTAAGGTAGTAAACATCCATTAAAAAGAAAAAACATCCATTAGCAATGGTTTATTGAACTCCTACTATGAATTTAGCATTATGCAATGGGCTACAAGATAAACTAGGAGATACAGCATAAAGCATAGCACCTGCTAAGAAAGACAAGAAACTGATTTAACAGTTATGACAAGTGAGAAATATTTAAATATCAACATCACACACGCGCACACACAAACGCGCGCACACACACACACAAACCAAACCCATTTCTGTCAAGTCAATTCCGACTCATAGCGACCATGTAAGACAGAGTAGAATGGCCCCATAGGGTTTCCAAGGAGTGGCTGGTGGATTCAGACTGTTGACATTTTCCTTAGCTGCTGAATTCTTAACCACTGTGCCACCAGGGCTCCATCAACATTATAGAGGTGATAATTGAAGCAATTAACAAACTGGGATAATTTGTTGTCCAAATAAATGTCAATATCAAGCTAGAATTCTAAGTTAGATATGCTTTAGTATTGACATGACTCAAAATGTGATTTTCATTTGTAAAATCATAAATACTATGAAGACTGATAAACTAAGCTGAGAAAATAATGGTAAACAAGAAAGAAAGGAGTATGACCTACACTGCCATCTGTTGAGGAAATGAACATCTGTCATGTTGAATGAAAGACCAAGCTTGGAAATTCCCATTGAATCTCAACTGCTAGCACTACCATTTAAAAGTAAAAACAGATTTTCAAGCTTAATTTAGCTTTTTTTTTTTTTTTTCAATTTGGGAAAAATATTTAAAGAAGGAGGAAATATAATGCTACAATAATTTGGAAACCATAGCTGTTAAAATTTCCAGAAGTTATATTAGATCAAATTAGAGGAGTGTTGCAGCAAAGAATATTGTCAAAGACCTTTTTCAACAATAGATGTTATGCTCTCCAGAGGTACTTCGTTTTCTAAGAGACCAATGCAAGTCACAAGGTATGGTGGAAAAAAACACTAACCTGGAAATTACTCTCAGCTCTAACATAGTGTCATTTTCAGCAGTCATTTGAGTCTCTTGGTCTAAATTTCTGTCTGTAAAAAGGAGGACATTGGATTAAGTGATCTCCAAAATTACTTTCAACTTAACTTCTCTTTGTGCTGTGTACATATTTAAAAAAAGCCCATTAATAGTTGAATACATAAATTAATATTTATTTTATAGATGGAAGTAGAGTTCCTATAACTTCCTTTATATATATGTATTTATCTGATTCTGAAATTTTGAATTAGTATCTTTTCTCTTTTTAGGGTGGAGTTAGTGGATTGACTGGAGAGCTAGAATTTGGAGAAAACGGAGGCAACCCCAATGTTCACTTTGAAATCCTTGGAACCAACTATGGAGAAGAGCTTGGCCGAGGTGTTCGAAAAGTAAGACCAGAAACAGTGATAAATATACTTTTCCTATACTAATTATGGTTTTGCTCGATTGTTCTCCATGCTGTATGATCACAGTACTCATTAAAATTTATACTATAGTTTGGAAGACAAAGAAGAGAGAAAAAGAATTAGGCATTTAAGTACCTTTAAATAGTACTGACCAGAAATAGTACTGACCAGAAATAGGAAGTTATAAATTCTATTTATGCCTTAGAATAATTTAATGGGAAAAAAGTAATCTGCTGGTTGTTTAGGGAAACAACATCATCTTTCATTTATTATACTAATATTATAGTAATTTTAAAAAATAGTAAAAGTTATATTCATTCAATGCATAGTTGCTGGTTTTTTCACTTGTACCATGCCTAAGATCAGAATAAGAACTTAGATAAATGTCATATAGTAAGAGGGAAAGTCTATAAAGTGTGACATTATTATATTTCAACTTCAATATGTGTCATGTAATAAGTAGAAAATGATTTGCAGGAAATTAGCTCTTGTTATACACTACAGATCATATGTAAGAAGAAGCTAACTGAGCTCCTATAAAGGATGTTTCATGAAATACAGGGACAATAACTTTCTTAAGGAGGAATATATAAGCCCGTAGAGAAATGACTTTTCTAAGGTTTGGATTTGCTGTTTTTATATACTTTTGGTAGAGAAAAATATAAGGTAACTGAGGCTGCATAGAGAGTGGATAACTATAAATGTCTGACTGTATAAAGTTGACTGCTTGGAGGGTAAGAGTTTCTTCAGTGGGCATTTCCAGTGCTGAGATATAGGTTGCAGAAAAATTAACACAAAACAAAGTTAGGAGTTATTCTTATCAGGAAAAAAAAAAAAGAGAGAGAAAATTTAGGCTAGAGAAGTTGAAACTATCTTAATGCTTTTTTTTATTATTTTTATTGTGTTATAGTGAATAGCAAACACTGAAAACTGCATAAAACACATGGATAGTCTAGTGAAATATTTTAAAGGAAACAACCACTACTATGGTCCAGAGATAGAACGTGCCAAGCATCCTAAAAGCCCCTATTTGCTTTTCCTGATGATATGCCTGATATCCCTTCTCAGTGGTGGAACCATTAGTCTGAATTTTATGATGCTCATTTCATTACATTTTTATTTAATTTTTTCACTTTTATTTGCATCCTTAAATAATATTATTCAGTTTTACCTGTATTTCAATTTATGAATAAACTTGACATTGTATAAGTGAGCTTACATGTCATGTAATAACATAGAGAATATTATATACAGTCTTTTTTCTTGATTACTTTGTTCAACATTGCATTATTCATTCTTGTTCTTACACGTAGTTACAGTTTGTCCATTTATATTAGTTTATTGTTTTTTATGAATGTATCACAATCTACCTTGTTTTGTCTCCATTTTTTAGACTACTATAAGCAATGTTGTTATAAACTTTCTTGTACACATATCTTAGATATATATATATATACACATATACACACACATACACACACATATGTATATATGGAAACCCTGATGGCTCAGTAGTTAAGAGCTACAGCTACTAAACAAAAGGTTGGCAGTTCAAATCCACCAGGCACTCCTTGGAAACCCTATGGGGCAGTTCTACTCTGTCCTTTAGGGTTGCTATGAGTCGAAATCAACTCAGTGGCAATGGGTTTTTTGGTGTGTATATCCTTGTACTTTTTGCATGCATTTAGCTAGTTTATGTATTTAGGAGTAGATAGGAAACTGTACCTTGAACTTTACTGGATAATATCACATCCATTTTCACAGGGGCTTACCAATTTACACTCCACTGCAGTGCAGGAGAGTCCCCATTGCCCCGTGTTCTCACCAAATATTGGTTTTATTAGATTTTTAAGATTTTTGTTAATTTATTTGGCATATAATGCTGTTCCTCATGTTTGCAATTTTTATTTTCCTGCTTATTAAATGGTTTGGCTTTGTTTCCAAGTTTTTTTTTAACTCTTCAGATTTCTTTTTGAATGAACTGCATATTCAGGTCTTTTGGCCATTTTTTCTGTTGGAATGTCTTTTTTTTTTTTTTAATTAAATCTAGAAGTTATGTATAGATCCTAGTCCTCTATTGTTTAATTATGTTGCAAATTTTCTTTTCTTCTCTGTGAATTTTCTTGAAATTCTCTTTATAGTAACTTTAAATATAGTTGACTTATGAATCTTTGCCCTTATGGTTATTGCTATTTGGTCCTATTCAAGAAATCATCCCCTACTCCACAAGTTATGAAAATAGTGTGCTCTATAATGTTTTAAAGGCTTTGTAGTTCTGCCTTTTAAATTGAGGTCTTTAATCTACCTGGAAGTCTTTTTAATGTGTAAGGTGAGAAAGATTAGAGTTTCACTCTTCATCGTAGTATCTTGTTTATTTTTACTGATATCGAAACAATTTAAATATCATAAAATGCACAGATTTTGAGTGTTCAGTGAGTTCCCATGATTCAACGATGTGACCACCACCCAGATCAAGATACAGAATATTTTTATCACCCAGGAAGTACGGTCATTACTTTTACTTTCTTAACAGTGCAGATTAGGTAAATGGTTAATATAGTATAGTATCTACATTTGTATCTGGCACTTTTCTCTCAACTTGATATTTTTTAGATACATCCATATTATCGTGGGTAGTTTTTCTTTCTTTTTTTAAACTACAATTGCTGAATGGTATTCTATTGTGTGAATATAATGTGGTATCTTTTAAAATTTCATTTCCTGTTTGTTGCTGATATATGGGAATAACATTGATATTTATCTGTTCATTTTATATCCAGTTTTCTTGCTGAACTCTTTAATTATAATAACTTACCTATAGATTGTTATGAATAGTCGTATCAACTATAATTAATAAGGGTTCATGTCTCCTCTTTTTAATCCTTACACCTTTTATTTTTTCTTCCCTTAGCATACTAGCTAGGACCCCTAGTCCAGTATTGAATAAAAGCAGTAATAGTAAATATCCTTGGATTGTTACCAATTCCAAAGAAAAAGATTTCAGCATTACACTAGTATATATGATGGATTTTTTTGCTGTTTTTTATTAAGTTTGATCAAATTAAGGAAGTACCATACATTCTTGGAGCTTAAATTATGTTTATTTTTATATAAATTATAACTGTTTATATAAAAATTATTTGGTTTGCTACCACCTTGCTAAGATTTTTTTTAATGGGTATTCATGAGTGAGGTTGCCTGGAATTTTCCACCATGTTGGATTTTATACAAAGTTTATGCTGGCCTCATACAATGTGGTGGAGTGGGTTTCCTCCTTTTTTAATTATCTATGAATTACATAAACTTGGGATAATTTTTTCCTTGAGTGTTTGATAGATCACCTAATGAAGCTAACTGTGCCTACAATTTTCTTTGTAGAAATTATTTTTACTACTGATTCTATTTTTTAATGGTATATAAAAAATGTCGTATTTTCTAATTCTTCTTGAATTAAGAAGTTTTAATTTTTCAAATGTGTTTTCTTAGTATATTGCTATAAAGTTACTAACTATATCCTATCATTTTAATCTCTGAAATATTTGAAGATCTGGCCTCATTTTCATATCTGAAATTGTTTTGTTGTAACTTTTTTCTCTTTGCTTGATCAATATTATCAGAATTCTATTTTATTCATCTTTATAGAAAGATACATTTCTTTTGGTCCTACTCGTGTATTTTTTAGTCAATTTATGTTTGTTTTAATCTTTTTTATTTTCTATCTTATACTTTTTGGATTTGCATTTTAATTTTGTGACATGCATACACAGTTCAATTTTCCAACTTCCTCATTTTTAAAATGTGTATTCAATACTATATATTTTCTTCTAAGTACTGTTTTATTTGCATTGCATAAATTTTGAATGAAATTCTTATTTTCATTTAGTTAAAAAATTTTCTCTTTCAATTTTGTCTTTATTAACCCATGGATTATTTAGACTGTTTCTTACTTTCTAAATTAATGGGATTTTTAATTATCTTTTTATTAATGATTTGTGGCTTATTTGCTTTGAAGTCAGAGAATGTACTCTGTATGATTTCAGTCTTTTAAATTTTATTAAGATTAGTTTGATAACCCGACATTGTCTTATATAATTGTATTGTTTATCTCTTTAAAGGGAATACGAATTCTGTAGTGATTAGGTCCTGTGTTCTATGTATGTCTATTATGTTAAGTTTGTTGTCTCTTCTATTTATTTCTTGTCCTGAGTAAGCTGTGTTAAAAATCCCATAACTGTCGATTTGTCTGTTTTTCTTCTAGTTTTCTCAGTTTTGGTTTAGTATATTATTAAGAACTTATGAATTTAAAATTTGTTTTTATGTATTTAATAAATTGTGCATTTTATTATTACAAAGGAGTTCTACTTCTAATAATGCATTCTTCTTTAAAGAATATCTTGTCTGATAATAATAGAGCTTAACCAACTTTTTTGTTACTATTTGGATGGCATTTCTTTTTACCATCCTTTTTCTTTCAATCTTCCTGAATCCTTTTGTTTTAGATACAATTCTAGAAGCAGTATATAATTGAATTATTTTTAGTTGGTTTGATAATTTATGACTATAAACCAGAGCAATTCATGTATTTATACATAATGTATCTACTAATATATATTTAGGTTTAAGTCTACCATCTTGTACGTGCTAACATTTTGTACATTCTACTTAACTAGCCACTTCTGAGTTTCCTTTCTCTCCTTTATTACCTTCCTTTTGGACTGATACTGTGCACACGGACACACGCACACACACACATATATATATAGCCTTTTCTTCCTTTACAAATGTGCGTGTTATATACTCTGTATTCATTTAATAGTTCCTCTAGAATGTTTTTTCTAGAATGTACAATATGTACACTTAATTTATCCATGTCTTAAATTGAGCAACACCTTTGTCCTCACAGATAAGAAGTATGCTTAGAACATTTTAACTCTGTTTACCCAAATTAACAACTTCTAAAATTATAGCTTATTGTTGTCATGTATTTTAATATTTTGTTTTACTCTGAAAATTGTTACTATTCCTATAAGGTGCAGTGAATATTTATTTACATCTATTCCTGAATTTACCACTTTCTTTGCTCTTGTTTTCTTCCTGCATATCTATGTATGTACCTTGAATTGCTTCTTTTCTGCCTTTTTTCTGCCTGAAATGCAGCTTTAAAGTTTCTTTTGTTGACGTAGTCTGGTGGCAAAATTTTTCATTTTTTATTTGTCTGAACATGTCTTTGTTTCGTCTTCTTTCTTGAAAGGTATTTCCCCTAGACACAGGATTTTTTTTTGTTTCAGTACATTGACAATATCATTGGCTTTAGCTTCAGTGTGGCAGTAGAGAACTTAGCTGACTGCTGTCTAACTTTTCATGCTTTGACAGTAATCTCTTTTTTGGCTGATTTTAAGATTTGTCTTTGTTTATAGATTTCTACATTTTTCACTGTAGTGTTTAGGTGTGGATTTCACTCTAATGTGCCTAGATGTGGCAGGTTTATGATCATAAGAACTTTGGTTAGTCATGTGTGATTTAAGGTGACTGAGCAATTAATGCTGAGTGTCTGGTGCTAGAGATGATTTCATGTGGCTGAAAAGATCTAGAGATTGTTACAGATTACCATATAATATACAGAAAATTTCAAAACAGTTGGGGAAAATCTGTCTTATACCCAATTCTCTATCAATTATAGTTATTTAGTAATGTAAATAATATAGTAAATATAATTGTTTAAGTAATAGTAATAATAAAGGACACCTGTGGTTAAGTTTTTGGCTGCTATCTGAAAGGTCGGAGGCTGCAATCCACCTGCTGCTCCATGAGAAAGATGTGCAGTCTGCTTTCGTAAAGATCCAGCCTAAGAAATCCTATGGAGCAGTTCCACTGTGTCCTATAGGGTCACTATGAGTCAGAATTGACTTGACGGCAATGGGTATAATAATGAATAGGCAGTAAATATACTTAAATGAGAAGAGCCCTATAGTGGTTAAGTGCTTGGCTGCTAACTGAAATATCTGCGGTTTGAATCCACCAACCACTCCACAGGAGAAAGATGTGGCAGTCTGCTTCTTTAAAGATTTACAGCCTTGAAAACCCCATGAGGCAGCTCTGCTCTTTCCCATAGAGTTGCTAAGGGTAGGCATCAACTCAAAGGCAATGGGTTTAAATATACTTATTAACAAATTTGTGAAATTTTACTTGTGAAAATTAAAAAGACCTAAGCTGCCATAATTAACATAAAAAAACATAGTATTGATAAAATAAGTGTAGAATAATAATTGAAGAATCTAAAGATGAAAATACTCATGGCTTTATAGCAAGAAGATAGTACATCTTCCCTTGGGGTTTTTGTTAATTAATTACTTGTTAAATGATATCAAAAGACATTTTAATCTGATTATAATTGTAAAATCAGGATTAGTATATGACTTTCCCCATTTTGATTTAAAAAAAGATTTCTGTTCACATTAAGGTACACATGCAGAAATGAATTCATTTGCAGATAAAATAACTAAAAACCAAATCTATTGCCGTCAAGTAGATTCCGACTCAGCAGTTCTGTAGGACAGGGTAGAACTGCCCCTTAGGGTTTCCAAGGAGCACCTGGTAGATTCGAACTGCCAGCCTTTTGGTTAGCAACCATAACTTTTAACCACTGCTCCACCAGGGCAGATACGACCTATCCAAATATAGGTAAAGCTCTTTGTGCACGTGTTACTTAATTCCTTACAAAACTTCTCATGTCTTTTCCTTCCACTTTCACCCTCTGGCTTATCTTCAAGTTTATGTATAATCATTTTATACCTGTTTTCTTCTTTCTTCCAATATCTCATGTAATGTTATTATTAATTTTCCTAGCCTATTTTTATTCTAATAATTTCTATTTTATAAAACACTTATTCTAAGGAAATAAGTATTATGCAAAAGGATCATAATTACACCAAAACCCAGTAGTCCTGTAATAATAGAAGCTAAGAGTTTTTTTTTTTAATTCATTGTGCAAGAAAGAGTTTTAAGTAGAGGAGTCAGCAATGCAGCAGAAAGGCAGTAAGATGAAGACTAAAGCAAATCCTCTGAATTTAAGAAACCAGGGTTCATTAGAGACTTTGTAGAGGCAATAAAACAAATGAGTTTAGAATGTGACTGCTAAAGTAAGATTGTTAAAATTCAGTTTGTGCCACTTAATGGCTAAGTGACTTTGGGCATGTTACTAAACTCATAGGTAGGTGTAACCTAATGAGTTAGTATGTTTGAGGCATTCAGAGCTGTGCTTGGTACATCAAAAGATATTGTTGCATCTAATTATTAACAATGAGAGAAATCTCAGTGGAGTATTAATGCCATATGTTTAAATTGCAACAGGTTGAAAGAAAAAAATGAAGGTAAGGAATTAGAAGTAGTAAGGGTAAGTACTATGTTAGTTAACTGGTTTGGCTGTGAGACAATTAAATGGGTACATGAAGTGATGGAAGAAATTTTTTTTTAAATGTAAGATATTTGAATACATTTGAATGACCATAGACATAGGGAGGAAGGGAATGAAGAAAAAGGAAAGAAAGGTGATCATTGACAGAAATTCAGGAGAAAGACAGAAAGGATTGGATCCAAAATTAGATGGAGTGTTTAACCTTAGGCAGGGGGATGTCATTTTCTAGAGTAATGGGAGGTAAGGAAAGAATGGGTGTGAATGCAAGGAAGTGTTCATGTTTGGTGTTAAGTTTTTAAAGAAGTGGGAGGTGAGAGTATCTGATGAAAGGAAAGATTAGAAAATGCTGGAGATAATGAACCTGGAGTTTTAAAGATTATAAAAAAGGTTTGAAATGGCTGCTGTGGCGAACAGGAGAGAATTGATTAGGGGGCATGGAAAAATTGCCAGTCAGGGCTGTTGGCTCATGAGAAATTGTTGTTGTTGTTAGCTGGCCTGGAGTTAGCCTCTGACTCATGGAGACTACATGCACAACGGGATAGGATGGATCATTGTGATCCATAGGATTTTCATTGGTTGTTTTTTGGAAATAAATCACCAGGCGTCTCTTCTGAGTCTGCCTTAGTCTGGAAGCTCCACTGAAACCTGTGCAGCATTCTAGCAAGACACAAGACTTCACTGACAAATAAATGGTAGCTGTGCTTGTGGCACATTGACCATGAATCAGAACTGAGTCCCCTGCACAGAAGATGGGAATTCTACCAATGAACAACCACTGCCTTCCATAAGAAGCTGAAGATAATGAATTCATTTAGCACTAACCTACCTGGTTATGTGGCTTTTTCCAGCAGCATTCAGCAGACTAAATGAGTTTGAATTAATGTAGTGTTGAAGTTTTACAAGAATTGTTGTTGATTGGTTTGCTGTGTTCTTTATTGTTTGTTTTATTTTTTGATGGCAGTACAATGAGGCAGTAAGGGTAGGGATAATGACAACAGAATGGTTGAAGTTAAGGAGCATGAAATCTATATTGGATCTGGATGGTTGTGAAGACAAAGACAGGAGGATTCCAACAATTGAGAGAAGCAGATGACACAACCTTGCTTGCTGAAAATGAAGAGGACTTGACGTAAGTATGGATTACACCTGAACATAAAACAAAAATCCTGACTACTCGACCAATAAGCAACATCATGATAAATGAAGAAAATATTGAAGTTGTCAAGGATTTCATTTTACTTGGATCCACAATCAACATCTAAAGAAGCAGCAGTCAAAAAATCAAATGATGTATTGCAATGGGCAAATCTGTTTCAAAATACCTCGTTAAAGTGTTAAAAAAAACCAAAGATGCCTCTTTGAGGACCAAGATGCGCCTGATTCAAGCCGTGGTATGTTCAGTCATCTCATATGCGTGTGAAAGCTGGGCAATGAATAAGGAAGACTGGAGAAAAATTGACATCTTTGAATCGTGCTGTTGGCAAAGAATATTAAATATAGCTTGGACTGGCAGAAAAGCCCACAAATCTGTCTTGGAAGAAGCACAGCCAGAATGCTCCTTAGGAGGGAGGATGGTGAGACTTCGTCTTACATACTTTGGACATGTTATTAGGAGGGACCAGTCCCTGGAGAATACCATCATGCTTGGTAAAGTAGAGGGTGATCGAAAAAAAGGAAGACCCTTAGTGAGGTGGATTGACACGGTGGCTGGGACAAATGCAGGACTGGGCAGTGTTTTGTTCTGTTGTTCTTAAGGTCGCTATGAATCGGAACTCAATGTCGAGGGCATCTAACAACATGATTTAAGGGGATAGAGCCTTTAGCAAATGTGACGAGCCTATCGATTAATATGAATTAAGCGAGAAAGCTTCAGAGACAGGAAGTTGTATTTGTGGAGAGAAACACCAAAATTTATGATTTCAAAGATAGATTCCAGGGATTCACAAAAGCTGACAGAAGTAGATTTCCTTGAGCCTCTTTTTTCTAAGATCAGTGCACTTGACTGTTGTTTCACCCTGATCTGCTTCAAAGCCCCAAATTTCTTGTCTATGCCATTGATTTCTCAATGAATCAGTACTACATATTATGTACCTTATTATTTGTTGTTGTTAGATGCCATCAAGTTGATTTCAACACATAGCGATTCTGACTCATAGCGACCCCATAGGATGGAGTAGAACTGCCCCATAGGGTTTCCAAGGAACACCTGGTGGATTCGAACTGCTGACCTTTTGGTTAGCAGCCGTAGCTCTTAACCACTACGCCACCAGGGTTTACTACTGTATTATTAAAACACAAAACCAAACCTGTTGCCGTCGAGTTGATTCCAACTCATAGCGACCCTATATTAGTAAAATATGTATATATATATTATTAATATTATTAAAAAAAATGTTAAATAACTCCAGTAATTATTTAATTATTTATGTTTCTATGCTCCAGCTCCCAAATTGTATTGAAATGCTTCTGTGAGCTGGCATATAGATGTTACGTGAAATGCACTGTAGATATTTACAATGCCTTTTACATTGTTCACCTTCAAAAATTTGTATATTCTTATTTTAAAATGTTTTTAACATTCTTTTTTTTTTTATTTTAATTTGTTGTTATACCTCAAACATTTTCCTGTGAAACTGGGATTTTAATTAGTTACTGAAGTTATAAAGCCCTGAATCTATCTCCCAAGTGATTTTAGGTGTGCTATAAAATTTTTTTTTATAATTAGTTCGTTTTTTTAATAAATTTATAATTTTTTTTTTTAATAAATTAGTTTGTGGGCTGCTAACCCCATTTATAAATGGGGCAGTTCCTTCATATGGGCATTCACACACACATAATGTTTTTAAAGATACTTATCAAAGGAAAGTATTACCATGAGAATATATGCAGTATAGATTTACTGGGGAAACCCTGGTGGCGTAGTCATTAAGAGCTATGGCTGCTAACCAAAAGGTTGGCAGTTCAAATCCACCAGGCACTCCTTGGAAGCAGTATAGAGCAGTTCTACTCTGTCCTATAGGGCCGCTATGAGTCAGAATCGACTCCAAGGCAATGGGTTGTTTTTTTTTTTTTTTTTTTGGTTTTTAGATTTACTAGATATGTGTTCAAAATTAAAGTTCCACTCACAGTTTCTACATGTTTCAGAAGGAGTGAAAGGCTTTCCAACTGAGGAACTGTCAGGTTGTCAGTGTTTATTCTGCTGCCAGTGGCTAATTGTATACAATGCCTGCAGCCTTATCACCTTGAGCAGGGATACTGTCAGATCTCATAAACTAAGCAGGGTTTTGTCTGCTCAGGATTTGAATGTGAGAGTGCCCAAGGCTTCACAGTCCCAAATTTTGGACTTGTCTCTGCTTTTTTGGCAATGTATGAGAAGAGGTTTCATTTTTCTGAATTTGGTGAAACTGTGAAAAGATTATTTAATTTTCATTAATGCTGATCAAAACAAAGAGCTTTCTTGCTTGATGTTTTTTACATGTTCTTTTACTTTGATGTAAGTTGGTGTTTCGTTCAGTAGATGGTATATTCAAGGGGTTAGTACACTGTGCAGCCTTAAAGATAAATTCAGGTAAACCTCAAAGCCAAATTTTGAAATCATCAAGGTTTTCTATATTCTTAACCTCTCCCCAATAATATGGTTGTTCCTGTTTCTGTTTTCCCCAATGCTGAAGTTCTAAGGAAAAAAAAAAAAAAACATAATTTGAGTGATAACTCCCTATAAAGTCTCTGAAAGCTAATATTATTATAATACATAAAAAATAAAGACTAAATTAAATAACCACATTTAAAGCATCAACATGCATTTTTTTGTTTTGTTTTCCTTTAAGGATAAGAATTCTACTTAACGGCATTTTTGCTTATTTGTCTGAAGTTTTCTTTGGTTTTGCCAATGCTGCTTAATTTTTATTGTAAAGATTGAGTTCCAGCATTCAAATTTAATACTCCAGACTTTACGTCTTTAAACTTTATCACAAACAGGAAAATAATGCCAGGAAGAATAGATTAAAACTGTTTTCACAACCAATCTTAATTGTATAATAAGGCTTAGTATCTTCATAAACGTGTTTTCTCATATAAGTTGATGAAATAAAATGGTACAACAGAGATATTTTAGCTTCTAGATACAATTGTTTCTCAGATTTAAAATGTTTACTCGAGTTCTCCTAGATTAAATTTACACATATAAAAACCACAGCTTTGTATTCTTGGGCGAACCTAATGTACTGATATTGCTCAGGGTATTATACATATTATGTTGGTCCATTTTTAATGAACTGAAATCTTTTACTATCCTATACTTAGAATGAAGAAAAAACAACTTTACCTCCAAATAACCAATGATTAAAATGTTGTACTGGCCGTCTTCAACATGTATTTTGATTCTTTGATATTTAAAATAGCATTTACTGTTTCCTTATTACCCTGCTTTATGTTTCATTATAGAATATTTTTTACAAATAATCTGATATAATTATACATATAATTCATATATATGTTCAACCTCTCCTTACTTATTGACAATTAATTAGTATTATGTGAAAATGGAGGATGATCATATCAGATCACAAAATGGAGGATGACTGCATCATTATATAACTGCCTAATTACATCATTACATAACTGCCAAACCACTGAGAATCATGACCTAACCAATTTGATACATGACTTTAACCATTCCATCCAGTTTTACTCTCGCCTTACAATTTGGCATTTGTTACTGCCAGCGATACATTAATGTGCAAAATAGATAGTAGATTTTTTTTACTATTTTCGTAAACGCAAGATGTTGGATAATCAGATAATGGATAAATGAGAAGGTGTACATGTAAATATAATTTACTTTTTTATAGTCTGTCATTCCTGTTACAAAATAAACTCCATGAGATAAAAATTGTTCGCTCCTTATCCCCTAATGCATGGCATATAGCTGTTATTAGGTGCCATTGAGTCAGTTCCAACTCATAGCAACCCTATGTACAACAGAACAAAACGCTGCCTGGTCCTGTGCCATCCTCACAGCCGTTGCTATGTCTGAGCCCATTGTTGCAGGCACTGTGTTAATCCATCTCATTGAGGGTCTTCCTCTTTTTCACTGACCCTCTACCTTACCAAGTGTGATATCCTTCTTCAGGGACTGGTCCCTCCTGATAACGTATCCAGAGTATGTAAGCCCAAGTCTCGCCTTCCTCACGTTGAAGGAACACTCTGGTTCCAAGACAGACTTGCTTGTTCTTCTGGAAGTTTGTGGTATATTCAGTATTCTGCACCAACACTGGCATATAGCAGATGCTCATTTAATATGTAATGAATAAACGAATGAATGTACATAACTTAAAATTGAATTCATAAAAATTTTCACTGCATCTATAAATGTAAAACATTTCTCATTTATTCAAATGAAAAATAGTAATTGTATGAATTTAAATTATTTGTTGACATGTCTGCATTAAAATGTGAGTGTTATCATTATACCCTTTTCATTCATGTATCCTCAGTTGCTGGCATAGTTAACACTTGGTCACCAAATACACCTTGAGTAAATGGATAACCAATTATTTTAGTAGTTATTAAGTAAGATATATGTGATTTTTTCCAGAGACCTACAGTTTTGCTGAGACTAGGGGAAGGGTCAGTAGTTACATTAATTATTCCAAGTAATATGGAAGGATTTGTAAAAGTACAAGCTCATTAGGATTAGGTCTTATTTGAACAAGCAGAACCAACAAACCTCTAACCAAGTAGAAATAATTTACAGTTTTTCTCTGCATTCTGAAGTAATATAAACAAAGCTTTTGAAATCTGATTTTCCTCCCAACTGTCATCTGTTAGATTCATGATGTATTACCCTCATTAAATTGTTAGCACCTTGGAGAGAAGGCTCATATTTTGTCAACTACTATGTTCTCGGTGTACATAATAATTGATCATTGTGTTGAATGAATGAATGAGTTCTGCCTAGTTCCAGGTGGGGATTGTGACATTTGCATTATTGATAGATATCCCCACCAAATGTGTTGATACAACTATTGGTATTTGAAGTTCAAGATTTTTTTTTCCTACTGGGCTAGATTTAATATGTTAAAAATGGAAAAAGTATATAGCCTTTGTTGTCAGACGTATCTGTCTTGAAATTCCGACTCTGTCACTTACTGGCCATGTAATCACTGACTGTTAAACTCTATGAGCCTCAATTTCCTTATCTGTAAAATATGAATAATAATCCTTACCTCTCCAGAGTGTCGTAAGGATTAAACAAAATTATGTTTGTAGGTTGCATAATGAGGGCTCATTAAAACAATGCCTATTTGCAAATGGACAGTAATCTATGCTATTTATTTTCTAGCTAACACAAGAAATCCAGTTATTCTGGCAAGGAATTGCTACATGAAGTAAGGAAAGTAATTTCATTTTAGGTGTGATTGACAGAACATTGTACATGGCAATCACAGTGATAGCATAAAACACTAACCTTCTGCTACGTTTAATGTCCTTCCTGACTATGAAATTCTACAAGTCTGTTAAGATTTGGAGGTTGTAGTCTCTATACAGAAAGCTAATAGGAGAGAACAGGGACAAACTCTGGTGGTTGGGATTATGCTGACCTCTCTAGAGTAAGGCAGAGATGCCTGGTAGAGTAGAATTTTGAGTTCATGTTTTGGTGGAAATAGAAACAACTTGTTTGCTCGGTATGGTTTACTTCACCAGTTTTGAAGAAGTAGCTGCTGTTGGCGCGCTGACGCTCAGGGAATGTTTACAGACCGGTATGTGCTCCCAAACCACCCCATCCTTTGCCAGAGGCACAGAGCACCCCCACTCCCACCATCACCAGTGAAACTCTTGACCAGCTGGAATTCACCAAGCACAACATTACCACCCACTGAACAGCCTCACCGATAGCTTCAGCCATAGTGATTAAGGGCCGGTACCCAGCACCAGGACAACAAGCATTAACAGAATCTTTTATGGTTTTAAATTAAGAATACACAGATTTGTATTCCTTCATCACGATCTCATTCCTGTGATGGTTCTGTAAGTGGCAGATAGCAAGATTTTTTTATTTTTTTCAAAGAGGCTGTGTGAATGGGGAAATAGTGAGCAGGAAGGGATCACACAGTGAGTGAGTCATGTGTCCGTGTATGTTGGGAACTCGCAGCAGACTGATTTATTATACAGAGACATTCATGGTATGATAGCTTCAGTTGAACCATAATCCCTGGGGATTGTCATTGTAACTCAAATCCTCTGCTTTCTCTCCTCTCTGAATTTGTCTGTGATCTGTTCAGATATTTGATTATATATCTCTCTTGTACTCTCAGGCCTGTCTTACCTTCCCTAGGGGATTATAAGTTCACCTTCAGCTGGAACTGGGTTTTATAAAAATTTAAATAGTTCTGGCCACATAATCTCACAAAATTTGCCAATAGAACTTTTTTAACTCATGTATTTGAGGGCCATTCATTCAAACAAATGAATATTATGTTCATGTCCATGATGAATAATTGTAATTGTAATCATGGCTTTTGGTGATCACTGATTACTGTTGCCTCCTTCCTGTCTTTTTTTCTTTTAAGTAGTTTTATTTTTCTTCTTCACCAAGATACCTGACACACACTAAAGCTAGTCAGACCGTAGAAGACTTTAACCCTAACTAAGCTGTTCTTACAGTGACTAGATAATTAAGGGATTTAGATTTGCTGATTTATTTTTAATAGAAATTTTGGTATTAAGACCCAAAAAAACTTTCGAGACTTTGGGATGGTTTGAATATGTAGACTATCACTGCTGTTTAAGTTTCTGCTGTTAATGTGGATACTGTTGACTTAAGGGTGTCTTTCTTAACTGAAAGGTGGCATATTGCAAATGAAAACAGGTAACATATTGTGGAATTTCCAAATAGGGAATCAGTTGATTTGTGTGTGAAAAGATATACGTATAATTTATGTATGCTGACAGCACTACGCTGTTTGGCAACTAGCCTTCATCCTCAACAGCATGGAGGCTGTGGGCACTTGGTTGTGAATGGACAGCCTGTTTCTCATTATAGACCTGGCTTTTGATAGCTGTTGGTGTTGTTAGGTACCATTGAGTCGGTTCCAACCCTACAGGACAGAGTAAGAACTGCCCTGTAGGCTGGTGGATTTGAACTATTGACATTTTAGTTAACAGACTGAGCTCTTAACCACTACGCCACCAAAGAGCTCCACTGGTTTTTGACTAGAAGATATTTAAGTGTATAGTATTTATAATGAGACCTTGAATCCATCCCAACTATTAATGTAGAAATGTCTTTGTTTACCAGATGGTAAATATTTCTGAAAATTAAGACTCTTTTCTTTAATCATTCCTTTCTTTGAAAATTTATGTGTTATAATCATGCATACAATAAGCATTTATTTCAGCTCTGAGAAATGAAATAAAGTAATTTTTGTTCTCCAAATTAGTTGTATTTAAATATTTCATCTTTTAAATTTGTCTTTGTATTTTGAGGGAAGAAAACATTAATGAAAGTTTATCAGATGAAAATAACTTAGACTTTAGGGACAATAGTTTTCTTGTTTGCGACTTGAAATAGAGGCTGCTTTTCAGAATTTGCATTCTGTGATTCTCACTGTGTTTTTTGATAAAACATTCTGAAGCTCTATTTTTTGAAATGGCAAAAAATATTTTTAAATTTCCATATACTATCTATAATATTAAAATATAAAATTTATATCTCATATTATTTGAAACAAGACTATATCATGTCTTATTAATTGTCACTTTATTTACTAAATTTTCCAATTTTAAACTAGGATAAAAATACTTAATATAATTTTTTTATGAAATTGGAAAATTTAGTAAATAAAGTGACAATTAATAAGACATGATATAGTCTTGTTTCAAATAATATGAGATATAAATTTTATATTTTAATATTATAGATAGTATATGGAAATTTAAAAATATTTTTTGCCATTTCAAAAAATAGAGCTTCAGAATGTTTTATCAAAAAACACAGTGAGAATCACAGAATGCAAATTCTGAAAAGCAGCCTCTATTTCAAGTCGCAAACAAGAAAACTATTGTCCCTAAAGTCTAAGGAATATTACATATAATACATCTTAAAATTCTTGTCATAACTAAAGTTATTTTTAATATGTGAAATGTGTCTTCAGATGACATCCTTTGGTCAAGATCTGGGAGTAAAACTTTGAAAAATAACCTCAAAGAATTATAGATTTATTTGTTCTAACTTTAAAAAAAGGGATTATTTTTTGATACTTTTCTTCCATAAAATTTAGGATTACTTAGATATTATGAATGGATAATTAATGTAGAATAATATATAGTTAAAGAGTTTCATATGAATGTGGCTCAAACAGAAAATCAATGTCCACATTGTTTCTTTTATAACCTGAGTTTTTTTAATTGTGCTGAAGTCCAAATATTTACTAATCATGCTGAAGTCCAAATATTTACTAATTATTAAATAAATAAGTATATAAATGGCTGAAGAAGTAATAAAGAAAAAAAAAAAAGTAAAGCTAACCTATGTCTTGTTTCCATAAAAGCTTAAATCATCAAATATATAGAGTCTCAAAAATGTCAAATTCCAAAGAATTCTGAAGGACAATTTACAAAGGGAGTGTTATAATATTATTATTCTAAAATAAGGCACATTATTACTATTATCAATTATTATGTTTGTGGAACTTTGGTGTTGCAGATACATAGTCCCTGAGCTGTGCTGTTTACCTTGCTTACCTCAAGTTATTGTTGAGACTACAGATGTTATTTTGGAGAATATTATTCTGACATTAAATTGTCAGCATTTTCACCAGGGTATTAAAATATATCTCCATTAATTTCTCTGCAGATTTTGCAAATAATCTATCAAAGTTGTGCAGAAAGCAAAGTTTTTATAGAGTTTTTCCTCATGTGGGAGGTAAATGTTTGGATATGAAGATGCTTTTCTAGTAGGTGGAGGCATTTTTATTAATCATAGTAATTTGGGTACAATTAAGGGCTCTTATATTTTTTGGAAATGAAGTTTAATTTTTAAAAACTCAGTAAATACAATTTTTTGGAGTTATTAAACTCCATTACAGAAGCCAAATAAGATTTCTGGTATTCTTTGTTTTAAAATTAGAAGTGAGAAATGAATCTTATTTTTTAAACTTAATTCTACAAACACCTTGCCTTAATACAGATTGAGCCTTGAAATAATAAAATGAATTTATTCAGCTGAATATAATCACCCTAAATAAGCCATGTGATATTCTTGAGGAGTGAAGCATTTATCTCCTGAAAATGTTTTCAGGCAGTTCTTAATCAAAAGCTATGGAAGGTTTTATGGCCCTGAAGCATCTGAATAAAAGCAACTCTGTGGTTGTAAATGGAAATGAATTTGAAACACTTTGTTGGAGAATTTCTTCTTTGGTTCTTTCAAAGTTGATATGAATCTATATCCAAAACTGAGATGAGAACTCTTTCAGTCCCAGGCTTACGCATTTAAGAATGTCTGATTGAAGCCATTTGAAGCAATAATATGATATGAATAAGTGCACTTTCATTTAACAGGAGACAGTGTCTTCACAGGATTGTGAAGAAAAAAAAATGATTCTATTTCTTCCACTCCTATTCAGAGTATTAAGCTGTATATTTTTTTTTCTTCCTAAGAAAATCGAAAACCAATTATTCCTGGGACAGTGTAAGTGCAATGCAGGGACTAGGATCTCATCCCTTGTGACTTTTAGTTGTTGAACATCTTAGTTGAATTTATGTTTTTACTCTTTCCCTTTTTGCGATTCCAGCTTCCTCAGTTCCTGGCTTCTAGATATTATTTCTTTTCTAACTGCTCTCTTGTTATTAAATGAATTAATTACGTAACAGTCTGTGCATATTTACCTTGTGTCTAAAAACACTGTTATCTATATTTAAAATAAAAATAAATACATGAATAGTTTTATTCTTTCTTAAACATATCTGCTTTTTTCCAAAGTAGGTACTTTTCTTTGGGGGGGTGGGGGGTGGGAAGGGGGCCTATCCCAAACATTGCAGCATCACAAAATACTAGGAAAAAATAACAATCATTTGCTAAAACATTTTTATCTTACATATGTGGTACCTTAGTTTTGTGGGTTGAATGGCTTGCCTAAAAAAATTTAGTTTATTAGAAGAATAAAGACAAGGCTTCTAGTTCAATGTCTTTTCCATTGTATTACAGGTTCCCTTTTTGTTTTTGCCTTCATTGTAAGTATGGAACCCATTTTTCAATATATTAATAATAATTTTGCTGGCATTTTTATAGTTTTTAATATTCCAAGAAAAGAAAAAAAATATGTTTAATAGCCTCACTTGTTATTAAAAAAAAAAAAACTTATAAAATAACATCAATTCTATCATGCTTTTCTCTTGAAACCCTTGACTGTTAAAATATGGAGATATTTTTTGACCAGATTCCATCTTACTTTCCTGACTTTCTCCTACTATCTTTTATGTAATATCTAATTTTAGCCTTGTATTTTTTCTTTCACTTTCCAAATTTTATCTGTGAGAGTAGAAATAATATATCCTTCCATTTCTTTAAGACCTTTCTTGTCTTTTTAAAAATAACAACCACATTTTCCACACTATGAAATTGACCTTCAATTTTATTTTTGTTAACAGAAGTATATTTTGATTAAAAAGAAATTGGCACACAGGAAAATGAGTTGAAGTTTCTGATAAAATATTTTCACAAATAATTTTTAGTTAGATATTTTATAATCCTAATCAGAGTTTTCCAGCCAAAGTGCTTTTTGTCACAGCATAGTCAGACAAAAAAAATATGTTGGGGCTATTATCCCAATACTTCTTTTTTCAAGATGGGTTTTTGGTAAATCATGGCATAGCAAGGTCAACCATATATTGAAGATAAAATCACAGGTTTTGTCAAGATCAGATAGCCTCAACAAACAGTTATGAGTTCTTACTGTTGCTGGAGTATCTGTTATTACAAAGCAGATAGATAGACAGACAAATAATAGGTAGACAGATGAGAGATTGTATGAATATAGACATCATCCACTGGAGAGAAGGAAGATAAATTAAGACAAAAAGCATTGTAGACGAGGTACATACCGTATTGGTAATATATACAGAGAGAGAAAAGAATCAAATATTTTGCAGCTGAGCTATGTTATACCATATGCTGTAGTTTCATAATTGATGGACAGAAATTCTGACATTGCTTTGGATCCTGTCCTTAAATAGTTGGAAATTTTAAGATATAAAAATCTAAAGCCCTTCAAAAACATTAGAGGAGCATGTCATACTTACACATTCACCTTATAATTTTACTGAGGCAATTAATTTGAAAATAATTTGTTCATTTTGGAGGAATATACATGGGACACAAAAGAAATGGCAGTCTCAGAAGGACAGCTGTAAGTAATTTAGCAACTTAACATTAATGTCAATAATAAGTAGAAAAAGAAAAATGAAGCTCATTTGGGATGATTCGAGACAAAGAAAATGACATTGCATATGTAGTGCTTAAGGTCCCTGGTGGGTGCAAATGGCTTGCACTCTGCTACCAACCAAAAAGTTGCCATTTGAACTCACCCAAAGGTGCTGCCAAAGAAAGGCCTGGTGATACGCTTCCATAAAGATTACGACCAAGAAAACCCTATGGAGCTCAGTTCTGCTGTAACACGTGGGGTCTCCAGGAGTCAGAATTGTCTGGCCAGCAATAGGTTTGATTTTTTTTTTTTTTTAATGTAGTGCTTAACATTCTAAGCAGAATTATCTGATTTACCTAATGGTAAAACTCATTGTCCTTGAGGTAATTCCAACTCATAATGACCCTATAGCACAGAGAAAAACTGCCATATAAGATTTCCAAGGGTGTCATATTTGCAGAAGCGGACTGCTGCATCTTTCTCCCATGGAGCTGCTGGTGGATTCGAACCCCCAACCTTTTTGTTAACAGCAGAGTGCTTAAGCACTGTACCACCAGGGTTACTTTACTGAATGATACCAACAATAAAAATCGACTCCAAATCATAATAGACATCTAAGGAAACAAAAATCTTGATTGTCTTAAACCCTTGTTTAATTATAGTAATTTAGAGATCTTTCAAGAAAATTAATTATGTAGCCCCATTACGTGGTAATAAGTGATGCATTTCAGTGCAACACAATCACATTTTGTTCAAGGATAATATTCAGTAGGGAATGAAAACCAACAATATATTGATTAGTCTACTGGGAGTAATTGTAAAGGAATATAATAATTTATAAATATTCCAATTGTTTTTATTTATAGAACATTAAGTTTACAAATGTTAATTTTTTATTTTTTTGGAGAGAAGGAATTTAAACCTACAAGAATTGAACTAAAAATATATTACTTATTTTTATTATTATCTTTCATTAATAATTCTTTGGCACGGTGGTTAAGTGTTCGGCTGCTAACCAAAAGGCTGGTAGTTCTAATCCACCAGGCGCTCCTTGGAAACCCTATGGTCAGTTCTGCTCTGTCCTGTAGGGTCAGTATGAGTTGGAATTGACTGGTTGGCAATAGGTTTTTTGTTTTGTTTTGTTTTTTAATTTACAGAGGTCTCAGTTTAATTCCCTGGCATCTCCAAACAGCCTCTGTCTTGGAGCTCTGGTGGCTGCTAGCCTAAAGTTCTGCAGTTCAAACTCACCAGCCGCTCTGTGGGAGAAAGATGTGGCAGTCTGCTTCAATAAAGATTACACTCATGGAAATCCTATGGAGCAGTTCTAGTCTGTCCTACAGTCTCTATGAGTCAAAGTAACTAGATGGCAATGGGCTTTTTTTGATTTAGAGAGAAGTAATATAAAGTATTCTAAAGCACTTGGATTTTTAGTGTTAAAGCCCACATTTTTAGAGCATTTTATGAATTGTCTTTCCCACATTATTTAATAAAAATATGTATTTTTAAAATATTAACATGGTGTATGACTGCCCATATCTGGTAATGGCTACTCATCGTTTTCCTATTTCTTTTCCTGTTTCATCACTGCGCCAGAACAATATAATCTTACTCATTGTTTATTTCTGAGAAAAAAAGTATGAACAATATAAAAATATTTTAACTTCACTGAACTATTACCTGTGAATCTAAAAATATATACATGCAATAATGGTTAAAAATATATACATACAATAATGGTAATATAATTAATTGCTGACCATACTTATTTCCAATATAGTTCCCATGGCAGCATGCCGTTCTTAATTAAAAGATAACAACGTAATTGTGTTTGAATAGTGAAGTCTCCGTTCTTAAGAAAAGGACAACTAATGGGTCTTAAATAACAAAAAGTTATCGGACAGAGACAAAGGCCAACGTTCTCACTGCAATTAGGAAAAAAAAATAGCAAAGATAAAAATTGGCAAAGATATTTTTTTAATAGAAGTTTCAGTGAAAAAGAAAGATTTTAGCTGATCATTAGATCAAATGGAACAACAATGTTGTAAGTTTCTCAGAAATCTAATGAAATTTACTGAAGTCATGAAGAGAATTATGTTGCAGATCAAACCCATGAAGAAACTGAAGATCTTCAGGATGAAAAAGAACGGACACTGATAATATTTTCCTGCACTTGGAGCCCTGGTGGTGCCATGGTTAAGAACAAGGGTTGCTAACCAAAAGGCGGGCAGTTGAATCCACCAGCTGATCCTTGGAAACCCTATGGGACAGTTCTACTCTGTCCTGTAGGGTCACTATGAGTTGGAATCAACTCCACGGCAGTGGGGTTGGTTTTTTTAATAAGGAAAAAAAAATGGAGGTCTTTTATATTACTTTAGAAGCACGTTTTGTACCCAAAACTCAAGGTTATAGGAAGAAAAAGATGGCTTTATGCATAGGCCATTTAGCACATTATGGTAAGATTTGAAAAAGCAACAGGATGTTGCTCATCCTGACCCAAAATACCTTTAAGTATCCAGTAGAGTACCTGACAGTATGCCATTAGTTCTGTGGAAACTTCAATCAAAACAGTGTCTCATGGAAGCAACAGTTTTAAAAATTGTCTGAACCTGAAGGATGATTACTTTAAGCTGTAATTAACCACCACAACTAGTGAGTGGATCTATTTATTGTCCTTTCTCTTCCATACATGGATGCAAGTGTGTAAAAATGGGATCGGAGGGAAGAATTAGGTCATAGGGCTCCACTGGAACAAGTTGGCCCTAAAACCTGCTGAAAACTCATTGCTGTCGAGTTGATTCCAACTCATAGGCACCCTTTAGGACAGAGTAGAGCTGTCCAGTAGGGCTTCCGAGGAGTGGTTGGTGGATTTAAACTGCCAACCTTTTGTTCAGCAGCTGAACTCTTAACTACTGCACCAACAGGGCTCCAAGTTGGCCTGTATGAGGAATATTAGGTCTAATGTGCTATCTAGAGTAACAGTAAGGCATTGGTTCCAGGGGAGATAAGTTTTCAAAGAAAGGCAGAGAGAAGGAGAAGGAAAAAGAGTACAATAGGTAAGCTCTATCTGCTTTATTTATGCTTTGGCTTCAAGTTTAGTTATTTTCTCATATTGTAAATATTTGTTCAATTAATGTTGTATAAGCATATGAAAAAAGGGATAATAACAGGCACTTTGGAAGACAAGTTAGTTGTCTTTGTTGTACCTGACATCACTATGTAAAATTAAGATTCTAAATTGTGATTGGATTTAGCTTGTCAGTAGATTATCAGTTAATGGCACTCTATAAATACACAGACAACTCCAAGTTAATCATAATTAGGCACTGAAACTCCCAAAGTATCTGAATTCTCACTACCTAGTTTCTCAGTGCTCTAAACAAGAACCAATACTCCTTTTTTAAACAGTCTTGAGTATATTTATTATCTTGATTGTTGGAATAGTTTCACAGGTGAAGACATATGTCAGATTTATCAAAGTGAACATTTTAAATCTGTAGTGGGCCAATAATAACTTGAGGAAGCAGTTTCTAAAAGCCAATTGCAGAGCAAATAAATAAATAAAATAACTTCGATCAATACAACTTTTATTTTTCTTTTTTATGCAAAGTCTTTGGTTATCCAGATATATTTAAATGTATGAAGATAATAACTAAGACACCCAGGTGTGTGTTTTATCCACTATTTCACAAGAAATCTTTGTAATGATCATATGTGAGGTTCAAAATCTATTTTCTCAATTCATTCTATAATGGAAATAAGAGTAAATAGTTCTTTTAAAATTTATAAATCATTCTTTTGGGATTTAGGTTTGTTTTTCTTAATTTCTGAAAATGGCTATACTTAATATCTCTGACTTATTTGGGAATTTGTGTAAAAAATATGTACATCTGTACTGCCATCGTCACTTAGTAAAGCAGAGTGAAATGATTAAGGAGGGAGAGAGATTATTTTCAAATACAGTTATTGCTCATGCGATATTAAAATTTGTGGTTTTCTTTATTGATTTATGTGGGAAAATTTAGGTGAATTAATTTTTTATGTAGGATGTATTTATACAGGCTATAAATTAGCTATTCAATTACTCTAGCATGGACTGTGATTTTATTACATATAATGCATAATGCATGCTTAGGATAGAATTATGTTATAAAAAGCATTGATACCTTGCCACATTTGAGAAGATGATTCTTACTAGCATGTCAGATCAACTATAAATCCTGACTTACTACAAAATCGATTTTACATTATTTTGTAAACAAAATTTCCTTTATAGTCTAAATTGCTTTTTTTTTGTAGTATCTGTATCTGAGGAACTTATGAAATTGATTATATAATATAAATTTTAATAATCAAAATACATCTGTTGGGCACATCACTTGTAATTTTTTTTTGAAAAGCCAAGCAAAACCTTTAGTGCATAGGAAAACTGTAATGTTAAAATAACACAAGATTGCCTAGATATTTCTTTTATTTATTAGCAACTTAAAAGAGTGACTAAAATAGTTTTTGCATGCCACTAAAACAAAAAAACCCAAACCCGCTGCAGCCAGTCCATTCCCACTCATAGCAACCCATGGAGCTGCTGACTGGTTTGGACCGCCACCTTTCAGTTAGCAGCTGAGCACTTTAACCAGTGTACCACCACGGCTCCTGTGCATCCACTGCATTAAAAAATAATTTCAGTAAATGTAAGTAAAACAAAATGGAAAGAAGGATTGGGTGGTCAACTTTTTATTACACTTTGATACTTGACTCCTTTTTGTTGTGACATTTGATCTTTGCAAAACACTCAAAATATAAATCATTTTTCTCTAATAGTCAGAGTTATTGTCATGAATACTGACTTGTACCTCAGGTTCAGGAGCCCTGCCGGCTTTTTAACAGGCAGTTACAGTACTGCCATGAGGTTTCTGATTCACTTGTGTTGGACTCAGGTGACTGGGATGTAAACCAAAAACCAAACCCACTGCAGTTGGGTCAATTCTGAATCATAGCACCCAAATGTGTTACACAGTAGAATTCCTCCATAGCATGTGCTTGGTTGTAATCATTCTTTTTGGAAGCAGTTTGCCCAGCTTTTCTTCCAGGGAGCCCCTGGGCGGGTTCAAACTGCTTACCTTTCAGTTGACAGCTGATCGCAACCACTTGTGCTACTCAGGGACCTTGGAATTAGAGCATAAGCGATTTCCCTGAAATCCTCTAAATGTAAATATTGTAATACTGTAAATATACAAGAGATGTGGAACAAGAACTACGTTGGAGAGTTCTTCACTACAGTCAGTGGTTGACCTTCTGGGCAGGTTCTAATTGAAATGTTTGCCTGTAATCAGCATACAGTTATGTAGCATATTCAGGCACTTGGTCTTGAGGGTAATGAATGATCAGTGTCGAATGGATATCCTCTCTGTAACAGATCCCTGAGGACATGGGGTAATCTGTATACTAGCATGGTATAACAAATACATATCTTTCGTCTTCAAACTTGAGTGTAAATATGGATCACCTGGACGACGATTTAAAAATTTAAATTTTCAGGCTCCATCCTGAGAGATTCTAATTAAGTGATTGAAATTATGTCTGATCTGTAATGACCATTCCTGCTGAACTTGTCTTTTGCAGTGCTGTTGAAACGCAGGTTATATTCAGGCAGCTCATGATAGGAATTCTATGTTGAACTCAAGCTTAGCTCATTAAGAGCTTTTGTCCACACATTCAAAGACCTAAGAATGGATATTGAAATGTGCAAACAATATGTTATTACTATTAGCTTATTTATAGCTTTAACTATAAGTGATATTGAATGCAATGCCTCCAATTATTCTTCCTTTAAAATATTGCAGTAAGAACTAAGTAATTCAAGTAATTTATATACACAGTAATGGCTTTGTCACCTTAAGGAAATCAACTTCTTTATGTGACATAGATTATAATGTCTTTTCATGAGTAAGGTTGTAGCAAAATTACGGTTAACACGGTAAGGATTAGACCCTTTCAGGCTTTAAAAAAAAAAGAAAAAAATTTTTTCAGGCTTTAAGCAGTGGCAAAAGAATCTTCATTTTTATTTGAATTGAAGCTTTCTGATGAAACAAGCTGTGTGAGAAGATATTTTTAAACCTTTGTCTGAAAAGTCTCTCAAGTATATCAAATCTAAAGCAGTTCTCTCAAGCATGTGAAACCTGGGGAAAATGTGCTTTATTGTGGTCATCTAACTTCTCTGCTCAACAATTTCTCTTTCCAGGAACTTGCTTTCTACCTAGGTTTACCTGGTCATTGGTTCTAGCTGAGTGCCCTACAAAGAGTTATGTTTAGGTTTTGAAGGTAATAAAGAATTTAATAATATTTAAATTGTTTAAATTCCTGATAATCTTTCCAGGGTTCCATTTTGCCTAGTCCCTTATGAAACTGTTGAAAGCTCATTTGGTTTTTAAATATCTTTGTAAAATCAGGAACTAGAAAGGTAAAATCCACATTTGTCTAAAGCTGAAACATATAAAACCTTGTTTCAATTTATTCCCCCTCCCCAAAAAAGACAAAGATACTTATAGCAGTTTCGAGGGGTACTCTCTTCTACTTATAAGATTTATGAAAACTTCTGTCCATTTCATTCTTCTTTACTTCTGGATCTTATCAATCTATGTTACAAACATTTTGAAAAGGCACTTCATCAAATGAGTGGGAGGTAATTAATTTAGAAACTGTACGAGATACCCATTCCATAGAGGACTAACTAAAATGTAATCCACCACAGTTGACTATAGATAAAAGAGAGAAAAAGCAATATCATTTTTAAATATATCCCATAAGCCGCTTCTGTTGTTTTATATGCACAGAAAAGCACCACTAGTATCTTTCATACACACACATACGCACCCTGAAGGGTTGGGCTTGTGACCCAAGCTGGAACCATCATGACATCTCTCATATCGATCCCAGCGATTGGTCCAGGAATGAGCATGTAACCCAAGTTATATCAAACAGAGTCCTTCCCCAGGGTTTTTGTAAGAGAAATTTGTGACAAATGGGTCTCTTTCCTCTTGAATCTAGGTTTTAAGAGTAAAAGCCCAAGAGCAGACTGCACTCCTGGTTCTGGGAGACAACCAGACTGACAGAATAAAGCCGCCATTCACAGGATGGTGAGAGAGGCATAGAGAAAGTGCAAATGATATTTGAATCCATAGATCCAGTTCTCCCCAGTTAGGACTGGACTTCTGTAGTCTACAACCAATAGATTACTCACTACCACCTTGTCTTGTAATACTATTCAATTCAATTTGTATATACATTTTGCAAGAAATATGCCATTTATATTAATGTGGATAAAAGGTATCTTCCATGCATTTCCAAAAAGGCCCTGGAATTCCAACCATCATTCCTGATGCTAAGATATCATTCGTTCATTCAATCAATAATAATAACAACAATAGCAATATTAGGAAACTTTATTGAGCTTCCTCTATGTGTTCTGAGGTGCCCCTGGGTGGTACAAATGGATAATGCTTTCAGCTGATAATCAGAAGTTTGGTGGTTTGCATTCACCCATAGGCACCTTGGAAGAAAGATTGGAAGATCTATTTCCTAAAAATTAGCCATTGAAAATCCTATGGAGCACGGTTTTACCCTGACACACATGGAGTTGCCATGAGTTGGGATTGACCCAAAGGCAAAGACTGTGTATTTTGAAGTGTTCTAATCTTCACAACAACCTTATGAGATAGATAAACTCAGTATGTATATTTCATATATAGAGAGTGAGAAAGAGGTTTAATTAATCTCCCTGTAAAAGTAATAGATTTAGTATTTCAACTGAAATATTTTTGCTTTCTAAGGTGTGTTTTTAACTCTCTTCTACCCTGCCTCTCTTCCAAAGTAGGTACTGTGTGCCAGGCATGGTGTTAAACACTAGAGATAAAGGGTGAACTGGACAAACATAGGCCCTGCCTCACAAATCATATAGTCTAGTGAGGAATATGAGCAAATCAACAGACCACCTACAAAACTATACTCCGTTGGGGTAAATCTTAACTGTACAGCACTACATCGTAGTTCAGAAAGGACCACCTACAAAGATTTTGTTGAAATAAGCATAGTTTTCAGGAAAGTAGAGATTTCATAAGTTTCTGTTATTTCTTCATGTTCCAATTCCCCTAACTCAGGCTAAGGGATCACAGGAGATATAATTATGCTGATGAATATATAGAATAAATAAGGGTCAAAGACTTATTAAATTATATCCAGATATCTACACTGACAGCAGGTACCTTGGCTGGAAAAACATAAAAGCACTGAGCCAAAGCACATCCATCATCTTAGAGAGCTGAATGAGGATGAGAAGAAAGAAATGTGTGTGGCATGATCCTGGGAGCCCATCGCTGATTCTCTGAGATTGATGGGATCTGAGTGAATGGTTCTCCCTTTCCTGTGCCCATTTTCAACTGATGAGGAGAAATATAAGTTTTATGTTCAAACATCATAAAATTATGATAATGATAAAATCTATTTCCTAAAACTGTATCTCTTGCAGATATATCATTTTAAAATCAAAAAGAAAAATGAACGTGTCAGTATTTTTGCATTTGAGGTCACATCCAGGCATACTTCAGGAGAATTTCAGTCAATGCTAGAAAGACTCTAGAATATCCACATCTGGAATAGTTATGGCCAGCCTAATGCAGTGGTTCTTAAACTTTCTTGCACAATAGCCACCTAGGACAACCGAAACCAAACCCATTGCCGTTGAGTCGATTCTGACTCATGGCAACCCTACAGGACAGAGTAGAACTGCCCCACAGAGTTTCCAAGGAGTGTCCAGTGGATTTGAACTGCTGACCTTTTGGTTAGCAGCTGTAGCACTTAACCACTATGCCACCAGGGTTTCCATAGGAAACTGTTTAAAAACACTCAGTACATGCTCTCCACCCCAAATCAATTAAATCAAAGTCTCTAGGGATGGGACCTAGCATTTTAAAAGCATCCCAAGCAATTCTACAGTGCAGAGAACCACTTGGCCTAATGTTGTGAAACACTGCCCTAATGGAGGATCTACTTTAATTCCTTAGTCTGAAATGAGAGGCCCAGCCAGTCTCTAGTAAAGTGTTAATTGATAACCAATATTTGGGTGCGCAGAAATTTTATGTAAGGAGAGGCAGAATTCACTGAATAGTCATAAGGACAAATAACTAGTCAAATGGAATCAAATGTCATTGAGTGGTAACGTGAAGATGTAATCCCACGTTTGGGAAGGGGCTTAGAGAAGTGTTCTTTTCTGGGACTCAATAGAGATTATGGACATTGAACGTGGCTTTCTATTTGCTACCTCCTATAAAGTGAAAACCCTGGTGGCGTAGTGGTTAAGTGCTACGGCTGCTAACCAAAGGGTCAGCAGTTCGAATCCACCAGGTGCTCCTTAGAAACTCTATGGAGCAGTTCTACTCTGTCCTATAGGGTCGCTATGAGTTGAAATCGACTCGACAGCACTGGGTTTATAAGGAGGTAATTCTTATTAAGTATGCCCCCTTGAAAAACTAATTGGGAGATTTAATTGTAAGCAGAACTAAAGTAGGAAATTCATTGTAACTTAAAACCTGAAATTCAAACAAGTATCCCTTTAGGGACTAAAGTCGATATAAAAGAATACCCTGTTCTCTCTTGTGTAGATGGGCACTGGAGAAGAGGATCGCGTTCCAGTCTGCCTCTCAGCACTCTGAGAAGTAGAGAGTAAAATTTGTTCTTGCTATTTGAAGTGGGCACCTTCCTTTCATGTTTTCAGGTACTCCAAGATTTGCATAAGATTTCCATAACCCTTTGGGAAAATGTTGCCGTAATCAGCTTCTCTTTAAACCTTATAATAAAGGAAGCACACAAGAATGCTGAAGAATTCAGGTTTTTTCCAATAAACAAGGGGATACAAAGAAGCTACATGTATGTAATAGTATTTTAGGAAGCTGACTCTCAGAAAGATGTAGTTGAAGAGAGAGAAACAATAGGCATAGAGACTGGCTAGAAAACCATGGTCCTAACTATTGCTAGGGACTTAAGACTTCACCTTAAACTAGTCTGTTGTGTGTGCAAATAAAAAAAAAACCCACTGCCATCGAGTCGATTCCGACTCATAGCGACCCTATAGGACAGGGTAGAACTGCCCCATAGAGTTTCCAAGGAGCGCCTGGCGGATTCGAACTGCCAACCTCTTGGTTAGCAGCTGTAGCACTTAACCTAGAGAGAACAATTTTCTCTCAGTCTCTCTCTTTTACACACACACACACACACACACAAGATGTTGAAGGATTTTTTAATAGAAATGTAACAGGATGTTAAATTGAAAATTTCTAGTTGTTGCATCAAGATGCAATACAGATAATGTACAAAACAGTTACTATGCCAAAATGTAAAATTGTCAAAGGAGGGTACAAAAGCTGCTTATACTATTCTTAAATTGTCCACCCACATAGAGGATATAAGCATGTCAGAAATTAGAAAAGTTTCTGAGAAGATTTCTTTGAGGAGAGATGCTGCAGCATACCACCCCATCTCCCACCAAGAAACAGAGCTGGAGAATGTTTCAGTCTTCACCTCAGCCTAAAGAGGGTTTAAGGAAGTCTAATTGGAAAACACGTATTCCCTGCAGGTTGGAAAGCACAAAGGTCTGTTGGCTGATTCGTGAGTAAATCTTAAACATGAGTAATTTATTGCCTGACTATTCTGATACCCCATTGAAGGAGAGATTGATGCTGCATTGTGTAACTTGATTTCCCAGTGTTTATAAAGCTGTTTGTGTGTGTGTGTGTGTGTGTGTGTGTGTGTGTGCGCGTGTGTGCCGTAGACTGGATATAAGCCATGCCCAAGACAGAAAGTCTCTTGCTGGGGTCATCTTGAGTTCCATCCTACAGGCCACCTACAATAGCAAAAGACATCACCAGAAAGAATCTGGAGATACCACTGGATTCTCACGAATTGGGAAAGAAGGTAGCAACCAGCCAGGATAGATATGAGCTCTGTGTGAAGGGACAACCCAAACCAAATCAAACTCATTGCTGTCCAGCCAATTCCAACACATGTAGGACAGAGTAGAACTCTCCCATAGGTTTTCCAAGGCTGTTATGGAAGCAGACTGCCACATCTTTCTTCTGTGGAGTAGCTGATGTATTTGAACCACCTACCTTTAGGTTAACAGCCAAGCACTTTAACACTGTGCTACCAGGACTCTTTGTGTGAAGGGACCATCCATGGAAATGTGTGGCAGGAGAGGGGACAAGTGTAGTGGGCTCCAAAGAGCCCAGTAAAGTTTCAAATCCAGGAAAAATAAAGTAAGAACTTTCTTATCCCACTTCTGTCTCCTGTCATCCAATGCTCCAACCCTGAGGAATCCAGAAACCACATTTAACAGTCTGATGGTTCAGGAGTCATAGATAGCTTTTCCATAAATGAGAAAAATGTCAATCCTATTTTCACAGCTGTAGATTTCCCACAAAGATCCCTAGTGACTCAGCAGTTAAGTGTTTGGTTTCTGGGTGTTTTGAACCTATTGAGTGGCTCCTGGGGAGAAAGACCTGAAGGTCTGCTTCCATAAGGATTACAGACAAGAAAACCCTATGAGGAAGGTCTACTCTATCACGTGGGATCCTGTGAATCGGAATCTACTCAATGGCACCCAAGAACAACAGATTTCCCACCTGCAGTAGGCCCAAATAGGGGGAGGTAAGAAGTTTTGATTTCTTATCAAGGCCAGAGTTTAAACTTTTACTAAGACTTGGTATTTTAAAATTACTGAAGTAAGACTGTGACTATGTCTATATCTATCTATGCATCTATCTATCTAGCTATCTTGTTTAAGAAAAAACATTAAGGTCATAAAGTTTGAGCTTTTAACTGGGAATAGGGGAAAAGATAACTGTATAGAATAAATTTCAAAGACTTGTGAGGCACAAAATATATATATTTTTCATTATTATTGTACTTTATGAGTGTTGACCATGCAGTCTAATAATTACAAAACTAAAAGGCAGGGATTATAAATGACCAAGAAATGCACCAAATAATAGTCACATCTTATACCTTTGTAAAATTTATGATTTTACATGTATTTTCTCATTTCATCCTAAGGCTCCCAAAGATAGGACAGGAAAAATGTTCTCCATTTTACAGAAGAATAAACTGAAGATGAGGGTTAATAAGTGATATATACAAAGTTTATAAGTGTTGAAGTAATGGGTCTTAAAATTAGGACCAGAATCCAGGTATATTGTCTATAAATCTCACCTTAAGGTATAGTTTCTTAGGCAGAGTAGCCTTTGAAATGTTTCTAAAAGTTGTTTTCATTAAAACTTTTAATAAAAATTATTGCTACACTATTTTTACCATGTAGCAAGCATTGTTGGAGACTCAATATGGAAGAAATCAAAGAATGTCACTGCTCTCATGGAGTTTCTATTCTAATATAGGGAAGTAGACAATAAACAAATAGAACAAACAAATAATATATGTTAGGAGGCATATTCAGTTAAAATATAAATAGAACAGGATATAAAGCATAGCAAGTGACAGAGATAGAGCTGCTTGTGTTATGTGGGTCATAGGGTCAGAGCTGTGCACTAGGGTCAGATGTAGGGGTGAACTTAGAAACATCAAGGACGCTATTGTGGCTGATGCAGAGTGAGTAAAGGAGCATAGCATGTCCAATGTTCTAGCAGTACATTGGAGTGGGGATCAAGGGATGGGGGATGTGAGGAAGAGATCGTATAGGGCCTCCTAGGTCCTTGCAAAGAATTTTGCTTCATTGTGTGAATGCTATGGTAAATGTTTCCAATGTTTTCAGAAGAGTGATTTTGCCTTAGTTTAAAAAAAAAAAAAAATTCTGGCTGATAGGTCAAAGTAGAGGGTATAGTGGCTAGTGGTAGTTGGAAGACCAGTGTGTATACTATTGCAGTTGTCCAGGCAAGAGCTAGGCTAGTGGAGGTGGAAGGTGGAAAGAAGTGTTTTTTGTTTTCTTCAAATGTGATTCTTCACGTAGTCCTTCCTTAGCCATCCTTAAGCTGTATTTCTTTTAGTCATATTTATGTAATTTGCAACAAAAGATACCTTTATGACAAAATGATTGCAGTCTGTACTTCATCCTCAATGATTTTTCCCTCTTTATGTTTTGAAATACTAGATCTTTCAAGTCGTTATTAATTAAGAGAATCTGGATCGTCCCTGTCTTGTAATTTACTCTACCATTGCAATTTCACCTTGGCAGCAGATTTTTCTACTACAGATTTCTATTTATGTTCTTTAGAGCATTTATTATAAACTGTGATTGTGCATTTATTTGTTTGTCCATGTGGTTATTGTTCATTTCTCCCACTAAACTTTAAGCCCTCAGAAGTCAGGACCTAATTCTGTTTTATTCACTTCTGCACAGTGAATGCCTAGTGTACAACTTGACACAAAGTAGTTGCTTAAAAATATATTTTGAACAGATGAATATAAATACCACCTTTTATTTTCATTCTAAGGAATCTCAGTGATCTTTATTTTGTCTCTCTATCAAAAAGATAAGGAAAATATCTGAATGATTTCAATTAAAACTATTAATCCTTCCTTTAAAAAAAGAACCCAAACCCAAATTACTGCTGTCAAGTCAATTTTGTCTCATAGTGACCCTATAAGAACAGTCCCATAGAATTTCCAAGGCTGTCATCTTTACTGAGGAGCAATGGTGGTATAGTCTGCTTCCGTAAAGACTGACAGCTTGGAAGCCCTATGGGGAGTTCTACTCTGTTAAGAGTTGAGCACTGAACCATTGCACCATCAGGGCTCCTTGAAAAAAGAGAACACTCCTCTCCAATTTCCAACTACATTGATTATGTTTTATGGTATGCAGAATAATGGCCCCACAAACATGTCCACGGTCTAATCCTCAGAATCTGTGAATATGTGACTATTACGCTGTGGAGGGGAATTTAGGTTGCTCATTAGCTGACCTTAAAATGGGCAGATTATCTTGGATTATTGGGTGGACCCAATCTAATCACATACACAAAAAGCAGAAGAGGAGGAGATCAGAGAGATGCAGTATGACCTGAGAAGGACTGGACCTACTGTTGTTGACTTTGAAGATGGAGAAAGGGGGTCATGAGCAAGGGAAAGTCAATGCCTTTAGAAACTGGAAATGTCTCTCAGTTTACAGCAAACAAGTAAATGGAGACCTCAGTTCTACATCCACAAGAGACTGAATTCTGCCGACAACTCAGATAAACAGAAAATGGGTTCACTAGAGCCTCCAGAGAAACACAGCCTGGCCGCCTTGATTCTAGCCCAGTGAGACATCTAATGGACCTCTGACCTAGAGGACTGTAAGATAATAAATTTGTATTGCTTTAAGTCACCAAATTTGTGGTAATTTGTTATACCAGCAATAGAAAACTAATAAAATTTCATATGCAAGTATTCTTTTAGCTATCTCACTTATTGTATACGAAATCTTTAAATATATTAAGAATGTGAAGCGTGGTCTTTACATTATGATTAGCATCTCTGAAAAAATGAAGAACGTTTTTCCTAATCTTTTTGTTAGCTTTTTAACTTCATATATTGTGATTATTTTGTAACATAATGGCTGATGTTATTGGAATATATTTGCACTTTGAAAGCTGTTTTCTCTTACTCGCATCATAACACTAGTATTCTGAAAACCTGGAGTGACATTGCTAGTGAATAATAAAATCAAAATTTAAATTTAAAGAATGTTCCAGATACAGTTAAATCTTAATTATGCCATTTGTTTGCTAACATGGCACTTTCTTCCTAACACCTCTTACTGCTCGCTTGGTGTTTTTGTTGTATTATTGTTATGGTTTTATTTTACACTTTTAGTCCTACAATAATTACTCACAGAGCTACAAAATTAGATTTGAGGAAATGAGAGAAAAGTTGAAAGGTAACTTGAATTTGTACATTGCTGTAACTGCTCGAGAAGGCTTACTAGCAGATTTAAGAGAAAAGAAGTAAATAGTCTTTAATATGAGGAGTTTGGATAACCCATAAATTTCACTTCCCATCATTTTACATTTCTATAGTTTTAGGTACACTATAGAATGTAAAGAATGAGCCTAGATACCTAACAACCACCTAAGGAAGGGAGAAAAATAGTTTCTTGGTTCTTCCTTCCATGTACCAGTAGGAACTAGGAAACTTGGAAGCATATTCAAAGAATTGTATTTCTTTGGTAGGAAGGCTAGCTGTGTATAAAGGCTGGCTCCTGCTGCACGGTTAGAATCCCGAGATATAATTTAGCTTTGCAGTAAGGTACACTGTGCATGTGTCACAAAGTCTAGTCTTTGAGATTTTGTGTTGTTTGTTATTTGCTGGTGAATGAACAAGAAACTTATTCTGAAGCAACTTTTTTTTTGTTTTAAAATCCCATATAGTTTTATTGAGTTACAATTCCAACACCATAAAGTTTATATTTTCAAAGTTTAAAGATCAGTACGTGTAATATATTCACAGAGTTGTGCAACCCTGCCACTATCTAATTTGAGAACATCTTCATCACCCCGAGAAGAAAACTTGTATCCATTATCAGTCACTCCCCTACCACTCCACTTCCTTGTACCCCTAGTCTCTGGAAACCATTTACTTTCTCTATGTATGGGTTTGCCTATTCTGAACATTTCATATATGTAGCCTTTTGTGACTGGCTTCTTTCACTTAGCATAATGCTTTCAAGGTTCATCCGTATTGTAGCTGGTATCAGTACTTCATTCCTTTTTAATGCATAATAATTGTCCATTGTGTGTATATGCTACGTTTTGTTTATCCAATATCAGTTGATGAACATTTGGGTTATTTCCAATTTTGGGCTTTAATGAATAATGGTGCTATGAACTGTACAAGGTGTTGTGTGGACATATGTTTCAATTTCTCTTGAATATATACCTAGGAGTGTAATTGCTCGGTTATATTGTAACTATGATTTTGAGGACCTTTCATACTGCTTTCCAAAGTATCTCTAAGTTTAGGTATACACTGAACATATTAGTCAAGTGTCATGGATTGAGTCGTGTGCTCCAAAAATATGTGTATCAATTTGGCTATGTCATGATTCCCAGTATTGCGTGATTGTCCACCATTTTGCCATCTGATGCGATTTTCCTATGTGTTATAACTCCTACGTCTGTGATGTTAATGAGGTGGAATAATTACGTTAATGAGGCAGAACACAATCTACAAGATTGGATTATGTCTTGAGCCAATCTCTTTTGGTATATAAAAGAGAGAAGCAAGCACAGAGACAGGGGGACCTCATACCACCAAGAAAGGAGCACCGAGAGCAGAGCATGTCCTTTGGACCCAGGGTTCCTGCATGGAGAGGCTCGTAGTCCAGGGGAAGCTTGATTACAAGGACCTTCCTCCAGAGCTGACAGAGAAAGCCTTCCCGTTTGGCTGATGCTTTGAATTTAGACTTCTAGCCTACTAGACTGTGAGAGAATAAACTTCTGTTTGTTAGAGCCATCCACTTCTGGTGTTTCTGTTTCAGCAGTGCTAGATAACTCAGACACCAAGAATAAATATTATATCCATTTTTCATCACATGTATCAAGTGTAAAGTGATGTCAGTTTAACTTATCACCACCATACTCATCCTCATTCCACCTCCATTTGCACAGGAATTGTCATTCCTAGCCTGACTGCACATCTTCGCATCTTTAATGCCTGTCATGATGTCTGATATAATAAGTGTGTAATAAGTTTCTTAAGTGAATGAATAAATAGAGGGAACATCCACTGAAGTTTTGAGGAAAATATATTTCTTGAAATTGAATAATAAGGAAAGATTCCAAAGAGAATATTAGGCACAAAAAGATACATAGGACTTCCATGATGAGAGAAGAAAGGAGAGGGCATTTCAGGAGTTAGCAGAGTGTGAAGGTGAGAATATGATGGCATCCGAAGAAAATGAGCACACGAACTTGATAGGAGAGGACACAGGAGTGGGCGCTGTATTGTCATCCACCCAAATCTGACCCCCATGTGCTTTGGTAAATGAAGTTGTATCAAAACACAGACTCATCATTTGTATATGTAATATTTATGGAGTTGAGTGGTTGGGACTGAGACCATGGACAGTATGACCCATGAAACCATCATCTCGTCCTTTACAGAAAAAAGTTCAGCAATCACTGGGTTAGAGCATCTATGAAAGGAAATAGTGGGAAATAAGATTAGGAAGTTACCATGATGCTAGAACACAGAGTATATAAAATTTAATGTTAAAGAGTTTGGAATCTATTTGTATTTAAGGGTTTCAGAGGAACGACGTGTCAAGTTGGTCAGTCACTCTGGCAGCAGCACGTGGAGTTGATTATAACAAAGAGAGATAACACTCAGGGAGAGCACTTAGCTGACTGCTTAATGTGGGAGATGGTGAGGACCTCAACTATGGTGGCAGAAACCAAGGCTGTGACAGGGTGGTGATGGTGGTAACGAGAACAAGGGAAAATGACAAGTATATACAGAAATGAATCATCCAGGGTACTCAATGAATGGAGGAAATGGATACAGAAGAGGGAAATGTCAATAATGATTCCAAAATTTCAAGAGTCTTTTACTGGCAGTCTAAGGCGATGCTTGCTAGAAATAGAGAAATCCACAGAGTAAGTTAGTTTTGAAGCAATGATTTTGACTTTTTTTTTTTTTAAGCTACGTTATTTAATAAGACATCTCAATAGAATTGTCTGGTGGATAATCAAAAATGTGGAACTGGAGCTCAAAGCAATGACTGAGGTGGTGGTATTGATTTGAGAGGTAGTGGTTAAAACTGTGAGAGTATATGAGATCTCTCTCTGGAGGAGAACGGGTAATGATAGAACACACAGTGGAGGAGCAGGTCTTAGCCCTAGGAAATACTGACTCCTAATGGGCATGAAAAAATAATAGTCACACAGGAGAGTAGCTATAGTTTTATGAACAAATCAAAGCATTGTGTTATCAAGAAAATAATTTCAAGATAAAAAAAACAGGATGCAGTTAATTCCATTAAACCTTACTCAAGTGTGTAATGAATACATAAAACAAGTTATAAGCAGCCCATAGTCCATGTGACAGGTTTTTTTCATGTGTGTAAAGGACAATGAATACAGCAGCGATGTGAGGGATAGGGTGGCAGGGCATTATGAAGTTGTTTCAAAATACAAGCAAGAAATGATGAGTACTACATTTCAAGCTGTGGGGTGAGGAGAAGATTGAGTTTTGAGATAACTTGATAGGACTTTGTGATCTATTGACTGAAAGCCTAAGAGATGGAGAGGAATCAAAACAATACCAAGGTTTATTGTTTGAGAGATTTGGAGAGTGGCATAGTGGTTAAGCACTCGGCTGCTAACTGAAAGGTTGGTGGTTCAAACCCCCCAGCAGCACCACAGGAAAAAGATGTGGCAGTCTGCTTCCATAAAGATTTATAGTCTTGGAGACTTTATGGGGCAGTTCTACTTTGTCTTTTAGGCTTGCTATGAGTTGGAATTGACATGACAGCAATGTGTTTTTTGGTTTTAGTATCATTAAGGAGTCCCTGGGTGGTACAAATGGTTAAAGGTGCAGCTACTAATTGAAAGGTTGATGGTTTGAACTCGCTCAGAGGCACCTTGGAAGAAAAGCCAGGTGATCTGCTTCCAAAAGTTCACAGCCATGAAAACCTCATGGAGCACGGTTCTACTCTGCAACATATGTGTCACCAAGAGTCAGAAAATGGACTGTATGGCCTCTGGTTAATATCATTTACCAAGTCCTTTTGAGAAATTGCACAGGTACAGCTCCCTGCCATCACACCTGCTACTCTTGTAGGTACCCCTTCCTAGCCACATAACATGTTAGTGTATTTTCCATTTTTAAGAATTAAACTTGTGCATACATAACAAACTGTATATATGAGTAGATCCACACATGTGAATCCAATCTCCTTGTTACTTTCTGCCTTATAGACTTCTATTGAATTATGAAACTGTGTGCTGCAAAACAATGGCATTTTAACCTTTGAAAATGTTTTCTCAGAAAAAATAGTGAATTTAATATTACATAAATTTTCCCAGCAAAATTTCTTTATCTCTTCTTTAGGATTTTGTGTACTCTTGGTTTTAATAAATCTTGGTTTATGATTCTGTGTTCTCTTGGGTACTTGATTTACACTCTCTTTTTCAAGTAGGCTTTTTGTATTTTATGGCTTAAATGGAGAGGAGAATTTTTATTATATGGTTAGCCCTGATGATGGAAATCATAGATTATGTAACAGTCAGCTCTTGTAGTCATCTCTTAAGGATCTTGCAGGAAATCTGATATTCAAAGATATAAATAATTATTCAAATATAATAATATTGAACTTCAAACTGCTTTGAGTGAGGCCAAATTCCTTTGAGACATTAGCTAGAACAAATTGGCTCATTTCCTTTGTTGTTTTGTAGTCCTCTGGCCTGAGGAAAATAAAGTATGGAATTCAATAATCAACAAATATTTGAGTGCCTATAATGTGCTAATCACTATTCTAGGCACTAGACACACATCAATGTACCGAACACACACAAAAAAAAATCCCTCTCCGCAAGGGCAGGGCTTGCATTCTAGTGGAGGAAGAGAGACAACAAATAAAATACATACATGAGATACATAATACTTGATGATAACTGTTGTTGTTGTTAGGTGCCACTGAGTAGGTTCCAACTCATAGGGACCCTATATACAACAGAATAAAACACTGCCACTGTGTCAGTCCATCTCATTGACGGTCTTCCTCTTTTTCACTGACCCTTTGCTTTACCAAGCATGATGCCCTTCTCTAGGACTGGTCCCTCCTAATGACATGTCCAAAGTATGTGAGACCTCCTTGCTTCTAAGGAGCATTCTGGTTGTACCTTTTCCAAGACAGATTTGTTCATTCTTTTGCCAGTCCATGGTATATTCAATATACTTCACCAACACCATAATTCAAAGGCATCAATTGTTCTTTGGACTTCCTTATTCATTTTCCAGTTTTTGCATGCATAGGAGGCGATTGAAAATATCATGGCTTGGGTCAGGTGCACGTTAGTCCTCAAAGTAACATCTTTGCTTTTTAACACTTTAAAAGAGGTCTTTTGCAGCAGATTTGCCCAATACAATACCTTGCCTGAGTTCCTGACTGCTGCTTCTATGGGTGTTGATTGTGGATCCAAGTGAAATGAAATCCTTGACAACTTCAGTCTTTGTTTATGAAACTATTGCTATTGCCCCAGCTCTAAGGATTTTTGTTTTCTTTATGTTAAGGTGTAATCCATACTGAAGGCTGTAGACTTTGATCTTCATCAATAGGTGCTTCAAGTCATCTTCACTTTCAGCAAGCAAGATTGTGTTATCTGCATATTGCAGGCTGTTAATGAGTCTTCCTCCAATCCCGATGCCTCGTTCTTCATCATATAACCCAGTTTCTCTGATTATTTGCTCAGCATACAGATTGAATAAGTATGGTAAAAGGATACAACCCTGACTTACACTTTTCCTGATTTTAAAGCATGTAGTATCCTCTTGTTCTGTTCAAACGACTGCCTCTTGGTCTATGTACAGGTTCCACATGAGCGCAATTAAGTGATCTGTGATTCCCAATTTACGTAATGTTATCCATGATTTGTTATAATCCGCACAGTTGAATGCCTTTGCATAGTCAATAAAGCACAGGTAAACACCTTTCAAGTATTCGTTGCTTTCAGGCAAGACCCATCTGACATCCACAGTAATATCCCTTGTTCCAAGTCCTCTCCTGAATTTGGCTTGAATTTCTGGCAGTTCCCTGTCTATGTACTGCTACACCAGCTTTTGAATGATCTTCAGCAAAATTTTACTTGTGTGTGATATTAATATATATTTTAATGATGTCTAATTTCTGTAAAATTTGAGGCCTATCAGCTTGGAGATGTGTAGGGGCAGGTAAATCTCATTGTCCTTGGGAATTGACATACTGACCCTAGGCACTCAGTTATGGCTCTGAATGGCTCAGTGTGTGCAACAGGAAGAATTTATATACTAAGTCTGAGTTCTCTGATCTATCGTCTACTTTTTTTAAAGTAATTAGGCCCTGTAGGTAGCTAAATGAGCAGCTTGCAGTTATTTGGAAGCGCTAAACTGGGAATTTTAACTACCACACTGAGCTTTGCTACTTTTTCAGAGAATAGATGGCCTCACAGACTTCAAGACCATTCCCAAACTTAATCTCAAGTAGTGGTATATACACGGGAAGGGCCTAGCTCAATCTCTGTAATATATCACAACAAAGAGATATATTAATGGATGCGCTACGGTTTTTTATGTGGTACCAAGGATGAACATTTTATACTTAGCTTTCACTGTTCATTACTTTTGCACTAACATTCATTTTTTTCACATCTTGTTTGATTTTCTCTCCTTACAAAATGACAGATTTTCTATCTTTTCTACTTTCCCACTGGCAGTTTCTTGTCTCCTCTTATTAATGTTTAAGTCTTCAATTTGTTGCCCTAATGTGCCCATATAAGAGTAGCTTGATACATTTGCATCAAAGAGAGGAAATAAAAACACAACAGTATTTTTTGCTTATTTGTACTTCCTGTTTCAAAGGAGCCCTGGTGGCACAGTGATTAAGTGCTTAGCTGCTAACCAGAAGGTCAGTGGTTCTAACTCACCAGCTGCTCTGCAGGAGAAAAATGTGCCAGTCACCTTCCCTAAAGATTACAGCCTTGGAAACCCTACGGGGCAGTCCTACTCTGCCCTACAGAGTCACTATGAGTTGGAATTGACTCACTGGCAGTGGTTTTTTTTTTTTGGTTTATTTCTTTAAAGGAGCCCTGGTGGTGCAGTGGTTAAGAGGTCACCTGCTAACTCAAAAGTCAGAAGTTTGAATCCACCAGCCGCTCCTTGGAAACCCTATGAGTCAGAATCAACTCAATGGCAATGTGGTTTTATTTCATTAAATGTAAATTGAAAACATTCATCCATTAAAGCTTTTCATTACCATTTAAAATAAGTGACCACAATAGGATGGATTCCTTTTCCACCTCCCACTTTTTTCTCAAGGTTGGGCATCGTTTTAGGGTCTATACAAGTAAATTTTTGTGATTTGAACCACCTGAGTCATGTTTTCATGTCATTACATGAGTCTCTGCACTTCAAGTGCCTTTAAAGATCATTTTTCTTACAGAATATTAGAATTCTTCAGGGCTGAAAATTCATATTTCTCCTGATACTTTTCCTTTGGCCAAGCATGTGTAGGGCTTATTCTAACCATATGTTTCTATATAAAAAAGATTCCGAATCTTCCATATAAACCTTTATCATGGAAAAGGAAAAAAATAAAATGGTACATTTAATTTGAAGAGATATCAGAAATTGTATTTTAAATTTCAAGTCTTAAAAACACAAATTTGCCTTTTCTAATGGGACACTTTAAAAACAATAATAATTAGTTGACATTGCAAAATTCCATAAAGTCTAAAACAAGAGCAGCTATATGTGTTTTTTTAATTTTATTTTATTTTCATAACTTTGTGTTGTTGTTGTTGTTGTTGTTAGGTGCAGTCGAGTCAGTTCCAACTCACAGCGACCCTGTCATAACTGAATGAAACACTGCCCAGTCCTGAGCCATCCTTAAAATCACTGTTATGCTTGAGCCCATTGTTGCAGCCACTGTGTCAATCCACCTCGTTGAGGGTCTTCCTCTTTTTCCACTGACCCTGTCCTTTACCAAGCATGATGTCCTTCTCCAGGGACTGATCCCTCCTGACGACATGTCCAAAGTATGTAAGACTCAGTCTCACCATCCTTGCTTGTAAGGAGCAATTCTGGTTGTACTTCTTCTAAGACAGATTTGTTCGTTCTTTTGGCAGTCCATGGTATATTCAGTATTCTTTGCCAACACCACAATTCAAAGGCATCAATTCTTCTTCGGTCTTCCTTATTCATTGTCCAGCTTTCACATGCATATGATGCAATTGAAAATACCATGGATTGGGTCAGGTGCACCTTAGTCTTCAAGGTGACATCTTTGCTTTTCGACACTTTAAAGAGGTCCTTTGCAGCAGATTTGTCCAATGCAATGCATCTTTTGATTTCTTGACTGCTGCTTCCATGGATGTTGATTGTGGATCCAAGTAAAATGAAATCCCTGACAACTTCAATCTTTCCTCCATTTATGATGATGTTGCTTATTGGTCCAGTTGTGAGGATTTTTGTTGTCTTTATGTTGAGGTGTAATTCATACTGAAGGTTGTGGTCTTGGATCTTCATCAGTAAGAGGACTTGCTTCAAGTCCTCTTCACTTTCAGCAAGCAAGGTTGTGTCATCTGCATAACGCAGGTTGTTAGTGAGTCTTCCTCCAATCCTGATGTGCTCTTCTTTATATAGTTCAGCTAACTTTGCGGAGGGGAAAAAAATTTAATGTAAGTTCCTGGAATGTCTAATGCCAATTATGTAAATTAATGGCAAAATGAAGGTTTTGAAAACTTGTTTAAAATTAGTACAGTCAACATATTGACAATGCTAAAATCTGAATTAAAGTTCAGCCTTTTTTGAGAGGCAGTTGGAGTGATGTGAAAGTCGACAGTGACTCATAGAGCACTCCTTTATATTGCTATAGGTATAAGATGGCATAGTTTGTGATCAAGGTAATGTATGTTGCTTTAAATTAAAAACCTGCACCCTGAATTAACTCTGTAAAAACTAAACATTTTTCCAAATTCTGGAGAAATCATTTCTAGTCCATTTAAATTATTTTATGTTAAGACTTTATTAAAAAGACTTTATTAGACTTAAAAAAAAAAAAAAAAGTTGCCATCAAGTTGATTCTGACTCATAGCAACCCTACAGGACAGAGAAGAACTTCCCCATAGGGTTTCCAAGGAGTGCGTGGTGGATTTGAACCGCCAGCCTTTTGGTCAGCAGCTGTAGCTCTTAACCACTACACCAACAGGGTTTCCTTATTAGGCTTTAAAAAATATATCAATAAATTGTGTAAGTGTCTTTGGAGTAAAACTGTAATTTATGCCTAAATGTATCTAAATTTCAAATAGCAGTAAATGTCAGAAGGAATTTTTTTTTCTGAATGTTAAGAATATGTCCTTGAATTTACATAAAACACTGCATTAAGTTGTGAATGATGTGAAAAACAAACAAAACAGAACTCTTAAATAAGCTGAGGGCTTGAGAATGCTGAGAAAACAGACTGAACCCATGCAAGTTGTAAACAGGAGCCCTTCACTTGTAAGTCAAGGTGAATAGAATGTTGACTTGAGATAATGAATGAGTTCCAGAGTAGCCTGTTAGGAAGTTGAATTAAGCAGAAAGTTTAGATTTTACTAATAAAATCCATACTAGGGATTGCCTCCTAGTATTTCCAGACAACTTTTAGTATTGTCCCACGTGCAAACTTAGTACTATTTAAAAATTCATTTTCCTCAATTTTATAATCCAAATTTATCTTCCAGTTTTAAGAACTACATGCTCCTTCGTAAGTACTTAGCATCCTTCCTCACCTCCTTGTCCGCGCTTGTGCCTTTAACTTTACCAGGGATCTTCCTCACCTCTCCTTCCCTCACCCTCACCCTCCAATATACACAATTTTGACCAGGCTAGAAAGAACTCTGCCATTTAAAACCACCTCAAAGTCCATGTCCTCCTTGGAATCTGTTCTGACTTCCTCCACCAAGGAAAAACTTTCCATTATTTGCTTGCAAAGGACTTTGACTTGAGTTGTGGTACTCATCTTAATCTGACGGTGTTATGTTTAGGCATTATATTAATCCCCCCCAACAAGGCTCTGCCTTGCCTTCTGAAATAAATTATTTCCCAAATTATATTTTGTTTTGCATTTTGTTTTTCTTTTTAGTAGAAAGTTCACCATCCCTCTGAAACAATTAATAATTAGAGGAATAAATTCTATGTGATATAAAATTGACTTAATATTGTAACCAATTTCTCTCAGATTTAAACTGTAACAGAAGCTTCCTCCTTCTTAAAGTGAGAAAATTAATAATAGGATTTTTGCAAAGAGAAAAATAAGAAAAAAATATATGAAATACTCAGCACTGCTCCGTAATCATAGTAGGCACTCAGTAACAATTAGTTCTTTCTCTGCCATTCCTTATATTCTGTGTGAGAAAGGGGTAAAGGAAGGGTTAGATGATACAGTGGTCTAGCCACCCAAGTAATCAAGACCCTATTGGGAAAAACTATTGTCATGGATTTGAGCGAGGCTTATAAAGAATGTTAGAAAGTAGACTTAAATTGCTTTTCTGTGTCATTCCTGTTCTGTTGATGATAGAAAAATTAATTTGGAGTAGGAGTGTAGGAAGAAGCAAATATCAGGCTTTACAACTGAATTACCGATTTATCTAGGTGTGAACTGCAGCAAGACCAAGGTGATAGTGATACTACAAGAATATGAATACCTCACTCCAAGGAGGCAGGAAGCTGCAGAGGGGAGTGTCTCCATGGTACTGTCTTAAGGAAAAGTCACTGAGAACCTCAAAAGCCAGTTTCAAACACACTGCTCTGTAACCTCCAGTAGCGCCAGAGCCACAGAGAGAACATATGTCTTAGGAGCATTTCTCATGGCAAAGAGAAATTGAGAAAAGTTAGAGCTAAGAGGAGATTAAAAGAGTTTAACTTAACTAAAAGATATTGGCTTCTTTTTATTTTGACTCAACTGACATTTTAAAATATTTTACTAATGCATAAACACGTGGTATCAGCATTTTAGCCATAAAGCTATGTTGACATGCTGTTGTTGAACTAAAACAGGCTGTATTCACTTAATGAACCCTGATGATTTCTCTAATATTGTACTGGCAATTCTGGAGGCAAAACCTAGATGGGATTCTTCCGTTACATGAGCTTCATTAATAGCAATCTATTGGAATTGCAGGCGTAAAAGCTCACAATGTTTTTTGAGTGAATGGTTGGAGGGATAAATTGACAAATTAGAAGACACTTTTCTGTTTTCCTTCCCCAACTTTGCCATCACTAATAATTAAACTTAACTTACAACTAAAGCCATCTAACCCTCATAAATTATCTCCATATATTAAGATTTCTTAAAAGCTATTTTTTATTTATGTTTTCTACCAAGGAAGATAAGATTTTTTTTTCATATAAATTTGACATCTTTCCTCATCATATTTTATTGGCAATGTCCTCTAATGATGTTAGATTTTTCTTTATTGAATGTCTCCCACGATAGCAGTAAAGATACAGTCATCATGAATGTTTTAAGCAACTTAACCTTAGTTGCTGGATTGCAAACGCAATCCATTCCTAGTTGTGTTTTTAAGTCTCTAAGTCGACTTTGTAGGTAAGTCAGAACAGGTGCATACAGTTCTTATTTCACCTCGCTTTAGTGCAAGAAGAGGCCCAAAGCCTTTTCAATGATATAAAAGCTGCACATGCAGCAAATGAACATGATTGTGATGGAGAATTTGTTTCATGCAGGGGTTGGTTCAATCATTTCCCCAAAGTGAGGGCAAATTTACATAACATGGAAGGGCAAGTATGGGTTGTCCCTAAGTCAGATGCGTAACCTGGGGACTGCCTATGTTGTTTCCAGTAAGACACTTTTGTGATGATGGAGCAGTGAGATGGATGTACACATCGGAAAACTTCAAATTAATAATAGTGCAGTCAAAATTATGATTAAACTTAGGGATTGCCTGTGTATTTCAGCCACCTCCAAATTCAAGAACATGTATATTTACACCAAATTTCAGCTGGGCATCTAGTGTTTAGGGCTCAAAACTTCAGAACTTATATTAAATACATGCACTGCCTGGGGCATCCCTCAATGCTGTTGATGATGGACAGGCGGTAGCTTGTGCTTAAATGACCACCATCTTGCAGGAGAAAGAGTCTGACTGCCTCAGGTGCTCCATCTGTCCAAAGAGAGCTGGGTAGCACAGAATTCTGAGCTACGTCAATTACACCCTTTTTACCTACATTAAAGGTAAGAATCTAGGCTTTCATATATTCTGTTTGTCTTAAACTAGTGCATTGAATGATACATTGATGTTTTGGATCAGAGTAACTGTGTTTATAATGCAAATACCTAACTTACTGTGTGAGAGTCTGAAGATGTCTCTTTTCATGGGGTTCCCAAATGTATCTGTTGTCTTGAATTTCCCCTAGTATTTGTGTTTTCTATGCTTAAGTTTCATATTTTTGACATGTTGTGTAAATAACAGGCTTGTTAAAATGAGAAGCAGTTTTGCTGTTTTGAAATATTAGATGAATTTTCTGTTCCTTGACTGAATCTCTGATCTGAATTCTTTCCTATAAATTTCTTTCAAGGCAGATATAGTATTTGTTTTATTAAGTATGAGATAACATGCATTCTTTTTGCCAAAAAGGTCTGTAATGTAACAAGAAACCTTTTAGGAAATGGAGAAAAGCTATTTATAAAATGATAAATTCAATGTATTTATCTGTCAGATATAAGTGGTCATTTATGATCCTGTGGTGTTTTTTACAAAACTGTGGTATATTTTTTGCAAAGAAAAGAAGCCACATAGCTAAATGATTAACTATTAGTTATTTTGCTTGAATGAGAGCATAATCAGCCTTTTTGGCTTCTATTATCATGCTGACACAATCAAATAAACATATAGAACAAAAATATAAGTTGAAGCAAAATAAATAAGGCTAAATATTCCTCCTGTATTTTTTTAAAAAAGGGATTGAATTCAGTACAAACTGAAGTAAACTGCTATTTACCACATCAATTCCTCTGTAAAGTGGCTTACTGCAATGCATTGGGACATGTGGCACCACCAGACGTCATAAGGCTTTCATACAGAAAATTCTTCAGGGATGTCAGTTATCTGGCTTTGCCCACTCTATAATACTCAGGTGTCCTCCAGTTCAGGTATCCATATATATTAGCATGATAAATGTTCTTTATTTTGAGAACTTAAGAATAAAACAAATAAATGTGTTTGTAGAATAGAAACATACATATAGAGTTTATTTTATATACACGCACACACACACACACACACACACACACAGCTAGTATATTGTAGAAGGAGCCCTGGTGGCACAATGGTTAGGTGCTTGGCTGCTAACAAAAAGGTTGGCAGTTTGAACCCAACAGCCACTCCACAGGAGAAGGACCTTGCAGTCTGCTCCACTAAAGGTTACAGACTAGGAAACTCTATGGGGCAGTTCTACTCTGTCATATAGGGTCGCTATGAGTCAGAATTGACTCAACAGCACACAACAACAAGAACAATATATTATGCATTATAATATCATTGGAAATTCCTTTTCATCAAGGAGTGGCAGTTACCATTAATCTGTGCTGCTAAGACCTATTTTCTTCTGTGCCTCCCACAAGTCAGTGCTGGGATGCCTGTTTCTTGTTTCAGGACCCTTATTGCTATTTGTGTATACATATGTGTAATACGCATTGATCTTTAAAAGATAAAAATGGCTTACAAAAAATTCATCTGTTAAAAACAACTAAAAAAAAGTGAGAAAATCAGGGTAAAAAGGCAAGATAAAAATATATATATATGTGAAGGTTATGAGTAAGGTTTGACACTCCACTTTCTAGTGGTCAAGATGGAGTACAGATGAATCATGTAGTTCTCAGTGTAAATAAAAAGGAATTGCTCAGGGATATAATTATCCCAGAACTGAGATAAATGAACTTCCTTTGTTCTTCATGAAGAACACACTGCTTAAAGCATTGACTCAATGGTTTAAAATCTAACAAAACTGGCCAATAGTTCAAAAGATGGCAGTATCTTTGTTCTATGTTAACAATAAATTTCACGTTAAAGCTCCTCAATGTTGCTTATGGACTAGGACTAAAGTTCAGTTTAGTAGAAACAATTCTGAGGCATGTGATTGACTCTGTGTGTGTTTATAAGCTAGGTGGTCCGGGGAGAGGGTGTTTATCTGTGTAGAGTTGAGAGGGAGAAGGGATCTTCAAGGGAAAACAAAAGATTAAAAACACAGTCCAGTAACAACGATTTCTGGGGCATAATTAGAAGAAAAAGTAACTTACGATATCTAGAAAAAACCCACTGCTGTCGAGTCGATTCCAACTCATAGCGACCGTGTAGGACAGAGCAGAACTGCCCCACAGAGTTTCCAAGGAGCGCCCGGTGGAGTCGAACTGCTGACATCTAGGTTAGCAGTCATAGCCCTTAACCACGATATCTAGAGGACACTGAAAGTCTTAGTCTTTGCTTATGTTGTTGGCGTTATTGCTGTTGAGTCAATTCTGAGTCGTGTTTCAGAGTAGAACTGCGATCCGTAGAGTTTTCAGCGGCTATATTTTTTATAATCCCACGGAAAGATCCCTGGGTGGTGCAAATGGTTTGTGCTCAGCTGTTAACCAAAAAGCTGGTGGTTCAAACCCGCCCGGCAGTGCTGTGGAAGAAAGGCCTAGTAATCTGTTTCGGTAAAGATTGCAGCCAAGAAAACTGTATGGAACTCAGTTCTAATCTGTGACACATGGTGTCACCCACTATGAGTGAGAACCAATTCGAAGGCAGCAAGTTTGGTTTTTGATTAATCTTGTGGAATTAGATTGCCAGGCCTTTCTTCCCTGGTGCCACTGAGTGAATTTGAACTGCCAATCTTTCAGTTTGCAGCTGAATGCAAACCCTTTGTGCCACCCAGGGGCCTAGTCTTTGCTTATACATGTGTTCAAATTTAATTTTTATTGATTAGACTCAACATCAACCGATTTTCTCTTATATTTTTGACTTTTTTCTTATAGTCCTTTAATATTTTAGTAACATTCCTTGATGCATGCATTTTTATATTGTTTATTCACTCACACATGCACACCCATACACACATAAATTTATATAAATGAGATCAAATAATACTTTTTTATTATGCAGACTTTATTGTTTTCTTTTCTTCCTTCCATCTCATCAGCGTCTTACTTTTCACCTTGCCTTCCCACTTAACAGATTAGAAAACTAATGTTAATACTTCTATATTTTTCTCTGTACATGTATAATCTTTTATAGACACACATATACACATACTACATATACATATATACTCTCATACACATGCCAATGTGCACCTATTGGAAGCTACACATATATTTACATGCACACACAAATATATGTGTATGTTATATCTTGGTCATTGTTTTATCAAAAATGGATTCTTACTACTATAGACATTTTTTAGTACCTTGCTTTTCTCACTCAAACCTACCTCATGGAAATCTTTTCTAAGACTCTGAGTCATCTGGCATAGCTCTAATTCAGTCTTTGAAATAACTGTATAATAAAGTCATGTCATGAATTTACCATTCTCCTATTAATGAACAGTGACTGTTTTTTACCTTTCTTGTCCACCTCAAAAATGCTGCAGTAAACATTGTATGTAAGTCCTTGTGTATTGAAATAGATTTCCCAGAATGGAATTGCTCAATCAGAAGTCTACATAATTTTAATTTTAGTAGAGTTGATAACTTGCATTCCTAAAAGATTGTACCATTTCACATTTCTACTAACAGTGTACAGTACCCTTTTCCTTACAAACCTGCTAGTAAAGATAGCACCAAACCCAAACCCCGTTGCTGTCAAGTCAATTCCAACTCATAATGACCCTATAGGACAGAGTAGAACTGCCCCATAGAGTTTCCAAGCAGCACCTGGTGGATTCGAACTGCTGACATTTTGGTTAGCAGCTGTATCTCTTAACCACTACACCACCAGGGTTTCCAAAAAATAGCACAGGTCTTGGTAAATGTGCCTTTCTAATGGACATAAAGTGATATTGCTATTGTAATTTGTCTTTTCCTACTTCTGACCTGGAACAACTTTTCATATAATATTGGCCATTTAATTTGTTCATCTGTGAATTGTCTGTTATTATGCTTTACCCGTTGGGTCATCTTTTTTCTTGTCAGATCGAAAGAGTCCTTTGTGTATCACCTGCATTAAAAGTACTTTTCTAAGATCTTTTGTTTTTTTCTATAGACTTTTCTTTTGATTTTCACTGTAAAATATTTAAAAAATATATATCAGTACAGATAAATTATGCCTATAAATTGTCTTAGAGTCTCTGGGTGATACAGTTAATGCCCTCAGCTAACTAAAAGATCGAAGGCTCTAGGCTACCCAGAGCACTTTGGAAGAAAGGCCTGATGATCTACTTTTGAAAATCAGCCATTGAAAACCCTATAGAGCACAGTTCTACTCTGAGGTCACCAGGAGTTGGAGTCTACTTGAAGACAACTGGTTTTATGCCAAGCACTCGTCTATGTGCTTTACATGCACTGATTTACTTAATCCTTACGACAAAGGTGTGGAGCTGCTACATGTGTACAGTGGGGCATCAGGAGGTGAAGTGGGACACAAAAAGGTAAAGTAGCTTGCCCAAATATGCAATAAGCAGCAGAGATGGGATTTGAACTCAGGTAGTATGGCTCAAAGGTCCCTGGGTGGCACAACTGGTTTCTGCTCCTCTGGTAAACTAAGGATTGGCAGTTCGAACCCATCTAGTAGCACTGCAGAAGAAAGGCTTGTCAATCTGCTTTCCTAAAGATGGCAGCCAACAAAATCTCATGGAGCAGTTCTACTCTGTAATACATGGGGTCACCATGAGTCAGAATTGACTGGATGGCAGTGAGTTTGGTTTTGGGTTTAGTATACTTCTATGAGTACAGTGGTGATTCCGTGACAGAATTCCCACCTTCCATGCAGGAGACCTGGGTTTGACCTCATCTATACCCTCCACACATCTGTCAGTGGAGGCTTGCATGCTACTCTGATGTTGAACAGGTTTCTGTAGTTCTTCTAAAGTTAGAATAGGAAGAAATGCCTGGTGATCAACTTCTGAAAATTAGTCAGTGAAAACCCTATAGATCACAATGGTTCAATCCTCAACTGATCATGGGTATAAGGCAAGGCTGAGCAGCATTTTGTCTCACTGTACATGGGATGGTCATTAGTCAGAGGCCACTAACAACAACAACAACGGTATGATTCTAGAGTCCATACATTTAACCACAACACTCTCACCCTGTCCCTTCATCACCAAAAAGTCTGTCCTCCCAATATCATCCTACTGACTACATTAGAGACAGTGACCATGAGGACAGGGGGTGGGTAGGTTATAAAGGTGGGAAATGGGTGTTGGAACCTATTTTTACTAATTCTCAAATCTAGTTATATTTTCTAACACCAAGTATCCACGCTTGAGCCACTTCAAGTTAAAAGTTGACCACGCTTTAGTAATCATTTCTGTGCTCATTAGCCATGATTTCAGGCTTCTCTGGTAAGATCAGTAGTGTTTAACTGGAATAGTAGTAACTTCACAAGACTTCAGGAACTCTGTCAAATTTGGTATTTCCTAGATTGTGATAGGTGCAATTTTGATGTTTTTGTGCTGTTGTTAAGTGCCATTGAGTTGATTCTGACTCATAGCAACCCTACAAGACAGAGTAGGACTGCCTCAGGATTCCCAAGGAGGGGCTGATGAATTTGAACTGCTGACCTTTTAGTTAGCAGTCGAACTCTTAATTACTCTTTTCAAAATAAACACAGGCCCATATGTATGTACTGTGTAGTACTGCTATGCTTTCATTCTAGAGAAACTCAACAAGATGAGTAGCCAGTGAAACTAATGTTCTACTATCTTAGTCATTTTTACTCACGACATCTTCAAATAACAGATTATTCTTTAAAACCATTTATACCTTATCACAGAAGTGCTCAAGAATATACAAATCACTTTTTAAACATATGAAATAAATGCTCTAAGATATTACTTCGTTTTTCTCATTCCTTATTTTCTCTTATGTTAAGAAACATCACACCAGTGGCTAATAGCACCAGCTATAGGGTCCAGAGGACAAGGTTACAATTTTGACTTTGCTATATCATATTTGTGTTAGCTTGGACAAGTTATTTAACATCAATAAATTTTGCAGATCAATAAATATTGCTGTAACGCCAATAAATGAGGAAAAGAATAAGAACTTAGATCAAGTTTTTTAGGATTCAATAAATCAATGCATATAAAGTGATCTTCATAGTATTTGGAATACGGTAAACACATAATTAAATATTAACATTTTTATAGTTTCCAAAAGTTAGATTCAAAAGTTTTATGACTACTTAATTGGTGAACATGTAATCTTATAGCAACTAAGAAAACTACTGATTTTTTCAATACCAATAAAAATAATTTTAATTTTCACATGATTTGGAGAAACTAAGACTGAAAAGCATGTAAAATATTTGTATCTTGTATTTGCTACTCAGACCTTTTTCAAAGAGTAGATTTATTGTATTAGTATGACAAATGCATGGATTTTTTATTTTTCAATGTAGACTTTATCAATATGGACTTTGCAAATTTTTATTGTTACTAATGGGTTGGTTGAAATGGGGTCCACATAAAAGCACCATCTGACGTGACAGTGCTAAGTCCTAAGTCATTCCAAAAGATAGTACTCATAAATATCTTTGCTTTTAATAATCAAAAACTTGTGAATTTTACATAATTAGGAAACTAATAAGAATGAAACTTACATTTCACAATTTTTTCTTTTTTCTTTTTTTTTTACTGCAGCATATGTTTCTAGAGAAGCAGCTAGAAATGTATCCTTCTCCCCATATCCCTGGGTCAAAAATATGAAGAGGTAGGGACATGGCTTTCCCACAGCCTTGTGTCTTTTCTCTTATACATATACATGCTCTTCAAATTTGATTGCATTTATCAGGCACCTACTGAGGTTGTACTGTATGCTTATAATGGTGCTGGGTACTATAGATAATTGAAACACTGGGAACAACTTAAAGGTATGGTAAGGGTAGAAGATACACACTAGGATTAGAAGTAGAAAGTAATGTATCGCTGAAGGTGAACTACCATATTTCTCCACAAACAACATGCCCACACATATAACATGCATAGCACGCCTAGGAAAATAATGCATGAAGGGCTTGCAAGGTTGGCAAAAAAAAAAAAAAAAGTACAACACGTATGTTATTTGAGTGAAAATACAAAACTGCTACTATTATATCACTGCTGAAAAGCACAGCTATTCTTTAAGCCCCCTTTCTTTTCCCAAGTAGAACTTTTAAGTTACAACAAAGTTGGAGTCAATTTTTAAACTCAGATAAATTTGTGCCAGCAGCTAAGTGAGTTCTGATGTCTAAATAAGAGCAGGAGAAGAGATGGCTCCAACAAGTGACGAAAATAAAGAATCAGATGACCTTCTGGTAGAAGAGAAGGCAGTGGAACTAGCTGATATGGAATTTGAAAGACTAATACTTAGGACCCTCCAAGAGATTAAGAAAGATATCAAGGAAAACACAGAAAAAAACAAGGGAATGGAGACAAAATCATGGAACACACAAAGCCAATGAGAACATAGTCAAAATCAAAGGAAATACAGACAAAGCAATAGAAGAATTCAGGAAAATAATACAACAACAACACATGAAAATAAAGAAATATTTAGAGCAACTAGAAATCCAAAAGATAATCAACAAAATTTCAAAAACGGACAACTCAATAGAAGGTTTTAAGAGTAAATTTTAAACAATGGAAGACAGAATCAGCAAGATTGAAGACAAATCCATAGACATTACTTTGTTTGATGAAAAATCAGAGAATATAATGAAGTAAAATAAAGGAAACCTAAGAATTTTGTGGGGCACAATCAAGAGCAAAAATTTGTGTGTGATCAGACTTCCAGAACGGGGGGAGAAAATGGAAACACAGAAAACATTTTTGAAGATTTGCTGGCAGAAATCTTACCAAATATGAAAGACAAAAAGCTTATCATTTAAGAATCTCAATGAACCCCATATATGATAGACCCTAAAATAAAGTCACCAAGAAAATTCATAATCACACTTGCCAAAACCAAAGATAAAGAATCTTGAGAGCAGCTTGAGAAAAAACAAAAGTCACTTACAAAGGGGAAACAGTAAGAGGAAGCTCTGATTACTCAGCCAAGAACTATGCAGACAAGAAGGCAATAGGCTGATATACATATAAAATCTTGAAAGAAAAAACTGCCAACTAATAAAAATATATCCTGCAAAACTCCCTCTCAAATAAGAGGGCAAAATTAGGACATTTCCAGATAAAAAGAAATTAGAGGAATTCATAACTACCAAACCAAACTAATAATTATTAAATGGAAACATTAAATATCAATTAATACAAATATTGAATTTTAAAAGGAGTTCTTTGGTTAGAGAACCAATAACATCAGACAATAACCAGAGTCTAGGATACAGGACAGCATCAGCCAGCTACCAACTTAGATAAAGAACTCCCAATGAAAAAAAAAAAAAAGCTAGAAGACTTAAAAGAGGGAAACAGAGACATCAATCTGTAAATGATGACAACATCAAAACAATAAAAGGGGGAATAAATGATGTAGGTATAAACTTTCAAATGGAGAGGAAGTCAAGGTGATACCAAGTCATAAATGACTGGTTCAAACTTAGGAAGATAAGGATAACTTCCTAGATAACCAAAAAGTTAACAAGCCTACTCATCAGAATAAAAAAGAAAAAACACATAAATTCTCAGTAAACACAAAATCTATAATAACAAAAAAAAGAAAAGAAAATTCACAAAGTAAAGAAACTCAGCAGAGGAAAACAAGAGGAACAAAGAAAAAGTCAGCACCACAAAGAAAAAGCACCATATGGCAGCAATAAACTCATTACCTATCGATAACCACACAGAATGTAAATGGATGAAATGCACCTGTAAAGAGGCAGAGAGTGGCAGAATGGATAAAAAGGCACAAACTCATCAATATGCTGTCTTCAGTAGACACACCTTAGACACAAATACATAAATATATTAAAAATCAAAGGATGGAAAAAATATTATCTAGCAAACAAACAAACAAAACAAGCAAACAGTAACCAAAAAAATGAAAATACATCATACCAAAACCTCTGGGACACAGCAAAAGCAGTGTCAATTTATAGCAATAAACATACACATCAAAAAAAAGAAGAATGGGCCAAAATCAAACCATTAGCCCTACATTGCAAACAAATATAAAGTCAACAGCAAAAGAAGCCCACAGCCACAAGAACGGAAATAATAAAAATTAAAGCAGAAATAAATGAGAGAACAGAAAAATCAATAGAAAGACTCAGCAAAACCAAAAGTTGTTTCTTTGTAAAGATCAACAAAATTGACAAACCATTGGCCAAACTGATGAAAGAAAAACAGGAGACGAAGCAATTAACCCAAATAAGAAATGAGATGGGGGACATTACAACAGACCAAACTGAAATAAAAAGGACCTAAGCAGATTACTATGAAAAATTGCACTCCAACAAATTTTAGAACCTAGAAGGAATGGACAAATTTCTAGAAACACACTACCTGCCCAAACTGACACAAGCTGAGAGAGAAAATCTGAAGAGACCTGTGACAAGAGAAGAAGTTGAACAGGTAATTTAAAAAAAAGAAAAAGGTCCCAACAACAACAACAACAACAAAGCCCTGGTCTAGACAGCTTCACTAGAGAATTCTACCAAATGTTCAGAGAATAACTCACACCAGTACTACTCAAACTACTTCAGAGTATGGAATAGGAGGGAATACTCACGAATTCATTCTGTGAAGCCGACAAAAGCCTGATACCAAAGCCAGGCAAAGACACCACAAAAAGAAAATTACAGGCCATTATCTCTCATAAGTATAATGCAAAAATTCTCAACAAAACTCTAGTCAGTAGAATTCAGCATCGTATCAAAAAAATAATATAGCACAACCAAGTGGGATTCACACAAGGTATGCAAGGATGGTTCACCATTAGGAAATTAGTCAGTGTAACCCACCACACAAATAAAACAAAAGAAAAGAATCATATGTTCATCTCAATTGACGCAGAAAAGGTATTGATAAAGTCCAACACCCATTCCTGGTAAAAACTCTCAATGAAAGAGGATAGAAGAGAGATTCCTCAACATAATAAAGGACATCTCTTCAAAACCAATAGCCAACATCATTCTCAACAAAGAGCGGCTAAAGTGTTCCCCCTGAGAATGAGAGCAAGAGAAGGATGCCTTTTATCGCCACGCCAATTTAACTTTGTGTTGCAAGTTATAGATAGAGCAATAAGGCGAGAAAAAGAAATAGAGGGCATCCAAATTGGAAAGGAAGAAGTAAAACTATCCCTATTAGCAGATGATGTAATCCTACGCATAAAGAATCTCAAGATTCCACCAGAAAACTACTGGAACTAATTCAGCAGAGTAGCAAGATACAAAATCAGCTTACAAAAATCAGTTGGAATCCTATACACCAACAATGAGAACATCAAAAAGAAAACTGAAAAATAACACCATTTATAACAGCCCCTAAAAAAGATAAAATACTTAGGAATAAGTCTAATTAGAGACATCAAAGACCTATACAAAGAAAACTACAAAACACTATTGCAATAAACCAAAAGAGACCTACATAAATGGAAAAACATACCATGCCCATGGGCATGAAGAGTCAACAGAAGACTTAACGTTGTGAATGTCAATCCTACCCAAGGCAATCTACAGATATAATGAAATCTTGATCCAAATACCAACAGCATTCTTTAATGAGATGGGAAAACCAATCATCAGTTTTATATGGAAACAAAAGAGGACTCAGATAAGCAAAACATTATCAAAGAAAAAGAACAACATAGTAGGTATCACACAACCTGATCTCAGAACCTATTATACAGCCACGGTAGTCAAAACAGCCTGGTACTGGTACAAAGACACATAGATCAAAGGAACAGAATTCAGAACCCATATGTAAATCCATCCACCTACGTTCAGCTGATATTTGACAATGACAAAGTTCAACAAATGGGGGAAAAGACGTCTTTTTAGCAAATGGTGCCAGAAAATCTGAATGTTCATCTGTAAAAAAAAATGAAGTAGTGCCCATTCCTCACACCACACACAAAAACAAACTCAAAATGGATCAAAGACCTAAATATAAAACCTAAGACAATAAAGATCATGGAAGAGAAATAGGGAAAAAGCTAGGGGCCCTACTAAATGGTATAAATACAATGGAAACCATAACTAACAATGCACAAACACCAGAAGATAAACTAGATTATATAACTGAAAGCTCCTAAAAATCAAACACTTATGCCGGTCAAAGGAATTCTCCAAAAGAGCGAAAAGAGAACCTATAGACCGGGAAAAAAAATTGGGCTACAACTTACCGGACAAGGGTCTAATCTCCAAAATTTATAGAAAACTTGAATACCTCAACAACAAAAAGACAATTGAATTAAAAATGTGCAAAAGGTATTAACAGACACTGAAGAAGATATTCAAGTGGCTAACAGACACATGAGGAAATGCTCACCATCGTTAGTCATTATAGAAATGCAAATCAAAACTATAATGAGATACCATCTCACCCCAACGTTACTGGCACTAATCAAAAAAACAGAAAATAACAAATGTTGGAGAAGTTGTGGGGAGATTGGAACTCTACAGCTGGTGGGAATGTAAAATGGCACATACACTATGGAAAATGGTATGGTACCTCCTTAAAAAGCTAGAAATAGAAATAGTATAAGATCCTGTAATCCCACTCTTATGAATATATCCTTGAGAAATAAGAGCCATCACACAAATAGACATATGCACACCCATGTTCACTACAGCACTATTCACAATAGCAAAAAGATGGAAACAACCTAAGGACCCATCAGCAGAGGAATGGATAAACAAATTATGGTGCATAGAAACAGTGGGATACTGTGCAACAATAAAAAACAATGATGAATCCGCAAACCGTCTCATAACATAGATGAATCTGGAGAGCAGTATCCTGAGTGAAATAAGTCAATCAAAAGGACAAATATTGTATGAGACCACTATTTTAAAAACCCAAGAAAAAGTTTTCACACAGAAAAAAAAAAACAATCTTTGATGGTTATGAAGGAGGGGAAATGTAGGGAGGATAAATCACTAACTAGATAATAGACAAGGTAGCTTTGGTGGAGGAAAAGACAACACACAATATAGGGAAAGGCAGCAAAACTTGACCAAAGCAAAGTCATAGAAGCTTCCTAGACACATCCAAATACCTTGAGGGACTGAGGATTGGGGACCACAGTCTCAGGGAATATTTAGGTCTCTTGGCATAACATAATTCATACAGAAATTATTCTACACCCTAATTTGGTGAGTAGCATCTGGGGTCTTAAAAGCTTGTGAGTGGCCATCTAAGATACATCTATTGGTCCCATCACATTCAGAGCAAAGGAGAGTCAATAAAATCAATGACACAATAAAACTATTAGTCTAGAGGACTAATGGTCCATGTGAACCACAGCCTCTACCAGCCTGAGCCCAGAAGAACTATATGGTGCCTGGCTACCACCACCGACAGCTCTGACAGGCATCATAATAGAGGGTGTACGACAGAGAGAGAGAAAAATGTAGAACAAAATTCAAATTCACACACACAAATAAACACCAGACTTACTGGTCTGACAGAAGCTGGAGGAAACCTCCAGACTATGACCCTCGGACACCCTGCTGATTCAGAACTGAAGCTAGTCCCAAAGTCCACCTTTCAGCCAAAGATTTGACAGGCCCATAAAACAAACAATAACACACATAAAGAATGTGCTTCTTAATTCAGTCAACTATTCGACATCAAATGGGCAACACTGGCCCAAAAGCAAAGACGAGAAGGCAGGAAGGGACAGGAAAACTGGACGAATGGATACGGAGAACGCAGGGTGGAAATGGAAACAGGGATAGTGCCGATACATTGCAAGGATTGTAACCAACGTCGCACAACAATATGTGTGTAAATTTTTTGAATAAAAAAAAAAAATAGAAACAAGACCTAAAAAAATCTGCCAGTCACCTCCATCCCTGCCACCAAAGTGAACTTAGTTGGAAGTTTTTAAAGATATGCTGCAAATTTAAAAAATAATGGTTTCTGTCTTAAAATATATTTGGCCCCTCTGAGATTCAAAACTGTCTTACTGTTAAGAAAAAGGCCATTATAGGAACATAAAGTTTTCTTTTGCAAGTTCACAAGTGCTTTTCCTGCTTCCTTTTCTTCTCAATATAGGTCCCCTGAGCTACACTGTAAGGTGTAATCTTTTCTCTTAGAACTCTATAAATACAGTAAGCCCCAGTAAAAAACAGATGGTTGGTGTGATCATTTTTAACAGCCCAGAGATGTCCATATGCTATTCAGTAATGTGGCATCTGCATGGCCCTTTAGCCGTGGAGTGTACTTTAAACATAAGCAATTTTTAAGCAACAAGGTGTCTAACTATTCATCCATAAGAAGCAAATCAGTGCTTTGGCACCCCCTGAGTACAACTGATGAAAATCCTTTGAGTGCTCTTAACTACTCATCCTCCTGGGCACAAGGCATGTTGTTTTAAAGTACAGTTATTTTATGCTGCCTCCAAGTCAAAACATTTTCGGGAGGTAGAATACTCACTCAATTAACATTGGCGTCACCAAGTCACTGCTGCAATGGCGTTTCCCACCAATGAAACCTGGGAGCATTCACCTATCTACAGACAGCGCTTCTGTATCCTGCTCCCTTCTGGCTATACACTGCCCAGTCTAGTCTGGGCACATTCTGTACTAATAAGGAAAAATGAACTTTGTTGAATAAGAGTTTAAACCAGTTAATTCTGAAACACATGGAGTAGCCCCTGTTTCCTTTGTCTTAAATCTCTAACTAAAACAAAGTATTGTATTATTGTTATAATCTGTATATCTGCTCCTCTAATCCCCATTATTGAAAAAAATTAACACAAAAAATAATTGTCCAAATTATAGTTTGCAGAATATCAACCTGATAAGCAACATTACAAAAATAAAGTAGAAAATGGTTGAATCTGACAATGTCTTCATGATTTTCCTGTTAAAGGCGCTTATGTTGTTTCTCGCTGTTGAGTCTCTTCTGACTCATGGCAACTGCATGTGTAGAGAGTAGAACTTCTCCATAGGGTTTTCAACGCTATGACCTTTTGAAGCAGATCACGAACCCTGTTGTCCAAGGCACCTCTGGGTGATTTCAAACTGCCAGCTTTTGGCCAGTAGTCGAGTTCTGTTTGTACCTCTCAGAGACTTGAAATGCTCTTATATTTGTTCACACTGGCTAATGGTTTCACCCAGTCGTAAACAGGAGCACATGCATTCATTCATTCTTTCATTTATGGAATATTTATTGATGGCATACTATGTGCCAAGCACTGTACTAGAGTCCAAAGGATATGCTAGTGAACAAAACAAAGATGCTTTGTCTAAGGGAACTTACATTCTAGTGGTGGGAGACAGAACGTAAATAAACATGTAAAATACATCAGATGGTGATCAGTGCTGTGGAGGAAAACAAAGCAGGGATGAGATAAAGAGTACATGAGATAAGGGGTTGTAATTTTTACTAGAGTGAGCATGGATGGCATTGCTGATAAAGTAATAGATGAGCAGATGACTGAGGTAGAAGCCATGTGGACATAGCGCGAGGCCAAAGAAGGGGCCAACAAATTCAAAGTGTTTGATGCAGGAGCTATCCTTGTTGCTCAAGGAACAGCGAGATCAGTGCGAATCTAAGGAAAGGAGAAAAAGAGTGGCAGGAGTTGAAGTCACAAGTCAAGGGAGCCCCATATATGACCTGGTTAGGTCATTGAAAGAACTTTGGCTTTTACCGTGAATTGGAAAGTTACCAGAGTGTATAAAACAGAAAAATGATATGATCTGGTTCATGTTTTAGAAGGATTGCTAGCTAGTCTATTAAAAATAGATGGGGTAGGGGGGCGGTAGGTTGTGAGCAAGTACAGAAGAAAAGAAGCCATGTAGGAAAATAATGCAATAATTCACGTGAAAGACTGTGGTATTTTGGAGCAGGGTAGAAAAAAATCCTTACTTGGGATAGATATATTTCAAAAGATAGAATCCACTTTTTTTGTTAATAGATTGGATAGATGTGTGAAGGAGAGGGAGAAGACAAGTGATTCCAAAGTTTTGGCCTGAGCAATAGGAAGGGTAGACTTGCCAATTACTGAGAAGGGGAAGACTGCAGGAGAAGCAAGGTTTCTGGAGAAGAAAAGAAATTCGGATTTACATATGTTATCTTAAAATATTTAAGGAGCCCTGGCAGTGCAGTGATTAAGTGCGCAGCTACTAACTGAAAGGTTAGTGGCTTGAATCCACCAGTCATGGCAGATTATTCTGTAAAGTATTCCTGGAAAGATTTTCAGCTTTAGAAATCCTATGGGGCTCTGTCCTATAGGATCACTATGAGTTGGAATTAACTTGAAGGCAATGGGTTTGGTTTTTTGGGTGGTATGTTAAAAAAGTTATTAGAAACCCCAGGTGGATATGTAAACAATGGGATATGTAAGACTACATGCAGTTTAGGAGAAAATTCCAGGCTGGAGATTAAAAGAAACAAAACAAGAAGAAAAACAAGGATTCACCACTTTGTATTCAAAATCATTTACTGAGTGAGTGAAAATAGAGTAAGTCCAAATACTGAAGAATGGGCTGTCTAACAGTAGGCAAGGAATATGAGGAAGAAAGTGCAAACAAGAACGAAAAGAAGCAGCATGTGAAATAGGAATGACTAGGAATGTGGTGAAGGAGCCCTGGTGGCACAAAGAGTTAAACGCTCAACTGCTAACCGGAAGGTTGGTGGTTCAAACTCACCTAGCAGCTCCTTGGAAGAAAGACCTCGTGATCTGCTTCTGTAAAGGTTAGAGCCAAGAAAACCCAATGGGGCAGTTCTTTTTCTCCAGAGAAGCCTCAGTTTTGCTCTTAAGTACTTTCCATTGACTGGATTAGCAACCCCTCTCCACTACTATGCAAGATAATCTTCCTTACTTAAAGCCAATTGATTATAAATTTTAATCACATTTACAAAATACCTGGATTAGCATTTGATTGAATAATTGGGGACGATAGCCTAGCCAAAAAAAAACTTGACACATAAAACTGTTAAACCAGCTAAAGTATAAAAAACGAGGAAGTGTTCAACTGTGAAGTAGTGCAGAGATGTAGAGTACGTTAACTTTTAGGTTTAGCTATTGTGAGGTCATTTGTGAATCTCAGTATAGCAGATTGTTTTTTGCGATAGGGACTATATGAGTTTTCCTATGGCTGGAGTCCCTGGTTGGTGCAAATGGTAAAGTTTTGCTGTTCCAGTACACCTGGAGGTGCCTTGCAAGTCAGGCCTGGTGATCTGCTTCTGAAAGGTTAACAGCCTTGAAAACCATATGGAGCAGTTATACTCTGTACACATGGGGTCACCATGAGACGGAATCGACTCAACAGCAACCAACACACACCATCATAGATGCTGTAATAAATAATCACACATTGGGTAGCTCAAAACAACATAAATTTATGCTGTCATAGTTCTGGAGGCCAGAAATCTGAAATCAAGATGTTGCCAGGACCATACTCCCTCAGGAGGCTTCTCTTCCTTGCCTCTTCTAGATTCTGGTGACTGCCAACATTCCTTGGCTTTTGGCTATGTCAGTCCAATGTCTGCTTTTGTCTTCACATCACATTTCCTCTCTTCTGTATGTATCTAATCTCCCTCTGCCCCTCTCTTGTAAGGACACTTGTGATTGGATTTAAGCTACTCCTAGATAATCCAGGATAACCTCCCCATGAAAAGATCCTTAATTTAATCATATCTTCAAAGACTCTTTTTTCCTTGTAAGGAAACATTTACAAGTTCCAGGGATTAGCATCTGATATCTTTGGATGGTTATCCTTCAGCCTACTGCAGGGGCAAAGCCAGATTGAAGTGGTTCAAGGAGAGAGCGGATTTGGAAATAGTGAGCAGAGGGAAATAATTTATTTTTTTTTCCTCTCTTTAAAAAGAGCAAAGAGATGGGGTAATAACTAACCCATTGGTGTTGAGTTGATTCCGACTTACAGCAACCCTACAGGACAGACTAGAACTGCCCTATAGGGTTTCCAAGGAGTGGCTGGTGGATTTGAACTGCCGACCTTTTGGTTAGCAGCCACAGCCCTTAACCACTGTGCAACCAGGGTTCAGGTCATGACTAGGGGTGAGGAAACAGGGGTTGTACCTCCCAGTCACACAGAACTTCCTGCCTTTACACACACACATATCCTCCAAAAAAAAAAAAAAAAAGCTGATTCGAATTCTGTGTATTTCCCTTGCCAGCTACTCATGTCCATTCACTTCTCCTACATGTTTTTTACTAAACCACTTCTGGTTGGTTAATATCACTATTTATTGTATTGCAGTGAAAAAAGAAATCGAGTGCATCTGACAGGCAAGAGATAGTTTTCAAGAGTCTAAATCATATTTGGCAATCCTGTTATTTTATTACTTTTGCCTAGAGGGGTAAGCCTTTGTTCTTTCCATTTGTCCAGTTTGACTGCCAAGTCAGATCTATTGTCATATATGAATATGATACTTTTTTCTTGTATTTGAAAATTTTGAATTCCTTTACTATTACCTTCATGAAATTAGACTTGCCAATTAAAAAATAAATTACTAGGTACTTGTCTATTTGCTTTCCAAACCGTTTAAGCCATTGTCATATCCATGGTTAGATGCTGTCCGAGTCATCGCGACCCTATGTACAACAGAATGGAACACTGCCCGGTTCTGTGATATCCTCGTTTATCATTATGCTTGAGCCCATTCTTGCAGCCACTGTGTCAATCCATCTTGCTGAGGATTCTTCCTCGTTTTTGCTGAACCTCTACTTTACCAAGCATGATGTCCTTCTCCAGGGACCAATCCCTCCTAATAACATGTCCAAAGCACATGAGACTAAGTCTCGCCATCCTTACTTCTAAGAAGCATTTTGACTTTACTTCTTCCAAAACAGATTTGTTTGTTCTTTTGGCAGCCTATAGTATATTCAATATACTTCACCAACACCAAAATTAAAAGGCATCGATTCTTCTTCAGCCTTCCTTATTCATCGTCCAGCTTTTGCATGCATATGAGGCAATTGAAAACACCATGATTTGAGCCAGGCACACCTTAGTCCTCAAAGTGACATCTTTGCTTTTTAACACTTTAAAGAGGTCTTTTGCAGTAGATTTGCCCATCTTTTGATTTCTTGACGGCTGCTTCCTTGGGTGTTGATTGTGGATCCAAGTAAAATGAAACCCTTGACGACCTCAATCTTTTCTCCATTTATCATGATGTTGCTTATTGGTGCCGTTGTGAGGATTTTTGTTTTCTTTATGTTGAGGTGTAATCCATACTGAAGGCTGTAGCCTTTGAGCTTCATCAGTAAGTGCTTCAAGTCTTCTTCACTTTTAGCAAGCAAGGTTGTGTCATCTGCATACTGCAGGTTGTTAATGAGTCTTCTTCCAATCCTGATGCCCCGTTTCTGTTCATATAGTCCAGCTACTCAGATTATTTGTTCAGCATAAAGATTGAATAAGTATGGTGAAAGGATACAAAATGAGATACAGTAAAAAGCAGATCTGGAGGAAAGGAGCTCATATGAAAAGAATAGCTCTTCTTCTTTTTTTTTTTAGTAATTCATTACAAAGTCTCTCCACCCACCCAGTGCCGTCGAATCGATTCCGACTCATAGCGACCCTATAGGACAGAGTAGAAGGTCTAGAAAACTTTATTTTGCTCTGAATACCCACTTCTATTATACGTGGACTATCTGGCATAATAGCACCTAAGAACAGTACCTGATACATAAAGTAGGTGTTTAATAAAGATTGATGAATGAATGAGTGAATAAATAGAAAAATTACAAATAATGTGGTCCTTTTTTTTTTCTTTTTATGTTATATTTATTCCTATTGTATTGCTATCAAAAGCATTTATAAGCATCATAATTTTTAAATGCACTGTACATATTTAGGAATATATCCTTTTTTAGGAGAGAAAACTTAAAGATTAATTTCTTATAGGATTGATTTGTCGTAGCAATTTTAAAAAGAGCACTCTTTCAAGGAAAGCATATGATCAAAGATCTTGCTTCATAGCATTTGGCTGCATGGCGTTATAGTCTAAAGCAGTATAATATAGTGGTGAAAAAGAACTTAGGCTCTAAAATGAGACTGGCCTGCTCATTTTGTTATCCCTGCTCTGTGTTTTATCAGATTTGTGACCTTGGGCTAATTATTCTTTTTTCCTTTTTTAATTTTTATTGTCCTTTAAGTGAAAGGTTACAAATCAAGTCAGTCTCTCATACAAAAAATTTGTATATACCTTGCTATATACTCTTAATTAAAAAAAAAAAAAATTGCTCTCCCCCAAATGAGACAGCCCGCTTCTTCCCTCCACTCTCTCTTTTCATGTCCATTCTGCCAGCTTCTGACCCCCTGCCCTCTCACCTCCCCTCCAGACAGGAGATGCCAACACAGTCTCAAGTGTCTACTTGATCCAAGAAGCTCATTCTTCACCAGCATCTTTTTCTATTCAATTGTCCAGTCCAATCTATGTCTGAAGAGTTGGCTTTGGGAATGGTTCCTGTCTTGGGCTAACAGAAGGTCTGGGGGCCATGAACACCAGGGTCCTTCTAGTCTCAGTCAGACCATTAAGTCTGGTCTTTTTATGAGAATTCAGAGTCTGCATCCCAGGGGTTCTCTGTTGTGTTCCCTGTCAGGGCAGTCATCGGTTGTAGCCAGGCACCATCTAGTTCTTCTGGTCTCAGGATGATGTACTCTCTGGTTCACGTGGCCCTTTCTGTCTCTTGGGCTGATAATTACCTTGTGTCATCAGTGTTGCTCATTCTCCTTTGGTCCAGGTGGGTTGAGACCAATTGATGCATCTTAGATGGCCGCTTGATAGCGTTTAAAAGAAAAAAAGATTGGGCTAATTATTTTATGTGTCTCTTCCTTAGTTTCCTCATTTGTAAAGCAGGAATACTTACATCATATGGGTTTTTTGTTTTTTTTTTTAAGATGCATATGAAGAACCTGAGATTATGGCAGACACATATTATTGGCTAATATTGTTATCATTATCACCACCATCATCATCATCATCACTTATCTTTTACTTAGGTTTGATAGTACTAGTCTTTTAACTTTTTATAGTATGATTATTATTCTCCTTTAATTGAAAACTTTTCTGCATGTAATTTTTTTCAAAGACCCTTATAATACATCTATGAAAGCAGATATAGTGTAAGTAACAGAAATATATAATATCATATTCTATTAACATTTTTGTCTTTTTCTAAACTGACTCATATCTGGTTGTTGTTGCTGTTGTTGTTAGGAGCTGTCAAGCAGTGACCCTATGCACAACAGAATGAAACACTCCCCAGTTCTGCACCATCCTCACAATTGCTGTTATGCTTTAGCACATTATTCCAGCCACTGTGTCAGTCCAGCTCGTTGAGGGTCATCCTCTTCTTTGCTGACCCTCTACTTTACCAAGCATGATGTCTTTCTCCAGGGACTAATCCTTCTGATAATGTCTCTAGAGTATGTGAGATGAAGTCTCTCCATCCTTGATGATTCATAAATTGCTATTTAAGTTTCAGATTTTGCATCTAAAATCCAAATACCATATTTAAGTGCCTTCGTGTCTTAACCACTTGGACATGTCAAAAGAAGCATGTTTAGTAACAAATTCATGATACTCCCATGCTATCTTCACCCAAACTTGGTCCTCTTCCAGTTTTCCCCCTTTCAGCCAACATTACCACTCTCCAACCATTTGGGAAAACTATGAACCTAGTAGTTCTTGATATCACCTTCTCCCTCACCCTCTATATCAAACATCTCAAAAAGTCTTTTTTATAGTCTCTCTAAATACTTCCCCTTCAAAATTTACTCCAAAAATTCCTCAAATTTCAACTCGATCGCATTTTCTTGAGGAAGCCTCTCCCTACTGTTCCCACTCCCTCCATACCAGCTCAGATCTCTTGTCCTACAATTTCGTATCCCATATACTTTCGCTTTGTAGCAATCGTAATGGTGATTTTTACACTTTTTTAAAAAATTATTTCGTTTATGTTAATTAAGATCCTTTGAAGAAGCATGGTGTCTGTTTAACTCATCACTTTGTCTTCAGAATGTAATGTTTTTTAAACTGTTGCTTGTGAAATCTCGTTAATGAGTAAAAACAAGCATTATTTTTTTAATGAACTAGGATACAATAAAATAAAGTTTTATCAGAGTTTATAAAATGTATCAAATATAATGCATGCTGGAGCTTTGTTTTTGTTCTAAGCATGTTTATGTACTCATCAATCATGTATTTAGGAATTGATCTTGATATAAAATATATTTCCTACTGTAGGTCTCAGACAAAAATTTTAAAACCATGGGTGTAGGGACATGCCTGCCAAGTAGGCATTCTATAATTAAAAAAAAAAAAAAAAACTAGTTGCTGTTATCTACAACTCATGGGTAACCCCATGTGTGCCAAATTAGAACTCTGCTTCATAGGGTTTTCAATGGCTGATTTTTCAGAAGTAATCACCAAACCTTTCTTCTGAGGAGACTGCGTGAACTTGAAACTCCAACCTTTCTGTTAAGAGCAGAGTGTGTTGACTGTTTGCCCCACCCAAGGATTCCAGATAATCAATAAATATTTGTTAATAGATAAACAGATGATAAATACTTAGACAGACAAATATTCCCTCCCCTCCCTTATTCTTCAGTTTGGTCATTTTAGGCTATGGCCTTGTTTGTAGAGTTTTGAAATAAGGTGGCACGTTTCTGTATATGCTGTTGCAAAAAAAGTGAGTAATTCATGAGATTTTATAGTAAAGGTTTCTACCTTAATTTAATGCTGGTCTGGTCAATGAATATAAATATAGTTATTAAGTAGTTCAAACTTGATATTAATAATTTTATAATGTCAGATTAAATTTTAGTTTTAGTTAATTCCCATTGTTTTCCTAATCAGTATTAATGTATTTTTTATTAGTAGTCAGATAGAGTGGTTTATTTTTATAACACTACTGACAATTTTGTGCAATCATGTATTCTACAAACATTAATTGGGTGCCTACTTTATACCAGGCATTCTGCCATGACCTGGGTACACTAGAATGAATAAGATAACTTCTAGGATAAATTAACTTTGAAAACTTACCTATTAATTCCACACATATCTGTTGAGTATGTATTATGTCTCAGGGATAATATTCAGGTATGAATAATATACAGTAATGAAAAATATAGATAGTCCCTGTCTCTCTGACCCTGAAGCAAGGATTAAAATGCAAGTAATTTATTTGAGAGGTGATCCCAGGAAATACTAATAGAGGAGTGGGGATGAAAGATAGGCAAAGAAAGGCAGCCAATAAAGAATTTGTTTCTAAACAAGTTGCTATTATAAGTGACTAAAAATTAATCCTGCTGGAAACTCTGGGAACCAGCATAGAATTCACCTCAGTTATCCCGTCTATAGGAGTCCCTATACAGTGGTACAAACAGTTAAATGTTCAACTACTTGCCAAAAGTTGATGGCTCAAAACCACTTAGAGGCACCTTGGAAGAAAGGTCATAGACTTGAAAATCCTCTGGAGCAGTTCTACTCTGTGTACATGGATGGGGTTGCCATGAATTGGAATCAACTCAATGTCAACTAACAACAACAACATCCCGCCCTATATCTGTCATGTAATTGTGAGAGGTTCTCAGAGATTTTAACTCCCGGGCAATTTTGGCTTGCCTTGCAGACAGTTAAGGTCCTCATGCAAAAAGATACAGATGTTACATTAGAAAGGTAAGACCAGAGGGACTACAGGTAGGGCATCAGCCTTAGGAGACTTACAGTATACACCTTCTTCCCACTTATCGACATGGTTAGGTTCCAAAGACCAGGTTGTTATGCAGGTATAGAAGTTTATGCAAAATTTAAGCTGGACTAGTGTTTCCCAGCGATCAGATGGCAGCACATATTATAAGTTGGACAACAGCAGTCCAAGAAAGCTGAGAAGTCAAAAATTTAAGTGGGCCTTCTATGTCCCATCATAGTGAACATTACTCTCACCTTGCATCTCAGCATTTGTTACTTCCAGAAGTATGTTGTTAATGTCCAAAACAGTTGTATAGTTGTTTTTTTACTATTGTCATAGATGTGAAATGTCAGATAACGAGACAGTCGATAAATTGAGGAGTAGGTGCAATGGGTTTCTTATGCTTCACCCTGTCAATCCAATTTTATTGAGTGTATAAGTACCTTTTGTGACTGTTTGAAATTGAAAAAGAAATTGTCCCAGTTGATCCTGTAAAATAAACCCACACACATTTGATGATCTACTTCCAGTTATCTTTCTCCAAAATGGAAAATGAATATCTATTTCTTTAGCCCTACTCCCCAGCGATCTCTCTTTTAAAATCCTTGAATTACTTTAAAGTTACTGAATTATATCCACTGTTCTTTACTCTGCCTTCTATATAAAAGCCCCAGATATTTAGGCATAGGAATACGAGTATGGGTACAAACAACGATGCTGTTATTATTAGCTACTGTTGAATCATCCCCCGACTCATGGCAACCTCGTGCACAATGGAAGGAAACACTGCCTGGTCCTGCCCCAGGATCAGCTGAAGATAGGACTGTTGTGATCTCAAGAGTTTTCACTGGCTGATTTTTTAGAAGTAGATCACTAGGCCTTTCTTCTTCATCCGTGTTAGTCTAGAAGCATCTCTGAAACCTGTTCAGCATCATAGCCAGTAGAAAGCTTCTACTGGCATATACATAGTGGCTGTGCATGAGGTGCATTGGCCAGTAATTGAACCGGGTCTCCTGCAGGGAAGGTGAGAATTCTACCATTGAACCATCACTGTCCTCGTAGGAACAACTACCCCATTGCCATCAAGTTGATTCCAACTCATAGTAACCCTACAGCGCAGAGTAGGACTGCTCCATAGGGTTTCCAAGGGTGCCTGGTGAATTCGAACTGCTGACCTTTTGGTTAGCAGCCAAGCTGTTAACCACTATGCCACCAGGGCACCGGGAACAACTGTAATTGATTATTATTGAGTTTTCTGTCATCTGAGAGTAACTGTTAATTTGCTTATATCAGTAGCCCACTTAATCCTAGCAGCGATCTGAAGTCATTACTATATTGTCTTCATTTTACAGATAAAGAAACTGAGGTTGAAAGTCTGAGGAAATTGCCCAAAATTGCAGAGGTTGTAAATAATGAGGTTAAGACTCAGATCTGTCTGATTTCAAAGTTCATGAGCTTCATCAGTACTGTATTGTCCTCATACCCAATCAAGAATGACAATCTAGAAAACTCTACAATGAATCGAATGCCCCCAAAAGAAGAGACACCTATCTACTGTAAATCAGTTCATTTTGAAGCTAGCAAATAAACTAGGTGTTAGAATTTAGGCAGAATATGTTACAGATTGGTTAAGAATATAGACAGTGGGGTTGGGCCACCTTGCTGTTGGGAGCTGCTGTCCAGTCACCCTGGGACTCATGGTGACCCCATGTACAACAGAATCTGACCTTTGTAATCGATAGGGTTTCTGCTGGCTAATTTTTCAGAAGTAGATTGCCAGGCCTTTCTTTCTAGTCCTTCTTAATCTTGAACCTCCACTGAAGCCTGTTCAATGTCACAGCACACACAGTCTCCACCGACAGACTGGTGGGGGCTGCTCTTGAGACATTGCCTGGGAATTAAATCCTGGTCTTCTCCATGAAAGGCAAGAATTCTGCTGGACTGCCCCCTCTAAGCCTCCTTTTACAGGTACGAATCACAACTACACGATTTAGTGCTCTACAGCCATGAACAAGTTCGTTAACCTGTCCATGTCTTTTTGACTTTATCTGAACATAAGAATAATGATTCAATCACACTCAGAGAAACTGCTGTGTAGATTAAATGAGCCTGTATATGTAAAGTGCTTAGAATAGTGCAAGACACATAGTAAGCCCTCAGTTAATGTTATCATGGATTAATGGACACAATATAACAAGAAAATATTCAGAAGAAATTAGCCATTTGTGGGTGCAAATTATTATATGGTGTTAATTTAATATTAGTAATAAAAATAACATCCATATTTCTAAAATGACAATAAAGAATGGTAAAAGATTATAACATCCTGGTATTGTAAGTATTGGATTAAATTTTGTTGAGTGAGGTAATTCATTTATGTTAGTTGTTTTCCTTAAAATGATAGATGCATGTCATTCAAATTTGAGAAAATAACTGTTAAGTCCTGAAGTCTAAATAACCTGTATTGTCTATGAGTTAATCTTTCAAGTAAAAACGATATTGTATGAAAATATGCCTAGGTTGGCCTGCAACATGCAAAAGTGCTTTTCCTCAGGAGAGCTCTCACACTTCAGTGTGCAGCAGAATTGCCTTGTGCATACATAGAATATTAAAAAGATAGGGACTCCAGGGTCAAAATACAATAAAATTAATAATATTCAATGTTTCATCAAAGACATTCTTAAGCGATGCTATGTTTTTGTTGTTTTTGCTTTTTTTTTTTTTTTTAATTAGGAGTTATTGGCAGTGAAGAAGGCAATGATCACTAGTAGAATCTGGTGCTCTGCCTTGACCTGTGCTAAGGCACAGAGCTTTTATCTATGATTGCTTTTGTTCCATCAGTGCAAATGAAACACAGTAAAAAAGACAAATACATCTCAGTATTATTATGAAAATATTCTTGGCCTTGTAGACCTCCTGACTCAATGGCAACAAGTTTGTTTTGTTTTGGTAGACTGCCTGAAAAGGTCTTGAGGACCATACTTTAAAAGCCGTGGGTCTAAACATATATATGTATTATTTTGAAATAAGAAAAAAAAAAGTTATATATTCTTTAAGGACGCTAGATATTTAACTCCACATGATCCTTACTTTCCAAATATCCTCTTCTGGATGTGGCATTTGTTAATGTATCTCAACTCGTGGTCTCTATTCTCCTGGAGCACGGAGAGTCAGGAAGAGGAGGAGGAAGTGGATGATGTGCCTAATTGCCTCCATGAACAATTGCCCTCTTTGCCATGGGACTACAAGAACTGAATGGTGCCTGGCTACCATTACTGAACATTTGGATCAGAGATAACTATACAAGAATCCTGATCAAAAGGAGGAAATACAGAACAGAATTTCAAATTCTCATGGAATCCAGCATTTCCTGGAGCCATGGGGGATGGATAAATCCCTGAAACTATTGCCCTGTGATAGTCTTTAAACCTTAAATGTGAAACCAAAAATATCCCCTGAAGTTTTCTTAAAACCAAAAAATAGTTTAGATTAACTAATAAAGAATGACTGGAGCGCTGTGCTCTTTTAAGAACTATTTGTATGGGCTCAAACTGACAACAGTAACTCAAAAGATTAGGTAGTAAACTTAGGGGGCAGTGAGTTTATTTTAATGGGGGAGGAACAACTCAGAAAAGGAGGGTGAGAATAGTTGCAAAACTTGAATAATGTAACCAATGTCACTGAACTGTACATATAGAAATTGTTGAATTAATGTTTATTCTGCTGTGCATATTTTCAACAACAAAAAGAAAATAATTATATATACATATATGTAATCTTTACATTTTTAACCTGTAATTATTTAAGGAGTAACAAGTTTATACATTGTGGAACTTTCTAAATTAAGCATTCAGTTTTCCCTTATTTGTTCTACTTTTAAGTTTAAATTGTGTTGCTTAGTCCTGGTAAATATTGGGTTTGTTAACAGTTAATATGACGGCACTGGGTTTGATTAATATGATGAACAACGTATTTCATATGTTTAAATAGGCTAAAGGCATCAGGATGCACCGTGATGGTTAATTTTATATGTCTCCTTGACCAGGTTATGGTTCCCAGTGGTTTTCCCAAGCAAAAGACTAGTTTCTGTTCCATACATAATATAATCTTATGCAATGTAAGGTGATCATTTGCCATAACGTAATCAGCCAGTTGAAAGGGCAATTCCTAAGGGTGTGGTCTGCCTTCAGACTACTTACAGATATTTTGGTAGAACTATCTCTCTTTCTACACTCCTCCTATCACCTGATCTATGAATCTTGGGATACAAACCTTCAAGAGTCTCCAGTTTGACACCTGTCTACAGACTTTGGACTTGCTAGCCCCCAGGATTACTTGAGCCAGCCACTCTCTCATATCTAACTGGTTCTGTTTCTCTGGAGAGCCCTAAGTCATGCTCTATACATATTGAATCCCTCTCATAGTCATTGCTTCACTTAAAAAAAGAACACTTTGATGATGATAACATGAAAAACAAAGGAAGGATGGTGGCCGTCATCTTATTACGTTTATTTTAAAAGAGCAACTCTTTAATTTGGAGATTGCAGTTTGTGGTTTGTCATAGTATCACTCAAGCTTTTTTTTTTTTTTGAACATACTTAGTTACATAACTCAATATATTTTTAGGTCCATGCCTATGATGGTATTACCACAATTATTTGATGTGTTTACTACATCTCACTATCTGCCTACTACATTTGTAATTGGATTAGAGTGACTGCAGCCAATTCTCTAGGTTTTTTTATGTGTTTATTTTTGTTGAAATATTTTCTGCTAAATTCAGGTTCATTTAGATCAACAGTTATTAATCAGTAATGAAAATATGGTAAAATAAAAATAAAACTCATTCATTCAGCAAATATTTAACAAAGGCCACCTGCATAAGGCTCTTTTCCAGCAGCTAAAAGATCATCAAATAACCTATAACCTAGCAAAGAATATCAGACCATTACTTAATAAGAAGGTAACGTATGAGACATGCCACAAAGCACAGTGATAAAATCTTACGGGAGTTCAGAGGAAAGAAAAAGTATTTGCAAATGTGGGAAAAAATGTGTTTTTCCCTGAAGTAATAAAATTTGTTTTAATTTTTTGGGTTCTCAACCATAGTTTAACAATCAGATTTCTTCACTTCTCATATCTTGCTCTTATTAAACATTTTATACATGCTGTTCAAAGTATTATAAAGTTATCAAGTACAGTGCAGGCTTCCAAATATATGCTAAAGTTCAAGCAGTTGAAAGAGTGGTTATTATGCCTTCTCTGTAGGAGTTACACATAAGCCAAGTGAGTTAAGCCTGAATTTTAGACCATTTACTTGGAACAAATGGTGGCTAACAGCCCCCAGTGGCTTCCTGAGTATATCACCAAGGAGACCTCAGAAGCCCCTATGTTCCATTTCTGCTTCATCACTAATTGACAGAGTACATCTAACTGAGTAAGGCAAACATGATTTCTGTTTTTTTAATTTTAATGTTTATGATGTTTATATGTGTATATATATATATTTACATACACACAAAGCTCAGAAAATTTGGAACCACTGATAAAGTTTTTTTTCAAAAACATTTTCAGTGGCAGTGCAATACATCACTTTATTGAACTTTTATACATATTTCCTAAAAAAAAAAAAGACCAATATATCCAGCTACACAGTATTTTAAAAGATAAACAATTTTAATGACTAATATTTAATAGTAAGCTAATTTATGGGAGACAGTTCTACATGAATATATCCATGTTTCTGCATGATCAGGATTCTCTGAGCAAAAAGCACTGACAAACTTTGTTAAAGGATGATTGAATAGCAAACATGTCTTAGAAGCTACAGAGTGTGTAATGCCCCAGAGAGGTGTACAAATTTGTCTTCCCCAGAGCCATTTGTTTATATTCTAGAGTGATGAAGTTAGAGCTTCCTCTCCCCTCCTAGAGATTTGTTTACATTCCAGATTAAGTGTCTCACTCTCTCTGTGGGGGAAGGATGGGCCAATGTGCCAGCCGTCCTTTAAGAGCTTCAAGTCTCATAATCGCAGGGTTCCTGTCCTGTGGTGCAATATCACTGCGCATGCACAGGGTTACATCAGGCTCTCATCACATCACCCCGTGGGCTCTGGGGCTCAGGAACTAGCCTTAAGATGTTCTGTTAGTAATAAATGGTCTGATTTCTGATCCACAGATTCCTGTTGCCTGTCATAACATCTATCTATCCAGCTAGCTAATGATCATCTATCCATCCACCATTCATCCATCCATCCGTCCATCCTTCCACCTGTCCATCTGTCCATCTGTTCATCCATCAGTTTAAACAACTATCATCAGTATCATTTGTTTAGGTTATCCATACATTTTGACTGTCTTCTCTTCCTTCTAATCTTTTTAATACAAGACTTCAGCCTTATCGACCAAGGTAATATTGAAACAAATATTACTTTTTAAGTTTTACTATTTAAAAATAATTTTATTTGAAGATTTTAAAAATAATACTTCTTTAACTTAAAATCATTAATGAAGAACTGAATTATATTCTTCTTTCTTCAATGTTTATATTGTCTTTACATTCAACAACCTAAAAATGGCTAACCAATATTATAAAACAACATTTTAAAGTATACTTTAAAGATAACTTTTTTAAATTTTAATATTTACATCAATCTATTTAAAAGAAAATGTACATATTTAATTTTAATTTCTTAAATTTAGAAATATTTTCTAAGTTAGGACAGCACCTTGGTAAGAATATTTTAATATGTCTGCAAGAGAGAACCCTGTTACCTGTTTTATATTAACTGGGAAATTGCAGAAAAGGAATGAAGTGTAGAGAAAGTTAAAATATTAATGAAACAAACAGTACTACATAGTATAGCATCTTTGTTAAAGTACTTTTTTCCCCCCTTAGGAGAAATATAGCTTCTGTTTGGGAAAATTGAGATTGGTCACACTTCAGAGCCTTTGATAAGTGCTTTGATGTTCAATAAGAAAGAAAAAAGGATGTTGCTTTTGCAAAGATCAAGAAACTAAAACCAGTTTCAGCAAAAGAGCATTGTTTTATGTACTTTACCACACACTACCAGGAATGTAAAGAAGGCCTTTGTATTAAACTAGAGTAAATATATGTTGTTTGAAAACAAATAGGAAACAGATATGAAAAAAATAACTAAACTAAAACAAAACAACATATTAACTGCCTTGTATATAGTAGGTATCCATTTTTTTTTTTTTTTTGACTAGGAGTAAACAATCTACACAGAGAAGGCCACTTATGCAGCCAAATCTTTGCCTTACTTTAGAAATGTATCACTCTAGTGAACAGAGATTGTATAATCTGGTATGTATGTAAACAAGGATTTTGCAAAAGGAGATGTTTTGCTAAGTTTAAATACTGACATCAATAATACACTGTTGTTCTGCAGAACTTTTATTTGAATATGGTATTGACAGTTTTGATAAGTATCCACATTCATAATGTAGATGCAGGGATATTTATTAGTAAATTTCTTTAAAAACAGTAATGGAACCGATAAATTTGGACATTAGTAGAGTTCTGGTTTTCCCCCAAAATAAGACACCGGCCTCTTTATATAAGGGACAAAGTGTTGGGGGCAAAGCCTACAGAAATGACAGCTATAGCAAAGATCACCTTTCTCCACAAAAGGTGACTGCAAGAACAAGGAGTGAATGTTACTGTAGAAATGAGGGACAGGGAAATAATTGTGGCAACATGGAAAGTGAACTTAAATATTTAGAAGATTTTGAAAGGACTCAATATCCAGAATTTCTTGGTGAATTTGCTTAATATGCTAATGTGTATTTAAGCTCCAGTCCTTGGACTGGAGGGAGGATGAGCTGAATGGAGGTAAGGGGGCTAAGAACTCCTTAATGAGAAGACAAGTTCGACTGATGATGCTGGATGTAGGGTGGAGAGCTCTTTAGAAATATGTCTTAGTTATCTAGTGCTGCTAATAACAAAAATACCACAAGTGGATGGCTTTAACAAACAGAAATTTATTTTCTCACAGTTTAGGAGGCTTGAAATCCAAATTCAAGGCACCAGTAGTAGGGGGAAGCCTTTCTCTCTCTGTCAGCTCTAGCGGAAGGTCCTTGTCTCTGTCCAGCTTCTGTTCCTCAGTTCCTGGCAATCTTCATGAAGCTGGGCATCTGTCTTCCCCCACCATCCTCTCCTCATTGCTTATGTGCCTAATCTGCCCTTTTCTACCTCAAAAGTGATTGGTTTAAGACATATCATATACTGATATTGCCTCATTAACATAACAAAGAAAAACTTTATTCCCAAATGGGATTATATCCACATGTATAGGGGTTAGTATTCCAGCACACATTCAAATCCATAACATGGGTCTTCCAATAATGATAGAGGTTTAATTGAAAAAAGTGTCAAACCAAAGTAGTTGTATTGTGAAAAAAAAAAAGTCCCTAGAAATAGCTCAATTATTTGGGTAGAAAAATATAAGGAGAACAATGCAAGAATCACTGGAATTTAGAATATAAATTAAAAAAAAAAAACTCAACCCATCCAGGAACCAAGTTAAGATTGGTCAAACCAAATTGATGAAATGGGGGTTGCCAGCATAATTTCTTCCTTAATAACATTGATGATAGATCTGCCCTTTATTATCTCTTGCTGGATTATTTTAGTAACTCTCTTCCTTTGATATAATACATCTCCAATTCATCCATAAGATTACTTCCAGACTCAGAAATTTGTACCACAAATTAGATCACATTGTATTCATGATACAAGGTTCAGCTCTCATGCCATATCCTCAAGCTCCCCCATCTGGGATTAATCCTTCTTTTGCATTCCTGGGAACTTTGTTTGGATTTCTATTTCAATAATTAATTTAAGTAAAGCATAAATTTGTCACCTGTTTATATATTATATATATGTCTCTAGCATAAGGTTGCAAACTTCTTTAAGGATAAGATTTTTCTTATTGATACCTTTATTATTAGCTTGATTAACTAGCATGATAGAATAAAATGTTCTCTCTCTGAAAGAGAGAGCCCAGTTTAAGCCAGATATAAAAATGGGCTAAAAACAAAACAAAAACTTGTAGGAACCCTATGACACAGAGTAGATCTGCCCCATAGAGTTTCTAAGGCTGTAAGTCTTTACAGAAGCAGACTGCCACATCTTTCTCCCCTGAAGCAGCTGATGGATTTGAACCGCAAACCTTTTGGTTAGCAGCCAAGTGCTTAACCACTGTGCAATCAGGGCTCCTTACAAATGGGCTAGGACTTCCAAAAGAATAGTGATTTCCATGGGCCTAGAGAAGGGCCTTTCTGGTTAGGCTGAGATATGTGGTGATGCTAGAAAGACACTTTTAATTTATTAAACCTTTACCAAATTTAAGATTGCTCATCTTCTTCATCTCCGGAGTTTATATTATATGTCTCACCACACTACACTAACGATTGATTTTCAGTTCAGGAATAGAGTGACCTGGATGGGTCAGAGACTACATCATCAAAAGAAGAAGAGAAAGTGGAAAAAAATTATAATCCATGGGTGCAGTCTCTATAGGGCCTGCCACCTTGATATTTCCCTAAAATGGTATGAAAGGAAAAGTTAATTTAGGAATGTGATAAAACCCTTCTGAAGGGGCAAACTTGTGTCAGTAGCAGAGGTATTGTGATTAAAGAAAAACCTGTGGGTGCTGATATTTTCATAGCTATTTGAACTAATACTCTTAAAATGTTGGTTCAGTATTTAGTGACTGGGGAATGATGTATTATGAGTAAAAATAATATGCAGAATCAAATTAATTTACCATTTCATGTTCACTGGCTTAAATAAAGTCAATACTCTGGAAATAAACTGGCAAAACTCTTTTTTTGAGGTTTTTGTACTTTTCCAATTTTCTTTTGTGATTTTTCCAAACCAAACGACTCTTAGAAATTATCATAAAGGTTTAAACTTTATGTAATGAAGTTTAGATTAAAAAATTGTTTCCTAGAAATGTTTTTTTTGGATTCAGCATTTCAGCCACTGTAACTTCCTGGCTGACCTACAGGTAATCGGTGAGCATACAGATCTCTACATGACATTTTCCAAATGGCCCTCATCCAGAAAAAAAGCTTTTTATGTATTGTACCCAGTACAGGTCTCTTGCATATTCAATCCAAAGAATTGATGGCATATTTAATCATTTTTTTCTTAGGTGCCTTATGGTGTCCTGATGACTGATCGAGTAAACATATACAGACATACTGGAGGCACAAAGAGGTGCTGTATGTGTGTATGAGTGTGTGTGTGTGTGTGTGCTCACACACACACACGCACACACACACACTCCTGTGTATTTTGAAAAGGACAAGAATCATTTTTTCAGGAAAGAGAATGGAAATAACAATAAATGACAATGTTGTTTTTGTGTGCCATCAAGTCAATTCCGACTCACAGTGACCCTATAGAACAACTCACAGTGACCCTATAGAACAGAGTGGGACTGCCCCACAGAGTTTCCAAGACTATAAATGTTTACCGAAGTAGACTGCCACATCTTTCTTCCACGGAGTGGCTGTTGGGTTTGAACCACAAACCTTTTGGTTAGCAAATACCCAGTTTAATTACTGCACCACTTTAGCTTCTTAACTTTCTCTTGTCATTTTCTTCCTTTCTTATCAATTTAGCCTAAACCACCTTAAACTTCTGTCAGTGTACAGCACTTCGTACTTCATTTAAGCAATACCTGTTTGAGCTGACCTTTACCCTACCTCGCCTGTGATTCTCCCTAGAGCTCTTCTGTTTGATGACTGGCTCTGCAAATCTTGATGCTGATAGCTCTGTCAGTAACTCTGGGTTTCAGTCTGAGAATTGAGACTATTCTGCAATTTATAGACCTTATTTTCAAAAAAAGAAAAGATAGCAAAGAAAAAGTGTATACTCATTTAAACATTTAAATTAAATTTAGCAATTTAAATTGAAAGATCATAATCAGTTTCCCAAATTGCCAACAATTCCATTCCAAATATTTCAGGTCTTGTTATTAGCTGAAACTACTCAGCATTCCCTTATTTCACTAATATATATACAACAGAGAATTCATAAGGAAAAGGGGGAAATGCATGACTTTACCACTACTTTTAATTTCAAATGTGTTTTTATTTTTCAGGTAAGTTTTACACCCCCTCACCCCGCATTGTATTAATCCCCTTCTGATGACTTTTTCTGGAGGCCTGTTTACATCGTACATCTAATCTGTGAAGCAGATCTCCCTGCCTTTGCGAAATAGTGATTTGACTCCGTTCTGCCAAGCAATAATTGTTTCATTAAGAGGCAAAGCCTTGAATATCTTCCTGAATTTCACAGCTCACTTATTAGAAAAAATAATGTAAGTAGCCATAATAACACAAATGGATTCTCCACCCTCCATCCTCCAACTGATCTGAAGGAAGGGAAGCCATTTAGTTGCCCCAAAAACCCCCTCCCCTTCCTTTAGCATCAAGGTCTGACCGGAACTGATGGTTTGATTTCAATTTCTTTTACAAAGAGCATCTTCAGCCTTCTTTGTTTCACCTAAACTGTTACCCGAAGTGGCCAGCATGACTTGTAACCCCATTATAGCTCTAAATTAATCCTATTCTTGTTTTCCTAGTTCACCTTCATTTCCATGAGAATTAATGCCCTGATAGAACAGCAGTTTTTTTTCTGAGTGTTGAGCCTGGATGATTGAAACATCTCCAGGAACCAGCCACTGCTCCTTATTTAGCAAATTGTAAACTCATTTGGAGAAGTGGACTTTTGGTGCAATTTCAACATTCCTCATTTAATGAAAACAGGGAAGGGTCTCTGTTTTACATATATTGCTAAATGGTTTCTAAAGCCTAAAATAGACTTGAATAAATTTGCATACTGGAAAAAGGCAGTGATGAGAAAGGAAAGGAAGAAAAATACAATTAAGTACCTCGTGAGGCGTGCCAATACTTGGGAGAACTTACTGAAAACCAGACTTCTCACAATGTGGACAAAATGGCTGCAAATTGATAGAATAAAGCTTTTCCCAAAACTCGTTCTCACAGCTACAAGCTTCCCTGACTGCATTGTGTATGGAGAACAACTCAGTACAAAACATTGCTTATGCAGATATTTGGTATCGGTAGAACTTTAAGAAGTCTTAAAAAAAAAAGAAGTCTTCTGAGGGTGGGTGTAAATTAATACCTGAAACAAGTGGTTACTTAGCTGTATACAAACTTACATCAAACAGCTACCCTATCTAAAATTTCATACCCTCCTCACACATACGTGCTTCTTCTCTCCCTCTTCTGCTGTATTTTTTTTTCGCTTTAGCATGCTATATATTTTACCTATTAGCAAAATATGGAGTTCCTGGGTGGCACAAATGGTTAAGTGTTCAACCACTAATTGAAAGGTTTGTGGTTCCAATCCACCCAGATGCACCTTGGAAGGAAGGCCTGGCAATCAGCTTCCCATGATCACAGCCACTGAAGCCCTATGGAGTGCACTTCTACTCTGAAACACATGGAGTCTAAAACACACTGGCTCAACAGCAACTGATTTTTTTTACTGGTAATAAATAAATAAATAAATTCCTATTTTTTTAATAAAATATCTGTTGCCATCAGGTCAATTCTAACTCATAGCGACCCTGTAGTACAGAGTAGAACTGCCCCATAGGGTTTCCAAGGAGCAGCTGGTAGATTTGAGCTGCTGACCTTTTGGTCAGCTTTGCCACAAAATAGATACTAATTTACATATATGTATATGCGTGTGTATATAAAACAATAAAAATACATTTAATGATAATTTTTGTTGTCTGAGTCCCCCAGACCTAAACCACCCACTGCCGTCGAGTCGATTCCAACTCATAGCGACCCTATAGAACAGGGTAGAACTGCCCCACAGTTTCCAAGGAGCGCCTGGCAGATTGGAACTGCCGACCTCTTGGTTTCCAGCCATAGTACTTAACCACTACACCACCAGGATTTTCCCCCCAGACCTAGTCCCCTGAAATCTAAGGTCCTTGAAAGCAAGGGTGTTTTTCTTCGGGTTCACTGTGTTTTCCTCAGCTCTTATGACGGCCTGGCATATAACTGTACTGAGTAATTATTCTTTGAATGAATGAAAGGAACTGGAGAGTCTCTGGCAAACAGAAACCTGGGGTTGCTATACTTCTCTTCCAAAGAGTGCAAGCTGTCTATCAATTCTAGAGTGAGGTATTGGTTTCTGAAAATTCCCCACGTGATCAACATAATCTGGTGCTGCCTGATGGCAACCTTCCTAATGGTGGGAGTAGCAGTTTGGGGATTTTTCTCATTTGTTTCGAACATTTTTATTGTGGTTTGGGTGAAAGTTTATAGAGTCAATAGTCTCCCATTCAATAATTTATACACATTTTGTTTTGTGACATTAGTTGCAACCCCCTCAATCTGATGGCACTCTAACCACTTCTTCCTTGAGTTCCTCGTTTTCATTAGCCAATCTTTCCTGCCCCTTTCTGCCTTCTGAGTTTCGTTTTTGGAAAAATGCTTCACTTTTGGTCTTGTACGGTTGACTGTTCTGAGGAGCAAGTTCTCTATGGGTGTAATTGTTCACTTTATAGGCCTGTCTATTGTTTGGCTGAAAGATGATCTCTGGGAGTGGGTTCAGTTCCAAGTTTGAAGGGTGTCTAAGGGCTATAGTCTTGGGGTTCCACCATTTTCTATCTGATCAGTAAGTCTGTTCTTTTTTATGAATTTGAATTTTGTTCTACATTTTTCTACCACTGTGTTCAGGATCTTCTACTGTGATCCCAATCAGGACGGTAGGTAGTGGTAGCTGGGGACCATCTAGTTCTTCTGGTCTCAGGTTAGTGGAGGCTGTGTTTCCTGTGGTCCATTAGTACTTTGCGCTAATTGTTTCCTCAAGACTTTGATTCTCTTCACTGTTCTTTGCTCTGGAGCAGAAGAGACCAATAGTTCTTTCTTAGATGGCTGCTCGCAAGTTTTTAAGATCCTAGCCAGTACTCACCAAAGTAGGATGTAGAACATTATCGTTATGGATTATATTACGCCAATTGACCTAGATATTCCCTGAGACCATGGTCCTGGGCCTTTATGCCCAGTGACTCAATGTCTCTATGTGTTTGGTTATGGCTAAAAAGTTTTCATAACTGTGTCCCCTGTGTGCTCTACTATATACATGGATATATTTGCAGCACATACAAATGAATAGGTAGAAATATCCTCTGAAAAACCTATATATGCTCATGGGTGCACTACCATACACCATGCCACACCTGTTCAGTTTACTTATCTACCTATGTATCCACTGTTAAATTATTGTTTGTTATTACTGTCATTGCAGAATTGTGTATGTAATAGTATTTACCATTATTGCCTTTTATTCTTGTGTACCTCTGAGTGTCTTCCTTTGCCTTGGTCATGTTGAGCTGACTTCCCCACATTGTGTGTCGTCTTTCTCCTAAGTTAATATGTGTGTATTATCTAGTTAGCGATTTTCCCTCCCTTCCGCTGCCATTCCTGGTAACCATCAAAGAGTATTTCTTTCTATGTTTAAAACTTTTCTTGACTTTTTATAGTAGTGGTCTCATACAATATTTGTCCTTTTGTGATTGAGTTATTTCACTCAGCATAATGTCCTCCAGGTTCATCCATGTGAGCTATTTCATGGATTCATCGTTATTCTTTAATGTTGTGTAGTATCCCACTGTGTATATATACCACAGTTTGTTTATCTATTAATCTATTGCTGGGGACTTAGGTTGTTTCCATCTTTTTGCTATTGTGGATAATGTTCCAATGCACATGGGTGTCATATATCTATTTGTGTCATGGCTCATATTTCTCTAGGATATATACACAGGAGTGGGATTGCTGGATCGTATGGTATTTCTATTTCATACTTTTTAAGGAAGCACCATACCATTTTCCACAGTGTTTGTACCATTTTACTTTTCCACCAGCATTGTATGAGAGTTCCAATCTGTCCACACCCTCCTCAGCATTTGTAGTTTTCTGTATTTATGATCATTGCCATTATTGCCGGGGTGAGGTGATATTTCGTTGTTGTTTTGATTTGCATCTCTCTAAATGGAAACCCTGGTGGTATAGTGGTTAAGACCTATGACTGCTAACCAAAAGTTTGGCAGTTCAAATCCACCAGCCACTACTTGGAAACTCTATGGGGCAGTTGTACTCTGTCCTATAGGCTCTCTATGAGTCGGAATCAACTTGATGGCAGTCAGTGGGTTTGGTTCAGTGTTTTTTTTTAATGGCTAATAGCCGTTCTTCTTAGCATAGTAGTGAGTATTCCCACCTGTTACTTGGGAGACCAGTGTTCCATTCCCCGACGGGAGCCCTGGTGGCACAGTGGTTAATAGCTTAGCTGCTAACCAAAAGGTGGGCAGTTTGAATCTACCAGTCTCTCCTTGGAAACTCTATGGGGCAGATCTGTTCTGCCCTATAGGGTTGCTATGAGTTGGAATCGACTCAATGGCTACAGGTTTGGTTTTGTGGGTAATGGGTAATGATCGTGAACACCTCTTCATGTATTTGTTGGCCTCCCAAATGTCTTCTTTGGTGAAGTGTCTGTTCATGTCCTTTTCCCATTTTTTAATTAGATTGTCCTTTTTGTTGTTGAAGTGTTGAAGTTTTCTATAAATTTTAGAGATCAGTCCCTTGTCAGCTATGTGGTTGCCAATTTTTTTTTTTTTTTCCCAGTCTGTAGTTTCTCTTTTACTCTTTTGGAGAAATCTTTTGATACGTATAAATGTTTAATTTTTAGGTGGTCCCAGTCATCTAGTTTATCTTCTGCCATTTGTGAGTTTTTAGTTATGTTTATTAGTGTATATATGGAAAAAATTAGAGCCCCTAGGTTTGCCCATATTTTCTCTTTCATGGCCTTTATAGTTTTAGGTTTTACATTTAGGTCTTCAATCTATCTTGAGTTAGTTTTTGTGTGCAGAGTGGGGTATGGATCCTGTTTCATTTTTCTGCAAATAGACATCCAGTTTTGCCAGCACCGTTTGTTAAAGAGATTTTTCTTACCCATTTAATGGATTTTGGCACTTTGTCAAAGATCAGCTGTCCACAGGTGGATGAATTTACTTCCGGATTCTCAGTTTTGTTTCACTGGGCTATGTGTCTGTCGTTGTACCAGTACCAGGCTGTTTTGACTACTGTGACTGTATAGGAGGTTCTGAGGTCAGGTCCAGTAAGTTCTGAGGAATACTGATCTATAATTTTCTTTTTTAGATGCGTCTTTGCTTGGCTTTGGTATCAGAACTATGCTTGCTTCATAGAATGAATTCAGGAGTACTCCATCCTTTTCTGTGTTCTGGAATAGTTTGAGTAGAATTGGTCTCAGCTTTTCTCTGAAAGTTTGGTAGAATTCTGCAGTGAAGCTGTCTGAGTCAGGGCCTTTTTTTGTTGGGAGTTTTCTTTTTTTTTTTTTATGACCTCTTCAATATCTTCTTTTGTTATGGTCCTTTTCAAATGTTCTGCCCCATTTTGTGTTAGTTTAGGTAGGTAGCATGTTTCTAGAAATTTGTCCATTTTTTTCTAGGTCTTCAAATTTGCTCATTTTTTCTAGGTTTTCAAATTTGTTTGAGTACATTTCTTCATAGTACTCACTGTGATCATTTTTATTTCAGTTTGTTTTGTTGAAATGTAACCCATCTCATTTCTTATTTGTGTTGTTTACATTTTCTTCTTGTCCTCTGCCAATTTGGGCAGTGGTTTGTCAATTAATCCTTTCTAAGAGCTTTTCTGTTTTATGTATTTCTCCTCTAAACTTTATTATTTCCTTTTTTCTGGTGACTGTGGGCTTTTTTTTTTTTTTGCAGCTCTTTTTCTATTTGTTGGAGTTGTAGGGTTAAGGTGCTGATTTTGGCTCTTTCTTCTTTTTCGATGTGTGTGCTTATTGCTATAAGTTGATCCCAGAGCACTGCTTTTGCTGTGTCCCATAGGTTTTGTTATGTTGTGTTTTCATTCTCGTTTGATTGTAGAAAAATTTTTTATTTCATTTTTATTTTTTTCTATCACCCAGTGGTTTTTAAGCAGGATATTATTCAGTTTCCATGTATTTGATGATTTTTTTTTTCCTTGCTCTTCCTGTTATTGGTTTCTAATTTTATACCATTGTGACCTGAGAAGGTGCTTTGTATTATTTTGATGTTTTTGAATTTATTGAGTCTTGCTTTGTGGCCTGACGTAGGGTCTATTCTGGAAAATGACCCATGTACACTGGAAAAAAATGTGCACTGTGCTGTTGGATGGAGTGTTCTATATATGTCTATGAAATCACGTTGATTAAATGTGTTGTTGAGATCTTCTATATCTTTGCTGAGTTTCTTTCTAATTTTCTGTCCTATATCAAAAGTGGTGTGTTAAAAATGGGCAAAAGGTATGAATGGACACTTCATTAAAGAAGACATTCAGGCAGCTAACAGATACATGAGGAAATGTTCATGATCATTAGCCATTAGAGAAATGCAGATCAAAACTACCATGAGATTTCATCTCACTCCAACAAGACTGGCATTAATCCAAAAAACACAAAATAATAAATCTTGGAGAGGCTGTGGAGAGATTGAACACTTATACACTGCTGGTGGGAATGTCAAATGGTACAACCACTTTGGAAATCGATTTGGTGCTTCCTTCAAAAGCTAGAAATAGAACTACCATAGGATCCAGCAACCCCACTCCTTGGAATATATCCTAGAGAAATAAGAGCCTTTATACAAATAGATATATGCACATCCATGTTTATTGCAGCACTGTTTACAATAGCGAAAAGATGGAAGCAACCAAGGTGCCCAGCAACGGATGAATGGATAAATAAATTGTGGTATATTCAGACAATGGAATACTATGCATTGATGAAGAACAGTGAGAAATCTGTGAAACATTTCATAACATGGAAGAACCTGGAAGGCATTATGCTGAGTGAAATTACTCAGTTGCAAAAGGACAAATATTGTATAAGACAACTGTTAGAAGAACTTGAGAAATAGTTTAAACTGAGAAGAAAGCATTCTTTCGTTGTTACGAGAGAGGGGGAGGGAGGGAGGGTAGGAGAGGGGCATTCACTAATTAGATAGTAGATAAGAACTACTTTAGGTGAAGGGAAAGACAGCACACAATACAGGGAGGTCAGCACAATTAGACTAAACCAAAAGCAAAGAAGTTTCCTGAATAAACTGAAGGCTTCGAAGGCCAGCATAACAGGGACAGGGGTCTGGGGACCATGGTTTCAGGGGACAACTAAGTCAATTGGCATAATAAAATCTATGAGGAAAACATTCTGCATCCCACTTTGAAGAGTGGCGTCTGGGGTCTTAAACGCTAGCAAGTAGCCATCTAAGATGCATCAATTGGTCTCAAGCCACCTGGATCAAAGGAGAATGAAGAACACCAAAGATACAAGGTAATTATGAGCCCAAGAGACAGAAAGAGCCACATGAACCAGAGAGTACATCATCCTGAGACCGGAAGAACTAGATGGTGCCTGGCTACAACCGATGACTGCCCTGACAGGGAACACAACAGAGAACCCCTGAGGGAGCAGGAGAGCAGTGGGATGCAGACCCCAAATTCTCATAAGACCAGACTTAACGGTCTGACTGAGACTGGAAGGACGCCAGTGGTCATGGCCCCCAGACCTTCTGTTGGACCAGGATAAGAACCATTCCCAAAGCCAACTCTTCAGACATGGATTGGACTGGACAATGGGTTGGAGACGGATGCTGGTGAGGAGTGAGCTTCTTGGATCAGGTGGATACTTGAGACTATGTTGGCATCTCCTGCCTGGAGGGGAGATAAGAAGGTGAAGGGGGTTAGAAGCTGGTGATAAGGACACGAAGAGAGAGAGTGGAGGGAGAGAGTGGGCTGTCTCATTGGGGGAGAGTAATTGGGAGTGTGTAGCAAGGTGTAGATGGGTTTTTGTGTGACAGACTGACTTGATTTGTAAACTTTCACTTAAAGCACAATAAAAATTATGAAAAAAAAAAAAGTGGTGTGTTAAAGCCTCCTCCTATTATTGTGGAAGTTGTCTGTTTCTCTTCTCAATTCTGCTAAAGTTTTCTTTTACATGTTTTGGAGCTCTTTCTTTGGATGCCTACGCATTACTATGATTATGCCCTCTTGTTGAACCGACCCTTTAATCATTATATAATGCTCTTCCTTATCTCATCTGTTGGTTTTTACCTTAAACTTTATTTTATCAGAGGTTAATATTGCCACTCCTCTTGGTTGATATATTATTTCCATCCTTTTATTTTTAGTTTATTTATTTATTTATTTTTTATTAACTTTTATTGAGCTTCAAGTGAACGTTTACAAATCAAGTCAGACTGTCACATATAAGTTTATATACACCTTACTCCGTACTCCCACTTGCTCTCCCCCTAATGAGTCAGCCCTTCCAGTCTCTCCTTTCGTGACAATTTTGCCAGCTTCCAACTCTCTCTATCCTCCCATCCCCCCTCCAGACAGGAGATGCCAACACAGTCTCAAGTGTCCACCTGATATAATTAGCTCACTCTTCATCAGCATCTCTCTCCTACCCACTGTCCAGTCCCTTTCATGTCTGATGAGTTGTCTTCGGGAATGGTTCCTGTCCTGGGCCAACAGAAGGTTTGGGGACCATGACCGCTGGGATTCCTCTAGTCTCAGTCAGACCATTAAGTATCGTCTTTTTGTGAGAATTTGGGGTCTGCATCCCACTGTATTTTTAGTTTATTTTTATGTTCTGTCTAAGGTGTATCTATTGTAGGCAACATATTGATGGGTCATGTTTTGGGGAGCAGCAATTTTTAATGCCTGAATAAAAAAACTCCTTCAGGTAAAAGTGAACAATCACATAGTAAGTGTAGGAGGGGCATGTGGGAGCTGCCTCCCTTACTGGGAAAAAAATTTTTCATTGAAATCATATATGGTTGTAGTGGAATAGTGATAATAAAACTAATGGATTTTGAATACTTTATTGTTTATGAATGCTTTGCAGAAAATATATAGCCCTACTTCCTGCATAGGGCATACAGCTTTCCCTTGACACTATCTCCTTTTCTTGGTACTCCAGTGGAAGGAAGGGAATGAGATGGTATATGTATTTCAAATTTCATCTGATTTATTCAACTAACTAATGTTTACCAGAAAGGTAGAACAACACAATCTGGTAAATTCAAGGATAGGTAAATAAAGGGAAGGAACTATAAGTTTTGGATTTGCAAAGCTGGATATAATGATGGGCTTATTAAAATTAGTAAACTTTTAAAACAGCCTTGTATGGAAATTCCCTAAGTTTGCTCTTGGTTAGTTGGGTTGGAGGTGTTGAGCACTCCAAAATATCAATCTGTTAATCAAACGAAGCTAAATATATTGGAACTTACTGCAGTAAAGTAGAAGCCACCTTATAAAAATACTGATGTCTCAAAAGCGAAAGTCAGAAGTGAGTTATATATAGAACTTTGAAGTCTAGACTCAAGAGGTTTAAAGTGAATTTTTCAAGGTGAGAACGGATTGCAATTGGGCATCCTTAAAATAATAGCATAGGATTGTTGGACATAGCAAGAAACGATTCGTGAAGTCAATCTTGACGAGTAAACTTTCTCAGGTAAGCGACTGCTGTCTCTTAAGTTGATCTGAAAGAATTTCTGCAGCAAACAATGAAGTTATTTATAAGATTACAGATTATCTTTCCTGTGTAAAGGTTTACTGGGCCAAGGAACTAAGACAAGTTGCCATATGTGGTCTCAGTTCTCAGCGATAACATGAGTCATCGAAGTGCACGTGTTGAATAAACAATTGGACTCAGAGGGATAGTATAAAATGTAAGTGTAATCACTATGTATACCCATTAAATAAACAAACTCATTGCTGTTGAGTTGATTCCAACTCATAGCAACCCTATAGGCCAGAGTAGAACTGCCCCGTCGGATTTCCATTAGCAGCTGATGGATCTGAACTGCCAACCCTTTGGTTAGCAGCCGACTCTGAACCACTGTGCCACCAAGGCTGTAATCACTATGTAGATAGGTGCCATGGATTGAATTATGTCCCCCAAAAAATATGTGTACTAGCTTGGTTAGGCCATGATTCCCAGTACTATGTGACCTTCCTCCATTTTGTGATTGTAACTTTATATTAAAGAGGATTAGGGTGGAATTGTAACAACCTTACCAGGTCGTATCCCTGATCTAATATAAGGGGAGTTTACCTGGGATGTGGCCTGCACTACCTTTCATCTCTCAAGAGATAAAAGGAAAGGGAAGTAAGCAGAGAGTTGGGGACCTCATACCACCAAGAAAGCAGTGCCGGGAGCAGAGCGTGTCCTTTGGACCTGAGGTTACTGCGCTGAGATGCTCCCAGACCAAGGGAAGACTGACGACAAGGACTTTCCTCCAGAGTCAACAGAGAGAGAAAGGCTTCCCCCAGAGCTGGTGCCCTGAATTTGGACTTCAGCCTACCGGACTGTGAGAGAATAAATTTTTTTAAAGCCATCCACTTGTGGCATTTCTGTTATAGCAGAACTAGATGACTAAGAGAATAAAAAAAAAAAAATTTTTTTTTTTTTTTTTTTTTTTTTTAGAGAATAGGTGATATTAAAAGTCTAGATATGGTTCCATTCAAGATTGCCCAGTGAGCATGTATTGAAAAAAGAAGTAGCCTAAGAGTGAGTATTGAGAACTTTAAGATTTGATGTTTGTTCTTGATGGGTGAGCATTCAAACAAGACTGAAAAGTGGTCAGAAATGTATAAGATGATCAGGAGAGTGTAAAGTGGTTACTCCATGAAGGAAAAATTGATTGACAGGGCCGAGAGCTGCTGAAAGCTCAGATAACATGAGGACTCTGAAATGTTCATTTTAGTAATTTGAATGTCATTGGCACTCTTAGTATGAGCTGTTTTGGTGAAGTTATGGAGACAAAAATCCAGATTAGAGAGGTTTGAAAAGTGAGTAAGTACTATGTTGTTGTTGGGTGCTGTCAAGTTGGTTCCGACTCATAGAGACCCCATGCACAGCAGAACAAAACACTGCCTGGCCCTTTGCCATCCTTACAATCATAACTGTGCTTGAGCTCATTGTTGGAGCCACTGTGTCAATCCACTTTGTTGAGGGTCTTTTTCTTTTCTGCTGACCCTATACTCTCACAAGCATGATGGCCTTCTCCGGGGACTGATCCCTCCTGACAACATGTCCAAAGTATGTAAGACGCAGTCTCGCCATCCTTGCTTCTACGGAGCATTCTGGTCATACTTTTTCAAGACAGATTTGTTCGTTCTTTTGGCAGTCCATGGTATGGTCAATATTCTTCGCCAACACCACAATTCAAAGACTTCAATTCTTCCCTGGTCTTCCTTACTCATTGTCCAGCTTTCCCATGCATATGATGCAATTGAAAATATCATGGCTTGGGTCAGGTACTTGAGTAAGTAATATAGGAAATTGAAAATACTTTGATAATTTTTACCGAGAAAGATAGGCTGGTAATTGGAGGAATGTAAGAAGCTGATTTTTTTAAATGGGAGCATTGTGAATATATTTAAATATTGATATTACCTGCTTGTATTCTCACTCCATAGTATTATAAAATGAAGATGAATGTTTTCTTTCTTCCTTTCGCCCTTCCTTCCATGTACTGAGTAATTTGTTTCTTTTATCCAACAAAGAGCAGAAACAGACCTTGACCCTAAGGAATGTACTATCTCGTAGAAGACCAATATATTGTTGAAAAATGTAAGTGTATGTATATCCAATCCCTGCTATTGCATCACTAGTATGAATATAGTTCTTGTTTGAGGTTGTTGTTGTTGTTGTTATACCCCAGGGTGATAAGTTTAAACCGCCTTACAATGCAAGTATTTGGCTGAAAATTAGGTTGCGTTTTAAAGCCTCTGAACCAAATTTGCTCAAGATATACGTAGCTGGTTTATACAGGGCTGAAACTTGTGACCTGAAGCTCATTAACACAATGAAGCAATCAAATGAACTAACAGCTACAAACCTAAGATTAAAAAAAAGAACATCAATTTATATTTTTGATTAATTGTAAAAGCCTAAGATAGGCAGTAGGGACAATAAAATTTCAATCAGTCTAGGCAGCATGCAGGTTAAAACTCACCGGAAATTATTATTCATCCAAACCTGCTTCCATTTCAATCTAAAAATAATCATTCTCCAAAAACCCCTTAGACCAAGGTGCTATAAGTGAACTAGAATACACATAGGAAGCCATGCTGCATTTTCATGTTGCTAATTGGAATTTTGATGAATATAATGCAGAAAAGCAAGACATGACAAGAGCAAAGTATTTCCATTAGCTTTACTACCCATGTTTCTGCATCTTAATGAGATCCCTGTTAATATTTAAGTATGCATTCAACATCCCAAGTGTATAGGTAGACATAGAAGTTCTATTAATAAATATAATTTTTTGTAAAAGAATACATGCCAAAGACAAATGCTCAAATATGGAGTTTAATTGGAGTTAAAAAAAAACTTATTTTATAGCTCAGAAATGGGAAGAAGAAAAAAACCTGTAACAGGAAATGAACTTATGTTTAGCTACCCAGATAAACTATGGTTATTATTTATTGAGAAAAGTTGAGTTTTTTTTCTTAAAATCATATTTCTCCATTAGCTGTATATCATTGTTTTTTCATGTAGGGCTATTTGGAAATGGGCAAATGGGAAAAGAATCTGATGGGAAAAGAGATATTGGCATCACCCGAAACGCCTTACATTCTACAGATCCCTGAGCTATGCAGCCTTCAAAAGAGATACAATGGAGCAGAGAGAGCTGTCACTCTAGAGCTGTGGCTCTTTTCTCCTTCAGCAGTCATATTTCAAATGGCTTCTTCTGCAAAGGAATGGCTTGAAGTAACAATCACCATTCGTTCCTCACAGCAGTCTGCCAGAGGACAAAACTCCCTAGAATAATGCAAGTTGAAACGACTAAGCACTATAGCTTTTCTCTACATCCACAAGGACACTTAGCTAGTGACTTGCACATTCTAAAGGAGAGTATGTCGTTCATTGTTACCAACTACTCTAAGTCTTCCTTAAACTGTGCAATATACTCTTTTATTAACCAAAGGAAAGAAATCAGGTACTTCCAACTCATAACAAACAGATGTCCAATTTTACGATGTGTTCTGACTCAAACGTTGTTTCCTATTAAGTATTAGTTTTATATTAAGTATTGTTAGTGTTTAATTCAACATTAATACATAGAGAAGAAACATATTTAGAGTAATATGATAGCCACTTCTAAGGAGCTATTAGCCTTCTGCAAAGCTTTTATGCAAAGAGACAGAGTAAAGCTTTAAACCAAAAACAGTTACTTGCAATTTTGCATGTGGGTTCATTGGTGTCTTAGTCATCTAGTGCTGCAATAACGGAAATACTACAAGTAGATGGCTTTAACAAAGAGAAATTCATTTTCTCACAGTCTAGTATGTTACAAGTCCAGATTCAGGGCATCGGCTCCAGGGGAAGCCTTTCTCTCTCTGTTGGGTCTGGAGGAAGATTCCTTGTCCTCAAACGTCCCCTGGTCAAGGAGCTTCTCAGGAGCATGGACCGTTTGTCTAAAGGATACACTCTGCTCCTGGCACTGCTTTCTTGGTGGTATGAGGTCCCCAGCTCTCTGCTTGCTTCCCTTTCCTTTTATCTCTTGAGAGAAAAAATGTGGTGCAAGCCACACCCCAGGGAAACTCCCCTTACCTTGGATCAGGGAAATGACCTGAGTTGAGAGTGGTGTTAGAATCCCACCCTAATCCTTTTAACATAAAATTACAGTCACAAAATGGAGGACAACCACTCAATACTGGGAAGCATGACCTAACCAAGTTGATACACACATTTTTGGGGGGACATAATTCCATCCATGACAGTTGATTTATAATTCTTATTGGAGATTAATTTGTGATTATAGGTGGTCTTTTGATTTGATGCATACACTATGCAAAAGTCGGTCCTACACATAGGCAGCTGTTATATATAAATGGCCTACTTCCCCTGAAATATGATTCCCACTAGCCTGGCACACAGTATTATATCTTGAAATTAATGTGTAAGAATAAAAGTTCAAGTCTTTCTGATGCCCTTCTTCACCCAACATCATGTTAAGTCCTTACCCCCACCCCCACAAACATTTTATTGCCTATTTTCAGCCTTCCTGAATCACTCTACTGCAGACATAGTGCACCTTGCTCTTCATTGGAACACTGTCTGTATAATCTTATCCAAGGGCCTTTGCCTGGAATGTTCTTCCTCCTAACTCTTACATCTTTTAGTATTCCGTTAATGTTCTCCTTTTCAAAGTACCTTACCCTGATTGCCATACTTAATAGTGCAACTGCCCCTTCCCCTTAAATCCCCGTAACCCTGCTCTAATAAAAAAAAAAAATTTTTATCTAACATATAATAAAATTTCCACATTTTTATGCTTATTGTTAATCATCTGTCTCATTTCTTTCAACCCCCCACTAGCAATATAATCTCCATGAGTAGAAAGCTTTTGTTTTGTTCACTGTTGTATCTCAAGTGCTGAGAACTGTGCCTGACATATTGCCACTTGGTAAATATGAATTGAATGAGTTAGTGAAACCACGAGCCCTGTAAGTCACTAGCTACATCCTCTCCTACACAAAGTTTAAAATGCGATTAAGTTAATACATAATTTCCTATAAACAGTATCTTCCTTAGGTTCAGGCTTTTATACCCAGGAGGTCCTTAAAGTAATAGATCTTGATAACCAGAATTAAATAACATATTGACATACTACTAACTCTTTGTATGTAAAGTACCTACATTCCATTTAAGAAAGAGCAGGTATCTGAGGGAACCAGACTAAGAACTTGGCTGTGATAGAAGGTTTGAAAAACAAAACAAAGATCACTATTAGAGTGTGGTAGAGGCAGGGGGAAGGAGCTGCTTGTTCGGGACAAATACTGAAGAAAGTGAAGAGGGCTAGGGGTGGGTTTTTGGAAAGTGAGAGAAACTGGTTAGGGAAAAAAAGTCTCTAAGGAGATAGGGAGAAATGGAAAAAGCTGTTCTCTTTCTACAGTTTTATTGGAGTCAGTCTAGCTTGTTGTATTTCTACAAGGCATTGGAAAAAGCCTTTGGCTTTCATCAGTTTAATAGAAAGTAGGAAATACATTTATCTGCTAAATGGAAAAAGTCAGACAAACATGTGCACACTTACCGTGCCACCTCCTTCTGTAAAAGAAGAATTATGGGAAACTGAGGACTTGTAGGCATCAAAGTTAGAGCGCTGATGGAAAAATCATTGAAAGGTTGATTCCTGAAAAGGCCAAACAAGTCTTTTTTTCCCCAAGTGACTCACTAAGGCCCTTTAAATCTTATGTGATATTTTATTCTAGGAAACCAAGTTTCCTGGCGTATAAATGACTTGAAAGGAAGAGTAACAATAAGCTGTGCTAAACACATGCGTGTTTTTGCACCATTTCTATTCCGATGGCAGGTGGCACCATTCCAAGAGCTAAATATCTTCTTTAAAAATGCCTTTGAGAGAATGAAGAACGCCAAAGACACAAGGTAATTATGAGTCCAGGAGACAGAAAGGGCCACATAAATCAGAGACTACATCAGCCTGAGACCAGAAAAACTAGATGGTGCCCGGCTACAACCAATGACTGCCCTGACAGGGAACACAACAGAGAACCCCTGAGGGAGCAGGAGAGCAGTGGGATGCAGACCCCAAACTTTCATAAAAAGGCTAGACTTAATGATCTGACTAAGACTAGAAGGACCCAGGAAGTCATGGTCCCCAGACCTTCTGTTAGCCCAGGACAGGAACTATTTCCAAAGCCAACCCTTCAGAGGGGGAATGGACTGAACTATAAGATAGAAAATGATACTGGTGAGGAGTGAGCTTCTTGGACCAAGTAGATACATGAGACTATGTGGGCAGCTCCTGTCAGGAGAGGAGATGGGAGGACACAGGGGGACAGAAGCTGGCTGAATGGACACGGAAATGGAGGGCAGAGAGAAGGAGTGTGCTGTCTCATTAGGGAGAGATCGACTAGGAGTATATAGCAAGGTGTATATAAATTTTCGATTGAAAGACTGACTTGGTTTGTAAACTTTCACATAAAGCACAATAAAAATATTTTTTAAAATGCATTTGAATATATTTAATGCCTTGGATATGTTCTAAATCAGTTTGTTTTTTTCCTCCCAAGATATTGGAGGTCCTGATATATATATGGAAACCCTGGTAGCATAGTAGTTAAGGACTATGGCTGCTAACCAAAAGGTCGGTAGTTCGAATCCACCAGGCGCTCCTTGGAAACCGTATGAGGTAGTTCTGCTCTGTCCTATAGGGTCGCTATGCGTCGGAATCGACTCAACGGCAGCAGGTTTGGTTTTTGGTTTGATATATATACGTATTCCTTGTTAAGAAACTAAATCATAACTAAAGAGGGATTTAGATAACGAAAGGTTAAGCCTGTTATCTCAATTTCCCTTTTTATAGGTTAAGCATTGCAGGATCATTTTTAATATTCTAATTTTTGATGCAACATTTTATAAACACCAAGAGAATGTGGACTTTTGATATTTGAGGTTGTTTTTTCCTTTTAAATCTATGTGTCCATTAAGGAATGTATTATTGTACACCAGATGGTATTAAATGAACCATTGTTTGAACCTAGCGTTTCCAGAACAGGTTACCTGAATGTAATGGCCTGCAAACAGTTTTAAATATGCTGTTTATAAGGGATTAGCTTTTATGTAGAGATGATTGTCACTTCTCCTTAGTGTTTGTTTGTTTGGTTTTCTTTTGTTCTTGCAATGCTTTTAGTCATTTTGGCTCATTGTAGCATCATGTCCTGCCACTGATAATGGTGAGAATTAATCTTGAACTACCAAAATTGATGATACAGAACAAGTCGGCAGCTGCTTAAAAAACAAACACACAGGCAAGGAACCTTACAGGAGAGAATATTATGGTTTTGTGCCGTATATAATTTGAATTGTCTGCACCAATTGTAATAATGCTGAAATTCGGAGAACTCCGCACATTAAATGGAATTTCTTTCAGAAATTTATCCCCAAACTGCAATGCAGCATTTCATTTCCTACTGTCGTTTTTAAACCATGTCACTTGAACAATAGCAATTTCTACACATTTTGCTTCACCTTCCCTATTGTTTTCTTTGTGAGTGGGAAGGATTATGTTTTCTGTGAGTCATCTCTTCATAAAAGCAGTACACCCTTTGGATGACACTTACTGATGGTGTGACAATTACCTCCTTATTCTTTCTCCTCAAGCAGTGAGTAGAGGCTTTGTGTTTATGTTTTGTGCACTGAGGTTAAGTGCAAAAGTTCCTCGCACTATATAAGTATGTGTTTAGAGTATTGGAAGGATGGGCATTCTAAACTCAAGTTTAAATTTTCAACACTGCATCAATCTTTTTCTTTCTTTTTAAAATGAATTCTTATCACTTCTTGAGTGATTACTACCTTCTTAGAGCAGTTGGTGGAGAGGGTTGGATCTGAGTTTGGGAAATACCAAATTTAATAGAAAAAATGTGATTTATGATTTCATATTATTCCATATATCATGTGCGTATTTTTTCTGAACCTTCTAAATTTTCCAGTGACTCAAGTGAGCCAAATAACCACAGTGTATGTTTTTTTCTTTTCTTTTCTTTTTCTTCTTTTTTTATGCAAGTGCATGAGTAATGCTCTGTCGCCAGCAGGAATCAGCTTTTGGAAAATTCAGCTAGAGTCATGTCTTAAAATCCCTAGTGATCTGAAAAAAAAAAAAAAGAGAGAGAAAAACCTTGAAATGAAGTAAATTATTAGAATAGCTATAGATTTGTAGTTATGCTCCCCTTTCGAGAAATAGTGTTAAATTATGTAGAAAATAATCACTTCCAAATAAGCAAATTCTTTTTCATTGTTAATAGTATAGACTTGAAATTAATAGAGTTTAGGTTATAGTTTGTAACTTAAAAGGCAAAAGAAAAAGACTTCAACTTCTTTAAGAAAGAAGTAATTTACTGAAAATGCACTAGTCTCATTAGTAGGAATCTCTGGGTGGTACAAAATGTTAACATGTTCTGCTGCTAACTGAAAGGTTGGAGATTCCAGTCCACCCAGAGGCATCTCAGAAGAAACGCCTGGCAATTGGCTTCCAAAACATAAGTTGCTAAAGACCCTATGGAGCACATTTCTATTCTCACACACATGGGATTGCCATGAGTCACAGTCGACTCGACAGCAATTTTTTTTAAGAATTAAGCTTGAAAGCAGAGAGGAGCATGATTGCTCTGGAAAGCTAGGAGCAGGAATGAAAGGAATGATCATATAGAATCGTTCAACCAAGCCTTCCGGCCTTATGTTTCTCACTCAATATGGGAAGTCCTAGAGAAGCATCCAGTTTACCAAGCTTATGCCACAGGCCCTCTTTCTGCTGGTGTCAGAGTTGGTAAAGGTAAAGAGTTGGTGGGGACATGGCAGAAGGGAATGAAATATCTAGAGGCAGCCACAGAATTCTTGCAACAAAACTATAAAAGATGGGCAAAGGTTATTTGTGGTGGTGTGTTGATAAATACTTAACAACTCGTTCTTTGGGGGGAGATTCATCAAGAAAAGTGGTAGTAGGTGACCATGACATCAGTGACCACTACAAAAGTTTTATCTGTATAGAAAGTATGTTGCTCTTATTTTTATCAGTAAACAACCTTAGTATATATTAGGAAAACATTCCCTTTGTTGCCTGCTGGCATTTCCTAATTTTGAAGACTATCTCTATGTTTTTGATATGCTTATGAAATGAAATGTCTGAGATTTGCCTTTGGATTCATGCTTTGATTCATGTTACAGATACATTGATGTCACACTATCTTGAAAGGGAACTAATAATAATTTATCAAGATTCTAATTAAACATTTGGAAAGGCAGTACAGGATAATCACTGGAAACTAATGAGGCGATGACCCTGTTACTACTGAATGTCAAAGAAAGGAAAATTTGTGAACAAGTGCCCAAATGCCTCTGCAACAGTCAGGGTACAAGTGCGGCATTACAGGAGGGTTAGAGAATCTCCAGGGGAGGCCACATCAGTACAACTGGAGGACACAGAACTTAACAGAAGTGGGGTGGCTACTTAGCGCTGACCTCAATGATACTATCTTGGCAAGACTTTCTCCTGGTTTCTAGGTTCTCTACAGAGCACAATGCTATAATCTACAAAGATAGAATTCTGCCAAGAATATGACAACAGCCAAATGCTGGCTATGTCACTACCCCTTTATCTCCAGGTTTACAATACCACTCTAAAAAACATATGCTAACAACCCATGTGATTCTGTTAAAGGGGAGGCTCACAAACACTTGGCTGTCCTAGTTCTGGAATGAAACCCTGCAATGGGAAGTCCCCGTGTTTCTCCAGAGGGGAGAGCAGAGTTAGGAGTCAGGTGGCTCCATCTCTGCTCAGACCTGTCCATCCCTTTACCTGGGCAACTACCGGAGGAGACAATCTACTATCCTATAACAGAGATCACATCTTCATTGATTTTAGCTTTAAGTGGTTGCTACTTGTACATATTAAAATGTATTTTTTCATTTCTTCATTATAACATTTATTTTATTACCATCTGTTTAACTTATATATTAATTATAAATATAATACTAGCTTGTTATAAAAATCAAATATTATGAAAATTTATAAAAGAAAAACTATGAATCCTATCTAGCCCTCCTCCACTCTTTTAACACCATTATCTCTGGATTACCATTGTTAGTGGTTTGGCTTTATCTTCCTTATATCTGTTTATATGTGCCTGTATAAACTCAAACATGTTTACACCTCTATGAAGGCTACTCACTCTATACAGACTTAGGAGTATTTTACACCTTCTCTTTCTGCTCATACCTCCTTACCCTCTCCAACTTCATATGCTACTCTCCTTCCTTACTCACTCCATTCCAGAGACTCCAGAGACCGTAACTTCCTTGAGAATACCAGGCAAGATCAAGCCTCTAGCTTCCTACCTCAACTAGAAAATGAAAGAAATCAGAAAGTAATTTCACTAGCTGTTCTCTCTGCTTGGGGTGCTCTTCCCCTAGATAAGCCTGTGCTTCATTCCTAACATCTTTCAAGTCTTCACTCAACTATTACTTTCTTGATGAGGCTACCCAGACTGTCCTATTTAAAATTGCAAACTTGGCCTTGGCACTCCTGATCCCTAACCCAAATTCTGGGTTTTTGTTTCTTTGTTTGCTTGTTTTATTAGCTTATGTTGTCGCTGTCGTTTTCTGTGGCATGGATCACATGCAAGATGGTATGCATTGTACTTATTTATTTTGCTTATTGTTTGTCATACCTCACCAGAATGTATGCTCTGCAAGTGCAGGGTTTGAATCATGCAGCCCTAGAGCCCAGAAAAGGGATTTGCAAAGTAGCCATTCAGTGAACGTTTGAAAAATAGATGGGTAGATAAGTGAATGTTGTTGTTAGGTGCAGCTGAGTCAGTTCTGACCCATAGCCATCCTGTGTAAAACAGGACAAAACACTGTCTGGTCCTGCACCACCCTGGTGATCATTGTTATGCTTGAGCCCATTGTTGCAGTCACTGTATCAGTGCATCTCCTTGAGGGTCTTCCTTTTTTTTCCGCTGACCCTCTACTTTACCAAGCATGATGGCCTTCTCCACGGACTGGTCTCCCTGATAATATGTCCAAAGTACGTGAGACAAAATCTTACCATCCTTACTTCTAAGCAGCATTCTGGCTGTACTTCTTCCAAGACAGATTTGTTCATTCTTTTGGCAGTCCATAATATACTCAATATTCTTTGCCAATACCACAACTCAAAGGCGTCAATTCTTTGGTCTTCCGTATTCATTGTCCAGCTTTTGCATGCATATGAGGCAATTGAAAACACCATGGCTTGGGTCAGGTGGATCTCAGTCCTCAAATTGACATCTTTGCTTTTTAAACACTTTAAAGGGGTCCTTTGGAGCAGATTTGCCCAATGCAAAGCATCCTCTGATTTCTTGCCTGCTGCTTCCAGGGATGTTGATTGTGGATCCAAGTAAAATAAAATCCTTGACAACTTCAAACTTTTCTCCGTTTATCATGATGTTCCTTATTGATCCAACTGTGAGAATTTGTGTTTTCTTTATGTTGAGGTGTAATCCATACTGAAGGCTGTGGTCTTTGATCTTTATCAGTAAGTGCTTCAAATCGCCTTCACTTTCAGCAAGCAAGTTCATGTCATCTGCATAACGCAGGTTGTTAATGAGTCTTCCTCCAGTCCTCATGCCTGATTCTTCTTCATATAGTCCAGTTTCTCAGATTATTTGCTCATCATACAGATTGAATAAATATGGTGAAACAACCCTGACTTACACCTTTCCTGACTTAAACCATGCAGTATCCCCTTGTTCTATCTGAATGACTACCTCTTAATCTATGTACAGGATCCTCATGAGCACAATTAGGTGTTCTGGAATTCCCGTTCTTTGCAACGTTATCTGTAATTTGTTATGATCTGCACAGTGGAATGCCTTTGTATAGTCAGTAAAACATAGGTAAACATCTTTCTGGTATTCTCTTTTTTCTGCCAGGATCCATCTGACATCAGCAGTGATATCCCTTGTTCCATGTCCTCTTCTGAATCCAGCTTGAATTTCTGGCAGTTCTTTATCGATATACTGCTGCAAATGTTTTTGAATGACCATTAGCAAAATTTTACTTGCGTATTTACTTGATATTAATGATGTTCAATAATTTCCACATTCAATAGGATCACTTTTCTTGATAATGGGCGTAAATATGCATCTCTTCTAGTCAGTTGGCCAGGCAGCTGTCTTCCAAATTTCTTGGCATAGATGAGTGAGCACTCATCTCATGGGTGAATATACGTATGTATTTAGAAGTTAGAATAGCAAAATGCTTTAGATGCAGGAACTTGAGTCATACTGGTAAGCTCCATCAAGTGTCTTCTGTAAATTGAGATAATAATTGTACCTACAATTCTACGGAATACCTAAAACCTACTTCATAGGTTTTTATGAGGGTTCAATTATCAATTAGAAAATAATTGTAAAGAACATAGAACAATGCTTGAAACATTAATTGCTTAATTAATGTTAGATATTACTATTATTTTTCATTATATATTCATACGTCTTTCTGAAATATAATTGGAGTCATGTTATATATTTGTTATACAACTTGATTTTTGCACTCAAAGAAATAACCATTTTTTCTTTTCTAAGTAGCACATACAGATCTCATTCATTTATTCATTCAATAAATATCTCAAAGTGCTTATTCTGTGCTAGACACTGTTTTAGGCACTTGAGATACACAAGTAAATAAAACAAAAATTCCTGACTTTGTAGCATTTGCATTCTATCTATCCTTGTTATGACTGCTTAATATTCTATAGTATTTACATATAATCATATAATGATTTGTTTAATAATGAATATTTGGTTTCTAGTTTTTGCTATTTTGTATACTTCCCTTGCAGCATAATATAACAAAATTTGAAATTGAACATGGTAATATTTCTGCCTTTCTATGTACTTGAAATAATAACATGCCTTTTAAAGCCATAGCTTACAGTATTTCAAAGATAATATTTATATGTCCATCTGAAGAAGTAAACTAATATTAAATACTATATATATGTGTTTAGTCCCTGAGTCATACAAACAATTAAGCACTCAGTTACTAACCAAAAGATTGGTGGTTCGTATCTACCCAGAGGTGCCTTGGAAGAAAGGCCTGGAGATATACTTCCAAAAGATTGTTGTTGTTGTTGTTGTTGTTGTTAGGTTCCTTTCAGTCGGTTCCAACTCATAGTGACCCTGTGTACAACAGAACGAAGCACTGCCTGGTGCTGCACCATTCCCACAATCATCATTATGCTTGAGGAAAGAAAGAAAAGACCAAAATGAGTGTCAGAAGAGACTCCAAAGATTACAGCCATTGAAAGCCCTATAAAGAACAGTTCTACTTTCTACTCTGACAAAATTGGGTTGTCATGAGTTGTAATCAACTCCACTGCAACTGATTTGTTTTATTTTTTGGTCTTTATATGTGTATATTCAGTAAACACAAGTTATTTTGTTTGGTCAGTTCTTTCTATTTAGAGAACTGCTCTTCTTTTCTCTCCAACTTAGTTTCCACAAAATTGTCACATTCTTATGCTCCAGTATCTCCTCATTTCAGTCAGAGTAAAAGCTCTATCCTTACAAAAGCCCTTCTAGGGGGATAGCTGATTGGTCCACCAAGAACATATGACTCAAGCTGGAAAATCTGAGCCTTGGCTTAAATTTTGAGCTTGGGACCATAGAAGGTATTGTCAGCCCCAGTTCAGCAACAGTAGCTATAAGATATAAGACTTGAAAGAAGTCAGCCATCTTGTTTCAGAACGCATGGCAAAATCTGTGATAGGTAAAGAAAGAGAGACAGGAAAGCCCACCCAAAGACAAAACATATTAAAAGAAGAGAAACAGAGGGAGAAAGAGTCCTGGTAATGCCTGAGTGCCTTTTTTTCCAGTGGTTCTAGGTCCCAGCTACATCCTGTTATTCCTGTGTATGTGTTGTTTAAGTCATTTCTCATATTCCCTTAGCCAGTAAATTCCCCTTCTAATGAATTTTAAGTTTAGTTTCTGCAACCTATAAACAAAAGAGTAACGTATGCCGTATGTTTTGCTGTAATTCAGGATATTAAAATTAAGGCAGAGATAGGGATTTATATACTGTCTGTAGTAACTAAAAGAGAGATGTTCACTCAGAAATTCAATATAATGTTATCTTAATAAAAGACATTCCAATAACATACAGCGTTGTTAGAAAACATTACGAGGTATAAACTAGTTAAGAGGCACACAAATGAATTCTAGGATATAGATGCTTTTGCAGCATCCTTTGAGAACTGCCTCTCTAGGTCAGGCAGATTACAGCTTTCTTGTTTTCTTGGACCCAGGGTTAAGAACTGGAACTCCTAACAAGAGGCCTTTTCCTCTTCCCAGGTAATTAATTATGCACCCTTCAGAAGCCTTTGACTGAAACAGTATATCTGTATCTTTCTGATCTACAGCTATCACCACCCGTCATACTAAATGTAATAGAATTTTCCCCAACCAAACTGACATTGATAAAAGATACTTTATTCCCAGAGGATTAGGCAATACAGGCATCATGTATTTGATGATAATAACAACCATAATGATGTGTTGACTGTTAGCATCTGGGTGCTCCGAGCCTTTTAGCGTGTGACAAAAATTTCAGGTAGGCTCTCAGCCATCTGTCCCTTTGGGGAAGTAACTACCCTCTAGAAAGTCTTCTGATTTTTTTTTTTTTCTTAACTCTTTCTAGAGCAGTGCTCTTTAAATTTTAACATGCAGATGGTTTGCTCTAGGATCTTGTTAACATGCAGATTCTGAGTCAGATAGTGTGGGGTGGAGCTTTAGATTCTGTGCTTCTGACCATGACCGATTTGCCAGGTGCTGCTGGTGCTGCTCATGTGCATGCAGACTTCACTCCGATCAGCCACGTCTAGGGAATCTCTTATCTACTGATGCTTTCTGTTGTTTGAGTGTCATTTCAAAGTGCCTCAAACCTTTTAGTGTGTATTTCCTCTAGAGATCAGTAGTCCACCATACACACACTTTAAAAATAATAATAGAATCACATAGTGTTAAATTCAAAACCTTTTTTCTGGTCTTCTCTTTCTGGGCACTGAAATATAAATGGACTAATCGCTTTGGCACAGGTTTGGTTTTCATACCGCTAATGATATCCTTTGTGAATATTACACATTAAATATCTGATAGTGCAAGCAAAGAAAACCCATTCCTTATGTGTGTCTGTTAGGGCATAAAAAGTATGTTTTCCTTGAGCATTCTGTTCTTATTTAACCTAGATCTTTATCACGCATCTGGAAAATAGGAAAATAAATCCCTGGCCTAAGTAATTTTACACTTTGATGTTTTATTTCTCCCAATCTAAAAGTTTACTTAAGGGCCAATTTTATTTTTTCCAAAGAGACCTTTAAGTCTTGTACAAGTGGGACCCCAATAATGGGTATTTACTGATCCAATAACTACAATAATAGTGGTCAATATCTCTTGTTGGGGAAAAAAATTTATCCTTTTTTGTTTCCAAGTGATACCTCTACACAGTGTCAACTAGAACATTAGATGCAGCCCCATTGCTCGTCATGAACTCTGCCAGAAGTCTGTACACACAAGGGGTAATCAAAAGACATGCTTTCTCTTGATGTGAGCATGTTAATGTATTTGCCCCAGGGAATTGATAGTAGGATGTAAAATGTAGCTCTTCTAGGTCACTCTGAATCCAGCCAAGTTGGTTGTGATTAATACTGCCAACATCAACAGCTGTTCTAGTACTAACGTGAAATGTAGAACGGTTTCAGTCTAGTTCACTCTTGATAAGGGCCCACACCATGAAAATCATCACCATCATTAGCACCCTTGTAGGCAGCATTGGGAGTCTGAATAATTTTGAAACTGAATGCCAGGCCTCCCTAGAGATGAACCCTGTGACAAATGTCAAGTTCATTCAAGGCTTGTTATGAGGGAAATGATTTCACTTCTTGTGCAGCATCTGCTCTCTAAATAATATGATTAGATCTCTAAGGCAGTTTATGTGGACCACAAAACCGGCCATTAAATATCATAAATTCATGACATCTTTGTTGGTTCTTTCTGCTTTACACATATAAACATCTATTACAGGTTTAAACTCTGGCTCTTCTACTGGACTCTAACTCTAACACTGATAGCATTGAGTCTTAGGGAGAACAAATGGCATCAGCCAAAATCCTGATTTGTTAATAATTTCTAATAATCTACTTATCATCACCAAGATTAAAATGATATGAGTATTTTCCATATTTGCCTTCATTGAATATAAAATTGCAGATCCACAAAGTCCACGTCTTCCTTTTCCTCTCTGTCTTCACAGATTATGTAAATCATTTCTATTCAGTCTTCTGAACTTTTACTTCATTTGTATTCACCAAAAATGTTATGCCATTATTTTCTGTTTTAAAAATTCACATCAGTGATATTCTATGTTTGCAATATTTTCTTTTATCCCTCAAAATTGCATTTCTTAGATTTATCCGTGTTAATGTACGTAGCTCTATTTCATTCATTTTTACTCTTATATAACATTCCATTAAGTGAACAAGTCACATAAATCACAGTTGTTTCTTTTTATAATTTTATTGTGCTTTAGCTGAAAGTTTACAGCATAGTTTCTCATTCAAAAATTTATACACAAATTGTTTTGTGACATCAGTTGCAATCCCTGCATTGTGTCAGCACCCGCTCCCTTTCCTTTTCCACCCCGTTTTCCTTGTGTACATTCATCCAGTTTTCCTGTCCCTTCTTGCCTTCCAGTCTTTGCTTTTGCCCAGGTGTTGCCCATTTGGTCTCCTATACTTGATGGGTCTAAGAAGCACATTCCTCACACGTGTTATTGTTTGTTTTAAAGGCCTTTCTAATCTTTGGCTGAAAGATGGACTTTGGGAGTAGTAGCTTCAGTTCTGAATTAGCAGGGTGAACTTACCTGTGTTAGGCATATTTATTCATTTTTTGTTAATATGGCAAAATTAAGTTGGGTAATTTTTAAAATAGTTTCTCCACGTTATGGAAATAATGCCTGTTGGATATGTGTCATTTGTTTATAGTTACTTATTTCAAATGAAAAATATGATTTGACTCAAACAATTGCCATCTGTCATGAGTTTCAGAATCATATTACTTTCATAATTGGCAACTATTATAAGAATTTATCTTGATTTGGACACGGAATTTGCTAAAATTGATATTTTTACTATTTATTCAAAAGATGTTGCTAAGCAAAATAAAGAAAAAAAAAGTTTCAGAGAAATTTGTTTTTAATGTACCAAGAAGAAGAAATTTAAAAATACGTACGTATAAATCTAGTATGACAATTCACTGCATAAGGTTTTCAATGACCACAGGTCACCTAGAAGATAAAGTTCAAACTCCTTAACATGGCATGCAATGAATAACATTATCTTACCCTCACCACCTTCCCTTTCTTAATTTCGGACCATTCTTTAAATAACAGTGTATTTAATGGCAGAAATGCAAGTAATATGATTTCTTGCCTTACTCTCTAATCATACTTTTCCTCTGCTTGGAGTGACATTACCTCTTTTTCTCTAGCTCACCACTAAACCCACTGCCGTCGAGTCGATTCCGACTCATAGCTCATACACACCCATAAAATTCAATTCACATATCAACTGACAATTCCAAGAAGTCTTCTCTGACCATGACTTTTAAAGCTGAACTACGTTTCTGGGCTGATTTTGTTCCCACAGTAACCCAAATATACTTTTATCTTAATATCTTCATTATTCTGGACACATGTGTCTGTCCTACCAATCAGACTACAAGCACTTTGATTGCAGAGAGGAATTTAATTATTTTCGTATTCCAAGTACTTAGCACAATGCCTGGTATATATGCTCAGTAAGGGCTTGGAACAATGACCTGAATTATTCTGTGATTACTTATACAGGGTTGATGTATACAGCACATTTTTTTCTCTTTTCTTTAAAGCAGGCCATATAAAATTTCAACTAAACCAAAATTTCTTATACTTTAACAAAAGTTTTAAGTATATATTCAAACACAATTAGAAGCATGTATATTCTTTTAAAATATTCTATAAAACAACTATTTTACTTTTTCAAATGAGCAAGTCTTTTCACTTAACTGTAGTAAATGAGGTTTGTTTTTTTCACATTAATTCAAGACCAGGTGTATGTACAAAACATTTAACCCAGGTAGCAAGGAGAAATTGCTCTTGTAAGTAAATCCTCTTTCCCTATATTTATTCCCTACTTCTTGAAATCTTAAAAAAAAAAGTAAGAATTGAGGTTTAAAGAAAACACTGAAATGCTTGAAAAGTGTTAGTAATATAAGCTCACATCTTCACTGGAGAAAATGGCATCTTTCTATTGAAAATTTTCATTAGAGCCGTACCAGTGTGGTAAAAGGTCATTCAATAGCACATAAAGTAGATCTGTAAAATATACAGTTAAAGTTGGTACCACTCCCCCAGTAGAACCACCTAGAACTCTTGCCACCTCCTGTACTATATTAGGCTAACACCTGTAGACTGGCAGGGGGTTATCTGCACACTTCTGTTGCCTTTGAGCATTCCCCAAAATGCTTCAAACTGATAATGCACTAACCCTGCTGCATTGCAAACTTACTTTTGTAACTCATGTGGTCAAGATGTTCTGTATATTATTCAAGGATTTAAGTTCCTATTTCTGATAAAAATTTGAGTCTTCCTTTATAGGGAAGGTATGATCTATCATCTATCATCTGATTTCCATTTATATAATGGAAACATATTTCTAAAATATGTTTATAATTCCTTATAATGAGTTTACTAAAAGAAATCCTTTTCATTAATCTTGACTGCTGGAAAACATTAACTTAAAATCTGAGAATACTTAAAGATGTTTGGAAAGCTCTCTCTTTGTAATGTTTAACTACCTAAAGGAAGATTTGCTGATCATTTTTTGGAAGGTGCAAATAAATATACTGATTTTTTTTTTTTTTTGCTCTGAGCAAATGTAAAAATGCATATGGAAGACGTGACTGTTGTATGTCACCTGTTTATTTTTCCTTCAGTATTTCTTTTATAGCTTCTCTCACCATTTTGATAAATAAGGCTTTTCCCCCCATTATACTGAATTCTTGTGACTATTAGCCAAATCCTAATTTATTCAGCATTTTACAAGATATGGTATTTTATATGTTCAGTAATAGGATTGCCATTTTATGCATGAGAAAACCAAAGCTGAGTAGTGACATAAAGGTCACTAAAACTGTGTCCATTCTCAAAGACTGATTAGATTATTTTTATATAATTGGATAATGGGTAAAGTTCAACAATTGGCTAGCAACTAATTACTAGCTGCTAGTGAGTGATCAATTTAGTCACAAGAGTTAAACTTCTAATGGTTCGTTGTAAATCTCTTGGTTAAAATAAAGATATGTTTTTATGTAAAGAATGTACATCATATGGAAGAAAAATATTCATCTGTGTGTCAGGAGACCAAGGTGAATTACATGGGTGGGGCACTAGGCCATATTGTGATATAATATGTTCCTGCCTGTTTTATATTTGGAAATTGTATAGAAGACAATGATGTTCTTGGGTTCTGTACAAATTATCTATAGACTATCAGTAACATGAAAGTTTCAGGGATTTTATTGGTTTATATGCATGTGTGCAAACCACTCTGTAAAATGACACTTATCGCAAGGCAATAAATAGGATTGTTATAAGTCAAAAATCAACTGGAGGGAACCTAACAACAAAAATTGGAGGCACGGTTCCTTGATTTCACATTTTCTGACTTTGTTAGAGAATATCCTTACATTAAAAAAAAAAAAAAAAAGAAAAGTTGTGTTGGAAGAAATTTCCTGATTCCTTGATTGATAGTTAAACTAGGCATAGACATCTACATTGATAATCACTTCCCCTCTTACTGTGAAGGCATTGCTTCATGCCATTAGCATTCATGATTGCTGACAAGAGCTCTAATGCCAATCTTATTATTTATTCTCTGTAGGTGACCTTGTTTCTTTCTCTGTGGAATAATTTGAACTTTCTATTTATCATTGATGTCTGCTATTTTTCAAGAAATTTTCTGGTGGAGTTTTCCTTTTTTTATTTTTTTGACTTAATTACTTGTGCCTTGTATATACAATTGGAAGATTCTGTCACATGAAAACGCTACAACTCTGGGGGATTCTCTGGTATCATTTGATAACATTTTCCCATTATCTCTTCTCTTCCTTTTTCTTAGAATTTCTATTAGAAAACTGCTCTAACTCTTAGATTGCTCTTCTGTGTCTTTTTAGTCTTTTTTTTTTTTTTTTAATTTCTGAGATACTTTCTTATTTTTTATCTTCCCAGTCTTTCTATTGGATTTTTTTTTTTTTAATGTCAACCATTTTAAATTTCTCTTGGTCCTTATTTGAATTTTTAATTTTCAGAGTATCCTTTTGCTTTAGGGAATAACATGCTCTTAAATCTCTCTGAAACACTAAAGAGTTTTGTTCTTATTGCTTGGCTGTTTAATGTGTATTCTGATTCCTGAATTATTTTCAGTATTTTCCTTTTTTTTTAAGGTTTGACCCAAAGATTGTCTGTGGGTGTCTTGGATTTCTATCAGGTACAGCTGGAGGAAGTGAGATTCACAAAGGAAACCCAGAAAACAAATTGAGTTAAGTGCTCACATGTCCCACAGGGGAAACTACAGCTTGCCTTGCCAGAAGACCATCACATAGGGGGTTGCACCAGGTAACAAGGCAACAACAAACTGGAAGTGCAGAAGAGGGATTGTATATGACAAACGGGATGGGGTCTCAGGGTTAGCACGCCATGAAGACCTATGGTTCATTTAAAAGTTTATAGTGCATTAGCGTGGGAACAGGGAGAAGTTTTAATCATGGGCACCCACATGGGGCATGGCCAGGAGGGACAAAGAGTAACAACAGCCACTGACAGATTGGCTTACAAGATAGTAAGAGGCTCCTAGTACAAGAGACCATATGGGCCATGTCTGAGAGGGCCAGTTAGAGACCACAACTGTTGAGAGGCTGTGTGGTAAAATAGGAATGGCTGTGTCAAAAACTGAAAGGGCAACAAAATGGATACAAAAGAAGCAAATGGTGTAAGTCGCTTAAAATCCCGAAAGTGGAAGAGTTGGTTTTAGGAGCAGGAATTCTCGTTCCTAGAGTTCTTAGAGGGATTTCTCTTTGCAGAAAAGCCTGAATGTAAAAGCCTGGCAGCAGCATGGGGAAAGGGGTGGAAAGGTTGACAGTACCAATATAGATTTACATTCTTTACTCCAGTTTTTAGTCTCATCACTAACATATTTTACTTTGTGCCTGGCTTTTCTAAGCCCAAGCCTCTCTTTGGGGTTTTCAGAACAGATTGTGGGTTTGTATGATTTATTCTTTTTATACTTCGGCAATAATTTTAACAGGGTCTCAGTAGGGAAAGGAGATAAACAGCAGTTTAAAACCTTCAACCAGAAATCTATAACCCTTTTTTCCAAAGAACTTTTCAATTCAGTTTATTTAGAGAACAAAGGGAGTTTTCCATAAAGGTAAAATTCACATAATTTAATCTTAACAGTAAGCACAATTAAAAGGGTCAGAAAATTTTAGTAATATATTATCAAATGTGAAAAAGAATATCTCTGAGTTTATTTCAGAGCTGTTTTTCATTTAAACTGTTGTCATCTATAGTTTCTTAGCTCTTCTAGTAATGGATTCTATGGGCACATTTTCCCCTTTAAGTTTCATCCTGAAACTCAACATGGAATGGTATAAAGTACATTAGAGAAGTAGCCAAAAGACTGGTTACTAGTCCTGGTTTTGTCTAGCAGTCGTGGGATTATGGGAAAGATATTTTAGTTTTCAATAAAGTTCCTCTATCGTGAAGTGAGAGGTTGGACTGGGTATTATCTGTGTTCTCTTCCGGTTCTGTGATTCTGTGGTTTGATGTATTTCAGCTATAGTTTTCAATGTAATTATTCTTGCCATAAAATACAATAAATGATTTTATCTAAATCTACCCACTTCTCTCTTTGTACACTACTATTTTCTTGGTCAAAGCCACTTTATTCTTTCACCTTGAATATGGCACCCTGCCTCCCAATAATCCATTTCTGCCTAGCTCAGGAGAGAGCTTCTTGAACGGCAAATCAAATCTGTCACTCCCTACTAAATCCTTGTCAGTGATACTTAAAATAAAGTCCAACTCCTTCCCAAGACCTCTAAGTCCATGACCTAGACCCTGCCTAATTCTTTATCCTCATTTTAACCACTTATACTTTAGTTTCTGAAACCACAGTGGTCATTTTTTTATTTCCTCAAATATGGAAAATTCTTTCCTAACTCTGCTGTTATTCTGCCAAGACTGCCCTGTCTCCCACACTTGCCTGAACAAGTTTCTTCTCATCCTTCAGGAAAGCTTGAAGGCCATTTACTCAGAGAAGACATCTCCCTCTTATTATTTCCTCTTCCAGTCCATCATTTCCTTGATTACGCTTTTCACGATTTATAATGATTTATTTGTTGAGGGCAAGTACCGAGTCTGTCTCATTGATCATCATATTCCTTGTGTCTAGAATCATGTCTGGGATATAAGAAATACTTGATAAAAAAGGAATAGGCACTAAAATGAGTGGAATGCTGTTAAATGCTATTGGAATGGACTTTATTTTAGAAAAGTGATCATTCGTTGCATGGAATAAAATCAACTATTGGCGCAAAGAAAAAAAAACAAATAAGTGTGTTACAAATTATGTTTCTTTGTTAACTTGTATATTTTTATATTCAAATTGCATTAAATCAAGCCTGTTTGTATTCAGATTTTCCAGGCTGACCTTGCTTGAAATTGGAGGCAATTTTAGAATAATTTATGCATCAAGAAAAAAGTAAAATGCTCTAGTGATGCAAGGCCACCGAGGGCAAAGTATCAAGAAAGTATTCACGAAGCTTAAGTGCAAGAGACATCAGATTTTCTGTGGTATTTTAACACTGTGTTTCTGTACAAGAGAGTTGTAAAATGAAAGAATATGATAGAAGATAAATATTTAGGACATTAAGGAGGACTTATAAAGTGAATTCTTACCTTTCTGGTTTTACAGCTATTACCCTCCCAAATGTGTGTAAGTGTGTGTGTATGTGTGTTTCCCCTACTGGGCCATATTTGAAATTACCTTATAATCATTGCGAAAGTTAACATGATGAATCAAAAGACATTTGGCTACTCCTGTGTGGGCCAGGCTGGGATTTTATTTATGTTTGACTTTTTTCAATTGAGATGCTTTTGCCTCAATGATTCTGAATGAAAAAGAAAAGATGGGGCATAGCATCTTAATAGTTGCATATGTTTTTCTAAGTAATTTAGAGTCCCTCTAGATGACAGCCTTTATTAGTGTAACTATCAATATAACATGCACATTCAACTGTGTTTTAAAAGATGCTCATTATCTGAGATGTTGGAAGAAAATATATTGCAGTTTTATCTGAAATGCGGGGCAAAGTGAAAAATAACTGAAAATAAAGAAACTCAAAGTTATTCTTTTTCACAGTTGGTAATATCAATATCTACTGAATTTTTTGGACCCTTTTGATCATGTTTACTCTTGAGATTAAATTATGTGATTTGGATTGAAAAATGTTTAAAGTCAGATAATCAGTCCTTCATTTTGAAAAAAAAAAAAAAAAAAATGGTACTTAATAGCCAAACAGGTGTAAATATAAGAAACCATTCACTGTATATTTATCAACAGGTATATCTTTATCTTTCATAAGTCATTGATTCTTTTTTTCTAATTCTTCATCAAAAAAGTAAAAAAAAAAAAAAAAGTTGATAGGTTTTTGAAACACAATGTTACATTAAATACACCAAGCTCTAGCTTTTCTTAAAGCCTTTGCACAGCATGTTTTCTCCACATCCAACCCATGGCTATCACCCTCTCAAATTTTAGGTTAGCCACACCAAATGCGAAATACTGGAGTTACAGAATGTGTAAGTCTGAAAAATAATTCAACCTACGTTATCTTCACTTTGTGATAGTCTTCCCATTTAGCCTTTAGATGATAGTGGTCCAGCAATATCTTAGATTGATAACATCAGAGCAGCATCAGAAACATTGCCTGAAATTAAAAATGGGAGCCTATGCAGCCCAATAATTATAGGTAAAGTACACAGAAGCATTACACTTTTTCCAAGAATAATACACTTGTTCCTTCTATAATGTAGGAGATAGTAGAAAGAGGCCCTCCCTAAACACACACCTCTTACATATAGAACTATTTTAATGGCGATCACTGCCATGAATGGGATATTTATAAGCATTAACTTTGCTACATGGACAAAGATTCCATAAAAACCAGACTTCATGGTGACCCAGCAGAATGAAGAAATTATTGAATAATATCATTAATATCACATGCAAGGAAAATTTTGCTGAAGATCAGTCAAAAGCAGTTACAGCAGTGCATTGACAGCAAATTGCCAGAAATTCAGCCAGATTCAGGAGAGGTCATGAAATGAGGAATATCATTGCTGATGTTAGATGGATCATGGCTGAAAGCAGAGAATGCCAGAAAGGTGTTTACCTGTACTGTATTGACTATTCAAAGGCATTTGACTTTGTGGATCATAACAAATTATGGATAACATTGCAAACAATGGGAATTCCAGAACACTTAATTGTGCTCATGAAGAACCTGTACATAAATCAAGAGGCAGTCCTTCAAACAGAACAAGGGGATACTTCGTGGTTTAATGTTAGAAAAGGTGTGCGTCAGGCTTGTATCCTTTCACCATACTTAGTCTGTACGCTGAGCAAATAATCTGAGAAGCTGGACTATATACAGTCCATCAGGTTTGGAGGAAGACTTATTAACAACCTGTGTTATGCAGATGACACAACCTTGCTTGCTGAAAGTGAAGAGGACTTGAAGCACTTACTGATGAAGATCAAAGACCACAGCTTTCAGTATGGATTACATCTCAACATAGAGAAAACAAAAATTCTCACAACTGGACCAATAAATAACATCATGATAAACAGAGAAAAGACTGAAGTTGCCAAGGATTTCATTTTACTTGGAGCCACAATCAACGCCCATGGAAGGAGTAGTCAAGAAATCAGAGGATGTACTGCATTGGGCAAATCTGCTGGAAAAGACGTCTTTAAAGTGTTAAAAACAAAGATGCCACTTTAAAGACTGAGGTAGGCCTGGCCCAAGCTGTGGTATTTTCAATTGCCTGATATGCATGTGAAAGCTGGACAATGAATAAGGAAGACCAAAGAAGAACTGATGCCTTAGAATTATGGCGTTGGCGAAGAATATCGAATATACATGGACTGCCAAAAGAACGAATAAATCTGTCTTGGAAGAAGCACAGCCAGAATACTCCTTAGAAGTGAGGATGGTGAGACTTCTTGTAACATACTTTGGACATGTTATCAGGAGGGATCAGTCCCTGGAGAAGCCCATCATGCTTGGTAAAGTAGAGGGTCAGCAAAAAAAAGGAAGACCCTCGAGGAGATGGATTGATACAGTGGCTGCAACAATGGGCTCGAGCATAACCACGATCATGAGGATGGCACAGGACCTGGCAGTGTTTTGTTCTGTTTTACATAGGGTCCCTATGAGTCAGAACCAACTCATGGGCACCTAACAACAACAACATGACCAAATATTCCATAAAAACAAGACTTCATGAAGTGATCATGACTGAAAACAGACATAAATGATAATAATCCATAAGCTAAATGTAGGCAAAAATACCACGGTAGACACCAGTTACCTTAAATTTTAGTTTAGCACTTTGATTTTAATCTTGAAACTTTGCAACTTGCTTAAGTATTTATAGCAATATATTCTTACAAATTGTATAATTAAAATCAAAGAGAAATTATATTTGGCACCTGAATTCACATTATTATTCACACCACAGTTTAATTTTTAGGAATGTGCTGTGGTCGGATGGTGTGTGTAGGAACGAAGACGCAGTACTGCAATGCTTCTGGAAGCTTTGATTTCTTGGTCTGTTTTTTTTTTTTTTTCCTTCAGCATAACACCCTAAAGCAGTATTACCTCCTATACCTCCCATGATTCTGTGTCTTTCCTCTTCTCTGATCTCTATTTTTATTCTTTTCATTTCTCTTCACCCTAATCATGGCTTAAAAGCGATAGATAAGTGTGGGGAGTAAAGAGAGAAAAGGCTGGAGGAAATCGTTCTGTTTCATTGCTGTCTCATTCAACTCAGTTTTTTTTTTTTTTTTTTTTTAATCAAGCCCTGTTTTATACTTTAGTGACCATGAAAATTAGTTATTTTTAGAGTAAACCACTTGCCTGGCTCTATAGTAAGTTGTGTTTAATGTTGTAGTTTTATCTGAAGCCTCAAAATAATCAAACATTCTAGAGAGAATCTTCATCTTAACAGATTTTTGGCATAATATCAAGATCCTAGAGATTTGAATACACTTGGGAAAGGCTTGGTAAATGTTAGAATGTTACAGACCTGTCAAACCATTTTTACTGTTCTACTTAAGAATTCAAAAATAGGAGTCACTAAGTTTTGTTTAGTGAGCTTACTGAGCTGATGTCATTGGTGTGGTCGCCTTCCAATTTTTCTTCCGTGTCCCAATCAGGGGTTTATTCTCCTGACTACTAATAATCCAGTGTCTGTCTCTTCCTCCAGTCACACGGCTATTTCTGAGCTGGCTGTGGAGTGAAGCTGACCTTGATGGAGCTTCATTAGCTTCAGCAAAACTTCCGTACTCGCTTTCTGCTTGCTTTCACTCCACCTCCATCCATCTTGGTTTATGATCTCAAGAGAAGACTCTAACCCTCATACTATGGCGTGAAATTGGATTTATTTTATATTTTCTCAGACTATGTCAAGGTTTTAAAAAAAAGTAATCACTTTTGTACTACTTAACTATTTAGAACATTTTGATATCTTTACAAATTTTTCTTGATGGTTGGTAATTAACCAGGGTTAATATTTTGATAATCCTTTTCCCTTCATATTAATTTTGTAGCCACATGGAAACAAATTTCATTACACTATTTAAATTTAAAATTCAACAATATTGAATATTGTTCTTGGGGAAAAAAAAAAGCTATAGTAGCAGATGATATGGCATACTTGCTTTGTTAGTTTTACAGAAAAAAGAAAGTGATTCCCCCCGATTGGTGGTTGAACAAAATATTTATTCCTTTTATAGTCAGTGTTCATAATAGTACTTGGCATTTACCTTTCAGGCAGTCTGGCTCCAGAGCCTGCCACATAAACAAGACCCTATACTGTTTCTCTGTTTAAAAATAAAAGCTGATCTCTGCAATGGACAATATTAAAAATTTATGATTTGGAGTTATTTTCTAGTTTTTGTATTTCTAAGATATGGAATAGCCACAGTCCTAGAAAGCGGAGTTCTTAGACAGCTAACATGTCATGATCATTTGAGTCTTTGCACAGTTGTGAAATGTTTAAATCCATAAACCAGAACAATATTTAGTATGATTGAAATTTCTACAAAGCAGAAAGACTTGCTAAGAAACCATCTTCATAAACTAGCATTTTTGTTTGCATTTATACATAAAGTTTTCCAAATATATATCCATTATATTGCTTAACTTATTCAAGTAAAACTAATCTAAAAGTTATTTGATATAATGCAAACTCAAAGTATGCTAGCAAAAAATCATGTTATACCATAAAAAAAAAATCATTTTATAAAAAATATATAAAAATGTCATTGAGAATAATATCTGGTTAAATCTATTCTGTACCCTAAATGTTAAACAAAATAGCAACATGTGTTTGGATCCAAGCTGAAAGTGAAACATATACCTATTTGTAAAGATGAGGTCTTTAAATTTGGATTCAAATTTTAAGTCATGATTACATATTAGAAGTGCAATGAAGTGCAAATAACATGAATAATTTATACCTAGTGTCAACACGGATAATGAAAACATCTCAAGTAAAATGTTTAAATGATAATTAATGCTGTTGGGCTTACAGCCCTCACCTACTCTTTAGAAAATGGAAAAGCATCATCTCCTGGAACGGCCTTCCTGGAAGTTATTCTTTTGATGATGAGGCTCTGAACTGTGTTGGTGGCACTTCTGGAACATTGGTTGTCATGGACTGCTCCCACAGAAGCACTGGGGGCAATCATCATTCTACCAGGCTTCTGCTCAGGACTCTTCTGATTATTTACCAGTGTGGATAAAATCCGTTGCCTTTGACTTGATTCCAACTCATAGAAACCCTATAGGATGGATTAGAGCTGCCCATATGTTTTCCAAGGAGCAGCTGGTGGATTCAAACCGCCGACCTTTTGGTTAGCAGCCGAACTCTTAACTGCCACGCCACGAGGGCACAGACGATCAACTATGACCCAGAAGAGAATTTGCTTCCAAATGCTGATGTATGGCAAAGGAAGCCCAGGAGAAAGAGTCCCCAGGTGGGGTAAACATTTATGCAATCAACTACTAACTGAAAAGTTGGCAGTTCCAACCTACCCAGAGGTGCCTCGGGGGAACAGACCTGGCAATCTGCTTCCAAAAGATCACAGCCTTGAAAACCCTGTGATTTTCTGCACAAATGGGGCCACCCTCAGTCAGAAATGACTCCAAGGCAACTGTTTTTGTTTATTTGCTTGTTTGTTTTTGGTTAGGGAGGAAGATCCAAAAAAAACATGGAAAGAAGTTTGCTTTTATAAAGCAGTGAATATAGTCTTCTATTTCTAGTATCTGTAACAAAAATTTTAAAGGATCAAATCTACATGAAAAGCTGCATAGAATGGACATCAATGGACAATTCTCAAACTCAGTCAGGGATTTGTCTTCTTGGCTGAGTAAATGAATATTGGTTTGATTCTTTATTTATTTATTAGCTTAGATACTCTGCTCCTGTTGCGGAAGCTCTTTCTAAATGCCAATTCCATTCTCACCTTTTTTTTTTTTTGGTGGACGCAGTCACTATGGCAGGAAAGGAATAATCAGAGCTCAAAGAGAATACTAGTACTTCTTTATATATGCAGGCACATACTCACATGTGTACTTCCTTATCATTTGAAAATTATATGAGAGTGTTGCAGATTATACATACATGTGTACATATGCATATGTACATATAGTTTTTTTCACATGAACATGAAATGTCCTATCTTGAACACAGTTGAAATGAAAGTCTAATGTATTATTGTATTTTGTTCTCTACTCCATTACTTCTGCTTATGTATAAAATGATGGCTCTAAACCTTTATTTTCAACTGAATAATCTCAAAAGTAAACTCAAAACTGCAAATATATATATATAAATATATTCATCTTAACCAGTTGCCATAGAGTAGATTCTGACTCATAGCAACCCATGTGTGTCAGAGTACAATTGTGTTCTATAGAGTTTTTAATGGCTGTTTTTTCAGAACTAGATTGCCAGACCTTTCTTCTCAGGTTCCTCTGGGTGTCCTTTAACCACCAGCCTTTCAGTTAGCAGCTGAGTTGGTTAACCATTGCATACCCAGGAACTACTCTCTTTCTCTCTCTCTCTCTTTGGATGTCTCTCTGTATGTAAATATATATATTGAGAAGCCCTGGTGCCTAAGTGGTTAAGCGCTCAGCAGCTAACCAGAAGTTTGGTGGTTCAAATCCACCATCCACTCTGTGGGAGAAAGATGTGGCAGTCTGCTTCCACAGACTTGGAAACCCTATGGAGTTGTTCTACCCTGTCATATAGGGTCACTGTGAGTTAGAATCAACTTGATGGCAGTGGGTTGGGTATATATATTATCTTACTATCAGTGCTTATGCTTGGATTTAATTATTAATCTTTTTGTTATATTTCTGAATATTTTCTATTTTGTTTCTCTCCTATTCTTGAAAAGTATCAGGATAATATTCCCAAATAAACAGAGTGCATGCTTTAAAAAATGTACTAAACCATAATGCCTTCTATCTCCCATAGAATTTAACAGAGTTTTACACATACTAGAAAAACAGAATATTAAAGATTTAAGAGTCATAAACCATCTGTTAATCAAACCTCTTCATTTTACAGAGAAGGACAGTGAGATCAACATACAGTATATGACTTTGACAAGGGTCAGCTGAATGTGAAGCCACTGATTAGAATGAGTTTTCCATTCTCCATGTTCCAGAAAAGGCCTATTTCAAATACTGAAGAAATAGAAACAGATAAACTAAAAGTCCTAATGCAACAACAACAACAATAAAATGTCTTCCCTATGGCTTAAACTCAGATAAGTAGACTAATGTTATACCATAAGTATAAGGAAACAAATAAATGTAAAAAAATAATATGATAGGGGAAGGAGTATTAGAGTGTTTTATGTCATGCTTCTTTTTTAAAAAATGTATATGAAGGGGTGATGGCCATGATCTAGTGTGTGCTAAGGTGACATTTGAGGAAGTCCCAAGTGTTGATAGCATGTGACCCATGCATAGTGCTCAGAACATTTTATGTCTTGTGCAGAAAAACATAGATCCATTTTATTTAAAGGACAACCCAGAGGATTTTAGGAAATTATCTAAAGACTGGCATATACAGCATACTGAGATATTGACAGAATTATAAGGGTTTTAGGAAAAATTCTCTAAACTAAGGAGTTTGATATGAGGATCAAGTTTTATGGGATTTTATAATAATGATTAAAAAATTGTCATAACTTGGACTGGTTGGTGGTGGAAGACACCAGATCAAGGAAGGCCATGTATAGGATTGAATTGCTTTCCTCAAAAACATAAGTTTAAGTCCTAAAACCTGGTGCCTGTGATTGTGACATTACTTGTAAATAGGGTCTTTGCAGATGTAATCAAGTTAAGATGAGGTAATAGTGGATTAGCATCATCCCTAAGTCCAAAGACTAGTATCTTCATGAGAACAGGAGAAAACACACAGGGAAGAAAACCATGTGAAAATGGAGGCAGAGATTGGAGTGATGCTGCCACAAGCCAAGGAACACCAGGAGCCATGAAAAGCTAGAAAAGAAAAGGAAGGATTCTTCCCTAGAGCCTTCTGAGGTAGCATGGGCCTGTTGACACCTTGACAGCAAAACTGTGGGCTTCTAGAACTGTAAGAGAATAAATTTCTGTTGTTTTAACCCACCTATTTTGTATTACTTTGGTATGGCCGTCCTTGGAAACTGATAAAGAGCTTCTAATGGTAGCACAAACAGAACTTGGTTATTCAGGGAACAAAGAAGATGCCCTGCTAAAATCTTTCATAGAACCATACCTATCCTACCTATCCTTTATCTCACTTATCACAGTTGGTAATGATAAATTTTGTGATTACTTCATTTTTGCCTGGAGCCCTGGTGGCACAAGTGGTTAAGCATTTGGATACTAACTAAAAGGTCAGCAGTTCGAATCCACTAGCTCCTTGGAAACCCTATGAGGCAGCTCTACTCTGTCTGTAGGGTTGCTATGAGCTCTAATTGACTCTATGGCAATGGGTTTGGTTTTCGTTATTGCCTATTTTTTTCCACTATCTAGTAAATTCTACAGGGCAGAAACTGTTTTTGCTTTGACCCACACCTTAGTTCAGATGTGGGCACAGAGCAGAGGTTCAAGAAAATATTGTTGAATTAAAGTATGAATTAAAGAAATATGGAAGGATGCTATTCATCTTGCTTGTAAAGAGTATGCTATTATAACATTATTTTTTAGTAACATTTGTCCCATAAGTCATGTAATGGTTAAATATTATGATAGATATATAATTCATATAGTAAGCAAAATGATCCTGTCTTATATGAGTGTTTGTGGGTAAGTTATTTCAAATTTCTTAATATGTAATGTACTCAGATAAATCTAATTATTACTCCAGTGAAACTAAGTTGTTCCATTTCTCCCATAAAAAAGAAATGTCTGATTTTTCTCAATGAATAAGGCTAAGATTATTTATACTTTGTTACAAATAAGTATAGTCAAAAAAAAATTTAATAGAGTAAAATCACTTCATGACACCTTAGCTAAAACTAAATAAAGAAAATCTTCTGTAAGAACTTGCCTTTTATAACTAAAATAAATCCTTACAAAAGGAAGCAGTATTTATGTAGAGGCTTTGACACTTTTTTTTTTAAATAAATAAAGTTTGAGAAGTTTAAAAAGTGTGAAATCTTGGCATTGCTCTGATAATTCTTTTTACTCTAGTGGCAAGTGTGGGTTGGGAGCATGATAAAGAGAGTAAGGATGAAACTGATGCTGAAGATACCATGACAGTTGCTAGCAGGGAGTGATGCAGAGAAAAATTTGGTACAATTCTGGGAGAAAGAAGAGGGAGAGAAAAGAAAGGGAAACAAACAAACAAAAACCAAAATACTGAACACATCCATCAAACAATGCCTATATTCTTATTGTTCCTACTAATCTTTCTAAATTACGGAGCCGATCTGTTATCATGCCATAAAAACACCCATGTGACTACCTACTGACTGCGAAATGAAGGGCAAACTTCTTAGCATTGTCTATCCTTAATATCCTTGTTTATCCTTTTAAATGTTCCCCCACCTACAAATCCAACCACTTCTCTCCCAATGACCTTCCTAGAAGTTTCCAGAACCTTCAGTTACACATGATGTTCCTCAGCAATGTTCTTCCAAGAGTGGCATAGATTGTAGGGAAGATGTGGAAGAGAGTATAGAAAATTGGCACGGAGTACAAAGTCAGTAAACTGTGGTCAGCGAATGAGAAACAGATTTGGAATAAAGCTTCACAGATTACTTTTTAGGTTAACCAGGAAAAAGTTTGAGAATAGAGGCAGGGAGGGATTAACAAATGGTCTGAGAGTAGTGTTTGATTATCTTCCATGTGACATGTACAGACAAGTTGGGTTCACATAACTTATCATAAATCTTTACAATAGTCCTATGAAATAGAGGTTAAGAGAATTTTCGAAGCAGGAACCTAACAATTAAAAAAAAAAAAAATTGGCAGGATTAAAATCCAGTCTTTCTTGAAATAATGGTAACCTTAAAAAGTAATTAATATTTATCAACTTTTAAAAATCAAGGAAACGCATTTACATTTATGCATGCAAGTACTTCACTCCTTCTCATTGATGCAGTCATTTAATTGGGATATATTTTTCTAGGAAATCCAGTGCTTCATCCAGTAAGACCTCAGAGTATGATGGCACACATGTATCAATCACAAAATCCCAGTATCTGATCCACAGCTTTGCATTTCCTATGGTTGAAACATCTTAAAACAAAGTGGGTGAGCTTTTTGAGACTGATTGAGGCTACTGACATTCACAAGAAGCTGATATATACAACAGAATTCCGAATTATTCATTTACAGTCAGGAATTTAGCTATCAAATAGACCAGAAATTTTGTGTTCATTATTCAGTGTGTGTTCTCCTGGTAGGCAAATCTACAAATTATAGCATGGAATTTGTTTCAAGACAATGGGATCAAGTCAACGATCATGATGAGAAACAACTACAATGCTCCAGTCGTTGTGCTAAATTCCTTATTTAGATTATTTTATTTACTTATCACAACATGATTAAGTGAATATCTACCCTCTAGATAAGGAAAGGGAGACTCAGAGTGTGTCATGGATTGAATTGTGTCCCCCCAAAATATGTGTCAACTTGGCTAGGCCATGATTCCCAGTATTGTGTGGCTGTCTTCTATTTTGTGATTATAATTTTATGTTAAAGAGGATTGGGATGGGATTGTAATAGCCTTACTAAGGTCACATCCCTGAGCCGATGTAAAGGGAGTTTCCCTAGAGTGTGGCCTGCACCACCTTTTATTTTGCAAGAGATGAAAGGGAAGCAAGCAGAGAGTGGGGACTTCATACCACCAAGAAAGCAGTGACAAGAGCAGAGCACATCCTTTGGATCCGAGGTTCCTGTGCAGAGAAGCTCCTACTCCAGGAGAAGGTTGATGACAGAGACCTTCCTCCAGAGACAGAAAGCCTTCCCCTGGAGCTGACGCCCTGAATTTGGGCTTCTAATCTACTAGACTGTGAGAAAATAAATTTCTCTTTGTTAAAGCCATCCACTTGTATTTCTGTTAGAGCAACACTACACGACTAAGACAAAGTGTTCAAGTAACTTGTCCAACTTTACATGGCTATTAAGGACTTCAGAGTAAAAGCTCTTAAACATGACCTTGTGCTGCCTCCCAAATATGTTTTAAGCCCCTAGAGGGCAGAGAGAGTCATAATAACAATTATAGCTTCCACTGGAGCAATGTCTATCATATACCCCACACATTAAATTCAGTCTTTTATTTCATGCTTTAATTCTTATGTCAATACTGTGGTATCGATATTCTCATCATCATTTTGCAGAGGAAGAAACAGAACCTCAAGTATGAAATTATTTCCTAAGACCAGGTAGCTAATAAATAACCCCAGGGATGATTCAGTCCCCTACTTTGAAGCTTGTAGTTATTTTCTTGCTGCATCCTAACTTTCCAAGTCAGGCACTTCTATTAAATGGTGATGATAGCACTTATCATATACCAGGCATTCTCTAGAACTATATACATATCAACTGATTTAATCTGCATAACAATCCAATGAATGTGGATCTATCATGATACTCATTTTATGGATAAGGGAACTTAGAGTGAAAGTAGTCAAGTACTCTTTCCAGAGTCACACAACCAGTAAGTTATGCATCTGGGATATAACCTATCTTAGGCTGGGTTCTCTAGAGAAGCAAAACCAGTAAAGCATATAAATATGTATATATAGAGAGATTTATATCAAGGAAATGGCTCATGTAGTTGTATAGGCTGGAACATCCCAAGTCCACGAATCACGACAGAGGCTTCTCCTGATTCACATAGCCGCAGGGGCTGGGAAACCCAAGATCGGTAGGCTGGAGAGCAGGGCTCTTGCTTACAGGCTGCAAAGATCAATGAATCCCGAGATGGGGAGGCAAGACCACAAGGCTTCTCCTGATTCACGCTGGTGAACCCAGGATCGGCAGGTTGGAGAGCAGGGCTCTTACTCACAGGCTGTGAAGATCAACAAATCCCAAGATGGGCAGGCAAGACCACAGGTAAGCTGCTAGCTCAAGTACCAAGAACCAAAGGTCAGATGAACAGGAGCCAGCTGCAGGATCCAGAGCAGCACAAAAGCCAGAACATCCACTTATATTCAGTTACAGGCCACAGTCCCAAGGAAACTCCCTTTCAACTGATTGGCTATTCACAGCAGATCCCATCATGGAAGTGATCACATAATCACATCTCAACAGGGAAGCGATCACAACATTATATGGCTGCCAAAAAACTGAGAATCATGGCCCAGCCAAGTTGATGCACAGTCTTAACCATCACGTAACCCAAATAGTCTGGCTCCAGAGTCCCATACTCTACTGCCTGTTGGATCTTAATAGCAAATGACAACCACATTTATGGACTGATGCATTCAATTTCACTCTACTACTATTTTATCCATGGGAAGCAAAATGCTTCCCCTATGTAGAAATGGTTAAAAAAAAAAAATGGAGCCAAGGAAATATATCCCTGAAGAGCAAGATCGTTTTTTTTGTTGTTAAAAATATTCTTAGTTCAGAGGGTGTATACTGTAGATGTTTGGATTAAAGCTTGACTAGCTACAATAAGCCTAGTCTTGCTTCCCTGAAACTTTAACCTAATTACCTTGATAGAACTTGAGCATGCAATTCAAAAATATATTGTGGCAAAAGAAGCAGACAATCAGGGCAGAAAAAAAAGCAGAGTTGTGCTACATGCAGAAACTATGAATACATAATATGGTGTGTCTGGAAGGGTTCAAAGGGAAGTGAAACAGGTTGGATTTCAGGGAACCAGATGAGACTGAAGACAGCACTCATGTATTCTTGTTATAAAACTGGCTTAGAGGTAAGACATAGTAGCAACTGGGCACTTCCACTTATCCATAGGAACATCCACAAAAACTAGATATTTAGATCAATTCTAAACTTAAAAGAGGGACCTGTCACGAGGCCTAACTCCTACCAAAAGGGAGGAACTTATTAAAGAATTAAAAATGCTCAGAACCCTGGAAAAAATTAATCATGCCACCCTACAGCCTGAGAAAGCCGGAAAAATAAGCAGGACACAGAGTTGAAAATTGCTGGACGTGACAAATCCACACTTTGGAAAGCTTATAGAGGGGTTAGATATTAATAAAGTGAAGTTGCCACGAAAGGAAAGGGAGGCTTTCAAAAATGAACTTCAGACCATACAGTCACAGATGGTGCTGATGAAGAAGATGGGGTATCTAAAGAGATTGGTGCAGCTGCCTGGGGAGCTTGCCTATGAGTGGGAGAACATGTAAAATGATGGAAGTAGAGGTGTATAAGCAAGAATGACTACAGAAGAGTAGTATAAACACCTAAGAAAATTGCCAGTGAGTGTAAAGCCAAAAAGGAATTGAGAAAAATTCCAAAGGAAGCAAAAAGGGGTATTAAAAATCATGTTTAAATCAAGAAGGATAATAAAAAGAGTAAGGTCTGCTACTTGATGCTGAGAGTGTCATATTAACAGATGACCCAAGGGAAAACATTACTTCTTTACTCCAATTGGCTTTCCTCTTTAGAAAGGAAAAACGATAACTCACACTGTAGAAGGGAAATGAATCCCATATGCATGAAATTGCACATATCAATTTTGATCACATCCGGTATTATTATGAGACTTGAAATTGATAGTGCTGAATTATTACTGGTGTGTTCATATTATTAAGTAAACAATTAGGTATACTTCGAACTGTACTAAGTGTTTTATAACTATCAATTCATTTAACACTTAAAGTAGCTCTACAAAGTTGGTGATCTTTTCACACTCATGGAGAACAGAAGATGGACATGAAATAAAGGTGCTATCTTTAGTTCCAAGATCTGCTAGTCCACAAACTCCATTTGCTTTGAAACGCAGTTATTTGGCATAACATCTTCTTGTTGAATTCGTATTATCATAGGGATTTCTACTTAGTGTTCATAATCTAATTTTCAATAATGTCCTGCTGAACAAATGGAAAACCTGGTGGCATAGTGGTTAAGGGCTATGCCAGGTAATCGAATGGTCTGCAGTTTGAATCCACTAGGTGCTTCTTGGAAACCATATGGGGCAGTACTACTCTGTCCTATAGGGTCTGTATGAGTCCGAAACAAGTTGATGGCAATGGGATTGGTTTTTTGATTTTGACTGATCAAATATTTAGTTGATATGAAGTTGGGATCGATAGCATATATACTGAATGGCAGAACTTTCAGGCTGCAGGAAGGACTGAATGTAAGACAAAGCAAAGTAAGAGGGAAAAAACTTTTTTTTTTTTTAAGGTAAAGGTTGCACAAATATGGATTAGATAAAATGTAGTGTCCCCCTCCCCCCACCGAACAAGGATTCTACTTTACTAATCTCTGTATCACCCTCGGCTCATACAGTTATAATAACAATTTACAGTTCGAAAGTCAGGACTTCCAAAAACTTAATGTGATCTTAAACTGTACTGCAATAGATATAGAGTTCATATTATTCATTCTCTTTGGATGGCTTATCCATACAAACACCTTTAATAAAGGCCTCTAGAGTAACAACCCACTACGGGAGAAATATGTGGCAGCCTGCTTCCGTAAATATTTACAGCTTTGGAAACCCTATGAAGCAGTTCTAGTCTGTCCTATAGGGTCACTATGAGTCAGAACTGGCTGCACAGCAGTTGGTTTGGTTTTGGTTTAGATAACAATAGATTTGCCTTGCTCAAGACCCAAATGCTTACTGGACATCTTTATGTAGTCGTCCTGTGGGTATATAAGACTGAGTTTATTTTCTGTTTCAAAATAAACCTATTTATTTTGGTATATGGAAGAGATCCATATTTGTACCCATTGCAAAGAAAGGTGATCTAACATAATGCAGAAATTATACAATATCATAAATATCACACACAAGTAAAATTTTTCTGAAGATAACTCAAAAATGGTTGCAGCAGTACATAGACAGCAAACTGCCAGAAATTCAAGCCAGCTTCAGAAGAAGGCATGGAATGAGGGATATCATTGCTGATGTCAGATGGATCTTGGCTGACAGCAGAAAATACCAGAAAGATGTTTACCTGTGCTTTATTGACTATGCAAAGGTATTTGACTGTGTGGCTCATAACAAATTATGGATAACATTGCAAAGAATGGTAATTCCAGAACAATTAATTGTGCTCATACAAAATCTACATATTGACCAAGAGCCAGTTGTTCGAATAGAGCAAGAGAATACCACGTTTAAAATTAGGAAAGGTATGTTTCAGGGTTGTATCCTTTCACCATACTTATTCAATCTGTATGTTGAGCAAATAATCCAAGAAGCTGGACTATATGAAGAAGAACTTGGCATCCGGATTGGAGGAAAACTCATTTACAACCTGCCATATGCAGATGACACAACCTTGCTTGCTGAAAGTGAAGAGGACTTGAAGCACTTGCTGATGAAGATCAAAGACTACTTACTGCCTTCAGTATGAATTACACCTCAACATAAAGAAAACAAAAATCCTCACAACTGGACCAAGAAGCAACATCATGATAAATAAAGAAAAGATTGAAGTTGTCAAGGATTTCATTTTACTCGGATCCACAATCAAAGCCCATGGAAGCAGCAGTTGAGAAATCAGAGGACATACTGCACTGGGCAAATCTGCTGGAAAAGACCTCTTTAAAGTGCTAGAAAGCAAAGATGTCACTTTGAGAACTAAGGTGCACCTGACCCAAGCCGTGGTATTTTCAGTAGCCTCATATGCATGCAAAATATGTACAATGAATAAGGAAGACCGAAGAAGAATTGATGCCTTTGAGTTATGGTGTTGGTGAAGAATACTGACTAACACATGGACTTCCAGAAGAATGAGCAAATCTGTCTTGGAAGAAGTGCAGCCAGAATGCTCTTTAGAAGGGAGGATGGTGAGACTTTGTCTCCCTCATTTTGGACATGTTATCAGGAGGAACCAGTCCCTGGAGAAGGACATCATGCTTGGTGAAGTAGAGGATCAGCAAAAAGAGGAAGACCCTCAACTAGACAAATTGACACAGTGGCTGGAACAATGGACTCAAAGATAGCAATGATTGTGAGGATGGGGCTGGACTAAGAAGGATTTCTTCCTATTGTACATGGGGTTGCTATGGGTTGGAACCAATTTGACATCACCTAACAACAACATCCTATATTTATCAGCCAGGATTGGATAGGCCATTCCATTGTAATCAACACCTCAAAATCTCAATGGCTTATCACAACAAAAATTTGTTTCTTGCTCATATTATAGGAGGACAGTTTGGGGTAGTGGTGTCTGCTTACTGGCATCAACATTCTTATTCCTGAACCGAGACTGTTCAGTTATTTCATTGTGTGTAACAAATCAACCCAACATTTAGTGGCTTAAAACAACAACCATATTATTTCCTCTCGATGTTGTATGGGATGAATGCGTTCATTGGGTAGTTCTTTTACTCCACATGATATTTACTGGGGTTGCAGTCATCTAGGGGCTTGATGGAGCTGGATGTTCAACATGGGTCACTGAAAAGGCTGGCAGGTGATGCTGAATATTGGCTGGGAACTCCGGAGAGGCTCTGTGGAACAGTCTATATATAGGCTGTTTATGTGACTTGGACTTCTCATAGCATGGCAACAAGGTTGCTAGAGATCATGTTCTGAAAAGGAAGATTGTGGAAGCTACCAGTCCCCTTAAAGACGAGATCCGAAATTGGTACAGCATTGTTTCTGCTTCATTCTCTTGGTTAGAAAAGAGATAAAGAAGAAGAAATAAAAGCCTGGTGAGTTCCAAAAATTAGCCAGTGAAAACCTTATGGATAACAACAGAGCATTGTCTGACTTGCTTGCTTTGGACACTTAGTCACTGGAGAAGGATGTCATTATTGGTGAAGCAGAGGGCCAGTGAGGGTGAGGAAGACGCTCAGTGAAATGAATTGGCACAATAGCTGCAACGGTGGCCTCAAATACACCAGCAATGATCCTGAGGATGAGACAGAACCAGGTAGCATTTCATTATGTTGTACATAATGTCACCATGAGTTGGAGGTGACTTTTTTTTTTTAGATGGCAGCCATCTATCTATCCTTGACAGAAGAGAGAACTCTAAACGGGCTTGCATCAGCAATGAATTTTTCACCCTGAAAGTGACACATTTTACTTCAGCTCACAATTCCTGGGCCAGAATTTTTCCTATGGCTGCAATCAAACACAGGTATGCAAGAACGTACGATCCAACCACACATCTTGAAAAGGGAAGGACCAGAATGTACATTAAAAAGCACAAGTGACAACCACACTACATCTTGATGAATGAATCTCCTACTTAAAGGGTCAAGCCATAAACCTCAAATTTGTTACTTTTGCTCGTTAGCCATACCAAGAAATCACTACTTTCTGTTGATTCTCTCTCTTAAGCGTAGCTCTAAATTGTTTCTCAGACTCCACTGCTGCTGTTAAAAACTTTTACCTAGAACATCTCAAGGACTTATTTGTCTCCCTGCCTCAAAGTGGGCTTCCTTCTTATTTTGTATATCTGAACCAGAAAGAGCTTTATAAAATATAAACATTATCATACAATATCACATAAAATCAAAAGCATGTAAAACATTCCGTATGAAATGTGAAATCACTTGCTCAACATCTTTCATGAATTCAACACAAATTTATTGAACAACTCATATGGGCCAGGCTCTGTATCACTTCCCACAAACAAAATGCTAGTCTCAACATCTTCCCTTTGTCATTCTGGTCTAATCTGAAATCTTTACTAAACTCATAATGTATTTAAATTTAATTTAATTCAAATTAAAACAAGGATCCTAGCCCATTTCTCCAGCCTCATTTTTAGCATAATCAATTTTATTTCTTGCTGTTGTCCTCGTTTTGGCTTAGTTCTTTTATGTACATTTTTTTCTTCTAAAGATAAATTTTAGGTTTAATTATTAATTCTCCTTTAAGAACTTCTACTTGTTGGCTTCTGCTTTTATTATTGCTAATTCTTTTTAGGGAAATTGCTTTTATGAATCTTTTTCTAAATTATTGAATTGAATGCTTAGTTCATTTATTTTCATTCTTGCTCTCCTTGTCATAAAGATATTTCAGGAAATGAATTTAATACTTGCTAAAACATTGGCTCCCTCTCATATATTTTTCTGTATGTGGTATATTCTTTTTAATTATATACAAAATATAACTGCATTTTATTACAAAATTATACACATAAGTAAAAAAAAAAAGTAGAACAAGAGAGAAAAAGAATTACTGAACGTCTGTTACTAAAACTTTGACAGGTATTCATCTTGACCTACCATTGAGCAATGGGATCAATCTGTTCACATCATTTTGCAATCGGTGTTTTTAACTTTAATGACATATTATGAACATTTTCATGTCTATGAATATATGTGTGTATTTTGTGTGTTTTTATGTTTTATAGAGTACAGCATTTCAAGGGTATACCATGTTTTGTTTGACTGATTCTAAGACATTGAGTGTTATTCCAGATTTTTTATTAATAAAAGCAATGTTGAGTATCTGTATTCATATACCTATATGATCTATTATCAAAAAATTTTAAGGTATATTCTTAGATCTGGAATTTTGGCATCAAATGATATTCATATTTTAATGTTCTTTGTATTAGCTAACCATTTTCTCTCTGTATTTAAAAAAAAAGGTGCCATCAAGTCGATACCAACTCATAGTGACCCTATTGGACAGAATAGAACTGCCCCGTAGGGTTTCCAGGAAACCCTGGTACTGTAGTGGTTAAGTGCTATGGCTGCTAACCAAAAGGTCAGCAGTTCAAATCCACCAGGTGCTCCTTGGAAACTGTATGGGGAAGTTCTACTCTGTCCTATAGGGCCGCTATGAGTCAGAATCAATTTGACAGCAAAGGGTCGGGTTTTTAGGGCTTCCAAGACTGTAATCTTTATGGAAGTAGACTGCCACATCTTTCTCCTGTGGAGCAGCTGATGATTTTGAGCCATTGACCTTTCAGTTAGCAGCCAAATGATTAATGACTGCACCACCAGGGCTCCTTTTCTCTCCATGTTGACTGTTGACTCTCCCAGTAACAAAGGATGAGAAGGTCTCATTTTACATAAACACTGATTATCATCATTCTTTGTAATTTTTACCAATCCAGTGAGTAAAAAATTATATGCTAATGTTGCTTTAATATGCATTGCTTTGATTACTAATGTCATGGACTATTTTCCCATGTTAATTCTTTATCTGTTTGGTTATTTGTACATATTTTTCTTATTACTTTGAAAGATCTCTTTATACAATAAAGTAGCTGTCTTCCAAATTTCTTGGCATAGTTCAGTGAGCGCTTCTAGCATTGTATCAGTTTGTTGAAGAATCTCAATTGTTATTCCATCAATTCCTGAAGCCTTGTTTTTGCCAATGCCTTCAGCTTGGACTTCTTTCTTTAGTACTATCGGTTCCTCGTCATATGCTATCTCCTAAAATGGCTGAACATCTACCAATTATTTTTGGTATAGTGACTCTGGGTATTCCTTCTGTCTTCTTTTGATACTTCCTGCATCATTCAATTTTTTTGCCCACAAAATTCTTCATTATTGCAACTTAAGGCTTGCATTTTCTCTTCAGTTTTTTTAGCTTGAAAAATGCTGAGCATGTCCTTCCATTTTGGTTTTCTAACTACACATCTTTGCACACTTCATTATAATACTTTGTCTGCTTGAGCCATCCTTTGAAGTTTTCTGTTCATCTTTTTTACTTCTTCATTTATTTTCTATTGAAATTTTAAGGAAAGATTGGATTTCATTATATCAAATCCCACTTCAGCGTGTACTCAAATAAATTTTCCCCTTTGATCTAGTAATGAACCATCAAGATTTAGTTACTGAATAAAGAAGTAATGTTGGATTCATGATGCTACTGTTATTAATATAGTAATTTTACATGAGGGAGATTAATTTTCTTTTTTGTTTCATTTTTGTCAAGTTTGATGACTGGTTTATATTGAGTATATTTAACAATTAGGAAGAATACTAGTTAGCTATTGCCATAAAAATGTGTAAAAAACTATCCCTAAATTATTCGCTTAAAACCACAACCATTCATTATGTCTCACGAGTCTATGACTGTGTGGGTTCTGATGATCTGCATCAGGTTCAACTCGTCTCAGCTTGCTGATCACCCAGGGTCAGCTGGAAAGTCACCTGAGGGAGAGCTCATCTAGCACACCCTCACCTCACATAACTCATCTCTCCCTCCGGGATTTCTCCCATCCATCTAGCAGTCTAGCTCAGGCATGTGCTCGTGGTGGGATAGGGGTCCAAGAGAGAAAGTTGAACCATTTACATGCCTTTTAGAGCCTCTAAACTTGCAACTTAAGTTCACTACTGTCTCATTGGCCAAACAAATAGCATAGCCAAAGTGAGTTTGCATAGGAAGGAACTATCCAAGGGCTTAAATACAAAAAAAAAAAAAAAAAAAACAGGTCTGGAAAACCGAGACCAATAATGCAATAAGACCACCACGGGGAGGATTCTTTCATTCCTATTTTCTGTAATTTTTGAATGGTAGGGAAATTTTCTGTCTCAAGTTAAATTCCTAAGCATTCTTATGTCTTCTTAAAAATAGAATTCATTTCATGAGATTTTCAAATTCATTAACAGAGATTCATTCCTAGGCTTTTTAAAATGGAATAAAAAACAATTTCTTTAGAGCTGTGGTATTTCATTACTGAGGTTGTTTATTTTTGTGTCTCCCCATCCTTAATCAGTCTTACAAGAAACATATTTATTTTATTATTTATTTAAAAGCACTGGTTCTTGGATTTCTTCATATTAGTTTTACCAAATTCTCTTTTCCGATTTATTAGTTTTGCCTTTCATTTTTATGTGTTTCATTCCCTACCTTACAGAAAATTTATTTTGCAACTCTTTCTGGCTTCTGGAGTGGAATACTTAGTTTCTTTGTTTTAACTTTCCTGGACTTAACAATGATACTCAAAAATTACTTGAATATTCATCTGAGAGCAATTTGGCTTTACCCTTTAAGCTTCTATATGCTTGTATCAACTACTTTTTGATTCAGACATTTATTTAATTCTCCTATTAGTATTTTTTGTTTGTTTCATAACTGTTATTAATTTCTAGTGTATTGTTCTGTGGTGATAATGTGAACTATCCCACTAATCTTTTTCTAACATTCTGAGAATTTTAGAATGTTTCTTGTTGTTTAGGTTCAGTAATATAAGGTCAATATTCCATGGATAAGGATCCTGGTGGTGCCATGGTTAAGTGCTCAGCTGCTAACCAGAAGGTCTGAGGTCAAAACCATCAGCTGGTCTGCAGGAGGAAGACGTGGCAAACTGCTTCCTTAAAGATCACAGCCTTGAAAGGCTTATGGGGCAGTTCTACTCTGTCTATAGGATCACCATGAGTCAAATTGACTCTAAGGCAATGAGTTTTTTTTTTTTTCTTTTTGCCTGAAAATATGTTTTATGTTCTGTGGAATATACAGTTTTATAATTAGTAATTCAGTTGTATCAACTACATTAATTACATTATTCAAATCTCTATCCTTACACATTTTTATCTGCATTACCAGTTATAATAATTTTTTTACTTCATATGTGTTTCTGACTCTCTTTGTGTATATCTCTCTCTTTATACATTCCTTTCTCTTTGCATTTCCAAAGTTTTTACTTTGTATATTTGTACTGTCTTTTTAATGTATAAAATTCCATCAGCTGTATTTTGCATAATTTTGCTATATTTAATAATTTTTCTCAAATTCTATCTTGTCTCATAACTATTGCTACACTAGCTTCTTTATTTTTTCAGTAATAATAGTAAATAACACTGATACCTACAGGGTGAAATATACAATTATCAAATGTTTTACATACAAGAATTTTAGTCCTCACAAGAACCTCATGAGGTAAATGTGATTATTATCCCATTTTACTGAGGGATAAAGCTGAGGCATAGGAAACTTAAGTAAGTTGCTCAAAGTTAGAAAGTTACAAAGCTAATAAGTAGCAGAACTGATATTTGAACCCAAGCTATCTGACTCTAAACTGAATGATCTTTAGCAATTATACTGTATTGCCTCTCTTTTCATAGGATTCTTAGATTTGTAAGATTTGAATAACTTATTTTAACATCTCTTCAAATTCACTACTTCTTGTCAGGTCTTCTGATGAGCCCATGAAAGGCATTTTTTCATTTCTGTTACTATATTTTTTTCCTAGGATTTCCATTTGATTCTTTCTAAGACAATCCACCTCTGTGCTGAAATTCCCCTCCTATTCATGCATGTTGTCTACCTTTTCCACTAGAGACTTCATCATATGAATCGTTATTTTAAATATTGTATCTGTTAGTTTCAATAACTGGATCATTGCTACAACTGGTTCACTTATTGATTTGTCCACTTGGAGTAGCTTGGTTTTCCCTGCTTTTTCATGTGTCCTGCAGCTTCTGTATGAAAGCTGGGCTTATGTATGGGACAGTAGAAACTCAGATAAATAGTATATATGAATAGAAATGGGCATGCCTCTTATTTTGCTAGGCTTTTATTGTGGTGTGATGAATCAGTCCAGTCAAGCGTAAAGCTAGATCTAGGCTCTGTTGTGGCTTGTTGCACTCAATGCATCGCAAGGGTCAGTTCTTCTCATGATGCATTGTGCTCAGGCTGGAAGTTGGGTCACTAGAGAGCTTTATTCATTATTCCTCGATATTAGGTTTTCCCTGTGATCCTGTGCCTCGAAGAGGGTGTTTTTCATACTGTTTTCCTTCCATCAAGGACAGACAGCTGCCACTTTTTATTAAACACTTTTTAGTCTCATATCGGAGATAGGGTACCATTTTCAGTCTTAAGCAGGTCCTGTGTCCCTGGATCTTGAGGATAGGGCTTTCTCAGTGATCTGGGCCATCTTCATCTTGGCAGCCAAACTTTGCCTTAAATATTTGCCAGCTTTTGTGCTACCAAGAGGTCCCTGGGTGGCACAAACTGCACTTAGCTGCTAATCTAAAGGTTAGAGTCCACCCAGCCATGCTACGAAAGAAAGGGCTGGTGATCTTCTTTCATAAATATTACCCTCGTGAAAACCCTATGGAGCAATTCTACTCTATAACACATTGGGTCACCGTGGGCTAGAATTGACTTGATGGCAATGGGTTTGGTTGTGGTTTGTTATTGTGTGTATGTGTACATAATCTACAGAGAATTTCTTTACTCACCTAAAATGGTTGGATTTTTTTTCTTTTACACTTTGCCCAACTTCAGTGGATTTTTACCTGTGCCCTTGGACAACAGGGTTTTCTGTCTCTTCTAAAGTGGCTTGGGCTTTTGTTCCACAAGGGATATAGGAGAGAAAGTTTTAGACTTCGCTTTGTGTCTCTTCCTTCCTTAGGCCTGCACCATTGAGAGGTTTTCTCTGATCTCTCACTCTATCCCCAATCTTTCTTGTAAACACACAGCAAGGTCTTTAAATAAGACTCTGTGAGTTGGTTGTAAACTGCCCTGGAGTCTGAAGCTCCCCGCAGTTCTCCACTCTGATGAGTATACCATTGTGCTGTATGCCGGTGAAAATTCTATATTCTCACACTAGCCCACATTTGGTTTATGCAATTTATTACTATTTTTTAAATGCCAGAAATCTTCTTACTCACTTTTGTTGTGACCTCATCTTCCTGCTGTGCTCTGCTCCAAGTAAGCTAGTACTCATACCCTTGGAGTAAGTTCTTTATCCTTATATTTCAGGCAAGGACATTGCCCTGCAACTTCAGTTCCTTGATAAAGGTGAAAGGAGTTATTACCTTATAGAAAATCAGCTGTTTTTTTTTTCTTGTTAGGAAGAGAGCAATGCTCTGTCTAGTTTTGTACATCCTAAACAGAAGCCTAAAGTTTAATTCATATAAACTAAAATAGCTAAATATTTTGGCCTTGCCTTCCTATGAAGTTTTGAGTGTCCTAATTGTTGTTTTATTGTCGTTGTTATATATACGTCTCTTACGTTCTGTAATCTTACGTTCTGTAATCTTACCTTCTGTAATCTTACGTTCTCTCTTTTGTAAAGTGTGTATTTATCTTGTTTAATGATTTAGAATGTAGGAATCCTGTTTCTAATATATCTAGTGAATGTATTAAAATTACTTAATGTATACTTAATATACCTCTAATTGTGAAATTATTTCTGTCTCTCTTTATGCATGAAAATTAAAGCAATCTTTTACTTGCCCTTCACTTCCTCACTTCCAAACGTATTTCAGTAAGAAAATCTTAGGTGATAGATAACTAACTTTCTGTCTCATGTGTATATGTATTCATTTACATATGTACATTTTATCACTAAAATAATATTTTTCAAGAATCTTTTTCTTTACATCCAATTTTGCATATACATATATTTAGGCTTAGCTTCATATGTAAAAAAAAAAAAAAGTTTTTTTTTTCATATGTGTAATTGTTTCCCGTTTTCTCTTCCAGTTATTTTAAACTTTCATATTTTCCTTTCCTCAGTTCTGGATTTTGATTCCTCTCACAGTCAACTCAGCTAAATTTCCTTGCCAAAGGAAGAGTAGAAAAAGGGCACATATATTTTTTATTCATTGCTATTTGAGAATGTTTTTCTGTTGCCTTTTCTCATGCATAACAATTTGGCATTCTTGTAGTTTTTTTTTTTTCCTTAAAAAAAATATGAGGATATCTGTGCATTTGCATCTGACATTTGCTGGTGTGGAGAAGAAAACTGAAGCAAGCTCTGTTTAAATCAGAAATTAGTTTTATTTTTGTTTCTTTGCTGTTAATCTGTTTTTGTGCTTGGAATTATGTAGAAAAATTTTTATAACCTGAGAATTAAAAAGCAATCATTGGGTTATGTCTAAAAATGGGCCTTTTAAAATGCGATTTTGCCTGTGACTTATGTAAACTATCTCCCTTGGCTTAGACAAATTTTCTTCCATTATTTCCTCAAGTGTTGGATCTCTTCTCATTGTCCTAGTTTCTTCTTCTGGGAAACCTACAATTATTAGATTGCATTCTTGTCTCTTACTATCATTTTTCTCATTATTTTATTTTCCTTGGCCTTTTGCTTTGCGTTCCTAGAGAGGTTTCAAAATTAATTTATCATACGTCTGATTTAATAAAACTCGTATCATTTCTACTCTTTACTACCTCTGCCAATTTTGTTTTATTTCTGCAGTTCAAAGTTTTTGGTTGTTGGTTCTGTTGCCTTCTTTTTTCATTTCATCTCATTTTTTCTATCTTTACTTTCTTTCCAGTCTGTTGTGCCCTTTTGATTTTCTAATAATATTTCCCATAAATTTGCATTTTTGGAGAGATCACATTATATTCCAACGATTTAATCTGATGCAGTCAAAATATTTATGTGAGTTATGTACTACATCTAAGCCTAGTTCCTTTATAGTGCAGTGATTTTTATTTGTTTGTTTGCTTTTGTACAAACCATCCAAGCCTGATCGTTGTGTTTACCATCAAATAAAGAAGGTAAAGCATCCCCAGCTTCCCCTACAGTCCAGTTCATTGTAGTCAACTTCTCTTTTTCAGATCTAGAGTTGAAGATCATAACTGATATATCCAACAATTAATTAAATATACCATGCCTACTAGGCATTCCATAAGTAAAGGTTTTTTGAACTGCGGTTTATTAAATTCGGTTGACCTAATTGTGACAGAGCATTTGAACTCCAGCTTAATTCCAGACACCCTTGTTTGCACCATGTACTATTTTACGACTAAGTCATTCAAAATAAAAACCTTTGTCATTTAACACTCTTTACTTCCTCAACGTTGCCATGATGCCTACTTTGAGTAGTAGTCACTGAGTATTTATACAAAGAGAAGAACTGTGGAGGCAGCAAGCAGAAGAGTAGTACAAGGGCTATGGCTTTTAATTAAGATAGTTCTCACATTATTTAGGATGGCTTTCTGTTATTCTTGTTCATATAGCTCCAGCAGCCTGAAGTTAGGGATAGTAAAAATAATATATACAGAAAAAGTCTGTCTGAATTTATCATGTGTCTTTTTCTTAAGATATGGGACCAGTGGTATTTTTACATTTTTAATTTTTTTCTTGTTAAATCACCATGGTATTTTTTTAAATGGATATTTGGAGCTGGTATATCAGACAGCTATGGTTAAAATAAGTCCCTGACCCTGCTCCTTCTAAATTAAATCCACCAAATGACGCCACCTTAAAAGTTTAGTTGCCTCTCCCTTACCTTAGGCTTAACAATTAGTTTCAATCTATATAACACTTTAGAATGATTTTAAGTAAAAAAAGATTTCATTTCTTAAATGCAGCTGATCTTTGCCTAAGTTATCTAGTGCTGCTATAACAGGAATACCACAAGTCAATGGCTTTAACAAAGAGAAATTTATTCTCTCACAGTCTAGGAGGCTAGAAGTTCAAATTCAGGGTGCCAACTCCAGGGAAATTCCTTATCTTCAATCTTCCCTAGTCAAGGAGCTTCTTAGCACAAGTACCCGGCCAAAGGACTTGCTATTCTCCTAGCTCTTGTTTCTTGGTGGTATGAGGCTCCCCTGTCTCTCTGCTCACTTCTCTCTTTTATATCTCAAAAGAGATTGACTTAAGACACAATCTAATCTTATAGACTGAGTCTTGCCTCATTAACATAACTGCTGCTAACTCCAACTCATTAACATCATAGATGTAGGATTTACAACACATAAGAAAATCACATCAGATGACAAAATGGCAGACAATCACACAATACTGGACATCATAGACTAGCCAACTTGACACGCATTTTTTGGGGGGACAGAATTCAATCCATGTCAATCTTGTAAATTGAAACAAAAGAGTAAGAAAATGGAAAATTTTTCTAAAATGCCGTCATCCCTAGCTTAACAGAACTTGTGAAGGGCAAGCACAGAGTGAGAAATAAATAGAATAAATTGGTTAATACAGAGCAAATCGTGCCAGACAAAGCTGGTTGCTTTTTTGATAGCTTTACGGCCTTAGTAAATGAACAGAGTGGAGTAGTTGTAATGCATCGTGACTCCTAGTAAAGTACTGGAGACAATGCCAGGTGAGATTTTGATTGCAAATTAATTTGAGTTGGCTTGAAAAATGTGGTTAAAGAACATATAAGCTGGTTGAAGGGACGCAGAAAGAAGAGTGTTAATTAATGTCAGTGAACTAATGAGTTGAGTGAACCCTTCAGTTAAATGCCACGGGGTTGGATCTTAGGTTGAGTTCCCAGTAAATGCTTCTGTTACCTTTTGGAAAGAAAATAACATGAGGTCGATTGAATTAGAGCAGATTATTTATCAGGAGACACCAGTGATTACACAGCTATAAATAAAGACATGAATTTATTTTTAGAAAAAAAAACAGAATCACAATCCCATTTTTTTTTAAAGATTTCATCTTTTCATCCTGAAAAGAAATTCTATGATGTGTCAATGTGCAGAGAACTTCAAATTACAGAATTTCTCAAGGTGAGTTTGTAAACAAAATTGACTAAGGGATGTCTCAGTAAGGGAAAGCACCATTTCAACCCAGTTAGTAGCTGCATTTTATCGAAAATAAGAAAGTGATGGCAAATTCTTAGCTACAGAAAATGATGAAATTTGTAGCTATTACTTTCTAGAAATATAAAATGTGACTGGAAAACTGGCATTCCCAAGAAGCTATTGGCAGGTAGAGGGAGAGAAATATGGAGATAATTATATTCTTAACTGTAGGAATCATTTGGTAAAACTGTGAAGAACTGACCATTATTAAAAAAAAATTTAATATGATATCAGGATTAAGCACAGTGAAAAAAAGCACAGTAGACTATAACAAATCACTTTTCGAATTAGATGGTTTAGTGCTAATGTAAAGCTAGTTAGTTGTGAAATAAATTAGATGTTCAGCTAGAATAAGAATAAAATTGTTACAATTGCTGAACTTGATTGCCAGTTACCTCTTGCCATCAAGTCCAACTCATGGCAACCCCATATGTGTTGGAGTAGAACTGCACACCATAGCGTTTTCAGTGGCTGACTTTTTGGAAATAGATCACCAGTTCTTTCTTCTGAGGCATCTCTGTGTGGACTGGAACCGCCCTGTTTCATTAGCAGCCAAATACAATAGCCGTTTGCACTACCCAGAGACTCCAAACTAGACTTTTATTGTTGTTGTTAGGTTCTGTTGATTCGATTCCAACTCATAAAAACCCTGTGTGACAGAATGAAACTGTCCCGTAGGGTTTCCTTTGCTGTGATCTTTATGGGACCTGATTGCCGGTTGTTTTTCCCACAGAGCTGCTGGGTAGGTCCAAACTGTCAACCTTTTGGCTAGCGGCCAAGTGCTTAACCATTGTACCACCAGGGCTTCTTCAAACTAGATTAGTCCTACTATTAAATGATACATACAAAAGTAAGGAGATAAGTTGGATAAATTTCAGGATCCCTGTCTTTCACAGTACTAGTTAATTGTTGTTGTTAGTTGCTGTAGAATTAATTCCAACTCATGGCAACCCCATGTGTACAGAGTAGAACTGTTCCGTAGGATTTTCAAGGCTGTGAACTTTTGGAAGCAGATCACCAAGCCAATCTTCCAGGGCTGGGTAGTTTCGAACTGCCAACCTTTCATCTAGTAGTTGAGTGCTTAACCATTTGTGCCACCCAGGGACTTTGGCTAGTTTTTTAGCAAAGTTTTAATAACTTAAAAGAGAAGTTCAATTCCATCTACAAAGAAACATGTTTGCAGCTTCATCACTTAATATTCCTCTCTTCACTTTCTAATACTACACACACACACACGCACACACGCACACACTCCCCTGATGTTCCAGTTGCACTAGAAGTGTTCATTGTTCCTTGAACACTTCATATGTTGCATTTGGTCATGTTATTCCCTGAGCCTGGAGTGCTCTTCCCTCTCTTTTCTACTTTAAAGGTTTCTTCATAGCTATTAAGACTCAAGACAAAGATCACATTTTCTCTAACTCTTTATTCTCATAAGTCTTTATATGTAACTCTATTGCTGGGCCTATCACATTATATTATGTTTAATCATTTACCCTGTGTGACTACTTTGAGGGAATGGCTGGGTCTTATTGATCTATAGAGCCCAGTCACTTGCATGGTCCCTGGCACACAGAAGATGCTCATAAACATTTGATGAACAAAATTAGTTTTACACTGAAGCACTTGATGCATTTAAATGACTTGATTTTTCTATATTTGTTTTGCAATCACAAATATGATTAATGAATTGAGCAAAATACATTTAGAGCCATGAAGCCAACATGCAACATCTGCTGTGGTAAAAAGATAGAAGGAGCTTTGAATTGTTGATTCAGAAAACGTTTATTGAGTCACTCTATGTACTGCATAAAGGCTGAAAGTTCCAAAATGGAATTTATGAAATACTTATTTTTTAATATTAAATGCAAAAACATATTTTTCAAGGCTCTTTGGGTTATTTGAAGTAAACTAATTCAAAGTTTAAGCAAAAAAGAGCACAGGAAGACAGCAGGTACCTGGTACAGTTGAATTCAGAACTCAGTCAATGCCGTCAGGATACTGCCTCTTTCTCCATTACTCAACTCTGTTATTCCTCTGTTTTGGCTTTCTTCTCAGACAGATTTTCCCCATGTGGTGACAGATGTAGATACTGACCTCTATCCCAGCGGAGGGAAGGTGCCTCTTACCCAGTGGTTCCGGGAAACATCAAATGGGAGGCTGTGATAGTCCTGGCATGGACAACTTGCCCACTTTAAACAAATCACTATGGACTAAATTCATACAGCAAGTACTGAGACAGAGATTAAGGACTACAGCAATTAAAAATAGGTGAGGGGTAGTGCCCCAAAGAGATGTCATGTGTACATAAATGATAGCTAACTCTTAAGTAGTACTTGTACAGACGAACACATTTAATCCTTGTAACAATCCAGTAAGGAAGTTAGTATCAGTCTTCTCATTGCATATATAGTTAAGGAAACTGATACATAGAGAGATTAGGAGAATACTCAAGGTTTCACTCATCTATAAGTGACCAAGACAAAATTTTAATCCAACCAATCTGGCTCCAGAGTCTGGGTCTACAACCACCAGGCTGTATTTAAAAAAATTATAAATGTTTAATTCCAACTAAATTAATGAAAATATATCATACCTAAAAAAAAAAAGCTGTAAGAAAATACTCTAAATATCAAATGTGCTTTTCTTCCTATTTTCTGTGCATTGATATTAGCATAATTAATATGTATTTCTTTTGTAATCTGAAAGTATGTATACATGTTGCATTATAATTTGATAAATATAAGAAATAGTCCCTGCCTTCAAAACCCTCACTATGTAGCATTAAAGAAATACGAGTAAACGAAGGTAATAATACAATGTAACATGAAATATATATTAAATTATAAGGATATTAGGAGCGATTCGTCCTTCCAAGGTATGTCAAAGAAATTTTCATACAAGGAATTAAGAAATTTAATTCAAATTTCGACTTGGGATTTCAAGTAATTTGGCAATTAAAAAAGACAGAGCAGGGCTTTCCAGGAATATGGAACTATATATGCATACTTAATAGTCAAAACCCAAACCAAACACATTGCTGTCCAGTCAATTCCAACTATTAGTGACCCTGTAGGACATAGTAGAACTGCCCCATAGGGTTTCCAGAACAGTAAATTTTTACAGAAGCAGATTTCCACATCTCTTCTCCCATGTAGCAGTTGGTGGGCTTGATCCACTGTCCTTTCAGTTAGCAGCTGAACACTTAACCACTGTACCACCAGGGCTCCTTCACCTAACAGTAGGAATTATAATAATAATAATTTTTATTATTATTACAACTTCTAATGCATTCCACTGTTTTGACTGAAATGCATTGCATTTGGTCTCTCCTCTCTTCCATTCCACAAGATCCCATTCTCCTTTTTCTCACTATTCTCAGAATCTTCTTTCATTAATTGCTTCCTCTTTCTCTTTCCTTTAAGCAGCCATCATTCATGGGAAGACTCATTTAATTGCTTCCTAAATAGTTTCTATGCCTGTAGTGTCTTCTCCCTTCATTACGTCTTCCACTGTGCTTTCAGTCGTTAGCTGCCACCGACTCATCCCTCCCAACTTACGGCACCCATGCACAAATGCACGACCCTGGTGATCAATAGGATTTTTGTTGCCTGATTTTCAGAAGTAGATCACCATGCCTTTCTTCCTAGTCCATCTTAGTCTAGAAGCTACACTGAAACCCGTTCAGCATTACAGCAGTATGGAAGCCTTCAGTGACAGATGGGTAGTGGCTGTGCATGAGGTACATGGATTGGGAATCGAACCTGGGCCTCCCTTATGGAAGGCAAAAATTCTACCACAGATTAATTTTCCACAAATGGTGCTTTCATCATGCAGGTTATGTGCTTTAATAGCATTGGAACCAGACAGATCTTATTTGAGGTGGAGTAGTAGATAGACCACATACTAATTATCTGTGACTTCTATAAGCCTTGATGATAATACCCACATTGCAAGATAATTATGAAAATGTGTAGAATATGTATAGCTCTCAGCCAGGACTAGCCACTGAAATGGTGTATGATATAGAAATAGATAAATACGATATCCATAGTGAGCCACAATGTTTCTTATTAAAGTTAGTGGTGGGCACAGGGTTGTACAATTTAATAGACCTATGCTTTCTGATCTCAAGTCTTAAATCCCTTTTCAGGCTTTCAGGGCCCTCTAAAGTATTTTTCTACATTCTGTATGTAGTCTTATTTCCCACTATTTCTTAACAGGCACTATTTGCTGTCCCTTTAATCCCTTCCTTCTCTGTTGTTATTAGGTGCCCTCCAGTCTATTCTGACTCGTGGTGACCCTATAGGGAAGAATAGAATTGTCCCATAGGGTTTCCAAGGCTGTAATCTTTACAGAAATAGATTGCCACATCTTTCTCTCAAGGAGTGGCTAGGGGGCTCAGATTGCTGATATTTTGGTTAACTGCTGAGCTCTTAACCACTGTGCCACAAGGACTCCTTACACTATGTATAACAAAATGAAATGTTGTTCAGTCCTGTGCCATACTCACAATCATTCCTATGTTGAGCCCATTGTTGCAACCGCTGTGTCAATCCATCTCGTTAAGGATCTTTCTCTTTTTCGCTGACCCTTTACTTGACCAAGCATGATGTCCTTTTACAGGGATTGATCCCTCCTGATAACAAGTTCAAAGTAAGTAAGATTAAGTTTCATTCTCCTAGCTTCTAAGAGCAGTCTGGACGTCCTTCTCCAAGGCAGGTTTGTTGGTTCTTCTGGCAGTCCATAGTATGCATATTCAGTATTCTTCACAAATACCGTAATTCAAATGTGCCAGTTTTTCTTTTCTTCCTTATTCATTGTCCAGATTTTGCATGCATATGAGGTGATTGAAAATACCATGACTTTGGTCAGGCGTACTTTAGTCATCAAGGTGATATCCTTCCCTAGGAACTTGCTAACAATTACCACACTTATCCCTGTGTTTTTGCTTCTGCTATTATTCAAACTAGAATTTTTCTGCAATTTTTTGTGCTTTTCAGCTCTTTTCCCTTAGTTCCAGTACTATCTCATCCTTAAGTATTCTTTTTCATCCTAGAATCAACCTATAGAAAACATCTCCTTCCTATAATTTAGTTTCTACCGTGGCAAAAGATAACATGATTTACTAATTTAATCTCTCCATATCACAATGAAGTACACATTTATATTAATATATAGTGAAGTTTTGTAAAATGCAGTCTTGTTGACTAATTATCATATTCTCATTTATTATCTTTCCAACAACATGTTATCAAATATGGATAAGAATCATGTCTTGTATACCTTTATACTCCAAATTGCCTTTTTCTTGATTTTTGTATCTTGTACATTTCCCTGTAATGTGAATTGAGAGAGAGAATATGAATTCTGTAAGTGAACCTTTGCTGTGGTAGTTAGCCCTAGCATCCTTGCTGACACAGAGAATTAAGCTTTAATGTCTATGGCATTCATTGCATTTCATTAATTTACTTCTCTCATATATATTCCAAACGGTTCTAGATCTATACTGTTCTTGAAAGAGCAGGAAAAAAAGGTCATTAAAATCATTTTTTTAATGTGTTCTGCAGTTCAAATTAGAATTCCAGTTGAAAAAGCCAGCCAGAGTATGTAGCAAGATGCCTTTGTTTAAATAAGAAAAGTATTCACAATGAATGCTTAAAACAATAGCACAATTTTCAAAGATTTATTTATACTACAGAAGGCTTATTAGGGTACCTTTATGGTATTATATATTGTCTTAAGTGGGAAATTGTTGTTTCTATGCCAATTCTCAACCACTTATCTGTTGCTTTGTTGTACTGTGGTGGCTCAGGTGTTGCTGTGATGTTGGAAGTTATGCCACCGGTATTTCAAATATCAGTTAGGGTTACCCACAGTAGACAGGTTTCAGTGGAGCTTCTAGACTAAGACAGGCTAAGAAGAAGGACCTTACCATCTACTTCTAAAAAACTGGCCAGTGAAAACCTTATGAATAGCAGTGGAAAATTGTCTGATATAGTACCAGAAGATGAGCGCCTCAGGTTGGAAGGCACTCAAAATATGACTGGGGAAGAGTTATCTCCACAAAGTAGACCAAAAAAACCCAAACCTGTTGCCATCAAGTCCATTTTGACTCCTAGTAACTCTATAGGACAGAGTAGAACTGACCCCTAGGGTTTCCAAGGGGCAGTTGGTAGATTCAAACTGCTGACGTTTTGGTTGGCAGCCGAGTTCTTAACCACTGTCCCAACAGGGCCCCTCTCAAAGTAGAATTGACCTCAATGATGTGGATGGAGTAAAGCTTTTGTAATCTTCATTTGCTGATGTGGCACAACTCAAAATGAGAAATAACAGCTGCAAACATCCATTAATAATCTAAATATGGAAGGTATAAAGTATGAATCTAGAAAAACTGGAAGTTATCAAAAAATGAAATAGTATGCATAAACATCAATATCGATATCCTAGGCATTAGTGAACTGAAATGGACTGGTATTGGCCATTTTGAGCTGGACAATCATATGGTCTACTCTGCCAGGAATGACAAAGAGGAATGGCAGAGCATTCATCCTCAAAAAGCACATTTCAAAATCTGTCTGGGGGCGGCACAATTATGAATACTTGCTAGATGTAACCAAACATCTTTTGGGATTGGTTTACCAGGTTTGAGGGCTTAGGACCATAGTCTCGTGGGGCAATTTGGTCGATTGGCACAATATAGTCCATAAAGACAATGTTCTGCATTCTAGTTTGATAAGTAGCTTCTGGAGTCTTAAAACCTTGCATGCGGCCATCTAAGATACAGCTATTAGTCTCTACTGATCTGGAGCAAAAGAGAAAGAAGGAAACCAAAGACTCAGAGAAGAACTAGTCTACAGAAATAATACTCTACACAAACAATGGCCTCAACTACCTTGAGACCAGAAGAACTAGATGGTGCCCAGCTGCCACTACTGACCAGTGACCCAACTGATGGTCCCAGAGAGAATAGGAGGAAAATGCAGAACAAAACTCAAATTCCTAAAAAAAAGGCCAGACTTACTGGAGCAGTAGAAACTGGATAAACTCCCAAGACTATCACCCAGAGATAACACTTTAATCTTGGAACTCAAACCATTCACAGAGAACACCTTTCAGCCAAATAACAAATTGGCCCATAAAATAAATAATATCACTTGTGAGTCTTTACTTTGTGTCTCTAAATAATCATCTAAATGAAACCAAACAGTAAATGTTTTCCGTAGGTCAAAGAAAAGAAGGTAAGGAGGGACAGGGAAGCTAGATTAAGGGAAACAGAACAACCAGAATGAAGATAATGAGAATGCTGATGTATTGTAGAAAAATATAACCAGTGTCACTAAACAAAATATATAGAAATTGTTAAATGAGAACCTAATTTCATTTGTAAACTTTCACCAAAAACACAATAAAATATTAAAAAAAAAAAAAAAGATCTATCCTGAAGTACAACACTATCAGCACTAGGGTAATATCCATAAGCCTACAAGGAATAACACTTAGTGCAACTATTATTCAAATGCTTGCACCAACCACTAATGCCAAAAAAGAACAAATTGAAGATTTTTACCAACTTCTGCAGTGTGAAATTGACCAAACATGCATTCAAGATGCCTTGATAATTACTGGTGATTGAAGTATGAAAGTTGGAAGCAAAGAAGAAGGATCAGTAGTTGGAAAATATGACCTTGGTGATAGAAATGACGCCAGATATCACATGATAAAATTTTGCAAGTCCAGTGAATTGTTCTTTGAAAATACTTTTGTTCAGCAACATAAACTGTAACTATACATGGTAACCAAATCAGCTACATCTGTGTAAAGAGATGATGGAAAACCCCCATATCATCAGTCCAGATAAGGCCAAGGGCGACTGCAGAACAGACCATCAATTGTTCATATGCAAGTTCAAGTTGAAGCTGAAGAAAATTTTAAAAACTCCACGACAGCTAAATTATGACCTTGCGTATGTCCCACCTGAATTAAGAGACCATTGCAAGAATAGATTAGATGCATTGAACACTAATGACTAAAGATCAAACAAGTTGTGGGATGACATCAAGAACATCACATATTAAGAACACAAAATGTCATTAAAAAGACAAGACAGAAAGAAAACACCAAAAATGGATGTCAAAAGACACTGACACTGTCAAAAGGAGGCTGGATTGAGAAGACAAAGTAAAGTGTTATAATGAAATGTGAAAAGACCTGGAGTTAGAAAACTGAAAGGGAAGAACATGCTTGGCATTTCTCAAGCTGAAAGAACTGAAGAATAAATTCAAGCCTCCAGTTGCAATTGTGAAGGATTCTATGGGCAAAATATTGAATGACATAGGAAGCATCAAAAGAAGAGGGAAAGAATACACAGATTCACTGCACCAAAAAGAATTGGTCAGTGTTCAATCATTTCAGGAAATAGCATATACTCTAGAACCGGTGGTATTGAAAGAAGTCCAAACTGCACTGAAGGCATTGGTGAAAAACAAGGCTCCAGGAACTAACAGAATACCAACCGAGATGTTCAGAAGAGGATGTGGAATAAGGGATGTCATTACTAATGTCAGATGAATCTTGGCTGAAAGCAGAGAATACCAGAAAGGTGTTTATCTGAGTTTTATTTACTATGCAAAGGCGTTCATTTGTGTGGATCATAACAAATGATGGCTTACACTGTGAAGAATGGGAATTCTAGTACACTTAATTGTGCTCAGGTGGAAACTGTACATAGACCAAGAGGTAGTTGTTTGAACAGGACAAGGGGATGCTGCGTGATTTAAAATCAGGAAAGGTGTGCATCAAGATTGTATCTTTTCACCATACTTATTCAGTCTGTATGCTGAGCAAATAATCCAAGAAACTGGATTATATGAAGAAGAAGGTGGCATCAGGATTGGCAAAAGACTCATTAACAACCTGCAGTACTCAGATGACACAACCAGGCTTGCTGAAAGTGAAGAGGACTTGAATCACTTACTGATGAAAATCAAAGACTACAGCCTTCAGAATGGATTACATCTGAACATAAAGAAACCAAAACTATTCACAACTGGACTAATAAACGAGAAAATTTTGGAATTGCCAAGGATTTCATTTTACTTGGATCCACAATCAAAGCCCATGGAAGCAGAAGTCAAGAAATCAAACGCTGTATTGCATGGGAAAATCTGTTTCAAAAGACCTCTTTAAAGTGTTAAAAAACAAAACAAAACAAAATGCCACTTTGAGGACTAAGGTGCGCCTGAGCCAAGCCATAGTATTTTCAGTCACCTCATATGCATGTGAAAGCTGGACAACGAATAAGGAAAACCAAAGAAGAATTGATGCCTTTGAATTATGGTGCTGGTAAAGAATATTGAATATACCACAGACAGCCAGAAGAATGAACAAATCTGTCTTGGAAGAAGTACAGCCAGAATACCCCTTAGAAGCTTGTAAGATTTCATCTCATATAATTCAGGAGGGACCAGTCCCTGGGAGAGGACATCATGCTTGGTAAAGTAGAGGGTGAGCAAAAAAGAGGAAGACCCTCAAGAAGATGGATTGACACAGTGCCTGCAATAGTGGGCTCAAACATAGTAAGGATCATGAGGTTGGCGCAGGACTGGACAGTGTTTCTTCCGTTGCACATAGGGTTGCTGTGAGTCGGAACCAACTTGATGGCACTTAACAACAACGAAATGCCAATTCTTGGTTTAAAACACATCATGCATGTTATATGTCATTTTCCTCTTAAATTCTTAGGACAGTTAGATCACACTACCAAGTTAGGTCATTATAAATGCAGCAGATACTGTCATGTAGATGAAGAAAATTCCTTTTAAATGGTATCATTTTTTAAAATGAGCTCTTTGTGCCTAAGGAAGGCAAGGATGTCATTAGCTCTTCAGATTCAGGTTCCAATCAGTGCACTATGTTTTGATTGAATCACTTCATCATTTCACAGTCATTGCAGGGTAACAATGGACCTCAGGTGAGGAAACAGTAATAGCAGGGTAGCTCACCGTGCCCTTGTTGTTTCATGCTTGGCGGCCCTTCATTGTATCAGCTTGTTATATAGGAATAACGCGTGGCTAGATTGAGGAAATGTGCAATAAGAAATTGTATTTCCATAAACTGCAGAGGTGCTAGTGTAACTGGATCAATATTTACTTAGTTACCAAACCAAATCCAGCGCCGTTGAGTCGATTCCGACTCATAGTGACCCCATAGGACAGAGTAGAACTCCCCCACAGAGTTTCCAAGGAGCGCCTGGCGGATTCCAACTGCCGACCCTTTGGTTAGCGGCCGTAGCACTTAACCACTATGCCACCAGGGTTTTCCACATTTATTTAGCATCTTCTAAATAATGATTTAAAGTTTGTCAGCTGGTATCTTGGTTTTTGTGTGTTTAACTTAAAAAAAATTTCAGTTTAAAATTTAGTCTTTCTTCGCCATTTATGAGTCATTTGGGGAAAAAAGCCCTCTCCAAACACATCCCCGTGGCCCCCCTTCCTCCTGAAGATCACCGCTCTTCAGAAATTTATGGTTTTTATTCTGTGTCATAAATAAATTCTTAGAAGATAAAAGTGTATCGTAGATATTTGTAATTATAGTTTCTTCACAACCATATGAAAAAAAGAGAAAGGTATCATGGGAGGGAGTTAAGTCTCCTTAAAAATGTGTTAACATGGTACACTTTTTAAAGATTTGTTTCTGGTAAGTTTTACTAGTTTCTTAATTCATCAAGTTAAGATAATAAACACAATTTATTGAAAGTATATTTAAGTAGCATGTGTTTTTATCTAAAAACATATGTTCAGAAGTCTCCTCAAAATCAAAAATGTCTTATTTGTGGCATGTTGCATGTTGCAGAGAAAACATAGAATATATCTCATAATCCAGACCTGACAAAAGAGAATATCTAAAAAGGGAGCACTTATTTTAATTAAAATTCTCATAAATAATTATATCTTGAACATGAATCCATCATAAAATAGTCCAGTTAGCAATTTAGTTTTCACTATGGTTTTTTTTTTTTTTTTCAGGTTTTCCTAAGTCCTAAATGGAGCCCTGCTGGCACAGTGGTTAAAACCTAGGCTGCTAACCAAAAGGTTGGCAGTTAGAATCCACCAGCCGCTCCTTGGAAACCCTATGGGGACAGTTCTACTCTGTCCTATAGGGTCGCTGTTAAGTTGGATTCGACTCGACAGCAATGGGTTTGCCTTTTGGTTAAGTCCTAAATAGCACATATGACAAGGTACTAGGTGATAAGAAATGGAAAGAAAAACAAATAGGATAATATATATAAATATTATATTTCAAACCAATATTTCTACTTTTAAAAAAATTTTTAATACTGTTTCAGATTTTTCTTTCAAATTCTTGGGCAATTTGTTCTTCTGTTTAAAGCTTCAAATTGTGTATGGGTTAGGAGACAATTTTCCATGGCTTTTTTGCATTTCTGCACATCACAGGAGAAGATTTACCTACTGCCTTTATTCTGAATTATCTTTTCAAGGATGTCTGTATAGTGAACAACCATAGAAGACAAAAAGAGTGTCTCCCTCCAGAACAAAGGGAAAGGTTGTTTCCTGTCCAGTATGATAAAGATTTCTACTTATGATGCAAAGAACAGGCATGCTTACTGCTCACTATAAAAGATTCGTGTTTCCTAAGCTTGGGATTCCTCTGCTGTAATGTAATACGCTGCTTGTGCATCATCACATGGTCCTCTTTGAATCATCCTTTGGGAACTGGAGCTCGAGGAACTGGTGCCACTGTGGATCCGGTGGTTGTTTTAAGGAGTAAAACTCTTTGTCTCTGACCTGGGAGCCTCATGTCTTCTGCTACATCGTGTAGCTTAGTAGGCTGACTTGTTAACTTTGAGTAGGGTATAAATCTCAGCCCCTTCACATGTGTGACCTTATGTTGTCCAGGTTGTAATTTTTCTTTTGAATCTTCTGATGTGTAGTTATTTGGCCTATGGGTTCATATTCATCTAGAAATATATTTGCCTTGCAATGTATAAGGGAAAGTTAGTTTGTGTGTTCTTGGTAAGTTCAAGGTGCTAGAAAGGGGTGAGCCATACGGCAGAGAACTCCATGTACCACAAAACTACAGTTAATCACTCTTTGCCACCATCCCAAAGATAACTTGTTTAAATTCTTAAGAAAGAAGCAGCAATTGGAAGAGGTAGTAGTATCCCTATGTTGTAATCCCCTTGCCCTAGGGAAAAAGGGTGAAGGAGTGAATGTCTGCAGCTGGTCAATTTTTATCTGTTTTGTTTGTTTGTTTTGTTTTGTTTTCAATTTCATATCCCAGCAGAACTTTTGTACTGCTCTTCTATTCTTCACACTGCCTGACTCTAATATGTTAGTCCATGCTGTGGTGACTACAGCAGATTTTTACAGTAAAGGGGCAGGCAATGATATTCCAAGGCCAACACAAGGAAGAAGTAGAGCCAAATTTTAACCACTTTAAAATCTACCCATTTGTGGTTGCTTTCTGCCACCCTCCCTCATGCTGGAACCACATAAACTCCATACATGCCAACTCAGTATATCCTTCTCCTTTCCTGGAGTTTCTGTTAGTGATGCATATGTTCCTGGAATCTATGTTTTCTTTTGTAGTTGCCTCATGGAAGTCAGAAGAACTGGCTAATTCACCATCATATATCTTTAAATCATAACGATATTATCACTCCTTGAAGAATGTTGTTGAACGCACTCATTTTTTTTGGAAAATAAGCTTCAAATAATTATTGAAGAAAATGGTTGTTTGTTTTCATTGTAGGAATATTCTACTTCACAAATGAAGATGATACCATAGAATTAAAATATTAGCCTTTTGTCATTGCTAATGACAGTAATAAATGAACATTAAAGGTTGATAACATTACTAAGAGAGAGACAGACCTTATATGCATTTTGTTTATAGTACACAACACCAAATTCTTGCTAAATAGTAAACTGAATTAGATCAGTCCTCTAGATTTACCCATTTACAGATACTACAATATCACAGAGGAGTTCAATTAGCACAATTTAGACCTTGGGAAACTGCAGGGAAAAAAATGACTAATATTTCTTTAACAATTGAAGAATTAAAAAAGCATGAAGAACCCATAAATAAAAAGACTAAAAAAATGCATTAAATATTTCAAAATATGTATCTAAATTTGAATAAGAAAATTTTGAATATTGACTGGATATTTAATATTAATAAATTTTTACAAATTTAGAATATCATAGTGATATCCTTATTATGTTTAAAAAAGACTTCTTAATTTTCATAACTATATACCAAAATAGCTATGTATAAAATAATAACTACAGCTGGTATTTGTTTCCAAATAAATTTGGCAGGGATGGTAGTAAGAAGGGGCAGTAGTATAAATAATTACAGTTGGATATGAGTTGACAATTGTTTAAGCAGAATGATGAATACTTGGGTTCATCATTCAATTTTCTCTCTATATTTGAAATTTTCCGTAATAAAAAAGTTGAAAAATGTTTAAACTGTCACTTAAATTCTTGTAAATGTTCACTAACTGGTAATTGGTACCTGCTTAGTTGTTTTTCCTGTGATAATGATGTTTTGATGAGTCATTCTAGCTGTCTCATGAATTTTCCTTGTAAGATTAATTTTGTGCATCTGAGAGCTGGCTGGGGTTAGAAGAGCAAGCTCTGGTTGAAGGAAAGTGTTTCTGCTCTCCGAACTAACTAACATCAATGATTATTACACTTTGATGCCTTGCTCATTAGCACAATACTCCAGTTACCTGTGGTAACCTGTCCAGATGTTTCTCTGATAGTGTTCAGCTCAATAAATTTAGACTTCACACAATAGTGCTTGTCATTTCAAGCCCTCCTATCCCAAATATTTCGAGATATATCTGACCTAGCTGTTAGCCGGAATGAATAAATATTTTAATAATACTTTTGAGGATTGAGATGATGTTTGAAGTGTTTCAAGAGACTTTTCCCTCTTGTATTAGGAAACAGCTCTGCCAGAATCAAAATGAATCTCAAAATCTACAGTTTCTTTTTTATTTACCACAGTAACCTTGCATTTTAAAAAGCATTCCAAACCCTGAAAATATTCTGTGAAAAAAAACATCATATTCTGATTGCTTATGTATTAGATTAGAAACAACAGAATCTAAGACAAAATTGTTCCACGTTTAAACTTTAATTTTCACGTATGCAATTGCCACTTTTAGGTAAAAAATTATAAAATTTCAACAATCGTATAGGGTTCAACCTAATAAGTTAAAACTCAGAGGGTTTTATGATTAAGATTAAATGAAACAATGAATATAAAATGCTCAGCGTGGCTCGAGGTATACAGTAAACACTCCATAAATGGATTGTTGTTTTAAATATATTTCTCTAAATAATTTATATCTTGGACAACATTTTAAGCTTGACTATTCTGTCTGTATCTGTATATCTTGAAAATAACATAATATTTAAATCCAGAGAATATTTCTTACTTTAACCAAGCTAATAATTCTTGAAATTGAATTTAGATTTAAATAAATTCTCAATATAATTTCCACACAAAGAAAAGCATCTGACATCTCCAATGTTAGCAGATTATGCAGAGAAGTCCATTAAAATGTTTGAGTAAACATTCATGAGATATAAACCATGTTAAAGCTGCATTCTGTGAGGGGAAGTTCTTATCTGTTTCAATACTATGGGTTCTGGAATTGTTATTACAAGTTAATCTGCTTCTCACAGGTTCATTTACACAGGATTTTATGAATTTAGTAAAAAGAATTATTGAATAAATTAACCAACAATTATAATAAAGTCTCATACATTCTACTATATGGTTCACAAAATTCATAAGCACATGTGGGGTCATTCTGTTACTGATTTTTAAATGGATTTTTATCAAGGAATTAAAGACAGACCTCAATAAGTATAGCTAAGAGAATATTCTTTGTTTTGGTCTGTCTAGATTGCAAATTTTCCTTCTAAATTTTGAAACTGCCCAAGTATCTCTTCTGAATCTGTGTTTTTATTCTTTGGCTTGAATGAAACCTTTTTGTCTAGTGGTCTATTCTGCTTTGACTTTGGAGAAAGTTTATGGTTTGTTTTTTCTGGGAGGAAATCTTATTGAATGGGGTCCCAGCTGAAAACAATTTTCTCAGTCAGATACAGCATCCCTCCAGGAGACATCCTGTGTTGTCCCCTCAATCGTTCTTACTATGTGCAGAGTCCCAAGGTCATTTAATTATTTCATCCCCAGTAAACTGTGATCTGGATTAATATTGGCAAGATAAGGATGATGCCTGGTTATTGATCCTCTACATTAAGGAAAAATATCTTAAGAAATGCACCTGCTTTACATAGAGGATATGATTTGCCAGCAAGATAGGAAATTCATTGAAAAAACATTGATGTTTTTATTGTAAGGTTATCACATATAACATAAAAGACAAACATTCATTAAAAGTTTTTTGATCTAATCAATTTTAGTCAGTGTTCTACTTGCTATTGTAAATAAGACAAATTATGTATTTAAAAACAAAATCAAATACAATGAATAACATAAATGTTGACTAAATTAATACATTAATAACAAATATAAAATCAAAAAACCAAACCCACTGCCGCTGAGTCGATTCCAACCTATAGCGACCCTAAAGGACAGAGTAGAACTGCCCTGTAGAATTCTCAAGGAATAACAAATATTAAAAAAAAAATTTTTTTTTTTAGATTGTAAAAATTAATTGAAAATACTTGAAGTGAGTGCACTTTTTTTTGCAATAACAAATATAGATTGTAAAAATTAATTGAAAATACTTGAAGTGGGTGCACTTTTACTCTGATTGAGAACTTATGTCTGACTATAGTTAATTATGCATAGTTTATACTCTCCTTTCCATTTTCTACACTTGGCTTTAGAATGCCAAATGTAGATTAAATTGAAGAAGTGGGAAATTCCTTCCCACTGTTTGTCTCCTTAACAAATAAAAACATGAATTTGAAATGCATCAGGGCACCTCAAACACAAATGTCTAAGGGACAAGCCCATTCATTCATCCATTAAACCAAGTACAAAGTTTTGAAAATAAGCAAACTAATGCTTTCAGTCAAAAACTGTTCATTAATTGTCTACTATATGTTAGTGGTATACAAGAATATTTAGAATAAAAAGACATCCCTAGCCATCAAGGAGCTGAAAATTCTACTGGTGGAAACAAGTAAGTAAGTGTCTAGAATCCAGGATAATAACCCAGACAATAATTATACAAGAGATATATATGAGAAGTAACATTGGAGCAAACTCATCACTGTTTGGCAAGTGCTTTATCATTCTAATCTGAGGAAATTCGAGTCAATCAATATTTATAGAAAATCAGTCCTCTCCAATGGATATACACCTAGAGTAGCATCAAGAAACAGTCTGTGTAAGATTAAAGCAAACAAGTTTCATTCAGGGCTCAAAGGACAATTAGAAGTGGAAACAATGTGGCATATCAAAATGAAACCACAGAGTCCAAGGTGTGGTAATCACATAAACATTTTTATAAGGATTAGACAAAGAATGGGACTATAATATTCTGACTGGTATTCAGGGGTAGGTGCACGTAGGGGGATACACAGGGAATCACAGTCCGATGGAAGGACATGCTGGTCTGGAAACATGCTATTAAAACTGTTTTCAAGCATGTGCTTTTCTGAGGTTTCATTGTAAAGGAGATTTTTCAGTAATGCTGTGCATTCACAACTCTCTGGGAACAGCCTGTGACACCCTGCTTCTGCTTGACCACAGAGAAGAAATCTTTCTTTTAGGATATACATTTCTTAAGCATGGCTAAAAATTAAGCAAGGAGAGAAAAACTGCTGTTTTAAAATGATGTTTGTTCTCAGGCCTAGACCAGGGTCCCCTACTTATTCCAAATGTCTCATATAATTTTTGGGTCCTCTTTCTCATTCCCCCTTTTGATCAAAGATTTTTAGGGAAATTCTTTGATCACACTTTAAAGAATGTCTTCTTATGCATGGACTTAGTAGCTCTCTAGATGGTTTCCTATCTATTATAACCCTTTAAGATCTGAGGCACTACTATTCTTGGAAGCCAATCACCATCTGAGGTCTTCACTGTGCCATAGCTTTGGCCTTTTTCTTCAGTGATATTCTTGGGAGAGAAAGAAATGGGCCATATTAAAAGGAACTGGTTAGTTGTTCTAGGGAACTTGTCCAAGTAGTGAGCTCAAACTCATCTGAAAAATAGCTTTTGTCAATGTATATTATTCTTCTTACAGGTAAAAATTGTTTTTCTGGGTCAAAACTTTGGAGATAACTTTCATACAGTGTTTGATAATTTCAGTAAAAATTACGATAACAAGTACAATTAATATAGTTAACAATATAGATCTGATTCATGATCCAATCTCCAAGGGTAACCAGCTGAAAAGATCTAGAAAAGGGGACTTTGGCATCAGGGGTATTTGCAGTCAAGGGGCCTTTTGGCAGACCTGTGTGATATCTTGTTCTACTTCTGCTGAAGTATTTATTCAAGTGTAGCAGGAGGTATTGACAACTGTGTAGGCCTCTCCTTGTTGAGCTAGAAGAAAGTCAAGGACAACCCTATTATCTTGTACAATTTTAACTAAAAACTTAGGGACTTACATTAGAAAGCTTATCAGTTATTTGGTGCATACCCATTGCCGTAGAGTTGATTATGACTTATAGAGACCCTACAGGACAAAGTTCAAATGCCCCATGAGGTTTGCAGGCATTGGCTGGTGGATTCAAACTGCATACCTTTTGATTGGCAGCCATAGCTCTTAACCACTGCACCACCAGGGCTCCATTTGGAGCATAATATATAAATTGCAAATTGAGTTTTCAAGTTCAGGTGTAGTAAAAAGGCCTTGGAGAAATGCCAATCCATCTCTGGGTCTGTCTATTATAGAGCTCTCATTAGATCCTATAACATATTCTCTTTTTTGATGAGTTCACATCATTTGTCCAATGTATGCTTTCATCATAGTAGTGGATATTTAGAGGGACTCTTAAAAGACCTAGCATGCATTGCACTGTCATATTTCAACTATTCAAACAAGATAAAGCCTAGGTAAAGAGTTTGCTCTTTGTGCTTTCCCTTAAATATTCTGATCCTCTGCATAAAAATACATTTCTAGGTGGTGCACAAAAGATTCTTATTCTTGTCTGATTATTGGGTAGAGGGATAATTTGACTTATTTGTTTAAAATAATTTTTCTGTCAAGGAGTTGTTTCAAATAGGCAGTCATCCTAATTTTAGCCAATTCTACCCTTGATACAAAAAGGCTTCTTTCCCTATAGACATGCTGTTAAATTTCCTGTAAAGCCACTTTCCAAAATCTGAGAGGGGCATTATATATGAAATTAAGCATTCCATTTTACAGTGTGAAATGTTCCAGGCTGTTTCAAAACAATCCTTAACTCCAATCTGGATTAGATTGAAATACGGGACCTGGGGTTTGAGTTAATAACCTTGGGGGAATGGCATAATCTCACACATATTGCTCACTTAGAGGTGATATTAAAGTTAAGAGTAGCAAGGAGAGCAAAATTATGGCTCAGTAAAGAGAAGCTAATGAATCTGAATTTGTGAGGCTAGATTTTGGAATTTAATGGCAAATCCAACAGACAGGTTAATGGTACTAGTTATTAACTGGGATATTCTAACAAAGGCATTTTCATGCATTAAGGCATGCCATGCATTAATGATGGTTATTTATTTATTTTTTTTATGAGGAAGGGTAAGGGTAAGAGAATACTTAAGAAAAATTTCATAAAGGAGTAATACTACCCAAAAATAATATACTAAAGCAAATAACGTATAAAGACAAGCAATAAGAAAATACATCCCTTCAGCTGTGGACACAGGAAAAAGAATGTTCATATATATATATATATATTTGTTGTTAGGTGTTGTTGAGTCAGTTCCTACTTATGGCAGCCCTATAGGACAGAGTAGAACTGCCCCACAGGGTTTCCAAGGAGCGACTGGTGGTTTCAAACTGCTGACCTTTTTGGTTAGCAGCCATAGCTCACTGTAGCTCTTAACCACTGCTCCAAGGCTACATATATATATTAAAGAAACCCAAACCCATTGCCGTCGAGTTGATTCTGACTCATAGTGACCCTATAGGACAGAGTAGAACTGCCTCATAGAGTTTCCAAGGCATGCCTGGTGGATTTGAACTGCTGACCTTTTGGTAAGCAGCCATAGCAGGTAACCTCTACACCACTAGAGTTTCCGTATATATATGTGTGTACATTTTTTTTCTTATGTTAATGCCAGTAAAAAGAAAATAGCAAAAATGCTCATAACACAAAAGTCAGAATTAATATGGTTAAAATCTACTAAACTAAAACAAAAACAAAAGTTTGGGTGTACATGGGAAAAACAAAATATCAAATCAAGGAATAAAACTGATAGTTTAAAGGATAGTAAACAATATGTACTATAGTGACCCTGTGTACAACAGAACGTAACACTGCCTGGTCCTGTTCCATCCTCACAATCATTGCTATGTTTGAGCCCATTATTGCAGGCACTGTGTCATCCATCTCACTGAAGGTCTTCCTCTTTTTTACTGACCCTCTGCTTTTCCAAGCATGATGTCCTTCTCCAGGGACTGGTCCCTCCTGACAACATGTCCAAAGTATGTAAGATGAAGTCTCGCCATCCTCACTTCTAAGGAGCATTCTGGCTGTATTTCTTCCAAGACTGACTTGTTCATTCTTCTGGTAGTCTTTGGTATATTCAATATTTTTTACCAGCACCATTATTCAAAAGCATGAATTCTTCTTTGGTCTTCTTTATTCGTTGTCCAGCTTTCCCATGCATATGAGGTGATTGAAAATACTATAGCTTGGGTCAGGTGCACATAATCCTCAAAGTGACATCTTTGCTTTTGAATACTTTAAAAGGGTCTTTTGTAGCAAATTTACCCAATGCAGTACGTCACTTCATTTCTTGGCTATTGCTTCCGTAGGCGTTGATTGTGGATCCAAGTAAAATGAAATCTTTGACAATTCCGATATTTTCTCCATTTGTCATGATGTAGTTATTAGTCGATTTATGAGGATTTTCGTTATGTTGAGGTATAATCCATAGTGAAGGCTGTAGTCTTTGATTTTCATTGCTAAGTGGTTCAAGTCCACTTCACTTTCAGCAAGCAAGGTTGTGTCATCTGCATACTGTGTTAATGATACCTGATACCACGTTCTCCTTCATATAGTTCAACTTCTCAGGTTATTTGCTCAACATGCAGATTAAAAAAGTATGACGAAAAGATGAAAACCTGAGGGACACCTTTCTTGATTTCAACTACATAATATTTCTTGGTTCTGTTTGAACAGCTGCTTTGTGGTCTGTGTACAGACAGGTTCCTCATGAACACAATTAAGAGTTCTGGAATTCCCATTCTTCACAATGTCATCCGTAATTTGTTATAATACACACAGTCAAATGACTGCATAGTCATCTCTACACTACTTCGTGTTGACTGGAGTAGCTCAGTTGAGGCCAGAGGATCCAAGGTGGCCTAACCTGCATTCCTGGGAACTTGGTACTGGCTGTTGGCTGGGGTGCCTTGTTCTCTTCCATCTGGCCCCTGTTTCTATCCAAATAGTCTTTCATTACTCAGTAGACTATTCCAACCTTTCTTACTTAATGACTGACTTCCAAAATGGAGAAAACAGAAGCTGCAAAATCTCTTAGGGCATCATCCCAGAAATTGCACATCATCACTTTTGCCAAATTCTATTGGTTTAAGAGAGTCACAGAGCTAGCTAGATTCAACGAGGGAGAAGGGACTCTACCACAAGATGGAAGAGGTGTATGCCTGCCCAGGAATAGGAGGAACTGTCTATGGCCATCCTGCAGAGAGACTACCTACCACACACCGCTCTACTTTTTCTTATCATTTTCTTGATGAAGTCTGATCCTTTCTTACAAATATGTCCCTCTATGAATAATGAGTAGTTCTGGCAATTAGTCTTTTGGGAATTTGGTTGTATACTGCTTAGTGAAATTTGTTGTAGTATTTGTTTCTTAATTTCTTGCTTTGTCATTTCAAAAATATTGTAAGCTCTTTGAGGAGAAAGACAATATTCTATGTTTCATCGTATGCAGGTATTTAACAAATTGTCTTTTTTATTTTAAGTGTTGACACATGGGATAATAAACTATTTACACAGTGCGTAGTTGCTATATAACTGCCTACTAGATTAGGAAGCATCAAAAAAAGATGGAAGGAATACAGAGTCACTGTACAAAAAGAAATTAATTAGTCAGCATTGAAACATTTTTAGAAGGTAGCATATGATCAAGAAACAATGGTACTGAAGGAAGAAGTCCAGTCTGCACTGAAGGCATTGGCAAAAAACAAGGCTCTAGGAATTGACAGAATACCAACTGAGATGTTTCAGTGAACAGATGCAACACTAGAAGCTCTCATCTGTCTCTGCCAAGAACTTGGAAGATAGCTACCTGGCCAACTGACTGGAAGAGACCTATATTCATGCACATCCCAAAGAAAAGTGATCAGAGAGAGAATGTGGCAACTATCAAATAATATCACATGCAAGTAAAATTTTGCTGAAGATAATTAAAAAAAAAAAAAAGTTCCAGCAGTACATTGACAGGGAACTGCCAGAAATTCAAGCCAGATGCAGAAGAATGTAGAACAAGCTATATCATTGCTGATGTCAGATGAATTTTGGCTGAAAGCAGAGAATACCAGAAAGATGTTTACCTGTGCTTTATTGACTACACAAAGCCATTCAACTGTGTGGATAATAACAAATTATGGATAACATTACAAAGAGTGGGAGTTACAGACCACTTAATTGTGCTCATGTGGAACCTGTACCTAGACCAAGAAGCAGTCATTCAAATAGAACAAGGGGACACTGCATGTTTTAAAATCAGGAAAGATGTGCCTCAAGGTTGTATCCTTCCTCTATACTTATTCAATCTGTATGCTGAGCAAATAATTCGAGAAGCTGGACTATATGAAGAACATGGTATAGAATTGGAGGAAGAGTAATTGACAACCTGTAATATGTAGATAACACAAACTTGTTTGCTAAAAGTGAAGTGGACTTGAAGCACTTACCGATGAAGATCAAAGACTACAGCCTTTAGTATGAATTACACCTGAAAATAAAGAAAACAAAAATCCTCACAACTGAACCAATAAGTAATCTCATGATAAATAGAGAAAATACTGGAAGTTGTCAAGAATTTCATTTTACTTAAATTCACAATTAACACCCATGGCAACAGCAGCAAAGAAATCAAATGATATATTTCCTTGTGCAAACCTGCCACAAAAGTGTTCTTTAAAGTGTTAAAAAAGCAAAGATTTCACTTTGAGGACTAAGGTGCACATGACCCAAGCCATGATATTTTCAATTGCCTCATATGGGTGTGAAAGCTGGACAATGAGTAAGGAAGACTGAAGAAGAATAGATGCATTTGAATTATGGTATTGATGAAGAATATGGGCTATATCATGGATTGTCAGAAGAGCAAACAAATCAGCCTTGGAAGAAGTACAGCCAGAATGCTCCTTAGAAGTGAGGATGGTAAGACTTCATCTCATGTACTTCAGGCATGTTATTAATGGGACCAGTCTCTAGAAAAGTAAAAGGGTCAGTGAAAAAGAGGAAGACCTTCAATGAGATGGATTGCCACAGTGGCTGCAACAATGGGCCCAAATATAGCAGTGATTGTGAGGCTAGGGCAGAACTAGGCAGCATTTCATTCTGTTGTACATAGGGTCACTATCAGTTTGAAGCAATTTGTGGTCACCCAACAAGAACAACAGGTTATTTTTTGATAAATCTTTTGGCGATTATTGTGATTAGTTGATCCTGATCGTTTCAAGTTCCCCTAGGTTTTTTATGTTTGTAATAGATACAGGATTATAGCTAGTAATTTCCAATGGAAATATATATGGAGAAAAATATTTAAGATCATTAATAAAAAAAGAGTAATGAGATAAACAAATTAATCCACAAAGAAATGACAACTCTTTTTTGAAGTATTTTTTAACATGGTTATTAAGGAGTTCATGATTTATGGGGTCTCATTTGTCTAAATGTTTTCAACATTCTGCAATGAAAAAAATTGTCTTCAAAGCTTGTAAGAATGCTGGAGGCATAGTAAATCATTTAATGATTCATAGTCATCAATGAAGCCCAAGCAATCCATCCTCATTGTGAGCATAAGCACCAGCATCTGATAAAGAGGGAGCTGGAAAGGAAAGATCATACAGTAACCTAGACAACAGTATCATGTCAGTGTTAGCATCAGATAAACTGATTGTGATGGCTGATTGAATTGCCTACAGTAAGAGTGATTTGGAAAATTTGAATAAGAAACCCTTTCTTGCTGTTATATATTGAATCGTGTCCACCAAATATATATATTTTGTAAATCCTAACCTCTGTGCATGTGGTCATAATCCCATTTGGGAATGGGTTGTCTTTGTTATGTTAAATAGGTAGGATTAGTGTTGGGTCCATCTTGAATCAATGTCTTCTGAGATATAAAAGAGATTAAGTGCAAGCTAGCAAGGAAAGATGGGGAACGAGAGATGCCAAGACACATGAAGATTGCTCAAGAGCAGAAGCTCAAAGAGGCCAAGGACCTTCCTCCAGAGACAAGAGAGAGAAAACATGGCCCTAGAGCTGGCATCCTGAATTCCAACTTCTAGTCTCATAAACTGTGAGAAAGGAAATTTCTGTTGGTTAAAGCCACCCATTTTGGGTATTTCTGTTACAGCAGCACTAGATGACTAAGGCACTTTTCATCACAGGAATGACTGCTGGTGTGAATCCAGCCGTATTAGACAGTTGTAGAATCATAAAGCTAGAGGGATTTTTATAAAATTGGTGGATTCATTCCCTATCTTAAGATAAAATCCCTGTGACATAAAACTCTTCTAGGCAGCTGAGATTCAATTTATTCTTTGGTAAAAATAACATCAGCTCATTCAGTCATCAAATATTTACTGTGTGCAAACTGCATGCTAGCACTGTTCTAATTGCTTGGTATACATCAGTGAATAAAACAGGCAAAGACCACTGCCTTTGTGGAACCTGCAGTCTAATAAGGAGATACAAATTATTCCATAAGCTTCCCCTTTGTCATTATCAATAATCCTTACTGGCTTTGTATATACTTTAAATTGGCTTGCTGACATTATAAGCAACTCACTCCTAAGATAAACTGAGTAACTAATAAGCTGTCAGTTAAGAAAAAAGAGTTTAGCTTACCAAACCATTTCATTTTCCTATGAAGACACTAAGGTTTAAAAAAATTCATTCTTGAAGTAAATAAAACCTACATTTTCAAACACGCAGTCCAAGCTTCTTTACTCAATGCCCACTCTTCCAACAACCTCTTCACAATGTTCCTTTAAGCGTTTGGCTTTTAGCCAAAAGGTTGGAAGTTCCACCCTGTCTTATGGGGTCACTATGAGTTGGAATCGACTCCATGGCAATGGTTTTGTTTTCCCCCTACATTAACTAAGTGATAGAATGCACTCACGAAATCCAGCACGAAACCCATACATATTAGTTATAAATCTTTTGGCTCCATAGGACAGAAACCCAACTTGAATAGTTGAAGGAAAATAAGATTTATTGAAAGGAAATTGAAGTTTCTCAAGGACCCAAAAAACACAAATAGAGCTGAACTTGGGAAACAAATACTCAGAATTAGGATTGTCTTCCTGCCCCTTGTCTCTATTCCTCCCTGAAAAATATCTAATCGATTGGGGTCAGGACGACCTAGTGGTTTCTGAAGCCAGACTGACTGAGTTCAAATCCTGGCGACATCCCTCACTTGCTAACTGAGCAACCTGGAGCAGGTCCATTAATCTCTCTAATCCTCTTTGCTCATATGTTAAAAGTGAGATAATTGTAGTACCTGCATGATATGGTAGGAAAAAGCAAATTAGGTAATATCCATGTATGGCACAATATCTACCTCATAGAAGTCCTGATATTCTTCAAAATTCTTTGTCTTATATCAGTAATGTGTCATACCAAGAAGGTTCAACAGTTTGTATTTAATGAGTATATTTAATTAGTGGTTCTCTTTTTGGTAAGATTGTATATGTAAATACCTTAAAGAATTTTGTTTTATTTTTTTGTACAAAACATTGTAATACTCACTGGGCATACAAAGATGACTAAGGAGGTGGCCTTTCCTACACTTAAGCGTTTTATTATTTAGTGAAAGAAACAGAAAAGCCTGTGATAATTCTAATGTGAATTTAAAATGAAGATTCCCATTAAAATGTCTCAAGGAAGAATGGAACAGAAGAGAAAAAAATTCCAGCAACTTTTATCAGTCTAAATGCTAAAATTTTTATTATACAAAATATTGATCAAAAAGAAGAGAAAAGCTAACAGCATTGAGGTGGGGATAATCACCCTGAAGAATCATGAAAATTTGCAGGAGTACAACTTGATAAAACCGTTGCTGTCGAGTCGATTCCAACTCATAGCGACCCTATAGGACAGAGTAGAACTGCCCCATAGTGTTTCCAAGGAGCAGCTGATGGATTCAAACTTTCAGCCTTTTGGTGAGCAGCCAAACGCTAGTGGAAAATAATCTCAGATTGAGGATATTTTGTTTTTTCATTCATTTTGAGCTTGGGAAGTCAGAAATAGAGGGGACAGCAGGAGTTTTAATTCACGCATTTTTTAAATCAGATATGTATTAGGACCTACTATGTACCAATATGAAGCGGTGGTTAAGAGTTATGGCTGCTCACCGATGGCAACAGGTGTGGTTTTCTTGGATGTACCAATATATCAATACTATGATAAGAGACAGGGATACAACTGTGGCTAAGATAGGCATCATTCTGGATTCACAGAGTTGATGGCTTAGTACTTTGTTTAAAACAAAAACAAAATAACTTGTTTGAGGAAGTGTAGCTAGTAAGCTTTTTCAGAAGAAGCCGGTAAAAAACAATAACTTTACTAAATAAGGTTAAGTGGCTGCTTTATGAGTTTACTTTACTGGGGCATTAGAGAGCAAGCTTTAGAGCAGTGGTTCTCAACCTTGGCTACACATTGACATCACCTGGAAAGTTTTTTAAAAATACTGTGCTTGAGTCCAATCACCAGAGATTCTGATTTAATTGATCTGGGATTTGGCTGAGGTATTAAAATTTTTCAGAACCTTCCAGGTGATTCTAACATGCAGCCAAAGTTGAGAACCACAGCTTTAGAGGCACGCTTCATTGCTGAAAGCAGTAAGTAACCCCAGAAAATGAGCCCCAGGAACAGAAGACGTCTAATTAAGAGAATAATAACACTTCTTTAGAGTTGTGTACCAAGAACACTTTAAACACTTGACATATGTTAATTCATTTAGTAGTTTCAACAGCCCTATGAGGAAGTTACTTTTGTTATCCCCATCTGAGAGGTGAGGAAACGAGGCCCAAGGGGACACAACTATTAAGTGTTGAAGTGGATCTAGTCTCCGATATTAACCACTACACTACACTACACTACACTACACTACACTACACTACACTACACTACACTACACTACACTACACTACACTACACTACACTACACTACACTACACTGCATCTAAATATGGTGTAAGGTTAGTTGTATTGAAGGAAATTTTTAAGGAAAGGAAAACTTACAATAATGATGGTTGTTTTTATTGTTGTTGATGGTTGCTATCAAGCCTCCTCCAACTCATGGAGACTTTATATATGAAAGGACAAAATGTTACCTGGTCCTGATCATCTTCGCAATCGTTGGAATGTTTGAGTTCATTACTGTGCCTATTGTGTCATTTCATCTCATTGAGGGTTTCGCCCATTTTTGCTAACTCTCTGAATTACTAAACATGATGTTCTTTTCTAGCAATTGGTCTTTCCTGATGATGTGTCCAAAGTGAGTCAGAATGCTTCTAAGAAGCATTCTGGTTATATTTTTTTCTAAGACTGACTTACTTATTTTTCTAGTAGCCCATGGTATATTCAATATCCTTCACCAACACCACAACTCAAATGGGTACGATAATGGTAGAAGACCGTTAAATCAGTTAAATGTCAGTTGTTAACTAAGAGTGGTTATTATGACTACATAAAACATGTTTGAATTATTTCTTTGTATATATTATCCCTCAGATTTTTATTCTTCATGCATAGGAATCAGTTAACAATTTCATCTTGCTATATAAAAAAATTAAAAATATATATATATATTTTTTTGTATAGTATAGAAACTTTTGTTTTCTGTGGGGAAACAGGGAGATAAAAGCAATTAGATTATGTGATTTTTCTCTAACTTTTCAAAGAGAGTTTCGCCTGAAGGGAACTTGAGTGTTAGGGGTATTCCATATAATCTAAAGAACAACTTCTACTTCATGGTGATGACCAAGTGGTAGGAATTGAATCTTAGGAGGAAATAATCATCCTCTAGGGAGCAAGTCTTACAAATTGAACCTATTTTACAGGTGAAAAATACCATACAGAAAATTATTATTGGAAGGATTACAGGCACATTGCATTGCTGCACATGTCAAAGAGAAAAGCATTCAAATTTAACTCTATAAAGCATGTGTCAGAGTCAGCCTACCGTATGTATTTTTTTATACTTTCTATCCCATTATAGCAGTAATATCTACCAAATAAATCCTGCACATTTTCAAGCTGTTATCCCCATGCCTTTGTTGTTTCCTCTTTTTGTTTAAAGGCTAAGAAAGCAAATAAATGTAGTGGCTCAGAGCATATAGCCTTCAGTGCAGTGAATATTTAGTGTCTTGCAGCTACAGCTTCAGTGCTATATCCAGGCTTGGTCTGTTCCATATGAGTACAAGCTAATAAATGCAAGGAAGTCCATTTGGTATTCAATTAAGAGCTCTGTTGACTCTTGTTATTAAAGCCTATAAACTATTGAGCGTAAAGTTAAAGTTGAATAGTTCAGCTATTTTGGACGTTGTAACACTGAAAAATAGTGACGTAAAACCCAAGAGTCAAAAGTCATCCTTTGCAGCCCGTGGGCAAATGAAAAGTGAAAATATTGAAGGAAAAAATAAATATATAAAGTTTGCCCATTAGTACACATAACGGTAGGAGCATACTACTGTGCTCACGCAAATACATCAACCAGTTTGTTGAACACAAGATATTACATTGATTTTAACAGAACGCTACAAGATTATTATTGCCGAAGCTCCAATGAAGGAAATAATTAGAGCATTAAGCATTTTTAAGGTTTTAAATGACTTTAGGCAATAACTAGAAAATACTGTAGAAATCAATATAATGTAATTGAAAGGAAATTGAGTTGGTCTTTATTATTTTTTTATCCCTTCTAAATTTTCTCTAGACTGCCAGACCATGTAGGATAGTGAATCTTATTTTGCCATCAGCAGTATAACTTTCTGTAAATCTCATGTGCTGCAGAAGCCGTTTTTATCATTTTACTTAGAAAGTGCTCATAGCTGAATAGTGTTATGAGATTTTGCATGCATTATTTTTATTAGTCTCCGGCCATGTTGTTAAAAGAGAGAAACAAACAAAAACAAAAACATAACCAGACAAATAGAACCTTTTCCACATAGCCAGAAAAATCAAGTTAATGAGATTTCAAACAATGAAACCTGAGAAGTTGTTAGATAAGCCTCACACTTGAACCTAAGTGAAATTCTTCCAGTTTTTATCAAACATTATAACTGTCAATCTTGCTATGCTGCAAGGAATAGAACTCATTGTAGATACAAATTCAATTTGGATGTCTGTGAACCTAACTCATTTTTATTGCTTAGTATTAGAAAGAGTTATTACAATCAAACAGAATAGCTTGAAGTGAACCTCAGGGAGATGCGTGTGTATGAACAGAAATTAAGGAATCTCAAAACCTGAGAAATCCTTCAGAAAATGTGGGTAATCAACAGTTCCTCTGTGTGTTGCTGTTGTTTATTTCCTCATTCATCTTTCTATACATTTAGAAAAGCATTATCAGGCCTTAGGATAGATAAATCAAATGTGTTCCACACTTACTTTTTAGTAAGTTGGTCAGACAAAGGAGAATGTACCAAGAATATGTTACAAGAATCTCTTGTTCCCGTGCCTTCTTGGCTGGTCAAGTGAATAAACGATAACACAATGGAAGGAGCAGAACACCTCTATCCTCAGTTTCTTCTTCTATAAAATAATAACACTTTTCTTTTGGTTGTTTTGAGAATTAAATAACATAAATAAAGCTCTCAGATGATTGGCATATAGTTAGCACTATGTGCATGTTATAATACTTGTTATAAAAAGTATGATGATGGTGGTGGTGATGATTTTGCCTTTTAATTTTTACTGCTAAGATGTAACCTCACTAGCTAGTATTTTGAGCCAGCCAGTTAATTCTGAGTCTCAACTGCCTTGACTATAAAATAGAAATAATATCTCCTCTACCTACTTTAAGTGTATCATGTTCATGAAAAAAATTAAAGGGTTCACAAGCTATAAAGCAGAAGTACAATTAAAAACACTAAATCTGGGCTTAAGGAAGATTGGGCTTAAATCCTAGCATCATCTCTTACTTGATATGTGACTTTAATTAGGTCCGTAGTTTCCTTATCTGTAAAATAATATTAGTAATAGCAACTTCTCATAAAATTATTGTGAAAATTATATGAGGTCATATGTAAAGAGCTCAGTACCATGGCTGACATGTAGAAACTACTAAAAAAAATTTTAATAGTTCTATTTAATATAAGAAATAAGTATTATTTTAATTTCTTAATAGTCTCTTTGTTGAAGCCCATTTAATATGGGATGAGTGCATGTATTTTATTTCTAGTTTTCCAGGTAATCTGTATCTTAAACTTTCTCTACCACAAAATTCAGTCTCTGAACATCCTAGTTCTTGATTCCCATTGAGGAAGCATTGTAGATTAGTGCATATGAAGGAGAAACTAAGTTAAGTAAAAGAAGATTATCAATCCTAGAATCCACACCAATGTTGTAAGAATAGAGAATTATACTGAACAATTTTACAAGTGCTGTCATCAAAAGACATTTGAGTCAAGTAGGGGAAAAAAAAAAAAAGAGAGAGAGAGAGAAAATACAGAGGATGAAAACTATCAAGCAAAGGAGAGAATTACTATCTTATAATATATATGAAAACCTGTCCAAACTTACAAAAATAAAATTCTGGGATTGAGAATAAATGGCATCATTTATGGTACAAATAACATTTAAGACACTGCCTAGGTCTAAAGACAAGCTATGTTGTCCTATTCCAAATATTTTCTTTTGTTTTTTTTCCAAACCCCCAAACACTAGAGTGCTTTAAAATTATTTAAACCATTGGCCGTATGTGTTAGTTACTGTAAAAACAGCGTGAGGGCAGTGTCTGACTTCCTCTCACTTCACAAGGAGGAAGGAGAACCAAGATCAACAGGCCAAGGCCAAGTCCTATGAGGCAGGGGTCAGAAATGCCTCCTCTTTCCTCCATTTTTACCAATTCCAATACTGACCATCCCTCCACTGCACTCTCTACTTCTCTGCTGGGTTCAATAATTTATTGCAATGGCCACATAGAACTCACAGACAATACTCATGATTGTGGGGTTTATTAGGGAAATAACAATTACAGTTCAGGCTCAGGAACACTCAGGATTCCATTCTGCCATCAGGACAGCCTCTTCCCAGCTATGCTCACAGGTATGCCTCTCCCTGGCCCTCAGTCTCTGCCCAAAAGCACTCAGTTTTCTTGCTTCATGAGCTGGGAAGCCCAGTGCACCATCTCCTGTGGGTCTCTCTTATGCATCTCTCCTGCTGGTCTCTCCTTCCTTGGTGGTAGTGGGCTCTTCTTTCCGGCTTCTGGGATGGCACATTTCAAGCCTGGCAGCATGGGAAAACTGACAATTACCACACACAGTCCTGCCCATTCACTCAGGTGGGAGTTACAAGTCCATGTCTAAAAAGGCCACACATAGAAGTGATCTATCATACTGTAGCTACCTGTGCTACCATAACAAAAAAAAAAAATTTTTTTTTTGAAATACCATAAATTAGTGACTTTAAAGAACAGAAATTTATTGTCCCACAATTTTGAGTGCTGGAAGTCTAAATCAGGGCATCAGCTTTAGGGCAGGGTTTCTCTGGGCATTCCTTGGTTTATAGATGATTTCTCACACGTTATCTTCTCCCGTGTGTGTCTGTGTCTGTTCTGCTGTTTTTATAAGATTCTACTCAGAAACAATTCACTCTACTCCAGAATGAATTCATTAACTTTACAAAAGATCCTATTTCCAAACAGGGTCATATTTACAGGTAAAGATGTTAGGACTTCAACATACCCTTTGGTAGACGCAGTTCAATCCAGGACACCATGTTTAGTTTTGATTAAATAAGGGCATAATTAAAAAGAAGTTGGAAATTGTCCAGAGCATTGTTGAAACAAAACTGCTCAACAGACATTGTCACTAATTCAGTAGTAAATATTTTTATTACTCAATACATTTAAGTTGGCAATAAAGATGCCATTTATTTGAAGTAGGATTACCAAACTTATAAAACAACTCCAAGGGGGACAAAAAGAAATCCTTGTGTTTACTTGGCAGCTTAGAACATATTTGTCATGAACAAGATGATATTCTAAAAGCTGTTCATTAGGCTTAGAATTAAGTAAAATATAGACGGCACATTGGAAATTTAGCTCTTCGCTTAATGTTATAGATCACCTTTTTTCCATCAATATTTTTGGTCTTGGCAAATAAAATCCTCTAGAAGAAGTAATTAGAAAAAGTACACATCAAGGAATGTAATTTAGAACAGACTTTGTTTGACCTCAGAAGAGAATAAAAGCTCAAAAGAAATTTCACGAGGTTTTAAATTTGGACGGAGAACTACAATATCTCTGATAATTAGACTTTCAACACATTTGGATTTGCTAAATGGATCTAAGTTCTAATTAGACTTTTTATGTAACTAAGAATGACATATCATTGTAAGAATTTAATGTGCTTTTACAGTTGAAACCAGCAATTAGCAGCATTTTCCAAATTATTTTAATAAGAATAAAAGCTAGCTCTGCTGTTTATATTGTGACATCCCTTTCTCTTATGGTATACTACATAAAAAAATAAAAATTTTTTCATATTTTTTTTATTTTTTTACATTTTAGTATTTTAATTAAACACCTTTTGGGGAGCTCAAAGAGAAACTTGAGTTTTAATAGGAAGCACCTAAATTGTTTATTTGTGAGGAAGACTTGCCAGTTCGTTGATGACTTTGGAAGATACAAACAAAATGCAATACAAGGAAATAAATCACAGTCATCAGGGGGAAGCAACACAAATAACCAGGTGCCACTGTAACCATTTAGTTGATCAAAACAGTCTCCGAATATGACTAAAGGTCTGTCCCATTCTTAGAATATCTGAATGTAGAATTGGGTTTTCAAATGCGAAGGCTCATGGAGCTGGTATCTGGATCAATAGCCATAGCACGGCACTTCTTCCCAAGGTGTGCATTACAGCATTCTCTTCGCAGCTTTGCTCCTTGAGCAGTTATCTGCTAATTCAAGTCACATCATCTCTTTCCTTTCTTCTTACTTCTGAGCTGAGAGTCATTAATTTTCATCCCATTGAGATTTATAGGCGGTAATCTTAAAATCGATAGCTGTCAGATTTGGATATTACAAGAGATAAGAACTAAAGGAGGTTTTAAAAACTAAACGAGTATTTTGGAGAGAAAAAAGAAGTGAAACATTGCAAGACTCTAAGGGACAGGCTGCTGCCAAAACACTGAAAGCAAATTGATAGCACTAACAAAATAGGCAAATTATATTGTTTTATATACTGTGAATACTTTGAAAACAACAAAGCCAAATACATGATCTTTTCCTTAAAAAAAACCAGTAACCCTTCTAGTCACGGTAAGAATTTTGCAGCTTTTTTTTCCCAATAAGAACGGTGTTACCTGTTACCATTGAGTCCATTCCGACTCACGATGATCCTTTAGGACAAAGTAGAACTTGCTCATAGGGTTTCCCAGGAGCAGCTGGTGGATTCAGACTGCTGACCTGTTGGTTAGCAGCCGAGCTCCTAACCACTGCGCCACGGGATAAGATCTAATTAAAACCATTGGAACTGTAAGAAAATTCAACTTGTACAGTAATTGATATATTAGAACAGATGTTATGCTAGAATTATATGAGCTATTATTTTCCCAATTAGTGCATTAGTGGGACTAAGTTATTGGTGCATTTATAACTCCTCATTAAGTCAAATGTCTTCAGCGAGCCTCCTAAAGCAGGCTGGGTACTGTCATATGTCATATGATGATATTTAAAAGCAGGAAATGGCATTTCTGGTTATTTCGTTTGCTATTAAAAAAGAAAACCTGTGCAAGACCCTTATTATACTAATTATTCCAAGAGACATCACAAGTCCTCTGAAAGCTCTCCACACCAGTGACCGGACAGTTCTTCAGGCAGATAAGTGACCAAAGCTATTTTGTCTTTCAGCTTGGGTGCTGGAACCCTGTCACAGGGCTGAATGGGTCACTGACTGACAAGAAGCTGGAGAATAACATGCGAGGCGTGGTTCTACGGGTGGTGACTGTCCTGGTAAGTCTGATGTGCCTTGTGGCTTTAGTTTCTAGAGGTTGCTTTATCCTTCATTTGTTTGTGTTTTACACCTGGTGCCGTAATCTTGAAAGAGCTTTTTACAAACCCTATGATCTCTAAGATATTTTTTAAGTGGATTAGAATCAGATGTGTGCGTTATTTTCTTTAAATGACGGTGCTTTGCTAAATAAGTTCCTTAGACACTGTAGGTGCAATTTCCCTCTTTCTACAGCTTTCCACACATGATAAAAGTATCCATGAGTCACTCTCTCACTGAAACTCTATACTATGCATAAATGAAGATAACCACCTAAAACTAGGAGAGATTTGATACAATGTTCTACACTCAGGAATACTAAAATGTTAGGAGATGAAGATGATAATTTTCTAGTAAGGAACTACTTTGGAGGAAAGACCATTTGGTTAGTTAATAAATATTTACTGAGTATCATCAACTGTATTCCAAGCTCCATGCTGATGACTGGGGACATTGATGAATAAAATACATATATGATTCTCTCTTTGCAGAGCTTATCATCTAGTAATTCTGTGAATGCTAAATGGGATTATACATGTGAAACATTTATTACAATTCTATTCATTTATTAAGAAATCCATAAATGATAACCATTCCCAAGATGATAATAGAAATATTCTTGGACATTAAAATACTCAAATGAGTACTATGCAAATAGCCAAAAAACATAAGGTTTGCACTGTCTCTTTTTATTTCAATGTGTTTAACCTCATGCTACTTTATAGTACATTTCAAAACTTACTAGTCTGTAGGAGTCCCTGGGTGGTGCAAACAGTTAATGAGATTAGCTGCTAACTGAAAGATTGGAGGGTTGAGTCCACCCCAAGACACCTAGAAAGACCTGGCAATCTACTTCCCAAAAAACCAGCCATCGAAAATGCTATGGAGCACAGTTCTACTCTAGCATACATGGGTCCGCCATGACTGGGAATTGGCTTGAGTGCAGCTGGTTCCCACAGTGCATAGCTATTAAAATTATTTTACTTCAGAGTAGCCTACTTGTTTTTAAGTTTGAAAAAAAACTTTCCTATAGGCTAAATAAATTGCCAAATTCGTAAATGGGAGTGGTAAACAGTCTTTGATATGTCCATGCTAATTAGATACTCATCAAAGTTTATAAAAACAATGGCTGCCCTTTGTGTATTGGCAAATGAAAATTAAATAGATTTAACATAATTTCTCTGTCAAAAAAAGGGCTGTGAATATTCTCTATAAAAGGAAATTAAAATGTATAGCCTAATTCTACTTTTTCATGCCTATGATTTTATTCCTAGTTATTGTTTTGACCAGATTTTTACATTTTGGTAAATAGGGTGTAAATACTTGGTAATTGAAGTGACCATGTGCTTCTGTACGTGCCTGAGGGTGCGCGTGTGCATTTGCATTGGTGTGCTGATATTAAAAAGACAGATGTTTCAAGTGCAATAAACTATTAATAGTCTCTTCTCTAGTGATTGTATGAACAATTGCAATACAAAACAATATATGTGCTTTGTTTTGTTTTTTGTGATTCATATTTCCAAAACAAACTAACCTCATTCAGTTGTTAAGCAAATATTTATTCAGTGCTATATGATAGACTTAGTAATGGGTATAAGATGAACAATATATAGACTCTATCCTGAAGGTATGCCTAGTGACTTCTTGGGGAGACAAAAACAGCTAAAATTTCCTAAGTGCTTACTATGTGCCAGGTACTCTACCAAGCCCTCTGCATGCATTACCTTATTCAGTCTTCACAGTATTCCCAAGAAGTACTAGTATGAGTCCAAGGATATAGATAAGGAAACTGAGTCTTTCACACTGAAAACAAATGCGGAAGGTTGTACGGATAGTAAGTAGCAGAGTTGGGATTCGAATTCAGGAAATCTGGGTCCAAACCTCTAACCACCTCCCTCTTAACATTACATTATACTCCCTATTACCTACTGCAATAAGTGTGAGAATTTAGATATAAAAGATTACAGGTGAATTAAGAGTTTGAAATGTTTAACTCTGAATAATGTAAAGGTGAGTTTTATTGGAATAGCTTCATAGGGCCAATTATTTTAAATTCATTTCCAGGATGAGCAAAGTAATTGCTATTTTGAGCATGAAATGGTATTGCTTTGCACAGTGTTAATGCCTGCATGCCCAGGTTCACCTCCATGACTCATAATGATCTCTGTTTTCTACAAGCTCAGCAGGCACAGATCCTGAATATGATTAGTGAGTAAAAAAAAAAGATAAGGAAATAGTTGGTTTTTCCCATGTTTCTGTGATGTGATATGAATTTATCAACTTGGCTGCCCAGTTGAGTAAAAGGTTGTTTCGTTTATTACACTCCTACAATGCGTATATAGCCAGTGTACTTAATCATCTCATTTGCTTTCTGGCTCTTCCTGTGACTCATATGGGAATGGAAAAAAGCCATGACCTTTTATTTATTTCCTGTAAGCACCTTTCCAGATCTAGCGCTCACTTAGGCTAACTTGCAAGCTTTTTCTACCAAACACAGAGAATCGCATCTCCCAGATCATTCAGCAACTCCAAAATCTTGATGCTTTACCTCATTTAATCCTTGAACTAGAATATGGTCTGTATGAGACTTGATTTTGTAAATGGTGAACTTAAACACCAATTCCTTGTACTCCAAGTATTTGCCTGTAATACCTCCCAGAAGGAAGAAAGAGGAGGGGACATGTGTAAAACCCTGAGGGAAGGTACCTCATGCGTTCTAACTACAATCAAGCTGCAGTTCCACGTGTGCCCCCTTCGCTTCTTAAGAAATGTATGCTATCAATTACATACAGTTTAGTAAAATTTATTTTCCTTATCTAAGTTTTGAAACCCCCATTCCTATCACTGTTAATGATATTTCATTGATTTGAAGGAAATAACCTAGTATTTAGGAGTCCCTGGGTAGTAAAGATGGTTAAGCTGTCAATTACTACTGAAATGTTGGTGGTTCTAAACCTCTCAGAAGTGCCTCAGAAGAAAATGAAGAACCTATGGAGTGCAGTTCTACTCTTTCCATATTTATCTTAAACTAGATAATTCATCACTTTATTGTCTGTGATAAATAGACATTCCAATGCTTAATTAAAGATAGTTACATTATTAACAGAGATGTAAATAAGGTTAAAGGAATCAACAAGGTATGTTGAAGACCACAGGGCCTAGATACACATGAAGCCTTTGACTGCCATGATGACCGATAAGGAATAGGGAGGGAACAGTATTACCAGACCTGGCAATAGCTAGAGCCATTGGAGAGTGACCACTCAATAGTAGCTGTGAACCTTGGTAGAGGAAGAAAATGGAGAAAAAGAATCACTGTCAAAACCACCACTGTTAGACACCAGTTAAATGAGGAGGCAAGGATACACTAATATCTTCCTTCTTATCCTTCCATCCCCTTCAATTGTCTGTCGTTGCCAAACCCAACCAGGAGCAAGGGGACCCAAGTAGTGAATACCATGAAGGTCAGGACAGAGTAAGGCAGTAAAGGGCACAGTGGAACTGGAGGGAAAATGGGCAATCCAGCATCAGTACCTACCATTTGATAGACACATATAAGGCCTTTGTATGTGTTCATTTATTTAAACCATATTGTGATTACTTCTGACACCAAATACACAGACTTAAGTCAGACTTCAAATGTTAAGGGCACAAACAGTCTTCCACAAGACTGTTCTCACTTGACACGAGCTGCAAGTTTGAGATCCCAAATCCACCCTCACTTCTGACAACTGGCTACAAATTCCAGGGTTTCCACTACCTGCTCAGGTTCAATAATTCTCTAGAACAGCTCTTAGAACTCAGGAAAGTGCCATACCTGTGATTACAGTTTTATTACAGCTGAAGGATACAGGTCAGAACCAAAGGGAGAGACACAGAGGGTGAGGTCTGGGATGGTCCCAAACATGAAACTTCCATTATCCTCTCCCCATGGAATCAGGATGAGTCACCCTCCCAACACACTGATGTGTGAAAATATGCCAAATATTGTCAACCAGGGAAGCCTAACCTGAGCTTCAGTGTCCATAGTTTTTATTGGAATTTAATTATGTAGGTATGATTGATTGAATCATTGGCTACAAAATTGAATTCAGTCTCCAACCTCCCCTTGCCACTATGGAGGCCTGGCTGACATCATGTGGCTGAAAGCTCCAACCCTCTAATCACATGGTTGATCTATCTGGCATGGCCAGCCTTTGTCCTGAGTTACATTATTAGCATAATCTATCTAGGATTCCACCAGGAATCACATTTTCAGCGTAAATAATCAGGTATGGTCCGAGGGTCCCACCATGAGTAACAAAGTTATCATTGGGGAAATTTTAAGGGTTTAAAGGTTACCTGCTGAAACCAGGAACAAAAGCCAGCCATATTCTTTTTACACGCTTGTTATGAATTGAATTGTGTCCCCCAAAAATGTGTTGGAATCCTAACCTCTATGCCTGTGGTTAAGCACTTGGCTGCTAACCAAAATATGGGTGGTTTGAAACCACCAGCTGCTCCACAGGAGAAAGATGTGGCAATCTGTTTCTGTAAAGATTACGGAATACAGTCATGTTAGATTTAAATTAAAAATGGTATAACATTTGGAATGTGCCGGTTGCAAATGTTATTGGTCACTAAGGAGCATTTTCTAAATGGCATCACCTATGAATAACTTTATATTCAGCCATGATCAAAACCACAGAAATACGTCTTACAAATGGAGAAAAAAAAAGAATGAGAATGAAATTCAGATCTTCCATCTTGGTGCCTCTGTCTGACTCTTTCTTTGTTTCCATATTTGGCCTGATGATCTCTATTTCTTAACGAGTAGACCAAGTGTATTACCTCAAGGCAGTTATGAAGATTTTATTTTCTTTTAATTTCTTAAAGTATACAAGTGTGGATAGCCATAAAAAACCAATTTTGTCATTCTTTTTTTATGATGATTCCCAAAAAAAAGAAATAATGTATCACTAAATTGTAAAGATCATCATAATACTAATGAAAAAATGGAAAGAAGTTAGCAACAAGTGAAAAGAAAGGTATGAGAAGATATGGTGTAAGAAAAAATACACGATATCTGAAAAACTTGAATTGACATTGGCAAGAGTTCACTGATTAATCCAACTCTTATATGCCTGGTGTGGTTGTGTTTATAACAGACACAGTGGCGTCACTAATGAAACGTGTATTTACTCATAAATTCATTTGAGAAATATTTATTGAGGACCTAATATGCCCCAGGCCTTCTTCTAGATGGTCGGGGTATACACAGACAACAAACCCTGATTTGAGAGTTTTATTTTAGCAGGACATCTTCTAAAATTCTCAGAATATTCTTGAAAAAAATGCAATGAAGTCCTTATTAAATATTAAATGCAGTATTCATGAGCCTGAAATTACCATAAAAATAATTCAACAACTTTATACAAAGATGTGACTGAAAGTTTATGGTAAAGTGTGGCTGTGATTCCTCCATATTTTAAAATTCAAAAGCATATAATTTTTTACACTTTGGTATTTCTGAAATCAGGATGCATCTTTCAACTGATAGCTCCTTACAACCAAAATTGACCACACTGTTTGTCTTTCTTAGTGGTGCATAAGACAATTATGCATCTTACAATTGAAAACATCTTAGATTGAATAAAATATGGTATTTGTAAAAAATTAATTAAGTTAATGGATGTTCCTGGAAAGGTAAATTCAGCAAAACTGGGCAAGAAGCCATGATAAAAAAAGAGAGAGAGACTATTTTAAAAGAATATCTTTAAAAGAAAAGAAATATCAATAGGAAATGATGCCAATCTGAAGAAAAGGATAGTAATAGAAATGAAAAAAGAAAAAATACTGTTTAAATTAAAACTGTCAGTAGTCATAGAAGGATAGGAAAAAGTACATAAAGGCAGCTTATCCTAAACCAAACCACACAAAGTAAGGTCCAAACAATGTATTGAGAGAAAGGTGGGTTTTCCTAAGCAACTCACTGTAGGAAGGATTTTTTGCCCAGCTGTAGCAGGCAGCTGTCTAGTGAGTTGTCATTTTAAGAGTAATTCTCCTTTACTGAAATATTTCCCTATCATTAGTCTCACTCCTTGAAATTGATTTTAGCAGTCGTTATTTCTCTGTGAAAATTCACAATGTTATCTGAGGTCTAAGAGAGGTAAAACATTAATATATAGTATACCCGAACTATTGACCCTTACTCAACAACTATTTATTGTGCGTATATACTAAGTTAAACATCGTGCTCAATTCCAGAGTGCCAAAAAGAAATGATATAGTCCCTGCTTTCAAGGAGTTTCAGGTATAACATTTTATCAAAATTATTAAGTTCTTTATCAGAAAACAGGACCTGTGTATGTAGGATTCAGAATCAAAACTGTTCTGGATAGGCTGGGAAAGAAAGATAAAGTTGAGAGGAGAGAAAAAGAGAAAGGGAATTAAGAGAGAGAGGCAAGAAGTGTGAGAGAGAAAATTGTTATCTAAGATAATTTTATTCCCCATTGTACTGAGTTCTTTCACTCAGAATGCTTTGCGATTCTATTCACCCACTTCTCACCTATTGACATGTTTAGGTTCCAAAGATCAGGTCTTATGCGAAAATCTGCATTATGTGAAAACGGAGGAATTTTTTTTTCTATTTTCAGACCATCTATTTGTCTGATTTTTTTCATTTAGAAAATATGATCACAGAAATAAAAACAGCTAAACTTTATTGATTTGCTCATCTCTGTGACGAGTCCAGTTATGGATTATTCCTCTGTGGAGAAGGAGGCTTGGAGGAGACAAAACTGGATAAAAGCGGGCTGTGTGACTTGAGGGCCCATAGCTTAACCACTTCACCTTCCTCCTGTGCTAAGTCAGAGCTTCTCTCGTGGATCCACCTTCAGACCTTCACTCCCACCCCTGCAAGCCCTGCATTCACCATTCTGGAGGCTGCTCTGCCCTCTGGGCCTGGAAAGTCACCAAGGCTCCAGGCTTCCTGTGATGGTGCTAGGAGCTTAGTTGGCACCTGACCCCACCAAGGCAGAGGCTTCAAGGATGTCATTAAACTTCCACGTATTTCTTGGAAACGCCGTCTCCGATACCTCTTTCTTTCCTCTTTTCCCACCTTACAGCAAGTTTAAGCTGCAGGGTCTTGGGCCACATAGAAGCTGGGAACTCAGAACAGGCAACCACTGGCTCGGTGCTGTCTAGTGTTCACCCACAGGCCATGGCCATGGAGGAGGCCAGCCATGCTTGGCAGTTGGATATAGTGCCCCCACCAGCAGGAGAGAGCGGAGGGTGCCAGGCAGTGCGGCCCAGCTTCCTGGAGGCCACCCAGAGACCCTCCTCAAGGAAGGGGGTGCTCTGCAGCTGTTGCCACCATTCCTGCCACCTCGTTAATGCACAAAGTGGCCCAATAGTAGATTTTTTACTATTGTTCTAAATGTGAAATGTCAGATAATGAGATAGTTGATAAGTGAGGAGTAGGTGTATAAGAGATACTCTCTCTTGTTCCTCCAATACTTTCCTTATACACCCACTCCTCAACTATAAACATGGTTAGGTTCCAAAGACTAGGTCCATATGTAGAAATCAGTGTTATGTGAAATGGAGGACGATCACATCCGATCACAAAACCGAGGATGGACTACAGTGCCAAACCACTGAAAATCATGGTCCAGCCAAGTTGACACATAATCTTAACCATCACAGCCAGCGTTATTCTCTCCTTTCACCTCAGCATTTGTTACTACCAGCCATACGTTGTTAATGCACAAAATAGTAGATTTTTTGCTATTGTCAAATGTGACATGTAAGATAATGTGATAGTAGGTAAGTGAGAAGTAGTTCTATTATATTTTTGTAATAATTTCATTAGTGTGAGATTCTTCCACTAAATTGTAAATACCAATAAAACACAAAGTTGGTTTTCACTTGCAATGACTGGCAAATAGAAACACCTCAGTATATATTTGTTGATTGAAAAATTATTCTAGTAGCCTGAAGATGTGTGTGTGTGTGCACGTGTGTGTGTGAGAGAGAGAGAGAGAGAAAGGAGGACAGAGAGAGAGAATTCTACTTGTGATTATAAAAATAAGGATAGGGATAGATACAAGACTATGCCTGAATAGGTGGTATCAGGATTCCTAATTCTTCAATTTCCATATAACAAGTCTGACTTTCCAAGACAGACAACAAAGAATGCCCTAGACTGAGAGATATTCTTCATTTTTGAATGGGATTCTCTTTATTACATCTTAGTGAACTGAATCAGATAACAAAAATGGAATGCTGAGGGGGAGAGGTGCCTATTTTATTTACATCTTAATCAAGTACTAAGCCTCATGCTGCTCACTAATCCCCTCTGAGGAGCACATTGGTTTCACAGACTCTTTAGAGGTATACAGGAGCACCGCAGAGCTCCAAAAACAGCTCACTTAGGCCCCTACTCCTCATCAATAAAGGCCAAAATGCTTGAAAAAGCTCAGCCTCCTCCAGCTTTTGTGTATTTCTAAGCTATTTACTCCTTCTGTCATAATTCCTTTCACTCCACTCATCCCAGTAAGTGAGATAGCAGTGAGGATCAGCCACCCTGTATCCTTCCTCAGTACACTCATTTCTTAACATGTTCATATTCAAACTCCACACCCTATTTAGTATTGCCAAGGTGATTCATTAGCTTTTTCATTCATTTGTTGATACACTCAACCCAGGATTGTTTATCCAGCACCCACTCTGTGCCACAAAATATGCTAGATGCTGGGGATACAGAGGTGAACAAAATAAACATGGTCATTGCTGTCATAGAGCATGACATCTTAAGGGGAATATTGACAATATTCAAATAACTGTACTAATGAATAGCTAAACTGAAGAAATCAATAAGCACTAGCCCTGCAAGATAACTGGTCAAGCCAAAAGCTAAAGGAGATATATGTATGGCTAGATGTCTCCCATAAAAAGTTGGAACATGGAAAATAGAGGACATAGGCAGCAACATGCTTTTCAAATTAGTAAAGTCCACATTATAAGATTATTAAAGTCCAAAATTAATAGGAACATATTTATATAAAAAACTAAACTATATGCTTTTTTTTTAATCTAACTTTTGTTCTATAAACTCTATAACTAGAATCTTCCACTTAAAACCCCACATTTAGACTCAAAAGAATTAATACTTAAGACTATTAAATCTTTTGACATAGTTGATTCTAGGAAATGAGTTAGCCCATTCACAGAATGTTCAAATAATTATATACTTTTTAGGTGAAGAAATAGAAACTTTTAATTCAAATTATCAAACATTTTTCAAATTATGAAATAGCAAGCCCATATTTGATGAGACATTACAGCTGATAGAGAAGCATTTAGCATTCTCTTGGTCTTAGAGATTGTCATTGTTTATCCTTTCTTCCACAATATTTTCATTTTCACATGTACAGATATTTTGTAAGTCATCTTCCCACAATCTATGGGAAGAAAAGAATAAGACAAAATCGATATCATATGATAAAGGAGAAAAAGAGTGAAATAAGACTACAGTTCTGTAGGTTTATGATCTTCTAAGGAAATAGCAATTCAAATACAAGGAAAGAGCTCACCTCTTTTCTTTGATTTTGCTTCTTTGGAAGTGTTCAAAAATTAACATGCTTATGTTAAATACAAGCCCCACATGTCTGTCAGTTTGTCGTACTATGGGGGCTTCCGTGTTGCTGTGATGCTGGAAGCTATGCCGGAGATGGGATGATAGAATTTTGCAAGACCAACGACTTCTTCATTGCAAACACCTTCTTTCACCAACATAAAAGGCCATGATACTCAGGGACCTCATCAGAGGGAACACACAGAAATCAAATTGACTACACCTGTAGAAAGAGACAATGGAAAAGCTCAATATCATCAGTCAGAACAAGGCCAGGGACCGACTGTGGAACAGACCATCAATTGCTCACATGCAAATTCATGCTGAAACTGAAGAAAATCAGAGCAAGCACACGAGAGCCAAAATATGACCTTGAGTATATCACACCTGAATTTAGAGACCACCTAAAGAATAGATTTGATGCATTGAACACTAGTGACCGAAGACCAGACGAGTTGTGCAAGGACATCATGCATGAAGAAAGAAAGAAAGTGTCATTGAAAAGACAGGAAAGAAAGAAAAGATGAAGATGGGTGTCAGAGGAGACTCTTAAACTTACCCTCGAATGTCGAGCAGCTAAAGCAAAAGGAAGAACTGATGAAGTAAAAGAACTGCACAGAAGATTTCAAAGGGTGTCTCGAGAAGACAAAGTAAAGTATTACAATGACATGTGCAAAGAGCTGGAGATGGAAAACCAAAAGGGAAGAACACACTCAGAGTTTCTCAAGCTGAAAGAACTGAAGAAAAAATTCAAGTCTCGAGTTGCAGTAGTGAAGGATTCTATGGGGAAAATATTAAAGGACACAGGAAGCATCAAAAGAAGATGGAAGTAATACACACAGTCATTATACCAAAAAGAATTAGTCAATGCTCAACCATTTCAAGAGGTGGCATATGATCAGAAACTGATGGTACTGAAGGAAGAAGTCCAAGCTGCTCTGAAAGCATTGGCGAAAAACAAGGCTCCAGGAATTGATGGAATATCAAGTGAGATATTTCAACAAACAGATGCAGCGCTGGAGGTGCTCACTTGTCTATGCCAAGAAATACGGAAGACAGCTTCCTGGCCAACTGTCTGGAAGAGATCCATATTTATGCCTATTCCCAAGAAATGCGATCCAACCGAATATGGAAATTATAGAACAATATCATTAATACCACACGGAAGCAAGATTTTGCTGAAGATCATTCAAAAATGGCTGCAGCAGTGTATTGACAGGGAACTGCCAGAAATTCAGGCCGGTTTCAGAAGAGGATGTGGAACGAGGGATATTAGTGCTGATGTCAGGTGGATCCGGCTGAAAGCAGAGAATACCAGATGGATGTTTACCTGTGTTTTACTGACTATGCAAAGGCATTCGACTGTGTGGATCCTAAGAAATTATGGATAACATTGCGAAGAATGGGAATTCCAGAACACTTAATTGTGCTCATGAGGAAGCTTTACATAGATCAAGAGGCAGTTGTTCAGACAGAACAAGGGGATACTGATTGGTTTAAAGTCAGGAAAGTTGTGCATCAGGATTGTATGCTTTCACCATACTTATTCAATCTGTACCCTGAGCAAATAATACGAGAAGTTGGACTATATGAAGAAGAACGGGGCATCAGGATTGGAGGAAGATTCATTAACAACCTTCTTAATGCAGATGACACAACCTTGCTTGCTGAAAGTGAAGAGGACTTGAAACACTTGCTAATGAAAGATCAAAGACCACAGCCTTCAGTATGGATTACACCTCAACATAAAGAAAACAAAAATCCTCACCACTGGACCAATGAGCAACATCATGGTAAATGGAGAAAAGATTAAGGTTGTCCAGGATTTCATTTTACTTGGATCCACTATCAACACCCATAGAAGCAGCAGTCAAGAAATCAAAAGGTGCATTGCATTGAGTAGATCTGCTGCAAAGGACCTCTTTAAAGTGTTGAAGAGCAAAGATGTCACCCTGAAGACTAAGGTGCACCTCACCCAAGCCATGCTATTTTCAGTCGCATCATGTGCATGGGAAAGCTGGACAATGAATAAGGAAGACTGATGAAGAATTGATGCCTTTGAATTGTGGCGTTGGTGAAGAATATTGAATATACCATGGACTGCCAGAAGAACAAACAAATCTGTCTTAGAAGAAGTAAAACCAGTATGCTCCTTAGAACCAAGGATGGCGAGACTGCGTCTTACGTATGTTGGACATGTTGTCAGGAGGGATCAGTCCCTGGAGAAGGACATTATGCTTGGCAGAATACAGGGTCACCGGAAAAGAAGACCCTCAATGAAGTGGATTGACACAGTGGCTGCAACAATGAGCTCAAGCATAACAATGACTATAAGGATGGCTCAGGACCGGGCAGTGTTTCATTCTGTTGTGCATAGGGTCACTATGAGCCGGAACTGACTCGACAGCCCCTAACAACAACATACTAAATACAGGTAAGAAGTAATTTTTTTTTTTTCATTCTGAGAGCCATTTTGACTGATGTATAGGCAACAAATTCTTAGTTTGTATAATATACTAGAAAATGTAAAGTTTAGATTTAGTTATTTATGTACACTTCAGTGTATGATCAGTGTACTTATTTTCCTCTTGATATAGCTTTTAACAAAAGAACGTATAATATGCAATTCATTTTCTTTTCATTTTCAACACACTCATACAAAAAAGGCATTGGTATATACTACAAAGGGCTCTGGACTTGCAGCCAAAATATATCAATCAGTTCAAGTCCTAGCTTTTCTATATAATAGATCATTCAGTTTATGGAGCCAAGAAGTCTCTCTCAACCTCAATTTTTCTATCTGTAAAAAATTTTTAAATGATAAAACTGGCCACACTGGTTATTATGAATAAAATATTTTAAAATATATAAAAGCAGTTAACAACATGCATGATGTTTCGAAATATAAGGTGATATTGTCACTGCAATGGAACTATGATGAATAGATTAAGTAAAGAAAGGAAAAATAATGAGCAATCATGAAAGCATCATTAATCAGTCATCAATCTTCATATTTTCATGAGAGATCATCTGACGACCCCTAAGGCGGAAAAACAAATATGAAATGCAGAATCATGAGTTTCAGGCCAAGTCACTATTATCTTAATTTGAAAACCTGCTAATGAGGATCACAGCTGCTCTCCTGCTAGGGAAATTGGTGCTTCCTACGGGAAAAATGTACAAAAAACCCACCTGATACTCCCCACTCCCCTCCCACCAAAAAAAAAGCCCCAAATTATAAACTGTTAAAAATTTCTGAAAGTTTGCACGTCAGCTGCATTGTCTCATATGAATTGTGATTGGTTCCAGGCTAGCTTAAAATAGACTCTATATGTTAATATATAACAGAAAAAATACCTCTAGTAATAGCACTATAATATCAGTGTTCTTAGTATAAACAGCCCTTCTGAATTCTGAGTGTTTGCTACTCACAGAGACCCTGAGAATTCTGAACCTTGTAGAGGTTTAAACTTTCCTGAGGTCTTAGCCTTTGAGCTTCTTGAATCTAGAGGCAAGGTTAGGGGTAAGAGAGCAAGCTCAATAAGAGGCTCCATTGGACAACTACTCACAGAAAGGAGATGGGACGTGCATACATGGCAAACTCTGGAAGCTCTCATAGCAATCTCTGAGAAGGGCTCCTTTGGAAAAGTTAATAAAGTTTGGTTCAAGGCCCCAGGCAAAAATGACAACTGTGGCTGAGGAAATTTCCAGTGATGATATATTAATATAAAATAAACTGCAAGTCACAAGAAAGTATGGTAGACACCATGCAATAAGTGCTACAGTGGAAGTACTGGATAGCATTTTGGTTAAGAACACAGCCCGTGTAGGAGTTCCACTTCTGGGATGACCGCGTGAGGAGTTCTCTAAACCCACTCTGCAGTGAATAAAGTAAAGCTGGCAAAATAAATAAATAATAAAAAAATAAAAGTAAGTCTCTAAAAATTGTCCTATGTGCATGCAGAAAACGAAGAAACATTTATTCAAGAAAATCTACTAAAACTCAGTAAGAACGTCAAGAGTGTGTGGCATTTGAACCATGACCCATTCCCTCACTTTTTCTTCCCCAGCTCAACTTGATGGAAGCTCCACTTCGAGTAGTTCTAGTAAGAAAATGGGACTTTTTCCTATCTCATTTCCCAACCATGGGTTACTGTGTGTCACTGAGAGGGGTAGGCTGCTAGCTTTTCTCATCCCCTCCAACTCCAAGTTGAAGAGACTAAATTTATGATGAGTGCAGGCAAGAGTTTGAGACCTCCCCTTTCCTATCCAGTGTCCATCCATAGGATGGAGGTTCTGCTCCAGGCATGGCAGGCTGAGAATACTGGATCCTGACTGCCATCACTTGAGCTCACTCCTAAGGCAGAGATTCAAAGCCAGGAGAGGCAATTGGAGAAGATGAGAGACTCCTGCTCCACCCAGAACCCAGGGTAATGGCTGAGAGATTTTATTCAAGGGGAGAGCCAGTCCTTAAGAAAAAAGAGCTCCTAAACATTCTTCCCAACACCTGTCTGTCAGTTTGTCATACTGAGGTGGCTTACATGTTCCTGTGATATTGGAAGCTATGCCACCAGTGTTTCAAATAAAAATGAGAGGGTCACCCATGGTGGACAGGTTTCAGTGGAGCTTCCAAACTAGGAAGAAAGGTCTGGTTGCATACTTCTGAAAATTAGCAATGAAATCCTTATGGGTCGCAAGAGAATAGTGTTCAATACAGCGCAGGAAGAGGAATTTCCAAGTTTGAAAGGCAACAATAGACTCAGACATGCCAATGATCATAATAAGGGTGTAGGACCAAGCAATGTTTCATTCTGTTGTGCATAGGGTCACCAAGACTGGGACCTGACTCAATGATAACTAACAACAACAACCACCATTCTCCAAAGGAACTGAATTTAATTGAAACAGAGTATAGGAAAGTTCATGCCTACAGCTTGCTGTTCTTATGTGATATCCAGTCAATTCCCACTCATAGTAATCTTATTATGACAGAGTAGAGCTGCCCCCATCAGGTTTTCTAGGCTGTAATATTTACAGGAGCAGATTGCCAGGTCTTTTCTTCCATGGAGCACTGGTATGTTTGGAGATGCTGATGGATTTGAACCACCTGCCTTTTAGTTAGCAGACAAGTACTTAACCATTGCACTACCTGTTCTCCTTTAAGCTTTATTAGCTTCTCTTAATTAGCAGCAGCAAGCTAAACAATAGGCCAGCTGGCTCACCAGAGAGAACCAGGGAAGGAGAAAGCTAAGAAAATTTTAGCTCAGGTCAGAACAAATTTCATATACTGCCCTCAAAAATGACCCATGCCCAAAGTTATTTGGTTCAGAGGGCTAAACAAAAAGCCCTAGAAAGAGGGAAACCCAGTGCCCAGTGCCATCGAGTCGATTCTGACTCATAGCGACCTTATAGGACAGAGTAGAACTGCCCCATGGAGTTTCCAAGGAGGGAAGGGAATCAATATCCAGAGTTGGTGCAATATATTACCTAAAGTATCCAGTTTTCAACAACAGCAACCAAAAAAAAAAAAGCGATTTCCAAAGAAACAGGAAAATGTGACCCACTCAGAGGGGAAAATAAGCAGCCAACGGAATATAGATTGTTGGAGAATATCAATATAGAGCTAGAAATGATAACATAAACAAATAAAATGAGGAGCTCTCATCACCACATACCCACTGCTGATTCTTACTGATACTGACCCTATAGGACTGCCCTGTAGGGTTTCCAAGGAGAGGCTAGTATATTCAAACTGCTGACCTTTTGGTTAGCAGCCAAGCTCTAAGCCACTGTGCCACCAGGGCTCCAAGAAGCACTGGTAGAGTTAATTATGAAATTATAAAAGTCAATATAAATGAGTATTTCTTCTTTTTTTCTCTTATTTTTTTTTTTTATGTATGTATACTTATATTGTTGAGCCTATAAAATGTTGTTTTTCTCCATTGCCTTCAAGTTGATTCCAACTCATGGCAACTCCATGTGTGCTGAGTAGAACTGTTCCATTGGGCTTTCAAGGCTGTGACCTTTTGGAAGCAGATCACAAGCCTGTCTTCCAAGGTGCCTCTTGGTGGGTTCGAACCACCAATATTTTGGTTACTATTTGCATCACCCCAGGACTCTACTCATGGAAGGCACCATTCCTTTATATAGAGTAGTATTTTAGAATTTCTTCTATTGTTATATTTAATTGGTTATATTAATCGAAATCTATAACATACAGAAGCGTAATGTATGACAGTAACAACACAAAGAGATTGGTGAGAGCAAAGCTGTACTAATAAGCAGCTAACACCACCACCAACAAAAGCTGTACTAGAGTAAGGAAATGACTCCAGATGGTATTTCAGACCCGCAGGAACAAATGAAGAGAACCAGAAATGATAAGAAGTTCAATATAACAAAGACTATAAATACATACTCATTGTCCTTTCTTTTCTCAGATTCTTTAATAGACATAAAATTAAATAAATAATATTTAATAATACTTAATAACTAAAGTTTTATTGGGTTTATAATATATAAAACAATAGTAGCACAAAAAGTAAGAAGAGGGAATAGAACTATACAGAAGTAACATTTCTATATGGAATTAAGTTATATAAGAAGTAAATTATAATTTTAAAAGATAGGTATAGTAAACACTATAACAACCACTGAGAAAATACCTCAAAAATAGTAAAAAACCTTTAAAGAAATTGAAATGTTACATAGAAAGATACTCAATTGCTGCAAAAGAAAGCAATAAAGGAAGGATCGTGGAAATAAACACACCCATCTGTCACTGATCTATTACCTGTTGTTATGATGGAAGTAAATGAATAGAAAAAGATATGTCATGAAATAGGTGACCATAAAAAAGCTGGAGTGACTACAGCAGACAAAAAAATCTTTAAAACAAAAAAAATGTTATGAGAAAGTAAAAGGAAAATTTTATAATGGTAAAAGGGTCAATCTGCCAGGAAATTATAACAATTATATACACATATGCAAACAAAAACAGAGCCCCAAATTACGTAAGACAAAATCTGAGAAAATTGAGGGGATAAATTGACAATTAAACAATAATGTTGAAGACATCAAACCCAGTTTGAATAATGTATAGGACAAATAGGCAGAAAATTAACAAGGAAATAGAAGACTTGAACAACACTATACACAAAACTAGACCTATTTACCCAAGAACAGAATTAACATTTGTCTTAAGTAAAAATGGAATATTTTCCAGAATAGACTATAGGCTAGGCCTTAAAACAAGCCTTAATAAATTAGAAGAACTGAAATCATACAGAGTATGTTCTTTGATCACAAAGCAGTGAAATCAGAAATTAATAAAAGAAATAAATTTTGGAAACACAAATATGTGGAAATAAACTTCATGCTCCTAAATAATTAGTGGGTCAAAGAAGACACCACAAGAGAATTTTGAAATATTTTGAGATGAATAAAAATGAAGACACAGTCAACCAATACTTGTAGGATGCAATTAAAACGAGAAAGAAAGAAAATACTAAAATAGATGTCAGAAGAGACTCTGAAACTTGGCATTGAATGTCGAGTAGCTAAAGTGAAAGGCTGAAATGATAAATAAAAGAGCTGAACAGAAAATTTCAAAGGGCAGCTGGAGGGGATAAAGTAAAGTATTATAACGACATGTGCAAAGACCTGTACGTAGAAAACCAAAAGGGAAGAACATCTTCGGTATTTCTCAAGCTGAAAGAACTGAAGAAAAAATTCAGTCCTCCAGTTGCAATATTGAAGAATCCTACGGGGAAAATACTAAATGATGCAGAATGCGTCAAAAGAGGATGGAAGGAATACACAGAGTCACTGTACCAAAAACGGTTGGTCGATGTCTAACCTTTTCAGGAAGTAGCATATGATCAAGAACCAATAGTACTGAGGGAAGAAGTCCAAGCTGCGCTGAAGGCGTTGGCAAAAAACAAGGCTCCAGGAACTGACGGAATAGCAATTGAGATGTTTCAACAAACAGATAAAGCACTGGAAGTGCTCAGTCATCTATGCCAAGAAATATGGAAGGCAGCTTCCTGGCCAACTGACTGGAAGACAGCCATATTTGTGCCTATTCCCAAGAAAGATGATGCAACCAAATGCGGAAATTATCGAGCAATATCATTAATATCACACACAAGTAAAATTTTGCTGAAGATCATTCAAAAGTGGCTGCAGTGATACACTGACAGGGAACTGTCAGAAATCCAAGTCAGATTCAGAAGAGGACATGGAACTAGGGATATCATTGCTAATGTCAGATGGATCCTGGCTGAAAGCAGAGAATACCAGAAAGATATTTACCTGGGTTTCATTGACTATGTAAAGGCATTCAACTGTGTGGATCATAATAAATTATGGATAACATTGCAAAGAATGGAAATTCCAGAACACTTAATTGTGTTTGACCTGTACATAGATCAAGAAGCCTTTTATAAATCTTTATAAATCTGATTTTTATTAGTCTATGGAGGTTGTCATGAGAATGATCAGCAAACTATATGCTGCAACATTGTATGATAAGATGTACAAAAAAAAGATGCTCGTAAGTGTGGTTCGTCAGAACATGAATACTTAGTAGTAAGTCAGGGACTGCCTCTATTATATTTTTCATCTTTAGAATTTCAGTTCAGTTCTTTAAAAAAAAACTTCCGTTTTCTCATTGTGTTCGTACTTGTCTTTAAATATTTGCCTATAGTTATGATAGCTGTTTTAACATACTTGTAAGCTTGTTCCATCATATGTCATTTCTGTTTTTATTAACTGATATTTCTCCCGGTTATTGCTAACATTTTGTTGCTCTTTGCCATGTATCATAATTTTAATTGGATGCTGAGCATAGTAAATTGTACACTGTTGAGTATCTGGATTATGTAGTCTTTGTTTAAAGATTTTTCTGTTTTGTTCTGGCAGACAAGTTACTTGCTGTTCAGCCTGATCCTTTTGGGACCTGCTTTTAACCTTTGCTATTACAGGACTAGATGGCTTTGACTTCAGGGATCATTTAGTTCTACTACTAAAGTGTGACCTTTCTACAGTCTCTGCTGAATGTCCCCGGGGATCACTCAGTTCTCTACACTCTGGCTAGTCAGAGCTCAAGTCTGTTCACTGTGTGTGAGCTTTGGGTATTGTTCTGCTTACAGTTTCCTGTCATATTTTACCCATCTTTGTGGAGTTTCTCCCTGTGCACGCACCTAGTACTCAGCAAAAAATCCGGACGACCCCTATGCAGATTCTGCAGGTGTTGTCCTGGATAGCTTCCCCTTTTCCAGAACTCGTCCTCAAAACTACCAACTACCTCATACTTCTCAAATTCGGATCTCTAGTCCCTTAAGTCAGTGAGGCTGTACAAGCTTTGTTTTGGATCCACATCCCAGTGCCTGCAATCTGGAAATTGCTTCTGGCCAGAAGGCTGGGACGATTCTTGGGATCATTTAGGTGTTTCCTACCTTTTAGGAATCAAAGTCCTTTGCTAAACATTGACCAATGTCTGAAAAGTTTTTCCCAGGCTTTGCTCAACTTACTAATGGTTTATTGCAGGAGCTTAGTCCAGTCCTTGCTACTCCATCGTGGCTCACAGTGAATCAGACAAACAAGGATCCAATACCTATTTTTACCATGTATGTCGTTTTAAAAGGCTATTTAATAACTGTAAGACTATATCAGCAAAATGTGAATAATAATCTCAAATAGCTAAAGATTAGAGATATTAAAGTACCAAGAATGAGACCTATTAAGTGTACCCTAAATGTTAGCCAGTAACACTCTTTTTGAACTTTAATGCCTCTTGGCTGCTAACCAAAAGGTCAGTGGTTCGAACCCATCAGCCACTCCACTGGGGAAGGACGTGGCAATCTGCTCCATAACGAATTACAGGTTTGGGGTAGTTTTACTCTGTCATATAGGGCCACTATGAGTCAGAATCGACTCAACAGCAGTGGGTTTTAATTCCTTAATGTATTACTTCATACCTATAAAAAGTAAGATCTATAGCAGAAAAAGCTCTTCGATTTTTATATTTAGACAAATGTTTATTTCTGAATGATTTTACCTAGAACTTGTTTTGTCTGCTCTAAAGCAACTTACTGACAAAAGATAATTTAAAACTTCGAGGTTGCCTTAATGTTTGGATTTTTTTCAGTAGCTGTGCCACACTGCAATTACAAAAGTAAAATACAGTTCATAACTTTGGTTAGAATATTGCAGAAGTTATGGGATTCAATATATGGACCTCCTGTTTCTACATCTATGAATTGGTAAATGACTCTATGAATCTCTTTCTAAACTTCTAGAGACAGTACTAAATTCATTCACAAGTAAATTACATAACAAGCTTCTGAAATATTTATTCAATATTTAGTCCAAGAATTCGGGTTTCAACTTTCAAGAGGAAAAATCTACAGTTACGCACAGTTACCTCATGCGCCATAGTGATACTCGCGCGTGTGTGCAGTTATCATCTCAAAAATTGGCATGATGAGAAAGAATAAGAAATTGTCAATCCATTGTCACACACCAATTCTCGTGATGATTTTACTCAGTCAGAAGTGAACACGTATTCCAATGTTGCTATAGATTACAGTGTTTGCATAGACCATTTTTCCTCAAGTGTCTGTTTATAAAAGTCACTTTTTTTTTCCATTTTTCTCTCACGTAAGATGGATACAATCAGCAGAAGAGACGGAACAAAATATGTGTGCAATACAGAGCCCAACACTATGTCTACTGATTACACTGTTTCAATAATAAAAATAAGCCCCATTTTATTTTCACTTTAGGCTAGAAAAGGGTTGTAACAATGGTAATTTTAACTTGTTGATGCATATTATTTACATTATGCAATGTTAACTTCATACTCACAGACAAATTTCTAATTGAAGAGTCATTAAAGGAAATTTTAAAAAGTATTATCTTAAACACAGGCATTCCTGAATTCCAAATTTCATTCAATTCAGTAGATATTTGAGTTTACTTTTTGTATACTTTAAATTCTTGATGGAATATCTTATCTGCATACCTTAGTATACACTGTCTATATTGCTGTATATCCCCTTCCCTTTCATCTGTGACTTGATATTGTAGTTGTTAGTTGTCATCAAGTCGATTCTGACTTACGGCAACCCCACGTGTGCACAGTAGAACTGTTCCATAGGATTTTCAAGGCTGTGACTTTTCAGAATCAGGTCACCAGACCTGTCTTCCAACGCGCCTGTAGGTGGGTTTGAACTGCCAGACTTTCGGTTAGTAATCCAGTGCTTAACCATTTGCACAGCCTGGAGACTCCTATGCCTTGATAATCCTGGCTTATCTTTCAAAACTAATTTAAGCATGTACTTCTGACCTCTCCCACTGTCCCACCCATGAGTTAGATGATTCTTTTCTCTTCTCCCTTAACACTCTGCATAATAAGAACTAACATTCCTATAACATTGTTATGTGCCAGGCTCCATTAGAAGTTCTTTATTCTTTGCATACATTAATTCCTTTAATTTCATAACAGCTGTATGAGGTAGATAATTTTATCTCCATCTTATCAATGAATAAACAAACATGTTGTAGTTGTTTTTCAGCAGAAACATAGTTTAAATACCTGGTCTAAGGTCACAGGTAGGAGAATTGCAGGTTTAAACATAGGCAGCCTGGTTCCAGAGACTATTCCTTTTTTTTTAACAGCTTTTTTTTTTATTGAGATATAATTTACATACTATACAATTCACCCATTTAGAGTGTACAATTGAATGGTGCTAGAATATTCATAGATATTAGTAACTGTCACTATAATCAATTTTAAAAGTTTTTTTTTTTTTTTTAATCTGTTATGGGTTGAATTTTGTCTCCCAAAAATGTGTGTTGACTTGGCTAGTCCATGATTCCCACTATTGTGCGATTGTCCACCATTTTGTCATCTGAAGTGATTTTTGTAAATGTTGTAAATCCTACCTCTACGATGTTAATGAGGTGGGATTAATGGCTGTTATGTTAATAAGTCAGGACCCAATTTACAAGATTAGGTTGTGTCTTAAATCAATCTCTTTTGAGATATAAAAAAGAGAAGCAAGCATAGAGACATGGGGACCTCATATTATTACCAAGCAGCAAGAATCAGCAGGATAGTGCTCCTTTGGACCCAGGGTCCCTGTGCTGAGAACCTCCTAGACTGGGTAAGATTAAAGACAAGGACCTTCCCCTAGAGCCCACGGAGGGAGGAAAAACTTTCCCTGGAGCTGTTACCCTGAATTCAGACTTCTAGCCCGTGAGAGAATAAATTTCTCTTTGTTAAAGCCGTCCACTTATGGTATTTCTGTTATAGTAGCACTAGGTAACTAAAACATTACCCCAAAAGACATCCTGCATCTTTTAGCTGTCACCTCCCAAAATCTCCAATCTCCCCCGGTCCTGTTGCTGTTAGGTGCTGTTGAGTCAGTTCTGACACGCAGCAAACCTATAGGACTGAGAATTGCCCCACAGCGTTTTCAGGGAGCAGCTGTTGGATTTGAACTGCTGACCTTTTGGTTAGCAGCTGTAGCTCTTAATCACTATGCCACAAGGGCTCCCCCAGCCCTAGGCAACCACTAATCTACTTTCTGTCTCTATAGCTTTCAAATTCTGAATTTTTCATATAAGTAAAATCATACACTATATGGTCTTTGTGACCTTTGTAATCCTTTGTGACTTTCACTTAGCATAATGATTTCAAAGTTCATTCATGTTGTAGCCTGTGTCAGTAATTCTTTTTTTTTTTATTGTCAAATAACATTCAGTTGTACAGTATACCACATTTTATTTTATCAATTTGTCAGTTGATAGATATTTAGATTGTATCATTTCTTTTTTTGGCTATTATAAATAATGTTGCTATGAACATTTGTGTACAAATTTTTGTTCTCATTTCTTTTGGGGATATATCTAGGAATAAAAATGGCTGATCATATAGTAACCCTATGTTTAACTATTTGAGAAACTGCCAGGCTGTTTTCTGAAACAGTTTTACCATTTTACATTACCACCAACAATGTTTGAGGGATTCAATTTCTTCACACCCCTGCCAACAATTTTTATTACCTAATCTTTTAGATTATGGCATCATTTTGGGTGCTAGTTGGTTTGAAAGTGTAATCTCATTGTGGTTTTGATTTGCATTTCCATGATAACAGTGATGTTAGGTATCTTTTCATGTGATTATTAGACATCTGTATATCTTCTTTGGAGAACTGTTTATTCAGATCCCTTACCAATTTTTAATTGGCTTATTTGTCTTCTTATTATTGAGTTATAATAATTATATAATCTGTTCATGAGTCCCTTATCAGATACATGATTTGAAAATATTTTCTTCCAAATATTTCTTCTACCAAAGTGTCTTTAATTTTTGATGTTCTTTGAAGCATAAAATTTTTTAAAATTTTGACGATGTCTAATGTATTCATTTTTTCTTTGCTTGTGTGCTTTTGGTATCATGTTTAAATTCATTGCTAAATTTGCATTTTTTTCTAAGAATTCTATAATTTTGGCTCTCACACTTAGGCCTTTGATCCATTTTGTGGTAACTTTTGTATGTAGTGTGAAGTAGGGGTCCCAATTCATTCTTTTGCATATGGATATCCAGTTGCCTTGTAGGATTCTTGAAAAAAGTATTCTTTCTTTATTTAACGGTCTTGACATTCTTGTTGAAAATCAATTAACCATAACTACATGGGTTTATTTCTGGAGTCTCAGCTCAATTCCACTGATCTATACATCTCTCTTTAAACCAGTACCATGCTGTCCTGATGCCTGTAGTTTTTAGTAAGTTTTGAAATCAGGAAGTATGAATCTTTCAACTTTTTCATTACAGTTTTGGCTGTTTTATTGTCAGTATCTTTATAAATCCATGGTCTCAGGGGACATCTAGGTCAACTGGCCTAACATAGTTCATAAAGAAAATGTTCTACATCCTACTTTGATGAGTAGTGTCTGGGGTCTTAAAAGTTTGTGAGCAGCCATCTGAGATACATCTATTGGTACCATCTCATCCAGAGCAAAGTAAAATGAAGAAAACCAAAGACGCTTGGGAAATGTTAGTCCAAAGGACTAATGGACCACATGAGCCACAGCCTCCACTGAGTCTGAGCCCAGAACAACTAGATGGTGCCTGGCTACCACCACGCATGGTTCTGACAAGGATCGCGACCCAGACAGAGCAGGAGAAAAACATAGAACAATATTAAAATTCAGAACTGAAGTCATTCCTAAAGTTCACCCTTTAGCCAAAGATTACACAGGTCTATAAAACAAACAATAACACATGTGAGGAAAGTGCTGCTTAGCTCAATCATGTAAATCAGACCAAATAAGCAACACCTGCCCAAAAGCAACGACAAGAAGGCAAGAAGTGACAGGAAAAGGGAACGATGGAAATGGAGAAGCAGGGGTGAAGAAAGGGAGAGTGTTGACACATCGCAGAGATTACAACCAATATCACAAAACAATTTTTGTATAAACTGTGTATATTGTGTATAAATTGTGTATAAAGTGTTGAATGAGAAACTAACTTTCACCTAAAGCACAATGAAATAAGTAAATAACAGGCTATAATAATGAAAGCTAAAAAAATATGAGATATTCAACTTTTGTTACTGCTAATTAACAACACATTCATCAGATGGAACACAGTTGTAAGTCAGGGACTACCTGTATGTGAAATGAAATATTATAGGATTAAAAACAGACGAGACAGGACAGAAAAAAAGAAGATAGTGAATTTGAAGGCATGGCAGTAGAAATTATCAAAAAAAAAAAAAAAATGAATCAGAGAGAAAAAACATTAAAATAAAATTAAACAGAAAATTAGAGACCTGTATGATAGTATCCAAGTGGCCTAACATATGTATAACCAAACTCCCAAAAAGAAGGATGAGGCAGGAAAAATATTTGCAAATGCAGTGGCTAGTAACTTTTTTTTTTTTTTTTTTTAGTAACTTCTGGCCAAAGGCCTGGTCAAAAACTTACAGATTTGAAGACCAATGTAAACCCATATATCTAAGAAACTCAGCCATCCCCAAGGAAGAAAAACACAGTCACATAAAACCACAATACATATTTTAGTCAAATTACTAAAAACCAGTGATTTAAAAAAGAAACTTAAAAGCAGCCAGAGAAAAAAGACATATTTCATGTTATTTTGTTTCATGTAAACAAATATAGAGGAGTCCCTGAGTGGTACAGGGAGCCGGGGTGGCATAGTGGTTAAGAGCTCAGCTGCTAACCAAAAGGTTGTCAGTTTGAATCTACCAGCTGCTCCTTAAAAACCATGTGAGGCAGTTTTACTCTGTCTTGTAGGGTCGCTAACCAAGAGGTGGGCAGTGCAAATCCACCAGGCACTCCTTGGAAACTCTACTGGGCAGTTTTACTGTATCCTGTAGGGTCACTATGAGCCAGAATCAACTCGATGGCAGTGGGTTTGGTTTTTGGTTTTATAGGGTTGCTATGAGTTGGAATTGACTAGATGGCAATGGATTTGGTTTGGTAGTTTTGAGTGGTGCAAACAGTTAAGCACTGTGCTAAAAACCGCGAAGTTGGCAGTTCAAACCCACCCAAAGGTGCCTGGAAAGAAAGGCTTGATGAGCTAAAGCCACGAAAAACCTATAAGGGCACTTCTCCTCTGAAACACATGGGGTCACCATAAGTCAGAATGGACTAGACAGCAACTGTTTTTTTTTTTTTTTAAACAAATACATACCAAGTACCAATTACATAAATTTATTGAATTACCTATTAGTTCATACTCTGCCTCTTTTCGCAATGGTTTCGAGGTAGTTTAAAATGGCATAAACACAGTTTTAAATGTTATAATACTTAAATTTTAAAATAAAATAAAAAGAAGGACGTGTACTTGTATACTAACTAAACCCAAAACGAAACCTATAGCCGTTGAGTCAATTCTGACTCACAGTGACCCTACAGGACAGTGTAGAACTGCCCCACAGGGTTTCCAAGGAGCACCTGGTGGATTCACACTGCTGACGTTTTGGTTAGCAGCTATAGCACTTAACCACTATGCCACCAGGGTTTCCATGCTAACTAAGGGAAGACATAATTTGTTAACTGATCTCCAAATTCGTGCTAAACTTCTTAGTAAATAATAACCCGTTGCCATCGAGTTGATTTCAACTCATAATGACCCTATAGGACAGAGTAGAACTGCCCCATAGAGTTCTTAGTAGTCAGGGCAAAATAGAAATCTTATTACCTGTAGGTTTCTCTTTAGATAGTAGATAATATCGGCTATGATCAAAAGAAATCGAAATTTCCTAGAACTAATTTCTGGATTTCTATACCCTTAGGGTCTTGTTGCCAATACTTTCACCCTCTGAATAATCCAGCTTTTTGACCCTCAGCACCTCCTGTTAGATAAGGGGGGCCACTGCTTCTTCAGTACTTAGGGACCTGAAGCCAGAGATAGTGGACTCAACTCTGATGAGGGTAGTGTTATAGATTGAATTGTCTCCCCTAAAAAGTTATGTTGAAGACTTAACTCTTGTACCTATAAATATGAAGTTGTTTGGAAATAGGGGTTTTTGTTATGTTAATGAGATCATACCACAGTAGGGTGGGTTCTAAACCTAATCCTTTCAGAATGGTGTCCTATAAAAAGAGCAAAATGACACAGACACACACAGGTGGGAGACAGAAGCCATATGAAGGTTCTTTTATGAGTCAAGGAATGTTCAGGCTACAGACAAGGAAGGACCCTTCCCTAGAGCCAATACTTTAATTAGGACTTCTGGCCTCCAAAACTGTGAGATAATAAATTCTTGTTATTTAATGCCCCACACTTGTGGTATTTGTGTTATGGCAGCACTCAGACACATAGTGAGTGTCTGGAGCCAGGGACAGTAATTTTGAATGAAGGAATACTCTATTCTTGGTTTAGCTATTGCTTCAGATTTGAATTTCACCCCCCTGTCCTTCTACACAAGAGCCCTGGTTGCATAGTGGTTAAGTGCTGTGGCTGCTAACCAAAAGGTCTGCAGTTCAAATCTACCAGCCGCTCCTTGGAAACTCTATGGGCAGTTCTACCCTTTCCTATAGGGTCACTATGAGTCAGAACTGACCTGATGGCAACCAGTTTGGTTTTGGTTTTGGTCTTTCTACACACAAATATATATTGTTCCCTTCCCCTGGAGATTTCCCAGCTTGGCCCAACGACCATTTATTATCCATTCTTTTATCTTTTGAAAATCCTACCCCCCCTCTCATTTGTATGAGTGACTCAAAGGTATGGAGATCTATAATGATAATAGATCTCTATACTTTGAGTCTCACTTATTCCAAATTATTGAATATCAAAACTTGCAATTATTTTACTGAAAAGGAAACAAAGATGGAAAGTGACAGAACTCATAAACAGTCAATGGCAGAGTGAGGTGTTAAACCCAGGCCTCTTGATTCGTGGTCTGGAATCAGAGGCCACTAATGTTATCTCCCAAAATCCCAGTCCTTAATCCTTTGCTAAGAAAACTCCTATATTGTCCCTGCCTCAAAGTTTGGAATTACTCCTGACATTCAAGGCCTTCACAGTGCTGCATGGACCCAAGGCTTCAATTGAATCCCCCTATACCCTTTGGGAGCCTTGGTGGTACAATGATTAAGCAGTTGGTTGCTAACCAAAAGGCTGGTAGTTTGAATCCACAAGCCGCTGTTTGGGAGAAAAGACCTGATGATCTGTTCCTGTAAAGATTACAGCCTAGGAAACCCTATGGAGCATTTCTATTATGTCCTATAGAGTCACTATGAGTCAGAATTGACTCAACGGCAAACAACATACCTGTTGCATGCTCTGCTTCAGTTTTGCGCTTCTTACTATATTATTCACACTTTTATTCAGATCACTTTACCTAAAATGCACAAAATCTCACCTTAACTTTTCCATGCCTTTAACTCCTTTCCATTATGTTTCTCTTCAGTAATAGTTTATCTAACCCTGTATGATCTAGCCCCTGCATAACATTTCAACCTTTTTGTTACAGATTGAATTATGTCCCCCAAAATATCTGTCAGTTTGGGTATGTCATGATTCCTGGTATTGTGTGATTATCCACTATTTTGTCATCTGATGTGATTTTCCTACATGTTACAATCCTGTCTGTATGATGTTGATGAGGTGGAATTATTGGCATTTATATGTTAATGGTGTGGGATTCAATCTACAAGATTAGGTTGTGTCTTGAGTCAATCTCTTTTGAGATACAAAAAAGAGAAGCAAGCGGAGAGGCAGAGGGACCTCATACCACCAAGAAAGGAGTGCCGGGAGCAGAACGTGTCCTTTGGACCCGGGGTCCTGCATGGAGAAGCTCCTTGACCAGAGGAAGACTGATGTCAAGGACCTTCTTCCAGAGCTAACAGAGAGAGAAAGCCTCCTCTGGAGCTGATGCCCTGAATTTGGACTTCTAGCATACTAGACTGTGAGAGAATAAATTTCTCTTTGTTAAAGCCATCCATTTGTGGTATTTCTACTATAGCAGCAGTGGATGACTAAGACACTTACCCCATACCACTCCCCTTTGTATTTTTGATATTTTGGCACACTAACTTTCTTTGGAACCCTTGAACATAGACACTTCCTCTTACTGCCTGGACTGCACTTTCCTTCCTCTTCTTCAACTAATGGCATTTCTTCAGGGGAGCCCTCCATAATCTATCCCTCTCCATAATAGATCAGGGTCTCTTGTGAATGTTTCTTTTGCTTAGAATGCTATTCCCTCAGAGGTAGTCACATGCCTTACTCTGTCACTTCTTTCTGGTCTGTGCTCAAATGGCACCTCAACAGAGAGATCTTTCCTGGCTACTCAATCAAATATAGCAGCTACCTCCATATTTCTCCATCCCCTTCACTCTGTTTTTCTTCATAACATTTATCAGTACCTGATTTTATTTGTTGTCTGCATCCCCATACCCAGAGAATGAAAGCAAAGATAAATTTTGTTTTATTCACTGCTGTATCCTCAATGAATGTAATTATAACTTGTACAAGTAGGTTCATGAATATTATTATTCATAGTACTTCCTTTAGGATTCATGTGATATAGTTCAATACAAAATTAGAGGGGCCTTCCCTCTAAAAGGTCACTGGGTGGTACAAATGGCTTGCACTCAACTACTAACCAAAAAATTGGCAGTTGGAATTCGCCCAGGGTGCCATGAAAAAATGGCCTGGCAATCTACTTATATAAGATCACAGCCATTGAAAAATCTATGGAACAGTGTTCACTGAAACATGTGGAGTTGACTCATGTGAGGTTACCATGTGTCACAATTGACTCTACAGCAATGAGTTTGGTTTTCCCTCTAAAATGAACTAAGCACTGCAGCATTCTGAAGAATGATACCTTGGGAATGTTGGATGGTGCCCCAGCCACACATCTTTTTCATCATTAGCAACAGCAGGAGCAACAAAGCTCCTTTTAGTTTCCAGATGCTGGGAAAATGGTAGACGCTGCATGGGAACTACTTTGTGATTACATGTCAAGATCACTTTAGATACTCTTAGAAATAGCTAACATTGTATGTGAGGGGGTCATGGTATTGTCAGCATAAATTGATGACATGATCAGAGCCTTTGCAAAATGAGCATGTATATAAAAATAATCAATTCTGTAGAGATAAAGTTATTAGGCTTGGGTAGTACCTATAAGGTATCCCTGTGTGGAACAAATGGTTAAGCACTTGACTACCGGCTGAAAAATTGGCAGTTCAAGCCCGCCTTGAAACATCTCAGAAGATAGGCCTGACCATCTCCTTCTGAAAGGTCATAGCCCTGAAAATCCTATGGAGCAGTTCTACTCTGCACACAGATGGGGCCACTATGAGTCAAAATTGACTCAAAAGCAGCTAACAACAACAATAACTACATATAAATATTGACCCTACTACATATAAATCAAACCAACCAGTTGTCATCAAGTCAACTCCTACTCATGACAACCCCATGTGAGGCAAACTGGGCTCCATAGGGTTTTCAGTGGCTGATTTTTCAGAAATAGATGACAGGCCTTTTTTCCAAGGTGCCTCTGGGTGGGCTCCAACCCCCAAACTTTCAGGTAGTAGCCAAGCATATTAACCCTTTGCAGTACCCAGATTTACTCCCTACTACATACTATGTTTAAACACATATGCCAAATTTTAATATAACTTCTACCCCAAAACAGAGGGTGAGGAATTGTATCTATTTCATTTCCTATAGCAGATTTCATTTTCCCATGTGATAGAACAGGTTTATGAATGTAGTAAGATAATGACTTTGCCATTTAACAAGATTTCTGTCTCTTAGTACTTGAGCTGTCTGTGTAATTCATCTAAACAATCAGATCTTTTTATTTTCTATCCTTCAACCTACTGTTCCCTGGGATGACATCTGAGCATATGGAAAACCCATGAACCTCATGCCCACTTTCCAACTAAGTGACTTTGTGGCCACAAGGGAGGGATCTTGAATCCTTGTGTTGTGCCCTAGTTGTTGCTGGTCCCTGTAGCTTAGCAGCTGCTTTGGTTTGGTCCCTGGCTTGACATTACTAGTTGCATTAAAGTTTGTGGACCATTGTATAGGCACCTCATACTCAAGTTTTTTTTTTTTTTTCTGTAGCCATTTGCCTTACTTTTAAAGCCATGAAAATTGTGGCTGTTTGTTTTTTCATGACCCACCCCTCTGCTGGGTTATTGTGCCTCTCAGGTCTTCCTCACTTCACCTACCTCCCCATTCCACCAATGTCCCTTACTCTCGATAAGATTTCTGAATTTCCTGGTAAACACTTGTACATCAGTAGGTGCCAGAGGCTGTCTCAGGCAATCATATCCTTCACAAGTGTGACTGTTCTGGAGCCATGTTGGCTATGGCTGCAATTCAAATACCAGGTTTCTCCTGAAGGTCTGCTGTCTCCACGAGGCTGCATCTGGAGAAGCAGGTCCCTGAACCAGGGCTTCTCAAGTTCCTTCATGCCTGTCTGAATTTGTGTACTAAGTACACTCCTGTTCCCCCTGTCAAGGTGTTGAGAGTATGAGATTATCTGACCTCTTCTCCCTCCTGCTTCCTACCTCTCATTACCTTCTCTGTCTTTCGGTCTTGGATCACTCCTGTTTCCTATGACAAGGAATTCCCTTTGTTCTCAATCCACTGCTTAGAAATCTAAAACTGGATCCTAGATTGTAGTAATTGGAACTTCAAGGCTTGTTTAACAAGATTTTTTCTCTCTAAAAAAAAAATGTTATCTTTCTATAGATATTAAAAAGGTATATTCTTAATACCAAGCATTTATCTATTGGCTCTATTAAAAAAAATAATAATAATAAAAAAACCTGTTGCTATCAAGTCAATTCTGATTCATAGCAACCCCGCAGAGCTGCCCCAGAGGGTTTCCAAAGAGCGGCTGGTAGATTCCATAGACATTCCTTATGTAATAATGCTAATCCTCTCTAAGGCAAATGGATGCCTCTGCCAGAGTGAGGACAAAATGACGATAATAGTAATAACATCTAACATTTTCTGGGTAATCACTATAATACTATTTCACAAATGAGGCTAATATATGGTCAAGAGAGAGGAGAAAATAATTGGTAAGTAGGACTAACAATGTGATAAATTGTCTTTAATGTAGGGAAAAGTCCTGTGGATGTGACCGAAGTTTAACCAGAGTTCATCCAACTCTTTATCAGAGATATTGTCAGAGTTTCCAAAAGTTGTTGGGAAATTATATATATATATATATATATATATATAAGAATCATTCAGTTTTAAAATCCTATACTTGAATAAGATTCTTCTCTGAATAAGCTCTTTAGTTTTGCAAACTGCTGCTATATTCACATTAAAGCATTTATTTAATGTGTGCTGTGGTTTTATTTTTCTCCTCTTTCTGGATACTTTAAGCATATACTGATAACGCAAAACTGTTACCAAATTCACGTTTGAGATAATCTGCAGAGACGCATTGAACTAGAAAATTCATTCTTTAATAACACCTATTTTTTTATTGTGCACAAAATCTAGGTGCATATACAATATGCTTCTTTCTGTGTAGTAAGTATATAAATATAGTGGAGACTATTTGTCTATTATACAAATCCATTCTAACATGCCTTTATGAATCATTAAAAAAAATCACTTCTAGAAATGAAACCCAAAGGGCCTATACACATCTTTACCCTGCAAGCCAGAGAAAGGTAAACTCACAAGATTTGTGCTGGTAAAGCTGTCAGTGATGTTTATTCCAAATTTACCAACTCTGCTAGTGCAACCATACTTACAGCCTTTTATCACCCCAGAATGCTCAGTGCCAATGCAGTGGCCATGAACTCTGCAGAACCTCTATTGTGAGACATACTATGTTGGGCAAGGAAAGAGGTTGAGGGAAGCCCCGATTTGCAACACTGGTAGCAAGGGAAACCTCCTGATTTAAGGAGTTACCTTGATTATGTACCATGATGAGAAAACTTCATGATTGTTTGAAATTCATTCTGTGTACAAGTAGCATTCTTCCCCACACCACAGCCCCTTCATTTTAGATGCATGAAAATTGAAGGAATGTAAGGCATTATTTGAAAAGCCATTCTGTTCTTCTAAATGTGTTTTGTGTATATGCTATTACTGTAGACAGTTTACTCTAACTTACTTTATCTTACAACCCTGGGCGGAGTCAAGCATCTGCCACTAATAAAAGTACGGCAATAATCATTGAACCTAAAAACCAGATTACACACTAATAAAATAATAATATTATGTGGCCATGAAGCCTCAACGTATAAGTAGATAGCTGCTAGCCAGTCATCTCTGACACATGGTGACCTTATGTTCGACAGAATAAAGCGTTGCCCAATCCTGCCTCATCCTCATGATGGCTGGGATTTGGAGCTGTTGTACCAATCCATCTCACCAAGGGTCTCCCTCACTGGCTGTCTGCTTTACCTCTACTTTAACATGATGTCTTCCTCCTCCAAGTGATTGATTGCTCCTGATAATGTGTTCAAAGCAAGCCAGTCAGACAATGTTCTGTTTGCTAGTTTATGTAAGTAGATAGCCAGGCCTTCCTTCCTAGGCTGTCTTAGTCTAGCAGCTCCACTGAAACCTGTCCACCATGGGTGACCTGCTGGTATTTGAAATACCTCTGGCATAGCCTGCAGCATCATTGCAACATCCAAGCCACCACAGTATGACAAACTGACATACAGGAGGTAGACTCAATATTTAGAGTATACTTAACTGAAGTTCCATAAAAACCAGTTGCCATCGAGTCAATTCCAACTCATAACGACCCTACAGGATGGAGTAGAACTGCCCCAGAGAGTTTCCAAAGGAATAGCTGGTGGATTCAAACTGCCAACCTTTTGATTAGCAGCCGAGTTCTTAACCAGGGCTTTAAAAAAAAAAAAAGCTTCTGTTGTATTTAATTTTACTTTTATATTACCCAAGCAATGGTTTCTAAATTAGAATTAAATATGTATCTAATTAAAGAATAAAAAGATTAAAAAGTTCTATTGAGCTGCATTCATAACTTTTAAAGCTGTAGAAATTGTCTCCATAGTTTAAAATGGATTCAGCTAAGTATATTCTTCAAGATTTTATGATGCTTAATAAATCAGGAGCAAGCTTTAAAGATTCAGACATTAAAAAAATACTGTAGTTAATAAAAATAATGCTTTGTTTAGATAATGCAAGAGCAAAATAGATTCTTCTGGGGAAAGGAAGGACAAGATTTAATTAACTTTAATCCAGTAAAAATAATTGGCTTTCTGGTCATCCTCTATTCTAAAATAAAATAGTTATTGAAGAAGGTTTCATTTTTGATGACTTTAGTGTACCAAGACTTAAAAGGAAGAAGTAGGACCAGAATGTTCCTTAGAAGCAAGAATGGCGATACTACTCTCCCATACTTAGGACATGTTAGCCAGAGGAATCAGTCCCTGGAGAAGGACATCATACTTGATACAGTAGAGGGTCAGGGAAAAAGAGAAAGACCCTCGGCAATATGGGTTGAAACAGTGGTTGCAACAATGGGTTTAAGCATAACAGTGATTGTGAGGATGACACAGGACAAGGCAGTGTTTGGTTCTGTTGTGCCTAGGGTCGCTATGAGTTGGAACCGACTCATCGGCACCTAACAACAATGAGACTTAAAAAGGATATATGAAAAGCATGTACTTATCTTTGAGTTATGAGGTGATTACTAGATATTTAGGTGAGCAAGTTTATATAGATATGATGTAGGATACTCCCATCCTGTACCTGTTGCCATCAGGTCGATTCTGACTCATAGCGACCCTATAGGATACTCCCATAAAAAAAAAACTCCCATAGACCTTGCTATTTCAGTGTTTTAAATATGGACCCGAGCTCGCCCGAGGTCCGGCTTTTTGTGAGTACATATTCAGCTACCAGTACCGAGCTCTGATAGCATGTTCATGCTGTTGTTCCTGTTTTTCAGCTGGCATAAATTAGATTGAGTAAACAGATGCAGGAAAAAAAAAAAATTACAGAAAGTTGTCCTTGCTTACATCTTAGAAATCTTGCTGTTCAGTAGGAAAACAACAATTTTAAAATTACAACGTGCTAATTGGATTTCAGTTTACAGTGGGAAACAAATTTTGCCAAAACTTGTATGCTTTCCGCAGTCCCTCTCAAAGAACCACTGAGTCTTAGATGGCAGCCTTACCAATGAGAAAGCTATTCCCTAAGTAGGACTTGGACTTTCAAAGGCATCAAAACAAGTCTTGACCAATAGGGGACCATTTATCAAATCACTGTTCCATTGCATTAAATGGTACTCTAGGGTAGCCTCAAATGAGAAAAGATACCTCCAAAAAGCACCCAACCTGGGAATACTTTACTCGTCTGTCAGCTTCTAGACCAGGAACACACCACTGAAATTCAGCTCCCCAAAAGGGAGTAGGAGGCAGTCAAGGGAAGAACCACCATACTGCCCTGGGGTCCCAGAAATGGAAAAGTTGGTCAAGGAAAGTAAGGCAAATACACACTCTTTTAGAATATACCCCTTGGGTTCGTTAATGATCAGTTCAAATACAAAGAGGTTTGGGTTTTAAGGTGTTGTTTCCCAGCACCTCCACGTAAGCTGTCAACTAATTATGAAACCTGAAGACAAAAGGGCCTTTGTGTTTGCAACTGCATTAGTGCTTCTATCAAGTTTAAAATCTTTTAGCAAGGAATTTCAGGTTCTCTAGGTGATTGAAGTTAGCGTGAGCAACTTAACTTTACATTTTTGAGCATATTTCCCTTCTGTAGGTTTGGAGATTTTTTCTTCTTTTCTTTCTTTATTTAAAGCCATCTCCAGTGGCATGACTTGAAGTAGGAAAATAAAATGTTTAGTTTAAATTTTTTTCCCAATGATCCTAACGTAGAGTAATGTACTCCACAGTTCAGTTGAAAATAACAAGCTGCTATCTGCTGCTAACCAAAAAGTTAGCAGTTCGAATCCACCAGGCGCTCCTTGGAAACTCTGTGGGGTAGTTCTACTCTGTCCTATAGGATCGCTATGAGTCGGAATCGACTCGACGGCATTGGGTTTGGTTTTTCGTTTTTTATCTTGTTCTGAGCCAAATGTAATCTCCAGAACTGTGGTCACTAAAGCACTCAAGAAAATGAAGTATTTAGGCTGAATGGTCTGAGGTCTTTTGGGGACTAAAGTAGCAACGGATTAACATCTGAAAGCGAGGTCTTTCACTTTTTCAAAAGTCAGGGAGAATAAAAAAGCAATTCCCCATCAAGAACAAAGAGTCTGAAAAATATCTCACCTTTGTTTTGTGACACCTTGCAAAAATTTTAAGAATGACCTTTGGTCATCAGCCCCAAGAACTAAAATGCATTTCAATGCATGTAGATGTTACATGTAGGAACACTCCAGAGTATCTGCTGAGGAATCCAAGAATAAATAATAGGACCAAAGCTCATTTTTTGTCACTCCTAAGTGACATTTGGATCTCTGGTGCCATAGCAGTTAAGAGCTACAGGTGTTAACCAAAAGGTTGGCAGTTCGAGTTCACCAGCTGGTCCTTGGAAACCCTATGAGGTAATTCTACTCTGTGTGTAGGGTTGCTATGAATTGGAATTGGCCATACAGCAACAGGTTTAGTGACATTTGCTCCATCCAGTGAAGAATCTCATAGACTGGGTAATTGTTAGGGATGGCTTTAAGCTCAGCATTCCAACTTATTCAGTAAAATTTAGCAATGGACTAAACTTTGGTACATCTTTACATTTTCCAGTAAATTATGGGCACCTCCCTTTAATTTCTTAATATGCTCCCATAATTAATGCAGTACTGTAGTTCACCTCCACAGTCCTTCTGATAAGTGTTAAAAGTTGGTACAGAGGTCAATTTTATGTGCTTTATTGCTAATTTTAATAACACCTCTAGTAATCTTTTATATGTGTATCAATTTATGAAACATAGCATATCGCCTTTGTGGCTTTAAGTTACAGCTTCTCCACAATTTGTATACCCCCAAGATTTATTCCTTGCTTTAAAATATCAGCACCTTTCTGCTCTCTACTCTTGTGGTTCTGCCCTCCATGCAGGAGATCTTTTCTTTTAAGTTTCCTACTATGCTTTGTAATAAAATCAAAAGAAAAAGGCACATCCACCAGAAAGCAATCTAGAAATAGCAAATCTGTCACCTTGTTCTTAAAAGCTTTGATCAGCCAGGTCAGTGGCAGAAATAGTGATTGTAGTTTCCACCAAGAGTATACAGCAAAATTATTATGTACCTTGACCTCTCCAGATCTCCTTTTAGGGACGAGACTATCTTTGCTTAGGAACATGACTTAATATGATGACTAGAGTTGACACGTGGCTTAGAAGAAGAAGAAAATATAAATAGCTCTTACTTCAGATATGAAAAAGATTTGGGGGGCGTGGAGTGGAGAGAGCGAGGGAGGGGAGTAAGAAGAAGATTGGAGGGAAGAGGGAGAGGGAGACAGAGACCGTATGATAGAAAAATAGCCTCAGTTTTCTTCTCTCTTCTCAACTGTATGTTTTGTGCAGCTGTGATGATATACCCTGTCTTCCCCTTCCCTCCCCCTATGCGAATACATACTTTTAGGCTGATGAAGGCAGTCTACAGTAATGGTTAAGAATAAAGGCTTTAGCATCAGACATCACTGAATTCAAATTTCAATCTCTCTTATTAGCTTTGTAACCTGAGGGAAATTATTTGTCTGTTCTATCCCCAAATCTTAGTTCTCTCATTTATAACATGACAATAATAATATCTGAGTATGGATGTAAGATGTTGAACATGATGATAGGCATAAAGTCAGTTTTCTGGTTGCTTTTATTTGTTTTCATCTGCTTCTTCCCCTTAGCCTGAAAATATGCTCAAGGAGAGAAAAATTTTTTAACCTTGAATCCTCTTTATTCTAATAATTCTTTCCTCATGCAAGTGCCTCAAGACTCTTCAGTACTGTCTCCATTTCATCATTTACTTTTATCCTCAACTACTGGAATTTGGTTTCAACTTTCACTTCTCCAAAGAAAACTGCTTTTCAAAAGATCTTCAGTTGTCCTACTGACAAATGAAATGGATGTGTTTGAATCCACTGGTAATTTATTCCTTCTTGAAATCCTATCCTATCTTGCATCCCCCAAGGATGTCTTCCCCTGATTCTCTTCAGACCTCCCTATTTCTTCTGCCTCCTTCACTGGATTCTCTTCTTCTAGAGTTCCATCTCTGGCTCTTTCTACACTTTTTTCCTGAATGACTTCATTACACTCTTGAAAATTATTATCAAATCTTTATCTTTAACTCTGGCCTCTTTCTCATTTATCAGACTCATTAATCCAACATGTGCTATTGAAAAAAGTATTATACATTCAATGATAAAAACTTAGAAAATGTGGAAAACAAAAAGTTGAAAACAACATCATCCATGATTTCTCCATGCAAAAGTCATTTGCTAATATGTCCATGTCTGTCACCTAGTAGCTAAACTAAACTAAGTCCCTTTTCCATAAGAATGGAGATAATCCTAGTGCCAAACTCATAGGGCTGTTGGCATAAATAAGCAAAAGTGTTTAAAAAGTACCCAACACATAGTAAGTCTGATGTGGGTGTTTGCCCCTATTGTTATTATTATCATTGGTATTGTTATTATTACATTTTTCAATTTTGAACATTTTTTTTTATACATACACACAGGTAATTTTGTATATATTCCCATTTAGCAATATACCCATGAGCATTTTTAATATAAATAAATGTTTTTTGTATAACAGATGTGATCAATAGGGTTTTTTTTTAATCAGCTTAATGAATGATTTTGCAGTTGCCTCAGCCTTCTATTAATTCATCCAGAGTTGTATATAATTGCCAGCATGCTAACAGAAACTTGACATTTTTATTTCTCATTCACTGAAATATATCAGAATACAAATGAGAATAATGTTTTTACCATGATATTTTGAATTTCTTCATAAAACAAACAGACTAAAACAAACCAATCCCAAATTCAAAAAATGTTATTTTTGGTAAACAAACAAACCTGTCGTGGCCCAACTCTGAACAGATGATTATGGACAGGACATTGAACTAAAATCTGATTTTTAATTGCTCTGTTGTAGGCCAGCATACAGATATACTTAAAAAAAGAATAATCCTAATTGTTGAACATTTAGGTTGGTTCCAACTTCTCACTATCTAAATAAGTCTGCAGTGAACCTTCTTTCAGATACATGTTAGTGCTTATTATGATTACTTTCATAAAGTTACCAGATATGAAAATTTGAAGTTACTTGGTTTCTTACTGTAATTTTTTTGTCTAAAAAAAATTATACCAATGTTAATTCACATAGTTTATGGGAAAGCCTGCTTCTTCACATGCTTGATGATAAACATTAACATTCTTTTCTTTAATCCTTTACAATTTGATAAGCAATAAATAAACCAGTTCTTAATCATTTTAATTTGTATTTCTCAAAGATGTGTTAGGAGAACAAAAATAATAATTCATCCTCAAAAGTTGCTGTTGAACTCTGTCCTTTTAAAATTTAAACTTTAAAGATTTTGATGATTTTAATGATTGTTATTTCTTCTAGTAAATATTATTTGTCTTGTAAATGATTACATGAGTCACAAGTATTAAGGAAAAAAAGAAAGTGCACATTTGCATGCTTCCTGCTATTAAATTTGAATGTGTGTTAATTTTATATTCACTGCTGCAAACTTTTACAAAATACCATCTTTGATCCTATATTGAAATTCACCTTGGAGACTTTAGCCTATTGACTGAAAGCTTTAGTTCTGCTTATAGAAATACCATGATACATATTCCAAATAAAAAGCAGCCAGGGAGAAGACCATACTCTTCCGAACACTGATACTTCCACTGAAGGATCTCTAGAAAGTATGACATAGCATTACATTACTTCTCATTAAGTCCTTACAGCCCTACTTCCAATATATCAGCAAATCTTGTCAGCAGTATCTTCAAAAAAATAGCAAAAATCCAATTGCTTCTCATTAAATCCACCTTGGGCCAAGTCATGTGCATCTCATTCCTGATTTATTGCAGGTGTGTCAATTTATTGTAGGTCTGTCAATAGAGCATCCCAAGTAAACTGTAAGATGTCAGATCATGTCCCTCCTCTGCCCTAAACCCTCTAACAGCTTCCCATCTTGTTACAAGTAGCAGCTGAAGTGATCACAATGGCCTAAGGACCCAATCTAAGCTCTGGTGTTATATGCCTTTGAGTCGGTTTCAACTCAGCAATCCTATATGACAAGGTAGAACTGCCGCATAGGGTTTCCTAGGCTGTGGTCTCTACGGCAGCAGATTGCCAGGTCTTGTCTTCCATAGAGCAGCTGGTGAGTTCGAACCACAGATTTCGATTAGTAGCCAAACACTTAACCATTGTAATGCCAGGACCCATTATCTAAGCTCTATCCCACTGTAAACCCATTACCTCTCAGACATTTCCTACTATGTGGCCCTATCTACCTCAGTTTCAGCCACTCTAGTTAATATATATATATTTTACAGTGATATTTTGAATCTCTCCATAAAACAAAAAACAGACTAAAACAAACCAATCCCAAACGTCTGTCTCATATATGGACCTAAGGCTTTTGCACTTACTGTACCCTATGCCTGGAACATTTCTATCTATAGAGGCTCTTCCTAATTAAAGGTGCGACCCTTTCTCTCGTGCTCCTTGTTCTCATTCTTTTAAAAAATTTTTCTTCATAACACTTAATACCATCTGGCATAACATATATATTATTTATCTAGTTTATTGTCTGTCTCCCGTCCTATGATGTAGATCTAGAAAGATAGGATGTTTGTTTGCTCATTTGCTTATTTTGTTCACTCCTGTATTTTTGACATGCACCTGGCATTTGGCACTCTTTTGAATGACTAAATAAATATCTGGATTTCCCTGTAAGTACACCTACTCCTCACTTATTGACTATCTCATTATCTGATACTTTGCATTTACGTCAGTAGTAAAACATCTAGTATCTGACTATTTTGCACATTAATGACATATTCTGAAAGTAACGAATGCCAAGATGCAAGGCAAGAGTAACACTGGCTATGATTATAAAGGTTATGTGTCAACTTGGCTGGGCTATGATTCTCAGTGATTTGGCCATTATGTAATGATGTAATTTGGCAGTTATGTACTTGTGTAGTCATCCTCTGTTTTGTGATCTGATGAGAGCAGACAGTCAGTTGAAAGGGAGTTTCCTTGGGGCTACGGCTTGCATCCAATATAAATGGATGTTCCAACAAGGCTCACTTAGGCTACCCTAATTTTCACATAATGCTGATTTTAACACAATGACCTGGTTTTTGTAAACTAAACATGTCAATAAGTGAGGAGCGTATAATATTATTTTGAATACAAATGCGACTAGCCCTAGAACATTTTAATTTTTACATGGCTTCTCACTAAATCCTGATATTTAACTGACTTCAGTTTACATTTATTAATACTTCTAAATCCTGATAGAAAATAGATCTTCTAAAAATTCAGTCATTTTTTGACATTTTTCTTGAAAATATTTTAACAGGAACCTGACTATATTAACCAGAGAGTTTGTAAATCTCGCCATCGTTCTGAAGTCAAATATTGCCAAGTTCTTCAGTTCAATATCTTGTAAACTTCTGACATTTGGAACAGCCAATCCAGCCAATTTCTCCTTACAGTTTTATATCTCAAAACATCTTGATAGTTCTCCTTGAGATAACTACATTTACCAAGTGCTTTGTACATAGATATACACTTATAAGATTCATGTAAGTGTAAAATTTAGCAATATGAGGAAGAATTTGACAAAACAAACAAAAACCTTACCTAGCGCTCATATTCGGAAAGCAATCTGAGGCTGTGACGTTTCTCCGTTTATATATGGCGATCATAAAATGCATAAAATCGTAGGGTATTGAATATATTTTTAAATACTTATCAGTAAATGAGAACGAATATGCTTAGAACTGTTGACTGCTGTGACTGCCTATTGTCCCTGGTAAACTTGTATTCCCAGTGACAACATTCTCTATATTTTTTTCACATTCTCATGTAAATAACGGACTTTTTTTTGTTTGTTTTGTCTACTCCCCATTTATCCTCCATGTGACTAAGATGTGACTTTTTCATAATTTGAAAGCAATATATAAAATCACTTTGTGGTGAAAATAAATTGACTTACATAATCATGGTTCCATCTTTATGTTCAGTTAAAGTATTTTTTCACTTAATAGTTGCTTACAAAATAGGAATAAGAAATAATATTTAAGATGGTTTTAGGAAGTCAGAATGACTAAATACTTCTGTTATTTATAATGGAATCTTACTGTCTGACAAAAAATATTTGAGTGTGAATTTTCAAAGGTAAGTTTAGTGCAAATTTTTCTATTTGCTCCTCTACAAAATCTCCCTGAAGAAACTCTTTTAAAAATATTTTCATTGCATATCCTTGTGACCTGCTTTTCTTCTCTCTATGCAGCTTAGATATTCTCCTTTACGAAAGCAAGATTGTTTCTTTCTCTCCAGCTGTTCTTGTGTTTGTTTTCCTATCCTGGTATCTTGATAGCTCTCTAATAAAAAATTCCTTGCCTTTAGCCTTTTTTAACTTATAAAAATTTCTAATATTCATATATGGTCTATAGAAATAATGAGTTTTTCCCAAGGAAGATGTGGTCATTAAGTCTGCATATATCAAAGCAGGAACGTGTCATCCCTAAGCAAAATATAAGCTCACACTGTGCATAAGACAACTTTTATTTGCTTCAGACAGAGAGCATTTTTATGGGGAATGTTTTTCTTTTAAACAGACCGTTAAGAAATACTCTCATTCTCTCTTTAATGCCTTTGAACTGTGTGTGTGAGCAGAATTGTAAGAAATTCCCAGTGAGTCACTCCTAGTTTTGGCCATCTTGGCATTCTGTAAAGTAGTGCATAGTAAAACCTCTAAGCAACGCTCATTAAAGCCTTGGCAGGAGAGCTGGTAGCTTGTACCTATCAAAAAATGTCAGATGCTTTTCTCAAACTCTATCACTAGCAAATAATATTACATATTTATTAAAATATGGGAATTAACTGCAAAATCTGTCAGTTGCAAACAGTGTTGTAAATCAACCAGGCAATTAGCCTGAGATTTTTTAAGTGACCGAATACAAATTCAGAATTATGAGGTTATTATCTAATAATCCAACAAGTGATGTGAATAAATCCTTGCTAATATGAAAATTTATCAGCCACTGAAACATCCTTTTCTACTAACAGATCTATGGATCCTTGTGCTAATGTACTTAGGTTGATAAACCACAGACATTGAAAGCTTCGATTTATCCCAGTTGCTGAGTCTTGTGCTTAGAGAGGCTGTCATCCAAATGATCGGCAAATCGAAATCTGTAATTTGTTTTCAATTAATAGGCAGATAGGTTTCTACCAATTTGGACTTGGCACTATTAATGCTCTTTGAAACTAATTGCTGCAAATGAATTTTAAAGGCAGAATTTTATAATTTCTGGTCCCCGACCCCCATCCCTATGATAGAAGACTCAAAGACTTACTTATGCTTTGAAAATATGTGTTAAACAGACACAGAGCATAATCTGCAATTATTTTATTGCCCTTCCACAAAAACTCCAGTCCCTGCTAAATAAAAGGCAGACACCCTAATTTGACTTCAATGCCCTCCATTATCTGGTCCCAGTTAACATACTTTTTCTTTTGTTTTTGTTTTATATTGCAATATAACACACATACAGGAAAAAAGCATAAATCATTGACTGATTAAAAATAAAGAAACATCCAGGTAACCACTGCCCAGTACAAAAAATAGAACATGGATGAATTTTTTTTAAGAAATAAGGTTGAGTGAAAGAAGCAATACCCAAAGAAAATAGAGATGTATTCAATTTATGTAACATTCAAAAACACTTAAAATTAAATGTGTTATTTAAGAATTCATACCTAGGTGGAGACGCTATAAAAAAATTAAGGGAGTCATCACCTCTTTAAAGCGTCTTCATCTAGGTATAGACTCTTAACATAATTTCACTTGTTATAGTGTATAGCTCTAGTTCGCTCCTTTTTAATTTGTTCAGTATTCTATTTTATCAGTATACGATGATGTATTTATCTTTTCCATGCTGATAGACATTTGGGTTTTTAGATTATTTCCAGATTTGCGCTATTACAGAGAATGCTGCTATAAACATTCTTGGACATATATTTCAATGTGCAAGATTCTCTAGTATTTATACCCAAGGAGCGGAATTATACCCAAGGAGTGGACACAGGCATGCATATCTTCATACTAGATAAGTATTTATGTAACACTAAAAAAGAAGGCAAAACTAATTCCTGTATAGATATATTCACTTTAACAGGAAATGCCAAAATATTTTCCAAAGTAGTTGTACGGAGTTATACATCCACTAGTCATGAATAATAGCTCCTGTTCATATCCTTGACAGAATTTGGGATTATCAGACTATCTCTCCTTCTGTTCTTCCTCTATTTTCTCTTGCTTTTGGATTTTCTGTTTTTTGCTATTGTATCTGAATAGTAATTCTGACAAACTGCAGTTCACTACTTCTCTATTCATCTGTTTCTAAACTGCTGGTCAGTTTGGTCATTAATTTGTTGACTTTTGTCATTGTCTTTTTTAGTCCTCAGATTTCTGTTTGGTTCTTTTCAACGCTGTAATGCCACTTCTTATAGTTTCTAGTTTCCTGCCAATTTTTTTATATTTGCTTTTTATTTCTTTAATCATAGTAGACATAATTGTTTTATAATGTGTGTCTAATAATTCTAATATCTAATTTTTGAAGAATCTATTTCTGCTTATTATTTCTGCTGGTTTTCATAAATGAAGTATGATTTCCTGTCATCTGGCATCTTTTATTTTTGCATTGGACATGATATTTAAACAATTATTTGAAGGAATAATGTGAGGCCTAAATGAAGATACTTTCCTCCAGAGAGGAACCCGTTTCTGTTGTACATCAGCAGTCTCTACCAGTCTAGCATCACCTTAAATTGTGTAAAAACTTGAGATAAATTATGCAATCCTGGATTTTAAGTCCACTTTGATTTCTGTCTCACCTTGAGATTCCCCCATTATACTTCCACCCTCAGAAATGCCTTGGGCTTAATTTCTCCCTTGTAAATCCATTCTACATTCTACATTTCCACCATCAGAAAAAAAATGCCCTGGATTCTCATGTTTGCTTTCTTTTGGCTTGGTAATTTTTTACTCTCTTGTCATTTCTTCAACATTCTTTAGAAGATATTTTGAATAATTCATTTTTCTATCTCCCTAACTCCCATTCATCTATTTTATTCTATGTTGTTGTGTGCCATGGAGTCAATTCTGACACATAACAACACTATATGACAGAATAGAACTGCTCCATAAGGTTTCATAGGCTGTAATCTTTATGAGAGCAAATCACCAGTTCTTTTCTCCTGCAGAACCACTGATGGGTTTGAACCTCTGACCTTTGATTAGAAGCCAAGTTGCTTAACCATTGTACCACCAGGGATCCTTATTTTATTCTACAGCAAGGTAGAACTAATCAACATTAGCCTAACACAGATATACTTTATTAGCTTCATACCTTTGTCTATACTATTGCAACTACCTAAATGTCCAAACTGACCTGCCCAAATGTGACTAATTCCTGAAGACCAACCAAAGTTTCAGATTTTCAGTTTAGAACATACTTCCAATATATTCACAACGAGTAGAACCAGAGAGGTCATCTAGTCCAGAGGTTTTCACCCTATGCTTTTGAGATGCTATAAATGTTCTGTGAAGGAACATACCACTGTGGTGGTCTGAGGGGTCTGAATGGCTTTGCTTTTATATGTTTTACATATTGGACTTCTGAATAATATTTTATTGAAAATATTTCTAATACTTTTGTCATGGATTGAATAGTGTCCCCAAAAAATATGTGTCAACTTGTCTAGGCCACGCTTCCCAGTATTGTGTGGTTTTCCTCCATTTTGTGATCTGATGTAATTACCTATGTGTTGTAAATCCTAACCTCTGTGATGTTAATGAGGCAGGATTAGAGGCAGTTATGTTAATGAGGCTGGACACAATCTCAGAATTAAGTTGTATCTTCAGTCAATCTCTTTTGTGATATAAAATAGAGAAATGAGCAGAGAGACAGAGGGACCTCCTTACCACCAAGCAAGAAGAGCCAGGACTGGAGCTCATCGTTTGGACCCAAGGTCCCTGCACTGAAAAGCTCCTAGACCAGGGAAGACTGATCACAAGTACCTTCCCCCAGAGCTGTCAGAGAGAGAAAACCTTCCCCTCAAGCTGGCGCCCTGAATTCAGACTTTTAGCCTCCTAAACTGTGACAGTAAATTTCTGTTTGTTAAAGCCATCCACTTGTGGTATTTCTGTTATAGCAGTGCTAGATAACTAAGACAACTAAAAAAAAAAAAATCCTGATATTCTAACTCTCTCAGTTTATTGGTTGGAAAAAGAATGAGGCACAGAGAGATAAAGTTGAAGTAAGACAAACAATGATGCCTTTCTCTTCTGTAACTTATTGTGTGACCTCGAGTTGAAACACTTTGATCAGAAGTTTTCTCATCTGTTAAAAAAGTAGATTAGCTGATAACCCCCAATATGGCGATTTTCTTTTCTTTTGCATTTTCTGTTGTGCTTCTCCGGTGTTTCATTTGTACCAGTTATGGTGTTTTGCTTTATTTTTAGATTTATATTTTTGAGTTATGTCTTTCCCCAAATATTTCTCCAAAATATTATTATTTTGAGAGTGGTGTCCGTATCGTTAATGCCTCGTCTTTCACTGTTTTGAATGTAATACTTTGAGGCATTAGCTGCTCAATGGGTGTTTACTGGATGAGTCAGTGAGTAAATAAATTTTGGAAAATAGGTGCATAGTTAAAAGTGATTAAACCGACCTCAGTATTGCCACAGAAAAAGAACAAGTAACTGTATTATAGGTCCCCAGCTTCAGCCTAATTTCTGTTGCTATGTTTACCTGTCCAATATATTGGCTGATTGCCCTCATAAAGCACAACTGTTCTGAAGTGGAATTTATAAATAGTCTAACAAATCTGCCATAGAGCTAAATATAGGGCTTCAAAACATTGATCCAGAAAAGGAGTGATAAGATGTAATAAGGGTTTATTTAGCACATGGAATTTAAAAGGCATGTTCATCAGTAATTCATCAACCCTGTTTAAAAGGACTCTTAGTATAACTATTTCTATTCTGTACCTTCAATCAATTCTAGCTGATGTTGCTGGGGCTAGATTTTGACAACAAATCTCTGAAAGGCTTCCATTTGCCTAGTGAGTTACTTATAAAAGTGGAATTAAAGTCATTTTCTTTATTCTCAACCGTGCTAAAATAAAAAAATATATATGTATAATTAGAGAAAAAAAAGGAGGACTATTGGAGACAACTAGCAAGCTCCTCCTCTAACTGATCATTTATTGATCTGTTTTACTTAAAATTAAATATAAACAAGCATGACCAAATTATTAAAAAGATAAAATATAAATAGTTTGGAAAACCAATATTAATAAATAATATAAATGTTACAAGATCAGTATACTTGTAGTTGGATGTCAAACTTAATACTGCTCTTCTGGGTAGCCAATAGAAAATGAATACAATATTACACTCTTTTTATTACATTACTTTCATCATAAAAAAAAAAGGTATTACTGAGGCAAAACGAAGCTCTCTTGGTCCTGAAGAATTAAATGAATTTACCTCATGGTAATCTTTATGGAAAAACTGAGTGATTAAGATGTACTATATTCCTCTAACAGGTGCAGTGAATTTTATAAGGCTATTATTTAGTGTCTTTGAGTAAAAGCCAAAAGCAAAGTATCATTTTATATCTCAGCAAAGGCTATTTTGTGAGTCTCCAGGGAAAAATGATTCACAGATAAAATCTTTGGGTAGTCTGGCCTGGACCCAAGGATAGATTTTACCCTGCCCAGAGGGCTGGATGGACTATAAAAAAAAAAAAAAATACCATAAATGGTTATCTGTAAATATTACTGTTGCTGAAAGATTACTGTTGCTTATTTTCTTAAGGAAATTAAGGAATAGATTATCTAATTTTCTCTACTCTGTAGAGATGTTTCAAACCAATTGAACTCTTTTAGCACTAGGTGTCCTAAAAAGTGAAGGGGGTCTATTTGTTAGCTATAAAAATAAGAGAACAAAAATGTGAAAAGATAAAAGAAATGCATTCAGAAACCAATTTGCTGAATTTACTAAATATGACAATTTACCAAAAAGGTAAGTGACTTTTTCAGAGCAGTAGTTCAGAAGCTATTTTTGCAATAAAATGCGTGCTTATATCAAAGTTGTAAAATTACTGAACAAATAACTCCCAGTAAATGTTGTTATAAATTTTTCTAAATTATATGTTTTTAGAGTGTTTTGATCTTTTTTGAGGAATGTATGTTTATTATATCTGTTACAGTATTCTCTTAAGTATTTTTAGTATACACAGACAAGAAATACCTAAGAATAGATACAGTAAATGCATGGTTTCTTAAATATGATTTTACTATTGATGACTCTTAGATTGATCCTGAGATGGCAAGGAAAAATGAAAAAATAACCGCTTAACTTTTCTAGTCAGTTGCATTTGGTTTTTGATACGGGAAAAAAAATTAAATAAAATAATTAAATGAGAGATGGCAAGGAATTGGGTGATTAAACAAATGACTGTAATATGATGCAATATGATGTATTAATAATCCGTACATTATACTCCTGAGTTCATCTTTCAAAGGGTAAAAACAATTTTTAGACTGTAAGCAAAACTCTTTGAAGAATTGCTTTTAAGGAGCAATGTAGATTGACATCAAGGATTTCTTTTATTTCCATGCAGGAAGAACCTTTTGTAATGGTCTCTGAAAATGTCTTGGGTAAACCGAAGAAATACCAGGGCTTCTCCATTGACGTTTTGGATGCCTTATCTAACTACCTGGGTTTTAACTATGAAATTTATGTTGCACCGGATCACAAGTATGGAAGCCCCCAAGAAGATGGGACATGGAATGGCCTGGTAGGAGAACTAGTCTTTAAGGTATGGATTTATTTACTTATCTCATGTCTAAATGTTTAGCTATTACCCCTGAAAGCTAATTCATATAAAATAAGTGTACTGCAAAGCATTAGGTGAGGGTGTTGAATGCAAAATCTCAGCTAATACTATTTTATGAATGATATGGAAAGAACTATTGATTACAAAATCAATCTAGATTTTTAAATAGTTCCTGTATAAAAAAAGATATAATAGTACAAGAGCTTACCTCTGCCAAACTTTTATCTCAAAAAATTTTGCCAATATCTAGTGCATAATGAAATCACAATGTAATTTACAAATACAATCCATAACTTTGTTTTCTTTTAAAAAGCAATGTCATTTGCAAAAATATTAAAATCCTGATCACTTAGGAAATAATTTCAGGATCTAGGTAAGGTAGATCTATACTTATGTATATATTTTTTGCTTGTACTTTCTATTTTCAAAAAAACCTTAAACACGTCTATTTCTTTCTTTAGTTTTGTCAGTTTTTGCTTCACGTTATTGAAGCTTTGTTATTAGGTGCATACAGATTTATTATTATTATTGTCTTCCTGATGAATTGTTGAATAGTCAAGTTTGGATTTATAATTTACAATTTTATTTGCATGTATCCCACATTATTCTTTCTTTTTTCTTCTATTTCTTATTTCCTTTCTTAGGGTAAATTAGAAGTTTTTTTTAGTATTTAATTTTATTTTCTCTGTTGGCTTTTTAGTTCTATCTTTTTGTATTTTTGTTTGTTTCTGGTTAGTTTAGAGATAGTAAATGCACTCTTAGCATCGTATTCTATTGAGAATTAATAGTGTATCACTTCACATAAAAATCTTAGAAACTTGAAGCAATATAATTAATTTATGCCCACCCCATCCTTTGTGCTATTGTGGTTGTGTATCTATAGCATATAAACTCCACAAGAAAATCATAGTTTTTGCCTTAACCAATCAGTTATCTCTCAAAGGTATGTTGTTGTTAGTTGCCCTCAAGTTGATTCTGATTCATGAGTATAAAAAGAGGTATAAAAAATAGTTGCTGCTATTTAGCCATAAATCTACCATTTTTCGTCTTTTTTTTGTTTTTGTTTTTGTTCTTCTTTATTCTTTTTTATGTGTCTGAGCTCCTATCTGGTATCTGGTAGTTTTTGTTTTCAAAGAACTAAAGAAATTCTTTTAGAATGTCTTGAAGTGCAGTCCTACAGGTGACATATTCTCAACTTTCGTTTACCTTAAAATGCATTTATATTCTCATTTTTTAATGATAATTTGGCTAGATATCAAGTCCCAAGTTGACAGGCTTTTTTTTTTTTTTTTGACATTTTAAAAATGCTATTCTCTTCTGCCAGATATAATTTTTTTTCCTCTGATGAAAAGTTAACCATAATTTATATCTTCGTTTTTTGTATGTAAAGTGTCTTTTTTATGTGTAGAGAGGTGGTGGTTTTAGTATCTGTTTTTATAATTCTTTTTCTATTTTTGATGTTTAGCAATTTTAAAATGTATCCCATTTGGGGCTTGCTGAGCTTCTGGGATAGATCTTACAAAATTTAACAAATGTTGGGAATTATTTCTTTAAATATTTTTTCTACCCTTTTCTTTTTCTCTTCAAGGCTCAGAGAATATTTAAGTTAGACCACGTAACATTGTCTCCAAATCTCTGAGGTCTTCTTCATTTTTAAAAATATTTTTACTCTTCAGTCTTCAGACTGGATGATTTACATCGATCTGTCTCCAATTATGCAGATTCTTTTTACTGCTGCCTCCATTTTCTATTGAGTCCATTCATTGATATTTTTCATTCTATATAGCATCCATTTCAGTTCTAGAATTATATTGTTTTCATAGCATCTATTTCTCTGCTCAGATTCCTTATTAAGTCACTCATTATGACCATCTATTCTTATAAATCCTTGACCATATATCCAATAACTGCCTTAAAGACTTTGTCTGCTAAAATTTCAACATCTAGGTCATTTCAGGGTCAATTAACATTGACTGATTTTTCCATTAACCATAGGTCATATTTTCCTGGCTCTTCACATTTCCAGTTGTATTTGATTATATACTGGACATTGTGGCTGATACATTGTTGAGGTTTAGGATTAGGTCTTTGGCACTGTGTACTCTGAAGAGGGTTGATTTTTGTTCTAGCAGGTAGTTAAATTACAAGTTCACCTTAAACTTGTGAAGATTTTGATTTACATGTCCTTAGGGAAAGCCTACTTTGATGTTAGGATTCCTTGGGCAGTTCTACTCTGTACTACAGGGTCACTATGAGTTGGAATCAACTTGATGGCAACAGGTTTGGTTTTTGGTTTTTGAGTGGATAAACAGTTAATTACTTGGCTACTAACCAAAAGTTGGCAGTTCAAACCCACACAGAATGCCTCAGAAAAAAAGTCCTGGTGATCTGCTTCAGAAAGATCATAGCCATGAAGGCCCTGTGGATGAAAGCTCTACTCTGAAACACATGCGATCATCATGACTCAAAATCAACTTGATGGCAACTGATATCAGTACTTTAATTTTACCTTAGTTCCTAGGGCAAATCCCTTAGTTTTGGGAATTCCTTTATTCCTAACAAATGGCCTCTGGAGTTTCTGTGGAAAGTCTATGGTTTCTCTTCTTATTTAAAGGGACTCACAGTCCAATTTCTATCTCTCCTATGGTATGTAACAATTGAAATCTTGTTTCGCTCTTTTAGCCTTCTTGCTATTCCTTTCTGCTGATTTTCGCAGAGTCTTCTTCACACATGTGCACTTTAGGGGTCAGTGAGGAATTTGAGGGGCATTTATTCACACATCTTGGAACTCACTCCTTTCTGTCTCCCTCCTTTCTATGATTCTTCTTTCATTTCTGGCACCCTGGCTACCTCAAACTCTATCCTATGACACCTTAAGCTAATGAAACCGTGACATTGTGCCTGAGATCGAGCTGCCTCATGTTGCCTGGACTGAGAGGTACTTTCAGTGTTTAAGCCATATAAAAGTAGCTCTTACCAAGTGCATTTATCTTTTTTTAAGGGTTCAATACCCTCCAGTTTCTGCCTGCTTTTGGTTGCTCTGCAATACTTTCAATTTAGAAATATATGTATATATATATATACAATCCAGAATTTACACTTATTAATCTTTGTAGAATTACTCCAATAAAAAAAAAAAATTCCATCATTGCCAGAACTGGAAAAAATTTTGAAATACTTAAAATATTTAGAAAGCTAAGGTATCTGACTAAATTGTTTCCAAGTTATGGAGTAGAGAAGAAACAAAAGGTGTTGAAGGCAGTGACAGGAAAAATAATGAAGCCATTTTTACATCATAACCTACCAAATTCAGTTTATTTAATAAACTACATACTAAATTTTATTTGAAAATATTAATATCAGAATTTTTAGTAAGAAAGCAATAGTCATGCTTCTTATTAAAGCCTCCCCAATTTACCTTAAAAACCCAAAAAGAAAAAAATAAGTTGCTGTCAAGTCGAAGTCAATGCCCTGTAGGGTTTCCTATAGGACAGAGTAGAACTGCCTCATAGGGTTCCCAAGGAGGAGGTGGTGGCTTTGAACTGCCGACCTTTTGGTTAGAAGCCAGCACTTAACCACTAGGCCACCAGGGCTACATGTCTTTATTATATACCCACAAACCCAGTGTTCTCAACGTCTATGTTTGTATTTGTAAGGGATTCTGCCTGATCTAAACCAGAAAATCAACTATGTTAAAATAAGGGTAAAGACGAGGAAAAGGTGTTATACAAATTTATTCTTTAGAAATAATGGTTAAATTCCTTATTGTATTAGACTTAGTCTAATGTTGATAATGGTTCATTCTGTTGTACATAGGGTTGCTATGAGTTGGAACCAATTCAACAGCACCTAACAACAACAATTGATAGTGTTCTTTTATTTGTTTTGTGTGCTTGCTCCAGTTACTTAAATTTTAGAGACTTGCTTCCTCACATATAAAATGATGGTACAATATGATAGGAGTTCCTGGGTGGTGCAACCAGTTAAGTGCTCAACTTCTAATGGAAAGTTGGTGGTTTGAACCTGCCCAGAGGTGTCTTGAAAGAAAGCCTTGGTGATCTGCTTCTGAAAGGTCACAGCTGTGAAAACCCTATAGAGCAGTTCTACTCTGTAACACATAGGGTTGCCATGAGTTGGAACCAATTCTATGGCAACTAGTTTTTTTTTTTTTAATTCTTTTGACAGTATGTTAATAATAAGATCACTTCTGACTATAAACTTTTTTGAAAATATTAAAGAGTTTTATTATATAAAAGCCCCAAAGAAGCAATAGTATGTTCTACAAAAGCAGTCAATTTCATGTTTTTTATTTTGAGTATAAGAGTATGTCATTATTGTACAATATAGTTCAGTGAAGTGCTCTTGTAAATTACAAATTGAGGCTTGAAGAAGCTAACTAACACATACAAGATTTTTAGCCAGAAAAACTTTAAATTCTCAGAGTATTTGTCAGGATGATTATGGGCAGACCATCTCATATTTAAATGTCATAGAAGCAGCAATGGAAGGGGAGCACTGAGTTCATATGATTGTTCCATGGTGATTTTCAGAGATAGCACTGAGCCTTCAGATTTAGGTTGATCAAAGGACCTTCTTATTAAAACTGGAAGTACATACATATTTTTTGAAAAGAAAAATTCAGCCTGAGAGAGCAAAAAATAATTGCCCAAAATATATGAATGAAGTCTATTTAAAAACTAAGAATGTAGCAAAATTGCCTCTATTCCTTATCTGCTTTGCTAATTTCATAATTTTCTGCACTTGATATGCTCTTAAAATTTCTGAGAACACAGAATTTCAGTGAGAATAGATAAACGAGGGACATGTTCTGCTCAGTACATGGGAAATCGTTAAGGATGAGTTATTATGAGTGATAATTATTTTCTTCTGGGTTAAAAGAAAAGAGCATAAATGAGAAGATCAGAGAGCTTTAAATAGAAAATAACGTGTATACCAAATTTAGGATAAAGAAAAAAGGAAACAAAAAGAGAGACATGAGTTATAAAGCTAGCTGTTCTATAATTTAGTTCCTTCATTGGGCAGCTTTCTTTAATGTCTGCAGATTTCAGCTGAGATTCTTGTACCAGAGGAGAACAGGAAGACTTTCCAAGGGACAAGATGACACAGATAGTTTGTTAGGAAATCAATTTTCAGATTCTCAATTTCTATAAGTAATCTTTGCTAAGAAAGATCTGCCTGATAATATGACCCTGGTTTTTCTTCTTCCCCATGCTCCTTATATAATCACCCTTATCTTACTTTGTAAAACATAAAATCTTTCTATGATGTGTGACTCTGGGTGCAAATAGTTCGTGATGCACTAAACTAAAAGACAATGGAAACACTGGTGTCAGAATCCTTTTATTGTTCAGATGATTTCACCTAAAAAAAATTGATTTTAAAAAAAGCAAAATTAAAGGAAGAAAAAACGTCCAGTCATGTTATTAAATACTGGATCATTCAAAAGAATTTTTGATAACAGATCACCATGATTTTCCACATATAACATGCAAGGATTCCAAGTAATTCAATGACATTTATATAAAAAACAGAAACAGAAACAACTTCTTCCATTTGCATCCATGTATTTGTATAAGCAAGGTTTCTATAAAATGAAAAAAAAAAAAAAAAGAAATAGTATTTTGATGCTGAGCCCTACCTCATTTAAACCATTGTTAGCATTAGCACATAAATATGTGAATTCACTGAAAATTAAAAGCAATATCCATGTCATTAAGAATCATATTTCTAATAAAACTTCACTTTTGGGCTAATAAATTAGTAGATTGTGTACTAATGTAATGATGACTCAATCCAGAAGAAATGTTTAATACCTAAGCTTTATGATAAAATTTACATTTTAATTTGCATACATAATTTTGAGCAAAAAAAATATACTTCAGTGATGAAGAAAAGACTTTCAGGCATACTGTTTATATTACATTTGAGAAAAAAATTTGTAGGGGTGTGGAATATAAACATAGTTCAAGGATAAAACAAAGTGATATAAATGTCTCAACTATTAAAGTGGGAACTCAAATAGCTGAGATTTAGATTCTAATAGATACATTTAAAAGAATGACTAGATAATTTTAATTTAAATTATCAATATTTATAACACCAAAAATAAGTCAGTGTCCTGCCAGAAAACAGAAACTACTCCTGGAATTTCAAAAAGAGAAAATTTAATGCAGGTGTTGGAAGGAATGGAAAAGCCAAAGAGAAATAGAGTGGAACACTGGAGAGGCAAAAAGGAAGAAAGAGTTAACACACAGTCACACAGTCAGTCAAGAGCTACCAATGCCCCTTCTATTGCAGTTGATTCTGTATCTGTCATCGAGGTGCCCCCCTCAGTCAAGGTGACGTTACCAGCTGGAATCAGGAATCACCTGCTACTACTGCTGCTACAGCCACTGAAATAACCACATAAAGTAGAAATACATTCTCTCTTCTGTCTTCTCAAATCCTCAAGTGATTTCCTCTAGTGCAAACTAAGAGGGAATCAGTTGCAAAGGAGCCTGGGGAATATAGTTTGCAGATTCCCATCCTTGCAAAGTTAAAAAAAAAAAAACAAAAAAAACACCCATTGCCATCAAGTCAATTGCGACTCATAGAGACCCTATAAGACAGAGTAGAACTGCCCCGTAGGATTTCCAAGGAGTGGCTGGTAGATTCCAACCACCGACCTTTTGGTTAGCAGCCATAGCTCTTAACCACTATGCCACCAGGGTAAAGAATGGTAGGTGTACGACACTGAAGCATGATCGTAAATTGAGAAAGAAAAATAAAAAAGGAGAATTGAATATAAAAAGATCCCAGAGGAGACAGGATAAAAGATTAAATTAAAGATTGATTTTGATCGGATCTAAAGATATTTCTTTGATAGTGGAAAAACATGGTAAGAATGTGTTTTGTTAAAGTTAAATCTATAGGCAAAAGGTTGGCAGTTTGAGGGAGATTATATCTTGTTTCAAATTTCTTGAGGAGATGAAGTCTGTTGACAGTGACAGGGAATGATTATTATGTAACAGTCTACAGGAGAGTGATGAGAGTTTTAAATAGATATTGAGGAAAGTGATAGTGATTATTAAACTGAAATAGATAAAAGGATAGATTAATGACACTGAGGATTAAGCTGAGGTTTGTATAAGGCTGGCATTTTTCTTTGGGACTTTTCTGCACAATGGTGTGACTTTCTTCAGTTGAGGTTGAAGGCTCAAATGTAGAAGAAGAGAATATTAAAACATACATATCAAGCATAAGAGATGCTAGATAAGCTTGGCAAGAGAATTAAATGAGCTGAAAGAAAAGTTCAAATGATCAAGGAAACATGGCCATGATCAGGGAGATAGGCCTGGATAAAGTTTTGGAAAAATTAATCAGAATGTCAATATGAGGTTGAAAAACAGGTAAACTATAAGTGAAGATATGAGATAGCTAGTAGGTGGAAGGAAACCCTGGTGGCGTAGTGGTTAAGTGCTATGGCTGCTAACCAAAGTTTGTTGGTTTGAATCCAAGTGCTCCTTGAAAATTCTATGAGGCAGTTGTACTCTGTCCTATAGGGTTGCTATGAATCACAATCGAATCAATGGCAACTGGTTTGGTTTTTTTGGTTTAGTAGGTGGGAGGAGGTAGCCCAATACTGAAATATTTAAGTTTGACCCTGAGGGTCATGGCAGAGTATTAGAGGAGACTAAAGAAACAGAAGTTAAAATAGACAAAGGGGTAGGGTGTGGGGGAGGAGAATTCACTGATACTATAATGGTGGATACATGGCGTTACACATTTGTCGAAACCTGTAGAACTGTACAACATAAACAGTGAACCCTAGTGCAAACTGTGGACTTTGGTTAACAATAATGTGTCAGTTTTTGTTCACCAATTGTAACAACTGCACCACACTAATGTAAGATGCTAATAATGGGAGAATCTTTGTGCTGAGAGAGGGGGTCTATGAGAAATTTGCTCTCTGCTCAATTTTCTGTAAACATAAAACTTCTTTAAAAATAAAGTCTATTTTAAAAAATGGCTCCAAATGATTGCTGTAAGGGTCATCTATCTACATTGATATTGAAATCTGTTAAGTAGTTGGCATGTTTTGGGATGAAGAGAAATATTGAGCCAAGTCTCAAAGTTTTCAGTAAATGAGAAGAAAATATTGTCAAATTTATCTGGTGAATACTATAAACAAATTCCCCTCAGAAGACACACATATGCCTGACAAAACAAAACGAAATACAAAAAAAAAAAAAAGAGAGAGAGAGAGAGAGATAGCACACATAGAGCCTCACCAATAAAATACAAAAATCAGATTCCTCAAATATCTGAGAAAAAAGGCAAAACTCCATGACCTGCAGTATATAATGAAAATAACTGAAGTGAATTCTCACTCCAGGAGAACTCAAAATAAGAATAAATTGTTGCCCAAGGCATCCTCAAGTTCTTGACGTTTTTCTACAACTCCTGTGTCATCCCCACTCCCACCTTCTGTGATTCTGCACGTGGATTATGAGTTATTGCTATAGAAGAGTATGGTACTAGGTGGACGGAGTTCACTTCAATATCCTAGTAGCTAAAGTCAATGGAGCGTTCAGTGATTGTCCATTGTCCTTTAATTCAGTAAATATTGATCCTTTATTTAAAATCCCATAGTGGTCTTTTGAAATATTTTCCATATTTTTCAAGCTTCTATTCCTAATCCCATCTCCATTCTTGACGCCCTTCTCATTTTCAGTTCCTAAAGTTCATGGCTTGCTACAAAGACTACGAGAAAATAGTATAAACCGTTATATTTTTACCCTTCAACCTCAAAATTCTTCCGTTTATTCTTTCATTCTTATTAGCAACATAAAGGCTTTGGAATGAAGTTGTGGATACTAGCTGTATACTCCTAGCCATGCTCGCATAGAGAATATTTAACCTCTTCGATTTTCCGCTTCCATATCAGTGAGCTATTGTGAAGATTAACAGAGAAAATGAATTTAAGATTATATTGCAGAAATAGAAAATAGGTTTCATCTTACCTGCTGACTCAGATGGTGGGTGGTGGAGATTGTAAAAATTTTGTCAGGTTCTGTCTTTAAAAACCTAAGGGGTTCAACATATATTTTGGAGGTAGAATAGATAGGGTTTACTGATAGATGGGATGGGGGAGGTGAGAGAAAGAGAAAAGCCAAATGTATCTTCTAACTCAAGACTTTGTATCTTTTTAGCCACAGCAGGAAGAAGGAAAAAAAAAAAAAAAAAATTCCTTTGCTCTCATTTTTACCCAGCTCCATTCACTGTCTTGCTCCTGGCCGCAATCATCTTTCCCCTGGATTGCAGCTATAGAATTCCAATTATTCTCCCACTTTCCACTCCTGCCTGCTTTTCAATATTTTTTTAACACAGCAGCCAGATAATTCAGTCACGTCTCTGCTCAAAGCCACTTGATGGTTTCCCATCCTACTCAGAGTAAATACCTCCTTAAAATTGTCTACATAATCTATCCTACCAACTTCCTCTCTGACTTTGTCCCTACTATCTGTCCATCGACCACCGTGCTCCAAACCCATTGTCTTCTTTGCCCTTCCTCACACTAGAAATTGATCTTGTGCACTTTTCCATCTGCCTAGAATGCTCTTCTCCCAGATATATCTCCCTCCACCAAGTTTTTTTCCAGTCCTTGCCTAAAAAAAAGTTACCTTACTAGAGACTTTGTGACCATTCTATTTTAAAAGAATGACTACCACCCCCTGTACTTCCTATCCCCCTTACCTTGTATAATTTTTCTTTATAGCACATATCATCATTTTATTATATACTCACTTCCTCATGTGTCTTCCTTTGCTATAAGAAAAGCTTAATTTGTGCAGGCAATTCATAGGTTTGCTTAACCACTGAATTCTCAGTATCTAGAAAATACTTGTACAATGAAAAAGACCACATCCAACTGATCTTTTAAGATATACATTAGATAGTAACACACCCCCAAATAAAATCTTTCAATAGCATTCTGTTGCTTGTCTAATAAACTTACCATGGTCTTGTAAGCTTGACCTTGTCAAAAAGATGTTTCTATCTTTCGTGAAAGGTTATATGTTGTTCCTGTAATTTTTGGCGTATTCCGTTAATTATATAACTCTCTATATTTAGTCAGAGTCCTGGGGGCTCAGTGGTTAAGAGCTTGGCTGCTAATGAAAAGGTCAGCAGTTCGAATCCACCAGCTGCTCCTTAGAAACCTTATGGGGCAGTTCTACTCTGTCCTACAGGGTTACTAATAAGTTAGAACTGACTCCATGGTGAAGGGTTATATTTAGTCACTCCTACTTTTTTTTTTTTTTTTTTTACTCCATTATAACGAGATTGAGGGTAATACCATTTACCAGCATAGGGAAAATTAAGGAAGGAAACCTTTGAAAGAGGGAATTAAATCAACATTAATATTTTAGAAATGAGCAATAATAGTAACTAACATTTTAGAATAGCCTAGGAAAACTTGGTGGTCTAGTGGTTAAGAGCTACAGCTGCTAGCCAAAAGGTTGGCAGTTCGAATTGACCAGGCTGTCCTTGGAAACCCTATAGGGCAGTTCTGCTCTGTCCAGTAGGGTCACTATGAGTTGGAATTGACTTGACAGCAATGGGTTAGGTGCTATTCTAAAGCTTTATGTATACTGACTACATACTAAAAACATACATTCTCTTAATAACTTTCTTGAATAGATATAATTATAAAAAAAAGTCCCCTTTATATAGATGGGAAACCCTGGTGGCATAGCGGTTAAGTGCTACGGCTGCTAACCAAAGGGTCAGCAGTTCGAATCCACCAGGCAGTCCTTGGAAACTCTGTGGGACAGTTCTACTCTGTCCTATAGGGTCGCTATGAGTCGGAATCGACTCGACGGCACTGAGTTTGGTTTTTTTTTGGTTTTATATAGATGAAAAGACTGAGGCATAGGGAAGTTACATAATTTGCTGAAGGTCACATAGATAATAAGTAGACGAACAAGGATAATAGCTGAAATTCCAGAGTTCATTCTCTTATCAATTATGGACATACCTCCTTAGAGCTATCCAAACAGAAAATGAGATGAATAACTTAATATATGTGTCTAGAGTTCAAGGAAAGGGGTCTGGGGCAGACATATACATCTAAGACTAATCAACATATAGGTGAAATTTAAATTACCCCCTGCCTTTCTTTACCTCTATTTCTCATTTATCTTCAGTCTCATATTCCTTGCTCCTTCCCCACTGCTTCAAAACAGGCTCAATTTTTCTCGGTCTTAAAACAACTTTCCCATATTTCCAAAGCTAAATTAATTAGGTGTCTTCACTTGCAAATGACAATCCAATTCAATTGAAAAGATAATTTAATGGCTCACAAAACTGAGCTACCCAGGGTTAAGATCCAGGCTCATTTCATCAGGCCTTGGTGTCTCTCTCTCCATTTCTCAACTCCTCTTTCCTTTGTGCCACCCCAGTTCTCAGACAGGCTCTCCTTTTTTGGCAGCAACATGACTTTCAACAGTTCCACATTTGGACTTCGCCCTCTTATCTATCTCAGTATAAACATAGATTCTCTTTTACCTACACTCCCAACAAAGAGCCTCCTCAGTTTTAAGATGAGCTGGCTCTGACTGAGAAGTACTGTGAACGGAAGGAGGCAGTGGCTTTCAGTGCCTGGCCCACATCACATGCCCTGCCCTAGTGCTGAGGGTAGGAGTGGCTCAGTGTAAAACCTTTGGCACAAGCTTGGAGGAATCCTTGGCTGATTCCCTAAGGAAAATTAGGGTGCTGTTATCAAAAGAAGGAGAAATAGATACTAAAAGGAAAAACAAATGATACCCTTAATAGGCTTAGAAACAATGAAATAAGTTACAAGGAAACTATCAATAATAACATGTACAGAAAAATTTAAATCATCAGTAAATCAAAAACTATAATAAACTAAATTAAATTACAAACAAAAGGGAAAGTATTTGCAAAAATATGGTGAATTATTTATATCACTGCTTCACTGCTACACGAAGTTATGTAATTCAAAAGAAAATACTACAATCCCAGTAGATAAAGGTATATAAAATAAGAACACAGAGTTTCCAAATAAGAAAGTGATAGGCAATATAGATCCAAAAAAACTACTACAATGCAATAAAGTAATAAATAAGAGTAAAAAAATAATAATTTAAGTATATGAAAAGTTACCACTTTTATAGAGAAAAACCTACAACTGTGTTACATATTTTTGAAATTGTTTTATATGCTATCTTTCATAATACAAATAGAACATCGTTAGAACTAAATGCACATATTTCAGTCAGCAATGTACTTGACAACACTGTTCACTAACACAGAAACCATGGGGATTAAAATCGTAGTTGGAAACTGATCAAATAATAATTACTAGCACTTATATAGATCTTACTATTGCTGACACATGCTATATTTTGCATGTACTAGCTCTCACAGTACTCACTACAACCCTGTGAGGTAGGTACTACTGTTATCCCAATGTTGCAGATGATGAAACAGAGTCAGAGAGTGCTGAAGAAACCTGCCCATGGTCACACAGACAAGAGAATTTATAATTCAAACCCAGGCAGTTAGAGTCCACAATCTAAAGGCTTAACCCCTTTAGCAATTACAGAGAGGAGCAGAGTTCTGTATTAACTTTAAGCATCTTTCCCCTATGTGGTGATTACCGCTCGTCTACCATTCAGTGCTTTATAAGTCACATGACAGTGGAGAAAACAATACTCATTAGTTCAGCACAGGTGTTTTTAAGACCTGCACGTTTGAAGAAGTTTCAGAGGGAATTTGGGTAGGGCGTGAGTGAAAGATAAATACTCAGATAATATGGAGAAGGATTTGGAGTATGACTAAAAAGATTTGCGTCTCTAAACTTCCCAAAAATCTCACTTCTTTCTAAAAAAAATAAAAGCTGCCATTCTCTCCTCTTTTAAAGACAATTGAAACTCCTTAGAAAGGCACAAAATATTCTCTACTGTCTGTGTCTCACTTCAGTCTTAAATTTTATCACCTGCACATAGATCACATGCTGCTTCACCCTGTTTGGGCTGCCCTTACTTCATCTTCCTAAATTTTTAATCCCAGGTAAACTCATACTTTGTCCCATATGGCATTTCAAACCACTCCCATCCCTTAGTAATCCTGTCTTCAGAAAATAACTATTCCATTTCTTTTCAAACTACTCTTTTGGCACATGATACATTACAGGTAGTCTTCGAATTATGACAGGGTTTCCTTCAGATGACTGTGTCGCAAGTCAGTTCTGACATAAGTCGAATACCTCTGTCGTAGAGAAAAACTTGAACACTGTTTCAAGTTAAAACAGAGAGGTTTATTAAGAGTTTAAAACAATTGTAATTGGGAAACTACATACCCCATTGAAAACGGAACCAAGTTGTCCTGGGGCAGTTATGTTATACAGGTATTCTTACGGGGTACAAAGAGAAACTAAACCATAGGGAGGACAATTACAGGAAAGTTAATGAATATTGTAATAATCACACTCTGATTGATTACTGATAGTTAATAGTATAGTTGATGATTACAGATAGTTTTACAGGATGCTTAGATCATGGTCACAGGACGCTTACATGTATTTTCTTTGTCTATCTTGCAGAAATGTTTTGTGGCAACAGCACCCAGACAGCATTCTTTCTGAGCAGTGTATTTTGAAGGGTGCAGATGATCACTTGGTCAAGACCCCTTGAGGCATATGATTTCACATCCTGGTTTTGACCACTGAGGAAAAACATGGTTTTCTCAAAAAAAAAAAAAAAAAAGAAGCTGTTAGTCTAGAAATCCAGATCAAAATTAGGTAGCGTGGTCAGTATATTATGCCTCTGCTCCACTAACTACACTGAAACTTGTCTTTTCTTAAGATACTTCCTTTTTTTTTTTTTTAGTTTTCATTATTATTGCCTTTTATTATCGGTATCAATTTATAAATCTGATCTTTATTTGTCTTAGGGATTGGCATGAGAATGATAACATTAGCAACACTATATGTAGTACATATTACTAATGATAAGATGTACAAAAGAAAAGAAAAAAGGGCATTCATACGTACAGTTCATCATAACTGGAATATATATTATGTCAGGGACTACCTATATATATATTTAGTGAACTTTTCTTTGTATAGGAGCCCTGGTGGCACAGTGGTTAAGAGCTTGGCTGCTAACCAGAAGTCATCAGTTCAAAGCCACCAGCCTCTCCTTGGAAACTCTATGGGGCAGTTCTACTCTGTCCTATAGGATCACTATGAGTCAGAATTGAGGGCAATGGATTTGGTTTGGTTTTGGTTTTCTTTGTATAAAACCCAATGCCATCAAGCCAATTCTAACTTGGTAGTACCTTATAGGACAGAGTAGAACTGTTCCATAGGGTTTCCAAGGCTATAATCTTTACGCAAGTATCCCGACACATTTTTCTCCCTCATAGCGGCTGGTGGCTTCCTACTGCTAACCTTTCGATTAGCAGCTGAGCACTTAACCACTGTGCCACCGGAGCTCCTTTTCTTTGTATAGTCAGTCTTTAAGCAACCAGAAGCCTAAGGCTGTGTTTACTTTAGCTTTGTATGCCAGGTACACAGCAGAATATAGTATATTCATCCATTCACCCCCATACCTTTTTTTAATACATGTTATGTTCTGGGCACTGTGCCTAGCATCATGGATACAAAGAAATGGAAGACATTGTTCCCGCTTTCAAAGATCTCATAGTGTACAGAATAAGACAAATGTGTAAATAAATAATTAAAACACATTATGATAAATGCCATAGGGTAATACAAACAAAGTGTCATGGCAACAAAGGGGTGGAGTGGCAGGCTCTGCCTGGGAAGTTGAAAATATTTCACAGGAGAAATGTGAGCTGTAAAAGAGTGAGAGGCAACTATAGAGATAATTATAAAAGCATGTTTGTATGCTAAAGAATTTGGACTTTATCATTTAGCCATGAAAACTATATAAGGTTTTTATATAAGAGAAAGATGGGATTTTATTTATGTTTAAGAAAGATAGCTGAGGGAGAGCGGAGAATACATTGCAGTGGTGAAGGGAAAAGGCAAATAGCTTTTTGAACAACCTAGAGAGGAATAAAGGAAGGTCTAAACTACAACAACAGCAATAGGAGATTAACCAAAAGAATGACTTTGAGAAAAAAATAATATTTCAACATATAATTAAAAGAAATTCATAACTTGGAGGAGAGAGGAAGTGTTGCGACTTGGTGAGAAATTTAGCATAGGAGAATGAGCAGATGGACACCCAATGATGGAAATAGGGAATACAGAAGGAAGAGCAGATTGGAAAAGGGCAAAAAAGATAATGAGCTTGGCTGTAGACATTACGATTTTTGTGGTACCTGCAACATCTTAAAGGAATTAGCAATTAGTAAAAGTTCATGTGGAACCTAGGTGAATGTCCAAAGTTATAAAAAAGTTTAGGAAATGTACATATGACCCTTAACTCCTTTCTAAAAACTAAATTGGAACTGCTGGATTAACATGACAATCATGTGCAAAATGATTATTTATGGTCTTAAATTATTCCACTTAAGCCTGGTTAAGGAGGACTGGTTTCGTTACTTTTGCTACTAAGAGAGATAATAAAAAGGCTAGATGGAGGAGAGATAACTTTGGAAGAAGGGTTTAGGGTATCTGAGAATGTGTTGTTTTGCCCCCTTTCCCATCCGCACTGGAGAGGGCAACACTAGAAGCTAATTGGGATGCCCTCAGGTATAACTCCCATAAAGCCAGGCCTATCTGTGCCACCAGGAGTTCCTGGGTGGTTCAAATGGCTAAGCACTCCACTACTAGTCAAAAGATTGGCGATTGGAACCCACCTAGAGGCTCACCAGAAGACAGACCTGGCGATCTGCTTTCAAAAGGTCGCAGCCTTGAAAGCCCTGTGGAGCAGCTCTACTGTGCACACATGGGGTTGCCATGAGTTGGAATTGACTTGATGGCAATTAATAACTAACTACAACAACAATCTGTACCACCAGAGCAAGTTGCAGGGAGGCACAACAATTATCATCACTCTCATTCCTTTTTCCTAGGAAGTCAAGTTTGGAGTGGCAGAAATGTCAAAGATTCCCATGACCTAGAGAAGGCAGAGGACGATAGCTAGGTAGGACAAAGGCCAGAGTCAGCCTTGTCAAGGGTGTGCAACTCACCGCCTGGAATCAAGAGAAGGCAGTATATGAAGAATGATGCTTGTGAATGCAGAGAGGTCCTCAGATCTGTGTCCCATGAGCACAAAAGATCCTTACATATTTCCATTACTACAGATCAGTCTTGAAAATATCCATATCCACCAATAAAACTTCATGCACCAAAGAGGAAGCTAGCCCTCAAACTCCCACCACATTTACACACTTCTGCCGGTGACTGTCCAATGACTAATGCTTTAAAATGCTTGTGAAATAAGAGGTTAGGTTTGCAAAAGGAGACAGAAAAAATATGGAAGCAAAAATGAAGCCCTTATAGAGGCTGTAAACTGGACAATAAATAAGATTTTAATTCATAAAGGAAATTAAACAAGTATTGATTAAGTTTCCCAGAGAATGCCAGCTGTAGACAGGTAGGAAGTTAAAAATGAACAAAGTACATGTGGCTATAAGAATACATCTTTGTGTGTCTGAATAGCGAGTGTTTAAAATAATCCACTGGATATTCATAGAGGATGGAGCAGAAGCATAGATGTGGAAGATCACACAAGCTGTGTGTATGCAAGTAGAAGAGAAAAAAATGGCCAAAAATATTTGTTGTTGATAAGGAAAGATATTAACACCAATGAAAGAGAAGGATAAAGAGAGGTCTAGGAAAGGAAATAAATTATGTAGATGCAAATGACTTAGTGAATGGTTGTAGGAGCAATTTTCTAAATTACAGGTGATATTTAATTGGCAGACATTGCAAACAGTAAGGAGCAATTCAATCAGATAAAGGACTTGAATCATTAAGTACTTGGTCTAATAGATGGCAAGCACAGACAAGTGGTGGATATTAAGTCTTGAATCAAAGCTAAAGAACAGAGAGTGAATATTTGCCAAAGGGAATGATGCTGTCCAGGAATGGCTCCCAGGTTTAAAGAGAACATACAGTCGAAAATGAAAAATTAAAAAAAAAAAAAAAAAACAGTAAAATATGTGTCGAGTTAAAAAAGATTTGAAGGGTCATAGGTTATAAATTAACAGACTACTGCATCAGTCAAAGCCAAGGTGATATAAAGACTGGGGCTGTAATGAGAAAAATCTCATAACTTGAGGTTATATAAGTCCTGAAATCCACAGTTGGCTATTGAAATGCCATCTATTACCCAGATTTTCACATATCTCAGATCATGATTTGGGGTTCAGATTAATGAGTAAGATAACTTTCAGTCATCCAAGAGAGTACATATTTGGATGAGGATATTCTAAGTAACTTTAAAGGAGCCTTTTAGCCATGAACTTCTATATGATTCTATGGGCGTAATTGTAGGGTATTGTGCTTGGTCAGATTGATTGTTTTTACTTAGGACACTCATTCCACAAAATAATAGTCTATATTGGTCTGGAAATTATAAACATAGGGAAACATACCACAAGTGATAAAGGATAATAAAAAATTTGTAACAGACTAGTTTAGGAAGGCAGTTGATGCAATATAGAACTCATCATCTCCTTTCCCTGTAGCTTTGCAAAGTTGAGTACACTCTGGCTACTAAATAAAAAGGTTAATTTTAATACTAAAGAGATATGGAAACGATCATCATTACAGGATGAGAACCACAGGAAGAACCTTTAAATATTCACTCAAATCTCACAGTCATAACGTACCAACCCCATGTTATGAGTTATTTAAAGTTAACATATTAATATTCAGAGTGAATATTTGAAATTAGAGATATACGTTGAAAGAGAATTGTAGGCTTACTCTCACCAGCTCTTCGGGATACTTCAATATTTGATTAAGTCTTAATGATTCTGAGTTTCCTGTTTGTCTTTGGTGATTTTGTAATTACAGGCTTTAGGATAAATATATATATGTACATGTATATATATGTTTTCTGATTAAAATAGCTACAACAATAACAAAAAACCCCAGCACTTAGAGAGATTTAACTGTACCATGCTAGGAGGTAACTAACTGCAGGTTGACTACAGAGACTTCCTATGCCTGTGTGAGGACGTCTGAGGACATCTCTTACTCCTTTTATATTTCACTTAATACTGAACAGAATCCCTAGGCAGACAGCCAGCATAGATTCACCTCTCACTGAGACAAACTGTTTCTAGGAGCTAGTCCTCTTCTCATTTACAGGGAACTTACATTTTCCCCCTGAAAAGCTTCAAAAACATCTCTACTAAGTGGCTTAAGCAAACTCTAGAATGATTGAGAGTTTTACTGTAATGCAAATAAAAATCCACTCAATTCTAGTCATTATCCTTGGTTTGCATTTTATTTAAATGTAGATTTGCAGTTTGGGAGTTTCAGGCAGAGATTGCTTCTACACGCTCTTCTCATAAGCAGCCTGGAGATGACTTCTCAGAAATTTGAAAAGGTCTCAACATGTCTGACTAACTCTTTCTGATGATCCTTTCCTTTGAAGGCGGTATGATTTCCTCTTGGGAATTTCAGAAATGGTGTTTTTTTTTTTTTTTTTAATTCCTTTTAATGCTGCAGGATAATGTCTGAACTACTGCAATTTATAAATTACTTGTAGCTTCCTTCCCACTTTTCATTCAACGAGCATTATTAGGACCTAACATATAGCTGGCATTGTAGGAAATACAGAAAATGTAGAACACAGAGTTTTTGTTTTTGTTTAATTAATTTTTATAGTGCCTTAAGTGAAAGTTTATAAATCAGGTCAGTCTCTCATACCAAAATTTACATGCACCTTGCTATACACTCCTAATTGCTCTCCCTCTAATGACATAACACAGTCCTTGCCTCCACTCTTTCTCCTTGTGTCCATTCGGGCAGCTTCTGACCCTCTCTGCCCTCTCATCTCCCCTCAGACAGGAGATGACAACATAGTCTCATGTATCTACTTGATCCAAGAAGCTCGTTCTTCACCAGTGTCATTTATTCCATCCCATATTCCAGTCCAATCCCTGTCTGAAGAGTTGGCTTTGGGAATGGTTCCTGTCTTAGGCTAACAGAACGTCGGGGGACCATGGCCTCCAGGGTCCTTCTAGTCCCAGTCTGACCATTAAGTCTGGTCTTTTTATGAGAATTTGGGGTCTGCATCCCACTGCTCTTCTGCTTCCTCAGGGGTTCTCTGTTGTGTTCCCTGTCAGGGCAGTCATCAGTTGTGGCTGGGCACCATCTAGTTCTAATGGTCTCAGGCTGATGTAGTCTCTGGTTTATGTGGTCTTTTCTGTGTTCTTCATTCTTCCTTGTTCCAGGTGGGTTGAGACTAATTGATGCATCTTAGATGGCTTCTTGCTAGTATTTAAGACCCCAGATGCCACTTGCCAAAGTGGGATGCAGAAGAACACAGAGTTTTTGTTCTCCAAGAGCTTAAAACCTGGCTAGAGAGAGAAAGAAAAACGTCCAGCCAGCATACATGCAACACTTTTCTTTATTATCTACTCTTAAACTCTTCCATCTCATGGATTCAAATATCATCTATAAGTAGACCACATCCAAATTTATTTCTTCAGCCCATACCAATCCCCTGAACTACAAACTTGTATTTCTTACTACCTACTCAATATTTCCTCTCAGATGACTAATGGAGACCTCATACATAACACATTCAAAACTGAATTCCTGATCTCACCACCCTCCCACAACCTCCTCTACCCATAGCCGTCTTTGCCCCAGCAAATGGCAATACCAATCACGTTACTTAGTCCTAAGCTTAGCATTATCTTTGATTCCTCTCTTTCTGTTATGTATCATATCCAATGAATCAGCAAATTTTTCTGGCTATAAACCTGTAATACGCCCTAAGTATGATCAATTCTCACCACTTCACCACTACCCGCTCTCCTGTGAGACACCATTTTCTCTTTTTGAGACTTCTACAATACTCACGTAACTATTCACCATGTTACTGCTGTTTCCCCCTTTGATCTCTGTTTTCTTAAATTTAAGACGTATCAGATAACACTCTTCCCAAAACCTCTCAATTGTTTTCATCGTAATCAGAGTAAAATTCAAATTCTCATAATTGCTTATAATGCCATATGCTATCAAAATAATTGAAGCACAAAAATATGTAAAGCATATGGGTTGGGTTTTATCCGAGTAGTTCATCTGTATGTACACAGGGAGACCTCTCTGTTCAAAAGAAACAGGAAGGCACATCTTAGGCTAGTTACAATGAGTTTATAAGAAGAAAAAGAAAATATGAAGTCGAAAATTAACCATTGGCTAATTTTGGCATGATTGATTAAATCATGCTCCCCTCTTTCCTTGAGGTCAGTGGATATCAGGCTACCAGGGGGCCTGGCCAGCAGCCCCCAACTCATTTGCACAAATCTTCAAATGTTGTGTGGACGTTTTAAATATAACTCATTGCCATCAAGTCAATTCCAACTCATAGCAACCTTATAGGACAGAGTAGAATTGCCTCATAGGATTTCCAAGGAGCAGCTGGTGGATTCAAACTGCCAACCTTTTGATTAGTAGCCTGAGCTCTTAACCACTATGCCACCAGGGCTCCTTTAAAAAGGCACCTTAATTACTCAGGAAATTCCAGAGTTTTGCGTTATCTCTCAGGGAGAAAGGGAAAAGACTAAATTACATTGGGTAAAGTTAAATTCTTTGACAAGGTAAACTTGGAGTAAGTTTATGGATAACAAATGTCTTTTCACAAAGGGGAGTTTTGCATGATTTTATGGTCACTGTGTCTCCACTGAGTCTCTTATGTTTCTGTTTACCCTTTCTTAGTTACATTCCACAATATTCAGTGACTTTTGTGAATTTTCCTATGCACCCAGAAGAATCTGTCAACCTGGTATTTAGTTTTCTCTTAACAGTACTCATTCACACACAGGCACACCCACTACCGTGCCTCTGATCTTAGTACCACTCACTCTCCTCCATGCTCATTCTGCTCTAATATCCATGCTGGTTCTTCAGTGAACCAAGCAGACAGTCATCTCAGGGCCCTGCCCACGTGGCTTCCTTTTTCTCTAAAGCTTCTCCTTTAAATATCTACATGCCTCTTTTCTTCATTGACTTTAAATCTCTGCTCAAATATCTTTTTTTGTCACACTATATAAAATAGCAAACTTCTCTTGTTTTCACCACTGGCAACCATCTTCCTGATCTTGCATAAATTTTTTTCCATAGCACTTACAACCATCTGACATATCACATATTTACTTGTTTTCATCATTCTTCATCCACTAAAATGTAAGCTCTACAAGGGCCAGAATTTCAGTTTTATTCAATAGTGTATGCTCAGTGCCTGGAATGCTGTCTGACCTGTGGCAGCCAATAAACAACTCAGTTGAGTAAAAAATTCTGGAGAAAAAATTTTTTAAGTTATACATAAGGTATAATAGGAGAAAAAGTAATAAAAACTATATGTTTAAAACTACAAGTTAAGATTTTTAAAATGTATATGGACTGATAGATTCCATGATAAATTGAAGAAAATAATTAAAATAGGTTAAAAATAAAATTAGCTTAAATAAAAAGTAGGATACGGTAATAAAAAAAAAATTTTTTTTTTTTTTAAACAGAGGCTAAAAGATAAGATGAAATAAATTAGTAATTCAAGTAAAGATGTTTAGTAAAAGATGTTAAAGAAATGCACGGCAGTGGAGAAAATAATAAAATATTGCACTGAAGAGATGGAAAATGTTAAATATTAAATGTTTAATCAGCACCAATTTCAGAGACCAGATCTTTTAGACAGAAGTAAAAAGGTTTCCTAGTGCTGAAACAAAGGCAAATACTCCAAACACTTTCCATTCATTTGACCCTTCAAGCTTAGGTTTATTCATTGGTTCTCTAAGATTTGAAGACCCCAAGGATATTTGAAGAGCTATATGACCTATTTAAAAAAAAAACAGGAGAGGAAATAAGAGACATGATAGTTAAAGTTAAAAAAAAAAAAAAAATGGGGAGAATCTGTATTCACTTAGTTAAGGCCCTTGGAGGAGATGAGCTTCCTAAGTGGATCAACATGGAAGAGTACCAGCTTTTAGGGAATATCTGTTATGGGTTCTCAGAGTAGAACAGAGCATATCTTCTCTAACAGATGCTTTTGGGGCCAGTCCTGGGGTACTTTGTCACTGGGTAAAGAGAGGTGATGTCCTCTGAGGAAGATGAGTTAATAAAAGGCATAAAGCTCTCTCCTATCCTAGTCATGACTCTGCTAGTCCATGCCTGGATATTAGTCATCATCTTCCTTCTAAGTTAAGAAATAATATCAAGAAAAGCCTAAGTAGTCATTGTTTCTAAGCATTGAGATATAGTTTTTACATATTTTCTAACTGGCATATTTTTTCCATTTTTTCTATTAGTGTGCATTACTTTGGCAATCAGAATCTATCTCTATATACATGTATATTTAAATTTCTTTATAAAAATAGTCATCAGTTATAAATATGGCTTGTAGGGCATAAATAGTAGAATTTAGGAAAATAACTGAGATAGATAAAGGAGGCCAATATAGTAAAGAGAGAAGCCAGATGGACAGCAATGTATGAGTAGAAGTGTTAAATATCCCTGAGGCTGTAGGGAAAGTTCAAATAATGGGGCTGTAAAGTAGAGTAGTGCCCTGAGCAGATATGATATATAGATTTTGGAGATGAATATTAAGGCAAGAATAAAAGTGGTAAAGCAAAGATTATGAGCGTTGCTTAAGAGCAAATCAGAAGTGCGAAAAATAAAGGTAAAAATTAAAAAGCACATAAACACCAAAAGAAAAAGAAATGGAGCAATAAATAAATCTTGGGGAAGTAGTTAAGAGACAGAGATTATACAGAAACCATGAAAGCAAAAATAAAATATATATTTTTAGCAAATTTAGCCAGCACAGTATAATGGACATAGCCAACGCCACCATTTATTCACCTATAACCTCGGGCCAGCTATCTACCTTCTCTGAATCTCAGATTTGCTCTTGGCACAAGGAGGGTAGTGATACCTCTCATGCAGGGTTGTTACACAGCGAGCATACAGGGAGGCCACATATGTGGGCTGAAAACATTAAAATTCAGGCTACTAAGTCAGAGGGACTAGGTGATAGCTTTATATGGAAAAAAATAATAATAACAATAAAATAAAATCAATGACTTCTTCACAATGGGGGAGACTTTTTCAGGCAGTGTGTATAGCCTGGAACGTATTCCTTTTCTGTAAGAATTTATAGTGGAGTTAAAAAAAACACCCATTTCTGCTATCACAGAGCAAAAAGCAAGCAGAATAAGCTTTATTGGAAATCCACTGTGTGCAAAAGCAGTGTGGAATATATTTATGGGGATAGAAAAACTATGAAAATAAAGCTCCTGCCTTAAGTTAATAACTGAGAAGATACACAGATGCTTATGGGCTAAAATACTCTATGAGAGAAACAGAAAAATAGGATGGAGGAACAACTATAGGCTCTAAGGAGAGAAATGTTATGAACTCAGGTAAAAATACAAAAGGGTAGCAAGTGGTTCCAGAGCAAAAGTTTTAGAGATAAGACAAAGAATGACCACACTGAAACAAACCTAATAAAAATGGTTTTGTCACTATGGTGGTGTCAAAGATGAATCATATATTGAATTACTGAAAAATATTTATTCCTAGAAATATCAGTGTGACAAGCCCAAGAAACACTTTTGGAATGCATATACTCTAAATCACAAGATCAAACATCTATGGACTATAATAGGAGGAAAAAAATGGAAATATTCTGAAAGTCCTTCAAGGGAGGAGATGATGAAGTTAATCAGTTGTTGTTGTTAGGTGCCTTTGAGTCAGTTCCGACTCATCGCAACCCTACAGGACAGAGTAGAACTGCCCCATAGGGTTTCCAAGGAGTGGCTGGTAGATTTGAACTGCCATCTTTTTGGTTAGCAGCCAAGCTCTTAACCACTAAGCCACGAGGGTTCCGAAATTAATCAGAGTACCTCTATAATCAATACACACTTATTGAGTATCTACCAATACACTTATTGAGTATCTACTTTTCTATATGCTGAAAAATACAATACTGGCAAAAACACTCTTTGCTTAGAATTCAGTGAAGTCTTAGAAAGACTGGGTAGCTATATATGTATATACATAAAGTTCTCCAAGATATTATAATAAGTAGTAAAATGTATTGTTGTATTTGTTTTATATGTATCTGTTATTTTGCAGATTTGCATCAGGCAAATCTGCTGCAAAAGACCTCTTTTTAAAGTGTTAAAAAGCAAAGATGTCACTTTAAGGACTAAGATGCACCTGACCCGAGCCATGGTGGTTTCAGTCATCTCCTATGTATGCGAAAGATCGAAAATGAATAAGGAAGACTGAGAAAGAATTAACACCTTTGAATTATGGTGTTGGCAAAGAATATTGAATATACCATGGACTGCCAAAAGAATGAACAAATATGTCTTCTAAGAAGTACACCCAGAATGCTCCTTAGAAGCGAGGATGGTGAAACTTCATCTCGCATACCTTGGACATGTTATCAGGAGGGACCAGCTCTTGGCAAAGGACATCATGCTTAGTAAAGTAGAGGGCCAACGAAAAAGAAGAAGACCCTCCACAAGATGGATTGGCATAGCGGCTGCAACAATGGGCTCAAGCATAACAAGGATCATCATGATGGCGGACGACTGGGCTATGTTTCATTCTGTTGTACATAAAAAAAATAGGTTCTCTAAAAGTCAGAACCAATTCGACAGCACCTAACAACAACATATATCTCTATATCTATATGCATTTTACTTCTGTATCTATAAACATAGAGAGATAGAGTCTAAAAGGATTTGGGTCAATTTTGAAGCAGTGGTTACCTATGGGGAAATATTGCAAAGACTGCAAATTGTCCTTATATGCCCCTCCTTTTTAGGTCATATAGCTGCTGAATGATAGATACAAACAGCTCATACATTTCTCAGCTTCTTTCTTGAGTTAGTTTGATCATGTGACGATGTTCTAACCAATGATATTTAAGCAGAATATCATGTGACACCCCTATGAATTGTTCTTAAAGGGAAGAACACTGTCCTTTTTCTAATTTTCCTCCTTCCTGCTGGCTGGAATGTCAATAATTCTATCAATTGTCAACAATCCTGGAACTCAAGCAGCCATCTTAAACCATTAGTTAGAAGCTACAAACTGAAGAGATCATAGAAACAAGAGAAAATGAGTCTGGTTCCTAACACTGTAAGATTACCAGCTTGTAATTATCAGCCACTGAACTTCTTTCATGTTGATATTTAAGCCAGTGATAAGGATTTATTTTACTTTCAGGAAATAACAGGCTTTTTTTTTTTTTTTTTTAATAATTTGACCTTTTAAAACCTATGAAATATATTCATATACTGCTTTTACCATTTAATGTTTAAACTTAGTATCTTTTTTATTTCCTATGTTTTATAAATGATAAATTAGCTAGCGGTATGGTACATAAAATATTTTTTTAATTTTTTTTTTTTTAAATTGGCCATCTTTCATCTTGAGCTAAAGGGACTCTAATGCTTTAACTTCTCTGGCAAATTAATACATTTCACTGGGAATCTAAATTGGATAATTCTTTTTTTCCACAATTTTTAGGAGCTAAAACTTGGAAAAAATAGGTACTTGAGGACAATATTTACTGACTTCTCTTGTTTTAACCCGGCCAAATATTTCTTTTCGTATGTCTCTACTGAGTTTGAAAGATATTTTAAAAAACTATTCCATTATAGAAATTTTAGAGACTTTTATTCATGTAAAAGTGAGCATAGGTATTTACCTTCTTTTTGTTCTAGATTTCCATTGATATAACCATTTAAATGTAACAACAGAGAAAATTCTTCGACAGTATTCTATATTAAGGAAAAGTACTGTGAAAGTTAATGTTATATGGCAACATGACTAGGCCATGATTCTCAGTATTATGTAATTATCCTCCATTTTGTGATCTGAGGCAAGGGGAGTTTCCATGGGGATGAGGCTCGCATCCAACATATATGAATGTTCTGGCAAAGCTCTCTGTCTTGATCCTGCACCTAACTTGTCATGCTCTGACCTCAGTTCTTGGGATGTGAGCAAGCAGCCTGCCATCTGACTTCCAATTTTTGGTTTGGAAGGCCCTGCAACCACATGAGTCAAACAAAGCCTCCAGCCTGACACTTGACCAACAGATTTGGGGCTTGTCGTCCTCCACAACTGAAGAGACATTTCCTTGAAACAAAACTCTCTCTCTCTCTCTCTACGTATATATAGAGAAAGGGAGAGACAGAGAGAGAAGCTTTTGCTCCTCTAGAGAACCCAGTCTGAGACATTTGATACCAAGAGTGCTTCTTGAGGAACAAAATCTTAAGGATGAGTTTTCCGAATTGGTTCTCAAGTTTGGCTACTCGTAAAGACACTGATGACTCTGCCTCCAGTAGTAAAGAAGGCACTGCTAATCCATGGATTGAGGTGGCAATAGAAATAGATAAAATATCACCACCACTGGATCAAATATTTGTAAGAGACAAGGCTCGAGGGAATTACATATTTGATACTTTACTACAATTTTGTCAGAATGAGAAGTATGAGGAAGCCAGTTGGTTGATCCTACTTTTGCTAGACAAACTGGTGAAAGAAAGGGATGAGCTCAAAGCTTCAGAGTTGCAGATCAAGCACCACATACGAGACTTGAAATTTGCTGCTTGTGCTCTGAAGTATTTCTTGAAGTAATAGCTGATATTGCTGAAAACCAAGCCCAGAGTCTTATCCTTATGAGTAGCCAAATTACAAAGCCAAATGAATTCCCAACATTGAATGGTGTCTAAAGTAAAAGTGAGAGCATTGATGGGGAAGAAATGAAATCCTGAAACTTGGTACGGGGACATATGGGCAGATGATCAGGAAGCTGGGGACAATGAGCCACTAAATTCTGTTGAATCACTCCTGCCAACATAACCGGCCCTCTTACTCCCATCTGAAGACATTACTCTATCTTCATCTGCTAAGCTACCCTCCTCCGTAAAACCATTATCCCTTTCACCCCCATCTGTTGAGGTTAACCCACCTGTGCTTGAAGAGTCTTTGTCTGAGATATCACCTCGGGCAGCGCCTGGGGTGTGGCCTGGGACATCGCCTGAGGCAGATGCATTACAATGCATTGTTAAATGTTCCCAGGACTCACCCCCACCCAGTGGCTTCACTAGGGTTGGTGTCACCCAATGTGGTAACTCATGGTGTCACTCCTCCGTGGGCCTCCACCCATACCAAACCATACAGAATCCCTGCACAAGAAAAAGATAAATTACCAATATTTGAAAAAAAGAAAGCAATAAGAAAATGTAAATCTATTGAGTATGTTAGTGCTAGCAAGTGTAAATTTTAATGTGTCACTATTTTTTAAACCATAATTTAAGCTTAAACTCTGAAAATTTCATTAATATCAAATATATATTTGCAAGACTAATGATTTTAAAGAAAATTTTTTAAAAAACGAATTTAAGATTTAAGTTATATTTCTAAACACGTATCAGGAAACATAGTGCTGGAGGTGGAGCCAACATGGTGTCCTAAACAGCAAAGACCCAAAGAACTAAGTAAAATAAATACAAACGTCAGTCTTGGAACCCTGAGCATCAAATGAAGGGATAAATAACTAGATCAAACACTGAATGGAAGAAGAAACTGAAGGAAAGCAGAGAATGCAGTGAGATACAGAGCAGAGGTCCCCTGCCACCTAACACAACACCAAAATGAAAAACCCATTGCCATTGAGTTAATTTTGACTCATAGTAACCCTATAAGACAGAGTAGAAATGCCGCATAGAGTTTCCAAGGAGCACCTGGTGGATTCAAACTGCCAACTTTTTGGTTAGCAGCCATAGCACTTAACCACTATACCACCAGCGTTTCCAACCTGACACAGCTTCACCATATTGGAACGCAGCCAGCAACAACCTCAGACAGGGAGCATGGGAATGTAACTGTATGGAGCTTACAATAGGAGACATAGCACACACCCTGTATACCTCCTGCCCTACCTTCCTGTCGGCCCCTAGGTCTACCCAAGCCCTACCCACCAGCTACCCTTTTTTTTTTTTCTCTTTTCTCCCCCCCCCCCAGCCCCACAACAAACCCTCTGTGCCACCACAGCTAGAGTGTCCCTGGCACTCAGGCCTGCTGCTGCACTGGACCCACACTGCCTAGTCTCCCTGCCACTTGACCAGCTACTGAATGGTGAGAAGCAAGCCTATACTGCTCCCTGTCCAATACCCCTGCCTATCTGGTGAGGGACTGTGAATGCCCCCATGCTGATAGATCAACATCAGGAGGCAGACAGCACCTGCCCAGTCCACCCTCAGCCACTTCTCCAAACCAGTGTACAGTGAAGTGGGCTCATCCTGCCTGCTACTACCCTGCTCACCCAGATAGGGGGGTGAGAGCTGTTGTGCCAGAGGTGAGCAAGCAGCAAAGCACAGTTAGCCTATTCACCCTGAAATTGAAAAAAAAAAAAAACGGGGGGGGGGAGGACGAAGCAAACACACAATCAACAAATAAAGAAAATAATACCTTAATGTCTCAGAGGCAGCAGACAATATCAAACATATAAGAAAAGCAGGACAAGATGGATCCAGCGAGTGCTCAAAATAAAGAATCAATCAAATGACCTTCTGGTAGAAGAAGAGACAGTGTAACTAACTGATGTAGAATTCAAAAGGCTAATATTTAGGGCTCTCGAATCAAGGTAGACTCAGACAAAACCATGGAAAAAATAGGCAAGATCAAGGGAAACACAAAGTAATAGAAGAACTGAGGAAAATAATACAATAACATAAACTAAATAATTAGGAATCATAATTAGAAATAAACATTAAAATAGAGATCATAAAAAAAACCAACTAGAAATCTGAAAGATAAACAACAAAATTTCAGAAATGGACAATCCAATAGAAGGTGTTAGGAGCAAATTTGAGACAATTGAAGACAGAATCAGTGAGATTGAAGACAAATCCATGGACAACACTTTGTTTGAGGAAAAATCAGAGAAAAGAATGAAGAAAACCAAAGAATTATGTCAGACGCAAAAGGAGCAAAAACTTGCACATGATCAGAGTTCTAAACAGGGAAAAAATGGAAAACACATAGATTATTGTTGACGATTTTCTGGCAAAAAACTTCACAAATATCATGAAAGATGAAAAGTTGACCATCCAAGAATGTCAACGAACTTCATATAGGATAGACTCAAAAAGAAAGTCACCAAGACGTATCACAATTACACTTTCCTAAGCCAGAGACAAAGAAAGAATCCTGAGAGTAGCTCAAGAAATATGAAAAGTCACAAAGGGGAAACAACAAGACTAAAATCTGATTACTCGACAGAAACTATGCAGACAAGGCAATGGGTTGACATATATAAAACCTTGGAAGAAAAAAAAATACTGCCAACCAAGAATAATATCACACAAAACTCTCAAATACGATGGCAAAATCAGGATAAAGAAAAACTAAGGGAATTTGTAAAACTGAACCAAACTTACAAGAAATATTAAAGGAAGTTCTTTGGTTAGAGAATCAACAATATCAGACAACAATCAGAGTCTAGGACACAGGAGAGCAACAGCCAGCTACCAACTCTAAATAATAAAGCAAAGCTAAAACACATAAATCAGGGAAGCAGAGACATCCAACTATAAATGACAATGTCAAAACAATAAAACGGGGAATAAGTGATGTAGGTATAGAACTTTCAAAAGGAATGGAAGTCAAGGCGATATAAAGTAATAAAAGACTGGTTCAAACTTAGAAAGATAAAGGTAAATTTCAAGGTAACCAAAAAGAAAGTTACAAACCTATTCGTCAGAATAAGAAAGAAGAAAAACACCAAGTCTATAATAATGAAAGAAAATCCACAAACAAAAGGAACTCAGCAAAAGAAAATAAAAGGAAGAAAGGAAATGTCAACACCACAAAAAAGAAAAAGCACAACCATATGACAGCAATAAACTCATACTAATCAATAATAACACTATTTGTAAATAGCTTAAATGTACCTATAAAGAGACAGAGAGTGGCAGAATGTGTAAAAAAGCATGATGTATCAATATGCTGTCTACAGGAGACAGAAAGACATAAATACATTAGAAATTAAAGGATGGAAAAACATATCAAGCAAACAGTAACCAAAAAGGTCAGGAGTGGCAATACTAATCTCAGATAAAATAGACTGTTAGGCAAAATAACCATAAAACACAAGGAAAGGCATTACATAATGATTAAAGGGACAATCCATGAAGAAGACCTAAGCTTAATAAGTATCTATGCACCAATGACGGGACTCCAAAATACATAAAACAAAATCTAATAGCACTGAAAAGAGAAACAGACCATTTGACAATAACAGTAGGAGGCTTCAACACACCACTCTCAGTAAAGGACAGAATATCTAGCAATAAATTCAGGAAACTTGCAGAAAGCCTAAAGGCCAAAATCAATCAACTTGACCTCAGAGACATACACAGAACACTCCACTAAACAACAGTAAAGTAAACATTCTTTTTCAATGCATATAGAACATTCTCCAGACTAGACCACATTTTAGGCCACAAAACAACCCTCAATAAAAGTCAAAGCACTGAAATAATACAAAACATCTTCCCTGACCACAGCAACATACAAGTAGAAATAAATAAAAGGAAGAGCAAGGGAAAAAAAAATCAAATGCATGGAAACTGAATAACACGTTGGTTAAAACCAACCTGGTAATAGAAGAAATCAAAGACAATATTAAAAAATTTCTAGAATCAACTGAGAATAAAAACACATCATACCAAAACCTCTGGGACACAGCAAAGACAGTGCTCAGAGGTCAGTTTATAGCAATAAATTCACACATCAAAAAAGAAGAATGGGCCAAAATCAAAACATTAACCCTAAAACTCAAACAAATAGAGAAAGCAAAAGAAGCCCACAGCCACCAGAAGAATGAAAATAATAAAGATTACAGCAGAAATAAATGAAATAGAGAATTGAAAAACAATAGAATCAACAAAACCAAAAGTTGTTTCTTTGAAAAGATCAACAAAATTGATGAACCATTGGCCAAACTGACAAAGGAAAAACAGGAGAGAAGCAAATAGCCCAAATAAGAAATGAGATGGGGGACATTACAACAGACCCAACTGAAATAAAAAGGATCATAAGAGAATACTATGAAAAATTGTACCCCAACAAATTTGTGAACCTAGAGCAAATGTACAAATTTCTAGGAACATACTACCTACGTAAACTGACAGAAACTGAGATTTAAAAAAAAAAAAAAAATTGAACAGATTCATAACAAGAGAGATTGAAGAGGTTAAAAAAAAAAACCTCTCAACAAAAAAAAGACCTGGCCCAGACAGCTGGAGAATTCTATCAAATATTCTAAGAGATGCACATACGAATACTACTCAAACTGTTTCAGAGCATAAGAAAGGAGGGAATACTCAGAAACTCTTCTATGAAGCCAGCATAACCCTGATACTAAAGCCAGGCAAAGATACCAACAAAAACGAAAATTACACACCAGCATCTATCATGAATATAGATGCAAAAATTCTCAATGAAATTCTAGCCAATAGACTTCAGCATCATATCAAAAAAAGAAAATACACCATGACCAAGTAGTATTCATACCAGGTATGTAAGTATGGTTCAACATTAGAAAATCAATTGATGTAATGTACCACATGGACACCCTGGTGGTGTAGTGGTTAAGTGCTACAGGTGCTAACCAAAGGGTCGGCAGTTTGAATCCACCAGGTGCTCCTTGGAAACTGTATGGGGCAGTTCTACTCTGTCCTATAGGGTTGCTATGAGTCGGAATTGACTCGACGGCACTGGGTTTTTGTTTTGTTTTGTTTTGTTTTAATGCACCACATTAATAGAGCAAAAGAAAGGAATCACATGATTATCTCAATCAATGCAGAAAAGGCATTTGATAAAGTCCAATATCCATTCTGGATAAAGACTCTCAATAAAATAGGAATACAAGGGAAATTCCTCGACATAATAAAGGGCATCTTTACAAACCAACAGTCAACATCATTCTCAATGGAACAAGGCTAAATACATTCCCCCTAAGAACGGGAAAAAAACAAGGATGCCATTTATCAGTTTACCACCACTTCTATTTAATATTGTGCTGGAAGTTCTAGCTAGAACAATAATGCAAGAAAAGGAAATAAACGACATCCAAATTGGAAAGGAAGAAGTAAAACTATCCCTATTCACAGATGATAGGATCCTACACAGAAAGAACCCCAAACACAGAAAGAACCCCAAAGATTCTGTAAGAAGACTACTGAAACTAATAGAAAGATTCAAGAGAATAGCAGGATGCAAGGTCAACATACAAATATCTGTCAGATTCCTATACATCAACGAAGAGAACTTTCAAAAGGAAATCAAGAAAACAATATCCTTTATAAAAAAAAATAGCCCCTAAAAGATAAAATACTTCAGAATAAATCTAACCAGGGACACCATAGACCTATACAAACAAAGCTACAAAACACTATTGCAAGAGACCTACATAAATGGAAAAACATACCATGCTCATGGATAGAAAGACTCAACATCGTGAAAATGTCAATCCTACCAAAATTGAACTATAGATACAATGCAAACCCAATCCAAATACCAATAGCATTCTTTAACAAAATGGAAAAACTAATCACCAACTTTATATGGAAAGGAAAGAGGCCCCAGATAAGCAAAGCAATACTGAAGAAAAAGAACAAAGTAGGAAGCCTCACATTACCTGATCTCAGAACCTACTATACAGCCATGGTAGTCAAAACTGTCTTGTACTGGTACAATGACAGACACAGAGACAAATGGAACAGAATTGAGAACCGAGTTGTAAATCCATCCACCTATGTTCAGCTGATCTTTGACAAAGGATCAAAGTCCATTAAATGAAGAAAAGACAGTCTTTTTAACAAATGATGCTGGCATAATTGGATATCCATCTGTAAAAAAATGAAACAGAACCCATACCTCACACCATACACAAAAACCAAGGCGGAATAAATCAAAGACCTAAAAGGAAAACCTAAAATGATAAACATCATGGAAGAAAAAAGCAGGAACAACACTAGGGGCCATAATACATGGCATAAAGAAAATACAAACCATAACTAAGAACGCATAAACACTAGAAGATAAACTAGATAACTGGGAGCTCCTAAATATTAAATATTTATGCTCATCAAAAGACTTCACTGGAGTAAGGTGTATATAAACTTGTATGTGACAGTCTGACTTGATTTGTAAACGTTTACTTGAAGCTCAATAAAAGTTAAAAAAAAAAAAAAAGACTTCACCAAAAGAGTTAAAAGAGAACCTACAGACTGGGCAAAAAATTTTGGCTATGACATATCTCACAAAAGTGTAATCTCTAAAAACTATAAGATACAGCAACGCCTTAATAACAAAAAAACAAATAGTCCAATTAAAAAATGGGCAAAGGATATGAACAGACACTTCACCAAAGAAGACAGGCAGCTAACAGACATATGAGAAGTCCACTTTTCAGCCAAAGACTAGGTAGGCCTATAAAACAAACGACAGCACATGTGAGGAAAGTGCTTCCTAGTTCAATCACGTATACAAGAGCAAATGGGCAACAGCTGCCCAAAAGCAAAGACAAGAAGACAGAAAGGGATAGAAAAACTGGACAAATGAACACAGAGAACCCAGGATGGAAAGGGAAATGGGGAGAGTGCTGACACATTACAGGGATTTCAGCCATTGTCACAAAAAGATTTGTGTATAAATTTTTGAATGAGAAACTTTGTGCTGTAAACTTTCACATAAAGCACAAAAAACTTGAAAAAAAAAATAGAAACAGCATTTCCTTCACTTCATGTTTTAAACTGTCAGTTTCTCTAATTATCAGAGTTACATAATCAATAACTGTTTTATATATAATTTTATTATCAGTTTTAATCATAGCATAATGATAAATACAGTTGTAAGTTACTTAAATGTAACATTTCTTAGATTATATGAATACAGACAATACTGTTTTGTAAAATCTTTCTGCATTGAATTACATTATTAGTTACAACATTACTAGTAACTGAAGATGGCTTTTTTCATTTTTATCTTTTCCTTTAATTACTACTTCATTCTTAAAAAAGAAATTGATAGGATTCATAAATACTACTTACCACACAGCACTGTAGCTAAGATATCAGAAAATTTGACAGAATCAGTGACTATGAAAACATGAGCAACAGTGAAAACAACAGCATGTGCTTGCAGCACGTGTGGATGAAACCACATATTCGAAGTGTCATTGTAATTGGATAATAATGACAGCTTTGACTGGAGTGCATTAGAAGATTCAAAAAGTAAATAAGTATAGAGTTTTAGCCTTGTAGATATATTGATAAATGGAAGTCGGGCTACAAAAAAATGTTTTTATTGTTATAACTAGATACAAGGATACTTTTATAAAAAATAAATGCTGGAAAAGCTGCACAAAAATTTTATAGACAGTCATTTTGGTGTCATGCCCTCTGACAGTGTTACCCAGTGTGGTCTGGATCCGCACCCGCCTAGTGATGCCACTGCCTCTATCACTGATTTTTGCTTCTAGACCTATAACTAGACAAGTCCCAGGGAGCCCAAAGAGGAGAAGTACAAAGTGTGACCTAGGAGAAAGTATGCTACACTCCAGAAGAAATCCTTGATTTTCCTAATATACACAAACAGCAACCTGGAGAGTGTGCATGAGAATGGCTATTAAGGGTGTGGGATAATGGTGCAAAGAACATAAAGTTGAATCAGTCTGAGTTTATCGATAGCAAAGATTTTTCATTCAATGTTTCAGCTTGAAAGGGTAGGAAAGGCTCTAACAGTTTATTTGGTTGGTTCACTCAAGCATGGGTTAAGTGGTGGTCTGCACTGAATCAAGTTGAAATGCCAGACCTACCTTGGCATACTGTAGAAAAAAAGTATCCAAAAGCTTAGGTAAATTGGCATGTTAGAGTGAATTTATCAGGTTAGACCCACAGACCCACAAATGGAGTGCCCAGGGGACACACCTTTTTCCACAATGTTGAGGAACAAATTTGTGAAAGGCGCCCCAGCATCCTTGAAGACTGTTTTGATTTCTATTTTATGTAAGTCAGATTTGAAAGTGGGAACTACCCTAATTGAATTAATATGCCTAACTACAATGAGGCTGATTGGACCCCATGGTGGTAGGGGCCAAGTGGTGGCACTTAATCGACAAAGACAAGATGGGCATGGTTACCATCATAGATAGCAGAGTCAAAGCAGTAACCAGAATAGTCTGACTTTCATGGGTTTATGACATTGGCTATTTAGTGATGGTGTCCCTAAGAGTGAAATAGATGGGAAATCTACTAAAAGTTTACTTGATCTGTACAAATGAAAGAATTCTAAGTCAAGTGAACAACAGTCTAACTTGAATCACCAGAATAGAGAGTCATGGCCCATCAATTAATTCCCAGACTTGAGCCAGTTTACAGACTTAAAATCTCATGAATGAAGGGGGAGGCTGGGTCCCCTTGATGAAGGATACCAATACACTGCCAAAACTTTACACTGTTAATCTTTCTCCCAGCCATCCTCAAAGGGATCCACGGCCTTTTACAAGAGTGACTGTTCAATGGGGGAAAGGGAAATAATCAGACTTTTTGGGGATTACTGGACATTTGCACTTAAGTGACACTAATTCCAGGAGACCAAAAACATCAGTGTGACCCACCCATTGTGACCCACCCATCAGGGTAGGGACATATGGAGGTCAGATTATTAATGGAGTCTTAGCTCAGGTCCATTTCATGGTGGGTCCCCAAACCCATCCTGTAGTGTATGCATATTTGGAATAGACATACTCAGTAACTTGCAGAATCCCCTCATTGGACCCTTAACATGTGGTATGGGGTAAGGGCTATTATGGTAGGAAAAGCCAATTGGAAACCATCAAAACTGCCCCTACCTAGGAAAATAGTAAACTAAAAGGAATACCACATTCATGGAGAGATTACTGCCATCATCAAGGACTTGAAGGAAAAATGGCCAGATATGTGATTGTATACTGACTCATGGTTTGTAGTCAATGGTTTGGCTGGATGGTCAGGGACTTGAAAGGAACATGGTTAGAAAATTAGTGACAAGGAGGTACAGGGGAAGTGGTATGTGTATAGACCTCTCTGAATAGGCCAAAGAAGTGAAGATATATGTCTCTCATGTGAATCCTTACCAAAGAAAGGATCTCGGCAAAGGAAAGTTTTAACAATCAAGTGTACAATGAGCTCATGAACAAAGTTACTGTGGTGGCAACGATGGGGTTTAGGCATGGGCTCAGCAACATGGCCTTCCACCCACCAACACCACCTTGACCATAACTGCTACTGAATGCCCAATGTTCCAGTAGCAGAGACCATCACAGAGTCTGAGTCTCAAATATGGCACCATTCCTTGGGGGGATCAGCTAGCAACCTGGCTGCAGGTTGATTATATCGGACTGCTTCCATCATGGAAAGGGAAGTGTTTTGTTCTTCCTGGGATAGACTCTTACTCTTGATATGGATTTGCCTTTCCTGCATGAAATGCTTCTGCCAAAACTACTATTCTTGGACTCACAGAATGCCTTATCCACCATCATGGTATCCCACACAGCATCACCTCAGATTAAGGGACTCACTTCAGAGCAAATGAAGTGTGGTAATGGGCCCATGCTTGTGGAATTTATTGGTCTTACTATGTTCCCCATCATACTGAAGCAGCTGGCTTGATAGAACAGTGGAATGGCCTTCTAAAGACACAATTATGGCACCAGCTAGGTGGCAATACTTTGCAATATTGGGGTGATGTTCTCCAAGAGAACATATGCTCTAAACTAGCATCCAATATATGGTGCTGTTTCTCCCATAACCAGGATTCCCAAGTCCAGGAGTCAAGGGGTAAAAATGGGAGTGGCATCACTCACTATTACCCCTCGTGACCCACTCACAAAATTTTTGCTTCCTGTCTCCACAACCTTAAGCTCTGAGGGTCTGTAGGTCTTATTTTGAAAGGGACGAATGCTCCCACCTGGAGACACAACACTGATTCCACTGAACTGGAAGTTAAGAATGCTACCCAGCCACTTTGGGCCCCTCATGCCTCTGGATCAACAGGCAAAGGAAGGGAGTTACTGTATTGGCTGATGTGATTGATCCTGATTACCAAGGGGAAATCAGATTTGTATTACATAATGGAGGTAAAAAAGAGTATGTCTGGAATACAGGAGATCCCTTAGGGTGTTTCTTAGTACTACTATGCCTTGTGACTAAAATCAATGGAAAACTATAGCAAACCAATTCTGATATGATTACTAATGGCTCAGACCCTTCAGGAATGAAGATCTGTGTCACCCCACTAGGCAAAAAACCATGACCAGCTAAGGTGCTTGCTGAGGGCAAAGGGAACATGGGATAGGTAGTAGAAGAAGGTAGTTCTAAATATCAGTTATAGCCCTGTGTCTAGTTGTAGAAACAAGGACTGTAATTGTTACGAGCATTTTTTCATTGTTTTATTATATGTGTATGTATGCCTATATGTTGTTATTAGGGCCAGTTGAGATGGTTCCTACTCATAGTGATAATATGTACAACAGTACGAAACACTACCTGCAGCATCCTCACAATCATTGTTATGCTTGAGCCCATTGTTGCAGCCACTGTGTCAATCCATCTCATTGAGGGTCTTCCTCTTTTTCGCTGACCCTCTACTTGACCAAGCACGATGTCCATCTCCAAGGACTGATCCCTCCTGATAACACGTCCAAAGTATGTGAGATGAAGTCTCGCTGTCTTTGCTTCTAAGGAGATTCTGGGTGTACTTCTTCCAAGACAAATTTGTTTGTTCTTTTGGTAGTCCATGGTATGTTTAATATTCTTTGCCAACACCATAATTCAAAGGCGTCAATTCTTCTTTGGTCTTCCTTTTATTAATTGCCCAGCTTTCACACGTATATGAGGTGATTGAAAACACCATGGCTTGGGCAAGGTTCAACTGAGTCTTTAAGGTGACATCTTTGCTTTTTAACACTTTAAAGAGGTTTGTTGCAGCAGATTTGCCCAATGCAATGCATTGTTTGACTTCTTAACTGCTATTTCCATGAGTGTTGAGTGTGGGTCCAAGTAAAATGAAATCCTTGACAACTTCAGTATTTTCTGTTTATCATGATTTTGCTTATTGGTCCAGATGTGAAGATTTTTGTTTTCTTAAAGTTGAGGTGTAATTCATATTGAAGGCTGTAGTCCTTGATTTCATCAGTGAGAACTTCAAGTCCTCTTCACTTTCAGCAAACAAGATTGTGTCATCTGCATAACTCAGGTTGTTAATGAGTCTTCTCCAATCCTCATGCTGCATTCTTCTTCATATAGTCCAGCTTCTTGGATTATTTTCTCAATATACAGATATGTGTGTGTATATATATATATCTGTATATGATATACAGATATATATATATATATATATATATATATATATATATATATATATATATATATATAGCTTGTTGAAACGCATTGCCATTGAGTTTTTTTCCAACTCATGGTAACCTTATAGAACAGAGTAGAACCATCCCATAGGGCTTCCAAGGAGCAGCTGGTGGATTCGAACTGTCGAACTGTCAATATTTTTGGTTAGCAGCAGCCAAGCTCTTAACCGCTGCACCACCGGGGCTCCTATATATATATATATATATTTTTATATATATGTATATATAGCAAATATTTTTGTTTTCTTTCCTCCTTTATCCCATTACTTATAAAATACAAGATGTAAATGAAGCTAGTGCATTTTTGGTTGTATGCATGTTAGTTGAGTCACGTTAGGTGTAAGTATGACTTTAAAATTGTTTAGAGACTGTGTATGGTTTAAGGAGATGTGTACAGGTGCTAAGCTGACATGGGTGTGAGGGTTGATGTTATGTGTCAACTTTGCTAGGCCATGATTCTCAGTATTATCTAATTATCCTCCGTTTTGTGATTAGAGGCAAACGGAGTTTCCTTGGGGGTGTGGCCTGCATCTAATATATATGGATGTTCTGGCAAAACTCTCACTGTCTTGACCTTGCATCTGAGTCGTCATCATCTGACTTCTGGTTCTTGGGATATGAGCCAGCATCCTGCCACCTGACCTGCAGATTTGGGGATTTGTCAGCTCCTGTAGCCCTGTGAGCCAGCAGCTTGTCATCTGATCTGCTGATTTTAGGTTTGTCAGCCCCTGCAACCATGTGAGTCAGAAGAGGCCTCCAGCCTAATGCCTGACCCACAGATTTGGGACTTGCTAACCTCTACAACTGTGTGAGCCATTTCCTTGAAATAAATCTCTCTATATACATATTTGGAGCCCAGATGGCACAGTGGTTAAGAGTTTGGCTGCTAACCAAATGGACAGCATTCAAATCCACCAGCCACTCCTTGGAAACCCTATAAAAAACAACCAAACCCAGTGCTGTTGAGTTGGTTTCAACTCATAGCGACCCTATCGGACAGAGTAGAGCTGCCCCATAGAGTTTCCAAGGAGTGCCTGACAGATTCGAACTGCCGGCCCTTTGGTTAGCAGCCATAGCACTTAACCACTACGCCACCAGGGTTGGAAACCCTATAGGGCAGTTTTATTCTGTCATATAAGGTTGCTATGAGTTGGAATTGACTCAATGGCAATAGGTTTTGTTTGTTTGTTTGTTTTGAGTTTATATCTATGTGTGTGTATATATATATAGCTTTGCACCTCTAGAGAACCCAGTCTAAGGTACTTTTCACAATTGGTTTCCTGGGTGGTGCAAATGGTTAAACTCTCAACTAATAGCCAGAAAGTTGGTGGTTCAAACCTACCCAGAGGTGCCTCAGAAGAGAGGCCTGATGGTCTACTTCTAAAAAATCACTGCCTTGAAAACCCTATGGAGCAGTTCTACTCTGAAAAAGTGGGTTCACCATGAGTCACAATGGACTGGATGATAACTAACAACAATAAACCTCCCATGAACCAAAAGCTTTTAGATTTCAGGAAAACACATCACTAAGAAATAGCAGTTCACCAGATGACCCTGACAAAATCCCATTAATTGCTCTAATTTGGAAGAGTGCAGCCTGCAGACAAGATCAAGCCATGAGCTCCGCAGGAAACATAATATTTGATCACCAATTTGCTGTTGTGGTTCATTAGCAGTTCCGTTATTCTCTGCGTGACCTCTCAGTCTCTAGTATACAAGTTAGGTCTCATTCACATAATGATCTCAGGGTTCCAAGCACAGTAGGATAGAGGGAAGCTTCATTGTGCAAACTTTTGAAGACTCTACTTGTATCACATTGCTTTCTTCTACTGGCCAAACTAAGCCACTTACTAGTCCTAGATTCAAATGACAGACAAATAGACTCCACCATTTGATGGGAATTTGTAAAGTCACATTGCAAAGGGATGTGCATATAGGAATGGGAAGAATTTGGGGCATTTTTTTTTTTTAAATCTACCATATTTCTCAGTTAAACTAATAAATATAGACAGGAAGCATATGTTAGATAGTAATGGTTGTAATTGTTGTGTGCTATCAAGTCAATTCTGACTTATAGAGTATTATAGAACAGAGTAGAACTGCCACATAGGGTTTCCCAGACTGTAATCTTTATGGCAGCAGATCGCCATGTCTTTTCTTCCTTGGAGTGGCTGCTGGATTCGAACTGCTGATCGTTCGGTTAGCAGCTGAGCTGCTTAATCATTGTGCCACAAGGAATCCATGGTAGTAGTAGTAGTAACAAAACAGAATAGAGGTATCGTTAGTACTTGTTTTAATTGGATTTTTAATTCTTATCAAGTACTAAATTGTAACCAAATTAATGTGATTCTTTCAGTGAGCTCACAAATACCTTCCATAGAAGTATAAAAGTAAATATATAAAAATCTTAAGGTAGTTATGTCAATGGTTGCTGTATTGGGATTTTAATTTTATCTTTATAATTTTTGTTCTTTTAAAATGTTCTAGAATTATTGTGATAATAATAATCAGAATAAAAATTACTTTAAAAACACTATTTGTTCTGCTTAGCAATTTATTCATTTTGAGCAATATACTTGGAAATCAATGGATAGTCTTAATGTGCTCCTAATTGAAACTGAAAATTAATCTATAACAATGACACATTAAAACATGTCTATGTTTCTTTCAAAGATATTTATGAGATCTTGACTTTGAGCAAATTAATATTTTGTGATTAATGTGAATATTTGGTCATTTTTCTTTTTCCCAGTGTTTACATTTTGGTTTCCCCTATGAATAGTAATAACTTACATATTGTATTTTCTTGGAAAGGTCTGTCAGAATGTAAAACCTTTCAGAATTTAGGAGAAAAATGTTTGTATTCCTATATTACCAAGCATAAACTGAGAATATAATAAGGTCTCAATAAATAATTTTTAGCATTAATATTTCAGAGTTAGAAGGTATTTGATATCACTAATTCTAATCCATCCATTGTACCAAAACAAAAAAAAAATCAACCCTGTTGCTGTAGAATTGGACTCATGATGATTCTATGTGTTTCAAAGTAGAGCTATGCTCTGTAAGGTTTTCAATGGCTATAATTTTATGGCTACCCATCTGTGATGATCTGCATAATGCTATGATGCTGGAAGCTATGCCACCAGTGTTTCAAATACCAGCAGTGTCACCCATGATGAACAGGTTTCAGTGGAGATTCCAGACTAAGACAACCTATGAAGAAATACTTAACTGTGCTCATATAGAACCTGTACATAGATCAAGAGGCAATCATTGGAACAGAACAAGGGGATACTGTGTGGTTTAAAATCAGAAAAGGTTTGTAGGAGGGTTGTATCCTTTCACCTTACTTATTCAATCTGTATGCTGAACAAATCATTGGAAAAGCTGGACTATATGAAGAAAAACATGGCATCAAGACTGGAGAAAGACTCATCAACAACCTGCAACACGTACACGATACAACCTTGCTCGACAAAAGTGAAGACCACTTGAAACACTTACTGATGAACGTCAAAGACTACAGCTTTCAGTATGAATTACATCTGAACATAAAGAAAACAAAAATCCTCACAACTGGTCTGATAAACAGCATCATGATAAATGTTGAAGAAATTGAAGTTGTCAAGGATTTCATTCTACTTGATCAACTGTTAATACCCGAGTAAACAGAAGACAAGAAATCAAATGACATATAGCATTAGGCAAATCGGCTGCAAAACGCCTGTTTAAAGTGTTAAAAAGCAAAGATGCTACTTTGATGACTAATGGATGCCTGACCCAAGCTATGGCCTTTGCAATTGCTTCATATGGATATGAAAGCTGAACCATGAAAAAGAAAGATCTACGGAGAATTAACATATTTCACTTGTCGATGTTGGCAAAGAATATTGAATATACCATGGACTGCCAGGAGAATGAACAAATCTGTCTTGCAGGAATTATAGCCAGGACACTCCTTAGAAGCAAGGATGGCTAACATTAGACATGTCATCGGAAAAGACCAATCTCTAGAAAAGGACATTATGTTTGGTAAAAGAGGGTTAGCAAAAATGAGATGTTGCCTCCACCAGATGGATTAGCATAATAGCTGTGACAATGAGCTCAAACATACGAACAATCGTGAGGATGGCACAAGTCTAGGCTGTGTTTCTTTTTGTTATACATAGGGTCCCCATGAGCCGAAGCCAAGTTGATGGCAACTAACAACAACAACCTTAATGCCCTTCTTCTGTAACACCCATGGGTGGTTTCAAACCACCGATGTTTCAGTTAATTCTAGAGTGCAAACTGTTTGCGCCACTCAGGGAGCTATTCATTGTACAGATGGGCAATCTAAGATAATGAGAGGCTGCTTACCCAAGGAGTCCCTGAGTGGTGCAAGTGGTACAATGCTTAACTACTAACCAAAAAGCTGCATGTTTGAATCCCCCCAGAAACTCCTCAGAAAAAAGGCCTGGTGGTCAAATGCCTAGAGATCTACTTCTGAAACAACTCAATGGCAACTGTTTTTCTTTTTTTTTTTATTTGCTCAAAGTCATATAGTATTAATTGCAAGGTGTAAGACTTGGATACATTCTTTTTTCTTTCCTTCCTTCCTTTCTCTTATCCTTCATTCCTGCCTCTCTCTTTCCCTCTCTCCCTCTCTCCTCTCCTTCCTTCCATTTCTCTCTCCTTTTCTTCCTTTCTTCTTTTATCATTTCTTGAGTGCCTACTTTGTCGATAGCAAACTTTACACTATAAAATTAATTGAAGACCAAAGAATACTAAGTAATATTTAAGAAAACTGTCAAGAAAGTTCCAAAAATCTGTATGTAAAGAGTTTATTCTTGTAATGAGCAAGTGGAGAAAATATATGTTTTAAGCAGGCGAATAAGGCAGACGTAGACCTGATGCTTATTAAATGTGTGCCAAAGCCCTGCAATAACAATTTTGCTTCCCCTTTGTATAAAATAATCTTCAAGGTGAGAATGATAAAGAAAACTTACCAAGAGATTTGAAACTCATGATAGGCACTTTTAATGAGTTTGAATTTTCAAGTCCAGATGAATAATAGGCTAGGAAAATTAAACTATTTCCTGTTGTGATATATGAGTTACTATAGACAATGTATACAAAACATGAATAATGAGAGAGGTGTTATACAGTTGGAGATTGGCATACTCAAAATTAGAAAACAATGAGTTCATTCTGACAGAGCAGTGAGTTTGAATTTATTCTATGATAAAATTTTAGAAAGAATTTTTAATCACATATGTTGTAGGTAGTAAAAAAAAAGTAAAGAGTTTTATTTTCTTTTTGGTGGCATTGGCTATACATTAGAAGATGAAAATTTGTTACACGTGTATTTTGAGCTCAATAATACCTTTTACAAAGCACTTACAAACTACAAGGAGAAACCTGGTTGGATGAGAATATATTAAGGAATAGTCATAAGTGGTTGATAAGCTATAACTAATGAGCGATTGTCAAAGTGGGTAGAACTTTAGAGGCATGTTGCAGTACTTTGAACTTGTCCATATACTTTTCATCAATATTTTATCAATAATGTGGATAAAGAACCAAAGACTTGCTTTTTGAACTTCCAAATGACTCAAAGCTAGAATAAAAAGTTGATATGAATGACAAATAAAGATTCAAAACATTCCAGAGAGATTAGAAGGATGCAAAACAAACAAAAAATGCAATTAAGAGAGACAAATACATAACCTAACATTTTGCTTCAAAATCAGTTGCATGAGACTTACACGGACTTCTATTTTGATAGTATTTCATTTGATAGATATAATCTATTTCATATTAAGTTTAGAGTAAATGCATTTCAACTTCTCAAAGTTTAAGGTTTTAAGATTCAATGATTCTGTTATTAGTCGTGTTCTATTGTAATTGTGTATCCATCCTCTTTCATGAGTTGAGACAATGCAAATGTTATTTCAAGGAAAATTTTATGGCTACCTACTTAGAATAGTTTTGAAAAAATTTATAATCCAGTTTTAGTGCTAGTTCATGTCAAAATTTAAAGAATAATTGAATATTAAAAACACTTAATAGATAAGCTTTTGTAATATATTGAACTCTTAAATTACCTTAGTTGGTGGCAAATAGTGTAAATATAAATACACTGATAAACCACAAACGTTATTTTAATTAATGAAGTAATTGTTCAATAAGATACAAGTCTCTTATCATTGCTATAAAACTTAGTAAATTTTTATTGTTTTTCTTTTAAAAAAATCCTTCTCTTTTGGGAATGCTGAGAAATAAAGAAAAGAGATTTATGAGAATTAGGTAGTCAATATCTAGTGGATTTTCTATCTTTATTTATTTACATATGAAGCAAGTTTTTATTGACAGTGAACCTTATGCCAGACAATGTGGTAGGTACCAAGAATATTTTAAATTTAAAAAAGTCACACTCTTTGCCTTCATGGAGCTTATAGTCTATTAGAATTGTCCGACATTATTAAAAAATTCCTACAAATTTGTGTAAAGTTATAACCGTCATAACTGCTAGAAAAGTGAAGAATATAGGGTTTTGGTAGTATAAATAAAAGCAGTTATTATTCTTATCAATGAGGATCATGGATAGCCTTCCTGAAGAACTAATGAATTATGAATATAAGTGATAGTTTACTTAAAGAATATTTGGAAGAGTTCAAGCTAGGCAGTGGGAAAAGTCTGTCCAGGCAGCAAGAAAAGTGCTGAACATGAAGATAGTCCAAGATGAACACACTGAATCAGCTTGGAGGACATTCCAACTAAAGATGTATAAAAACAAACAAACAAAAAAGCCTCATTGCCATCAAGTCAATTCTGAATCATAGCAACCCTATAGGACAGAGTAGAACTGCCCCACAGTGTTTCCAAGGAGTGGCTGGTAGATTCAAACTGCCACCCTTTTGGTGAGCAGACATGGTAAATATCGCAACCTTTTTCCTAAGAGCAATGAAAATTCTTTGAAAACCTTTAAAGTATGTCAGGGAATATGGTTGGATTTCCTTAAAAAAAAATAACTGGCTGCAATACAAAAACTGGAAAGGTAGGTTTCAGGTAGCCTCATAAGAATGTTATTTCTTGGGCACAGAGAAGCAATGATGAGAACTGGGAATAGTAGAGAAGTGAATTGATACTAGGATCCTCACGGGATAAAATCAGCAGTTCTTACTGATGGGTAGAATAAGGAGCATAAAGGTGGAGCAGGTGATGAGGACACCAAGTTTTATGACTTATGTAAAAAGATATAATTCTTTGTGGCTGGAGATATTGAAGAGGATCCTGGGTTAGAAATGAATATTATGAATTTGGTCTTGACTGTATTAAATTTGAGGTGTTTTTCAGATACCTGGTGGAAATGTCAAGTATGTAGCTGAATAAATCAGTCTAGACTCTAGAGCTCAGAGCCTAGATTATATCTAGTAATTTAAATTTGTGAATCATGTGTGTAGATGGGGACAGCAGATGGTATGGATATGGTTTCTTCCATATCCATAGGAGCAGATGTAAAGGGGTAACCCCAAGCCCAGGGGATTGCCCTATGAGCTTGAAAAAGGGGATGAGACAGAGCGTCACACCACGTCATGAAATACAAGGGAAAAGGTTTAAAGTGGAGGGAGCAGTCATCACTGTCAAATGTCATCAAGAGATTTAATCACATAACTGAATTACATTCATTTGATTCAGCGATGCAAAGATTGAGAAGTGCTAGTTCCATTTAGTAATCGAGTATTCAACAATGTACATACAAAAGGGTCTTTCCAGAGTGATGGGGATGTGTGGAAATAGAGACAAATCTTTACAGAAAATTGACTGTGAAAAGAAAGAAAGTGTAGTAAAAGTTACTGAGTTTGTAAAGAGTATTGTTGTTGTTAGGTGCCATCGAGTCCGTTCCAACTCATAGTGACCTTATGCACAATAGAACAAAACACTACCCAGTCCTGCATAATCCTCACAATTTCTGCTATCCTTAAGCCCATTGTTGCAGCCGCTGTGTCAATCCATCTCATTGAGGGTCTTCCTCTTTTTCACTGACCCTCTACTTTACCAAGCAATAGATAGTACAGGGAGAGGTTTTTCTGGTTTTGTTTTTATTTTAATGAAAATGAGATGTATCTTTTAATAGAAAATCTATAATTGATAGGATGATGTTAAATCCTTAAGAGACAGATGTTTAAGTATACTGAAAAGAAGAGAATTGATTGATAAGTGTATTGGTGGAAGATTGGTCTTAGATAGGAGAGGGCAGGGATTAAATAAGAGACTGGGTATGGGAGGCAGGTTAAAACCAAAAACCAAACCCGTTGCCATGGAATTGATTCTGACTCATAGCGACCCTATAGCTGTAGGCTAGGAGGTAGAAATAAATGTGAATTTTCATCAGATACCTTCTATGTTCTCTATAAAATAGCAGTGGAGGCCAACTGCTGCAACTTGGAGGGGTGAAGTTAAAGGTTTCACGAGGGTAAAGATTTGAAAAGGAATTGTAGAAAGTAGACAAATGAGTTGACTGCCCCCGACCAAAAAAAAAAAAGTAAGTGTGGAAAGGGTATAAATGACCACTTTTTTTCTGATCATTTCTGGTTGTTTATTGATATTCCAGAATTTCTGAATCAGTGGTCTGTGTCCTTTCTCTGCTCCAGAACAGCATCTCCAATACAAGGAGAGTATTATAATCATGTGAACTAGAGTGGTCCACTCTATCATTGGTGCAGAAGAATGGAGAGAAGCACCGTGTTAAGGTGTAATTGCCAGAGACAGGAAAGTGTGTGTATGTGTGCGTGCATATATGTGTGTGTATATGTATGTAGTTTGAAAAGTCCCATTATGTGATTCTGATATTCCCTCCACAAGAAGGCTGGTAATTTCTCCTTGAGAATAGAATGGATAAGAGTTGAAAATGAGCCAAAATTAAGGAAGTTCTCCATAGAAATATGACAAATTATTATATTTAATATAATAATGTAGCATACACAAAATATGATATACATAAAAATATTTTTTCCAGAAAAAGAATACATTGGTCCCTGGATTATCTTTCTTTATTCTATTATTGAAATTCACATGGTGATACCTAGAGGTGCCCATTGTTATAATCAACAGAGAGTGACCATTCCAATGTACAATTAACATATAAGTGTAAAACCCTTAATTATTTATAAGCAAAATAAGTATGAAAATTTTACAAATACTCAGTCAACATGTTGTCAATAAATTCCTCCTTAGGTGAAATTTGCTAACTTTGGTTGAGACATTAAATCCTTTGGGTCACTAGAACACCAGTTAGTAAATTACTGATCCATAGCGCTTTAATGACCTGTAAAAACAAATGCACTTTCTGAGAGCTTAAATGAATTTTGGAGAGTTATTTATTCACTGTTAAGATTGAGATAAATGAATCCCTTCACGATAGTGATATTAAACACCCTCACATTCCTTTCTCAAATAGATAAACTGAAATTCAGGCAAGATGGGATTGGAGAGCTAAGTATCCAAGTTAGATTTTTCAATCTGAAAATTGAAATTTCTAATATCTAGTTATTAAAAGTTAAAATACGAGCTCAAAAGCAATAATATTTAATCACTGACAAGTTTATTTTCGTATAATGTTATTGACTTTAATTTCTTTCAGTTAATAATTCTAAATGCATGATACCTGTATTAATATGACCTTGTTGCAATGTAGGGAAACTCTGGTGATGTACTGGTTAAAAGTTTGGCTGCTAACCAAAAAGTTGGCAGTTCGAATCCACCAGGCACTCCTTGGAAACCCTATGGGGCAGTTCTACTCTGTCCTGTAGGGTGGCTATGAGTCGGAATCAACTCAACTGCCGCAGGTTTGGTTTGGTTTTTGGTTGCAATGTAAATAGTAAGAAACAACAACAACAAAATTTCAGACTCTTAAAAACTATACTAAAGCCAGTTTCTCTGACTGTCTACTATGTAGGTCATTTGGAAAAAAGAATGATTTCTTTCAATATGGTAAAATGGTTATGAACACAGATTTCAGAGTGAGAAAAACAACTTTATTATCTGGCTTCTATGTTTAATAACCATGAGAACAGAACGAGTTACTTAAACTCTTTAAGTTTTCATTTCTCCATCTGTAAAGTGGAAGGGAAAACACATAATTCATAGCTCATTGCAAGGGTCAGATAAAAAATGCGTTTAAATACTTAGCACTGGGTCTGTCACATATGTATGGAACTGGCATAAATACACACATACACTTGATGCTAAACTTTAGCTAGAGTATTTTTGAGATAATTATTACTTCAGAGAATAGATTCATCTGGATTGGTTTAGCATTCCACTAGGCATGTTACTTTTCGTGTCTTTTTTTGTACCCCAAAACAATGAAAAGTTTCTACCCTATTTTAAACCAAAACCAGTGCCGTCAAGTCGATTCCGACTCATAGCGACCCTATTTTAGACAATAATAAAAACATAGATAGGAAGGAACGAAGAGAGGGAGGGAAGGGGGAGGTAAGAGGGAAGGAAGGAAGGAAGGAAGTTGGGAAAGGGAGAAAATCTGAAAATGTTCAACACACAGATACATTTACTAGTATCTATATTTGTCTGGAAAGGATTTTCCACGGGTGTAATTACAGCCACTGATCATTATTTCAAACAAGATGCACCTTTTAGATGTTTAAATGCATGAGCTCATATCATAGAATTCAAATGTGAAGTCATTTACTCTGCTTTCACGGCGGTTCTGTCTTATGTGTTTTAAATAAGTAAAGTAGCACATGCTGTGGTTGTGACTGCTGTCACTGAAAATCTAAGGAGTCACACGCTGAGAAAAAGGATTATTACTCCAAGAAGAATTGTGTCTCCTTAATCTTTAATTGCTCATTAAATGTTTCTGAAGTGTGTACAAGAAAAATCATGGTGGAGACTTCTAGCATATGGCATTATAACTTAGTGCTGTAAAAGCTCTAACAAACTCTAGTATGTTTGAAGCACAATAATATAAATTTTGATGCAGAAAAATCTAGACTAAAGGTAAAATGCCAGGTTTAGGTTTTAAAATAACCTACCTAATAATTTACATAGTGAGAACATATTGACTATCTTGGGGGCGTTTTCTCAGAAAGAATTCTTTAACATAAGCTTTGGCTTTGCTACTGTATTAATAATGTCTTTGATAAAATGGCCCGACAAAAAAAGACAACTTCCTTCAGGTGTTATCTGTGCCTGAAATATTCTGTACTGATTTCACTGGCATAGATAATATGAACAAGGTTTTTTTTTTTACTCTGGTGGGACAAGATTTGAAGTAACAAATGCAAAATTCACATATAGATTTTCTGTAAGAAGTCTCTGCAGTGTTTTTCAGTTTATATAAAAAGACTTTAGATGTTGCCTGAGGCATCTATTTTTTTTTCCTCAAGGCAAGTTGCAGTGCCACAAATCGAATTGTTTTTCATACTGTTAATGTATCCCTTTCTCTTTCAATTTCTCAGAGAGCCGACATAGGGATTTCTGCGCTAACCATCACCCCAGATCGTGAAAATGTGGTGGACTTTACAACACGTTACATGGACTACTCAGTGGGTGTACTACTTCGAAGGGCTGAAAAGACCGTGGATATGTTTGCCTGTCTTGCACCATTTGATCTCTCTTTATGGGCTTGCATTGCTGGCACGGTCCTTCTAGTGGGTCTACTGGTCTACCTGTTGAACTGGCTTAATCCTCCACGATTACAAATGGGATCAATGACTTCTACTACTCTCTACAACTCCATGTGGTTTGTGTACGGATCCTTTGTACAGCAAGGTAAGGAGAAAAAGTACATTAATTATTTTTAAAATGTAATGTTTCAAATGCCATGGATTCATTTGCAAAAGTTCTGTGTCTGACATCAATAAGTGGTCTAAAGGGTCCTCACAGCAATGCTCACAAGAGAACATTTCCTGCTCTCTCCTAGTGGATTTCAAACACGGCAGGTTTCCAGCAATAATGGCTTCATTGTCTTTTGATGTAAGTTCATTTTCATCAACAAAGGCAAAAATGAATGTCGGCGGTAAGTTTCACCAAAAAGCTCCAGATCAGATTTTCCTCCCCAGGTTCTGACATTCTACTTACTACTAGAGCAGATACTGTTTAATTATTTACATATGTAAGAGATGGTAGGGTTAGGGTTTTTTCTTTGTCGAAAGACATTAGTTCATGTATTAAAAATACAGGAAAAGGCTGATTAAATGTACATTTAAGAAAGAAATCTTATTTTTTATCTTTCACTTTGATATATAATATTTATCAGCAATTTAACTTACTATTTCATTGTATTCTAAAGACTATCTGTGCTTTGTTATTCAATTCCCAGTCTATCTCACTCTTTAAAATCCTTTGATTAAGTCTGTGGCTCCTTAGTCTTACTGTTTCAGCATAGAGTAATATTTATTGAACTCCTTATTTAGGATACTGTTGTCATAGAGAATGAAATAATAAAATGCTTAGCGAATTGGTAGCCTTTTGCACACTTGGCGCATGTATTAAACAGGAAAAACGTGTCACAATGAAAGCGCACGATATTTTTGCCTCAATACTTATAATTTTTAATAGCATCTTACCTTTTATTCATGCTTGCTATTGGACCTTCCATTAAATTTCATTCTTTTAACTTATCAAAAGATTTATCTAGACTCTTCATCTCTACTTCCTCCCTTCTAATCTATTCCATAACCCTCTGTAAGCATGCTTCTCCCTCCTTCCTTCTGTATCAAAGGTTCTTACTAAGGCTAACTGTAATTTTATATTTGTCCTGGACATTTTTGGAGTGCTGGTAGCACAGTGGTCAAGAGCTTGGCTGCTAACCAAAAGGTTGGCAGTTCAAATCCACCAGCCATTCCTTGGAAATCCCATGAGGCAGTTCTACTGTGTCCTATCGGATCGCTATGAGTTGGAATCAACTCAATGGCAATGGGTTTTTTTGTGTGTGTGGAAATTTTTACTTCATTAATTAATAATTAATGAAGTAAATATTTAATCCACACTATTTATTTTAGTAGAACTCTGGTAGGCAGAGTATACAATGGTGAGCAATAGAGTCTTTGCCATCATGAAACTACGAGTCTAGTGAGACATAAACATATGAACAGCCAATTACAATGATATGTGAAAAGGACCGTGATAGAGCTAAGCACAGATCTTTATGAGATTATAGAGATAAAAAAAAGGGAAGCTCAATATACCTTGGTGTAGCAAAGAAGGCTTTTCAAATTGGTACTATATAAACAGAGACATAACTATGCAAAAGATTATTAAAAAGGGGGATGAAGAAAGGAGATGTAAAAGTGTAGGACAGAATTTCAGATGAAGAAGTGAAAAAAGACTTGAACATAGACTTTTGAGGAGGGAGGCTGATAAAGATGAGACTAAAGATATATTTGTTATCAGAAATTTGAAACTGATCCTCAGGGAAATGATCAGCTATTTAAAGGTATTAAACAGGGGAAAGTGTGTTCAGATTTGTACTATAGAAATATGCTGGTTGTAGCATAGCGAATAAATTGAAATAGAACATTGTAAAAAGTAAGAAAATTAGAAGGGTATCATAATAAATGCATAAAGAGTTCTTGTGGCTTGAACTAAGGTAAAGTGACATTGGGAATTAAGAGAAGGGTATTGATGAAATGAATGAATAGAACTTGACAAATTATATTTTATATATATATATTGTATATATGGAAGACATTGGTATGTAGGAGATAATTGAAGCCAGAGGTGTGAATAAGATCATTCAGAATAGTTATTCTCAACTGAATACCCTCACTGAAGACCACAATCCCAGAAAGGAGCCCTGGTGGTACAGTGATTAAGCACCCAGCTACTAACCCAAAGGTCAATGGTATAAAACCACCAGCCATTCCATGGGAGAAAGATGTGGCAGTCTGCTTCCATAAAGATTACAGCCTTGGAAATCCTATGGGGCAGTTCTACTTTGTCCTAAAAGGTCACTATGAGTCAGAATCGACTCTACGGGACAACAGGTTTGTTTGTTTGTTTTGGCTCAGAGAGGGCCCAGGACAGAGCCCTAAGGAAAGAATGTGTAGAGGTGCTATCAGTGATGACTGAGAAGAAGTGGAAAGAAAGATGCAAGTAAAATCAGAGCATGTATGTGATACACACAAAATAAAGATAATTTATAAAGATGGAGGGTTTGATCAACTGTGTTAAACATTTCAAAGGATGAAGTAAAATTAAGGCTTGAAAAATGATCTTTGGATTTAGCAATTAACTTGTTATTAGTAGTATTATAGTGACTATGGCTGCATAACAAATAACTCCAAAACTTAGTGGCATAAAACATGTATTTGCTCCTTGATTCTGTGGGTTAGGAAGTTAGACAAAGCACAGTGAGGATGGTTCATCTTTACCCCATGATGTCTCTGGCCTCAGCTAGAAGACTCAAAGACTGGTGGCTAGAATCATCTGAAGGCTCATTCACTTCACTCACATGTTTGATGGTTGATGCTGGCTGTAGGCCGGGGGCCTCAGTTTGTCTCCATGTGGGTCTCTCTGCATAAGACAGTTTGGCCTTTCTTATAGCATGATGGTTTATTTCTCAATGGAGAACATCTCAAGAAGGGAGGGCAGAGTCAATAAAAGAATTTTGTGGTCCAGGTTTGAGATCACAAACTCGTGTGATGTTGTGAGTTCCTTTTGCAGGGAACACCCTGGATGTGCCCATCCCATAAGTTTGTTGTAAGAATTAAAACGGCTAAAAAGTTTAGAACAGTTATTATATCTAAGAGGGATTCTTAGATATAATAAGTGTTATAGAAGTGTCACAGAAATGTCTATTAAGTAAATAAAATATAAAACCAAATTAGACTCAGCTATAGATGGAGAGGCACATACAACAAAAGCATAACAAGGCTTATGATTTTAGACTACAGAGGAGATAATGGCTGATCCTGAGGTATATGGAGCAATGCAAAAATAGAAGACTCAATGACAAGAATGTAATAATGGAAAGTTGTGAAGTAGTAGTAGGAGACAATAGTAATAGTCTTGATGAGGTTAAAGAACAAAAACAGTGGAAACATCAGAGTGAGAGAGTTTGAAGAATGTATTCATTAAATGGGACAGCTAAACTTAAAATTTCTGAGATAGAACAATGTAAAACAAGTTACAGGTATATGAATGTGGATTCCTGAAATTGAGGGTTGGTGAAAGACTTTAAAGCTGATTGAGGAACGGAGAGGCTAGGGGTTAGATGAAATATCTGTAATGATTGCTAGCTTACCCTAGAGAGGAAGAAAAAGGCATGTGCCAAAGTTGTCAATAAATGAAGGTGTTGATGAATATGAGCCTTGACTGAAGATAGATGATATAGCTAGAAGAAATTAACCTCTGTTTTCATCTCACTTTGGCCCATTATATTCACCTTTTTTCATTCTGTACCTGGTTTCAACAACCACTAATATGCAGATGACTTCCAAATCTATGTCATCCAACCTTGAATTTCAGATTTGTACATCCAACTACTCGCCAGACCACAGTGTATATATCATAGGCACCACAAGTTCCAACATGTCGAAAATTGAATTCATTTTACACTTTAAACCTTCTTAATCTCTCACATTCTCTATCCCAGTTGATGCATCAATAACCACCCATCCACACATATTAGAAACGCTGACAACAGTTTTTATTTCTTTCTTTTCCTCATCCCCTGTCTCCAATCAAGTCCCGCCAGTTTTACCTCCTAGATGTTCCTAGAAGTGAAACTCTGTTCTTAAGATTACCAACACTAGGCCTACCTCATTTCTCACTTGAACTATAGAAGCCTCAGAACAGGTCTCCCTTTTTCCAATTTTGTCACCTGCAAATAGATCCTCCTCTTACATGCATATATACCCAACTTATTACTCTCATGAGAGATGTCTACACTATTTCCATTCTTTGAATATCTCCATGGGTTCCCAAGGCCCACAGCTTTAAGTCTGATTCTTCAGAGCATGAACAATATTCTACCATGTGGCTATTGTCTAATGCTCTTGATTCTCATCTCTTTCCACTCTTTATTGTTGTTGTTGTTAGATGCCATTAAGTCGGTTCCAACTCATAGTGACCCTATGAACAACAAATGAAACACTGACCAGTCCTGTGCCATCCTCACACTCATTATGCTTAAGCCCGTTGTTGCAGCCACTGTGTTAATCCATCTCATTGAGGGTCTTCCTCTTTTTCCACTCCTTGCCTCATATGTAATTGTCAATCACTTCAAACTGGTTTTGATTCCTTGGACACAAGATGAGACTGTTTCTTATCTCTCTGCCTTTATTTCTGCTCTTTCCAGTTTCAGAAATGCCTTTATTTCTTAACTTATGCATTCTCCACACTGTCCTCTGCATAAATTCCTATAAACCCACTAATTCTTGCTTTGGTCTCGCTTCTTTCAGTAAATACTACTGGGATTGGCAATAATCTTGTATGCTTTTTAAGATACGTGTGCCATAGTACTTACCATGCTGTTGTTGTTGTTGTGTGTGTTGTTGGTTCTCACTCATAGCCACCCTGTAGGAGAGAGTGGAACTGCTCCATAGGGTTTCCTAGGCTGTAATTTTCACAGGAGCAGATTGCCAGGTCTTTTTTCCCACAGAACAGCTTGTAGGTTAGAACTACTGACCTTACAGTTAGCAGCTGAGTGCTTAACTACTGCACTACCAGGGCTCCTTTGTACTTACCATATTATAGTGTGATTTCTTGTTATTTTCTCATTTGTTTCTACCATTAGACTTCTGAGTTCTTTGAACACAAGACACTGTTCCCTTCACCTTTACAATCCCTTTGTCTATAGCTAGCTCAACGTCTTGCATATAGTAGATATTTGATAAATGTATATTGACCAACTGAATGAATTAACAAATGATAAATACTTAACTAAGTCAAACATTGAAGCACTGCAGTATGGTCTTTATTAGATTACAGTGGAAAATGAAAACATCACCAAAACTGTTCCCAGTGTCATGAAGCTCAGTAAATCAAACAAGAGTTTATTTGGAATGTCCCTATTGAGTGTGTTTTGAAAGTAGCAAAGATGAGAAACTTATAAATAAGATCTCCTATTGGTTGAAACCTTGTCTTGGAGGATGTTGACATGTTTATGGAATGGCTTTCTGATTTCTGCCTCCAGGTGGCCAAATCTCAATAAGCTTTGGAGCACACCCACGAGAAAAAGATAAATAAAATTACCCATATGGTTAGCATGCTATTCCAGTTCTGTAAACATGCAGCAGATATCAAAAGTTATAAATACGTTAAGCACCTTTCTATCCCAACTGTGCCCTTAAATGGTTGCACAGCTTGTAGGTTGATTGTACATTTATTCAAATTCATAATGATGGGTAATTCTGAATTGCATATGATTAAATGCTTCATTTTTGAAATGCTACTATTCTTCCACTTGCTAACAATGAAAAGGTGAATTCATTACAGGATATTGAGAATCTTTATGCTCTAATTAAAAATAAATTAAGAAAAGGCTCATAAACTCTGTGAAAAATGAGAATTAATCAATGACAGTGTCCATCCACAGACAATGGAATTGGAATTAGTGATAATTTCCAATAAAAATGTAGTCTTTTAAGAAGACATACAGCTGTTATTTCAGAATTACAGCCTTTATTGAGCCACTACAGCGGATTGAATAGGGATAAAGAGGCACTTATGTATTATCTGATAGATTTCTGAAAGAGAGTTCAGGGACAGCTAAAAGCAGAAAGATGTTAAATATATGTGAGTTGTTTACTAATCCTGATTTTTTTTAAAAAAAAACTGTAACTTCAAAGCATTCTGGAAAAAAAACAACCTAGGGAATCCAACTGTGCAAAAGCAGTATGGTCCATTATAGCACTAAACTCAGTACATCTGTTTGGCTGGAACATTAGAGCTTGTGAATGAGGTTGTTAAAGGCATGAATGAGAGACCAGTTTTGTAAGAATTTTGTTGTTTAAAACTCTTTCATTCTCCCTTGTCTCCATATCTATGTGCATATCTTACAATTGACATACTTTACAAAATGGAGTTTGATTTCGGAAGATCCTTTATCTTTAGCTTCCTGGCAGTGACTCTTTGGATACCATTTGAGCCATGGAGGATGCCTACGACTTGTTCATGTTGTATGTAATTTATTTGCTGTTTACATGCAAAGGGCAATCTCAGAGTTATCCTCAGACATTTTTCTCTGATCCTATGAAGTATAAATATTTACAATCATGAAAAGTATTTGAAGAGGTCAAATACAAGTTCATTTAGCAGCAAGCATTTATTAGTATCTAATATGTTTCTTTTTTTAATATGTTTCAGGGAAAGGACAGAAAGGAAAACAAAAAATAGCTACAATAACTGATTTAATAAATATTTCTTGATATAATATATGCCATGACTAACCTAAAGATTTTTTAATATGGTGATAAATAAGAAAGACACACTCCTTTCAGGAGTGTTCAGTATCGTGTAATTGAGCCATAACCAAATTTTGACCAAAATAAACCACTTCTGATGAGAGGAGCAGACAGACTTACTGGAAAGAGTAAGGAAGAAAAATTCCTTTGGTAGCTTTTTTAAAGATCGAATAGCTCCACAGATGCTACTGATGAATATAAAGAGGGTCTTTAGGAGTGGTAGAAATACTGAAGATAATATGATAGCTGCTGCCCAAGTGTTAACATGAGAGGCAACCCACTGGCTTTGAGATCCCAGGACAATTTTTGGAAGAAAATAAAGAGTTCCTCCCACTGCCAGATGGATTGCGCTATTACAAAGAATCACAACTTTCTTATTTTCACAAAGAGAGTCAGACATTCTTCTGCACTGAATTAGGCAGCAGAGGAGATTATTGATGACAGAGCATCTCTTTAAGACTTTACAAAAATAATTCAAAACAATCCATTTTAATAGTGTAGATAACAGATATATAAAGTTTACCAATGATCTATTCACAAAGTGCCAAAGGATTCAAGCCTTGGAATGCAATAGCTAAAACCATTCCTTTGTAATATTATCTGATATTTCATATTCAATTTGAATATAACAAAAATGACATTGGCTAGCTCTGTTGTTTACTGACCCTAATGAACACAGGGAAACTGAGCATAATTCGTAGTGACAGGTTAACTGGGGTATAGAGACAAGTTTCTTTCTATATTCTGTTCTTACGGGTATTAAAAAAGCTCTCTGTAATTTTTATTGAAGCTAGAACATCTCTGTTGTCATTAATTGTGATTGGCAGTCTTTAACTAAGGGAGTGCCAAGCATTGTGAGTGTTGCCGCATCCATTTGGGGATTTCCCCATGCTGATTTAAAACATGACAAGGTGTTCATTTTCTCTCTTTTTATCATGAAAATTCTCTACCACTGAAGAAAAAAAAATTGAACTTCCGTGTTGGAGACTGTTCAAGCTCTACCACTATGGTGTGGTAGTTGAGTAATTTGAGCGACTAGAAAACAATGGCATGGTACTAAAATATGAATACATTGGCTTACATTCCCAATGAACTGAAATGAGCTGCTAGGCAATTATATCATGCACAATATGCATTCAATATGCTCCTGAATTCATTTATTTTCATACCAATTCTTTCTTGATGGTTCCAGCCAGAAAGTCTTTTCTCATGCTGATCTTTTGAAAAGATCAAGGTTTTGAAAAGTTAAAAGTAATCAAAGAACATGACACACAAATCCAATTTCTGCCCAGAAAAGAATGGTGGTATAAAGAGCATTCTATTGACTCCTAGTAAACTATTTAACAAAATAAGTGAGCAGTTTCCTAAGACACATTAAAAAAAAAAAAAAAAAGAGGGGCAAATTTTAGATAATCTGGGTAGGTTTTTATTCTTCCCCTATGTGCTATAAGAAAATATATTGTAAAAAATCTAAATCTAAATGATAGAAAAGCCAGGGTATAAGAAAATATATTGTAAAAAATCTAAATCTAAATGATAGAAAAGCCAGGGTATAGTTCCTTTGAAATAGCATTATCTACAATCTGAGTAGTACTCAGTGGTTTTATAATACCTTATCACAATTCCCCTCAGCTTAAGTAATAAGAATAGAAACAGACATCATGGAAGATAAATTTGTTCTAAAGGTGATTTAGGATCAATCTAAGTTAAATTGAATAATCCAAGAAGCTAGGCTATACGAAGGAGAACTGCTGTATCAGGATTGGAGGAAGACTCATTAACAACCTTCAATATACAGATGACACAACCCTCCTGGCTGAAAGTGAAGAGGACACAAAGCCCTTACTGATAAAGATCAAAGACTATAGCCTTCAGTATGGATTACGCTTTAACGTAAAGAAAGCAAAAATTCTCACAACTGGACTAATAAAGAACATCATGATAAATGGAGAAAATATTGAAGTTGTCAAGGATTTCATTTTACTTAAATCCACAATCAATGTCCATGGAAGCAGCAATAAATAAACCAAACAACATATTGCATTCGGCAAGTCTGCTGCAAAAGACCTCGTTACAGTGTTAAAAACCAAAGATGTCACTTTGAGGACTAAGGTGCACCTGACCCAAGCCATGGTGTTTTAAATCACCTCGTATACATGCAAAATCTGGACAGTGAATAAGGAAAACCAAAGAAGAATTGATGCCTTTGAATTATGGTGTTGGCAAATATTGAATAGCACATACACTGCCAGAAGAGCAAACAAATCTGTCTTGGAAGAAGCCGGAATGCTCCTTAGAAAGGAGGATGGTGAGACTTTTCTCAAGTACTTGTTATCAGGAGGGACCAGTTTCTGGAGAAAGACATCATGATTGGTAAAGTAGAGGGTCAGCGAAAAAGAGGAAGACCCTCAATAAGATGGGTTGACACAGTCGCTGCAACAATGGAGTCAAACATAACAGCTATCATCAGGATGGCGCAGGACCAGGCAGTGTTCCATTCTGTAGTACCTAAGGTCGCTAGGAGTCGCAACCAACTCCAAGTTACCAAACAACAACAACAACAATTTAAAGTATTGGGCTCAAGGGACTACAGACAGACGGTGTAGAGAACGTCAAATTAGAATATAAATTTGGAAATTCAGTTTCTTTTTGACATGCTCAAGCCTGAATCCATTTTTCTCTTTCACTTAAAACCAAAAAAAACCTGTTGCCGTCAAGTCAATTCCAACTCATAGCAACCCTATAGGACAGAGTAGAACTGGCCCATAGGGTTTCCAAGGTGTGGCTGGTGGATTCCAACTGCTAACATTTTGGTTAGCATCCAAGCTCTTAACCACTGTGCCACCAGGGCTCCTGTATGAATATGAAATTAGAGGTTTAGTAAGTGATGATTATTTTTCAAAAAGTATGGGAAACTGAATGAAAACTTCAAAAACAAAATCAAACTTGTTATGAAAATTAAGATTCTTGGCATTTAACCTAACTCTAAGACACATCCTTGTAAACTAACTATAATGCGTATAATGTCGAATTTATAATTCCCACTTCTAATCTACAAAAACTAACCCATAGAGTCCTTGTGATACTTTGGCTAAATACCGTTGAAGATGGCATGTCATTTACTGAATTTTTCACAATTATAAAGCACAGAAATTCCAATATGAAATATAAAGTGTGAATTCATATTGTATGTCTCATCATAGATAGATCTTCATGTCCCTTATTAAAGTAATACATTTTTTGGATGGCAGTTGTTCTTTTTGTGTGTCAAGATTTAACAGAAGGCCAAGGCATGACCCATATTCCCAAACTGTGGACAGGCAAAATGTTCTTTGATTTGTGGCAGTGGCCAGAATTTATACAATCCCTTTTATGTTTACAACTCTGTCTCTTAGACTCTAAATTAACCATCCATTTGGGACTGCTACGCAGTTTGTTCTGTCTGCTTCAGTTATTTGCTAGCATACTTCAGCATGTCCTAAAAGTATTTCTTCTGCCTTTACTATTTTAAATTCTTCATTCCTTGGAAAACATCTGCTTCGATATTGAACAAGAACTATTTATCTAGTCACAAGGGTATCTATGTGTCTAGATAACCAGGGCTTCAATGTACAAGAATCACCATTATCGTGCTGAGGAAAACGCATGACACAATGGGCATTTATAGACACGCTGCTACTTGACACATTTCAATTGAGTCAAAATATGTACCATCATGAACTATCTAAAGTAGTTGAGCACCTAATTGTTTTCACCACCCAAGGACACACGTGTACATATAACCTATGATAATACTATACTGAAATCTTTTATTTCATTGAAAGAATATCTTTATACTAAAGAAAATTGCTGAACTATGGTTTTATTTTTAACATAAATGTTTAACATATTGTAAATACCTATCACATACAATATAATGCATAGAAAAGTTTAAGATAATATAGTTTAAGCGCCTGCTTTCATTATTTTATAATATAGCACAGGAATATAGCAGGCTAAATATAATGTTAATTTTATGATGAAAATTTTTTCCGTAACCAAGAAATTTGTGACTTTCATCCGAGAAAATAAAAGCATGTGATAGTATTCTCAGCTAAATTTGAGACAAAGAATAAGCCATGTTAATATTCAAAAGATTGATTCTGAATTAAAACCATGCTGGATATTATTTAATTAACATTTACAATATAAAAATAAATTCTATTATCACAATTATTGAAAAGAAATAAAAACCTTTAGAAGTCTTTCCAAAAATTGTCTTAATAGTTTTTGCTGAGAATAATTGCCACGTTCCTAAATCAGTAGCCATTGTTGCATGAAATATAGTTTTTTGATAAGTATGTGCTTTAAATAGTGGTGATTCTAATTTTGTTGGTTTTAAATTATAAAATAGTATGACTTATCTGCATAATTATCTGCAGAGTCGTGAGGAATTGTTGATAGCATCTTACTTTCACTTGGATCCTTTTTAACGTCATGATGATTTCTCCTTTCAAAATATAAAAATAATTTTGCTACATCAGCAGAGACTGTCTGCATGCACCACAGTTCTTTGCTATTGTACTATTCAAAGGGTTAAGGCCTCTTAGTCTGCAGTCCTCTGCCTTACGTCACCTCTCAAGGAGTGCTGTAATCCTCTAGAAATGCATTGCCTGGAGTGTGGCACTGCTTCATAAAACACTCCATCTTATTTACCTTGCTCTTGACATATATCTAGTAGCAGGAACCATTATCCTGTGACAATGTTAAGTTCCATTGACATTTTCTCTTGATTAACTCCATCACTGACTACAAATTTTATACTGGAAATAAACTTTCCTTGTATAATGCTTTCTGAACAAAGGAAGTGTTAAATTTGTCACACATTCATTGTTGTAACACATCTTGAAATGTAAAATGTCTTTGTTACCTTTCCAGAAGACAACTTTATTCCTCTGAGAAAACAACCAGAATTTGTATTTGTAGAATTGTATTGCATCATCATTCTTTCTAGATTCATTAAACATCATAGTGAATATGCAAAAGTACAATAATAGATGTCAGAATTCCTCTGTGATACGTGTCCTTTCAGTCAATTGAATGGCTTTTGTGTATAAAAGGGAGATATGTTTTCAAATGTAAACGTGTTTTATGATAGCCAAGGGTCTGGGGTCCACATTAAAGATGATTAATTCATTCAGCATTTACTGAATGTCTACTATGTGCCAGGCACCATGAAAGCTCTTGGGAAACAAAACAGACAGGTGTTCCTGCTTCATGGAGCTTACTAATGGAGGGAAAAGAGTTAACAGACAATGTTGTTGTTAGGTGCCATCAAGTTGGTTCTGACTCATAGCAACCCTATATACAACAGAATGAAACGCTGCCCAGTCCTGCACCACCCTCACAATGGTTGCTATGTTTGAACCCACTGTTGCAGCCATTAATCAATCTATTTTTTTGAGAGTCTTCCTCTATTCCGCTGGCCCTCTACTTTAACATGCACAATGCCCTTCTTGAGGAACCAGTCCCTCAGGATAACATGTCCAAAGTACATATGAGAAGCCTCGCCATCCTTTCTTCTAAAGAGCATTCCAGCTTCTTCCAAGACAATTTTTTTTTCATTCTTCTGGCAGTCCCTGGTGTATTCAATATTCTTCCCCAACACGATAATCCAAATGGATCAATTCTTCTCTGGTCTTTCTTATTCATTGTCCAGCTTTCACCTGCGTATTAAGTGATTGAAAATACTATGACTTGGGTCAGGCACACCTTAGTCCTCAAAGTGACAACTTTGCTTTTTAACACTTCAAAGAGGTCTTTTGCAGTGAATTGCCCATTGCAATGCATCCTTTAATTTATTTTCTGCTATTTCCATGGATGTTGATTATGTGTCAAGGTTGTATCCTTTTCACCATACTTACTCAATATATATGCTGAGCAAATAATCTGAGAAACTGGACTATATGAAGAACATGGCATCAGAATTGGAGGAAGACTTATTAACAACCTGCAGTACACAGATGACACAACCTTGTCTGCTAAAAGTAAAAGGGACTTGAAGCACTTACTGATGAAAATCAAAGACCTCAGCCTTGAGTATGGATTATACCTTAACATAAAGAAAGCAAAAATCCTCAGAACTGGGCAAATAAGCAACATCATGATAAATGGAGAAAATACTGAAGTTGTCATTTTTAACAAACAATCAAACCAAAAAACCAAACCCGTTGACATGAGTTGATTCCAACTCATAGTGACCCTATAGGACTGAGTAGAACTGTCCCATAGAGTTTTCAAAGAGCGCCTGGTGGATTTGAACTGCCAGCCTTTTGGTTAGCAGCTTTAGTACTTAACCACTATGCAACCAGGGCTTCCTAACAAACAATAGGCATGATAAATAAGTTTTATGGCATAGTAGAACTCAAATACTGCAGAATAAAATTGTGCAAATGAGAGAAATTAGAAGTATATGTGAAAGGGTTGCAATTTTCATGAGTTCATTGGAATGAGCCTGCTTGACATTTTGATATTGGAGCAGAAACTTGAAAATATGAGAGAATATGCTATATGGATATCTGGAGGAAGGGTAGTCAGGAAAATAGAAATACAAATGCAAAGGTCCTGCTCAAAAAGGCCAAAAGAGCAGCTTAGTAATAGGTGAGGTCAGAGAGGTCCATGAGTTCAGACAAGATTGGGCTTTGTGGTCTTGGCTTGTACTTTGAGAGAAATGGAAGGCCATTGGAATATTTTGAGCAAAATTTAGACAAATATAAATAATTGCTAAAGAGGTCTTTAATAAACAAACCTTTCTATAGTTGTTCTATTTTCAAAGCCCCCAGTATAATTGGAGATTTTAATTTTTCTCAGAAAAATTTTGTAGATTCGTAGCTAATGAGTCATGATTATATTTTATAGATATTTGAATGTATATCTATTTAGGTAGATACATGTGTGGCATAGTGGTTAAGAGTTTGGCTGCTAATGAAAAGGTCAGCAGTTTGAATCTACCAGGTGCTTCTTGGAAACCCCATGGGGCAGCTCTACTCTGTCCCATAGGGGCGCTGTGAGTCGCAATCGACTTGACAATAACAGGTTTATGTCTCTTATGGAGCCATGGTGGTACAGTGGTTAAGAGTTACAGCTGCTAACCAAAAGGTTGGCAGTTTGAATCCACCAGCTGATGCTTGGAAACCCTATGGAGTAGTTCTACTCTGTCCTATTGGATCGTTATGAATCGAAATTGACTCGATGGCAATGGGTTTGGTTTGGTTTTAGTATGTTGGTTATAAAATATATTCATCCATTGTTCAATGTCTTTAAAAATCTTAACCTTAGGATCCAGTCACACTGTTAAGTACTATGCAGATCAGATAAATATAGCCATCCATTTAAGACAATGTATTAGAAGCAAAATCAAGAGGTACACATTATCCCCACCTCTATTTTTGGTGACAGTGTCTGAAGAAGACCATTTGTTTCTTCAAAGTAATCTCTCCAGGTGCTTTTGGTGGAGAAGAAGCAGAGAAGCATGAAAGTACTGGTACTCTTAAGTTTATTTCTTGCTTCTTAATCAACCACCTAATTCTTTTCTGGGAATGATAAAAGTTATTCTACAGAAAAAAAAAGGAAAAAGATTTTAGTTCTTTACTTCAGCTACATATGTTTTGGACAAAATTGTTTTTCTGTATCAAACCAGTCTACTAATCATGCCTTTCTTTTAGCATTGGTTTAAAAAATTCTGTTGTCCCTAAATCATCAAGAATCAACTTCTCTATAGAGGATTTCTTCCTGTAAATTAATGGAATTCTGGATCTTTCTTGTTATATTTATTTATTTGCAAATTATATACACTCTCTCTTCATCCAAAATGATTTTTAAATCAGCTAACCTTTATGTTAGCCCTACATTCTTTTTAACTTCTCTCAGGAAAAAAGGCAGTAACCTCCTAGCCCTAATTTTCCTTGTCAAGGCTAGTTCTTTCCATTTAAAAAAATGTCTTGATTTTTACGTCCACAGTCATTTGGTCACAAAAGGCCATCTGGAGTATGAGATTAGAGCTAGCTTCAGTCACGGCAGCAATCTTCAAGCTCAGCATTATCCCCCAGAAAACCTTCCTTTTAAAACATGATGTGCAGTACATCCGTCGGGGGCTGTACTTAATCTCTAAACTGTAAGAAAAACGAAGGTCAAATCTACTGGTGATACCAGAAAACAGCACAGCTGGGCCCCCTCTGGTTGTTGCAAGTAGCTGTACAGATTAGTGACACCTTCAGAAAAACTAAAAATTGTCAAGTAAGTCTTTCATATTCAGTCCCCCAAATACAAAGAAATGGTTTAGGTTAGAGAATAAAGATGAAAATGTTTGCTCTGATGTTCATTGATTTTTAATTTTTTTTTTCTTCTTCTGAGATGGTATTGACCCAATTGACATTCTACAAATGCTGATATGAATTAGGTTAAACAAGCTAGAAATGATATTTGTTGACCTGGATAATTTATAAAATAGAATAAGCTTTAAAGCCTTAGTAGCACAAACACATTTTTTATAGTAATGTGGGATATTAAAGCTGACCACTTACAAAATCCATGATGAACGATTTAAAGTTGAATGAGTAACTTTTGTGCTACTAAATTACATAGCGTACACTTCTAGCCGATGAACCAAAGTAGAGTAATTTGGCTGAGGAAACGTCATTCCTGGCACTAAAAGGCAACTTAACATTCATTTATACCCAGGAAAGCTTAGAAAATGAATAGTAATTGCAGAGGTCAAACTTGTAAGCTGCGTATGCTTACTTTTTTCTCTCCAAGGCTTGACTGCAATGCAATTTAAACCTCAAATCTGCGACTGTATGAGACTATCATTGAATTTAGGTAGCTTATCAAGTGAAAAAACTGTAAATAGTGGCATACTCACACATCCAAGGTGTAAATAATTCTATGTACCCAACAAATACCATCATAAAGTGTTATGAGCTTATAAACTAACATATTAAAAAACTAACATATTACATATGTATATATAACATGCTATGAGTTGGAATTGACTCGACGGCACTGGGTGTTTTTTTTCTATAGCATTAGCCCTATATCTATATATATGGCTTTTAAATTTCTTCTTTAGGGAAATACTTCTAAATTATGATTGCTGCTTAATATACTCCGTGACACTAATTGAAAAAATTGGAAACGAATATTGTGTGATGCACAGGTGATAAAAAGGAACCAAAAGGGTATGATTTTCAAAAACAGGAATCTAAATATACTTGAAAGATTTTTGCTTGTAAAATTGCAACTTCTTAAATTTTCTTTTCCTTTATGACATTGTAAAATGCAGTTCAATTTTTAGATAATACTAAAACAAAGCAGCAAACATGATGTTTGTAGCTGTGCATTTTCTGTGTCTAATTTATTTTACCATGGACTGCCAAAGAACGAACAAATCTGTCTTGGACGAAGTGCGGCCAGAATGCTCCTTAGAGGCAAGGATGGCGAGACTGCCTCTTACATACTTTGGACATGTTGTCAGGAGGGATCAGTCCCTGGAAAAGGACATCATGCTTGGCAGAGTACAGGGTTAGCGGAAAAGAGGAAGACCCTCAACGAGGTGGATTGACACAGTGGCTGCAACAATGAGCTCAAGCATAACAATGATTGTAAGGATGGCGCAGGACCGGGCAGTGTTTCGTTCTGTTGTGCGTAGGGTCACCGACAGCCGGAACTGACTCGACAGGACCTAACAACAACAACAACAATTTATTTTACAAGTCTTTTAGCAATATAACTAAAAATATTTGCAGTCACGGAATTTAGAGGAAGTGAAGGAATGTGAAAAGCGTAATGTAATAAAGATAGTATTCCCTTTTCTTAAAATACAGATTTAATTTTAAAATTGAAATATCTAGCATTACTAAAATAAAATGAAATAAGCTTCACAGGTGAAGCTTTAAATGTTATTAAAAGTTTTTTTTTTTTTTTTTTCCTTTCTTTCGCTTCTATGCAGATGTTATTTTGATAATCCTTCTGAAGGCCACTGTGGCTGCATTGCTTCTTATAGTGTTTAAAAAAAAAAAAAACTACCTCCAACTTTCATACTGTCTGTTCATGAGATAAAAGTGCTGCAATCTGTAACCCAGCTTCTAATTTGTTTTCCCATGTTTAATTCACTGTCGACTGAATTAGAAAAAACAAACTAACGGTAGGAATCCTGTAGCATGTCTGAGAGGTCTGAGGAATTCAAAGGAAGCTTCCACGGTTCCTCTCAGCTGACCTTTCAATGCTTTGATCTCATACTTCTGATCTTCAATTTGCCGTGTTATTGCTTATCAAGATGCTTTAGCTGGAAAACTTCCCTTTAACACAGAAAAATGCGGCAATTTAAAGTTGAGGCAATTCTCAGGATTAGATTTTTTTTCAAGTTTAAGAAGAACTTCTTATTCATCACTGTACACACTGTCGTTTCTTCTCCCAAATTTAAAATTTTATTTATGCTGCTTACAATTAGAGTTTTATCAGTAAGTGATCTGTCAGAGTATAGCTTTTAACCACATTGAAAAAGTTGTGTGTTAGTGAGACTTTGTACTTGCAAATTTAAAAAGTATTAAAAACCGTGGAATATATGGCTCCTGTATTTAAGACAACAGCAACAAGAGCATTTTATCCAGGTAGCTAAACGATCAACATGGTGGACGCTTTCAAATGACTTATCCTGAGTTTTAAAAGCGAGCAGGGATTGCAAAGTTCAGGCTGGAAAAAAAAAAAAAAGTAGATAATACAGAGAAAAAGTTAGGGACCAGATTGCAGAGAACCTCATGTAAAAGGAAAAAAAAATTAGACTTCATCCTGTAGAAAACAGAGTCATTAAAGATGTTTCATCATAAAACCGACCCGATTAAAATAGTTGTATTTTAAAATTGTACTGTTTGAAGATAACATGAAAGATGGCTTGGAGTAGATATATAGATATAGTTTGCTTGCCAAATTCCCTATTATTATATTTTTTATAAAATTTTGTCAATCATTTTAGTGATTCAATGTTTGTGCATATCCATAATTATTTCCTTAAGAAGTATTCCTAAATATACAGTTTCTGAGCTCAACTATATGTAAGTTTCTAAGATTTGTGAGACTTACAGCCAAAGATTGCAGCATATTGCAAAGTCACATGTTAATTTTTAATAGTTAAAATTATATAAATTATAATCTAATAAATTGTGTAATGTTATTAGCTTCTATATAACTTTATTTCACTGAATTTTTGCAAGAGACTTAAACATATCCATACCGGGGAAACTGCCTGACTTAAGGACTGTAAAACATAAAAAAAGTTGACTAAATCATATGGACAAAAAAAAAAATTTGGAATTTGGCATTGATAATTCAAATATTAAGAACACAGACAGAAAGCAGGCTTAATTTTAGCTCCACTGTTTAAACGTACATTAAAACCAAACAAATGTAAACCCATCGCTGTCAAGTCAATTCTGACTCATAGCGACCCTATAGGACAGAGTAGAACAGCCCCACAGGGTTTCCAAGGAGCAGCTGGTGGATTCAAACTGCTGACCTTTTGATTGGCAGTCTGAGCTCTTAACCACTGCGCTGTGTAATACAATGAGGCTATTCCAATAATTTGAAAAACAATAACAAAACACTTACCTACCGAACAAAACACTTACCTACCGAACAAAACTTTCACATATCTAACAAAAACTTTAATATATCTAGGCATCATGTTGTTTGAAATGATATTTGGAAAAAGTCCAACCACTTTATAAAGAAAAAGCAGAAGAAACAAGTTGTTGTTGTTGTTAGGTGCCATCGAGTCAGTTCTGACTCATAGCAACCCTATGTATAACAGAACGAAACACCACCCGGTCCTGCGCCATCCTTACAATCGTTGTTATGCTTGAGCTCATTGTTGCAGCCACTGTGTCAATCCACCTCATTGAGGGTCTTCCTCTTTTCCTCTGACCCTGTACTCTGCCAAGCATGATGTCCTTCCCCAGGGACTGATCCCTCCTGACAACATGTCCAAAGTATGTAAGAGGCAGTCTCGCCATCCTTGCTTCTAAGGAGCATTCTGGTTGTACTTCTTCTAAGACAGATTTGTTTGTTCTTTTGGCAGTCCACAGTATATTCAATATTCTTCGCCAACACCACAATTCAAAGATGTCAACTCTTCTTCAGTCTTCCTTATTCATTGTCCAGCTTTCACATGCATATGATGCGATTGAAAATACGATGGCTTGGGTCAGGCGCACCTTAGTCTTCAGGGTGACATCTTTGCTCTTCAACACTTTGAAGAGATCCTTTGCAGCAGATTTGCCCAATGCAATGCGTCTTTTGATTTCTTGACTGCTGCTTCCATGGCTGTTGATTGTAGATCCAAGTAAAATTAAATCCTTGACAACTTCAGTATTTTCTCCATTTATCATGATGTTGCTCATTGGTCCAGTTGTGAGGATTTTTTTTTTTCTTTATGTTTAAAGAAAACAAAAATCCTCACAACTGGAAGAAACAAGTAGCTGAGCAAAATTTACCTAACATAGCTCATCATATTTGCACATTATTTATTTATTTCATTCTTTAAAAGTCATAAAACATCAAATAATTGTCAACTTATTACTTCCAGAGTCACAAAAGATTATTAAACAGAGGAGGATTCTAAAAGGTTTTGTAAAGAATCCTAGTAAGCCACGAAAAAGGCTGTCATCCAATGATTAGTTCAGATTTCATTATTTGTCTGCAAATGTTAAGTATTTTCTAAAAAATCTGTCTGCCTGAAAAGTTCAGCCTACAGTATATTTAGAATAAGTTTGTACCATGAGCAACACAAAGAAAGAAAAAGGAAAGTTGCAGAAGATTGCACGAGAAGGTAGTCATAGCACTACAATTAATATTAATGACAATTCCTCAGATAATACCTTCATATAAAAACTACCCAGCATGTCTATTTTTTTCATAGCACCCTGAATTCTCAAACAACTGCAAGGATCTCATGTGTATTGCCATATCTGCACAGACATTCTCTTTGTGAACAAATTTCTGAGTCTGTGAAACTTGGAAGAAGCAGAAAATACTTTTTTTTTTCTATTTTCAATAAACCTATGCAGATAATCATGGTGAATAAATATCACTAGGGAAAAGGTAAGCAAAAATTTAGCTCATCATTTTGTTTGCATGAAAAACTTACATATTGAAAACCTCTTACGTCTAAGGTTAGTTAAAAAGCTTTTTGTACCATTCCCAAAATCAACTCTTCAGACAAAGATTATACTGGACTATAAGACTAAGTGATACTCATGAAAAGTGTGTTTCTTTTTTCAAGTAGATACAGGAGACTAAATGGGCAGCTCCTGTGCAGAGGCAAGATGAGAAGGCAGAAAGGGATTAGAGCTCGTTGAATGGACACGGGTAATCCGGGGTGGAAAGAAGGAGTGTGTCGACATATTATAGGGATAACAACTAGGGTCACATAGTAACATGTGTATAAATTTTTGTAGGAGAAACTAACTTGAGCTGTAAACTTTCACTTAATGCACAAGTTAAAAAAATGTTAAAAGGTTTTTTGTTAAAGCAATTTAAAGAGAAAATATAATACCTATTTATAATTCTAATACTTGGGGCTTAGAATTTTCTAATGATTCAATAAAAAGGAAAACAGTTTATATGTTGACATTAAAATAGAAAAACTGCATATGCACTTGTTGAGTTATCCCAAGAATGAAGTTAAGGTTCATAGAATCACAGTCTACCTTTCAGAAAAATTTCAAGGAAAGAACTCTTCACCTACCTTTTTTTTCTCTATGACTTATGCATCATTAGAATCTTTTGTCAGTGCAATATCACCTTCTTTCAATCTTGTGGACATTTTCCTAGATCACCAATTAATTATACAGGTTATGTTTTAAGGGGACTGCTTCTTAGTGTCATCTAAGAAAGTACTTCGGTTTTAACAGTAGATTATGTCCAAGTCAAAATAAATTGGGACATTTTGGGGAGATGTTATAGAAAGGAACTTTTTGGGGGTCTTATAGAGAGCTGGATCATAACAAATTATGGATAACATTGTATAGAATAGGAACTCCTGAACACTTAATTGTGCTCCTGAAGAATCTGTACATGGATCAAAAGGCAGTCGTTCAAACAGAATAAGGGAATACCGCATGGTTCAAAGTCAGGAAAGGTGTATGTCAGGTTGTATCCTTTCATAATACCTATTCAATCTGTATGCTGAGCATACAATCAAGGAAGCTGGACTATATGAAGAGGAATGGGGCATCAGAATTAGAGGAAAACTCATTAACAACCTGCATTATGCAGATGACACAACTTCACTTGCTGAAAGTGAAGAAGACTTGGAGCACTTACTGATGAAGATCAAAGACCACAGCCTTCAGTATGGATTACACCTCAACATAAAGAAAGCAAAAATTCTCACAACTGGGCCAATGAGCAACATCATGATAAACAGAAAAAAGATTGAGATTGTCAAGGATTTCATTTTACTTGGATCCACAATCAACAGCCATGGAAGGAGCAGTCAAGAAATCAAAAGATGAATTGCATTGGGTAAATCGGCTGCAAAAGACCTCTTTGAAGTGTCAAAAAGCAAAGATGTCACCTTGAGGACTAAGGTGTGCCCGACACAAGCCATGCTGTTTTCAATCGCCTCATATGCATGAGAAAGCTGGACAATCAATAAGGAAGACTGAAGAAGAATTGACGCCTTTGAATTGTGGTGTTGGCAAAGAATATTCAATATACCAGGGACTGCCAAAAGAATGAACAAATCTGTCTTTGAAGAAGTACAACCAGAATGCTTCTTGGAAGCAAAGATGGTGAGACTATGTCTTACATACTTTGGACATGTTATCAGGAGGGATCAGTCACTGGAGAAGTACATCATGCTTGGTAAAGTAGAGGGTCAGTGAAAAAGAAGAAGACCCTCAAGGAGATGGATTGACACAGTGGCTGCAACAATGGACTCAACTATCATCAGGATGGTGCAGGACCAGGCAGTGTTTAGTTCTGTTGTCCGTAGGGTCTCTATGATTTGGAACTGACTCGACAGCACCTAACAACAACACAATAGACAGCTGGAGCCCTGTTGGTGCAGTGGTTAAAGAGCTTCGCTGCTAACCAAAAGGTCAGCAGTTCGAACCCACCTACTGCTCCTTGGAAACGCAATGGGGCAGTTCTACTCTGTCCTATAGGGTTGCTCTGAATCGGAATTGACTCCCCGGCAACTGGTTTGGTATTTACAGATAGCTAGGAGTCCTGGGGGGCCCTGGTGGTACAGTGGTTAGAGCTCAGGCCGCTAACCAAAATGTCCAGCCACTCCTTGGAAACTCTATGGGGCAGTTCGACTCTGTCCTGTAGAATCACTATGAGTCAGAAATGACTCGGTGGCAACAGGTTTGATTTTAATATAGGTAGCTAAATTCTTATACTGCATATTTTAATTTGTTTGCTTGATCATGTCCTAAATTTTTCGTCTAGCAGCCCTCCATCTACGCCTATTCATTCTTGTCATTGAGGAGAACAGAGGGAGAAAATGAAGTGTCAATAATAAACCAGAACCCTCAATGAAAGAAACAGTGCATGTACTTGGAGGAGAAGACACCACGAAGCTTCCAGATTCTCTGACGTGTATCACTCCTTGCCTAGTCTTCTCCTTGCCTGTGATAGCCTGTGAGCATGAGTCCTATTTCTCTACTACTCTAAGATCTTGGCCTTGGCTAGGAATCCCCTTACTTTCCTAATCATTTCATAAGGCTGTTGTGAAGATTACATAAGAAAATGTTTATATGACACTTAACACAATATCTGGTGCATAGTAAATGCTCTCAATAAGTAGAAGCTTTTACTGTTTTGTTTCCCGACTTTTGCACTTTAAAATCACTTACTTCCTGATTTTGATTTGAGTTTAATAGCTATTCCTTTTTCTTCTTTTTCGTTTCCTAACTTCACCGTTATTGCTTTCTTCCCTAACCCCATTTCCTACCTGTTACATCTATATTCTTGATTTACCACTTCAGGCCAGATGTATGATTTTGTTTCCCACTACTCATCAATTCAAACCAATTCCTTGGCTTGATGACTTTAGATGAAATGTAGAAACTACATCCAAATAGCACCTTAAAAAAAAAATTCATTTTAGGTAAAATATTTAAGCTACCTGTGGAATTCTAAAATGCATTCAGCTTTCCATTTTTGCATTATACACACAGAGATTCAGTAGCCGTGGCTCATTCACATTCACTTACTCAGTCAGCAATGTTTTGGGAATTACTGTGTTGACCTTCAGTTACAGATCTGTCTTCTTTACAGAAATCTATCTGAACGTATACAGCCCATATACTTTTTTTAAAAAGTTTATACTTTATCCCAGTGAATTTCCTGAAGCACGAGAACGTTAAAATCTAATTCCTTTAGCCATTTTCCATTTATTCAAAAGAATATCCTGAAAAGAACACAGAGGAATCCCATTTTTCTCTTCTGCTTTTTTAAGATGCCCTCCTAAGAACTTAAGTATAAAAGCTTTGGAAAATATGGAAGAAGAGAAAGTTCTTAATTGAGTAGGCTAATATTAGTTTTGAAAACATGAATTCATAATGATAAATTATTCTCCTGTTCTCTGACAAACTGTGAATCTTAATGTATGCTTAAAAGTGAGTTCTAATTTAAAATTAATCTTCAATGGCAGTTAACAGGTTGCTGAGTTTGACTGGCATTTTGGAGCTTTCATCATGTATTTTAGTGTTACTCCTGACCTTTTTACCATTATTAAAACTGACTGAATATGTATTGGCATTCTCTGACCTTGTGAAATAAATGACACACTTATGCATAAGGCCTGGTTTAGGAACCAGTCTCAGAAATAACAGGGGTAATTAAAAACTTCACTCTGAGATCCATTTCACTTTTGGTTCCTGTTGACTACTGCTGCTTACCTTTTGAACTTTCATGCCTCTGGCATTGGCAAAATGGGTGCAGTTTTCTTCAGAACTGTTGATTGATTGAATCCCTGAAAAATGGGATTGATAATGGCACTAGAATTTATATATCAGTTTTGTATAGTAGCTTAGGCCTCACTATAATTATTTTAAGACATTAAACGCTAATGGATCACTACAGAGTGGCAGGCCCTGACTCAACTGCAGTCTTGCTTCATGCTGTTTGACAAACGACTAGTCGTCCAGACAGTATTTCCTCTTTCAGTGCCTTTCCTTGCACTCATTTCACTGCCAGGTCTATGGATAAATCACCAGGTAAGAGAAAAAACAGTTAAAAAAAAAAAAAAAAAAAGCGAAAGAGAATAATCTTTTGAGTTTCTAAGAAATGGCATTTGAATATATTTAAAAGATCAGTTCAAATTATCCATTAAGTATTCTCTTTTTTTGATGACAAGATAGTCAATTGAGATAGATAGATAATCTAGACATACAGATATATTAAAAAATGGAAACAAAATTCTTAAAAATCAATTAAAGATTTAATAAACAAAATCAACCCAAAATACATGAAACAAAATATGGTAGATATGAGAAAAAAAAAAAAAAAAGGGTTAACATGTAAATTGACTTTTAAAATTGTAGTGCATCCCTGAACCATCTATCTGAACACTTCCTGAAGATTTTGAGCACTTTGTTAGGATACCATTTCCCCCTTTTTCAGGTGAATTGCTAAAATCTCAAATGTTTTAATTTTGGAAGATAAGACAGGAAAATAAGAATTTCTACCAATATATGAATTTTTTTTACCAAAATCTTGAACATGCACATTTGAATTTTACAAAGCAAGACATTCACTAGCACATCTAAAGACAAACCAAGGAAGATAGGATGCAACTCTATGGCTTCTCCTACAAGACCTCTAAAATAGCAAATTGGAGCAAATATAAGAGCATGAATACATAGGCTGAAGATGTTTCTAGGGCACCTCTTAAGTAAATGTGTGTGGTTTTGACAAAACAGTAACTAATGGAAACCATGTACGTGATAGGAAATATTCTGGGAGCCAACGAGGGTTGACTCTTTCCATTGTTGTTGAAATTTAGTGTGATATGAATGTACTGAAGATATAAAGTGTTACTTATATCATTAAAATTTGCAAGGGTCCTTTTGATAGATACTGAGAAAGGAAACAGAAGAAGTGAGCAAAAACATTTTTGTTGGTATAAAAAATGGTAAGAAGTTTGAGGAGGATGTTTGGCATGCTGACCCATTGTGCTTTGTGCTAAAGCTGCTTTCATTGGCACAGCTCTATGAATTAGTGGAAATCTCAACAAACACTGTATACACTACCAAGCCTTCTAGCTAAACCACTCAATTGCAGACATTTAGAGGCTCATTTATAACAAATCTCTTAAAAAGCAGAAAAGAGCTTTTCATTACAATGTCATTTCAGAATCTCTAAAAGAGTAAATTTGCCAGTTCAAGGTGGGTTAACTAGTCCTATAAAAAAAAGGGCTTCGCTAATTAGTGTTCTGGAAAATGTATTCTTCCGATGCAATAAAGTTCATGTACAGCAAGTTACTTTCAATAGATTTAGAGCAATTCACTCACACTCTGATCATATTTGCCCAGTAGAATTGATAAAAAAACAATTAGTGCAGAAAAAAAAAAGCCTTCGTTAAATAAGACCTAGAAAAATGGTTTACCACAAATGTTTCTAATTACCACCACTGCCACTATCCTTGGAGATATGAAACTTAACCAGTTTGTGGTAGGGAATCATGGTAAATACTATACGTATTGCTCATTCATTATATTCTTACCATTGCACTTAAAGGACTTATATATCCCCATAAGAGGACAGTGGTGGTTTGGTGGTAGAATTCTCGCCTTCCACGTGGGAGACCTGAGTTTGGATTCCCAGCCAATGCACTTGAAGCGCAGCTACTGCAAACCTGTCAGTGGACGCTTGTATGTTGCTATGATACTGAACAGGTTTCATTGGAAGTTCCGGACAAAAACAGACTAGGAAGAAAGGACTGGTGATCTACTGCTGAAAATCAGCCTATGAAAACCCTATAGATCACAACGGTCTGATACTACTGTGCATGGAATCGCCATGAGTCCAACCCTACTCAACAGCAGCTAATAACAACACCTTATCTCCATACAGTACTTACGTCAAGATTCTTGAGTATGACTTGAGGCACAACTTTATAAAACTATAATTCAGCCCATCTTACAAACTGGTAACGTGAAATTCACGATGGACTTTAAGTGGACTGTTTTGTTTTCTCTCTTCAGGCTCATTAGAAACAGTGGGAAATTTAAAGAGCCTGGAGTAATGAAAACATTGTGAAAGAAAGAAGTTGCCAAGTGTTACTTTTTGGGGGCATGCAATTTAATTCAATTCAGTCTCGGTATGAGTTGCAGTGATTGGCACTTGGATGTTAAAATAAAATCAGTATATAAAGTTTACGCGATGTGGCCAACAGCCATTTGACTTGATTATAATTAATTTTTGGTTGAAAATTTTTCAGATCTGTCCACTGGAAATATTCCACGACACTGAGTTCAATAAGTTAAACTGAACTAATTGTGTTAAACCTAAAGTTTTGAGAATTATAAAGATTATTTCATTCTTTAGGAAGTCCTAATGTTCAAAGAGCATTCGTTCTTGATTTGACCACAACAGTCTTATTTTAAGTAATTTGGGTATATAGATAGTGTGTGTGTGTGTGTGTGTGTGTGTGTGTGTGTGTGTGTGTAAAGAACTTTATTCATTCAGAAAAAAATGAAATATTTTCAATTTATTATTCAACTGATATGGAACTTTTAAAAAATGAAAATAAAAAAAACTGTTAGAGTTGGAAAGAAGGAACTGCTTTGAATCATTGAATTATATAGGAAATTAGAAAGTGACATATGTTATGTGGACAAAAATAAAGGACAGGGAGTTCCTGTGTAGGGTGAGGGTGCAATTTTAATGTAGGGAGTAAAGACTTAAAGAGGCAAGAGTTCACAGCGTCCAGATATCTTTGGGAAGATTGTTCAAAGCTGAGGGGAACAGTAATTGTAAAGGCCTCGGAACAGAACGTGCTTGGCTTGTTTGAGCAACAGATTGTGTAATTAGGGAATGCTCAAGGGAACTTCCAATAAGATCCTAGCTATGGGTGGAGGGAGAGGCAAAAAGCAACAGGAACAGGTGCCATGAGAGTCCAAGCCACCTGCTCTTATAATTTATTTGTGTCTTCTGGACTTTCTTGGGCATGGTCTCATACAGTGGCATAACTAGGGGAGTGCAGGGGGTGCAGACCACACCGGGTGACACTGTCAGAGGGGGTGACACCAAAATGTCTATAAAATTTTTGTGCGGTGTTTCAGAAGAAATTTACTATTTTTAAATAAAAATATTTCTGTATTTAGTTATAATGACAAAAACATCTTTTTGTAAGCCCAATTTACAAGTATCGATATACCTGAAAGCCTAGAACTCTATGCTAATTTACTTTTTGAACCTTCTAATGCACTCTGGTCAAAGCTATCACAATTACCCAATTACAACGATGCTTTGAATCACGTGGTTTCATCTGCACACGCTACAAGCACGTGCTGTTGTTTTCTTCACAGCTGGTGTTTTTATACTCACTGATTTTGTCAAATTTTCTGGTGTTTTAGCTACAATATTGTGGTAATTAGTATTTGTGAACTATATCGATAATTTTTTTGAGAATGAAGTAGTAATTAAAGAAAATGGAAAAAAGTTACAAAAAGGCTTCTGCTCAGTTACTAATTATGTTGTAATTCAATGTAGAAAGATTTTACAAAACAATTTTGTTGTCAGTATTCATATAATCTAAGAAATACTTCATTTAAGCAATTTACAATTATATTTCTCACATATTATGCTGTAATTGGAAACCCTGGTGGCGTAGTGGTTAAGAGCTACAGCTGCTAACCAAAAGGCTGGCAATTCAAATCTACCAGGCGCTCCTTGGAAAACCTATGGCAGTTCTACCCTGTCCTATACGGTCACTATTTGTCGGAACCGACTCGACGGCAACAAGTTTGGATTTTTTAGTTTTGTTCTATTACTGAATTGATAATAAACTTACATGTATAACAATTATTGATTATATAACTCTTTGATAACTACCTAGAGAATTCGACAGTTTGAAATGGGGAGGGAATGCTAAGTTTCTTAATACACATTTAGAAACATAACTTAAATCTTAAATTCAGTTGTTTTTTTTTTAATTTTAGTCTTTTAAATTTTCTTTAAAGACATCACTGTCTGTGAAGATATATCTTATTTTAATGATATTTTTAGGGTTTAAATTTGAATTATGGTTCAAAAAATAGTGACACATTAAAATTTACATTTAATAGAACTAACACATCCAATAGATTTACATTTTACATTTCCTTATTTTTTTTCAGATATTGCTAATTTATCTTTTTTTTATTGTGCAGGAATTCCGAATGGTCTGGGGTAGGAAAAGGTCCGTGGCAGGGGGGATTGACACCATGAATTATTGCACTGGGTGACACCTACCCTAGTGATGCCACTGGTCTGCTATTTCTGTCTTATGATGGAATGCTTCTATTGAGTATCGTAGATGTGTGACAGATAATATTCAGTTCATGATGGGGAGTCTAGGTTGCATAAATAGTATCCCATGGTCAGGTTCTAGTCTTTAACACAATTTAGTAATAAACCAGAAGCCGTTTATCAAATATATTAATGATTGTTGGCAGAAGAAGACAGGATCTTACTCCAAAATCCAGGGGTTGTGTTGATTTTCCTGTTGGAGCTTACCATGTACTACCTCTGTCCACTATAAAAAAAAAAAAAAACCAAACCCCTTGCCTTCAAGCTGATTCTGACTCATAGTGACCCTACAGGACAGAGCAGAATGCCTCACGGAGTTTCCAAAGGGCCTGGTGGATTTGAACTGCCAACCTTTTGGTTAGCAGTCATAGCTCTTAGCTCTTAACCACTATGCCACCAGGGTTTCCCTGTCTGCTATAAAAAAAAAAAAAAAACTACCTCCAATTCCACTGAGTCCTCTGGGTCATAAAACCCAAATGACAGGGCAGCCTGCATTGCAGCCTAGACCTATTTCAGCGTCTTTACTTGTTCTGAATCCTACTGAAAACTGGCAGCTTTGATTACCCGATAAATGGGTCAGAGTAGCACACACAAATGTGCTGTAGCTTGCCTCTGAAATCCAAAGAAGTCAAAAACAGTTGTGTCTTTTTCCTTCCTGGTGAAAGGTGCTAAATCCAGCATCTTGTCACTTGTTCTAGAGCAGTTGTCCCAACATCCCTTTCTAGGGGAGATGTTCATATATATTCAGGCCTCTGAATTTTGGGGGGTTTATTGCTCACATCTGGCATGTCTGTGGCTTACTAAGGTGTCCAAGCTGATTGTCAACTTCCTACTCAATAATTTTCATTATCACAGCATTATCAGTATAATGGATCAGCATTATTTTTACTGGATATCAAGATGTTCAAGATACCTCTGAGCTATATTATCACAGAAGGTAGGAGAGTTGGCATACCCATAAGGCAAAAGAGTCAAATTATACGGTCATCCATGCATTGTGAAGGCAAAATTTTTCTGATTACTTATCTGATAAGGTTGGAAAACTTATTTGCTATGTTAATATCTGCAATACTAGGTTCCAAGGGCTCTTGATTGGTTCCAATAAGATATCTTATCTGAAACTCAGCTGAGTTTCATATCTTCTCAATATTGTTTGCAATAAACAATTATTTTCCAAGAACCATGTGGCTTTTGAACCAGTGAGTTAAATGAGGGTGTGGTAGGAGCCAAAATCTTTCAAGACATTGCTGGTGGCACTAATCTCTGCAATTCTCCAGAAGAGTGGACTGCATGAAATTGAGATGATAGAGTAGTACAAGTTGTTGTTAATAAATGTTATATTCACTATTATTAAATTAAACAGAAAATAACTATAACCCAGACCCAGTGCCGTTGAGTTGATTCCAACTCATAGCGACTCTGTAGGACAGAGTAGAAGTGCCCCATAGAGTTTCCAAGGAGCGCCTGGCGGATTCGAACTGCCGACCCTTTGGTTAGCAGCCATGGCACTTAACCACTACGCCACCAGGGTTTCCTTATTAAATTAAACAGAAAATAAATATAATAAAAATGAAACAACAATACTACATTCTATTTAGTTTCTGTTGCCTGACAAAGGTAGTTTGAGATCTGCCTTTTTGTAAAAATAGATTCAATTTTTTTTAAGAGCCTTATTATCACCACTTGAGACTTTGTTCTTGCTATGATAATATATATATATGTATACATATATGTCCCCCATACCTCTGTCAGTTTGTCATACTATGGGGGCTTATGCGTTGCTGTGATGCTGGGAGCTATGCCACTGGTATTCAAATACCAGCAGGGTCACCTGTGGCAGACAGTTTTCAGCAGAGCTCCCAGACTAAGACAGACTAGGAAGAAAGACCTGGCAGTCTACTTCTGAAAAGAATTAGCCAGTGAAACATTATGAATGCAGCAAAACATTGATATAGTGCTGGAAGATGAGCCCCCTCAGATTGGAAGGCACTCAGAATACGACTGGGGAAGAGCTGCCTCCTCAAGGTAGAAAAAAAACAACCTTAATGACGTGGATGGAGTCAAGCTTTTGGGACTTTCATTTGCTGATATGGCACAACTCAAAATGAGAAGAAACAGGTGAAAACATCCATTCATAATCAGAACCTGGAATGTACAAAGTATGAATCTAGGAAAATTGGAAATTGTCAAAAATGAAATGGAGCACGTAGAGATTGATATCCAAGGTATTAGTGAGCTGAAATGGACTGGTATTGGCCATTTTGAATCAGACAACCATATGGTCTACTATGCCAGGAATGACAATTTGAAGAGGAACGGCATTGCATTCATCCTGAAAAAGAACATTTCAAGATCTATCCTGAAGTACGACGCTGTCAGTGATAGGATAATATCCATACGCCTACAACTAAGACCAGTTAATACGACTATTATTCAAATTTACGCAGCACCCACTAAGGCCAAAGATGAAGAAATTGAAGATTTTTACCAACTTCTGCAGTCTGAAATTGATCGAACATGCAATCAGGATGTGCTGATAATTACTGGTAGTTGGAAGGTGAAAGTTGGAAACAAAGAGAAAAGATTGGTAGTTGGAAAATATGGCCTTGGTGATGGAAATGATGCTGGAGATTGTGATTGAATTTTGCAAGACCAATGACTTCTTTGTTGAAAATACCTTTTTTCACTAACATAAACGGCAACTATACAGATAGACCTCACCAGATGGAATACATAGGAATCAGAAGTCAAGAAATCAAAAGATGCATTGCGTTGGGAAAATCTACTGCAAAAGACCTCTTTAGAGTGTTGAAAAGCAAAGATGTCACCTTGAAGACTAGGGTGCGCCTGATCCAAGCCATGGTGTTTTCAATCGCCTCCTATGCAAGTGAAAGCTGGACAATGAATAAGGAAGACTGAAGAAGAATTGATGCCTTTGAATTGTGGTGTTGGAGAAGAATATTTAGTATACCACCATGGACTGCCAAGAGAGCAAACAAATCTGTCTTGAAAGAAGTACAACCAGAATGCTCCTTAAAAGCAAGGATGGCGAGACTACATCTCACATACTTTGGACATGTTATCAGGAAGGATCAATCCCTGGAGAAGGGCGTTATGCTTGGTAAAGTACAGGGTCAGCAAAAAAGAGGAGATGGATTGTCACAGTGGCTGCCACAATGGGTTCAAGGATAGCAACAATTGTGAGGATGGCACAGGACTGGGCAGTGTTTCATTCTGTTTTCCAAAGGATCTCTACGAGTCAGAACTGACTTGACGGCACCTAACAACAACAAACATTATATATATATATATATGGATATATATGGATAATTGTATATGGAATAAGTTTCTCACCATAACATAATGTTATTTTATACTACCTCTCTCTAGTTTATAAAGCCATCTCTTGTGCCAATGATAGACATGCTACATTTTAGGAAACCTGCTGTAGCTTGTGAGTTAAATATAGCCATTGCCATAGAGTTGTTTACAACTCATAGTGACCCTACAAGACAGAACAGAACTTCCCCACAGGGTTTCCAAGGAGCTGCTGCTGAATTCGAACTGCCGACCTTCTGGTTGGCAGTTGAGCTCTTAACCACTGAGCCACCAGGGCTCCATAGTAGACCTAAAAACCCTTGGCTGAGATCAAAATGCACTGTAGCTCATGTCCCCTCTTCTTACCCCCACATCTTGTACAAAGGGAAAAAATATCAAAGCATTTACAAATCTAGTCAGAGTCATCTCCCAGTCTGACTATATACTCCCAAACCTTAAGGAGTAAATTAATATGTAAAAGTTATTGACATATATTCAGCACTTTGGAGGTGACACTTAATGCTTACCAACTCTTAGGTGTTGAATATTCTTACAATGGCAATGACTTTTACACTAATTGCCAGCAATAGCTTCCTTCATGTTTTCTAAGTTGTGATTAAAAAAAAAAAAGAAAAATTATTAGGTAAGTTTAAAACATTCTAATATTTATTGATACTTCAATTGACCGGCTTACCTGAACACCTTCAGTCACCTCTAATATTGAAAATTTTCTATTTACTTTAAGTCTGATTAGCCATCAAGATCCAATAAAGAGCCTTGAAAAAGGAATGTTTATTTAAAAAAAGATAATGAATTTTCTTCTATTTTTAAAATTATATTTCATAAAAGCATTCAACAGTCCCAGATTATAAAATATATATTCTGTGAGTGTTTGAACCTATGAGAAGTTGATTTACCAAACAACCAAATGGGCAAACCTTGTTTACAACTACCCTTTTATATTTTCAGGCAAACACTAAGACACATATTTATTCACACAGAAGACTCATAGGAACAGATTTTTGCTTGGCCCAATTGGAATTATCAAGTTACATAATCTTGCCTGAGGGCAAAACATTATTTCTTTAACAACTTTTATAAGTAAGATAATATATACAGTAGCAAGATTGATATATTTTTTGTTGCAACAGTCACATCAAAATGCAAATCTTTGTTGAGAAAATCCTCCTTACAGTAGATGGAATCACTTTAGAAAATACAAATTCCTCACACTTGTGCATAGGGGTGTTAGGAAACTTTGAATTCGTCAGGGTTGTAGGAATCAAAATACCCAACTCTAGAGTCATGCCTTTGCAGACCCATGCATTGTCCGAAATTGACAACCTAATTTTCCCATTCTTTAGCAAGTTGAGATTTTGTTTTTAATTTAGCAGGTTTTTGTTGTTGTTGTTTGTCTTTTACCTGATTGTGTCTTCTAGCATGCTGAATCTATGAAAAGACATTCTTTCCATTTGGAAAAAATAAAGGAAAAAAATATTTTTTATTAAAATCACTTGCCTTTCTTTCTCTTTACTTCTTTTATTTCATTTTTGTTGTGAAATACTATTTACAATAAGTGGCACAAAACTTAAAAGCACAACTCAATGAATTAATAACAACTGAATATCTGTGTAATCACCACCCAGGAAAAGATAGGACATTATCAGTGACCCAACCCTATTGTATCTCTCTCTCTCAACTTTTACTCCCTCTTAAATATAGCCATTAGTAGGGCTTCCAACACTATCATTCAAGCTGCCTGTTCTTGAACAATTATGATACAACATACATTCTTTTATTCAATATTAAGTTCGTGAAATTCATTAAAGGTTTTATATGTAACTGAGGTTTGTTTGTTTTCATGTCTGTGTGATACTCCATTTTAGAAATTTACTATCGTTCATTTATTCATTCTGCTCTTGATTGTTGTTTAGGCTTTTTCCACATTGGGGCTAATGTGAATAATGGTGCAGTGAACATTCCTGTGCATGTCGTTTGGTGCACACGCTCATTTGTTGAATATGTTCCCAAGGGGTAGAATTACGAGGACTAAAATATGCATATATTAGGTTTCAGAGGCACTGACAAATTGTTTCTCAAAGTGATTAAACCAATTAACAATCCTACTACAGAATTTGAGCATTTTGGTTGTTCTGCATCCTTGTCAACACTTGCTATGGCCATTCTTTTAATCATTCTGGTGACTGTGTAGTGATCTTCCATTTTTTGTGTATTTTGCATATCTGTGATTATTAATGAGGTACCACCTTTTCATATATTTGCTAGTCATGTGGTTATCTTCTTTCATGAAGCCTCTCTCATTCTTCTGATTGTTGTCTTTATTCTTATTGAATTATTATAGGCATTATTAATACATATTGATGAAGTTTTTATTAGATATATTGTAAGTACAATGGCTTGTCCTTTTAATCTCCTTGGTGTCTTTTGAATTTAGTATTACTGTAGTCCAATTTCTCAGTCTTTTCATTGTTGTTGTTGTTGCTGCTAATGCTTTTTGCGCTCTGTTCAAGAAATATTTTTCTGCCCAAAGTTCGGGATGTATTCTCTTATATTATTTTCTAAAAGCTTTATTGCTTGCTTGTTACATTTGTATTTACAAGCCACTTGGAACTGAAAAGTTCAGAGACAGGATTCAATTTTTTTTGGTATGTACATCCAGTTGACTGCCTAAAGAAATGACCTACCATTCTGTATTTTAGTGCAGCGCCAGCTAGGCAGCTGAGCATGAATCAAGTGCCTATTTATACATGAATAGTTTTCATTAATCTATTTGGTCTGTCCTTGTCCAGATACCACACTGTGTTAATTATAGTCAACTAGAACCAGTCCTTTCCTTCTTCTTGAAGAATGTCCTGGCCATTTTTGTACTTTTACAATATCATATAAATTTTACATTCAGCTTCACACGCACATGCACACACAAGCCTAGGGTTTTGATTGACAGTTCACTGAATCTGTAGATCAAATTGAGAAGAATTTATATCTTTATGGTATTGAGTCTTTCAATCAATTAACAATATATCCTTCCATTTATTTATCTTCTTTCATTTCACTCAAAACTGTTTTACAGTTTGTTACATAGAGGTCTTTTGCATATTTAAATGGATTTATCCTTACATATTTGATACTTCTAACACTATTGCTAATGACACGTATTTCTTAGTTCCATGCTTTAAATGTTTGTTGCAAGTATATAAAAATATAGTGGATATTTGGACATTGACTCTGTATCATAGTAAGATGAAAACTAAATTTATTGATTTTAGTCATATATCCTACATCCTCTTGGATTTTCTACATAAACATTTATATCATCTCCAATCCAATCATGACTTCGATTTTATTCTTTCCAATCCTTAAGATTTTTATTTTTATATTTGTCTGCACTATAGTGATTAAGCTCTCCAATTCAGTGTTGAATAGAAGTGGTGACAACTAGTAGCCTTAAAGGCAGTCTTAAAAAGTCCTTATTTTTTCTGAAAGTATTCCTCATGAGAATGGAAAAGGCTCTTGTATTTTCAGTTTGCTGTATTATTTCTACGTTATTGTTTTGTTGTTGTTTTAAGACAGAAAGCTCAATTTTACATGTCCCTTTTCTGCATCATAAGATTTTCTCTGTTACAGTACTAATTTAAAAATTAATGATCAATTTTTGAATGCCAAACCAACCTTGCTTTCATACAATAAACTCAATGTGGTCATAATGTACTCTTCTTTTATACATTGCTGTTTTCAGTTTCATAATTTATTTAAGATTTTTTTGTATCTATCGTCATGAGAAAAATTGGCTTGTAATTTTCCTTTTGATGTAATGACCTTGTCAGGTTTTGATATCAAAGTTATGCTATCCTCGTAAAATGAAGGGAATAGTGCCTTCCTGTGCTCTAATCACAGGAAGAGTTTGTGTAAGGATGGAGTTTATTATTCCTTAAATACTTGCTAGATTTTGCTGCTAGTGAAAATACTTGGCCTTAAATTTTCTTGGTGGAGAAATTTTAATTCTGGATTTAATGTAATTAACAGTTATGAGACCATTCAAAATTTCTATTTCTGCTACTGACAATTTTTCTAAAAATTCATCCATATCATCTCAGTTTTCAAATTTATTGGTATAAAATTGTACATATTAATCTCTTAATTTTTTTGATGTCTGTAAGATAACAATGTCTCCATTTTATTCCTGTTATTGTATTTTTGTACCCTTACGTATTTTCTTGATCAGTTTCAACAGCTCTCTGTTAGTCTTCTCAAAGGACCAAACTTCTGTTGGAGCAACCTTTCCTATTATATTTTGCCTATTTTATTAATTTTTTTCTTATAGTCATTATTTCTTTCCCTCTATTTTCTTTAGGTTTAACTTGCTGATTATTTTTTAATGTCTTGAAATTTATAAGTAGCTCATTGATTTTCAGCCTTCTTGCACATTAAAAAAATCAGGCTATAAATTTCCTTCTAAACACAAATTTTGCTATATCTTTAAGTTCTGATATGGAGTATTTTCATTATCATTCAGTTCAAAATATTTTTTATTTCTTTTGTGATTTTACTTTGTTTCATGGCTTAATTAGAATTGTATTTATTGCTTTCCATTCATATGTGGATTTTCTACCCCATTTCTGCTCCCATCTTGGCAAGCCTTGGACCCCAATTTTTATAACTCCCTAACTGTTGAAGGTTGTTGAAGACATTGTTCTGCTCCTTAGTCTCATAGCTTCCTTTCTTCAGTTGGCATATGCACCTTGGAGAAAAGCTGTCCAAATGTCAGATCACCTGAGTTTTCTTCTCCAGCATCTTGGCCATCTATTTTTTACTGCTTCATTAGCTGTATGAAGTAGAGGTCTTCCATGTTCAATTTTTCTAGCTTTTGTAAATGAGAGAATTGTTTTTGAATTATCTAATCCATCATTGGAAACCCTGGTGGCGTAGTGGTTAAGAGCTACCGCTGCTAACCAAAAGGCTGGAAGTTCAAATCCACCAGGTGTTCCTTGGAAACCCTAGGGGCCAGTTTTACTCTGTCCTATAGTCACTGTGAGTTGGAATCAACTTGACAGCAACAAGTGTGTTTGTTTGTTTTGGTTTTAGTCCACCATTACCATAACTGGCAGTTAACAATCTTATTACTTTCCACCTTTGATTTCAAAATACAGGTATCAAATAAAAAGCTATTTTATTTGGATTCTTTGAGAATATTCGAATTCTCAAAGTTGCAAATTTCATACTACAGATAAAGAATGGTCAACAAATATTGTTTTATATGGGTGATAACAACACTAATTAAGACAGAATACCATGTAGAAACAAACCTCCCATTTACCTCTTCAGTCATAAATATATTGTTCTAATTTTCTTATACATATTAACATTACATACTCTTTTGCTATCATCTTGTTCAGACTTCATTATTATTCTTCAATTAGTTGTTTTGTTCAGAAAGTCCCTATGTAGATTTAAAAATAAATATTTTTCTTTTGCTTTCATCTTTTAAAAGCTTAGTGAATATTTCCTTTGCTTTGAAGAAGAAAGTATCTAAAATGCATTATAAATGCTTTTGGAAAATGTGTTCCAGATATCAGAGGTTAGTCTGTTCTGAGTCCATTACATCAGGAAAATTGCTGAAGGCAAATCCAAAGGGTATGTTTGCACTATATTTAAAATTTACACACTGAGAATTAGAGGTTGGAATCAAAATCTGCCTACTGTTATAATTAATTGAATTCTGTCAAGTCATTCACATATTGGTGGACCTGATGAAAGTAGTATTATATCATTTTTAACCTATTTCCACTATTGGTTTAAGCCAATTTTCTTCTAGGAAGCCTATTAATATTTCCTATACAGCATCCTTTCATTCAATAAATATTTACCTACCTGATATGGAACAGGAAGTGTTTTTACGTCAGAATTTATATTATAAGGGAAAGAAATAAACAAAAATATATAAAACATATAATAAGTTATGATTTGAAAAAAGATAAGGGAATTGGGAGGACTGGGTTTGAGGAACTATTTTACATATAGTGATGATAAAAGATCCTTATGAAGAGGTATCAGCTGAGCAGAAACCTGAATAAATTGAAGGGAAAATTTGCTTGGAAATTAAAGAGAATTCCAAGCATAGCAAATTGCAAGCGCAAAGGCTCTGGGGCAGAAACCAGCATGGCTCCATAGAAGGAACTACAAGAAGGCCAGGAAGAGAGTGGTAAGGTATAAGGTCAGAGAGGTAACCTAAGATCAGTTTATGTAAGGGCTGGCAGCTCATGTAAAGGTTTTGGACTTTTTTTAAAGAATGATGGGAAGCCACAGAAAGTTTTGATCAGGGAGTACACTGATATGATTTTTATTTTTAAAGGAGCACAACGGCAATAGATATGGAAGTGTTGATGTCTAGAACAGAAAATGGAAAAATTTTTAAATGTTCAGTCAAGAGATGATGATGTTGGCTTGGTCTTGGGTGGTAGCAATGCAAGTGGTGAAATAAGGTAGATATTGGAATGTTGTTTGAAGATAATTGTGAAGGACTTGCTATTGAATGGGATGTTGCATAATCCTTAAGATTTTGTTCTGAGCAACTGGATGAACAGCGGTACTATTTCCTGAGATTTCCTGGGATGAAGAAGAGTTAGTTTGGGAGTGAAAATAAAGTCCAATTTTACATGTAAGTTTGAGATGTTCATTAGGTCCCAAGCGGAAATCGTGTAGCTGTCTCGAGAGTGGAACTTGGAATATAAATTTGAGAGTCATCAGAGTACACTGTAGATGATATTTGAAGTCGGTGAACTTGTTGAGAGTAGCCAGGGTGGGGATGTGAACAGAGAGCAGAGGCAGTCTAAGGACTGAGCCCAAGGACACTCCAACATTTAAAGATGGAGAGGAGGATTCTGCAATGAGATGGTGAAGGAGTGGGATAGCCAATTAGAAAAACCAGGCAAATATGATGATGCTGGAGTCAATAGTAATGTGTGTGTTCTTGAGATCTTTAATAACCTACGTCTCTCAGAAATTTAACCAAAAGGAATCTCTTTTCAATATTATTTACGGAAATGGAAACCTGAAAAGCTATATTAAGTTTAGGCATGACAGTATCAATATCACTTACTTAGTGAATAATCAAGCCCTTGAAAACAAAGTGTATATATGTGATTATTATAACAGGGTAGTTAACTCTAGGGTTGAACAGGGGAAAACTACCTTTTAAAGATATTATTACTAAATATTTATCATGCTTCTTTTTGACTAGATTCCATATAATAGTCTCATAAAAGAAAATTAAATACGAAGTGATAAACATAAATAAAATTGAGAGATCAATGCTAGCATTGTTAAGTAGCAAAATTTCTCACTTCTTGAAAGTTAATTTTGTAACAAACTTGTATTTAATAAATACTTGCTGATGTTCTTTTAATTTCTTTTCCTATTTCCGCAGGTGGGGAGGTCCCATACACGACCCTGGCTACCCGAATGATGATGGGGGCTTGGTGGCTTTTTGCTTTGATTGTCATCTCATCTTACACTGCAAACCTTGCTGCTTTCCTCACTATCACCCGCATTGAAAGCTCCATCCAGTAAGTAGACAGGGATTCTTGTAGCCACAAATCATGAGAAATGATGAGGGTGGCCAAAGGTATCTAAGGCTAAGTACATGTATGTGATAATAAAGGAGCCCTGGTGGCACAGTGGCTAAGCGCTTGGCTACTAACCAAAAAGTCAGAGGTTCAATCCCACAAGCTGCTCCATGGAAGAAAGAAGTGGCAGTCTGCTTCTGTAAAGATTATAGCCTTGGAAACCCTATGGGGCAGTTCTATTGTGTCCAATAGGGCCACTATGAGTTGAAATTGACTCCACAGCAATGGGTTATATGATAATAAATGCATACCTTCACTTTGAATACAAGTTTTGTATTATGTTACTGCAGAGTATCACAGGATAGTCCACCTTCTGAAAATACAATATTAGTAGATCATTTTTGTATAAAATAAAGTTTTAGATATTATTCGAAAGTTACTTCTCACATTTTCCAGGAAGAATAACAGATTTTCAGAATTTTCACCTTCATACAGAATCACTAAGCCTGAGAAACAATGTAAAAAGGAAGGAAAAAAGGTCATACTAAAATATGTATATTTCAAGTTTAACACTGTCAATTTTTACCATGAGTCACTGTGTCCTGTCAGAGTAAATTATTAGATAGACATAGGTAGTAGATGATAGATAATTACAGCTATCACTGGATAAGACGTGGTACTCCAGTAGCCATGTTCTATTTGTCTCTTCACTACATTACAGTTAAGTTGTAGCTTAATGTGGTCCTCAGTGCTGTTGTTTTCTCGGGAACAATGCTGGGAAATGGTGGCTAATCATGGTACAAAAAAAAAAAAAAAAATCATGGTACACCTACTTAAATCCTAGAATGTTAGAGCCAGTGGGACTTATAGGTTACCTGTTGGTGCTTTAATGGACAAATACCATTCCCAGGAGACCTTAGAACACAAGGCCTTTGATTTCCCCATAGCTAATTTTGCCTTTGTGGTTTCATACTATGAGATGGGCACCAAATGCAATTTCTGCTTTATTCAATACAGAATGTTCTCAACATTATTTTAAGAAAAACTTCCCTGACTGAAAACAAGGTAGTTCGAAGTTTTCTAAAGTTGAAGAACATTGATTTCTCAACAAGTCTGGCAGTTCAAAATTAAAATAATCAGAGATGTCAGGGAATTCGTTAGGAGTTTAACTTGTCCTTAAAAGAAAACACAAAGAGATTTCTTTTAAAAAATATGGAAATGAAAACCATTAGTCAACACAAGACTATTGTAGCAAAATACTGAAAAATAAAATCAAGAATTAATGATCTTTCATGAAGGAGAGTATTTTTCCTCAATTAACTGTGGTATTCAAACTTAAAAACCCAAAATTCAACTATTAATACTAATAGGCCATCACTTACTTCATCCATTTATGAAAATGATGTCTCAGATTTCTCTCATCAAATCTTGCCCAAGTTTTTTCCTGATTATCTCAGAAACTTCAAACTCTCCTACCGTGCTCCTTTTGTAATCAGTTCTACGTGTAACATCAATTACAAGTGGAACAGAGTGAAGCTCATGGAAAGCTGAAAATGATGGCCCCATCAGCATCATCCTTGAATCAGTAATGAAAATAATTATAACTGTCCAGCCAAAAAAATCCATGAAATTAGTAAAATTATGAAATTAAAAATTACCATTTATTGAACACTTAGAAGGTACCAGTCTTTCTGCGAAATGTTTTATATGCACTGGCTCATTTAAGCCTTGTAATCGTCTTCTGAAATACATACTATCAATAACCCATGTTAAACAGATTTCTATCTCATTTATTATGCAAAATAACACTAATAAGATTATTCTCATTTTAGAGCTGAAGAAACTGGGAATTTTTAAGGTTAAATGCCCAAGATCGTACAGTCAGTAAGTGTCAGACAATGTGTCTCACATACAGCCCGATCCCATCCCAATTCGTGGCTTTACCCCCAGAACACTTTTGTTCTCTGGTGATAGGTTCCGCAGTCTCTTTACTTGACCTGCTGTTTCACTGAGGTTGCAGACTTCATGAAGGTTGTGTGTGTATATGTATCTGATTTATGTAGTCACTACTGGGTTTGCCAGCATCAACTTGTACCTCAACTTTCATGCAATAGCAATGGGAGCACAAGCCTCTATTGATATTTTACACCCCTAGGGTTTCTCCCAAATTAAAACATAATGGGAAAAGATCCTAATCTCACATCATGTTTCCCTCAAATATAGTTCCACAATCCAAAATAACTGGGCTTTTTTTTTTTTTTTTTAATTATTCCTTTCCAATGCCCGCTGACATTATTAAAAGTCAATAGTGGGTGTAACAAAGCTCCACTTCCTTCTAATCTTATCACTGGACTAATTTTGGAAGGAGAAAAATCAGAGCCAAGTAAGTTAAAAGAAGCCTGATTCTCTCCCCAAACTTAAAGTTATCTTCTAATTTCATGCATCAGCTGTGTTGGTAAACATAATTGCCTGCAGTGTTTCTTGGAAACTTTCAAAGTTCCATTTGTAACTAATGCCAAAGTTTCTTGAAAAAATTCATGCCTAATTTTCCTTAGAAAAGACAAAAACTTTTTTTTCACAACACCATCCAATATCATGGTTCTTAGTCATTTATATTAAGATTTTCTTATCATTGAATGAATCAGTGCGTGTCAATGTACGTTTTTCCAAACCAAATTCTATATGTCACTAGCACATAGGTACCAACCACATAGTCATTCCCAACATTTGAAGTTGCTTATTTAGACCAGGACTGACAGAGAGTGGTTACAGGGGTATATCAGTGAGAAAAAAAAGGAAAAAAAAAAAAAAAGCACCTTATTTTTGAACAGATGGTTGACAGAAATGCTTATAGCTTGGAAGGAGAAATCCAAAAGATTTCTTCTTGAAAAACTGGGTACTTTTTATAAAATTTTGTTCTATTTTCAAAATTGGTTATTTATTGGCATTTACCATTCTAGTTGGCACTTACCGCTAATAAACAGTTTGAAAGTTAAATTTCCCTAAAAAAGATAACCCAGAATTTTAATTCCATATCCTTTCATGATGGGTGCAGGCCATCATAACTATATTCTGCTGCCTAATATGCAAACGACCTCTCTAAAATATTGAAAAAGATGTCACTTTAAAAGCTAAGGTGCGCCTGACCCAAGCCATGGTGTTTTCAGTTGCCTCCTATGCATGTGAAAGCTGGACTATGAATAAAGAAGACAGAAGAAGAATTGGGGCCTTTGAATTGTGGTGTTGGGGAAGAATGTTGAATATACCATGGACTGCCAAAAAAAATGAACAAATCTGTCTTGAAAGAAGTGCAACCAGAATGCTCCTTAGAAGCAAAGATGCTGAGACTGTCTTACATACTTTGGACATGTTATCAAGAGGGATCAGTCCCTGGGGAAGGACATCATGCTTGGTAAAATAGAGGGTCAGCAAAAAAGAGGAAGACCCTCAACCAGATGGATTGACACAGTGACTGCAACGATGGGCTCAAGCTTAACAAGGATTGTGAGGATAACGCAGGTGCGGGCAGTGTTTCCTTTTGTTGTGCATAGCGTCGCTAAGAGTCAGAACCAACTGGATGGCTCCTAACAACAACAACAACAACGATATGATATAATGTGACAGATTCACACAGTTGGAAAAGGACAGTATTGAGTCATACTTTTCAGTTTTTAAAGGAAAATTATGCCATTTCCATAAGACTTTAATGACAATTTGGATTTCTCATTTTCATTGAAAGGTAACAATGTGTAGCCAATTGTTTTCAAGCACCTGAGAAAATGGAATGAACTTTTTTCAATTGGTAGCCAGGCTAAAAGTGACAACAGTGAGATGGAACATTTGAAGCTTTGAAGATACTTTCAGAGTCCACACTGACATCATCAATATGAGCTCCTTTAGCCTTTGTTATGATGTAATTTTCAAAAGCCGTACTTATTTGGGTATTACACAAACAACCATGAAAATAGCAAAGGGTAAGTCATAGTTGTACAGTTATAGTAATTAATAACTCTAGAGTCATAATCATCTTTGGTGATGAAACTTGAGGTTTCATCATTCATTCTCTTGTGAATAATGCTGCAATGAACATGGGGGTGCATATATCTATTCATGTCACTGTTCTTATGTCTCTTGTATATACACCTAGGAGTGGGATTGCTGGATCACAAGGTATTTCTAGTTCTAACTTTTTGAGGAAGTGCCATACTGTTTTCCATAGTGATTGTACCTTTTTAAAATCCCACCAGCAGTATATAAGAGTTCCAGTCTCTGCACAACCTCGCCAGCATTTGTTGTTCTCTTTTTTTTTGATCAGTGCCATTTTCGCGAGGGTGAGAAAGTATCTCATCATAGTTTTGATTTGCATCTTTCTAACAGCTAATGATCCCGAGTATCTCTTCATGTATTTGTTAGCTGCCTGAATGTCCTCTTTGGTGAAGTGTATGCTCATGTCCTTTAACCATTTTTTGATTGGATTGTTCGTCTTTTTGTTGTTGAGTTGTTAAAGTTTTCTGTATATTTTAGAAATTAGACCCTTGTCAGATATGTCATTACCAAAAACTGTTCCCAGTCCGTAGGTTCTTTTTCTTCTTTTGGTAAAGTCTTTTGATGACCATATGTATTTAATTTTTAGGAGGCCCCAGTTATCTAATTTACTTTCTGTTGTTCATGCATTTTTAGTCTGATAGTATATTTACGGCAAAAATTAGGACCCCTAGCCTAGTCTCTATGTTTTTTTCCAGGACCTTTATATTTTGGCATTAATATTTAAGTCTTTGATCCATTTTGAGTTAGTTTTTGTGTATAGTGTGGTGTATGATCCTGTTTTATTTTCCTGCAAATGGATATCCAGTTTCACCAGCACCATTTGTTAAAGAGACTGTCTCTTCCCCATTGAATGGACTTCGAAACTTTGTCGAAGATCAGCTGTTCATAGGTGGATGGATTTACTTCTGGGTGCTCAATTCTGTTCCGTTGGTCTATGTGTCTGTCACTGGACCAATACCAGGCTGTTTTGATTACTGTGGCTATATAGTCAGTTCTGAGATCAGGAAGGGTAAAGCCCCCTTCTTTGTTCTTCTTCATTATTGCTTTAGCTATTCAGGGACTCTTTTCTTTCTATATAAAATTGAAGATTGGTTTTTCCATTTCCTTAAAGAATGATTTGGGGATTTGGATCAGGTTATCATTTATTCTCTAGGGCTGTACTCAAAGGGAATCTCGACATCTCACCATATTTTTGTGTCTAATGTATTCATTCTTCGTAGTGCTTGAGATTGGACAAAGTGTTGAGAGATGATGCTACCACTGAATCAAACTAATCTGGGATAACATTTCTTTCCAAGCAGATGCAAAAAACTATCCCTAAATATTCTATCATTGGGGAAGATCCCCTTTCTCAATAGCATAACAATAATGAGGTTTGCATCCACATTTGTTTACATTTGGAAAAGGAAAAGATTATTAAGCAATTGTTTTTCTCAGTGCCACTCAGTGAGTATGAACTGTACTGGCCCTAGAAATCTAAGTTTGTCACCAGGTCTGGAGGTAATATCTTGGGATTGAGAGAATAGTTGCACATGGCAGGTGCTCACTAATGAAATGATTTATTCATTTCCTTTGCCTTTACCAAGCTATGTGACTATCTTTAGCAAATTACTATTCTAAGACATCATCAGAATTGTACTATTGGTAATGGAGAAATTCCTATGTTAGTTGTTGTCAAGTTTATGTATAACAGAACAAAACATTGCTCCGTCCTGTGCCATCATCATCATCATTGATATGTTTGAGTCCATTATTGTGGCTATTGTGTCAATACATCTCATTGAGGGTTTCCCTTATTTTCCATAAAAAAAAGATAGCCATAAATAAATATATAGCTTTATTTGTATAATTAAAATAATTAGGTCAGTTTTTAAACTCTGTGCCAGGCATTTAGTCTATAAAGGTATTTAGATATTTTCCCTGACTCACAGTCTAGCTGGGGAGATACCAATGTAAAGAAGCTATTAAAATTCAATGACACACTAATTAGAGAGTAGATAAGAACTGCTTTAGGTGAAGGGAAAGACAGCATACAATACGGGGGGCGGGGGGTCAGCACAATTGGACTAAACCAAAAGCAAAGAAGTTTTCGGAATAAACTGAATGCTTCGAAGGCCAAGCGTAGCAGGGGCAGGGGTCTGGGGACCATGGTTTCAGGGGACATCTAAGTCAATTGGCATAATAAAATCTATTAAGAAAACATTCTGCATCCCACTTTGAAGAGTTGTGTCTGGAGTCTTAAACACTAGCAAGCAGCCATCTAAGGTGCATCAATTGGTCTCAACCCACCTGGATCAAAGGAGAATGAAGAACACCATGGACACAAGGCGATTACAAGCGCAAGAGACAGAAAGGGCCACGTGAACCAGCGACTACATCATCCTGAGACCAGAAGCGCTAGATGGTGCCCAGCTACAACCAATGACTGCTCTAAAAGGGAACACAACAGAGAACCCCTGAGGGAGCAGGAGAGCAGTGGGATGCAGACCCCAAATTCTCATAAGACCAGACTTAATTGTCTGACTGAGGCTAGAAGGACCCCAGTAGTCATGTCCCCCAGACCTTCTGTTGGCCCAGGACAGGAACCATTCCTGAAGCCAAGTCTTCGGACATGGATTGGACTGGACAATGGGTTGGAGAGGGATGCTGGTGAGGTGTGAGCTTCTTGGATCAGGTGGACACTTGAGACTATGTTGGCCTCTCCTGCCTGGAGGGGAGATGAGAGGGTAGAGGGGGTTAGAAGCTGGAGAAATGGACATGAAAAGAGAGAGTGGAGGGAGAGAGAGGGCTGCCTCATTAGGGGGAGAGTAATTGGGAGTGTGTAGCAAGGCGTATATGGGTTTTTGTGTGAGAGACTGACTTGATTTGTAAACTTTCACTTAAAAAAAAAAAGCACAATAAAAACTTTTTTTAAAAATTCAATGACATAGGGGCTATGATAGGCTTATTTATTAAATCCTGTGTGAATACAAAGAATAAGTGATTTAACTCAATAACTTGGATGGGGAAGAGAAAGAGGTCCTCTGAGAGTTTTAAACATCTGAGAGTTTAATTGGAAGGATGAATTTCAACAGCCTGAATAGATGGCCCACTGAGGGGACATTTGCAAAAGAATTGAAATATAAAACCACTAGGAGAGCATCTAACAATGCTCTAATCAAAATGATAATCAAAATGATAATCAAAATGTGTTAGCTTCCTTCCTGGTTTGAAGTGGATGATGTGAGAATGGCCCGAAATGAAATAGAAAAGGAAGGTGGGGCTTATGGAAAATTTCCTGGTGGTAAATGGGGAGTGGAATCATTTTAGCAAGGCAGTCTTATTTGTGACTTGGATGATGAATGGGGGAGAAAAGACCTAAGAGTGGCTATTAAAAAAAAAAAAAAAGCCTTTGCCATCCAGTGGATTCCGACTCATAGGGACCCTATAGGACAGAGTAGAACTGCCCCATAGAGTTTACAAGGAGCGCCTGGTGGATTCGGACTGCCAGTCTTTTGGTTAGCAGCCGTCACTAGAGTTTCCGGAGTGGCTATTAGAGGTTTCTAATGCACAGAGCCCTGATGGTGCAGTGGTTAAGAGCCCGGCTGCTAATCAAAAGGTCGGCTGTTCCAGTTCACAGGCCACTCTTGGAAAATGTGTGGGGTAGTTCTATTCTGTCCTATAGGGTTGCTGTAAGTTGAAATTGACTCGATGGCAACAGTTTTTTTGTTTGTTTGTTTTTTAATGCGCCTATGGATCCCTGGTGTGCAGTGGTTAAGCGCTGGGCTGATAACCTAAAGGTTGGCAGTTCAAGCTGCTCCAGTGAGAGAAAGATGTAGCAGTCTGCTTCTGTGAAGATTTACACCTGTGGAAACCCTATGAGGACAGTTCTACTCTGCCCTATAGCGTCACTATGAGTTGAAATCAACTTGACAGCGATCGTTTGTTTAAATTTGTAGCATTTAACTAGTATTTCTCTACTTAATATAAGCCTGGTTCAAGCATCTTCTTGTTTCACAGACTGTTTAACATGAAAATGCCAAAGAGTTAAGGGTAACAGCCTTAGTCATCTAGTTCTGCTATAACAGAAGTACCACAAGTGGATAGCTTTAACAAACAGAAATTTATTCTCTCACAGTATAGTAGGCTACAATCCAAATTCAGGGCATCAGCTCCAGCGGAAGGCTTTCTCTCTCTGTTGGCTCTGGCGGAAGGTCCTTGTGATGCCTCAGTCTTCCCTTGGTCTGGGAGCATCTCAGCGCAGGAACCCCAGGTCCAATGGATGCGCTGTGCCCCCTACGCTGCTTTCTTGGTGGTATGAAGTCCCCTACTCTCTGCTTGCTTCCCTTTCCTTTTTTCTCTTGTAAGATAAAAGGTGGTGTAGGCCACACCCTGGGGAAATTCTCTTTACTTTGGATCAGGGATGTGGCCTGAGAAAGAGTGTTACATCCCACCCTCATCCTTTTTAACCACAGGCAGAAATTATGATTTATAACACATAGGAAAATCTCAAAATGGAGGACAACCACACATGGACTAACCAAGTTGACACATATTTGGGGGGGAACGCAATTCAGTCCGTTACAGTAACCAAAGAGAAATTTGGCTTTTGAGATTTTATATCTTAGTCTAACATTTATACTTGTAAAGAATGCAGGAACATTGTCTCAGTTTATATACATACTTATATATATATATAAGTATATATATGTATATGTGTGTATGTGTGTATATATATATATATTCAAAGAGAGGATGTAGTTTACCACCTCTTAACTAAACAGGTAGGGAAGAAGAGAGTTACTATTGTAAGGTAATTCTAAAAATCATTCTGGTTAGGCTACTTTTCAAAAGCAAAATTGTGTAATCAAGGTCTACTATTCATGGGTTCCATCCTGCCTCTCAATCACTTTTAGCCTTGAGCTATCAACAAAGAAGTCAGGTTTATTTTTATTCAATTGTAATGCATATTCTTACGATTAGGAAAGTCATAGAAGACTATTTTGAGAATATAAGGAGACAGAAAAATTTGAATAACAAAACAATAATCCGTAATATTCCTAATAGCAATAAAATCTTAATATTTGAAAAAAAATTTTTAACTTTTTATTTTGAAATAAGCATAGATTCAAAGGAAGTTGCAAAAATATAGTACAAAGAGGTTCTGCATGCCCCTCACCTAGTTTCTTTCAATGGTTACATCTTAAGTAATTACACTGCGACATCAAAACCAAGAAATTGACATTGGTGTAGTATAATAGAGTATTGTATAGTTCTTGCCATGTTATCATATGTGTAGATTCATATAATGACCACTGCAATCAAGATGCAGAACTATTCCATCACCACAAAGATCTGCCTCATGCTATTCCTTTATAGCCACCCTCACCCCCTCCTCCTCACCACCCCTAAACCCTGGCGACAATTAATCTGTTCTCCATTTCTATAATTTTGTCATTTCAAGCAAGTTCTATAAATTGAATCATACATTATGTGACCTTTTAAAGCTGGCTTTTTTTTTTCTTCCACTCACTATAATATCCTTGAGACCTTGCCAAATCGTTGCATGAATCAGTAGTTTATTCTTTCCTATTGGTGAGTAGTATTCCATGGTATATATGTGGTAGAAAGCTTTTTTCTTTTTTTCCACTCACCATAATATCCTTGAGATCCAGCTAAGTTGTTGCATGGATCAATAGCTCATTCTTTCTCATTGGTGAGTAGTATGCCATAGTATAGATGTCATGCATACATATTGAATGTCATTTTGGCTGTCTCCAGTTTGGGGTATTACAAATAAAACTGCTAAGAACATTCATGTGCAGGCTTCTTGTGTGAGTATGTTTTCGTTTCTCTGGCGCAAATGTCCAGGAGTATGAGTGCTAGGTCACGTGGTAAGTATGTTTAGTGTTTAGCAAACTGCCAAACTATTTTCCACAGTGGCTGGAACATCTGCACCAGCAACTCGTGAGAAATCTAGTTTCTTTGCATCCTTACCAGCATTTGGTAGTGTCAGTATTTTATTTTCATAATTTTGGTAGTTGTGTGGTGATACCTTGAAAACCCTGATGGTGTAGTGGTTAAGTACTAGGGCTGCTAACCAAGAGGTTGGCAGTTCAAATCCGCCAGGCGCTCCTTGGAAACTCTACCAGGCAGTTCTACTCTGTCCTATAGGGTGGCTATGAGTCGAAATCGACTCGATGGCAGCGGGTAGCGGGGTAGTGATATCTGGAAACCCTGGTTGCATAGTGGTTAGGAGCTATGACTGCTAACTAAAAAGGTTGCCAGTTCAAATCTACCAGGCGCTCCTTGGAAATGGTATGGGGCAGTTCTACTCTGTCCTATAGGGTCGGTATGAGGTGGAATCAACTTGATGGCAACGGGTTTGGTTTTGTTTTTTTTTTTGGTAGTGGTATCTCATTGTGGTCTTTACTTGCATTTCCCTAATGGTTCATGATGTTGAACCTTTTTTCATGTGCTTATTTGCCATCCATACATCCTCTTATATGAAAAGTCTTTTCACGTATTTTACTCATTAGAATTTTTTTTTTTTTTTACTATTTAGGTTTCAGAGATCTTTATATATTCTAGATACAAGTCCTTTGTCAGATACGTGGTTTGCAAATATTTTCTTTTATTCTGTAGCATGCCTTTCCATCCTCTTAACTAAGTCTTTCACAAAACAAAAGTTTTTAATTCTGATGAAGTTTATCAGTTTTATTCTTTTATGGCTTGTGCTTTTGGTGTCATGTCTAAAACTCTTCACCAAGTCCCAGATCTGAAGATTTTACTATTTTACTCTTGTTTTTTTTCTAAAAGTTTTGTAGTTTTAAATTTCACATTTGGGTCTGTAATCTATTTTGAGTTCATTTTTATATTAGATGTGAAATTTAAGTTGAGGTTAATTTTTTTTTTTTTTTTTTTTTTTTTTGCCTTTCAGCATTCAAATAATCGAGTAGCATTTACTGAAAAGACTATCTATGATTCCCCCATTGAATTGGTTGTACAACTTTGTAAAAAATCACTTGTCCATGCTTCTGTGGGTCTGTTTTCAGGGTTCCCTACCTCGAACTCAGGAGCCCTGGTGGCGTATTGGTTAAAGCTTTCCGTTGGTCTATGTGCATTTTCCTCTGCCAATGACACACAGTTTTGATTACTGTAGTTTGAAAGTAGATAGACTGATTCCTCCCGTTTCTTTTTTCAGAAGTATTTTAGTTCCTTTGCCCTTCCATGTAAATTTTAGAATAATCTTGTCCACATCTGCAAACAAAATCTTGCTGGGATTTTGATAGGGACTGCATTAAATCTGTATATCAGTTTAGGGTGAATTTATGTCTTTACTATGTTGAGTCTTTCAATCCATGAACATGAGAGGTCTCTCCGCTTTTTTCAGACTTTGATTTCTTTCGTCAGTAGTGTGTAGTTTTCAGTATACAAGTCCTGTACATGTTTTGTTAGATTTGTACTTAAGAATTTCTTTTTTTTCTGGCAATTATAAATGGTATTTGATTTTTAATTTCAGCCCCATGTGTGCATTGCTTGTATTTAGAAGGACAATTGATTTTTATATGCTCATCTTTGACCCTACTGAACTCATTTATTTATTCTAGGAGTTTTTTGGTAGATTCACTGGGATTTTCTATGTAAAGCATCATGCTATCTACAAGCAGGGGCATTTGTGTTTCTTTCTTTCCTATATGTATGCATTGACTTACTTTTCTCCTGTTATTGTGCTGGCTAGAACTTCTAGTAGTATGTTGAATAAGAGTGGTGAGAGTGAAAATCCCTACCTTGTTCCCAATCTTTAGGTGAAAGCATTTATTTAGCCTTTCTTTCACCATTAAGTATGATGTTAGCGGTAGGTTTTTTTAAAATGGATATTCCTTATCAAGTTGAGGAAAATTCTTTTCTGTTCCTAGTTTTCTCTGTGTTTTTATCATGAATGGGTGTTGAATTTTTGTCAAATGCTTTTTTGTATCAAATGATATGATCATGTGATTTTTCTTCTTTAGTCGGTTAATGTAGTAGATTACATTGTTTTTAAAAGTGGAACAGAGGTTATATTCCTCTCCTCTCTTTCTTGTCCACCTTCTCTAAACCTTGCTTTTTTCCCCTTGGTAATTTTCTTCCTTTTATTTCCCTGAGACATTAAAAGGTTCTGAATTTCCTTGGCTACTGCTTCACTCCTTGTCCTCTGTTCTCTTACCTTCACTATTGCTTTCCTCTCTCCATTTTCTTCTCTTTTGAGTTTATCCTTCAGAGTCTGGAGTGCAAACTGTTACCTTCCCTCTATCCTCAAGTATGATTGAAATTGTCTTAAAATCTCCATTACCTGATTCAATCAAGATAATGTGAAACTCCATTAGCAGACCATACTAAACTCTTTGAAAGTTAGTAGTTTCATTTTTCTCTACTGACACCAATTAATTCATTTTACACTTGTTCAAGCTCCAGCCAAGCCAAACTCTAGTAGAACTTCGCCTGTCTCTGTGGAGTTGTACATGCTGTTCCCTCTTCCTGAAATGACCCTGAACTCTCTGCTTCTCTTCTGGTATCTCTTATTCTCCCAGGCAGAATTAGTCATTACACGTATGTCTTCTCTTTAAGATTTTAAGTTCTTCAAAGGCAAGGACTATGTCATGTTCATCACTGTATGCCTAGTGACTCTCGGAATGCCTGGCACATAATATTAAGGGCAGCTAATATTTGTTGAGTCCTTGCTATATAACAGTTTACCAAATGCTTTGCATAGATGGTTCTCATTTAACTGTCATAATATCTCCATGAGGGATAAAATATTCTCATCTCCATTTTACAGATGAGGGAACTAAAAGCTAAGGTACTAAACCAGACAGTCTGTCACTGGAACATTTGTCTTAACTAGTGGACCGTATAGTCTTCCAATAGTAGATACATATACTGAACATTTATTGAAGTAAAGAATCAAATGAATAAATAAATGAGTAACAACTATAAAGGCCATTATAATTTTTTTTTTTTTTTAAAGAACTTTGGCAGTAAAAAAAAACAAAAAAAACCCTGTGTTATATTTAGCTAAGTTAACCCAGATATTTCTAAGTGGCACACACCAGGGGCTATGGATTCAAATAAATACATATTCAAATCTTGACTCTGCCACTTATTAGCTGAATGACCTTGTCAGAGTTCCATAATCATTTTAAACTTTGTTTTCCCTACAAGTAAAAAAAGGAATAGGTTCAATTTCATAGGTTTCATGTAAAAATTAAATGGGAAAAGAAAAACATAAATAATAACAATTCTTGGACACTGTACCTAACATTTGTTTCCATTCCTCTATTTGTTCAACAGGAGCTCGTGTATATTCCCTCGATTATTTTCCCCAGCCTCTGTATTTCATGGTTTTAATAGCTATTATTTCTACCACTTTGTCCACAATTCCATGCACCAAATTCTTCCTTTCACCTTATCTACCAAAACCTCAAACATCCTCGTTGTCTCTAACAACAACAAAAAGGACTTTGTGCCTAACAACCAACGACAAAAAGGACTTAGAGGAATGATTCACACTGTTGTCTCACCTTAGCTTTATTAACTAACGAAAAGATCAAGCTTCCACTGTCAGTAGTGGGTACTAAAACTGGGTCAGGCTCTCTGTTTGCCAGGCAAGTTTTCTCTCCTGACTCATCTTTATTTACCCCTCTCAGAATACCTCGCTCAAATAACCTCCTCTATATAGCCTTCCCTCATATTCATAAATGGATTTAGTGTCTCCCTTTTTTAAACCACTTTGCATCTACCTTGCTTACACCTTGACCCGTATCTATCCAGCCTTGTGTTGGATTATTAGCTACTTAGATGTATCTTCTCAATTAGAGTATGTGTGCTTGAGGGCAGTTTTATCACCTTTGTAGCAACAAAGTGACTTATGTAGTACCTTACTGAGTACATGACTGGTCATAAGTAAATATTTATTAATCGAAAGAATTAGATATGGGATTCCTTCCAATCTGGCCTGAGACTGTGGAACTTCATGACTTATATATATATACGTAATGAAAAATCAGAAAGAAATATGAAAGCTTTCTCTTTGTCCTATTGTTTCAGGATGAGAGTTGTAGCCCAAAATGGTATGCTGTCTAGATTACCTTAGTTTCCCATCTAGTCTCTTTTCAGGTTTCCCATAGGAGCCTATTTCATAGCTCTCAACAAGGGCTTACACACTCCATTAGGAGCAGCCAAAATCAAGGTGGCTGATGTGAGACAGGCCTGATTCATACTGCTTTTGTATTTCATTTTAGTACAGAATTGTATAGGCTTAGCTCCAGAGTACGCAGGCACCACAGACAGAGGAAAACATTCATCTCCTTAAGCAGTATTGTTCAGTGTTGAAATGGCTTACTTGTCAAAGCACTTAAGTACTACTGTGGTGGATGTTTTATAAACATGTAGCCATCTAGATGTTATAGACAAGATTTTGTCTTTATTTTTTGAAAAAAGAAAAGAAAAACAACTCTAAGAAGTTTGTTGCTCTTTCAAAGCCACTCTTCAGTGAGCATTTGATTAAAAGTGTCTTCCACTTTATTTGTGGTTCCCAAGAACAGGGCTGTGTAGCTTTGCCATAGACTGTATTTACACTGAGCTCACCGAGACGAAAACTTTGCCAACCTAATAAGCTCCCACAGCCCCAAAGATGATCCCTTTCTTCTGGAACAAGCAGAATCATTCTGAACAAATCAAATCCTCTTTTCTCTCTCTCTTCCCAGCCTTACTCCTCTAAGCCTAGGAGCCTATTAAGTACTCAAGAATATAAATTCCTGTCTCTTATCTATTTCTTGTTGTTTTCGTTTCTTGACTGAAGTCAGCTGAATAAATAAATTATATCTGCCACAAGTATATGCATATGGTAAAAATCCTATATTTGGGATTATGATGTTTAGTCATTCTTCTAGAAGAGATAGTTTGAGTACGGGGCGTGCTTTTGTGAAACTAACATGGGAAAAGTAGTGATAGAAATCAGAGACAGTGGAATTGATAGGCAGGGTTGTTTGGCAGATAAATATTGCTGAAGGAGACTGGATACCTGGGTTCAAGTCCGTTTCTTGTTACTAAATAATAAGGCAAGTTTTTAAGTCACTTTGCACCTTGTGGCACAGTGATTAAGAGCTATGGCTGCTAACCAAAAGGTCAGCAGTTCAAATCTACCACCGCTCCTTGGAAACCCTACTGGGCAGTTCTACTCTGACCTATAGGGTCACTCTGAGTTGGAATCGACTCAACAGCAATGGGTTTAGTTTTACACCTTAGTTTTCCATCTTTGAAAAACGATTTGTTTCTTCATTCACTCCACAAATGTTTGTTGAAAGCCTACTATGTTCCATACTTTGAAATATATAATCTAAGTGTCACTTAAACTATAAAATTTTATATCAACTACACAAATGAGATTCTTAGTAAACAAGGTCCGACATGACAAATAAAAATATATTCAAATGGACACCTTAATAAAAGAAATCCTATATTAAAAGGCAGAAATGAAAAGATACTCTTGTTTTGCTGTACCCTACTATCTTTTTTTCTTTCTGTTTTTCTAGTCTCACCTTTCTTTCCTTGGCTTCTCTATTATGCCAGCAGTCTTGATGTGCTCACCTCTACCATCCACCAAGTACTTGCTTGACCCCATTAGATCCCTGATCCTCTTAGTTCCTCCACAGGCTTGTGTCATCTAATGATATTTAGTTTATTTTTAATGGCTTCCTCCTCCATTCCTACACACAGACTCATAAAAACACCCACGTAAATACACACCTACTTCAATGCTCATTTTTCAAACCCCGAGACAAAGGGCAAAGTTGAGAAATAGATTCCCCAGATAATGGCAAGTGACAGAAGGTGAGGAACAAGGTCTGCGGCTGGTAGGCTCCTCTGACTTTTTAGATAAAGATTGTGATTTTTGAAGGGAAACACTTTTTCAAGTTTTATTGCTAAAATGGGGCCTATTTGCAGAACAGTCTGGGCATTTATAATCTCAGAGAGCCTGTTAATAAACCTTGGCTCTCAGACATCAGGATATACTTTTTATACCTGCCTTTAGTTGAAATTTCTCAAAAAGGAAATATCACCCAATTGGGAATAGAGGATAATTTCTTCAAATCATCATTATTATTATTATTATTATTAAGAAATCCATAGACCTACTGTACTGGAAAGAGGGAAAACATCTTTTATATTTGGGAAAATTTAAGTTATCAAGAGAAACTTAGTTCTCTGTTCTGTATTATGAAGAGCCAGGGTTTTTGTTTTCAGTCAGATTCATTAGAATAATCACTGAACCCATGATCTTCCACCGTACTTTACCAATAATATTTAACTGTATCTTCAAATAGGCTATTAAATGAGCCCTTGTATTTTTTTTTTTTTTTGTATTATTCCTTTCTCTCTGGTTGTATTTTTTATATGAAGAATTTGATTATGTGATCAATGTTTCGAGCTCCTCAAAAGATCTTGTAGGGGAAAAAAGCTACAAATTACTATTGATTCCTCATTTGAATCCACACTGCATTTTATTTAGGTCATTGTTTCATGTGGTATTATTGTATCACAGCTTGTTAGTGGGCCAGATGCAAGGTAGTGATCAATGGTTCAGTGTCAGCCTTGGAGGTATATTGAATAAAGTGTTTTCCACAAGTCAGCATTAGTCCTGATTCTAATAATATTTTCAGTGTTGATTTGAAGTTTAAAACAGGGAGTATGCTTATTAAATATGCAGATTACCCTATGTTGAATCGGGGTGATTATTGACTAGAACCACGTTGTAAGAATTCATAATGACCTTGACAAATTAAACAAGGTGATTAGAAGTAAGAAAATTAAGGGACAAACATGGTAATTCGCTCAGAGGTGGGAAAAATTGTGTGTGTGTATGTTATAGTTCAGAGTTGGGAAATGAAGGCGGTTTCAGAATGAACCATCTGTCAATTATAAATTTGAAATTTAGCATTAGTGTTTCTTAAAAAAGTGACCAAAATCACCTAACAGTATAGTTCAGGCCTTTTAAAGACTCACCACACACGTTCAACCATTGCCGTTGAGTCAGTTCCGACTCATTGCGACCCTATAGGACAGAGAAGACCTGCCCCACAGGGTTTTCAAGGAGAGGCTGGTGGATTCAAACTGCCAACCTTTTGGTTAGCAGCCAAATGCTTAACCACTGTACTACCAGGGCCTATTCATAAGGTCCACAAATTATACATAAATTACAATATAAGAGAAAAAGATGGTTTAGTTAATAAGAATGTTTAAAAAAAGTAAATGATAGCTCCTGTGGGTAAAAACAAAAAAGGAAGGCTAAGGAGATTTTTTTTTAAGTGTTTTATTACATAAAGGAATACCAGGTATTCAAGGTAGTGAGCAGTTATTTTCTATCTTAGTTATCTAGTGCTGCTATAGCAGAAATACCAGTGGGTGACTTTAACAAACAGAAATTTATTTTCTCATAGTTTAGGAGGCTAGAAGTCCAAATTCAGACCTCTAGCTCTAGGGGAAGGCTTTCTCTCTGTTGGTGCTCAAGCAAGGTCCCTGTTTCTTTTGAGCTTCTGCTTCTGGGCAATTTTGTGTGGCTTGACATCGCTCTTCCCCACCTCTACTTTTTTTGCCTGCTTGTTTAATCTTCTTTATATCTTGAAAGAGATTAACTCACGACACACCCTACACTAATCCTGCCTCATTTTTAACATATCAAAAAAAAAAAAAAAACCATTGCCCCTGAGTTGATTCTGACTCATAGCGACCCTATAGGACAGAGTAGAACTGCCCCATAGGGTTTCCAAGGAGCACCTGGTGGATTCGAACTGCCGAACTTTTAGTTAACAACCATAGCATTTAACCATGATGCCGCCAGGGTTTCCAGCTCATTCCCCAATAAGAGTATAACTACAAGCATAGAGGTTAGGATTTACAACACATTTTGGGGTGACACAATTAAATCCATAACATTTTACCCTATGCCCCTCAAATTCATATCCTTCTTACTTGCAAAACACATTCACCGCATCACACCATCCCAAAAGTCTTAAATCAACTCCAAGTCCAAAATCTTATCTTCTGAATCATCTAAGTCAAATATGGATGGGACTTTAGGCATATTCTATCATGAGGCCAAATTCGTCTTCATCTGTGAACCTGTGAAATCTAGAATACAAGTTATCTGCTTCCGTAATACAATGGTGCCACAGGTGTCAAGGTAGACAGTTCCATTACAAGTGGGAGAAATTGGAGGGAAAAGAGTGATAATGGGTGCAAGCAAGTCCAAAACCTAGCAGAACAATTTGTATTAGCTCTTAAGGATTGAAAATAATACTCTCTTCTCTGAGACCATCTGGGAAATGTCCCCACCCTTAGGCTCTGAGCACTGGCCACACCCTCTGGATCCTGGGTGGACACCTCTCGGCCCTGGGCTTCAGCTCTTCCTTCTAGGCCCTCTGGGATGGCAACTCTGCTCCCTCAGCTTTGGGAGGCCCCATTCTCCTAGTCCAGCTGAGTGGTAATCCCACAAGCTAGGCCCCGGCAGGCCCTGCTCTACTGCCTCTTGGACATGGCAGCCCTGCCCCCTCAGCTTTAAGCGTTGGCCCCATCCCCCGGCACTACTTAATGACAGCCTCACAGTCTGGAACCAAGTGGACCAAGAGCAGCTTTTTGAAACTTAGAAGGATGAGGCCATGCCCTTTGAGACTGTGGCTCCACCCTTTGAAACCAAGAAGGCCCTACTTCCCATGCTCATTCCAAAAGTTCTGCTGAATCCTGAGCTGATTTAAGGATGGTCCTTTATCTTTTCTTGGAGGACAACAGTTGTAGCTCCTTTGGCCTGTTTCCTGCCTGTGGAATTCCAAGAGGCAGACAGCATTCTTTCTCTGTCCCCTTCAATCTAAGCTGATGGGTTTTCTGCTGCAGTAATCGCTTAGATCCATCAGTCACAGGCTTAATCTCTTTAACAAAAAATTGTGTAGCTGTGTCCTTGGTGAACATTGTAGGACACATGTCCTTAGTTTGTACAGCAGAATTTGACAAATCCTTAAGTTCTGTTTTCATTTTGCACAGTCCATTTTTAAGTTGACCTCTTTCCTCTCATATTTTATTTTAGGCAGCAAGGAGAAACCACACAGCCTCTTAAAGATTTTGCTTAGAAATGTCATCAACCAGATATCCAGGTTCATCACTTATAAGTTCTACCTTCCTCCAAACGTTCGAACATAACTCAGACAAGTTCTTTACCACTGCATAAAAAGCATCATCCTTCCTCCATTGTCCAATCACATGTCATCATTTTCTTTTAAAGCCTCACCAGAAGCACATTTAATGTCCACATTTCTAGCAACCTTCTGTTGCTGCTGCCATATGTATTCTCTAAGATGATAGAGACTTTTTCTGTAGCTCTCTGAACTCCCTTCTGAGCCCACACCAAAACTGCCTTTGACATTGATAATTCTACCAACAGTCTTTTCAAGGGAATCCAGGCTTAAAATTTTTTTTTTTTTTTTACTATTAGGCACCTTAAAACTCTTCCATCCTCTACCACTTACCCAATTCTAAAACCACTTCCACAGTTTAGGTATCTGTTAGAGCAACACCCCTCTCTTCCAGTACCAAATTCTGTCTTAAATATCTGATGCTACTATAACAGAAATACCCAAGTGGGTGGCTTTAACAAACAGAAGTTTACTTTCTCACAGGTTAGGAGGCTAGAAGTCCTGATTCAAGGTTCGGGCTCTAGGGGAAGACTTTCTATCTCTGCCAGCTCTGAAGGAGCTTAACTTGTCTCTTTCCCCTTCTCTACTTCTTGAGCTTGCTTGCTTAATCTCCTTTATATCTCAAAAAAGATTAACTCAAGACACACCCTTCACTAATCCTGCTTTGTTATCATAGCAAAGACAGCCCATTCCCAAATGGGATTATAACCACAGGCATAAAGTTTAGGATTTGCAGCACATATTTTGGGGGGACACAGTTCAATCCATAACATTATCCATTTTCACTGTGAACAAGAGAAGAGGCTTATGTGAAATAGGGTTTTAGGTTAGGCATGAGTAAGGGCCTCCTGGTATTAAGTTCTCTAATTACTAAAGGTCCTTACCCACCAAACCCAAACCCTCTACCATCAAGTCAATTCCAACTCATACCAACCCTATAGGACAGGGTAGAACTGCCCTATAGGTTTTCCAAGGCTGTAAATCTTTACAGAAGCAGACTGCCACATCTTTCTCCTGGGGAGCAGCTGGTGAGTTTCAACTGCCTACCTTTCATTTAGAAGCTTTAATCACTGCACCACCTGGGCTCAGTGAAGTACCTTAGGAAGAAAAATAAAGTCATTTCGAGGGGTAAGCTTGAATGCCTTAGGGAACATAATCAAATTATTCAATACCTCGAGGAACCCTTTCAATACTCTTATGCTATGGCTGTGTTAGGATTCTTCCTTAACAACATTTAGGAATTTGATCATTGCCTTAGTCATCTAGTGCTGCTATAACAGAAATACCACAAGTGGATGGCTTTATCAAAGAGAAGTTTATTTTCTCACAGTAAAATAGGCTAAAAGTCCAAATTCAGGGTGTCAGCTCCAGGGGAGGACTTTGTCTCTCTGTCGGCCTTCTCATCAATTTTCCCACAGACTAAGAGCTTCTCTGCTCAGGGACCCTGGGTCCAAAGGTCACACTCTGCTCCTGGCACTGCTTTTTTGGTGGTATGAGGTCCCCCTGTCTCTCTGCTTGCTTCTCCCTTTTATATCCCCAGAGATTGCCTCAAGACACAATCCAATGTTGTAGATTGAGCCCTGCCTCAATAACACAGCTGCCACCCATCCTCCCTCATTAATATCATAGAGGCAGAATTTACAACATAAAAGAAAATCACACACTACCTGGAATCATGGCCCAGCCACACATTTTTGGGGGGACAATTCAATCCATGACATCCCACCCTTTGGCTGCCCCCCAAAATCACATCCTTACAACATGCAAAACATATTCACCCCATCATATCATAGCAAAAATCTTAACTCCAAGTCCAAAATCCAAAAATTCCTCTTCATCTGTGAAATCAAGACTACACATTATTTGTTTCCAAATGTACAATGGCAGAACAGGCACAAGCTAGACATTTCCATTACAAATGGAAAAAACTGGAGGAAAAGAAGGGATATCAGGCACCAAGCAAGTCAGCAGAACACATTAGCCCTCAAGGCTTTAAACATAATCTTCTGTTCTCTGAGACAATTTACACAATGGCCTTGCCCTCCAGATTCTAGGCATTGGCCACACTCTCTGGATTCTGAGTGGAGGCCCCATGGCCCTGGGCTTCAGATCTACCTTCCAGGCCCCCTGGGACAGCAACTCTGCTCCCTCGGCTTAGGTGCACCATTCTTCTAGTCCATCTGAGTGGCGACTCCACCCTTAGAAACACCAGGGGCCATGGCTCCACCCTTTGAAATCCCTGAGGTCATGCCCATACTTTTTGAGACTGAGGTAGCTCGGCTACTTGTGTTTCTTGTCTCTTCAGTTTCTGTTTCCTGATTTCTTGCCCTCTCAACTCTTGGACCTCACACTCGCATCTGCCCTGCTTGGGCAAGTGTTCCAAAGCTCTATAGCTCCACCAATAAGTGCCTGGAGGCACCGCATTCCACCAGGAAGCCTCCTGCACATGGGCTCTCAGCTCTAAGACTCCGGGTCAGGTTCAGTGCTGCCTGGTGCTGGTATCTTGATTCTGCTGCTGCTGGTGGTTCTCTGTCACTCTCGCTTCTCTGCCGCTGCAGGTCTTTTGCTGCTGCTGCAGCTCTATCCATTCAGTTTCAAAATTGCTTCCACATTTTAGGTATCTGTTAAAGCGTCACCCCACTCTCTTGGTACCAAATTCTGTCTTGGTTATCTAGTGCTGCTATAACAGAAATACCACAAAAACCACAAGTGGATGGTTTTGACAAAGAGAAGTTTATTTTCTTACAGTAAAATAGACTAAACGTCCAAATTCAGGGTGTCAGCTCCAGCGGAGGGCTTTGTCTCTCTGTCGGCCTTCCATCAATCTTCCCACAGACTAGGAGCTTCTTTGTGCAGGGACCCTGGGTCCAAAGATCCTGCTCTGCTCCTGGCACTGCTTTCTTGGTGGTATGAGGCCCTCTTGTCTTTTCTGCTTGCTTCTCCTTTTTTATCTCCAGAGATTGCCTCAAGACACAGTCCAATGTTGTAAATTGAGTGCTACCTCACTAACACAACTGCTACGCATCCTCCCTCATTAACATCATAGAGGCAGGATTTACAACATACAAGAAAATCACACAATCCCAGGAATAATGGCCCAGCCAAATTGATACACACATTTTCGGGGGAACATAATCCATGACCATCATCCTCAGGGAAATTCCTGGGAATCAGTCTGGTTCTTCCTGTATTTTCAAGGATACAGGAATATAAAAATCCACTATTATGCTACTGAAGTCTCTCAGATTATTTGACGATACCATCTCAAAGTAAGTTCAAGCGAGCTGATAACCAATGGTGACATAATGAAATGCTGTCCCTACAAATTTAGGATAATTTCACTTTTGTTCCTGAAGTCTTGGAGTAAATAACTATTGTATCATTTTCATGATATATACGAAAGAAGTGCACACGCTTTCTTCTATATACAGGAAAACTGCAGAATTACAATACTGCAGTCTTTTGTAATGGAATTTTGCCGAATTAGAAAAGCTGCTTTAACTAATAAACCCATTGCCATCAAGTTGATTCCAACTCATAAGGACCCTATAGGACAGAGTAGAACTGTCCCATTGGGGTCCTAAGGAGTGGCTGGGAGATTTGAACTGCCAGCCTTTTGGTTAGCAGTCAAACTCTTAACCCCTATGCCACCAGAGCTCCTAATTAACTAATAAAAAAACTAATAGGTCATTTTAAATAGAGAGCAATGTCATAAATGATAGTTCTGTCAGAAATCGCAGGGCTATAGATTCTGGTGGAAAAAGTCAATGTCTGCCACATACCAGGATTCATGGCATGACAAATTTAGTTCCCAGCTTATAACACGGGGCAAGTCAAACAAATCCATCATATTTTCATATGGCTGTTTCCTAGCATTTTTATAACACTATCATTTTGGAGTGAGTGTAACAATAATTTTTGTTAATTATACCCAACAGCAGTAAGAAGGATGAAGTATTTCTTCCTTCCTTTGGGCTCTCTAAAATAATCGACCATGTCCACAAATCTGAACCAACTTTTGAATTGGTATTAAAACTGCAAGTCTCTCCACATGTGGGAGGATATTCCCCTAGGTGGATTATGAGATCCATCATTCTCAAGTGTGCCTACTTTACATGAACTTCCGATTTTACCTGTGATCCTCCTTTCTGTGCCACATGGGGGGCAGGGTTGAATTTGACTACTCTGTGTAAGAGAGAACATGAAAACTATCTCTAAATCTCATCCCAGAGACACCTGCTGGGTTGTCATCCTCCACACCTAGTAGTCCATGAAGGAAGAGTTTCCTCTTTCTCAGTACCGCTGCATGCTTTTTCTAGATCAAACACACTTGAAATTCTGATGAATATTTAGACAGTCTGTAAAATTAAAGATAAAAAAATCACAGAGGATTATTAGCACAAAGACCTGACACTTCTTTTATCTAATTTACTCTGTTGTCCCACATAAGGGAGGGTTTGGTGGCAGGGAAAGGATATGGAGTGTGAGTAGGAAGAGGGACAGGACAGAGAGACAAAACACTGGAGAAGCCTGCACCACTTAGGCCTTCTTCAAGTGTTTCATCAAGAGATGATCTCATCTATTGCCTAAATCTCTGATTCCCTTTGGTCCTTGTATGTGGTACCTCTTATGAAGTACCTTCTCCAGTTCCTTAGGGAGACTTCCCTATATCCACAAGACACAGAGTCCTCGCCCTCTGCCTTGCCTGGTATCATTCAAGCTTGGTGGCCTGAGACTTCAGCTTACTATTCAAAAGGCTTAGGATGTAATGAGAAGAAAAGGATTCTGACCCTGTGAGAGGAGGAAGGCCATAAGTGCTTCAGTGCCAGTATATTCTCTCCACCAGAGATGGTTGTGGTAGGTTCCTCCTGCCTAAAAGAATTTGTCTTCCCGCATAAAATATACTGTTAGACTACACAATTTAATCTTATAAGGGAAGAAATTTTTCTTCTATTAGCATAACTTTGACCCTAATTTTTTTAATTCAAATCTTAGCATTATTGGGCTAGGGAACATTCGATTCTTTTCTGAGTCTTCTTCATTAAATAGGGACACCCCTCATGCACTAAAAATAGCTTTCACTGAGCAGATAAGTATAGACAGAATGATCTGCAAACCAAAATCCTACTCTGACATTAAGTGACATTAGAGTTCATCCCACCATATACTTTTTAAGAAACGCTTATATTTCATTAGACTTTCTTTACAAACTTTTGTCTGAGGAGATTGGGAAGGCTTCACTGAGGAGAAGAAGCTACTAAGCTGTGGACTGTGGTTTCTCTAAGGCTGACTGGCCATTCTCCACACTACAAATAGGAAGGTAGAAGAGCTTTTCTATGGTGTTTATCCCAGTCTTTTATAAGTAGAACATACATAGTCTCCTTTTTTTCTCTTTATCTAAATAACCCTTAAAAATAGTAAAATTTAATTTTCAGTAATAATATTCAATATTACCAAAAATGATTATCCTCTCCTTATTCCTTCTTTTCACTACTAGAACCACCAATTCTTTTACTTTTCTAAAACCATTTAACAGAGTTAGTTGGGCAATTTTTTTTTACTATGTTAGCTAGTTTCTGACACCTCAGTCAGAAGTCACTCATTGCACCAACAACCACTCATCTGCTCTGTTTCTGCACTGCTTAGATAAGCAACCCTTCAGGAAAAAATTTTCTACTTTGTACCTGCTCTGATGTCTACCAGACCCGTAGACTAGAACCTCAGCTTTTCCAAATGCTTTTGTTTCAGTCTTATTTGTTTGTTTGGGTTTTCTTTTTATTTGCCTTGCCTCTGAATTTTTTTTTTTTTTTTAACGTACATGGCAAAATGCTTTGCCAGACAATTCAGTGCAGGTCCAATGCAACTTTTACAACTGATTTTATTATAAGGGAAAATACCAAGTTCCCTTAAAGTATTTTTTGCAATGACAAAACACTGCTATTCATGATTAGTCACCCATAGAATGGCTAATAATATATAGTAAAAATCCCATTTTTTTGCAATGCTAATCTAATGGGAATGCTGGCATTACAAAATGAAAGTGTCTTTCCAGTAAAGAAGAGTCTAGCCAAAACAAATTTGCTTCATTGTTTGCCAACTATTCTCCAGGCACTGGGCTAGATTCTGGGTTTCAAAGATGAATAAAATTATTCATGGGCAGTGGCAATGTATATTCTAATGAGGGAAACAAAGAAGTAAAATTTTACAAATAGGCTAGAGTGTGAGTATATTCAAAGCGTTAGAAGGGCAATGAAGAATCAATGGAGTCTGATCTCGAAAGGCATGGAATTCACCCTGGAGACAAAGAATTAAAAGCATTTTATTCTGAGAAAGCATCTTTTGGTTAGACATGGAACTGTAATAAAGCACAGAATGATGAAATGATAGTTTGACCTATAGTGTGAACACGTATGAGGCAAGAGGTTGTTGTTGAGAATGGGAGGAAAAAAAAAAAAGGCTTGCGTCATGGATTGAATTGTGTCCCCCAAAAATACGTGTCAACTTGGTTAGGTCATGATTCCCTGTATTGTGTGGTTGTCCTCCATTTTGTGATTTTCCTATGTGTTATAAATCCTAATCTCTGCCTGTGATTAAGGAGGATTAGGGTGGGATATAACACCCTTGCTCAGGTCACATCCCTGATCCAATGGAACAGGGAATTTCCCTGGGGTGTGGCCTGCATCACCTTTTATCTTACATGAGATAAAATGAAAGGGAAGCAAGCAGAGAGTGGGGACCTCATACTACCAAGAAAGTAGTGCTGGAAGCAGAACACATCCTTTGAACCTGGGGTTCCTGTGTGGAGATGCTCCTAGTCCAGGGGAAGATTGATGACAAGGACCTTCCTCCAAAGCTGACAGAAAGAGAAAGCCTTCCCCTGGAGCTGACGTGCTAAATTTGGACTTCTAGCCTACTAGACTGTGAGAAAATAAATTTCTCTTTGTTAAAGCCATCCACTTGTGATATTTCTGTTATAGCAGCACTAGATGACCAATACAACTTAGGCCAGAATTTTGAAGGATCTTAAAGGCTAAGGTGTTCCAACTATTTTCTAAAGAGAGTGGGGTATGTAGGAAATATTTCAAGTAAGGCAGTGATGTCAGATTTGCATATCACAAAAAAAGACTTTAGCTATGGTATGAGAACAGATTAAGGGTGGATGAGAGTACATTCAGGAAAAACACTTCAAAATTATTCTCTATGTAGAAATGATAAGGATATTGGCAATGAGAAGACAAAGGTAGCTGCCAACTTGCAAGATGTAGGAGGTAAAATGTATTAGAAATTGATGACAAATTAGATTGGGTGGGGTATTTATATGAAAGGATCTCAGTAAATAAGAGCAATTAGCTAAGGATGAATCTAATTAGTGGGAAATTTTGTAGATAACAATTCTGGAAAGTATAATAGAGAACAAAGTAATAGTAATAATAGAATTAATAATTGCAACTACCATTACTTGAGCACTTACAGAGAGTTAAGTACTAAGCTAAGCATTTTACATTCAGTATCTAATTCAAACATTCAGATACCTTATTACAAAAGTATAACCCCCTCCCCCATTTAATAATGAAATTGCAATTTGGAAACATTTAAATAATTTGTCCAGAGATTCAGTCTCAAATCTCTGTCTTCAAAATCTATGCTTTTAAAAGCTAAGAGATTGCCTATGGCACGCTGTTGCATATCTCTCAGTGGCAAGACTGCCTTGTCTGATCACCCCAACCTGTTTTTTCAACATTTTTCTCTGCTTCTTGGGTATGAATTGAACAAATTCTCACTCTCCTGGCCCTAAATTATGCCTTATTGGTTGTCCTTTCAATTTTGTTGCATGTTTTATGCTGGAAAAGCTGCCCGTGGACTCTTCTCAGGGCAGCTCTCAGCAGCTACAACCAATGGACAGCAGAGGACCTGAACAGGCTGTTGACCATGTTGTTAATGGGCTTATGGGGCTGGACCTATATCTGTCCTTTGACAGATGCTGAGTTAATATCCAGAAGAGGAAACTGGGGTGGGAGCTGGGGGAAAAACCCTGAACTGTGATGGAGGACACTTTTTTTTTTCATTTCTATTGAGAAATAATTCACATAAAATTCAATTCAACAATGTTAAGTGGATACTAGGATGATTTTTCCCCATTTCTCCCTCCCCCCACCCCCTGGTAACCTGTTTGGCAAAATCTTGTTTTGTCTCCATGGATATACCTGATTCCAGATAGTTCATAGAAATAAGATCGTACAATATTGATCCTTTTGTGTCTGGTTTATTTCACTTAGCTTAATGTTATCAAGGTTCATTCATGTGGTGGAATGTATTAGAGCTTCATTGTTCTTTGTAGCTGAATAATCTTCCATTGTGTGTAATATACCACAATTTGTTTATCTATTCAACTGTTTATGAGCACTTGGATTTCTTTCTACCTTTTAGCTGTTGTGATCAGTGTTGCAATGAACATTGGTGTACATGTATTTTTTGAGTTGTTGCTTTCAATCCTTTTGGGTATATACCTAGGTGTGGAATTACTGGTATTCCCATGGTTAACTTCTTTAGAAATGGTCACACTGTTTTCCATAGCAGCTGAACCATTTTACATTCCTACCAACAATGTACGAGTGGGTCCAGTTTCTCCACATCCTTGCCAACATTTGTTTTTTGTATGGAAGACAGTATTAATATACCCTTATTCATTTATCTCTTTTCCATTGTCAGCTTCTTTTCCTGAATCTAGTGCCAACCCTATCAGCCACATTCTATTTTTCTCCCTCTGCAGAAAAGAAAAAAAATCCTTCTGGTGTTATAACTTGGGTTAACTTTTTCCATCCCATAAAAATGGAATTAGATTTACATTTACTCAGATCCAGAGCTAGCAGCTCACTCTTGGCATATGCTGGTGAGCATTCCACATAACAAGGCTCAACTATTTAAAAAAAAAAAAAAGGTGAAGATGGGACAGAGAGAATTATAAGAGTTATTGGAAAGTTTTATATGGGGAGCATTTATTCTCTTGCTAAAGGAAACTAGATAAAATTATGAGTGAAAGTCCATTGCAGAGAGGCTAGGCATTAGGTCTTTTTTTTTTTAACTAGTTGGCACAGTTTTAGAAATGTAAACATTTTAGCGACACTTTTTTAACATAATTTCATTAGCACAAAGTCATATAAATGCCTCAAAGACTTTGCTACGAAGAGATTTATGACCCTTTAGTATCATAGGTTCATACAATCTCATACTTGAAAGGAAAATTAGACATTCCAAATCCAATGCATGAATCTTCTCCTCCACAATATTTATAAGGAGTCACTCTGCCTCTACCAGAAAAAAAAAATTAAAATATGTATGTGTGTATATATATATATATGTATATCCATTATCCACTGCTGTCACGTTGATTCCAACTCATAGGAACCCTATAGGACAGAGTAGAACTGCCCTATAGGATTCCCAAGGACTTATATCTCTGACCCTTTGGTTAGGAGCCAAGCTGTTAACCACTGTGCCACCAGAGTTCCATATATCCACATATTACCCAGTGCCCAGTGCCGTCAAGTCGATTCCGATAGAAAGCATCAAACGGGGCATTTTAGGGAGGAGAATCATTGTAATGACATCTTTATGTAAAATTAATAGATACATTGATCAAATGCTGATGTGACAGAAGCTCTCATCATAGTTCTTTGAGGAGGAATTATTATCTCCATTTTATAGATGAGGAAATTAAGGTTTACAGGTATACCTAACATTGCACACATCACTAACCAATCTGCCCCACTTTAAAATCTAACTTGGCCAATGCCAAAGCTATTCATATCAGATATTGTATATCTAATATCAGACTATCACATATATCAGAATTAATTTTCAGTGTTTGAAAGGGTTTTAAGTGTTTATTCTTCCCATGAAGAGAGTTTGAAATCAGCCCAGACCTACTCAAGTTCCTACAAGTTGAACTTTTGTGGGAATACATTAAATTAGTCAGTTTCTCAATATATGTAATAGTAATGCAAATTGCTAATATCACTTACCTTTTTTATCAGCTCTCAGTATTATTCCGCATCCAGTGGGTACAGGCTGGTCTTATAGGAAACCACTATGAAGGGTAAAAGAAAAATTTTACTGATGTTAAGCAAAATAAGGCTGATTAGAGTGCCGACACATTTGCTTTCTTGTGTTATTCACCACCAATTGTGATAGATACTCATTTTTTAATCTGGGTTCATGGGGGCTTGAAGTTAGGAGAGGAGGGATCAGTCTTGATAGATTCACAAAGTAAGCATTCACTATGTTTTATGTGAGTATATATGGATTTTGTGTGGTTAGGTGGAGAAATGGAGTATATTAGTATGAGTATATTCTCTGGAGTGCTCTAGATTGTCCCATTTCTCCTGTGGCCTGAGTAAACATTGCCAATTGTTAAATAGAAATATCAATTTTTGCCATGGTAAATTAATTTGTGTATTAGATGTTTACTAATGATTCTAGGATCATCTTGAATTTTACAACAATGATTGGGTATGTATAAATTATATCCACTCAGAAATTGAACTTGAGATGCAATTTTTTGAGCATTACCACTTTAGAATAACCCACTAGATTTCTTTTAGGGGCTCATAATAGGCCATAACTTTTCTGCTTATCTTGCTTTAAAATCTTATTAGCATCAAAATAACAAAATGACCCCTTATAATAGGCATTCTCTCCTATGTCGGGCTTTAAAACAGCTTTCTCTTTTCATAATAAGCTATTTGTGTTCACTTCATTTTGCTTCAGTCATTTTATTTTTGTCACCTTTGGTGCTCTCTCAGTGTGCTATGGTGGCATGATGCTGATTCAGACAAGCTGTAATTTTTATTGCGAGCATATCTCAAGACACATTTGTAAGCTGAACTTGATATCAGACATGGAGCTAGAGGGAACATGCCTTTGTTCTAAGTTACAAAAAGCACTGCTGTTCCAAGTTTGAAGTGTGCTGAATATAATGTGTGAAAATAAAAATCTTTCTGATTTCAGGAACTGTACATAGGCAATATATTGATGTTCCTTTAAACAATTTAACCCAAAACCCACTGCCGTCGAGTCGATTCCGACTCATGGCAACCCTATAGGACAGAGTAGAACTGCCCCATAGAGTTTCCAAGGAGCGCATGGTGGATTCAAACTGCCAACCTCTTGGTTAGCAGCCGTAGCACCTAACCACTAAGCCACCAGGGTTTCCTTAAACAACTTATTGTATACAAAATAGCTTATTTTGTGAAACTATTAAACAATTTATTGTATACAAAAAAGTTTCACAAAATAAGCTGTTTGTATCATAACCTCAGGTTGTAAAACTAATGTTTTGGATGAAGCTATGTCATAGAAATCTGATTATATTAAAAACTCCAACATTTGACTTCATTTTTCTTTTCCTAGAAGGCTAAAAGGGTGTGTTTATTTCATGATATTTTACTGGTATAAGGTATTTGGATCAAACAGTTATAAATGATTGTATGTGAAGATTTAGGCATAAAAATTTCACTCTTAGACTATGATCTCACATTCACCAAATTGAAACCCCCCAGATGGTTACAATCAAGGTTACAAATTGCTGCCTTACTGCACAGCTGCCAAGCAGCAATTGGTCAATCTTATACTTGTTGGATTTCTGATGAACCCTGACCTGGGCCTTTTCCAATTATGACTTTCAGGTCCGTTTGGTGCTAACTGTGTACAACTACTTATCACTGGCCCTTGTATTTATAAATATATGAATTTATATATTGTATATATAATACACAGAGTCACTGTACCAAAAAAATTGGTCCACGTTCAACCATTTCAGGAGGTAGGATATGATCAAGAAACAGTGGTACTGAAGGAAGAAGGCCAAGCTGACCTGAAGGCATTGGTGAAAAACTAGGCTGCATGAATTGACAGAATACCAATTGAGATGTTTCAACAAAGGCAGCGATAGAGGTGTTCACAGATATATGCCAAGAAATTTGGAAGACAGCTACCTCGGCAAAGGACTGGAAGAGATCCATATTTGTACCCATTCCAAAGGAAGGGGATCCAATGGAATGCAGATATTATCAAACAATATCATTAATATCACATACAAGTAAAATTTTACTGAAGATAATTCAAAAAAGTTTGCAGCAGTACATCGACAGAGAGCTGCCAGAAATTCAAGCCAGATTCAGAAGAGGATGTGAAACAAGGGATATCATCACTGATGTCAGATGGATCTTGGCTGAATGCAGAGAATACCAGAAAGGTGTTTACCTGTGTTTTATTGACTATGCAAAGACATTTGACTTGTGGATCATAACAAACTATGGATAACATTGCGAAGGATGGAAATTCCAGAACACTTAATCATGCTCGTGAGGAACCTGTACATAGACCAAGAGACAGTCATTCGAACAGAACAAGGGGATATTGCATGGTTTAAAATCAGAAAACTGTGTGTCAGGGTTGTTTCTTTTCACCATACTTATTCAATCTATATGCTGAGCAAATAATCCAAGAAGCTGGTCTACATGAAGAAGAGTGTGGCATCAGGATTGGAGGAAAACTCATTAACAACCTGCGTTATGCAGATGACACAACCTTGTTGCTTAAGTGAAGAGTCCTTGAAGCACTTACTGATGAAGATCAAAGACCACAGCCTTCAGTATGGATTACACCTCAACATAAAGAAAACAAAAATCCTTACAACTGGACCAATGAGCAACATCATAGTAAGTGGAGAAAAGATTGAAGTTGTCAAGGATTTCATTTTACCTGGATCCACAATCAATGCACATGTAGCACCAGCCAAGAAATCAAAGGACATATTGCATTGAGCAAATCTGCTGCAATGACCTCTTTCAAGTGCTAAGAAGCAAAGATGTCACTTTGAAGACTAAGGTATGCCTGACCCAAGCCATGGTATTTTTAATCACCTCGTATGCACGAGAAAGGTGGACAATGAATAAGGAAGACCCAAGAAGAATTGATGGCTTTGAATTGTGGTGTTGGTGAAGAATAATGAGTATCACATGGACTGCCAGAAGAATGAACAAGTCTGTCTTGGAAGAAGTACAGCCAAAATGCTCCTTGGAAGTGAGTATGGTAAGATTTGTCTCGCTCGCATACTTTGTACATATTATCAAGAGGGACCAGTCCCTGGAGAAGGACATCATGCTTGGTAAGGTAGAGGGTTAGCGAGAAAGACGAAGAACCTTGAAAAGATGGATTGACACAGTGACTTCGACAATGGGTTCAAACATAGCAACATTTGTGAGAAAGGCACAGAACCAGACAGTGTTTTCTTCTGTTGTACATAGGGTACCCATGAGTTGGAATCAACTCGACAGCACTTAACAACAAAAACAACACATATAAGTATATAAAAACCCGACCTGCATAGATATGTTTCATTTTTTCCTCTTGTGTTTCCACTTCAAAGAATCTTCCCTTAAACACTGGGAAATACATTAAAATATTAATATTTTAATACAGTTCTATTCCTACTACTTGAAAAAGTGGTAAATGAGTGGTAAATTGATCTTTTGAAACAAAGTTCTTACTGCTATAATATTACCAAGATAGTTATGGCATGTCTCCGGAGCAAATCCCCTGCCACCCTGCTTTCGCCCTCTCTCTCTCTCACACACACACACACACACCACTCTAAAGTAAATATAGCAAAAAAAGTAAGAGTCAGCATTTTGCAGTTGAAAGAATATAGATTCTAGGACCGGACAGACCGATAGTTGAATTCTAGCTCTATTCCTCACTAACCGTGCCACATGAGGAAGTGACTTATTCACTCCATGTAAATTTCCTCATTTACAAAATGGGTGAAGTATTTCTGAACTTGAGGCATTGCTGTGAAGTTAATGTATGTGAATTGTCTGACATATATGTAATAGTCACTCAATAAGTAATACCTGTCACTATTATTAACAAATGTAATGACATAGATAAACCATTAAAAGAAAATTAAATCTGCAGTTGGCCAAAAATATTGTTATCAAATGTCCTGTTATTTTAAGCCTCAAAAATTTATAAGCAGATACTTATTTCCAATACATGCCTTTTATGTAAAATATAATTATTTTCTTGAAATATTTGAACTTTAAAGATTAGTCCAAAGGACTAAGGGACCACACCTACCATGGCCTCCACCAAACTGAGTCCAGTAAAACTTGATGGGGCCTGGCTCCCACTGCTGACTGCTCTGACAAGGATCACAATACAGACATAGCTAGAGAAAAATGCAGAACAAAATTCGAACTCAAAAAGAAAGACCAGACTTGCTGGCCTGACAGAGTCTGGAGAAACCCTGAGGGTATGGCCCTTGGACACCCTTTCAGCTCAGTAATAAAGTCACTCCTGAGGTTCACCCTTCAGCCACAGATTGGACAGGCCCATAAAACAAAACAAGACTGAAGGGACACACCAGCCCAGGGGCAGGGACTAAGAGGCAGGAGGGAACAGGAAAGCTGGTAATAGGGAACCCAAGGTTGAAAAGGGAGAATATTGACCTGTTGTGGTGTTGTTACCCAATGTCATAGAACAATGTGTGTACTGACCGTTTAAGGAGAAACTAGTTTGTTCTGTAAACTTTAAAGTACAATAAAAAATTTTTTAAAAGTGTTTGAGCTTCACTACCTAAAGGAATATGAGTTCAATGTGTATAACATAATGAAATTTTTTTTTTAAACAATCAAATTATTACATGATTATCTAGCAATCTAATTTGTCTTTGTTTTGATGGGTCTGCTAGGCTTTTTCCCCCTCAATGATGGTTCACAAAAAGGGCATTGCCTTAGCACTAGAATTTTTTACCTTTCTTTCAGTCATGATTATGTCTTCTCATACTTTATATAAGTGCCATACACCCTAGCAGTAGTTCTCCTTATATATTCCATCTTAATAGTAAGAAAAGGAAAAATAAGAAAAGCAAGTTAACATCTTTCCTTGTTTATGTTGCGTTTTGACTGCTTTCCTCTTGATTTCCATTTGAAAATACTCAGTACTCCTTTGTCTGTCTTCTCTCCCAATAATCAAGGTCTCTCCAGGACCTTTCCAAGCAAACAGACATCCCTTATGGCACCGTCCTGGACTCTGCAGTATATGAGCATGTCCGCATGAAGGGGATGAATCCTTTCGAGAGGGACAGCATGTATTCCCAAATGTGGCGGATGATCAATCGCAGCAATGGATCAGAGAACAATGTTCTGGAGTCCCAAGCAGGAATTCAAAAGGTAATGGCCATGGTTCTTTACCAACAGTCTTACCCATTTTATCTCCCGTTGCAACCGCTAAATTAAGATTTGTGTTTTTCTTTTTTCTGTAATTCTGAAATAGAGGTTTTAGTTAAATTATACCATCTATTGAAACCCTGGTGGTGTAGTGGTTAAGTGCTACGGCTGCTAACCAAAGTGGTCGACAGTTCGAATCCACCAGGTGCTCCTTGGAAACTCTATAGGGCAGTTCTACTCTGTCCTATAGGGTCACTATGAGTCAGAATTGACTCAACGGCAATGGTTTTTTTATTGATTTAAATAAGATTTTGAGGAGACTTAGTGCTCCAGCACAGGGAATTGAAAGTCCTCTGTGATGTGTCTAATGGATGGGTTTTCAATGGATTCCAAAGCTAGAAAAAATGAGCTGATGTTTTGTTCAGAAAAGGATTACGGACTTATAAATGTGAAATTTTCTACAGTACATTTGTTTTTAGATGAAACCTTATCTTTACTTGTGATTATGTGAAGCTCTCCCAGTAAAATTTAATTTTGTCAACAAATAAGTTTCTCACAAATATCTGTTCCTATCTCCAAAAGTGAAAATCTTTACCGACATCTTATTTTTCTATAACCATCACATAGAAATAACTTTACAAAAAAGGCTTAGAACGCAGTCCTTTATATGAAAAACTTAATTTTTATTCCGGGTTTCAGTTTATAAATTTGTATACAGAAGCAAGTCTTTCTTCCTCAGGCCCTATCAATGTCCATGGAGAGAACGGACAGTTGTTTGCATAGGATTATCTTCAGTGGCTTGCACAGTGAAAAGCACAATGGTCAGCATTCACTAAATAATTATGGAATGAATGAATGAGTGAATGATGTCGATTACAGCAGCAATGGTGGTATACATTTTTTTCTCTGTGACCTTCCCCAGCACAAATTTGAATTCCAAATGGGATTTCTGTGTTTGGAAGGCAGATTGAAACAGCACCATGCCAGAGAATTGCATTTATCTATTTATTTTTGCTTAATTTAAAAAATAATAATAAAATGATACATTTAATGTATAAAAGTTGCCTAGGTGCAAATAAGTTACAGAATATTGCATACAAAAGGACTATGGACTACATGTGACAATTCTGTTTAGCTTCCATTTTGATGATTTTATACTAGTCACCAAAATTATAAACTCCAGCATTTTTTCTTAATCTACTCCTGCGTGATTGCAAACATAAACTTAGCGTCCATTGCCAACATCCTTGAAAGTAAACCAAGTCCTCTGGGAAGAACTCAGATATTTATATCCCTACATACAATATAATGATATTCATAATTTTAATCAGATATTACATATTTTATTTAAAATTGGACATGGGCCCTTATAATATTTCCACATGTATATATGATTTTAGCCCACCAACAGGGCCTCTCAAAGTCCTCTGACTTGTAAAGTACAGCTTAAGGGGAATATGCTAATCTTCTGCACTCAGTAATTTTCAAAGACTGCACAGAATCAACACCCTTTAGAGAAAGCCCATCTTACTGACTACAGCCATTATCACTCTTCTCTGTGGAAAGCATTTAAGCTAAATGTTGTCAGGGTACAGGTACCTGTGCAAAGTTTTATTCTGAATATACCGTAAGACTTGTGCTAATCAGAGGCTGTCTATTATAATAATAAGATGTTTTCAGTGAAATAAGTCTGCAGACTCTGCATTATAAAAACTTCTTAAGTAAATATCGATGTAGCAAAACACAACTGAAGGCCCCGTGGAGGTAAAACAATGCCATCTTTTAAAAAGTACTTTTTTGGTATTTCTCCCAAAGCCTGTCTCTTCATGTTTATTTCATATTCTTTATATAATAATTTCAACTCTTTGTTTTACTTACAACAAAATTAAAAGAATTATTTCCTCCTCTATCTTTTAATTAAGTTTTCCAGTAGAAGCTAAAATGGTCTAAGAAAAAAAAAAGTACATTGGTAACTAATTTAAAAGTGTAGATAGTAATTCAGGCATTTAAACCTAATTGTAAATGGTTATGTGAAAAATAGCTAGTTAAAAAAATCAAACTTTATCAACATCAAAACATTCTCTGGTATGATTTTTAAAAACCGACTTTTCCTGCCAATCCACATATTACTAGCTGAAGGAAATTCACAGCATATGCTATACGGACCTGTATTTTTTTTTTTCTTTTTTTAGAAGCATGTACAGGGTAGAAGAAAGCCCCTTCACTTCTCACAAATTTGTTATTGTTGTTGTTAGGGAGCTTTTAAATACTTCTGAAAGAGAGCACATTTTATATCACATCAAATCCAATAAACTAGATGACAGCTTCTATTAACGAGTGCAGAAAAACATGAATGGCTAAGTGTTTTGCAGAAACTCAAATTTCTACAAAATATACATAATTAGTAATATGTTTTGATAACATTGGAACACAAATATTTAAAACATACAATTTTAAGACAAAAGATGCCCCAGATGGAAGTGTCATCTCATCACTGCTTGAAAAACACGAAGATCTTCAATATTAATTCTTTTCCCCTTCCCCTTTCCTAGGTGATCATACTGTATTATCCTTTGGGTCTTAGAATGAGTTTAGCTCACGAATGAGAAACTGTCTGTCCATTGAGCCTACACGTTGACCAGATTCTGCTATAAGGACAGACAATGTGTACTTATATTTATTGAATTCCAAATACTCCAGAATTAATTCATTAATTAGAAGGCCTTCATGAGACAATGGTGTTTGAAGTTCATGTTCATCATCAAGGGCATTAAAAACTTCACCTCAGATTCTTGGTTTTAAATGCCCTAATACACCATTTTTTTCCCTGAAGTGTTCCTTGAAACAGCCTTCAACTCTGTGACAGTCACCATTTTCCAACAGCTGCTGCCAGAGAATGTTTTGATGGCTATAAAAATTATTCTGCCACAAATTCCACCATTATTCTCAGCCTTTTTATATGGTATCCTTGATCTGTTACTGCTATTGCTAGAGCCAGTCCCCTCGAGTCAGTTTAGTAACTCTTGCAGTCACTGAATTGATATTTTTATTTTGAGAACTGATGATGCTGACCTAAAACCTCTCACCAAGTTACTAATGATGCCTTTAAGGAAGTGAATGTCCTTGAGATGTTAGCTATGGCCTCTAACTTTTTCACCTCGTTGTATTAATCCCAGTTTCCCAGGATCCAGATATTGATTCTAAGCTGTTTCTTTCTTGTCTTTCCCCAGAGGCCCATTGGCTCCTGCAAGTTTAACATAATGTCCTGCAGATATTGAAATGAGAAGGAACATGTGTGTTGAGGGGAAAAGAAGGTTGACATTTTAGAGTTTATTAACTACCCAAGGAATGGAATGAATTCAAGCCTTAGAATAAGTATATTAAATGATTCTTTGAAGGGTTATTTTCCTTCATATTGTCTATTGTTTAAGAAAAATAGCTTTCTTAGTGTAAATAGAAATTCATAGTTTATATTTCTATTTCGATTTAGGATCCAAAGTTCCCACACTTTATAACCCCTTCTTGTATAGTATCGTTCTAGAAAAAAATTAATTTTCTTTTCTCCCAAGAGACATACACATTCACTATAAGGCAAACATACGTATTCACTCATTCATTAATTTATTCATTTATCAAATATTTACTCAGTATCAATTATATGTAGTATCGATTATATACACTAGGCATTTATTTAGGAACTATAAACACTGGTCACTAGATTCTTGAAACGTAGATTCTGGTGACAGAAAAAAACAAAACACACGTTCAAACAAAATAGTTTAAGTTGTGAAAAATTATATGAAATAAACAAATAGGTGCTGTTGTAGAAATTAGAGAATCTACTTGATGTACAATGATTAGATAAGGTTCCCTGAGGAGAAGAAATATGATATGGCTGATGAGGAGCTGGCCATGTAGAAAAGAAGGTGAAAGGACATCCAGGCAAGGCCAGGAAGAACTTGGTGCCTTCTAGAAAGTGATATAAAAGCAACACGGCTGGAGCATGTTAAATGAGAGAGCATGGAGTGAGGTTAGTAGCCAGTTAAATGCGACTTGTTAACAAGGCCTTGTTTTATTCTTATGTTGTTAAACACACATACATACAAACAAATGCACACACCATCTCTCTTACATTCTTTATATCAATACAAATGGTTAAACCTCCTACATCTTGGCATTTCCAAACAATTCATAAATCATAAATGTAGAGATATGATTTGCCACATAGAATCTTGAATTAATCATATGTATGTCAGCATATCATATACATATCTTCCAGGTCTTTAATCTTATTTAAGAAGATCTCTCCTTTTCCTAATATTTACTTGCAGCCTCCTACGTTTTCTGGGTTATTTTTATTTTTGTATTTTTTACAGTTATGTCATTTAAATATGTGGAATTTAATTTGGCAGTGTGTATGTGTGTATATATATATATGTGGAAACCCTGGTGTCTTAGTGGTTAAGGGCTATAGCTGCTAACCAAAGGGTCCGCAGTTCGAATCCACCAGGCACTCCTTGGAAACTCTATGGGGCAGTTCTACTCTGTCCTGTAGGGTCGCTATGAGTCAGAATTGCCTTGATGGCACTGGGTTTGGTTTTTTTGGTTATTATATAAAGAGATTTTATATATACATGCTGAGAAAATTTCAATTTGACATTTTACAAAATAACGATGTTTAAATCCAAAACAAACCCATCACTGTCCAGTTGATTCCAACTCATAGCAACCCTATAGGACAGAGTAGAACTGCCCCATAGGGTTTCCAAGGCTGCAAATCTTTATGGAACCAGGCTGTCGCAGCTTTCTCCCTTGGAGTGGCTGGTGGGTTCAAACTGCCAACCTTTCGGTTAGCAGCCGAGCACTTTAACCAGATAATTTGGCAAGATTCGCTGAGCAAATTAGTGTATTATTCTTTACGCTTTGCTATTTCTTTTTTTTGTTACATATGTAGGCATTCCATCACCTTTCAACCTACACTAGTGTTTCTTATGCTGTTGTTAAATGCCATCCATTTAAAAAAAAAAATTTTTGTCATAAAGAGTGGAAAGAACACTGGTCTTAATGACAAACTACTGGGTTTTTTTCCCTGGCTCCTCCAGTTTTTAGCTGTATAACTTTGGACAAGTATTTGCCTTCTATGGGCCTCACTTTACTCACCTTTAAAATGATCACAGTGTAGGAATTAAAAGCATGGGCTCTGTAGGGAGGTCAATTTTGGTTTGAATCCAGCTCAGTTCCTTATAAAATGTGTAAACATGGTTAGTTACTGTCTTAGGCTGGGTTCTCTAGAGAGGCAAAACCAATAAAGTGTATAAATATACATAGAGGGATTTATATCAAGGAAACAGCTCACACGATTGTAGGGGTTGAAAAGTCCCAAGTCCTTGAATCAGGATAAAGACCTTTCCCAATTCACGGAGCTGCAGAAGCTGGTGAAACCAAGATGAGCAGGTCGGAAAGCAGGGCTCCCACTCACAGGCTATGAAGGTCAAGGAATCTCCAAAGTCATCACGCAAGACCACAAGGTTTCTCCTGATTCACGTGGCTGCAGGGGCTAGTGAACCCAAGATCAGTAGGTCAAGGAACAGGACCCTTGCATGCAGGAGTGAAGACTGACAAATCCCAAGATGGACAGGTAGACTGTTAGATCAAGTCCCAAGAACCAGAGGTCAGACAAGAGACAGCTGCAGAATCCAGAACAAGCCAACAACTTTTGCAAGGTAAGAAGGAAGGAAGTAGGTGGCTGAAGTTAGAGAGATAAAGGCTGAGGGAGAGGTGAGCCATCACAGGCCCCAGCCCCACCAGTAGCACTCAACAGATTCCATCATGGGGCTGATCACATATCAAATTTCAACAGGGAAGTGATCATATTATACAACTGCCAAAATGCTGAGAATCATGGCCCAGACAAGTTAACACACAATCTTAACCATCACAGTCCATCCCTTGTCAACTTGGCATCTGTACACATCTCCCCAAACCATATGTAAAAAACTCTGAATAAACACAATTACAAAGTTATACGTACACCTGACAAAATACAACCCTGGAGCTGACACCCTGAATTTGGACTTTTAGCCTACTTTCCTGTGAGAAAATAAATTTCTTTGTTAAAGCCATCCACTTGTGTTATTTCTATTATAGCAGCACTAGATGACTAAGACAGAATTTAGTATGAGGAGTGGGGTGCTGTTCTAACAGATACCTAAAATGTGGAAGCAGTTTTGAAACTGAATGGATACAGGAACAGCAGTGGCAGAGGACCAATAGCAGCAGAGAACCTGCAGCAGCAGAACCAGACCAGCACAAGATGGCACTGGAGCCGACCCACGGAGTTGGCACAGGAGGCATCCTGGTGGAGTGGTTGCTTCCATGCACTTATTGGTGGAGCTACAGAGCTTTGGAACACTTGCCCCAGTAGGGGCAGATGCAGGCATGAGGCCCGAGAGCTGAGAGGTCAAGAAACCAGGAAACAGAAGCTGAAAAGACAAGGAACACAGGAAGCCAAGCTGCCTCAGTCTCAAAAGCTATGGCCATGACCTCAGGGGTGTCAAAGGTGGAGTCATGGTCTCTGGTGTTTCTAAGGGTAGAGTCACCATTCAGATGGACTAGGAGAATGGTGTGTCTAAAGCCAAGGGAGCAGAATTGTTGTCCCAGTGGGCCTGGAAGGTGGAGTAGAATCCCAGGGCTGAGGGGCCTCCACTCAGAATCTGAAGAGTGTGGCCTATACCTACAGTCTGAAGGGCATGGCCATTGTGTAAATTGTCTCAGAGAACAGGTTATTTTTAAAGCCTTAAGGGCTAATGTAATGTGTTCTGCTGACTTGCTTGGTGTCCATTAACCCTTCTTTTCCTCCAGTGTCTCCCATTTGTAATGAAAATATCTAGCTTGTGCCTGTTCTGCCACTGTACCTTTAGAAGCAGATAACTTGTTAGTCTAGATTTCACAAATAAAGAGGAATTTTTGGATTTTGGACTTGGAGTTAAGACTTTTGCTATGATATGATGGAGTGAATATATTTTGCATGATGCAAGGATGTGATTGGGGGGGCAAAGGGTGGAATATCATGGATGGAATTATGTCCCTTCAAAAATGTGTGTAACAATTTGGCTAGGCCATGATTCCTGGTATGGTTTTGTGTGATTTTCCTATATGTTGTAAATTCTGCCTCTATGATGTTAATGAGGGAGGATGGGTGGCAGTTGTGTTGGTGAGGTAGAGCTCAATCTATAGGATTCAATTGTGTCTTGAGGCAATCTCTGGAGATATAAAAGGGAGAAGCAAGTGGAGAGACAGGGGCACCTCATACCATCAAGAAAGCAGTGCTGGGAGCAGAGTGTGTCCTTTGGACCCGGGGTCCCTGTGCAGAGAAGCTCCTAGTCTGGGGGAAGATTGATGAGAAGGCCGACAGTGAGACAAAGTCTTTCCCTGGAGCTGATACCCTGAATTTGGACTTTTAGCCTACTTTACTGTAAGAAAATTAACTTCTCTTTGTTAAAGCCATCCACTTGTGGTATTTCTGTTATAGCAGCACCAGATGACTAAGACAGTTTCTTAAAATCTCTGGGCATCAGAATTTTCATCATGACAATAAGAATTCTTACCTCATGTTTTTTGTCAAGACTAAGTAATACAATATATGTAAAGCATCAATAAATAGCATTATTGGAGCTATAAATCCATCTCATAGGATGGTGCTAAAGATGACTTGAGAGAATGTGTATGTGAGAGATTATAACCATAGAGCTTTATTGTTTCATATTTCCTAAGGTTAACTTAAAAAAAAACTTGACATAACAAAAAAGAAAATGCAATAAAAGTAGTATAGAACAATTTCTGTTTCCTGACAGTGTGCTGATAAAGAGGGCTTATGAGTTTAAAACTGCAAAATGAATCTCCCAAATATTTATTACACCATATTTATTCTGGCTTTCTGATTCACTAGAGGGGTACTGAAGAATGTCTTTATGAAAGCGTAAGAGAAAATATCAAAGTGAGATTTGTTTGCAGTGTATATTTCTTTCAAATAAAATCAGAGACACTGAAAATTGATTAAACAGAGAAAAAGTAGTAATAATAAATTTTTTTTGTTGTTTCCAAGGTCTTCCCATGCTTCTTTTTAAAAACAAAACCAACGTACAAACAAATGAAAACCTTCTTACCTGCTAAAACACACTAGAAGATCATGAGAACTATAACACATGAGATGTGTAGCTGTGGTTTCTTCCTCAAAAAACTACTCTCCTGCATCTCACACTGCAGCTTCCTATTCACCGTCCTTGTTTCTAATTTGTGTGGACAGAAAAGACCTCACAGGTCTTCTAGACTAACATTCTGAAAAAAAGCCAATTTTTTTTTCTATATTATCTTCGACAGTAATATATATACACAGTAACTGCCTTCCAGGAAACCTTGTGTCACTATGAAAAACAATCCTCAAAATTTATTTATAACTTTAAGTAGATCCACTATTGTCTGGGTTTGTGATTGGTCTTAATTCCCTAGTGGTCTCATTAAGTTTCTTTTACTTAAAAGTAGATGCCTGATCTCTTCTAACACCTTAATTCTGCTTATACCAAAGAAACCTATATAGATGAAGATTAAGTAAATTGCTTTTGACTTACTATTCTTGGAAGACATTCACCTGTATTGAATTATCCTGATTAAATGAGAACAAATTTGTTTCTCCTCTGCCAAGAACATTTAGTATAAGTTGAAAAAGTGTGATTTAAAAAATATAACTGAATTTTCTTTCATCTAGTCATTCAGCAATTTTTTTCCTGAGTACCTTCTATGTAGTCACTGGGGTGAACAGAACAGGAAAAAAAAAGGCACATGCATTGAGTTTACTTTCCAATGGGAGGCAGACAATAAACAAAATAAATGAATAAAGTATATTGTTGTTTAAAAAAAAACCATTGCTGTCGAGTCAATTCTGACTCATAGTGACTTTATAAGACAGAGTAAAACTGCCCCTAGGGTATCCAAGGAGTGGCTGGTGGATTCGAACTGCAGATCTTTTAGTTAGCAGCCAAGCTCTTAACCACTGCACCACCAGGGCTCATATGTTGTATGTTAAGTAATGATAACTGTTAAGGAGAAAAATAGAGTACGAGAGGGGATGAGTAACATGGAGAAGGAGAATGGTCTGGTTTGTTAGATCAGGTGACCAAGTTAGGTGTCAATGAGAAAGCAACATTTGAATAAAGACTTGAAGCTGGTGAGACAAAGAGAAAGAGAAACAGAGTGTCAGTCTTTGCAGTGCCTCAGGTGGGAATATGCCTAGACGTTCCAAGATTATGAAGGAGACCAGTGTGGCTCCAGAAATAAGGGATACTATCAGAAGTATAACAACATCAGAGAGGTAATGGGGTCCAGGAAGTGGGGAGGAGACAGATCATGTAAGGTCTTACTACTCAAAGTGCCATCCTATGAACCAGCAGCATCAGCACCAGCATCACCTGAGAGCTTGTTAGAAATGCAGACTCAGGCCCCACCTCAGCCCTTCTAAAAGTTAATCTCATTTTAACAAGATCTTCACATGATTTGTGGGCATATTGAAGTTTGAGAAGTGCTAACGTAGGGCCATATAGGACATTCTAAGATGTTTGATTTTTACTGTGTGTGTAATATGAAATTTTGGAAGGTTTTGAACAGCACAGTAACATGATCTAATTCGTATTTTATCAAAATATTATGGCTTCGGTGTTGAGGAAAACTAAAAGCAGCAATGTGGAGGCTGCAAAATCATTTCGGAGGCCATGATGGTGACATGGCAACATTCTGAAATTGCGCCATTGAAACTCCCTCCCTGTTAAAACACAAGTACGTGTTAGAGATTTAAGACTTTAAGTAGTTCCTGGCATTAGCATGTTAATGGAACTTAGTCTATCAGATTGTTTGATGAGGGACTGGGACATAAAACAGGCAGTTTCTGAGAGCAGATGGAGAAATTTGCTAGGTCACAGGTGAGAATATGACCAGGAATGAAGTATCTGTGTATTGCACTGAAACAGAAAAGTCCCTGGGTATTACGATGGCAGTATTAGCTTTCTAATAACCTGTATAACTCAGATGGTGAAGAAAAAAACATTCTAGAACCTTTAAACTTCACAGAGAGGGCAGGATTAGCCAGTGAGGGAGGAGAAAAACCAGAGTGAGAGTGGTGGCTTAGAAGGCAAATGGAAAAAGTGTTTCAAGGAACCTGGAATGATCAACTGTCAAATGATGCTCATGGGTCAAGTATGGTGAAGACTGAGAATGGATGACTGATTTGTCAACCAGCAGTCACTGGTGACCGTGACAGCAGATCTGGTAGAGTGAAGGGGTAGGGGGGTGAAAATTAGACTGGAGAGAAAAACAAATTGGAAGAGAGCATGTAGAAACTATGAGTATAGACAGCTTGTTCAAAAAGTTTTGCTGAAAAGTAACGAGGGGTTCCTGAAATGGGATGGGAGATTTGGGATTTTATTTTTCCAATGTAACAAGACATGTAGAGTGTCTGTATATTGATGGGTACAGAAAAGAGAGGAAAACTGATGACGTAGGAGAGAGATGGAAGAACTGCTGAAACAATATTCTTGAGTAGGTGATACTTAATGAGACCCAGTGCACAACTGAAGGGTTTGGACTTAGGAGCACAATTCACCCATAGTAACAGGAGAAACAGTATAGCATGGGGCACAAATGCAGAAAAGTTGGAAGATACGGTTTAGGGAGCATGTAGAAGTTCACTTTCACTGCTTGTATTTACTCTTAGAAACAGGAACTAAGATCATCAGGAAAGTGTAGGCAGTGGGGTACAGATTCTGAAGATTTGAAGAAAGAGAAAGTAGTAATATCTTTTTTGGAGAATGGGAGAAATTGTAGACTACTGAAATGTAATGAGCTTTCTAGGCAGCACTAACAGCCCTTTATTGATAGTGGTCATGATTATAATTTGAGACCGGTCACCATGGTAGTAGGTTTGTTTCTAATCATAATCAGTTTCCTGAGTGCAAATACAGAATGTGTAAACAGTATATTTAGCCAGAGTTGGTGTTTGCCGTGTAAGCGTGGTAGAAGACAAGAAGAATGAGGGACTTGAGAGTATATGCAAGGAAGTGATTATTATTATGATAGCACATGGAACCTGAGCTGGATAGAAGGAAAGTGATGACATGAGGGGACTGAGGCTACCAAAAAAATGACATGAACAGTGGATTGTACACCTGAATGCAACTGAAGAATTGTATACAAGAAGATATAAAAGGAGAGAATTGGAAATAATATGAAGTTGGTTCTGAGATGAGGCATTTGAAATTGAGATAATGAAGAAAATATAGTTAATTGAAATAATATAATACAAAAATATAATATTATATTATAATAATATAATAATAATATAGTCAAATGACATGGGAGAGGGTGAGTGTGGCAGGAAAAAAGACAACATCTTTGTCGTTGTTTTGTTTTATTGTACTTTAGATGAAGGTTTACAATACAAACTAGTTTCTCATCAAACAGTACACACATTGTCCTATGACATTGGTTAACAACCCACGACATCAACAGTCTCCCATCTCAACCCTGGGTTCCCTATTATCAGCTTTCCTGTTCCCTCCTGCCTTCCAGTCCGCGCCCCAGGGCTGGTATGCCTCTTTAATCTTGTTTTGTTCCACGGGCCTGTTCAATCTTTGGCTGAAGGGTGAACCTCAGGAGTGACCTCATTACTGAGCAAAAGGGTGTCCAGGGGCCGTACTCTCAGGGTTTCTCCAGTCTCTCTCAGACCAGCAAGTCTGGCCTTTCTTTTTGAGTTAGAACCTTGTTCTACATTTTTCTCTGGCTCTGCCTGGGACCCTCTATTGTGATCCCTGGCGAAGACAACATCTTTGGAAGGGAGGAAGCCAAGAGACTGAGAAGGCAAGTACTGGAAAGGGATATATGTAAATAATCAAATGACCAAAAATAACAATAGAGGTAGTATTTGAGACAGTAACAGAGAGTCAAGTGATTAGACAGTGACATAGTCAGTAGATGACTGCAGTAAGAGTGAGTAGCAGGTAGTATAGTCTGATGGCATGAGCTTCAAAGCTGGAGGGCTTTAGAGACAGGTGTCTAGAAGTATTTTTAGGGGCCAAGAAGATATGTACGACCAACCCAGCCCCCATGATATGAATGACGTGGCAGAGAAAAATAGCTACTACTTGATGAGGCCACATGGAATGTGGTATCCCCAGAAGACAGGTAAGTTCTAGTTAGCAAAAAACGTAAAAGGAAATTTCAGAAAATAGATTGAGGATGTAGGTAAGATAACTATCTTCCTAGTTTGCTTAGGGCAGTTTTGGTTTTGCCAGTTGTCCCAGTGTTATTATTAATAGCATCCCATTTCCCTCTCAAGAGTATTCCCGTTAGAACAGTAAATTGTATGATCTCCCTAGATATAGTTTATCATGATGATGATAGAGTTTCAGAGACCAAAGAGGAAGAGTTTGGGGAATTAGAGAGAAATGGGAAAATTCATCAAAATCAGGGACTGCACAGATCCGTATCAATGAAAGATGAAGAGTGACCTAGAATTATTGAACTTCTCATGATAACCAACATGTAAGGACCTAAGGGCCAAGATGGGCTTTAGGCTCTAGGAAAATATTGTCGGGAAAGAGGTGAGTATGGGATGGCAGGACAGGGGAGCATGTTTCCAGGAGCATGCCAAAGTGAGGAGCCCCCTCTTAGCCCTGATGATGGTAAGGTAGAGCCTGGCTAAGTGCAGCCTTACCAACAGCTAACAGATTTGAGGGAAATGTTTCCCACAGCTGAGTGAGGTTGGAAAAGGTAGCATCTGACATGGACTAGACCTAAAGGTGAAATAAGTGGGAACAAATTTGCAAAAAGGGGAAAAGGCAGTGAGCAGAAAATAAATTTCAACTGTTACACAGTTGTCATGCATTGAATTTTGTCCCCCCAAAATATCTGTCAAGTTGGCTGGGTCATGATTCCCTTGTATGATTGTCTATCATTTTATCTTCTGATGTGATTTCCCTATATGTTGTAAATCCTATCACTATGCTGTAATAAGAGGGTCAGCAGTTATATTTATGAGGTCTACAAGAATAGTGTCTTAAGCCAATCTCTTTTGAGATATATAAGAGAGAAGTGAGCAGAGAGACCTGGGAACCTCATACCACCAAGAAAGCAGCGCTGGGAGCAAAGCGTGTCCTTTGGACCTGAGGTTCCTGCGCTGAGATGTTCCAGACCAAGGGAAGACTGATGACAAGGACCTTCCTCCAGAGCCCACAGAGAAAGCCTTCCCCTGGAGCTGGCACCTGCATTCGGACTTCTAGCCTACTGGACTGTGAGAGAATAAACTTCTCTCTGTTAAAGCCATCTACCTGTGGTGTATCTGTTTTAGCAGCACTAGATGACTAAGACCACAATTTTACCCGTAGTTAGTGCAGGTCTTATGTACCTCAAATCCGTGAACCTCACTGGCCATATCCTCTTTTATGATTGATCAACCCCCTTCATCTTAGAGCTTGCAGCATGTTTTGACATTGTGTAAAAATGTCCAAGTAGATGAAAATTCATGAGCCAGAAGCAAAAGAAGGGCAGAAGCCAACTTGAGCTTTAAGTAAGCAACTTGTTAATATACTGACTAGGTACATGACCTTAAAATCTAGGTTAGGCCCTTATTATGGAAATGAATAACCAAACTGAATACTGCTTGAGGAAAAACAAAGCAAAATACTAAACAGCTGTGGGTCTATGAAAATGCCAAGAGTTCTGGGCTGTTACCACTGGGCTTGGAGGTAACAGTGTATTTGCTACATTTGCCCTTTTGCCAGATGATTTCAGCAAACAAAATATGATTCACTTTAGCACTTCACCCTGCAGCTGAGAGCTCAGCTCCCACTGGCATATTTTCTGCTCTTCAGAAATCGGGGTTGTTGGGTCTGTGACAGTCATCACACAGTGAAGGAAGAGGTCTGCACCAGTGGAAGAGTGAAAAACACATAAAGATTATTTCCAACAGTCCTGCCAATGCATTTTTGATGCCTGGGGTTGGGTTTTTTTTTTTTTTTTTAATTATTATTATTTAAAACATTTTTGTTTATAATAATCCTCATGGATATTTGAAATCAAAATCAGTCTTGATTAGATATTTTCTCAACTAGGAAAGAAAAAATCTAAAAGCATACGCTTAAGTGGTCATACAATTTTAACTTGAGTTAGGGTAAGTCAGCTCTTACAGCATGCAAAGCCCCTGGGGAGTGGGGAATAAAAAATATATATACATATATATGTATATATATACTAAAGCAAATTAAATAGATTTTTCCACTCTTTTCTATGCTCTTTTCCCAAATGTTAGAATATATATTTTCCTATATATACTTAGGAATATGTTTAAGAATATATACTGATTCTATAAATTAGAGTGGATGCTGTCGAGGATAATAAAGTTCTTTCTTTTACACAGAGCATGTACTTTTAAATTGCTTTTTTCTGTGGTGATTTGATCCATAATGAAAGCCAGACCTGCTCCAATTCTATATTCAATTCTAATTCCTTTATTTATTCACTCATTCCTTTAATCAACAGACATTTATTCAGTGGCTGCTAAGTACCAGAAACTATGTTAGGCACAGAGAATGTAAAGATGGATAAAAGTCTAACAAGGAAAGGTGAGTAAAAGGCAGCATAGCAGCTGATCCATAGTGAGATGTACAAAATATGGGAACACAGAGAAAGGGAGGGATACAAAGCTAACCTGAAAAATGTTTAGGACCTATAAATTATATCTCCCATAGCCTGGGGGATGAGGCTAGTTCAGATCACCAAAGGCTACCTAGAGGAAGTGATGTTGAACTTTGAGTAAGTAAGATTTAAATAAGCAAAAGGGAGATAAGAATAAGTGGGATGGGAATCGGGGCAGCCTGAACAAAGGTATGGAGGTGAGAAGGACACAGAATGTGAAGGAAACAAGAAAGCAGTACAGTTAGAATATAGGTGCTACAGTACAGTGATGGGGTTGGGGATGCAAGTCTGTGCCTGTGGAAGAGAGAAATCTACAGGGCCAAGTACCATCTGAACTGCTAATTGGACCTTAATCACATAGTTCTAACAAAATTAGCAAAAAAAATGTAAAAAGAATAATCAAAAATGTTGGAAAAGAAATTTCTTGATTGGCAAGAAGACATAGCCACTCTGCACCTCAGCTTTCTCCCACATCTTTAAAATTGAGAGGCTAGAACAGGTGAATTAAATCTGGCTCTAGTATTCAGTGAATTTTGGTAGAATACTAAATCTAATCTATTTAATATCCACATGAGAGAAGTATTTCTGCCGGGTAACTACAGAAGACCCTACTGGAAGCACCCAGACTTCGTTGTCAGTCCTGCTTTAATAGGCGTTGTCAAGCTTGAGTCAAAATATTTTCCAAAAGGAACCCAACTTTATAGTCCTCAGGATGCAAAAGAATGGATGTGCGCATCTTTGTTTTTGGTGATTCCACTATATTTGTAAATTTCTTTATCCAGTAACTATGTTAATTGGTACACTGCAGTGGTTTAGTACTTACTTCTCCAAAGTTACTTCACAAATTAAAAAAATGCATGCACATTTTTAAAGATTTCCGTTGGAAGAAAAAAAAGAAAAAACATAATCCCACAATAATTTTTAAATAAACTCCTTCCACCCATCCAATTTTGCTTCCAGAGTTAACCTCCATTAATAGCTGGATGCACATCTTCATGATTTTTTTTTTTATATTTAAATAGGCACACAAATGCATACTGTTTGTTGTTTGGTTTTGAATGGATAACTCTGAGTATAACTTCTTAACTAACTTTGACTACAAGAATCAGCACAAAGCTTGTTTCTATAAGGTGAAGGTGCAATGTATCTCCACTGTGTGATTTCCCCATTTCTGACACTAGCCGTCCTATGGCACTCTTTCTCTTAAGGTCAATAATTCATTGTACTGTCCACAAAACTCACAGGATCACCACACCTGCATTAACAACTTTAATATAACAGAGAAAGATATAAATAGAAATAAAGCGATGCATTGGGTGAGATTCAGGAAGGCTCTCAGCATGGAGTCTCAATATCTTAAAAGTAACCCTCTTACTCTTCCTGAAAACCAATGTTCACTCTCAAATGCTGTCTGACATCTCTCTAGAGCCAACATGCTCCTGCCAGTGCAGCTTAGATCCGCTCCACTCTGCTGCCATCATCCAGGCCCACTGGTTTTCTCCACTGTTTCTGGCACCATAGCTGCTGGCCCACAGCTCTAAGTGTGTTACAGCTCTTTTACCTGGATTGGGAGGGTTTTTGTCACAGGGGCTTCTGTGTCCTAACAGACACACCACCCTCTCAGCTCTCAGCCAAGAAGCTCCCCAAAACCTCTGCATTTCATCCAGGTCTGCTCTCTTCTCCAACCATTCTGCTGCCAGTCCTCTCCCTGGCCCACCAGCTCCTAGCCACTGCTGTTGCTTCCAGTCCCTGCTGACCGTTCTGCTTTCTACTGGGCCCATCTCCTTACCTGGGGTCTGCTCTGCATCAGTGTTACAGCTACTTATCAGTGTTACACTCCTGTAGCAGCTCTTATGCTGAATCTGGGAGGGTATTTTATATAGGGCATTACTTGTCAATTCCAAGGCGGCTGGGAGCCCAGCCAATACTTCTAGCCGCATGGGAACCCAACCAGTCTTCATAGCCAGATCAGCGGAGCTTAACCAACCCTTGATTACCCAGGAAATGTCAATCAACTCTGGTAATCCCCTCCCAAGTTGTTGTTTTTCACAAACCCAGGGAAAAGGGCCACAGAAGGAAATTCATTGCACCACAGGTTTCCATTTTTATTTTTAATAAAAATGATCTTGTACCTTTTGCCTTTTTCAATTTACATATTGTAGGCATCTTTCAGGTTAGCATATGTATCTATATATCATTTTAGTCTCCTCAAAATATTTCATGAACTGCTGTAATTTATTAAATCATTGCCTTGTTGTTTGATATACACTTTGAATGTCTCATACATTTACTCTTAAAAAAACAGCTACCATGAGCATATATTTTTATACATTTGTTATTTTTTAAAGACACAGCCCTAAAGGTGGGACTCTGGGTTAAGGAGTGTGTGCATTTACAATTTTAATAACTACGCTCAAAGTGGCCTCTAAAAACATACCAATTTCTACTTCTTTCAGTAGAGAGAGTGCCTGTTTCTCGTCTTTCTTGAGGGTAATTGCCAGAATTAAATGGCATTACTTCTGTACTTTTTTCCAATTTAGGAAATTTAGGTTAAGTGATTTACCTAAGGCCACACAACTAATTAGTGTCAAGATTTATGACCACAACTCACATATCTTAACTCCCAGTCACTTGTTCTTTTTACCACAGTTATAGAACTTAAGTATGTAATGTCTTCCCAAAGCTAATTAAAATTCACACTGAAATTTCCTTCAAGTGATTCCCAAACTTTAGAAAGTATTATGAATTGCCTAAAATGGATGTTCAAAATGCTTATTCCCAAACTCCAAATCCAAATATGAAGGATTCACTGGATCTGGGTGGGGCCCCAATAATTAATTTTTTAACAAGCAATCCAGGTGGTTCTGATGGAGCTTGTTCACAGATTATCTTCTGAGAATCACTCTTCTGGGCATTACTTAAAAGCCCTTGTCCTAGGCCAGTGATCTTCAAACTGTGGTCCCTGGACCAGCAATATCAGCACGCTTGGGAACTTGCTAGAAATGAAAATTCTTAGACCTCACCCCGGAACTACCTATCCAGAGACTCTTGGGGTGTGGCCTAGGAATCTGTATTTTAACAAGCTCTTTGGGTGATTCTGATGAAAGCTTGAGAACCAGCGGTCTAGGCTATAGTTTAGTCCAAGTAAGCCACTCCATTCTGTTACATCCCAAAGAGAGGCTTTACCTAGCCAGAGCTTCAGGTACATCTGTTGCTTGTTGTTGTTAGGTGCCGTCTAGTCAGTTCTGACTCGTAGTGACCTTACGTACAACAGAACGAAATGTTGCCCGGTTCTGTGCCATCCTCACAGTTGTTATGTTTGAGCCCATTGTTGCAGCAAGTGTGTCAAGTCACGATGTGTACATCTAGGAAATCTAAAATCCTTTATTACCGTGATTAATAATACCAGGGCCTTTTTTTTTTTTTCTTTTTTTTGTATACATGATTTTCTTGATAAGGAACAAAACCTCCCTTGTCTTTGCTCGTTATAGGCAATCGATCAAAAGCTAGAGGTTAAATTAGGGGCACGTCAAGTAGCAAGTGTTGCTTTGTGCCTTGTGATGGCATATATGTTTTAGGAACAAGACAAGACTTATCTGCTTGCTGCACATCTCCACCCGGATGCCCTGCCATTGCCCCTGCCAGCCATATGTCTCACGCTGAACTAATCATCTCTCTTTGCAAGTTGATGCTCATCTTTCTGTGTTCTTTAGTTCTGTGAAAAGCACCAATAATCCTCCCTGTCATCCAGCCTGGAAATTGAGGACTCAGCTTCAGTGCCTTGATCTTTCTTCCCAAAGCCAATTAACTGCCCTATCAATCCTACCTCTGCAGCATCTCTCCCATTTATTCCCTCCTTTTCCTTTCTGCTTCCAATTCAGTAATTCAAGGCATAATTATTATCATCCTGGACTATAGAAATAACTCATTGTCCCCCTCCTACACATCAATCTTCCCTTGACACAGTTCTGATAGTGATTCATCTTGGCCCAAAAGCCGTCAGGTTTTCTGCTTCATCTCGAGTGCAGATTATTTATCCTAGCATTCAAAGGTCTCTACGACTTGGCATTATCCCGCCTTTTCAGCCTTCATTTATCCATTCAGAAAACACTTCCTGAACACCTACTATGTCTAGTCATAGATCTAGATGTCTTATTTTCACTTTCACACCCCTTATAGTCCTATCAAACTAAGTTACTGGCTCTCCTTCAAATCCTCAGTGTTTGTTTTTTTAAACTGTGAACTATTGCTTTGATTTTGGGAAGCTGATGTGGAATTATGCTTATTTAGATCTACGAAATGATAATTTGTATGTATTTGTTTTACACTTTTTATCTAGGACAGAGTAGGACTAGGACTAAAGGAAAGCAAGTGGGACAAAATTCGAGGGGGTGCCAAACAGGCTCAGTAATCATGATAAACAGGATCAACAGTACAGATTTTTTTTCTTTTGCCTCAAGCTTCCAACATGGCTCCACAAGGCACTGTTGGATCCTGACTTTATTTAAAATTTTGATATGTTGTTCATCATGTATTTTTTTTGCATTCATTTGAATTTTTAAAAAATATTGCCTTAAAATATTATTTATCTTGATTACTGAGTTTTTTGATGCTCCCTTTAATTTGGCTTTACTTACCTCAATTAGTCCAGGCCCTAAGAAGGAGACAGAAAACAAGATATGAACGAAAAAAGAAAGGAAAATAAGGAAGGTAAAAGGCATGAAGGCAGATAGAAATGAATCTTTATTGAATAATCTTTAAGTTTTTAAAGTTTAGAATGGTAACAGATACACAAAAATACAAATATGGAAGAACTATTCTGACAGTATTGGTGTAAATCAATGACACATGCTTGGTACTATATATACTACATACAGATAGATGTACATAACCTATTAAATCATTGCCGTCAAGTCAATTCTGACTCATAGTGACCCTATAGGACAGGGTAGAACTGCCCCATACGGTTTCTGAGGAGCACCTGGTGGATTTGAACTGCCGACCTTTTGGTTAGCAGCTGTAGCTCTTAACCACTACACCACCAGGGTTTCCACAGATGTACATACTTGCCATAATTTGTATTTTATGCCTTAATACTGTAATGCAATATCTTCATTAGATTAGCCCAGAAAGGTTGATTCTCCATTATTTTTATTTTTTTCATATTTATGCTTATTTTTTTCCTTGTTAAAATTAGTTATAAATTTTGTGCCATATTTTAGAATTACTTGTAAATCTTTGACAATTTTAAGTCATACTTTCTTAAACATATCTTGAAGGGTCCAAGAAAATATATTAGATTTAAGTTTATGTTGTTTGAGCTTTGGAGTCAAATGGGATGGGATTTGAATATGAAATTTCCCACTAACTAATAGAGTTGCTATGAGTTAGAATCAACTCGATGGTAGTGGGTTTGGTTTGGTTTTGGTTTAGTCATGAGGCTAAACATGATCCTGAATAATTACCAAGTAAATTTTCTAAAGGTAGCAGATAATTTTTAACTTATCCTAACAGGGAAAAAAATTAACTAAAATATGGAAAAAGTAAAAAGAATTTAGAATCAATACATTTGGGCTAATTCAATGAATATATATATTTTAATCACCTGAGCCTCAATATTTTTTTTTTTTTAATCTATGATAAAATAAAGGTTAAGTGAACTACTAACTGAGAGGTTAGTGGTTCAAACCCAGTCAGAGATGCCTTGGAAGTAAGGCCTGGTGATCTGCTTCCAAAAGATCAGAGCCTTGAAAACCCTATGAAGCTGTTCTACTAGGTGTACATAAGGACACACCATGAGTCAGAATCGACTAGATGGCAACTAACAATAACATCAGCCTTAAGCTTAAACATCTCATCTGCTCTGCAGTATGTAAATATGATGGAAAATTTTTGCCTGAAATTGTATCACTTTCAGAAATGTGTGGCATTTAATACTTTTGTGTATTTAACTCTGTGTCTGAAATATTTAGCCTGCAGGAAACTTGTGAATTACAGTCAAGTGAAATACTGCTCTCTGAGTTGTGAGCACAAGAAGCTTTTATGAGCTTTTCAGCTCGAAATATCAATATCCTCTTTCTCTGTGTAACACATAAAGGATATACACATTTATGCAATTCCAGCAACATATTCTTACTTACCAGTTCTCTATTTGGGACTTTGGATTAAATAATTATATTCAAATTTAGACAAGTTCCTTTTCTGCTTAAGGGATCCAATTTAGTTTGTCCAATATATTCTATACAATAATATGTGACCCAAGTCTCATTTTTTAACCCTGCGCTCCAATGACTGTCTACAACATTTATGTGTATCATTTAGTAATATGCTGCTTGAAATAAAGGACCATTGACCAGGACCTTAGAATTGTTTTGTTGTTTTGTTTTCGGGTCTGCAGAGACCAAGAAGCACATCCTTTATATTGGATGTGCTATGACAGCCACTGAATGACCTAATTGGCAAAAAAAAAAAAAAAAAAATCACCCATTTGATATTCTCTATTCATCATCTAAGGAGCCCTGGTAGCATATTGGTTAAGTGTTTGGCTGCTAACGGAAAGGTCAGAAGTTCCAACCCACTAGCCTCTCCAAGGGAGGAAGATGTAGCAGCCTGCTCCTGTAAAGATTACAGCCTTGGAAACTCCATGGGAGCAGTTCTACCCTGTTCCATAGTGTCGCTATGAGTTGGAATCAACACAATGGCAATATCATCTGCATGTCTCATATGTATTTTATTATATCCAAAGTCAAGTAGTTGTTCTACCTTTCACCTCTTCCTCCTCAGTAGCAAATCCATTTGTCCAATTTCTTAGTCCCGAAACCTTGAAGTCATCCTTAACTCCTCTCTTTCTCTCACAGTCTGTATTCAATCCACTGGAAATTTTTTTGGTTCTTTATTTAAAACACAGTTCTCACCACCTCCACTGCTGTTACCCTGGTCCAAGCCACCATCATCTGTTTCCTAAATTTATTGCAATATACTCTTCCCTGGTCTCCCTGCTTCTACCCTACACTGTTACAATCTATTTTCAATATAGCCACCTAAATGAACCTGTCTTTCTTTAGCTTAAATTCACCCAATGGCTCCCCACCTTCAAGGCAAAAACTAAAATCTTACAGTGGCCTGCAAGGCCAAACATGATCTGTGCCTGCCCGCCCTGTTATCTTCCTGACTAGGCTTAGCTGGTCTCTTGGCTGTTTCTTAAATAGGCCAAGCACACCCCTCACCCTCCTAGGCCTTTTCAGTTGCTATTTCTTCTGCCTGAAGTGTTCTTCTGCTAAATAGCTCCATGGCTTCCTCGTCTTTCACTGACTTTCAGCGTTCGATCAACGTCACCTTCTGTCTTAGTTTCCTAGTGCTGCTGTAACAGAAATACCACAAGTAGGTGGCTTCAAAGAACAAAAATTTATTTTCTCGAAGTTCCGGAAGCTAGAAGTTCAAATCAGGATCTTGTCGGTGCCCATTCCTTCCTTGTCCCAAGTGCTCCTTGGTTCCTTGGCTTGTAGACAATCCTCACATGGCATGTGTCTTCCCCTTGAGTATTTGTATCTTTGTGTCTAATCTGCTCTTTTTATAACTCAGAAGTGATTAGATTTAGAATCCAGTCTACCCAGGTATGGTCTGATTGCCATAACAAAGAAAATCCTGTTTCCAAACAGAATTACATCCATAGATATAGGACTTAGGATTCCTACACATATTTTGAGGGGACACATTTTGACATATAACACCTTTTTAGTGAGACCTTTCCTGACTACTCTGTTTATAAATGCAATGCCCCTCATACCTTACCATTTCATGTCCTTCCTCTACTTTATTCTTTCACCATAGTACTTACCACTTCCTAATATATAATTTACTTATTTTCTTTATTAACAAATGTAAACTCCATGAAGGCAGGATTTTATTGTCTGTTTTGCTCACGGTAACATCCCAAGAATATTGCCTGAAATATAGGTTCTAAATAAATATTTGTTAAATAGATAAATTAATTTTGCCAAAAAATTAATGAAAAATCACCAAACAAAAGTGAACTGATCAAAAGTAAGTTGACTCTGTGATTTTTTTTCTGTTATAAGAAATTATATGGGTAAAGTATTCCAAATATATTAGATTATTAATTTTTAAATTTTTAAGTTCAAAATATAGAGTTACAGGAAAGTAATATTTTTTTTCTAGACACTGCTCTATATTACTAAGAAAGATTAATTATCACACTGAAGAAACCGTTAGTTAAGACACTTGCTGTTGTCATTAGGTGTCGTCAAGTCAGTTTCGATTCATAGCAACAGAATGAAACACTGCTGGGTCCTGCTCCATCCTCACAATGGTTGCTGTGTTTGAGCCCATTGTTGCAGCCAATGTGTCAGTCCATCTTGTTGAGGATCTTCATCTTTTCCACTGACCCTCTGCCTTACTACACTTAACTATACTTCTCCACATTTGCTAGGAAATGTTAATTTCAAGCAAATTTGTCATTTCTGTTTTTGTTTTTATCTTCTTGTTTTAACCTATCTTTCTTGGATCAATTTGATATGTAGTTAAATAAATTATCTCCACAAAAATATAGCTTTAACGTGTTATATGAAAACTTCGCCTGACAGCTTCTGTGCCTGAAGAATATTGTATGGATTAATTTATCAGATTGTCTAGCTCACTTCCAAGCATCTGGAGCAATGAGGTATAATTTCAGTATAAAATCAGCCCAGCAACAAGCCCGAGATGGTGACAGGCATCAAAAAGTCTTAACCAAAAAAGACAGGACAAAGGATCAAGGAATAAATGCTAAAAGGAATGTGTCACAGCAATTGAGTACGGGGTGGTGGCGAACACTGTCAATGAGAAATTTTGAGAGAATGACAGTTGTATAGATGTTTGGCTTTCTTTTTTGTGATCGGGCCTCCCTTTGATTTAGGATACAGAAAGAGTAACTATAAAATATGATTTAGAAAGCTTTTTAAACACCCGTTAATTAACTAAATTAAGAATCAAAGAACCCTTGAACCGGATGGAACCTCAGGAGAGCCTATTCCTTGCACTTTGGAATACTCCAATTATTAAAAGTCTTCCTTATATTACGCCAAAGTCTGTCTCCCTGTACCATCCGTTCATTTCTTCTGGTTGCCCTCTAAACAAGCATAAACCCTTCAGATATTTAATATCAACTTTAAATTGTTACTTCCTAAATTGAACATCTTTTAATGGTTTCTCAAATACCATGGTTTTCTGAAAATTTAATTCTTCTGAATTAATTGGTTTGTCAATGTCTTTCTTAAATTATTGCTCCAAGATCTGGATACAATACTTTCAATACATTGGTCAGACCAATTCAGACTAATATTGCCTTCATTCTAGATGCTGTATTTTGAAAACTATGCCCAAAGGTGACTTGTATTAAGCTTCTACATATCTCAGATGCTGAGATCTGCTTTCATAAGACTACTTAGTCAGTTCGTCCTAAGCAAAAAGTATACAAATTTATCCATCTCATGGTGCTTCTTGGTTTTGTCTGTTGTTTCAGCATAGGATCGTTTGCAAATTTGTGCAGTAGATCTACAAGTCTTCATTAAGGTGACTAACAGTACAGTGAATCTGAAAACAGGACTAAATGCAGATGCCTGCAAGAATCTGAATGCATGAAATAATACATTTTCAAAATATAATTAATTTAAAAAGCTATATGGTCATATCTTCCAACACGTATTATTTTCTCTTACTGACAAGAATATTTTGGAAAACAATTTAAAACACTACATTGAATTTATATACATTCACATTATAGGTTATTATTTTATGTATGAATATCACTACATTCTTCATATCTGTCTGTTAACCCTATCACTAAGGTAATTATATTAATTTTCATAACGTTCTTAATGGACCCAAACTGTTCTTTGTAATCATAGCTATACTTTCCAAGAATATAGAAGTGAAGTATTTGTTCAACAATGGACACTAGAGTTTTTCTCAGGAGTAGTATTGACCCTTTTTAGATAAAACAAAACACTTGCCCAGTTTTCTGTAATCATCACTGCTGATAGTCTTTCAGTTCAATCTGTGATTTCTCAGTTTTTCAACAGTGCTTCCAGGGTTACATCTGTCATTCGGTCAATGCGTAGGCATATCCAGATTTTTCTTGATTATACACCCCTAGCATTAAAAATCATCGAGCATGTTCCCCTAATGTATTTATCTTTCCTTGTTTACAGATTATATGCATATATTCTAAAAAAAAGAAATAAGCAATACTTTGAAATAATTTTAAATTTTACTGTATTTGTTCACTGTCATTTTTCTCACTAAAAATTGTTTTAATACTTTTAATAAGAGAAAAATGATTGAACATGTTTTTTTATTTTTTGAAATCTTGAGTTAACTCTTGTTGACACAGAGATGCAAGCACCTGATTTTAAGTTCAGTTTATTTTGACTCATTTTAATAGTGGTCGTAGCTGAAAAAGATATCTCACAACGATTGATAGGTCAAATAAAAGAGATACATCTTTGGCTGAGCTTATAATATTACAAAACAAGTTTTTCAATACAATTCACCAATTACAGAAAGTTTTTAAATGAAATATGGACAGGAAATGCCTTTCTTGATATCAACCAGTTTTTCACACAGCTTGTCAGAATTTTTTCATTTTTGTATTTTTTATAAATTAATTCAAAATTCAATGAAAGTTTATTCTTGAAGACTTAAATTTTTCATTTAAAAATAATCTAGAATATTCTACTTACAGTTTTTTTTTAAGTTTATAAATATAAAGCATTTTATGGTTGACAGACATCATTTTTGGCAACAAAAATCACATGATAGAAACATCTCTCAATGTACATTTACAAACTGAATTGTTAAAACATCCCCCTTTACTTTGCAAAGAGCAATTGTATTAATTTTTTAAAAATTGATAATGTTCTATTGGTAATTAATATAATATTATAAATCAATATAATATTATAATATATTTAAAGAAAATGTGTAATTCATCTTAAAGTTCAACAACTTCAATATTTTGCTATGAGATGACCACTGAACATCTATGTGGAGAAAATGATTTGCAGGATTATCTCATAAAAAAATATTATAAAGAATATCATTTTTAAGATAATATGAGCCACGGCTCCGCTTAACCAACACACAAAAACTTGAACACATTCCAGTGCTGTGACAACAACTGATCTGGACTGAATACCAATGCCAGCCTTTCTGTATTGTAAAACGCTCACTCTTAACCTGAGAATATTTCATCCATGTGACTTGTGATGTCTGCTGTATAGGGAGGGCACTGATACATTAAAATATTACTCAATTTTTAACTATTTTTATTTTTTTGAGAGAAATACAATTGCTAGATTATCTTCCCACCCCCAATCTTGCCCTTCACTTTGAAGATCGCTGATCTAAAGATATAATTCATTTATATCTTGAAGCTAAACTCTTAAAGTAAGTAGCCATTCTCTGTTCTGTTAAGGCCTCCTCCTATATTGGGGGCACCAGTGTTCTTTTTCTCTTATTTATCTTATGCTTCCTGTTTGTAGATGACTCTTCTTTGACAGAGAGGAAAGGAGGGCGGAAGTAGCAGTTTTGCTTCCTCTTGCCGTGTATTAATTGTTGTTCCATCTTTGCCAAAGGATGCATCTGTCCTTCCCAAGTTATTCTTCTTGCTCAGAAACAAACCTTTTGCTCTTTGAATTCCTCACAAGTATCATTTCATTGTAGACTTTAATCATTCTGATCCTATCTGTGAAACCTTTAAATATTTAAAAATATCTGTGTCTTAATTGTACATCCTTTGAAATATAATTCATCGGAGGGCTGCCTGTATAGGCACATCGGAAATGTTTTTGTTGAGGTACGCTTTACTAGTGAAATGCACAGATCAAAAGTCTATAATCCGATTAGTTTTGACAAATGCATATACTTGTATAACCCATACCACTATCAATATATAAAACATTTCCAACACACTAGAAAGTTCCTTTGTACCCCTTCACAGCCAACATCCCCTCCCAAACCTATGCCTTACTCATGTTCATTTATCTCTCAAACACCCCGCCCAATTCAAGGCACATAATAACAACCGCTGATCTAATTTTTATCACCTTGGATTAGTTTGGGCTGTTCTACATCTTTGTGTATGATTCCATTACAGCATTTAGTATAATGTTTTTAAGATTTGTTCATGTTTTTGTGTGTGTTAGTATTTCAGTTCTTTTTATTACTGAATAGTAAAATATTATGAATAGAACTCTTGTGAACATTTTTATACAGGGCGTTTTGTGGAAATATATTTTCATTTCTCTTGGGTAAATACCTAAGACTGAGACACACAGTGGTAATTTTTTATAACACCTTAATTGAGATGTAATTCACATACTACAAAATTCACCGTTTATTTATTTACACCTTCATTCAGTGCTCATGTTATGTGCCCTGAATTAGGCTTGTTTTTGAAAGACATATTGGGACAAGTAAGGCACAGATCATGCCCATAAGGAATTTTGCTTTAGTAAGTTAGAAAAATCATGTAAACAAATGGCTGTGATGCAGGGTAAAAGTGATAATTGCCATAAAAGAAAGACAGAAAGTTCCATGTGAATTGACAGGGGAAAATACAATTTTTTTCACTTTAATATTTTCAGAATTGAATTTATAATAGCAGTTTCCCTCATTATTCTGTTGGTTTCTGTGAGATAAAACTGCCTAAAAGGCAAATCAAGATTTCATTCACAAATTACATTTGATTGAAAGGAAATTGCAAAAGCATATCTGGAGAGTTGATACCTCTTGTCAATATTATACCTCTTTTCTTGCATTAGTTTTGTAGTCTGTATTAGAAAAGTTAAATCCTTAGCCTTTATTGGCAAGGCATAATGCAAAATAAGCCCATAAAATTATACTTTAATCCTAAATATTTCTTCCCTATGGTTCATGAATTTCATATCAAAATTTTTTTTCTTTTATTTTGTATGTTTTCTTTTTCCTAATTTTATCTCCATAAAGCAATTATTTAGCCAATTTTCACAAATTTTAGTAAACTCTAGATCGGTTACTTACAAGTTTACTATTCTAAAACATTTCTGTAACACAAACTGTTTAAATAAATATTTTTTTGTTACAAAAGAAATTTCAAGTTCACTTTACTACCTATACGCTCCTTTCTAAAGTTGTTTTTATATATGTTTTTATTTCTTTTTAATTACACACCTGAGTCCTGGTTTCTAAATACCATTCACCAATAAGTGAACCTAGTGATTCTTGGAGAAATGGCTGATAATTAATAACAAACAAAAAAAACAGAAGGGAGGGATAAAGATGATACTGGACCATTCTGTCATGCCAAAAAGTAAGGAAGTGCTCAAGAAACAAAAGGAGAGGCAAATGTCAAAGGAACAGAGGAGTCAACTTGAAAGTCTTCCGGTAGCTAAAACTGTAACAATCTGAGAAACAAAATAAATGTAATATTAGATTATTACCCAACATATAGAGTAAATACCCATGAGTCCACACTGATAAAAATAAATGATTGAATAAGCAAATGTGGGAAAAGAGACAATCTTTTCCCTTATAGAAAAATTCCAAATAATATGTCTAGATACTGCCAATCCCTACGGGAGATGGGGCTTTATCATCCTCTCCCCCACTGAGTGTGGACTGGACTTAGTGATTGCTTTCCAAAGAAAAGAGTATGGAACATGAAAAATAGTGGGGAAACCTGACGAGCACTGAGAAACAATAGTTAATGCCTAAGACAGAAATTCATCCATGATTTCCTAATTAGCTGTTTATTGAAGAATAATTTCAGTTGGAAAGGTAATGGAGAATTCTCTTTTACTCCTTGCCCAATTTCTCCTAACATAAATAACATCTTACATTTACCTTTGTCAAAACTAAGAAACTAACATTGGTACATTACTTGTTAAGTAAACTCCAGATTTTATTAGATTTCATCAGCTTTTCCATTAATGACTTTTTCTGTTTCAAGAGCCCATCTAGGGAATCATATTGCAACTATTTGTGCTGTCTCCTTAGCCTCATCTGAACTTCAGCAGTTTCTCAGTCTTACCTTGTTTTTCATGGCCTTTACTGTTTTGAGCAATAGTAGTGACGTATTTTGTAGTATGTTCCTCAATTTTTTTCTGTTGTTTTTCTCATGTCTAGACTGGGCTTATGGGTTTTGGGGAAGAAAATCACAGATGTGGAGTACAGTTTTCATCACATCCTATCAGGGCATATGATATACTCATAATATCACTGATCACTTGGTTAACCTGACTACAGAAGACAAGAATTGTTTCTTTCTCTCCTCTCCTCCCACTATACATGTATAACCTCTTCATCCACCCAACCTCCCATTATTGTCTATTCTAATTTTATTTATATCAACATAATGTATGTTGGTATTTACAGCTAATCCATTTAATCAACTGTAATTACTTTCCAATTTTGTACAACCTTTTATTTTTCCTTGATTTAATAACTATCTTATTTTTCATATATAGCTTACTCAACCTCAAATTTTTCTCCATGTTCTAAGTGTTCTTTCACTATGTTCGAATGTGTCCAGTATTCTATCAATTTCTATCAGTCCATTAAAACAGGTCCTCACAAAATCTCCCTTCAGAATTATTCTGCTTACATCTCTTGTTTCTCATATTTTATGTGTTCTTCCTTGCTTAGTTTACTGCCTTATTTTGGTGAAGCTCAATTTTCTTAGAAAAGATGAGTTGGAAATGAATATGTCTTTATCCCAATCCCACCCTGAATTATAGGTTGGCTGGGAAAATCCTTTTCCTTCTGCATTTCAAGTGTATTGTCGTATACTCCATTGCCATTGAGCTGATTCCGACTCATGGCAACCCTATAGGACAGAGTAGAACGGCCCCTTAGAGTTCCCAAGGAGAGGATTCAAACTGCCAACTTCCTGGTTAGTAACCAAGCTCTTAAACACTGTGCCATCAGGGCTCCATTGTTCCGTGTTGTTGTTGTTGTTAGGTGCCTTCGAGTCAATTTCGACTCATAGTGACCCTGTGTACAACAGAACAAAACACTGCCCGGCCCTGCATCATCCTCACAATCATTGCCATGCTTAAGCCCATGGTTGCAGCCACTGCATCAATCCATCTCATTGAGGATCTTCCTCTTCTTAGGTGATCCTCTACTTTTCCAAGCATGATGTCCTTCTCCAGGGACTGATCCCTCCTTATAACATGTCCAAAGTATGTGAGAGGTAGTCTCACCATCCTTGCTTCTAAGGAACATTCTGGTTGTACTTCCTCCAAGACAGATTTGTTCGTTCTTTTGGCGGTCATTGGTATATTCAATACTCTTCTCCAACACCACAATCCAAAGACATCAATTTTTCAGTCTTCCTTATTCATCATCCAGCTTTCACATGGATACGAGGCAATTGAAAACACCATGGCTTGGGTCAGGTGCACCTTAATCCTCAAGGTGACATCTTTGCTTTTTAACACTTCAAAGAGGTCTTTTGCAGCAGATTGGCCCAATGCAATGTGTCACTGGATTTCTTGACTGCTGCTTCCATGGTGTTGATTGTGGATCCAAATAAAATGAAATCCTTGACAACTTCAATCTTTTCTCAATTTATCATAATGTTGCTTATTGGTCCAGTTGTGAGGATTTTTGTTTTCTTTACGTTGAGGTGCAATACATACCGAAGGCTGTGGTCTTTGATCTTCATCAGTAAGTGCTTCAAGTCCTCTTCACTTTCAGCAAGCAAGGTTGTGTCATCTGCATAATGCAGGCTGTTAATAAGTCTTCCTCCAATCCTGATGCCCCGTTCTTCTTAATATAGTCAAGCTTCTTGAATTATTTGCTCAGCATACAGATTGAATAGGTATGGTGAAAGGATACAACCCTGACGCACACCTTTCCTCACTTTAAACCACTCAGTAACCCCTTGCTCTGTCCGAACAACTGCCTCTTGATCTATGTACAGGTTTCTCATGAGCACAATTAAATCTGAAATTCCCATTCTTTGCAATGTTATGATGCACACAGTTGAATGCCTTTGCATAGTCAGTAAAATACAGGTAAGCATCTTTCTGGTATTTTCCACTTTCAGCCAAGATCCATATGACATCAGCAATGATATCCCTTCTTCCACATCCTCTTCTGAATCCAGCTTGAATTTCTGGCAGTTCCCTGTTGATATACTGGTGCAGCTTCTTTTGAATGATCGTCAGCAAAATTTTACTTGCATTGATATTAATGATATTATTCAATAATTTCCGCAGTTGGTTGGATCACCTTTCTTGAGAATAGGCATAAATATGAATCTCTTCCAGGCAGCTGGCCAGGTGGCTGTCTTCCAAATTTCTTGGCATAGACGAGTGAGCACTTCCAGCATTGCATCCATTTGTTGAAACATCTCAATTGGTATTCCATCAATTCCTGGAGCCTTGTTTTTCCCCAATGCCTTCAGTGCAACTCAGACTTCTTCCTTCTGTACCATTGGTTCCTGCTCATACGGTACCTCCTGAAATGGATGAATATCAACCAAGTCTTTGAGTATGGTGACTCTGTGTATTCCTTCCATCTTCTCTTGATGCTTCCTGCATCGTTTAATATTTTCCCCATAGAATCCTTCAATATTGCAACTTGAGGCTTGAATTTTTTCTTCAGTTCTTTTAGCTTGAGAAATGCATAGTGTGTTCTTTCCTTTTGGTTTTCTATCTCCAGCTCTTTGCATATGTCATTATAATACTTTGTCTCCTCCAGCTGCCCTTTGAAATCTTCTGTTCAGCTCTTTTATTACACCATTTCTTCCTTTTGCTTTAGCTACTCAATGTTCAAGAGTCTCTTCTGACATCTATTTTGGTCTTTTCTTTCTTTCCTGTTATTTTAATGTCCTCTCTCTTTCTTCATGTATGATGTCTTTGATGTCATTCCACAACTCATCTGGTCTTCAGTCGTTAGTGTTGAACAGATCAAATCTATTCTTGAGATGGTCTCTAAATTCAGATGCGATATACGCAAGGTCGTACTTTGGCTCTCATGGACTTTTTCTAATTTTCCTCAGTTCCACAGCATGCAGTTGAAAAATCTGAAACACATCTGACTCCTGATGCTTCACATGTGGCCCCTTTTTTGCTCTGGAAATGTGTGGTATCTCATCTTTGTCCTCAGTGTTCTGAAATTTTACTGACATATGTCCATTTCCATTCTTTGTGCTAAGCTCTTTTAATCTGCAAACTCATGTTCTTCAGCTATGGAAATTTTCTTGAATTAATTTATTGATAGTTTCCTCCCCTTCATTTTCTCTGTTTTTATTTATTTTTTTCTTTCTTTCTTGAATTTGTAGTATGCAGATTTGAGTCCTCCTAAATTGATTCAGCCACTCCTTGGAAACCCTATGCGGCAATTCTCTATCCTAAAATGTCACTGCAAGTCAGAATTGACTCAATGGCGCTGGGTTTGTTTGTTTTAAGTTCTTCTTTCCTTCCTTCTGTCATGGATTGAATTGTGTCCCCCCAAAAATGTGTGTATCAACTTGGTTAGGCCATGATCCTCAGTATTCTGTGGTTGCCCTCCATTTTGTGATTGTAATTTTATATTGAAGAGGATTAGGGTGGGATTGTAACAACACCCTTACCCAGGTCACATCCCTGTTCCAATGTAAAGGGAATTTCCCTGGAGTGTGGCCTGCACCACCTTTTATCTCTCAAGAAATGAAAAGGAAAGGGAAGTGAGCAGAGAGTGGGGGACTCATATCACTGAGAAAGCAGCGCCATGAGCAGAGTGCTTCCTTTGGACCTGAGGTCGCTGGGCAGAGAAGCTCCTGGTCTGGGGAAGACTGATGAGAAGGCTGACAGAGAAAGCCTTCTGCTGGAACTGATGCCCTGAATTTGGACTTTTAGCTTACTTTACTGTGATGAAATATCTCTTTGTTAAAGCCATCTACTTGTGCTATTTCTGTTATAGCAGTACTAGATGACTAAGATACCTTCCTTCCCTTCTTTTCCTTCCTTTCCTTTCTTCCTTCCTTCCATTCATTGATTTAATCTTTGTATGCATTTTTTGGGGGGAGATTTCTTACACTTACCTTCCAAAACCTCTATTTTTAGTTCCTGCTATCATATTTTTGACTTCCACATGCTTATTTGCTGTTGTTGAGATTGTTGTTGTTCTTTGAATGTTGCATTTTATACAGAATCCAGTATTTCCTTATTGCAATGTACAGAGTCCTGGTGGCACAATGGTCAAGAGCTCAGCTGCTAACTAAAAGTTTGGCAGTTTGAATCCACCAGCCTTTCCTTGGAAACCCTATGGGGCAGTGCTACTCTGCCCCCTGGGGTCACTATGAGTCAGAATCAACTCTATGGCAATGGGTTTTAACTCTTTAAATATATAAGGAGAGTCCTTTAGTTGTTGTCACTGTTGATTTGTCTTTAACATTTTTTCTTCTGTGCATATTTTGTTTCTTTCAAGTTGTTCTTTTTCTGATTGTTTGCTTTAGTTCCCTTTCACATTAGAGACTTCCTTTCAATATCTGATGAAGTTCGGATATCAGGTCATATTTAAAGGTTAATTGGAAGCTCTAAGACAGAGTTAGGCATTACAAGATAAAAGAGCACTTCAGACAGAAGGAAAAACATGTAAGAAGGCTGAAAAGTAGGTTTGACCTGAGCCTATTGGAAAACAAAGAAACTAGAATGTGGTGAAGAAGAGATACAAGAAATTAATTTTATTTTCCAGAAAGAAAGCCTTAGCCTTAGACCAGAGACTTGGGGCTCAGGCCTCAGGGCTTTGTAATTTACACCTGGAAATTGGAAGGCACACAGACTGTCCAGGCAGAGGTCTGACTACGGCTATCTCCTGCAAACCCCACGAAAGCAGCAACAGCCACCCCCCTCTCTGCATCCTTTTATGAATGCTATTTTATAAGTCACTTATAGCTTTCTTTGTCTTTCACTGAACCACAGAATTTTCAATTCCTAAAAATATCAACTTCTGCATCTCATTAGTGAAGTAACTGAGGCCTTGGGCCATAAACTTATTAGAAGTTTTATCACTCAAAATTCTCTATCAGAATTTACAAGTACATGGAAAGAGTATAAACATGCTGTTTCTAACATCATTTAAAGTTCCCAAAACTCAAGTGAAAAAGACCACCACAGCCCAACAGAGAAAAAGGATGTGTTTATCTAACTAGAAGAAATGTCACCGAGAGGCACCATGGAAAAAACTTAGCCTAATTCAGTGAAATTGAAGTTTATTAGATTTTAAAAGGCAGAAAGAAGAAAGTGAAATCCCAGAGACATTTCCCTGAAAGACATTTAGTGCGCGAAGACAGTAAATCCCACAGTGTCAGTGTGCCTTTTGTTCAGTCTCAGGAGTTTTCTTGAGAGCTATTGAATTATAAAAGTTAACAATATGACTGTAATGTTGCCCAGCAAAACACCCTATCAGACAGTCTTTAAATTGTAAGGATCCAGCACTTTTAGGGCCCTAGTGTATTCCACTCTGTTCATGGACACAATGTGAGTTAAGTGTCTTTTGGGGGGTTTTAATGGTTTTTTTTAAATCTCTTCAAATGCAAGCTATGGCCTCCATTTCTTAGGAGAAGAAAAAAAATTAAAGGGAGAATTCTTTCTCCCTCCTGGTTCTATTTATCCCCAAAAAATCTTGCCAAAGAGCACTTGGCATTTTCTTGAAGATTCCATAGTCATTTACAGACCATCCTGGCATTTCATTGTTTATTTACTCCGGGTCTTGGTGGGACAGCCTTACGAGCTACCTCTCATTTTTCTAAAGCCACTATGAGGGAAATGTCCATGCAATGCTGTTTGAGAGTGGCTGTACAGTGTGACACTTGGTCTGCAAGATCAAATAACAGGACTTTTAAAATTAACAAAGGATGCACTTCATAAGCCAGTAAAATAACACTTAATGACTCAAAATTGCTCTTAACTTGGGATCCTCCACCTTTCTGACCTCTCAACAAAACATTATATATGATAGGTTATGGGAAACTTTACAGGACAATTTCATCTGAAGTTACTGGAAGTATTACATCTTCCTCTATTGAGCCAGTAGAATATCTCCCAGCTTAAGTGTTCAGGCTCAAATGTAACTCCCAACCCTGCCCCAATCTGAGGGCTCCGAATGAAACATTACCTACCTGGAAAGAGATGGGCGTGGTGGAATGCTAACAACACAGGAGGAGCCCAGGGCATCCTAAGATTGGGCTTTCCTATTCAAAGCTGGGGAAAAGCAGACAGATTTTAACCTCTCCTTCTGCAGTGGCGTCACTAGGGTTGGTGTCACCCAGTTAGGTAACTCATGGTGTTACGCACCCCTGATGGCCGCTGGCCGGGGAACCCACCCCACCCCTCAGTGGGCGGAGGGGCCCATCCCGTCTTGCCCTCCTGACCTCCCCAACCCGCGCTTCCCTTGCCCCCCCACCAGGCAGCCTGCCCCTCCCACCCCCCTCCTACAGCTTCTCCGCTCTCTTGTTGGCCAAGGCGGGGCCCCTCTCTCCGCGCCATGGCTGGAAGGCGGCTAGGGGTGGGTCGCAGAGAGTTGGCGATGAGTTACCGCACTGGGTGACGTGTGACACCAACCCTAGTGATACCACTGCCATGGGTTCATTTTGGTGTCACGCCCTCTGACAGTGTCAGGGGATGCAGTCCGCAGCCCTGAACCACCCTAATGACTCCACTGTATTCTCTACCCTGTCCTGTCCCAACCACTCTCTTTCTTCTGGCATGATTTAAACGCTTCTCTGTCCTGCATGTTCTCCTTTCCTCGAAGCAGTGATCTTAGCCATCTTGCTTTCCGCTGTTATGCTTGCATAGATCCTGGCTGCAGAAGTTTACAAACCATCAATTCTATCATCCAGATTACAAACCAATGATTTGGAGGTGTCACACACTCATTTCTACCAATTACTTCAAGCCTTGATATTGGGTATTTGTCAAAACACAAGCCATCCTCTAATTACGGGTCACTGACTCACACGGCACCATGTTTGACCCTTCCCCAGAGTCCTGGAGTCTTTCCTGGAAACTGAACAGAAAAAATATTTATTTTAATTAAATGGAAAAAAAAAAAAAAAACACCATTTTTACTAACAACATTTTCTGGAGCTCAACTTATGTTCGGATGGTATATATCTGTGATTGTAAGCTTTTCGACAAGCAGACAATTTGGGGGTAAAATAATATCTGTGGCCTTTGGGGTAAGGGGAGAGGAAGGAGAAAATAAATTAAATAAACTTAAATATTCTAGTGCCAACCTTAGTAAAGACATTTAAAAACTGACTAAATTTTGCTGAGATGCCAACAGAAGCAAAATTCCTTACATAGTTGGTAAACACTGCAAGTATTTTTCAGTTATTTCTCACTGATTGTTATGCATGAACACATTATACACAAACCCCTGAAGAAACAAGAGAAAAAAACATTATCCTAGGTAGCAGTATAAACTAGGTTGTCAGCATGAGTGAGTGAAAATAAAATTGCTGAAAATATTTGTTTATTCAGTTTCAGTCAGTTGACAATAACATAGAATGTATTAACGTCTCAGGAGACAGTAGCTTCAGCTTGTGAGAATATCAAATGGACTGGGAGTAAGAGCAAGGGAAAGAGAGAATGGGAGAGGGACAGCAAGAGCGATAGAGAGGAGAAGCACTCACTGAATCACAGGGAGCCCAGAGACTTATGACAGCATGACATTCTGAAATCTCAGCAGCTGGACTGACATGGCCATTAGGGTGACCTTGAGCAAGTTATCCAGGTGTTGTAACAAGAGCCAAATAACAGAAACATGACCAGTATGAGCTATATGCTCGCCTTCTAAATTCATCAGCAGTTATCATTAGAACGTCCATCCACTGACTTGTATTTATTTAGACTCTGGCGTATTGATTTTACACACCCTGTATATTACATAAAAATGTTATTGTGCTGTTTTCATGCTAGATACATTTCAGAGGAAAGTGTACCAGACAAGGTATGGATTGCCTGAGTTTTAAGACCATCTATTTCAGAAACTCACTTTGTAACCATTGGGAACATATTATTTCTGTTTTTATTTCCTTATCAGTAAAATAGAACTAATGACACTTGTTCTCAAATACTGTGGAAAGTATGGAAGAGGTGATATGAAACTCCTCTGAGCTCTTTAAGAGACAATTTGCAAACATTTAAGATATGATTAGCAGCATTTTAAATAAATACATATAAGTCCAAATATAAGAAGTGTTCTGTATTTATGCTATATTTTGACCCACCATCTTGATGATAATATTAATGACAATAATAATTACAAGATGTGATGTGCGTGGTGTTCATATATATTCTCAAATTTAGTCCTGAAGAGTATCTTCATTTTGTTGTTGTGTGCCATTGAGTTGATTCCCACTCAGAACAACCCTATAGAGAGAGTAGAACTGCCCCATAGGGTTTCCTAAGTTGTAATCTTTACAGAAGCAGATCGCCAGGTCTTTTATCCCATGGAGGTGGTTCAAACTGCTGACCTTTCTGTTAGCAGCTGAGCACTGAACCCTTGCACCACCAGGGCTCCTTATTTTCACAAATTAAGAAAAACTTAGGTTCGGAGATGTGGATTGGCAGACCTGGCATTTAAATTCATAGCTAATTAACTCCAAAACACCCTGTTCTGATGTTATCCCTAATGGGGGGACTGTCTGGCTCTTAAAATGTGCTCTGTTTCACATCTAAATTGGTGGATTTGTATCTTATGATTTATATTTTATGATACCATCCATTAAGTTGCACCCCCCTGGGAGAATTACCCATTTCTCAATAGCGATACCATTCATCCTTCCATTCATTCACCCGGTGCAGTCATTAAGCACCTTCTTTGTGGATGCAGTGATAACTAAGATAGACAAGGTGTTTACCTTCCTGGAACCTATATTCTAGTGCAGAGGCAGACAATAAATATAGAATTAAATAAATGAAAATGCCAGGTCAACATCAGTGCTATGAAAAAGGGAATAATAATTTTAGAGTAAGACTGGGAGAGACTAATTTAGGTTGGGTGATCAGGAATGATTTTCTAAATATGTGACATTTCACAGCTGAATCATCATAGAGGATGGGATGAGCAGCTGTGGGAAGATCTAGACAGAGGGATTAGCAAATTCAAAGGCCCAGAGACAAGGAAGAACTTCTTGTGTTCAAGGGAAAGGAAGAATACCAGTGTGGCTGATATGTGCATAAGTGATTTCAGAATGGTATACTATGAAATTGGAGAGATAGGCAGAAGACAGATCATGGTAAGGAGTTTGGATCTTCTTTGCAGAAAATAGGAAAAGTTCTTACCAGCCCACGGGAGCCAGTTCTGCACATCTCTTCCTATATCCGTGTTCAAAGATAGCACACTGGTAGCATAATCAGTCATGATGGGTGTTCTGGGTTGTAAGAATGGTGCAGGGGGAGCTTCTGACCTCCTCTAGCTTCATAAGAGGAAAGGAGAATCAAGATCAACAGCCCAAGGCTGATTCCTATGAGGCAGAGGTCAGACATGCCTCCTCTCTCCGCCATCTTTACCAATTTTGACACCAACTATCCTTCCCATGGCACTCTCTACTTCTCTGCTGGGTTCAATAATTCATTGCAATGGCCACACAGAACTCACAGACAATATTCACGACTATGGGGTTTATTAGGGAAGTAACAGATTACAGTTCAGGCTCAGGAACACTCAGAATACAGTTCTTCCATCAGAATAGCCTCTTCCTAGCCATGCCACAGGTGCGCCTCTCTCTGGCCCCTTGCTCTGCCAATAAGTGCCCAGAGGCACCCCACTCCACCAGTAAACCTCAGCCCAAAGGCACTCAGCTCTCACACCATGGGCCAGGAAGCCCACTGTGTTGTATTTTGCCGGTCTCTACTGCTGGGCTTTCCTGCTGCTGTTTCTCTACCACTGCTTGTTGCTGTCTTCAGTGTTACAGCTCTCTCTGTCTTCTGGTTCCAGAAGCTTCTCAGTGCAAGGATCCTGGGTCCAAAGGAACACTCTGCTCTTGGTGCTCCTTCCTTTGTGGTGGTGCAATCCTCTCCTCCTTGCCTCTGGGATGGCTCATTTCAAGCCCAGAGGGATGGCAAAACTAACCAGTCCTCTTGGTGGGCCACAATTACCCTATTTGCACAGTCCCACCCAATCACTTGGGTGGGAGTTACAAGACCACAGCAAGAAAGCCCACACAAAAGCAATCCATCACACCACACACATTGAATTTTGTCCCCCCAAAATATATGAAAACATGGCCCTATTTGGAAATCAGGGTTTTCTTTTGTTATGTTAATGAAGTGACACCAGACTAGGGTGGGTTGTAAGCCTAATCACTTCCAAGTGGTATGTTATTGAAAGAGTAGACACAGAGGCACACAGGGGAAAACACCATGTGAAGACCCGTCTATGAGCCCAGAAACACAAAGGATTGCTGACAGTTGTCAGAAACTAGGAGAGAGTCACACAGAAGAAATCAACACAGCCAAGAACTTGATTTGTACTTTTAGCCTCCAGAACTGCAAAACAAGTATACCTACTTTGTTATAATTTTTTTGCTATGGCAGCACTAAGTAACTAAAACAGTGGAAATATTTACATAACATTATCTGGGTGGTTGCTGCACAATTGTATGTTGTAGGTATTAGGTGCCGTTGAAGGTTCTGGCTCATAATGACCCCATGTACAAGAGAGTGAAACGGTGCCCCGGTGCGGCAACATCCTCGCAATCCTTGCTAAGTTTGAAGCCATTGTTGCAGTCATTGTGTCAGTCTATCTCATTGCACTGACATCTCTTCTTTTTTCACTGAACTTCTGGTTTAACAAGCATGATGTCCTTCTCTAGGGACTGGTACCTCCTGATAACATGAGTGAGCACTTTCAGCATTGCATTCCTTTGTTGAAACATCTCAGTGGGTATTTCATCAATTTTTGGAGCCTTGTTTTTCGCCAATGCCTTCAGTGCAGGTTGAACTTTTTCCTTCAGTATCATCAGTTCTTGCTAATATGCCACCTCCTAAAATGGTTGAACATTGACCAATTCTTTTAGATATAGTGACTCTGTGTATTCCTTCCATTTTTTTTATGCTTCCTCCATTGTTCAATATTTTGCCCATAGAATCCTTAATATTGCAACTCATGATTTGAGTAATTTATAATGTCATGACTCGGTAATTTTTTTGCAAAAAAGAAAGAGGGGTTTACAATGAATAAATACAAAATGCATAAAGAAGTAATTCACTACGAGTGAGAGTCAGCAGTAGCAGCAAACAGGATTGGCAACACAAGAACTCCATATAATAGAGCCACAGTTTGAAAAAAAAAAATAGTGTTCTAAATACAAAAAAAAAAGAAAAAATACATACTAGGTGAAGTGATATGGTTAAAAATTGATGAGAAATGAATTATCATATTCAGAATGTGTTTCATTCAGGGTATATATTGGATATACCACCATAAGACTTGAGATTTGAGTTGGATGTATGGAGTGAAAGAAAGTGAGAAATCAAGGATTAATTCTAGCTTCTGGGCTTTGTTATGCCATTGACTAACACAGGAAAATATTGGAGAAAAACAGGCTAGGTGAGTGAATACAGACCTCTGTTTTAGCTGTTTGGGATGCTGATTAGATCTCCAAGTATAGAAGTCAAGTAGCAGTTAGGCAGCCATGGTAGGACTGTTTAAAATGCCTTAACTGGAACAATAGCCAGCATGGTAATGTTCTTTCTAAATACAAAGAGAATACTGAATTTATTTTGAGGAAAGGGGAAGCATTCTTCATTTCTAAAATTGGTGGCAATTTCAAGACTTGAAAATACTAGCATAGCAGAAACTTTTTAAAGAAAATAATGAATTATCCAAAGAATGAACTGACCCACAAGAAGTACGTATTAGAAAATGTTTTAAGACTAGAGGCACTTGAATGAGAATAGCACTGGACAGGGAACCATATCATTTGAAGTTGATTCCCAATTCTAGTAGTACATTTCTTTCTTGACCTTGAGCAAAGTTCTTTACATTAAAAAAAAATTTTTTTTATATATGAAATAGAATAGACTCACAGCAATTTATCTCTGCCAAGGGCATATTCGTTATGGAAAAGATGTTATATGTGGCAATATTTTTAGCTTCTTGAGAACAGTACTCAATAAATATAAGATGGTAATAGTATGTAAAATAATCAAAGCCAAAATCAGAAAAGTTCTATGTCCTCATATACCACAGCTCTCAATAAGATTGACTGTCCAGGACATAACCATATTTAAAAAAAAAAGAAGAAGAAAACCCACCTGATTCTAATAATTCATTGAATCCCATTTCTAAACTCACAGTATGTCCATTTTGTGCATATATTCTGCTTCACTGCTAGTATTCCTTAAACAGATGTAATAGAACTACATGTATTGAAACACAGCCCTCATTTATTTTCTGATTAATCCTTGTTCTGCTTGACAGTGAATCACATCACTAAAGTACCAGATCTGGATGGTGACCTTGATTCTTTGACTGAGAGAAGTACGAAGAACAAAATATATTTTTTCATGAAATCTAGGTAGGAAAAATAAGTATTATAAGCATGAATGCCAAATCCCTTGAAATTCATATGAACTTTAAAAATATCTTTATCATATAAAAGATCAACCAAAAATCAATAGATTAAACAATGCAAAATTAAAAACATATTTTTCTTTCTCTTGATCAAATACAGTTGGTCACCTCCAGAGAATAACTGAGTTATCATCTCACCAAAACGTGTCAAACCCACATCACAATATTTTCGTTAGAAAAGAAAATAGAGCACTGATGTGAGGAGAGAAGAAATTGTTCTTGTTTTTACTTATACCACAGAGCATGATAAAGAGGGTCCGGCTAGAGAAAATTAGCACAACAGCCCCAAGCAGAAAATAGCCCCCAAGTAAAGGAACAATAATTTACAGATATAAAACATGTTGGAAGAATGCACACACAGAATCAACCACTATCATTGACATTATTAATTAAAGCACGTTTTCAAATAAGCCTTGATATTTCAAACACCTACTGAGATCGTTATGTTTGTGTTTCATATGACAAATGAGTGGCACATTGCCTTTGCTTAAGCAGTGAGGAAAACGTTCGAAATTCAAATTCAAGCTATCAGACTTTTGACAATCAGTGTCCAGTGCCCATTGTTCAGATCTACACAGTATGGAGAAATTTGACTGAGGCGAAACAGGCCTGTAGATAGGGATTTTTATTTTTGCTAAGTAGAATGTTATTCATTGAAAGCAGTGTCTTATTAAACTGGATTCTTGAAGCTGTTGTTCATATAGGTGTGGGAAGAATTCTGCCAAACAGATTAATTAATATAATTAGGAAAACCAAAATGCATCAACTTGTTCAGCCTGCCGCAGTGTTGAATAAAGACTGTGAGTAATACTCTTTTGTTGTCCTTCCTGCTGGAAGAAAAAAAAATAAATGTAATGTGGTAGAATGAACACAGGTTTGAATCAGACTGACCAGTAGTCAAACTACATCTCTGCCTCTTTCTTGCTCTGTCACCTACCTGAATCAATTTTTCAATTTCTCTGAACCTGATGTGTAAAATCAGAATAATACCTCTCTCAGAGACTGTTGTATGGCTACAATGAGAAAATACCTCACCTGTTAGTTCCCTTTCTTTGCTCATCCTTTACTTCCCTGGCTTTTTCTGAGGTACCAAAATCTAAAAGGATTTCTGTACATTTTGTAAAGAAAAGACACAAACACACCTGTGGTGACAAAGCACTGTAACGATCTGAAGCGCTGAGGTAAAGACTGTAAAAGTGTAAATTATTTTGTCTGTTCAAAGAGCTTCCACTTGTATTTAGCTTATGCTTGGACATTTACAGAGGTGGTCACTACTTAAGGTAGCCTGTGACCCTTTCTTTGGTTTAGGGGAAAGTTCATCCTTATAAGGCATTAAAAAATATGTTTCCTTATGCCTTATGGAGGAAACCCTGGTGGCATAAGAGCTACGGCTGCTAACCAAAGGGTCGGCAGTTTGAATCCACCAGATGCTCCTTGGAAACTCTATGGGGCAGCTCTACTCTGTCCTATAGGGTCTCTATGAGTCAGAATCAACTCAATGGCAATGCGTTTGGTTTTTTGTTTTTTTAATTTTGTTTTTTTGGTATGCCTCATGGAGCCCTGGTGGTGCAGTGGTTAACAGCTTGGCTGCTAACCAAAAGGTCTGGCAGTTCAAATCCACCAGCTGCTCATTGGAAACCCTGTGGGGCAGGGGCAGTTCAACTCTGTCCTATAGGGCACTATGAGTCGGAATTGACTTAATGGCAATGGGTTGGATTTGGTTTGGTTTTGGTTTAGGTGCTCACATTAAGACTGTACGCCAGTCTAAAATTCCCAAGCTCTACAAACCCTAACCAAATGACATCATTTCTAGAACTTTAATCATTTTGGTCACTCTTTATTACATATTCTCCAATATGTGGAATACTTCTTACATAGAACTGAATATCATGTTCCAGAAATGTTCTGACCAGTGTAGAATAATAATAATAAATAATGTTATTGTTATAAATATTTATTGTATGTTTATTACATGCCATGCACAGGCCTCAATATTTGAGATGCATATACTTTTTAACATACTACTCAAATGTTATATTTAGTCATCCAGCAAATGTGACTTAACACCTACAATGAGGCAATATATCATAATGGTTAAGGACTTGGGCTCCAGACTTCCTGGATTTGAATCCAGACTCTGCTACTTACTAACTCTGTGACCTCCGATAAATTAACTTCTCTCTGCCTCAGTTTCTTCAGTTGCCGAATGGTATTTTAGAGATTATCTAAAATAACATCATGCTATATATATATGTATATATGAAACACTTAGAAGAGTGCCTAGTCATGATAATTATCAGGTAAGTAATTAGTACCAGTAAACAGTTGCCTTCAAGTCAATATTGACTATGGCAACCCCGTGTATGGTAGAGTAGAACTATACTTCAGACAGTTTTTGATGGCTGATTTTTTGGTTGTAGATTGCCAGGTCTTTCTTACAAGGTACCTCTGGATGGACTCAACCCTCATCATTATTAGTACTATGGGTGCTAAGTGTCCTTATGGAGCTTGCATCCTACTGGAGGAAATGGACTACTGAATGGGAAATAATAGAATTTAACTGAAACAAGTGCTATAAAATATAAAGCATAGAAGGGGATAAGAAATGCTGAAGTGGAAGGTTGTGGGGGTGGAGGTTGAACATGCAGGTCTGAAAAGGCCTCACTGAGGAGATGACACGTGAACCAACCTGAATGAAGTAGAGGAGTGAGCCAGATGAGTGCCTAGTGAGACAGTGTGCCAGGAAGAAGGAATGGTTAGCAGAAGACACTGAGGAGAAATAAGCTTGGCCAATTTAGGAATATTTAGGGAGAGCAAACACTCCCATGTGGCTGGAGAAAACTAAGCAAGCTTAGTGAGTGAGTGAGAGAGTTTGGCAGGGGCCAATGACGTAGGACTTTGTAGGTGATGGAAAGAGAGCTACGGAGAGGTTAAGAACTTTGTGTAAGGTGACTGAGCTAATAAGCAGCAAAGCCAGGCTAGAACCCAGTTTGCTCTAAATGGGTTAATCACTTTGCTGCCCTTGTTATAAGCATACATATATTAGGGTTTCATCAGACCTTTTGGGAGTCATGACACACTGATGGCTAATATGGAGCTTCCTGTCAAATGAATCATTTAAGTGTGTGTGTTTGTTTTAATGAGAACTCCTATTAATTTTGTTGTAACCTCTCCTGTTTTTAGAACTGCTTTTTAAGAACTTACATTTATTCTTAGTATATTTCATCTTGCCCTTTTCGATCTTCTTGTTTATTGATTATCCCTCTCAACCATGTATGTTCTGATAAACCTGACTTCTACCTCTTTTTCTGAAATTCTAATAAAAACTGTAGACTATCAAGGAAGACAAAATAATTTGTGCCAGCTGATCCCAATGCCTACAGCTGTCACGAGTCCATGAAGTTACCTCTGAGGTAGACTTGTCTAACAAGTTACGAACCCACTTTCCTTCTCAAAAATCTGATCCACGAGTTTATTAAGGAAGATTTGTCTAAGGTTCTAAATCATCCTCATAAGCTCCTAACCTAGAAAAATAGGAAATTAGTTTAGTGTGGCATGGCATGTTTATCAAACAGGAAAACTGCTAGAGATTATGATTTACGTTTTGAAGACGTTAAAACAATTTTCTTAATAATCTATCCTAAATTTTTGTCAGAAATAAGTATCATGCTTATTCACCTATAGATTACTGTTAATTTCCGTTTTTAAAATGAGCCAGTATTTGCTATCTCACATCTTGTGGAACCGATACTAATCCACTTAAATTCCTGAAATATTACCGACAGTAATTCTGTGACTTTATCTGCTGAATATCAGGTGTCTGACCTAAAGACATGAGCTCTGTTCTAGCAGTAAGATTTAGTCTTACTATGGCTCTGTCTTGAACTACAAAATTCCCTTGGAACCATTTTGTCTTACCATTTCTGTGTTGAACTTTATTAATGAAGAATATAAAAGAAGAAAAATTTGGAATCTATCCAATTACTTTTTCTTTATCATCATGACACCTACTGCCAAAAACTGGGCCTAGTCCTTCTTTGCTCTCTTTGCTTCAAACCTGATTATAAAAGCCTCTTCTTTCCCCCTTAGCTTTTACCTCAATTCTCATTACATTTTAGATTTTAGTTGACTTGACGTTATTCTTAGAAGTTTTAACCTCTTTTTTCTATCTGCACTTGGTTAAATATCCCTTTATTTCTTTATTTTTTTTAACACATATATTTGAAATATATACTTATGGATCTTTCTCTAGTTATAGTGCTTTCTGTAGATATTTCTCCCATTCTTTTTAAATTACAGAGCTGTTGTGTTTATATTATAGGAATAAATGTTTTTAGAATCTATTTTTCTTGGCTACTCTTCTTTATATGTTTATTGGCCTTGTGTTGTTGTTACTGTATGCCATTCAGTTGATTCCAACTCATAAAGACCCTATAGAACAGAACTGCCCCATAGGGTTTCCTAGGCTGTAATCTTAATGGAAGCAGATTGCTACATCTTTATCTTATGGAGCAGCTGGTGGGTTTGAACCTTCTACCTTTTGGTTAGCAGCCAAGTGCTTAAGCTGTGTGCCACTAGTTATACTTAACTTTTCTCTGAGCATTTAAACATATGCTTTTCACTTCTTATGGATTAAAACATATGATGTTTGGGATTTACCCCAAAATAATCTGAGGTGGAAGAGGGAGGTTAGATGGTAGGATAGATAAAATTACCACCAGTTGATAATTGTCAAAGACGAGTGATAGGTACATGTTGGTTCATGACATTATTTTCTCTACTTATTCATAACTTTTAAAATTTCTTTAATGAAAAGTTAAAAACAAAATGAAAGAGATTGTAAATTAATACCATGTTTTTATTGGATACTAACAGAAATGCTAATAATATACACATCTGAACCACCAATTTCTAATAATCATGGACATGAGTCAAGATTTCTCCTAAATGGTTTTCGTTCTATTATGTTTTATAGTAGTAAAACATTGCAAATAATGTAAATGTCCAACCATAAGAATTAATTAAATAAAATTTGGTACTTAGAGTAGAATACACTGAATCATTAACAATAATGTGTTACACTTGGGTAAGTATGTGCACATTATAAAATCTGCATTAGAAAATTATCGTTTACATCTCCAACTTGTCTAGGCAGTGCCAGGATATTTACAAAACAACATTTTTTCCATTTCCACCATCTCTTGTATTTGCACATGTATTCTACACCACAGGCCCACCTGTCTCTTAGCTGTGTAAATGGTGTATATCTTGTTCACATGCACGGCTTGTCTCCTTCTAAATCTGTTTCTTTCTACTGAACACATTGAACCATTGCATTTTCTCACTTTGGTCCTGAGTTGTGGCTAATCTCTTTTAGGAAAGTAAAAATTCAGTCACAAAGACAAAGTAAACAAGCTTATCTTTTCTGAATATACCATATAGATCTATAACAAAAGTAGATCTGGCCCAACAGTCCTGTGGCTGAAAGTATTTTGTAGCTTTGTTTCTTAAAAAATTATATTTTGAGTTCCAGGAAAAAACTTGTAACTTATTATGAATTGAGCAAGGCAATGCAATAGTACATTAAAAGAAATCTCATTCCTACAAAGCAAAGCCATACCCAGAAGGAAAAATGACCGTGAAGTTCTCTGTAGCCTTGTTTTGCTTTATCTTTTTAGTGTCCTAGTAGGTAGATTAGCTTAAACATTGGAAGGAAAATGTACTGTAAAGAAAAGCTTTTTGTCATGTTGGATTATATGAACTTAATTTTATTAATCAGATTAAGTTTGACCAAATTTACTGCTTATTATTACAATAAACTTCATATAATATTAATAAATATAACTAAAAACCACCATATTTTAAACTTGTTACACTGATTTCAAATCTATGAAATCAATAAACAATAAAAAATAATTTTAAAAAAAGGTGTTACGATCACATTAATTAAGGGAAATCTTCTGAGACTGGTTACCACTGAGAAAATAAATCATGTTTACCTAAAATTTTACAGTGGCAAATAAATATTTAGAAACCTAGCCTACTGAGATGGCTGCTTCCCTACTTCTCTGTCACAAATTAATATAGAAGAAGGGCAAATATTCTTGAGCCAGATAGTCGAATCTTGGAGAAAGGCTTTTTTTGTTTTTTAATAAATGTGTATAAATTTGAAACTGTGCCATAAAAATTTGTCAAAGTCTAAAAACTTAGCCCTGACTTTACTTAGCATGATCAACATTTGTTACGGGAAGAAAGAGCACTCTGGTACAATCTACCTAATGGATGTCCTTTTGTGTGTTTCCATTGCTTCATTTTCCTTTCCTATCTCTCAAACGCTTTTTGCTTGAGGGGTTTATTCTATAGGCTGAGTGGCCTTCTTTAGACAAGAAAGAATTTAGGTAAGAAATAAAGTTAGGATTGCACTGAATGAACTTCCCAGCAGCTAACTTAGATATTTGTCAAAAGTAGTATGCCATTTGGCAAGGTAATTGACAGAAGCATTGACTTCATTGTCTTAATGTGTCTACAGCACACAAAAGCTCAATATATCTGCTTTTTAATAAGTGGATGGTACCCCCAGGCTAAAGAATAATGAGTGTACTGTTTTTGGGCATCTTCTCTTTATTTAACCTGCCATTCTGTACTGAATGTATTAGTAGTAGACACCACAGTTGTCTGGTTCGGAAATATGGATCTTATAAATCAGTGTCTGTCTGCATAACAGAGATGAAGTAGCTTTTACAGAAAGTCAACATGGGCATGGAAGGGAGTTTCTGAAACTGAAACAGAAGAAATTCAGGAAAATATACCACCGAATTACAAATATATACTATTGTCTCTTCAATTTATATCTGAATCTATTTGTAACTATTCACCTGATGATCTGGATTATATAAAAAAAAAAAGAAAAATTCTTTTTTTTTTTTAATAGCATCCTGTAAAAATATTCAAGGAGCCCTGGTAGTGCAGTGTTAAAGCCTTTGCCTGCTAACTGGAAGGTCGGTGGTTTGAGCCCACCAACCACTCCGGGGGAGAAAGATGTGGCAGTCTGCTCTGTAAAGATTAAAGCCTTGGAAACCCTATGGGGCAGTTCTCCTCTATCCTAAAGGGTTGCTATGAGTGGGAATCAAATTGACAGCAATGGGTTTGATTTTTGAAAAATATTTAAGCCAAATAAATATTCCATTTTAAGTATTAGAATGGTAAAGCATACAATTAAACGCATTTTACAAAATATAAATATTATATTGATTTTACAATAAATGTGCATACTTATAAGAGGAAATACTAATGAACATAAAACATATATAGTTGTGAACTGTATAAGTAGCATACAGTGCAGATCCAGCCTAAGATTCTAATTACGGGCTAAGAAAACAAAACAGTGCATTTATTTTGGGAGTTTATATTTAACTGTACTTGAATTTAAAAGAATAAAAAGAAACTGAAGGAATGATAGACCTTTATATAGATGTTTCTTACTAAAGATGCTATTTATATTTCAGAAAAGATACTTTGAAAATAAAACAACAGGATTAAAGATTATGAATTTTTTTTTAAGAAATAAGTTGTTATTCTTAAAAAGGAAGCAGATAGGTAGTAAAATTGTATAGACTTAATACAACACACACATACACATGCACACACAAATAAGTACATGGAAAATTGTTGAAATCTGAATAAGATTGGTGGGTCCAATCACTGTCAGTATACTCGTTGTGAATATTGTGCCATTGCTTTGCAAAATATCACCAATGGGGGAGACTAGACAAAGTGTACAAGGGATCTGTGTATTATTTCTTACAACTGTATGTGGCATGAATCTACAATATCTCTATTAAAAAAATCAATTAAAAAGAAAAAATCTATACTTTTTATTGGACATAAGTTCAAATTTTCAGGTATCAAAATATGATCAATATTTTCTAAGCTCTGGTATACAAACAAATGTATTTTTTAAATAAACAAGAGTAAAATTTTAGATGTCAACTTAGTTTGAGGATGAATCTCTAAGAACAAGTAAGCAAATTATTCTGTGAAAATTATAATCACATGATACTACTCAGCAAAGAAGGGAAACGAACTATTCATACATGCAATATTGTTGGTGAATCTCAAAACCATTAAAGTAATTGAAAGAAACCCAGACTGAAGAGGTGACATACTCTATGATTCCACTTATAGGATGTTCTAGAAAAAGCGAAGTCATGAATATAAGTCAGTAGTTACCAGGAACTAAGAGTAGTTTAAGGAACACAGAGTCACTATACCAAAAAGAATTAGTGGACTTTCAACCATTTCAGAAGGTAGCATATGATCAAGAACCGATGGTAGCGAAGGAAGAAGTACAAGCTGCACCAAAGGCACTTGGGAAAGACAAGGCTTCAGGAACTGACAGAATACCAGTTGAGATGTCTCTACAAATGGACACAGCACTGGATGTGCTCACTCAACTATGTCAAGAAATTTGGAAGACAGCTTTCTCACCAACTGACTGGAAGAGATCCATGTTTGTGCCCATTCCAAAGAAGGTAATCCAAAAGAATGTGGAAATTATCAAACAATGTGATTAATATCACACAAAAGTAAAATTTTGCTGGAGATAATTCAAAAATGGTTGCAGCAGCACATTCATAGGGAGCTGCCAGAAGTTCAAGCCAGATTTAGAAGAGGTTGTGGAATGAGGGATATCATTGCTGATGTCAGATGGATCCTGGCTGAAAGCAGAAAATACAAGAAAGATGTTAACATGTGTTTTATTGACTATGCAAAGGCATTCAACTATGTGGATCATAACAAATTATGGATAATATTGCAAAGAATAGGGATTCCAGAACATTTAATTGTGCTTATGAGAAGACTGTACAAGACCAAGAGGCAAAAGCAAAATACAAGTTTTATACATGTTCAGCAATTTCTATCCCAGGCTTCAAGGCTAGATAACCAGAAACATATTTAAGAAATATCTGCAAGTATACCTTCCCTATTCAGGCTCTATAACGTGTGATCTGCACACCAGCAGCATCAGCATCACTTTTAGTTTTTTAGAAACATTCATGCCCCCATATCCCCAATACCTCCTTTCCCCCATAAACCTTCTGAATCAGAATACCTAGGAGTGGGCTCCAGAAATCTGAGCTTTAACAAGCTGTTTAGGTCATACCATAGTTTGAAAAGCACCTGAGAGTTTATAAGAAAATAAACTATCATTTTTCCATCACTAAATACATACTGAAAATGTATACACTAGAGGCAGAGCCAACATGGCACTGTGGACAGAAGCACCATGCTGTCCCTCCACAGCAAAGACCTGAAGGACTAAGTGAAACAGAGACACCTGTCAATCCTGGAACCCTAAGCAGCAAATGAAGAGATAAAGAACTCAACCAAGCACCAAATGGAATAAGAAACTGACAGGGAACAGAGAGCAAGAAGAGATATGGAGCAGAAGTCCCTTATCAGCTAATGCAGCACAGATTCACCATCTTGGACTCCTGTCAGAGATCAGCAATCAGGGTGTACAGAAAAGCAGCTTCACAAAGCTCCCAGCAGGAGACAGAGCACACAGTAACTAGCGATACACGCTTTCCAGCCCCCTACCCATCTTCCCCATGCTCAGCCTCTGTTGCTTCCCGGTGGGCCACAGTTGCTCAGCTGGGAGGCATCAGCTCCGTGGCACTTGGATTCACCCTGCCCGTGCTGGCCAGCTCCCTCAGTGCCATTTCTTTGTTGCCGATGTTGCTTTTTTCAGCTCCTTTTGGTTTCTTCCCTGTCGCTCACCTCCTCCCCATCCTTTCTTTTGAACACCCAGCTCTGTGTGCCATCTTTGCTTCTTCTTGACAGGCTGTGAAGCACTGCTTGGTGGGGGAACTGCTTCCCTGGTCTGCACCACCACACTCCTGGGATTCCTGACATCTTTTTTGTTTGTTTTCTTTTTTCCTTTTTGTTTCTTTTCATTTCTCTGTTTCCTGTCTCTCTCTACTTACTTTCTTTTCCTGTCTCCTGAATACCTGGTGCTGCATGCCATCTATGCCCCTTCTAGCTGGGCTGTACTGTGTGGCTTAGAAGCCACTTCTCCAGTCTGCACAGCCACACGGGTGGGATCCCTGGGGGCTCTTCTTTTTATTTTATTTATTTATTTTTCTTGTTTCCTTTTTGTTTTTCTTCATTTTTCAGTTTCTCATCTCTCTCTACTTTCCTTCTTTTCCTGTCTCCTAAATACCTGGCACTGTGTGCCATCTCCACCCCTTCTAGCCATGCTTTATTGCGTGTCCTGGGAGCCATTTCTCTGGTCACCACTGGGATCCCTGAGGGCATTTCTTTTTTTTTTTAATTTTTTTCTCTTTCCCTTTTGTTTTTCTTCATTTCTCAGTTTCTTGTCTCTCCACTCCAATGGCAGGCTCCTTGCATTTTTTTGGGGGGGGGCTCCTTTTTTTCTCTCCTTTTTATCTTCTTTCCCATATCCAACTTAGCTCCACACATCACAACCGCCACCCTCCCTCCTGCCTATCTATATTATGTGTTGAACTGTGCACCCCTTAGCAGCATATGCATTGCCTACAGAAACCTGCCCTGTGCTGACCACTGGCAACTCTGTCAGCCCTAGTACATGCCACAAACAACCCATCCCAGCCCCTCCATGTCAGCTGGAACCACCCTGCTGCACCATAGCTGAGCAAATGGCCCTGCTCATTGAACAAGGAAGTGAAAAGTATCTTCCCCACAGACGAACAAACAACAAAGAAAACACAGCCCAACTGTTCAGATATAATCAAATAAAACAAAAAAGCAGGATGAAACAAACAAATCTACAACCAATAAATGAAGAAAACAACTACTGAATGTCCCAAAGACAGCAGACAATATCAAAAAATATTAAAAAACAGAACAGGATGGTTCTAATAGGCACCTGAAATAAAACACCAGATGACTTACCAGTAGAAGAAAAGGCACTGGAACTACCTGATAGGGAATTTAAATCTCTAATAATCAGAGTTACCCACAAGTTAAAGCAAATGCAGAAAAAATGAGGAAGAATAGACAAATTCATGGAAAAGGCAGACAAAATCATAGAAAATACAGACAAAACAATGGAAGATTTCAGGAAAATAACACAGGAACAAAAAGTCAAAATAAATTCACAGCTAGAAATCATACAAAAGCAACAATTAGAAATCCAAAAGATAAATAAAAAGATTTCAGAAATGGGCAGTGTCATAGAAGGTCGGAGGAGCAGGTTCGAAGCAATAGAAGACAGGATCAATGAAATTGAAGACAAATATTTGACTACCACTTTGAGGAAAAATCAGAAAAAAAGAATGAAGAAACCCTGAGAATTATGTGGGATACAATCAAAAGCAAAAATTTATGAGTGATCGGAGTTCCAGAGCAGGAGGAGAGAACAGAAAACACATAGAGGATCATTGAAGAATTTTGACAAAAAGAAACTTCCCTAACATCATGAAAGATGAAAAAATGACCATCCAAGAAGCTCAAGGAACCCCATATAAGATAGACCCCAAAAGAAAATCACCAAGGTATATCATAATCACACTTGCTAAAACCAAAGACAAAGAAAGAACCCTGAGAGCTACTCAAGAAAACAAAAAGTTGCATACAAAGGAAAACAAGACTAAACTCTGATTATTCAGTGGAAACCATGCAGGCAAGAAGGCAATGGGTTGACATATATAAAACCTTGAAAGAAAAAAATTGCCAACCAAGAATAATATATCCTGCAAAACACTCTTTCAAATATGGTGGTGAAATTAGAACATTTTCAGATAAACAAAAATAAACAGAATATGTAAATACCAAAACAAACTTACAAGAATTATTAAAAGGAGTGCTTCAGTCTGAGAACAAGCAACATCAGACAGCAGCTTGAATCTAGCATGCAAGATCACACCAGTCAGTTACCAACCTAGGGAAAAAACTCTCAAGGACTAGTCAGTACTAAAAGACTTGCAACACGGAACCAGAGAGGTTAATCTGTAAATGGCAAAAATATCAGAACAAGTGTCTGTTCATTTCCTTTGGTTATAACCATTCATAACCATTTGGTTAGCAGCCGTAGCTCTTAACTACTACACTACCAGGGTTTCCCACTAGCCATTACAGAAATGCAAATCAAAACCACAGTGAGATACCATCTCACCTCAGCATTACTGGCACAAATCAAAAAAAAAAACAGAAAATAACAAATCTTGGGGAGGCTGTCGGGAGATCAGAACACTTATGCTCTGCTGGTGGGAATGCAAAATGATACAACCACTTTTGAAAACAATATGGCACTTCCTCAGATAGCTAGAAATAGAAATACCATATAATCCAGCAATCTCACTCCTAGGAATATATTCTAGAGAAATAAGAGCCATCACAAGAATAGACATATGCACACTCCTGTGCATTACAGCATTGTTCACAATAGCAAAAAGATGGAAACAACCTAGATGCCCATCAGCAGATGAATGGATAAACAAACTATGGTACATACACAAATGGAGTACTATGCGATGATAAAGAACAATGATGAATCCGCTAAGCATCTCATAAAATACATGAATCTGGAGGGAATTATGCTGAGTGAAATAAGTCAATCACAAAAGGACAACTATTGTATCAGACCACAACTACAAAAACTCGTGAAAAGGTTTACACACAAAAAGAAACAATCTTTAATGGTTACAAGGGAGGGGAGGGTTGGGGATGGAAGAACACTAAACAGACAATACATAAGTGGTAGCTTCGAGGAAGGGTAAAACAGTACACAATACTGGGGAAGCCGGCACAACATGTTCAAGGCAATGTTATGGACACCCCATAGAAACATCCAAACTCCCTGAGGGACTGAATTACTGAGCTGAGGACTATGAGGACCATGGTCTCAGGGAGCATCTAGCTCAATTGGCATAACACAGTTTAGAAAGAAAACATTCTACATTCTACTTTGGTGAGTAGCATCTGGGGTCTTAAAAGCCTGTGCGTAGCCATCTATGATACTCCACTGGTCTTACCCTTCAGGAGCAAGAGAGAAATGAAGAAAACTAAAGACACAAGGGAAAGATTAGTTCAAAGGAGTAACGGGCCACAATCACCACTGCCTCCACCAGACTGAGTCCAGTACAACTAGATGGTGACCAGCTACCACCATGGACTACTCTGACAGGGATCATAATAGAGGGTCCCAGACAGAGTTGGAGAAAAATGTAGAACAAAATTCTAACTCACAAAAAAAGACCAGACTTACTGGCCTGACAGAAACTGAAGAAACCCTGAGAGTATGGCCCCAGACACCCTTTTAGCTCAGTAATGAAGTCACTCCTTAGGTTCACCCTTTATCCAAAGATTAGACAGGCCTAAAAAACAAAACAAGACTAAAGGGGTACACCAGTCCAGGTACAAGGACTAGAAAGTAGGAAGGGACAAGAAAGCTGGTAATAGGAAACCCAGGGTTGAGAAGGGAGAGTGTTGACATACTGTGGGGTTGTTAACCAATGTCATAAAACAATATGTGTACTAACTATTTTTTGAGAAGGTAGTTCATCCTGTAAACCATCATCTAAAGTAAAATTTAAAAAAATAAAAAGAATTGGAAAAATATATAGAGTAATATATACTATAAATATATATTCATATATATATTTAATATAATAATATATAAATATATTACTATATGTATGTACATACATATTACTATATAAGTATATATGTACACGTACAGGATCCCTGGTGGCACAGTGGTTAAGCGTTAGGCTGCTAACCCAAAAGTTGGCATTTCGAATCTGCCAGCCACTCCGTGGAAACCCTGTGGTTCTACTCTGTCATATAGGATGAGTCGTAATCAACTTGACAGCAATTTACTTTTTTTTTTTTGTACATATATATACTTACATAAGTATATAGTAATGTTGTTAGATGCCATCAAGTTGATTCTGAATCATAGCAACTCTTTAAGATGGAGTAGAACTGCCCCATAGGGTTTCCAAGCAGCAGCTAGTGGATTTGGACTGCCAACCTTTTGATTAGCAGCCGAGCTCTTAACCACTATGCCACCAAAGCTAGTATTATATATAATATCTATATGTATATAATATAAGTATATATATTTTTTATATATTATATACTTCTATTGCTACATATTCTTTTACATACAATCACCTTTCATGCTGCACTATACTGTCATATTGTTGAGGACATCTCAAGCAACTTAGATTGAAATTTTAGCCTGTGTTGTCTTACCTATGCATTTAATCATCTTATACAAGCAATAACAACAATATTTCCAACTTCTCCTCTGCCCAAAAGTTGAGCAAGATATCTTCTGATTGCAGATAAAAACTGTATTTCAACTTCACAACTATTTAAGTGTAAAAAACTTAAATTGGTCTTTGTCTTAGTCTGAGTTCGAGCAAAATTAGTGAGATGGATAGATAGAGATTTACTTCAAGAAAATGACTCGCACATTTGTGTGGACTGTTGTTGTTAGGTGCCTACTCATAGCAACCCTATGTACAACATGAGGAAACACTGACCAGTCCTGCACCATTCTCGCAATCGTTGCTATGTTGGAACCCATTGTTGCAGCTACTGTGTCAAGCCATTTCATTGAGGATCTTCCTTTCTTTTTTTTTTTTTTTTGCTGACCCTCTACTTACCAAGTATAACATCCTTCGCTAGAGACTGGTCCGTCCTGATAGCATGTCCAGAGTACTTAAGACGAAGTCTCGCCATGCTTGCTTCTAAGGAACATTCAGGCTGTACTTCTTCTGAGACAGATTTGTTCGTTCTTCTAGCGATCCACATTATATTCAACATTTCTTGCTGATATCAAGATTCAAAGCCATCATTTCTTCAATCTTCCTTACTCATTATCCAACTTTTGCCAAGCATATGTGTGATTGGAAATACCATGGCTTGGTCAGGTGCACCTTAGTACTCAAAGTAACATCTTGCTTTTTAACACTTTAAAGAGATCTTTTGCAGCAGATTTGCCCAGTGCAATACATCATTTGATTTCTTGACTACTGCTTCCATGGGCATTGATCATGAATCCAATTAAAATGAAACCCTTGACAACTTCAAAGTTTTCCGTCTATCATGATGTCGCTCATTGGTCCAGTTATGAGTAATTTTGTTTTCTTTATGTTGAGATGTAATCCATACTGAAGGCTGTGGTCTTTGATTTTCATCAGTAAGTGCTGCAAGTCCTCTTCACTTTCAGCAAACAAGGTTGTGTCATTTGCATACTGAAGGTTGTTAATGAGTCTTCCTCCAACCCTGATGCCTCGTTCTTCTTCATTATGTGGGCTAAAAAAAAAATATGTGGGCTAGCAAGTCCCAAATCTGTAGGTCAGGTGGCTGGCTCATGGGATTGCAGGGTCTGGCCCATCCAAAATCTGCAGGGAGGTGGCAAGCCAAAAGACTTCTGTAGGCTTATGTCCCAGGAACTGCAGTTCAAGGAACAAAAAGCGTGGAGTGTTGAGAGACAGAAAAAGAAAGAGAGAGAGAGCTTAGCCAGAACATCCATTTGTATACTAGAGGCAGCCTGCACCCCCAAGGAAACTCCCCTTTCAATGATTGTCTGATTACATCATATCACGTCATGGAAAATGATTATATTACGTTACATAAGAGCAACCAGTCCAGTGTCTGCCAAAGCACTGAGAATCACAGCCTAGTCAAGCTGACACATAAACATTAACAATCACAGTCTTAGAATTCTGAAAATGATTCATACCTCTCCTAAAATCTCCCTATTTAGAATGAGAAGTATGTTTATCAACTCTGAAGAAACAGCTAAAATAAAACAAATGTAAAATGTAAGATATGCATACAATATTGTAAAAACAGTGTGGGGGAGGTGTCTGACCTCCTTTAACTTCTCAAAGAGGAAGGAGAATCAAGATCAACAGCACAAGGCTGATTCCTATGAGGTAGAGGTTAGACATGCCTCCTCTCTCTGCCATCTTTACCAATCCTGCCACCAACCGTCCCTTTCATGGCACCCTCTAGTTATCTGATGGGTTCGATAATTCATTGCAATGGCCACACAGAACTCACAGACAATACTCATGATTATGGGGCTTATTAGCAAAATGACAGTTACAATTCAGGCTCAGTAACACTCAGGATATAGTTCTTCCATCAGGACAGCCTCTTAGCAGCCGTGCTCATAGGCACACCTCTCCCTGGCCCTCGGCCTCTGCCCAAGGCCACTCAACTTTCTCTTTCCAGGGGCTGGGAAGCCCACCACACCATCTTCTGCTGCCCACTCTCTGCTGCTGGGTCTTTGCTGCTGGGTCTCTGCCACCACTTCTGGATCTCTCTCTGTCTCCTGGTTCTAGATGCTTCTCAGCACAGGGATCTTGGGTCCAAAGGGCTTCTGGCTTCTGGCTTGCTGGCTTCTGGCTTGGTGGTGGTGGTATCTTCTGCTTTCCTGCCTCTGGGGTGGCTTATTTCAAGTGCAGCAGGATTGCAAAACTGACCAACCCCCTTGGCAGGCCAGAATTACCCTATCACACAGTCCCATCCAATCACTTGGGTGAGTTACAAGACTATGGCTAAAAAGGCCCTACAAAAGTGATCTATCCCACCGCAGGTATAACCCGTTGTTAAGTCAATGCTGACTCATGGAGACCCCATGTGTTACAGAGTAAAATTGCTCCATGAGTTTCTCTTGGCTATAATCTTTACAGAAGCAGATCTCCGGACTTTCTCCTGTACTTCAAAAACAGTTCGTGCCACATAAGAACTGCATGGGCTATACTGGGAAATATAAGGCTCATTTGGAGCCGCTTCCACAGATGGATATAATGTTTGCCTGTGGCCAGCAGAGTGGTCCAATCTCCAACTCCCAGTTGAAAATGAAGTAACAACCTTCTGGCAGGGTCATTGCCATGTTCAGAGCCTTGATAGTGGAGTTTGGAGGTAGTGTAAACTAACTCCGTAAATATTAAAAATTGAGCTTGGAATTTTAATTTTTTTAGACTGTCTATGAATTGCCTTCTGGAAACTAGCCTTAACTGTCCCTCATTATGCCAACTTATAGCACTAACAATCGACTGGCGTTCACAGAAAAAACTTATTCACTTATTAAATCCCCTTTTTATTCAGGTAACTTAGTGAATTACAAAGATCATGAGCCTTAGAGTCAGACAGAAATAGATTCAACTGAGACTCTGCCCTAGCTGTGTGATTTGAGCAAGGTGCATAACCTCCTCCAGGTTCAGTTTCCTCATCTATAAAGTAGGAATTATGATGACCTTGGAAGCAAGACCATTGTTAAACATAAATGAGATCATGAAATACATTAGATGGTGTTAATTATTATTTTTTATTATTTACTAAACAGGCATTAAGAGTCTCCTCAGTGTCAGACACCGTATTCCAAGAAAGAGGAGGCCACACAATTAAAATAAGACACGCTTTTCCCCTTGAGGAGTCACGTGGTTCTCAAGTGGGGAAGGTAACGCCCCTCTAGGAATTTTTAAAACTGCATGAGGATATTACTGTTTGTTACAATGACTGGAGGAGCATTTGATACTTCATGCCCAGGGATTCTAAAGGTTCTAAAATGCATGGGAAAATCTGAGAAACAAAAAAAAAACAGTCTCACCCAAAATGCCAATAAGAGTGCTGTTGAGAAACAGTAAAGTACAGGAGACTAACAAATGAATCAACTATTTTACTATAAAGATGATAATGTCCCTATTGCATCTATCTATTACATCATTTATTTTTCTTATACTAAAGTGGTTGATTCATTTGTGAGAATTAAGGCATATAATTAGTGAAAATTAAAGAATAAGGTTAGTGTGTTACATCAAACTGATAGACATCTTATGGATTTTCTTTGGTATTCTGGGAGTTATTAATTTTGACAGCTATAGATGGGTGAATATCAAGGAAACTGGTTCTGAATTTCTCTCATCACTGCCTCACATAGATTTATGAAATGGTAAATGGAAGAAATGAAATGTCAAAAGAAAACCACTTCTCTTCCTTTCTGCCTTTTTTTCATTCATCCAGTCATGCATTTTTTCATTCTTTTATTAGTTATTTATCAAATACTAATTATATATGCATAAGTATGTTCTCAACAAAGAAGATATGTATGTGTGTGTGTGTACTTGTGTATGCATGTATGATCTTGTCTAGGACATCACGATAGGCTTCTTTGAAGAGGTTTAAGCTGAGCTCTTAAAAAGGAATAGGAATTAACTAAAAGTCAAAAAGAAAAAGATTATTTCAGGCAGATGGGAGGGGTGAAGACCCTTAAAAGGCAAGGAGCCGGAAATATACCTTCTTCCCCATTTTCACCTTGAAATCTCATCTCTAACAATAATATGTATCCACTAGTTTTCTTTAGGTCATTTTACTCCTAAAATTTGTGGAAGAAATATATATAACTTGTATAGCCACCCAACCCAGTGCCATCGAGTCGATTCTGATAATTTTATATGTCTATATAAAAAAATAATACATAAATTGTGTGTCATGTATATCACATATTTTTCCTTTAGAGACAGTTGTTATTTTTATTTATTTATTTTGCACTGAAAATTAGCAATTGTTTGAGTAGTCCAACTTTACTTCAAACTGAAATTAGACGTATATTGCAGAAACAGTATAGAAAGAGTTGTGTCATTTGAAGCATCAGCCTGAAGTTGTAAAGCCTTAAATTGAAAAATTCCTGAGGATTTCAGGTTAGTCTTTCAGACTAGCACAGTTTAATAGCATCATATCATCTGTAGTAAAATTAGGCTTATCATAAACTTAGTATGGAAGAAAAGTTTAAGTCAAGTTAAAAGGAATTTGTTTTTAAAACTAGGTTTAATTTTATGGAAAAAGCAATATATAATAATGTATAACTCAATATGGAAATGTATAAATGAAAAGGAAAAGAAAACTTTAATGAGAAATTTAAAGAAGGACTTGGCATGTTACAGGAAAGGGTTAGATGAACTTCGGGCAGTAAGGAGACAGCAAGCATATTTTCAGAAATATAGATTAGGAATTATACTCCCCACACCTGTTCAACCCTCTAGAACACTGGTGAAAAGATAAAAGGACAGTGGATGAATTAGTTTCGATGGCAGAAAAGAATTTGTGATATTTGGATTTAGAAATATCTTTAAAGCATATTTTTGATTCTTTAATGAATTAAAACATCTGAAAAGAAATGAAGAACTGATGGGAGACTTTATTCTCCTGTAAAAGGCCAGGTTACCAGTGCTGGAAAGATAATCTGACCTGGCCTATAAAATGTTTGCATTTTATTCAAAACATATTCGTGTCTCAAATTTTAGAGAATGGTATTTAAATAAAGTTGGCAAAAAGTCTTGAAATATTTGATACTCATGTTTCATGTAATAAAATGCAAAAGAAAAATCAACAACAGTGAAATTCACACTCTGAAAGAGATGTCCTTGTAATCAAGGCAAGATGAGAAGCATTTTTTTCTAGCCTAGATGATCAAAGAAAAAACGGTCAGTTTAGGTGTGTGAGCATTGCTCTAGTATTTTCTATAACATGCTCTGAGTTCCACTGCGGGCGTTTGAGATGGGAATTCATTTTTTCAATCATTTTCGTCTCTTTTTAGACACATATATAATTTAATATAATTTTTGAGACCTCATTATGTTATCATTTTGTCCTCTCTGCTCCACTTTTTTAAAAAAATGTTACATTTTTCCTTTTTGAATACAGAGTATTTAAGAATGAGCTTGTCAGCCTTTTGACTGACAGATATAGAAAGTCTTATTTTAGCCAGGTCTAAAAAATGAAACAATTCTAATAAAGTATGTATGATAAATATAGTAGATAGTCTCACTCAGTAGAGAAGCCTTGGAAATGGAATTAATTTACTCATCATCGCCTGGGTTTCCTTCGGCTTCAATGCAGGTTCATCGCACCTACAGTAGCATTTATTCCATTAATATCATCCTTTTCCAGATCAAAATATAGAAAGAGGGTTGGCATATTGAGTCCTGAGATACACCAGCCCACAGCAATTTTTTTTTTTTTTTTCACTGAATTGGAGCCTTTCCCTTATTTTTTCAGGACTTTTTTTTTTTATAGGGTTACTATGAGTCGGAATTTGACTGGACGATAGTGTTGTTTTTGTTTTTAGACCTGTGTAGGAGTCCCTCGGTGGTACAAATGGTTAAGCACTCAATTATTAGCCATAAAGTTGGTAGTTTGAACCCACTCAGACATGCCTCACAAGATACGTCCAAGCAACGTGCTTCTGAAAATCCTATGGAGCAGTTCTACTGTGCACACGTGGGGTCACCATGCGTCAGAATCAGCTCGACAGCAACTAACAACAACAACATACCTCTGTACAAATGTTACAGATTTGAGAATCTTAATGGCTAATTTAAATGCAAGATGCCGTTGAATTACACAGTATTATATTATTCCTTTTAGAATATAAGTAACACCAGGGCTTGGATCTTTATCAGTTTTGTTCACTAATCTATCCCAGGTACCTAGAATAGTACTTAGCACCTCCTAGGATAACACACACACTCTATATATGATCTGTGTCCTCCCTTTATCTTCATAAAGAAGCTGTTAACAGTTTGGGCAGCTGCAAACAAGACTGCTACAGAATAGCTGTGGGTCTATGAAGGAATGTGTTCCGTTAACTTTGTGCTTTTATCTCCCATTGCTACCTGTCTGACTTTGCACTTAGCTCCGTATCTTTCAACGCCAGGTCCCTATTGCACAAGTATTTTAAAGTACTTTGATTAAGATTGGAATTTTGGGGTCCCTTTTTGTATTTCCCTTCTGTTTGAAACAAGTGAAAGAAAACTAGGGCTAATTGCATTCCATTATGTGCCTGGCACAGTGTTAGACACGTTAATGTACATCTTATTAAACAAGGCAGGCTGAAATGGCTTAATGCAGCCTGACTGCATCCCCTCTTTATCTTCATATGGAAACTATTAACAATATGGGCAGCTGCAAACAAGCTTGCTACAGAATAGTTGTGAATCTATTTAAAGATCAAGACTAACGGGAGAGATGAGACAGACGTGCATGGGATTCTTTCTGCCAGATCCTGTTCAGTGAAGCACAGACTATTCTTTAGTACAGCTGCTACTGAGCTGCTTTCTTCTTAAGTATATCCATCCAGGTCTCCCTTTTCATGATTTCTAAGGGCCAGGTTTACTATTTAGCATTCCACCTAACTACTTAGTGTATTGCTGAACAAGAAAATCCTAGTTCTCCTTCTGAACGAAAGCACGCACCTTTGGAGACTTTGCAATGTTCCCATAGCCCTGAGATACCTCAAAAGGTTAGAGATCCATCTGTAGAGAGAGCGTTGCGGAAGTAGTTCAGGATTGAACCCGAACATGTATGAATTTGAATTCCACCTCTGCAATGTACTGGCTAAGCTTACACCTTTGACCCTTAGTTTATTTAAAAAATAGGGAAAATTTTTAAAGGAGTATTGCAAAAATTAGTAAAATCATGGGCAGTCCCTTTGAATGTAGAAGGCACTCAATAATGGGCATTATCAATAATGGGCACTGTAATGATTGAGGAGCCCTGCTGGTGTAGTGGTTAAGAGCTCGACTGCTACCCAAAAGGTCAGCAGTTCAAATCCACCGGCTGCTCCGTGGAAATCTTATGGGGCAGTTCTGCTCTGTCCCATAGGGTCGCTATAGGGTCACTATGAGTCAGAGCCAACTCAACAGCACTTAACAACAACAACATGATTGAATTTGGGGATAAGAAATAGTACTATTTTTTCTTTAACTGTACATTGCCTGTTTATCATAGGTGCAAAAGAATGGGTTTTAGGTAGTCACTGAAATTTACAGTTCCTATCAAGTGCTTACCTTTCCACCAAGACTCAAATTTTACTTTCTCTGGCTATTGCATCCCAAAATGATCCCTTCCAGTATCATTTATTCTTCCTGTAGTAGAAATAGCATGGAGCCACATGTCCGAAAGCCTCTGGTAAGTATTAATTTTAATGTTTACTCACGATATGACTTTGGGCAAGTTAGTTCAAATTTCTGAGCTTCAATTCCTCATTAAAATTTTTAAATTAAAATTGTGGGGTTGTATTGTGGATTAAATAAGATAACAAATGAAAGACTTTACAAACTTTAAAATCTTTACCAGTTGTTCCAATTATTTATGGCTGTGTAACAAATTCTCATAAAGTCAGTGGCTTAAAACAATAATTAGGTGTTCTTTCTTACAATTCTGAAATCTGGGCTGTGATCAGCTCTGTTGATTTTCTGCTCAAAAGGGTGTCTGGAGTTAGCTCCTTCACTCAACTGTTTGCTGCCTTAGCTGAGATGGCTGGAATAGCTGGGGCCTGTGTATAGGGTCACTATGAGTCAGAATCGACTCGACGGTACTGGGTTTTGGTTTTTTGGAACTGTATATCTTTCTCTTAGTACATGTTGTTTCTGTCAGGATGGCCAGACATTTTTATGTGGTGGCTTAGGGACCCAAGAAAGTGTGTTCCAAGAATACAAGCCTCAAGCCTTTGCTTACATAATACTTGCTAATGTCCTGTAAGCCAAAGCAAGTCACATTCAATATGGAAGATGACTATACAAAGACATAAATACTAGGAGATGGAGTTCACTGAGGCCATCAGTGTAACAGCCTACCACACCAATATAAGCAGTAATTCATATTCCCATTTCTATGACTCTTCTGTGCCACACATTTTAGCATTTGCTTTGCTTTTTTTTTTTTTTTTTTGGTTCATGCGTGTATACCTTCTCATTCTAAAGAAATCATAAATTTTTTGATGACAGTGACTATTCCCAAGTGTTATCTTATATTTATATTTTCACAGAGCTAATGGGAAACTCCATACTGGAATATGGAGGCTTTAAAGGCTTTGCATATTAGATCCGAATTCCATGTCTGCCACTTACTAGTAATTGAGTCCTCGGCAGATGATTTAACTTCTCTGAACCTCAGTTTCCTCATCTGAAAAATAGGAATAAAAATAGTTCCTTCCCCTACAGAAGTGTCTTGAGAACTAAATATGTTAATATTAGAAAGAAACAGGATAGTTCCTCGTCCAGTATTAACTTTGAATTTCAACGTTATGATATTTTGCTGTATAGATAGCCATGGTGCACTAGTTTAATTTGTGTCTCATTTCTCATCCGTGGGCCCCACCCCAACACCTTGTGAAGGGATAGATTTCTGAAGTAATTAAAACAGAAATATTTAAAAGCCTCCAAAGGCTTGAGAAACACTTATAAAGTCAAATCAATTCTAGATTTTAACACTTCATTCTGACAATTTAGTAAGTCTTTAATACTTGTGTTCAGGGAACGATTTTGGTTATATCTCTAACCTTTTTTGGGTTTGGGCAATCTTATTTGTTAATTTGAGTTAAATATGTACCAAAAAAGTTACACTAAGATATTATAATTGAAAACCTAAAGACATTTATTGAAATGTCTTTGTAGATTTCACTTGCCTGTAATGCTTCATGATACAAAGTGAACAAGAATATTTTTACATTGCTTACAGATAAAAATCTTAATGTGAACATTGGGACCTCAAGGCACTCTCTGAATTATATTCAAGTTATTCCTGCCACTGTGCGACCCACTCTGTAATTTAACATTAGCCCTTTTGAGCAAGAGGATGTAGCTGGCAGCATCAATAGCAATGGATTTTCTACTCACATTTCCTCTTTTCCACCCAATGAATTTTACTACCTTACCGGCAGCAACAGTTGTATCCTCTAATTCACTCCACTACTTTCTGCTCCACACCCGTAAACAAAAGCTTGCTGACAAAAGAGCTTTTCTATGAGGAAAGTTTAGAGGGATAAAAAATTGGACCGCAAAATTTCATTAGCGTGAAGGTTAAGGTATTTGAAACATTTAAATATTAGATATATTCATTTTGCAAATGGTGTCTTAATTAACTTTGGGTCTTTTTATTAACATTATATACATATTTGAAAACCTTAAAAGTATTACTTTGCTCCTTTGCATTAAAAAAAAAAAAATCTGTTGCCATTGAGTTATTTTGACTCGTGACAGCCCCCTGTGTTATAGAGCACAAGTGCTCCATAATGGGCTTTTCTTGACTGTAATCTTTGTGGAATCAGATCCAAGGACTTCCTTCCACGACAGTGCTAGATGGGTTCAAACCGCTAGATCTTAGGTTCGAGCACATATTATTTGTGGCATCCTCGAACCAAAAGTGCATTAGGAGTTATTAAATTTTCCACTTTTTTTTTCAAATATAAAGTATATTCCACAATTATATATCGTTTGCCTTCCTAAACTTTTTTGTGGGCCTGTGTTGCTAGTTATTTGGTGCATGTATGAATTTTCTCTTTTTTTTTTTGTTGTTGTTGTTTGTTTGCTTTATTTTTCCCCTTAAGCCAAGTATTTTCCTTGCGTGAGATATTTTCAGGGAAAAAGACAAAAAAGCATAGCAGCATAAATGTATTTTATTCAGGTGATTCATCAATTGGTTGGGCAGGTGGGGGGTATGGAACACCGGTGTAAAAGGGTCGAGTAAGGAAGAGGGACACAATTTTCCTGGAGATGAAAGCACGGAAAAGAAGGAAAGTGATGCAACAGAAAGATTATTTCTTACCAATCTAGGAAAAAGAATTTAGGAGTATATTCAAATTGCTCATGCTTTTTCTATAACAGGGAAAATTATACAAATCAGAAAATTTTCTTTTTTTCCAGCATACATTTCCTGACCATTATTGGATTTAATGTAGACAATGGACCTGTGTTATTTTTTCCTTTATCAAGCATTTATTGAGTGTGTACTATGGGTCAGTTATACAAATCCCTTGAATGTCTTAAAACTGAGTGTGGGAGACAAACAAATGAATGGATAATGCCAAACAGATATGGACTTGCTGATACTTGTCTATGCAAGGTAATGGGTGGTGCTGTCAAAGACTTGTCATGAAAGCATTTACAGAGGAGAAAGCACTTTTAAATTCAAAGATAGTCATTAAAAAACCACAGTGATTAAGGGATCCTTTTAGTTCAAAAATGTAAAAAATGACAGGAGAAAAGCATGAGTTAACCAAAAGTAAAGCAAGATTTTTTTTTGCCAAATTCACTCAAGGTTTAGAATATTAACAATAAAAACTAAAAATACATGTTTCATGCATTTTTCGAACTATAATTGAAACTTTATCAGAAAATATTTGCTAACTTTGTGAAGAAAAAAACCACATAAAGCCTGATATAGCGCGTATGTATTTATTCAACACATACTCCTATGGCTTCTAACCCCAGTGCCGTCGAGTCTTCTACTATATGCCAAATACCACAGGAGTTATTGAGAATAAAATGGTAAGGGAAAAAAAAAAAATTCCCTGCCGTCATGGAACTTAAAATGAGCATGAACCAAATGTTTCCTTCAAGTCATCTGTAGTCCTTTTACGAAATGAAATGGCACAGACCATAAAAGCTCCGGTGCTTTATAAAGTGTGCCAGCAGTTTTGTTAGCTTTCTGGAGAAGCCCTAATAACGTTAGGTAGCAAATTTGCATTTAATATCTACTTAACTCAGGTCATGTTTTCTGTTTTGACTTTAAGAAGAAAATGTGATGGTAATAACAATAAAATGGGCACAATTATTTAGAAGAGAGTGTTTAGAGAGTGTTTACGCCAAGAAAATTACAGACGTAGATTAAGATTTGCAAGGAGATAGCATTTTTCCAGTGATTGCTCTCTGGATGTCTGTGCAGCAGCTTTTCTCCTCGCAAACAAAGTCTGCTCCTGCATCTAATGTTTTATCTGCCGTTCAGTGGTTTCATCTTAGCTACTGTAGCAACACTACCAGCACTGGCCTACACTGCCATGAACATTCCAGAGAAGGTGGGTCTTCACAGGACTGCTCTTATATCTGCTTATAGAGCATCCCCAATTCATCAAATGTGTCTGTATATAAATTGTTTCCTGGGGAAGAAAAAGAAGTATATCGATAGACAGTTATGACATTTTTTAGCCCACTGGGCAAATTTTGATTTTTTTTTGTTAGGAGAAGATCCAGGTTTTATGAGGCCTAAAGCTTATTTAGAAGCAAGAGCGGTGAGACTTTGCTTGCTTACTTTGGACACGTCATCAGCAAAAACCAATCGCTAGAAAAGGACATCATTTTTGGTAAAGTAGAAAGTCAGCAAAAATGAGGAAAACCTCCCATGAGATAGATTGACAGAACAAGCACATCAATCGACTCAAACATACCAACAATCATGAAGATGGCACAGGACTGGGCAACATTTCATTCTGTTATACATACGGGCATCGTGAGGTGGAGCTGACTTGATGGCAACTAACAATAACAACAAAAAGCTTATATATTGGAGAGAGGAGTAAAACTCATTGAAAACCTGTTGCCATAGAGTCAATTCCAACTCAGCGACATTATAGGACAGAGTAGAACTGCCTCATAGTGTTTCCAAGGAGCAGCTGGTGGATTCAAACTGTTGACCTTTTGTTTAATAGCCAAGCTCTTAACCACTTTACCCCCAGGGCTCCATGAACACAACAGATATCATAAAATTTGGAAAGTACAACCTTGCATTGTTTTAATTAACTGTCAGACACACTACTATAACAGCTTTTCCCTGTAATTTCCTGACTGTATACTCATTGATTTCCTCTTTATGAAGGACTTTGTAAGATCATTTTTTTTCTGTAGAGAGATTAGAAAGATAGTTCAGTCTTTCTAATAACAAGGTAATTAAAATCAATTTTTAAAATTTTTATTGATAGTCTAAAATAGCTTTTTCCAACTTCACAACTTATTATTGCTTATGATATATAAATTTGAAGAATTTTTGCAAAATTTGGGACATCCTCTATCAAGTTTATTTCACATATGAACTGTTGCATTTGGAAGACTTTCACAGACTAGTTCTTGGCTCTGCAAGTTACAAACTGTTTTTTTCTCTATTGCTGACAGACTGACATACTTCCAGTGTCAGGCACCAGAGGACCCCTTCATGTCACAGTATAACATGTGACCTGCACCTTTTTTGTCAGGAGGCTGGAAAAACCAGCCCAATAAGTAGTAGGAATATTCCAGGCCTGACAGCTGCAACTTAACCATACGTGGAAGTGACTGCAAATCAGCAAATGTTTTCCCACTAAATTTATTTAAAACATACCCCAGCCAATTTCCTCTTACCACCACCACCAGTTACCATAGAGTGTCAATTCAGACGCATGGGGACCCCTTGTATTTTAAAATAGAACTGCCCTCCATAGGGTGTTCAAGGCTGTGACCTTTCAGAAGCAAATTACCAGGCCTTTCTTCGGAGCTGTATCTGGGTGGGTTCAAACCGCCAACATATTGGTGAGTAGGAAAGTACTTAATTGTTTGCAATATCCAGAGACTCCTAACCTGATCCAAAAAATACCAAGGCTACTCCAAGAAGGGAAAGCGTGATGGAGGGGAAGTCAAGGTGAAAAGAGATAGTAGTCTTAACTGATTGCAGCTAAAACATTAATTTTTCCAGACAAATGAGGAACCCTGAAGTTTGAGCTCCGTTAGCTTTACAATAAATCTGCTTCTGCTTCTGACACATTTGCTCACCCTTTACACAACAATCTCATACCTATATCTAGTCCAAAAGAGAGTCAGCATCTCATAAATTTTGCTTAACATTCTTAGCAGGCATCTCAACTCCATCCCACCTTCATTTCCTTTAGCCCTGTCATTTCTTTATCAGACTAAGACTGACTGATCATAAGGAAAATAAAACTGAGTAGCTGAAAAGATGTTCATGCATCATTCAGAGCCTCTCCAGTGCTCTGATCTATGTGCGTGGCTGTCAAGGCTTTCCCAAAATTATTTAGGAGAATGGGCTCAGCTTACATCTATGATCTTTTGTCTGTATTTCTTTTTATTTTTGTAGAACACACATGATAGAACTGAGATATACAGTGAATATAAAAAAAGAATGAATGCCAGTAACTTCAGTGAATGTTGATCAAAACATTTCTTTTCTGGTGTGTGTGGTGGTGCGATTTCTCAGTGAAGTGCTGCCAACGTGTTCTCTGCACAGTCACTAGAACAGTTAATGAGACAGAATACAGCCGTCTCACCAAGTCTATTGAACATGCAGAAGGTGGTGGGAAGCTTTCGTTAAATTGCACCAAATGGACTATTATTTTATTCTCTTCCCCAGTTTCCCACCATAAAAATGGGAGGGAGCATGATATACTGTTGTGACAATGCAGTAGCATGTACAGACAGCACAATAATTGTTTCCTACTGAGCATTTTGAAAAAGAACCCCTGTTTTCTCAGGCTTGTACTTCAGCCACATAAATCTGTAATTGACTGAAGTGTGGACTACAACTTGCAAGATAGACGTGAAACAGTTATTGTTATGCTGCACCAGGCCTGTTGCTAGCATAATCACAATGCTTTAGACAGTTTTTTTCTTTCACATGTAACAATGCCATATTTTAAATGAACACCACCACATTTATTGCCACATTTTTAAAACACTCTGCAAGGGGCAATGAAGAAAGTGCAAAGTGAGTTACTTGTATAATAAACCTGAACTCAAGACATATCCAGGGACTCTGTGTTCAAGTCAATCAGTTAATCCCTAAACTATGCAGCTTTTATATCCATAAATACGATATACTATACCTGGAAATATAAAATATTTTCAATTGGCAATGTTATGAAAGTCAAGTGTTACAGAATAATAAAACTGACCCTCTTAACTAAGGTTTTCTTTGTTGTACTGTTTGTTTAAATTGTAAAGGGGGAAATATTCAACTACTCATGTATAGATGAGACAACTGATACCTAAGGAAGTGAAATGACACCCTAAGTGTACGACCTGCTAATAAAAGTCAGAAAAATTAATTTTTTTTTTTTTTTTTTTAATAATAGTCACGGGCAGTGGTAGTTCAGTGGTAGAATTCTTACCTCCCATGCAGGAGATGTGGGTTTGATTCTTGGCCTGTACAGCTCAAGTGTAGTCACCACCTGTCTGTCAGTGGAGGCTTACATGTTGCTATGATGTTGAACAGGTTTCAGTGGAGCTTCCAGACTAAGACTAGGAAGAAAGGCCTGGTAATCTACATTCAAAAATCAACCAATTAAAACCCTATGAATCACAACTCCTAATGACAACAACAAATTCTAGGTCTACTCAGTCCATTTTTCTTTTCACTGAAGTAGCTTTCTCTATCAGTCGTCATTAATGACTAATTTTATGTGATGTGACACTCAGCTTATGAATTAGACTAAGCAATATTTTCGAGATTCTCTGAAATTCCTGTTTTTCTTTTTTATAAATTGTATTTCAGATAGAGGTTTACAAAACAAACTAGTTTCTCATCAAACAGTACACGCGTTGTACTATGACGTTGGTTAACAACCCTGTGACATGTCAACACTCTCCCTTCTCAACCCTGGGTTCCCTATTACCAGCTTTCCTGTTCCCTCCTGCCTTCCAGTTCCTGCCCCAGGGCTGGTGCACCTCTTTAGTCTTTTTTTTTTTTTTTGCCCCGTGGGACTGTTCAATCTTTGGCTGAAGAGTGAACCTCAGGAGTGACCTGACTACTGAGCTGAAAGGATGTCCAGGGGACATACTCTCAGGGTTTCTCCAGTCTCTGTCAGGTCACCAAGTTTGCTCTTTCTTTTTGAGTTAGAACTTTGTTCTGCATTTTTCTCCAGCTCTGTCCGGGACTCTCTATTGTGATCCCTGTCAAACCAGTCAGCAGTGGTAGCCGGGCACCATCTAGTTGTTCTGGACTCAGTCTGGTGGAGGCTGTGGTAGATGCGGTCCATTAGTCCTTTGGACTAATCTTTCCCTTATATCTCTACTTTTCTTCATTCTTCCTTGCACCTGAAGGGGTGAGACCAGTGGAGTATACTAGATGGATGCTCACAGGATTTTGAGACCCCAAACACTACTCACCAAAGTAGAACGTAGAACATATTCTTTATAAACTATGTTATGCCGATTGAGCTAGATAGTCCCAGGATCATGGTCCCCATAGCCCTCAGCCCAGTAATTCCATCCCTCAGGGAGTTTGGATGTGTCTGTGGAGCTACTATGACCTTGCCTTGTACAGGTTGTATTGGCTTCCCCTATATTGTGTACTATCTTACCCTTCACCAAAGTTTCCACTTATCTATTAAGTGTTTTTCCATCCACACCTTTCCCTGCCCTCGTAACTATCAAAGATTGTTTCTTTTTGTATGTAAACCTTTTCAAGAGTATTTATAGTATTGGTCTCAGGCAATATTTGTCCTTTTGTGATTGACTTATTTCACTCAGCACAATGCCCTCCAGATTCCTCCATGTTATGAGATGCATTACAGATTCATTGTTGTCCTTTATCATTGCATAATACTCCATTGTGTGTATGTACCATAGTTTGTTTATCCATTCATCTGTTGTTTCCATCTTTTTGCCACTGTAAGCAATGCTGCAGTGAACACAGGTGTGCATATTATCTGTCCGTGTGACCACTCTTATTTCTCTAGGATATATTCTTAGGAGTGGGATTGCTGAATCATATGGTATTTCTATTTCTAGCTTTCTAAGGAAGCAAGGAAGCGGTTTTCCAAAATGGTTGTATCATTTTGCATTCCCACCAGCAGTGCATAAGAGTTCTGATCTCCCCACAGCCTCGCCAACATTTGTTATTTCCTGTTTTATTGATTCTTGCCAATAATGTGGGGGTGAGATGGTATCTCACTGTGGTTTTGATTTGCATTTCTCAAATGGCTAGAGATTGTGAGCATTTCCTCATGTGTCTGTTGGCTGCTTGAATGTCTTCTTTGGTGAAGTATCTATTCATTTCCTTTGCCCATTTTTTTGATTGGATTATTTGTCTTTTTGTTGTAAAGGTGTTGGATTTTCTTGTAGATTTTAGAAATTGGACCTTTGTCTGATTTGTAAAATAGCCAAAATTTTTTCCCCAGTCTGTAGGTTCTCTTTTTACTCTTTTGGTGAAATCTTTTGATGAGCATAAATGTTTAATTTTTAGAAGATCCCAGTTGTCTAGCTTATCCTCTGGAGCTTGTGTGTTGTCAGTTGTGGTTTATATCCTGTGAATGCCGTGTAGTTCCTCTAGTGTTGATCCTATTTTTTCTTCTATGAACTCCATGGTTTTTGGTTTTATATTTAGGTCTTTGATCCATTTTGAGTTAGTTTTTGTATATGGTGTGAGGTATGGGCCCTGATTCATTTTCTTGCAGATGGACATACAGTTTTGCCAGCACCATTTGTTAAAAAGACTGTCTTTTCCCCATTTGATGGACTTTGAGCCCTTGTCGGGTATCAGGTGACCATAGGTGGATGGATTTACATCTGAGTTCTCAATTCTATTCCATTGGTCAATGTATCTGTCATTGTACCAGTACCAGGCTTTTTTAACTACCATAGCTGTATAGGAGGTTCTGAGATCAGGTAGTGCAAGTCCTCCTACTTCATTCTTCTTTTCCAGTAGTGCTTTACTTATCCAGGGCCTCTTCCCTTTCCATGTAAAGTTAATGATAAGTTTTTCCATCTCTTTGAAGAATGTTGTTGGTATTTGGATGGGGATTACATTGTATTGAAATTCCTGTTTTAAAGTGGTACCTATATTCTCTTCTGTATGTAGTTGATAAATACAGAAATGCCAACTCCTGAAATAATATTTTTGGTTAAAATTTTTCATAAAACATTATATAATTTCTCAACATATTTTTGTTCTTCATATGTTAGCTTCCTATTGATGTTGTAACAAATTACCACAAATTTGGTGGCTTAAAAATACACAAATTTTTTATCTTACAGTTTTGGAGGTCAGAAGTTTGAAATGGGTCTTACGGGCTTAAAATGAAGGTGTAAGCAGAGCTGTAGTCTTTCTGGAAATTCTAGAACAGAGTCTATTACTTTACCTTTTCCAGTTCTCGGAGCCGCCTGCATTCTTTGGCCCATAGCCTCTTACTCCATCTTCAAAAGCAGCATCATAGCATCTTCTAATCTCTGTCTGACTCTGACCCTCCTGCCTGCCTCTTAGAAGGACATTTGTGATTACGTTGGACCCAATTGGATAATAAGGATAATTCCCTGTCTCAAGATCCTTAACTTGATCACATCTGTGAATTCCTTTTTGTCATTCAAGGCAACATATTCATAGGTTCTGGAGATTAAAACATGGATGTCTTTGGAGGCCATTAGTCTGTCTACCACAGTGCCCATTTAACTAAAATTGATTGTTCTAGCTTGTTGACCACTATATTTTGCTTTAATTTTAAGTTTCATTGGCTTTAGATGACTTTTAATAGAATGATGAGTAGCAGTATTTCTAGTATTTGTCCAAATCAAGTATTTATAATTTCTGACACAAAAAATGTATTTACTTGTCTCTTACTCCACTTTTATAATTGGGACTTTACTTGTTTGTATATTTGTTTTGCCTAGGAGAAAGGTAAGAAGAAAAATATAATAGAAATAAAATTGTGAGATAATGTCTGGATCTTGAGAATAAAGAAGTTCTAAGATGTTAGGGAGAGTAAATCCCTCCCCTTCATTTAGAAAGGTTTATATAATAAAATGTATTAGTTTCATAGAGCTTCTCTAACAAATTACCACAAACATAGTGGATTAAAACAACAGGATTTTATCCTCTCATAGTTTTGGAGGCCAAAAATATGAAACCAAGGCATCAGCAAGGCCATGCTCCAGCTGAAGGTTTTACAGGAAAATTCTTCCTTGCGTCTTCTAGCTTATGGTGGCCCAGGCATTGCTTGGCTTGTGGCAGCATAAATCCAATCTCTACCCCCATCTTCACATGGCATTCTTCTCTGTGTAGCTCTGTGTCTCCTTTTCTGCCTCTCATAAGGACACTGTCATCAGAATTAGGATTAGGACCCCTCCTAATCCAGTATGATCTCATCGCTATAATTACCTTAATTATACCTGCCAACACCCCATTTCCAACTAAGGTCACACTCTGAGAATCTGGGTGGGCATGAATTTTTAGGCAGACACTGTTCAACACACTACAGACAATAAGATGCATTAAGGAATTAATCTTAATAACTCACTTCCTAGTAAGTTTTTTTCCAATTTCCCCTGGCTTGAAAAAAGAAATAACCAAAAACAGCACTCTTTTTCCTCAATACTATAGACTGTTTTCTTGTTACTATTATTATTACTATATTGGCCCAGTTCTTAGGAATCTCTCAATGTTAAGTGATAATAATAGGAAAAAAGACGATAATGATTCTCATTAAATGTATATTACCATGTACTTGGTATAGTCCTCAATACTTTATAACCATTCAAACTCCACAACAATCCTATCAAATGGTTTTATTATTCCTATTGGGCTCATGAAAAAAACTGAGGTTCAGAGCATGACCAAAATTACGTATCTAGGAAGTGGCAAAAGTCAGAGTAAGACCCAAAAAACAAAGTATCCCCCTCCCCTCCAATTTTCTAGTGTTCTCATCACAAGATCCATTCTACCCTAGTTTGTTTCCCAGGTACATCCGTTCTCCTCCAGTTCTCACATTTCAATTCACCTCCAGGCCTCTGCACTAGCAATTGAAAACTAATGCGTAGCCTTCAAGCTTTTTGCAAACAAACTGCAACAATAACAACAGCTAGAACTTCAAAAATTTGAAAAGTAGTGATAACAAGAGAAAACCAACCAAGCAACAAATAAGACATCTGTAAACAGTCCTATTGAATTTGGGAACCACAGGAAGCAGATGGGAAATGCTGAAACATTTTGAAAGACATTGAAAAAAATGGCCTCTATTAAATTGGAAACAGTTTTAAGATTCTGGTCTTAGATCACAGATGAAACAAAAACAATTTCAGGAAACTACTACTGTTTGTGAATAAAACATATTTAAAAAATTCCTGGACTTCCATTTTAGTTTATTTAAACTTACATTTAGAAAAACATTTTTAAAAAAATATTTTTAAGGAAAAGTGCTAACCCTCTAGTGGCTCTTGACCCTATGCTGAAATTTTGCAAGTTAAAAAAAAAAAGTAGAAAATAATATCATTATCATGTTGATAAATAAAACTAGAAAAAAAACGAAATGAATAGTGCCTTGAATACTGGTCCTTAATAGGAAGGCATTTGGGCTGTTGACAGAACCGTTAAAAAGGCTAACAATTCTACTTATTCATAAACATTTAATTTAGGGAGAGTTTTTAAAAACTTTTCCTCCTTTCTTGCTCTTTTATATTTCCTCCCAGTGGATCAAAATTTTACTCTTTTATGTGCAGTGTACTTCCTTTCTTTTATTAATTGAGCTATTATTTTCTAGTTTCAAGTTTTTCCTCTTTTTATAAGAGAATGCAATAAAATTATGGGAAGAGGAGTGTACATGGATATCCATCTTTATTTGCTGAATGAAAAGAAGATTCTGTTGCTTAAATTGTGCCTATCAACATTCACGTCTGCTAACACTATCCTGAGCCCTCAACTCTCACTTTTCATACTCTCCCTGGATGATTTTATCTCAACCCATGGGTTCTACTCTCATTGCCCTCGAGTAAATTCTGACTCACAGCAATCGTAAAGGACAGAGTAAAACTGCCCCACAGAGTTTCCAAGGAGCACCTGCTGACCTTTTAGTTAGCAGCCGTAGCTCTTAACCACTAGCCCACCAGGGTTTCCATGAGTTCTCCTAATATCCCTTAAATTAATGGTAGCCAAACCTATGGATCCAGCAACAGTCTTACTCCTGAGCATCTGACGTGTATATCCAAACATCGATTAGAATTAGCACTTGAACATCTCCAGACATTTTAATTTCCACGTATCCAAAACTAATCCCATCACCCGTCTCCCCAAACTTGGCCCTCGTGTAGATAGCACCACCAGTCTTCTATTCTGCCAGCCGAGATATCTGAGCACAATCCCAGTTCTTAATGTAGGTCTCCATGCATTGACTCCATCCTCTCTAGCATTAAGTGATCTTTATAAAACTGAAATTATTCAAAGGCTTGCTCTAGCTTTCAACATAAGATTAATAATAATGGTAAATGTCCTTTGTGCTTATTATATTTCAGATGTTATTCTAGGTATTTAATGTATCTCTGCATTACTTTCATCCAACATCAATTCTATAATATAGATAGTACTCTAATTTTATAAATGGAGAAACTGAGGTTCAGAAAGCTTAGGTGACTTGCACAAAATTAGTGAGTCAGTCAGTGAAAGAACTGAGATTCAGCCCTAACATACAGCCTGGCTCAAACCTTCTGTTTCCACTGCACTTGTTGCTAAGTTAATTCAGCACACAAGGCTCTCCATGGCCTGGCACACTCAGCTACTGATCTTCCCTAGCATAGGTGTTTGCTCTAGGGAATTGCCTTTTCATTCTTTCTTTTTTAAAAAAATTTTCATACATACGTACTACTTTTTAAAAAATTATGCAAGCAATATATTCAGGTTGTTAAAAATTCATATAAAGCAAAAGCAATTAGAGTAAATTATTTCTCCTCACTGATGTCCCAGTCTCCTCCCAAGAGAGCTAAACACTGATCACAGCTTGGTCTTGATGGTAGATTCATTTAGTCATATAAAGATTTAGATTTCCTCTGCACCAGGAAGTTTCCTTCTACCATTTCCTTTATTCCCTCTGCTGTTCACCTCTGGAAGTCTTTGTTTCATTGACTAGTCTTGCAACCTAATGAAGTCTATAGGGCTATATTTAAAATTGTATAACATTAGATATATAGGATTACAAAGAAAACCTATTATATTAAAATATAGTTATCAAAGTGCCAGAAAATATGATACCCTAATATAATTTTTATTAAAATTCATCAAGTAAAAAAATTTAGTAACGGGTCTGATAGGTATCTTAATTCTGAAGTGGTGGAGAGCATAAATTATATTTTGAGATACCTGTAGCAGCAATATTGTTAAATGAGAATATCTGTAATTTCTCTTGGTAACAAAGTCAAATGTACTGCTAATATTACTGTGATTTTTCCCTACATTCATAATTGAAGGAATTGATAAAATTCAGTTAGAGTTTAGTGAAAAAAGATGTAATTTCTGATCCTATTCAAGGACCCCTTGAATTCTTTCCAGGGCCCTATGTTAGTTGGAACCACTGTATTACTCAAATTTGAGAACTTCTACTTCTATCCTCAATGTTTCTTGCATTTTCTCTCAATTTCCAACTCTTTTTCTTTTCGCTAAATTCTTGGATTAACTTTTTAACTTTTTATTTGGATATTTTACTCCATTTTTAAAGAAAATTTATCACATTTTATATATATATATATACTTTTTTTTCTGTATGTTATGCCATGCTAAGATTTCATGTCTAAAATAATGAGGAAATTACGCATAGATGTATTTGATCTCTCAAAGCAAAGTTCCAAAGGGAAGAGAAATTATGGTGAGACGGATGTAGATTCCTTGAGAGGAATGGCATTAAGAAACATTTTGCATATTACTAAAAGCCGCTATGGGAAAATTATTCTTCATGTAAGAATAAACCCAGAAAGGAGCCCCAAATCCTAGGATAATAATTCTAATTTGATCTTTGGCTATTACTTTATGTTTAGTATGAAAAACAATTTAGTAATCTTTCACTTTGGCAATGATCATTAGTTTGAAACTCCTCATGAAATCCATGAACTTGTATGTTATATGGTAGGTACTAAGAGATCCTCATCCAAATAGAAATAGCTGCCTTAAAAGGGGGAAAAAAAAGGCAAGGGAGATGGAGGGCAGGAAAGAGGCAAGGAGAGAGAAAAAGAAAGACTATTTTTAATGAATAAACTAGAGCATTTACAAAACAAAACAACACAAAAGCAAAAAGGCAAATTGAAATTTCTTTTGCAATTGAAATGACAATTTATATATGTCCATTGTGTTTTACATGTTTTCCCGTCCTTTGATTCTCGCTAATATCATGCAGGACTACAGAAGATTTGGCTGCAAAGTTGTGGATAGCCTGTCAGCTGATGCTCACAAAACTCCTCCATCATCACTGTTTCTCTAGCAATGATGGATGCTTATTCTTCACATCGTTTTGCTTTACAATAACCGTTAAAGGGAGAAACAAACAGAAAATGCATCAACTCCCAGAGTAGTTATCCTTTTTTTTTTTTTCCGTTGTTTTAATCTAATGCCTTTATTTTTGATACATACCTACCCAGCAGCTCAACTGAAATCAGGGAGCAACTTCCTGTAAAAGGCTACGGAGTCACACCCACCACAGGCTTCAGCAGGCAGGCAAACCAGCAGCCTGAAGTCTCCATGTAGCCTGAGGCTCAGCCTGAGGCTGAGTCCCATGACAATAAATAAAAATTCCCCACCCCCCCCACCCCCCTACCCCCCCACCCAGAAAATGTGGAGTTTTGGCTTCTCTAGGAAAATGGAAAAACAACAGTGGACCTGCTTTCTAGCTAGACAACAATCAACAGGATCTGGGTTTTGCTTGACCTAGCTGGATAGGGCTTGAACTCTCTAGCAGGTTCATCATACATGGTATATGCCAAAGGAAGACCTAAGTTTTCAACCTAGAATTCAGGGACATTCATAGCCCTGCCCTCCCTTGCTTTTTCAGACATGCTACTCACTCTTATAATGGTGACCTCAGTGCTCCAACTATCTTACTTACCCCATCCTTTAAATCTTCCATGGTTTTCATCTCTCTAGGCAGCCTCCCAGGAGCATCTCAGCCTCCAGCAATCCCATCCTTCAATGCCAATTGCCTGTGCAATTCTCTAGCACTTAGTTGCAGTCTCTCTTATGACCCCCTGCTGCGATTATCTTGAGATGTAATTAAATTTTATTGATATTTAAATTTTTGTGGATATATATGTCTTAGTCATCTAGTGCTGCTATAACAGAAATACCACAAGTGGATGGCTTTAACAAAGAGAAATTTATTCTTTCACAGTCCTGTAGACTAGAAGTCCTAATTCGTGCACCAGCTCCATGGGAAGTCTTTCTCAGTCTGTTGACTCTGGAGGAAGGTCCTTGTCATCAGTCTTCCCTTGGTCTGGGAGCATCTCAGTGCAGGAACCTCACGTCCAAAGGACATGCTCTCCTCCCAGCGCTGCTTTCTTGGTGGTATGATGTTCCCATGTCTCTCTGTTCGCTTCTCTCTCTTATATCTCAAACAAGATTGGCTTAAGACACTACCTAATCTTGTAGACTTCATCAATATAATTGCTGCTAATTCATCTTATTATATCATAGTGATAGGATTTACAACATATAGGAAAGTCGCATAAAATGGTGGACAATCACACAATACTGGGACTCATGATCCAGCTAAACTGACAGATATTTTGGGGGACACAACTCAATCCATGACAATATATAATGCTTCTTTGCCTTCTTTCCACTCATCACATAATTTTTCTACACACAGGAGAAGTTTGGTGTTTGTGACTTAGGAGCAAAGCCCAGCATTGCTATTTATTTGCTGCATAAACCTGGGCAAATTATTGATCATGTTTGTAAAATGGGGATAGGAGTAATGCCTCCTTATAAAGTTATTGAAAAATTAATGAGACAATGCATAAAAAACATTTTTCACGTTGTCACCATGCCTGGCATACAAGAAGAGCTCAATAAAAATGTTTGTGTTATTACTTTTCTTCTACTGTAGTGACTCTCTTGAGAGCTATTAAATTGACTCACTCCGGATTTCTTTTCACTCATAGGAATTTCTCTCTTTTATTACTGCCCTAAGAGTTTGCACAGCTAACTTTCCTCAATTCCTTCCGGTAATTAATATCACCATAAAAAAGTCTTCTAATATCCTAAGATTTTCTTCTTACTCTGTCACTTGCATTTCCATGTAAAAATCATATAGAATACCTACAGATCACCACTTGCTATTTAGATAATGATGTTGATAACAACTACTACTACCTACCATTTATTGATCACCTATTATGTTCCAGGAACTACACTAGATATTTATCTCTAATGTTCAAAACTCTGCAAGATAGGTATTATGGCACTCTTTTTACAGATGAGAAAACTGAAGTCCCAGGTTTAACTACAACCCATGCTCATTAGACTTCTATATTGAAGAGTTGAATATGAAGTGAAATCTATCTCCAGAGCCTCTGCCCTTCCCTCTAATTATTACCTTTTGACTTGGGTTCATTATCTAGTTCAGTATTGAACCACTCACAGGTAAAAGCTCCTGTTAATTCTTTACAAT